>NC_133503.1:187795000-189045000 GCF_049354715.1 Callithrix jacchus | reverse complement strand
AATTAATGTCGTGAAAATGGCTATACTGCCCAAAGTAATTTACAGAATCAACGCTATCCCCATCAAGCTACCATTGACTTTCTTCACAGAACTGGAAAAAACCACCATGAACTTCATATGGAACCAAAAGAGAGCCCGCATAGCCAAGTCAATTCTAAGCAAAAAGAACACAGCCGGGGGCATCACACTACCGGATTTCAAACTATACTACAAGGCTACAGTAATCAAAACAGCATGATACTGGTACCAAAACAGAGATATAGACCAATGGAACAAAACAGAGGCACCGGAGGCAACACAACATATCTACAACTATACAATCTTTGATAAACCTGACAAAAACAAGCAAGGGGTAAAGGATTCCCTGTTTAACAAATGGTGTTGGGAAAACTGGCTAGCCATGTGCAGAAAGCAGAAACTGGACCCCTTCCTGACACCTTACACTAAAATTAACTCCAGATGGATTAA
The DNA here is from genome assembly GCF_049354715.1 of Callithrix jacchus. NCBI lineage: Eukaryota > Metazoa > Chordata > Mammalia > Primates > Cebidae > Callithrix > Callithrix jacchus. Next base: position 189,044,532 of record NC_133503.1, on the reverse strand, counting down.
AGACTTAAACATAAGACCTGGCACCATAAAAACCCTAGAAGGAAATCTAGGCAAAACTATCCAGGACATAGGAGTAGGCAAGGACTTCATGAACAAAACACCAAAAGCATTGGCAACAAAAGCCAAAATAGACAAATGGGACGTAATCAAACTCCACAGCTTCTGCACGGCAAAAGAAACAGTCGCTAGAGTGAATCGGCAACCAACAGAATGGGAAAAAATTTTTGCAGTTTACCCATCTGACGAAGGGCTGATATCCAGAATTTACAAAGAACTCCAACAGATTTACAGGAAAAAAACAAACAAGCCCACTCAAAAGTGGGCAAAGGATATGAACAGACACTTTATGAAAGAAGACATATACGAGGCCAACAATCATATGAAAAAATGCTCATCGTCACCGTTCATCAGAGAGATGCAAATCAAAACCACACTGAGATACCATCTCACGCCAGTTAGAATGGCGATCATTAAAAAATCTGGAGACAACAGATGCTGGAGAGGATGTGGAGAAAAAGGAACACTTTTACACTGTTGGTGGGAGTGTAAATTAGTTCAACCATTGTGGAAGACAGTGTGGAGATTCCTCAAGGCCTTAGAAATAGAAATTCCATTTGACCCAGCAATCCCATTACTGGGTATATATCCAAAAGACTATAAATCGTTCTACTATAAGGACACATGTACACGAATGTTCATTGCAGCACTGTTTACAATAGCAAAGACCTGGAATCAACCAAAATGCCCATTGATAATAGACTGGATTGGAAAAATGTGGCACATATACACCATGGAATATTATGCAGCAATCAGAAATGACGAGTTTGTGTCATTTGTAGGGACATGGATGAATCTGGAGAATGTCATCCTCAGCAAACTGACAGAAGAACAGAAAATGAAACACCGCATATTCTCACTCATAGGCGGGTGATGAAAAATGAGAACACATGGACACAGAAAGGGGAGTACTAAACACTGGGGTCTATTGGGGGGAAAAGGGGAGGGCCAGTGGGAGGGGGAGGTGGGGAGGGATAGCCTGGGGAGAAATGCCAAATGTGGGTGAAGGGGAGAAGGAAAGCAAAGCACACTGCCATGTGTGTACCTATGCAACTGTCTTGCATGCTCTGCTCATGTACCCCAAAACCTAAAATCCAATAAAAAATTTAAAAATAAATAAATAAATAAAATGTACTAATACATATGGCTATATGTAAGAAATATCTAAAATAATGTGATTCAGAAAAGTTGAAAAGAGCTTGGGTAAAAGCATATCAGACCAGTACCAAGAAAAAATCAAGAATCTTGATCTTATTATCAGACACATTAAATTCAAAGCAAATACAATCCGTTTTTGAAAAAGCTACTTTAAAATTGTAGAGAGTATAATCTGCAATGAACATGTAACAACTATAAATATGGTATCAACATTTACATAGCAAAACCTATAGGACTACAAAAGTATTTTAAAAACTACAGAATTAGTATTTTTGGTTATTTAAGGGTTTATTTCATTTATTGGCCTTCCATTTCTTGACTTGATTTAGTTTCTAAAAAATTTGTGCATTTTTTCTTATTTACTAATATAAGTAGTTTAGGCTGTGAATTTTTCTCTCAGCCCATTATAGTCATGCACAGAGATTCCAATATTTTTTTATTTTAGAAGATGTTGAAATTAATCTCTTCCCTGAGAAAGAATGATCAAGTAAGAAATAAGAATAAAATAACCAAGCCATTCTAATTGATATGTAAATGCAATTCCATGTCATAAAACAGAGAATGCAACTTCTCTACAAATTTTTAAGAAATGTTTTCACTACCAATCCAAAAACAAAGCCTCAATAAATCACAAAAGTAGAAATTAAATAGATGATAATTTCTGTTCACAATGTAATAAAAATCTACAACAAATCAGAAAACCAAAAGACCATGCCATCTGTAAAATTTTAGTTCCCCAAAATAAACTTCGTGTCAAAAATGAAATCAAAATCAAGAATACGGTATTTGCAGAAAACTGAAAATAGAATGTCCTCTATTGGAATCTCCGTATACAGCTGTAATGGGCTGAGAGAAAAATTCACAGACTAAACTACTTATATTAGTAAATCAGAAAAAATACATAACTTTTTTAGAAACTAAACAATCGAGTCAAGAAATGGAAGGCCAAAAAATATGATAAACTCTTAACCAAAATAAAGAAAAAAAATAGATGTCAGAATATAGAAATAACCACAGATTATTCACAGACTATGTAAATCATAAAAACTTCTTGTCTCAAAAATATTATAATAAATGTAAAAACCTGGATGATGGGTAATTGCATATATAGCTAATTACCACAAATAAAACTGCAATAAATTGTCAGAGAATACCCCTTCCAAAATGCACCGGACAAAATCAACTTCACACAAGTGAATTCTATGAATTCTTCAAGAAACAGCTCATTCCAGTGCTATTTACAAAACATATAGAAAAAGAAGGAATGGTTTTGAAACTTTCTATGAAATCAAGATAACCTCTACACCAACCCCCTACAAAGACAGCACACACACACAAGGAAACCACAACTTCCCCTAGGTTCTCAATGCAAAAAATCTTAAACAAAATCTGTACAAGCCAAATTGTGCAACACTGTTCAACATTTTAAAATATGTCCATATAATTCTTCATATGAGTAAGTACGAAGAGAAAACTATTTTCTCCATTAATGCTGGAAAGGAATTCGACAAAATTTAATAAAATGTAAAGTTTACCCATTCTTGATTTTTCAAAACTCTTAATAAAATAGAAAAACATGGAGACAGCACTAATATCATAATACTAACATTTATATAGTGCTTATTATGTTCCTGGCATCCTAAGCAGATGTGTGCCTGTTCAAAAATTATTTCTTTTTTCCTGAAGGAATGCTGAGTTCAAGCAGCGACAGTGGGAGTGTAGGGGCTGTGGGGGCTGGGCCAAAGCTGTGGGACTCCCAATTTATTCTGTGAGTTGGAGAATTGTCTAGTCATCACACCAACAAAGGAGTAAACCTCTAACAGCACCTCCCTGCTTCTTCCCACCCTCTGGACAGGAGGCATTGGAGAGGGTTCATCTAATGACTGATGTCTGACACATCAGATGTAGGCACACTCACTCGGGGTGCAAATATTTACTGAGTGTCTCCATGGGGCCATGCACTATTCTAGGTGCTAGACATATACCAGTAGAGAGAAGCTGTCCTCATCTGTCTTACTTTCTGATCTTAAATCCAAAGGCAAGAGGCATTTAGCAGCACAAATTCTCTTCATCAGCAGTCAGTCCACACTCCCAAAGTTTCAGGCACTGAGTAAAATAAAAGGAAAACTGTGGCCCTTTCTCAAGAGCGCACAGCGTCCACAAGGATGTGAAAGCAATCTGGAAACTGATAAACTGCAAAAGCTCAGCCATCGTCTGTTGGCAAAATAAAAGAAGGATGTCCTTAGAAAGTCATCAAATGAAAATGTGAGAGAAACACAGCCATTAGAAGCTAACAGCTTGGGACAACCTTGTCCACACAGCACGATCACTATAATATTTTGAAGAAAATTGATGTTTTAAAAAACCAATAAAATCTACTTTCCATTCACCTTGAAAATGTGAATGGAAACTCAAGAGCCAAAAAAAGAAAAGAAAAGAAAAGAAAAACACTATGCACTGATCCTGCGTCTCCAAAATCTGTATTCTGTGCAAAGCACTTTTCAGTATCCAAGTACTTCACATTCATTGCCTCGCGGCATCAGGACCCCCTCAAGGCCCTTAACCATCAAGACATTGCTAGATTCATGGAGGGGTTTCCTTCCCATTTTTCTGGAAAACCACTTTTCAAACAAAGATTTTAAAAGGCAAAACAGAGCCAACCCATGGTTTCCACATGAGTCATTGCCAAAAATTTAGAAGACAGCCTTGTGATCATTTCTCAGAGGAAAACAGCAGATTCTATCTCAGTCACACAGAGTATCAACTCAGGCCAAAATGACAAAACCTCACTTGAAGGGTTGGCTTCACTCTTTCCAAAACTAAAATAGTTATCAACAAGTGGTTAAAATTGGGGGAAGATCGCACTGTATCATGTTTTAAAAGCAAGCCATTTCCAAGTTAAGATTTTAAGAGGTAAAGGCATCCAAGAACTCATAATCATGACATGGTTTTTCTGTTCCACCTGGGACTTCTGTCATCATCTCCTCCACTCATGTTCAGCTCTTTTATAAAAATAGCAACACTGGAAGTAATGCCATCTTGGAGCACTGGATGGATTTCAAAAATCCTTCTTCTGAGCCCAATAGTGTCTTAAGCCAAGTAGACAGTTCATAAGGTAACCAGATAACAAAATGTATTCTAGAGCCCCACTACGCAGGCTGGTTTTCCCGTAAGGAATCAAACTACCTGCATGTTCTGAATGCAGGTTTTGAGGGAGCACAGTGAGCTGTGCAATCTGGTGAACCAGGGGAAGCCCACAGTTCTGGCTTCCATTATCCCAGCCTCCCTCTTTTTTGCTAGCTCCACTTAAAGAGAAAGTCCTATGTACATTTTTTATATTTTACCTTTTAATGCATAAAAGCAAATAGTATCAAATCGTAAATGGGGCAGAATACCCTACGTCCATACCTCCTACCCTCTACTTTCTCTGTTCGTTAGTTTCCTTACCAGCCCTTGACTCTTCATTCTGTGTGAAGCCCTTGTATATGACCCCTTTGCTCTCCATACAAGTCCTAAAATAGACTTGTATTGGAGTTGGAGACCACCATGGATATGCTGGAGTCACGAAGGCAGAGTCATGTGGGAGAGGACAGCTGACAGGAAGACAAGTCTCGACCTGACCTCCTTTCCCATTTGCCAGTCATTCTTGGTCCCTCTAACAATGCTAGGTCTGGGCTGTTGGACCAAGGCCAATTTGGCTGCGCTGGCTCACTCTGGCTGACCTGTTCCTCCTCACCGTGTCCCAGGAGCTGGCTCACCAGGCCGCTGGATGTTGATATTCTCCCCATCCAACAGGAACTCCTTCTGACCTATTTCCTTTGCATTCCATTACTGTAACAGCTAATCTGATACACTATTCAGCCAGAATGTGCCTTTCGAGGAGACCTGTCCTAAGCAAGGGCGAGGCCCTGGCCAGAATTCCAATGAACAAAGGCATTTTTTCCCTCAAATCTGATTCTTTCTTTCTGCATAAACCAGAGAGACTAATTGCAAAATTATGTAAACAGCAAAAGGCAGATCTTCGAGAAATTTTTTTCTGGGTCCTGGGGAGTATGGTGGCATGGGGTGGAGGTACAGTCAGAATCCAGGCCTGGGTTTGGGTTACACCTCCAAAGACAGTCTCTGCTTGGACAGCCGTGTAGCAAAACCTCTTCAAAATACTGGCAGGACTTCAGAAGTAGTTTGATTTAAGTGGACTACCCTTTAAACCCTAAGGGCTGTAGCCAGGAGATCCCACAGGTTCGGCAGTCCCTAGCAGTGACTACGCTCATTCCATCTGTGTTAAAGTCGACGGCATTTCACTGAAGCCAGCTGAATTTCTTAGTTGTTTATCTCTGAACAAGTAATGCAGAATAAACAGATTACCCTCCCTAAGCCTCAACGGACCCATCTTTGAAGTAGGACTAATAATAAAACGAACAGCACAGATTTTTGAAATAAGGAGTTACTGAGCTAACACATATGAAAGCACTTTATGCACAGAAAAACAGTAAGAATATCTGTATGATAATTTCTCAGAGAAACTCAGAATGAAAACTGAAATAACTTTAGAAAACATAAAAGTCAAGGATATGTCCTTGAGTAGTCTCCAAATACTGATTAAGATAACGGTGAGTATCCTTGAAAATGGATTTTAACAAATTGCTCCCTGATGCCCAGACCATGCATACTCTTCTGGGGTGTTATTCGTCGCGATGTTCAGTCATCAGCAGGTCCTCCCTGCCCTCCTCTTATGTAACAGAACACTTTCTAACAGCATTGCTCTGCAGAACTTCTATTCCTCCTTTTCTTTAATCTCCAGCACTAACCATTCAACATGTGCTCACTGATGCTGTCTCCTATCCCATCATCCTCCCTCTTCATCCGCCAGTTTGATGGATTTGGGGGTTTTAACTTTTCGTTAAAGCATGCATTCTCATTCTTTTTTTTTTTTAATTTTTTATTGGATTTTAGGTTTTGGGGTACATGAGCAGAGCATGCAAGACAGTTGCGTAGGTACACACATGGCAGTGTGCTTTGCTTTTCTTCTCCCCTTCACCCACATTTGGCATTTCTCCCCATCAAAGAAACATTGAAATCTGTGTATCGAACACACAGAGGAATGCAGAGATTATGAGTCACACGGCTCCACACCCAGTGAAACTATTCCAAACTGTATTAGCCACGTGAGGAAGTCATGGTGCCAAAATAAGTATATCACTTCACAGTGCAAACGCTGTGATTAAAAAATCATCTTCAGTTCATTATCTGAATTTTTAGGCTGTTAAGAAAACATTTAAATTAAGTCAAAACATGGGGATCACTAATTTGCTTTTTCAGTCTTAATCTGGGTTTTAAATGCCAAGTGCCTGCTGTAGAACACCAGCAAAGGGAAAAGTGACAGCTGATAGTAATGAGAAAAAGAGGTTGTAGGTAGAGCTTGTGGGAAAATCACTAGACAAAATCTTCTCATTAGGATTAGGATAAGGGATAGGATTGGCGTTCACTTAGACATTACAGGTTAGTAGAACAAGCTGAGTATGTTCATTTTTAAAGTCGAAGATCCTCTACCTTTTGGGTGTGGGCTGCACTTACTGTATAATTTCAAGAAGCAGATTATGGAATGAGGTGGGAGGGAAGGAATAATTTTACAGTAGAGAAATCTGCCAAACACTACCTCAAGCAAGATGCTATGATTTGAATGTATCCTGCAAAATTTGAATGTGTTAGAAACTGAATTCACAACACAGCAGGATTGGTAGACGGGGCCTGGTGAAAGGCAGAGTCCTCAGGAACTGGTTAATACTGCTATAGAATGGGCATTCAGCAGGGGATCTGCTCTCTCATTTGCTCTTCCACCATGTGGGGACCTTTCTCCCTCTGGAGGACACAGCATCCAAGTCACCATTCTGGAATCAGAGAAACTGGGCTCTAATCTGATGGCGCCTTGGTCTTAGACTCCCCAGCTTCTAGAACTGTGAGAAATACATTTTCATTGTTTAAGCCTCCAGTTTATAGTATTTTATTACAGCAATCCAAGAAGACTAATACGGTTCTTTACGGCAGAAAAAGTACTTTTAGAATAAGGGACAAAACATATGTGTGCTATATAATACGATACATGTGTTGAAAAGACCTGTCTGTCAATAATGACAGAAATGGATTTTGGAAAAATATAAACCATGTCACTTTTTTCTCATTCCGGTACATGATTTTATGAAAAATAATACAAAAAGATGAGCTAATTTTCACAGAATCACCATCTCCATATTTGAATGTAGATATGACACATGGCTCTCAAATGGGTGTCTTAGTAGTAAACTTCCTTATGTTTCTAAGTAAGATTTATCTACATTTGTCCAAAGTAAAGAATTAGATACAACTTTACCTTTTTTATGAACTGAACCTCTGAGAGGGTTTATGTGAAAGCATTTCAAATCCCTTATGGCCAATGCAAACACTGCCCCCAACACTCACAAATTCCATAAATGGAGTGTACCATTCAGTGTCATTGATTTAGAGAACACTTTAAACCAAAGCTCACAATAATTGTCAAGAATAGAAGAAAATTGCTTGATTTTGTAAAGAATCTAAAGAATTGAGGCATAATTCAACCTCTTCAATCACGAGTGGGTGATAATCTTGTTAATCTCACTGTCTAGATGCCAGGAACGTTTTTGTTTCTATTCTATCAAAATAAAGGAGCTGGCAGTGTCCCTACAACCTCTTGCAGTGGCCTTCTTTATATTACACCAAGTCATTCAAACACATGGAGGCCGACACCTATTCCTCATCAGTTAGTTCCCCCTAAAACCAAAAATAAGCAAAACAAAGTGCAGTGAAGCAAAGCCTGTCTCCTTTGCTGAAAGCATTCTATTTCTTCTCTTTCCACTGACAGTTTTGAAATGAGTATTCATGTTGAGGATGACCTCAACTCAAAAGTGTAGAATTTTCTCTGGTTCATCACTACCTGGAGAACAGTATGAAAGACCACTGGACTCAGGGACCAGGACTCTAGGGTTCATTTACTCCTTCAGTTCTATGACCTTAGGAGTCTGGAGTATATGACATCTAAGGTACGTTGTTTGGAGTATATGATGTCTTCAGCTCTAAGGGCGGAATACCTGAAAGTAATTCAAAGTTTTGGTTTGAAAGGCTGCCAGAAGCCAGATAAGCTGTTTGGGGTAGGTTGTTTCCAAGTTTTTAAGTCTGTAGCACAGTAGTTAAACTGGGAGGACAATCAGTAATCTCAATCTAGCTTTCAACTATAACACAATTTGAAGGCAGGCCAGCTAGTGCAGAAGCAGACATACAGGCTGTAGCGGTCACATTTGTCAAGAAAGAACAATTCTTGCCTTCCATTATACTACTTTGCAGGAGACGAGATAGCAAGAGGCATAACCAGAAGTCTTAGATTAGCTATTCTGTGCTAAAAATCTTACAGAGACAGAGAAAGAGAGAGAGAGAGAGAGAGAGAGAGAGAGAGAGAGAGAGAGAGAGAGAGAGAGAGAGAGGGAAACATGCTCAACTAACTAACTGCATTTAAGTTAACCAGGATGAAAGTACTGGAAGTATTTCAATAGTTCTCACACAAATTTATCAAAAGAAAGGAACCTTTCAAAAGACCATCTTTCATTTGATAATATAGTAGATGCCATCTTTGAGGTGACTGCATTTAGAACTGGGCACAGTCACTGGTTTTGACTGGTCAATCTGTAGAGAGTTCCAAGAACTCCTTGAGAATCAGCACTCTCTTCTCTACCCTCAAACTATATGGCCCTTTATTTACAAATCACTGCTAAAGCCAGGTGACATTTACTCGGTGCTTTTTCCATGTGTCACTCTGCTGAATACATTATGTGCATCATTTCATGTCATCTCCCCGAAACCCTATGACGCAGGCACTACTATTATTATCTCCATTTAATAGCTGAAAAAACTGGGACACTGAGAGGTTAAAATACTGGCCCAAGGTTACGAAGCAAGTAAATGCAAAGAGACTCAAAACCTGGTCTGTGGGCTTATTAAATTATGCCCTCAGCTATGAAATCACTTGTACGACACAGCAGGTCTAGCTACTAACTATCTCCAGGAGCTTGGCTACCTCATCTCCTCTTTGAGTAAAGAGGCTTGGTCTAGCGGATCTTGAATGTGTGACAGAAATCTCAAATTTGGATTTCTCAGATATGTTGAGTGAACATGAATCTGTCCTCAGTTATTCCACAGGAGTCATTCCTGCACAGTGGGATCTACTGGTTCTGTTTAAGCAACTAAACACTGTATAGCTTACAGAGCAATCCTGATACTCTGCACATTGGTTTGCAGTTATTTTGGTCCATTGCCTATGTGCTACTAGAAATTCTTCAAGACAGAAAACAGAATTTATCACCGTGCTCCTCCCACAATGCCTAGCCACTGCCTCGCCTATTCTACGCATTCAGGAGTGTACCTCCAATGAAATGAATGGAGGAGAGACTGCTGGTTCATGGTTCATACAATTGTATATTCCAGAAATATCTATCCCACCAAGAAGGCTAAGTGACAGCAACACATCATGGGGAAATTTCCATGATGCATGTTTTTCTTCATCTTCTGCCTCATTTTTATATTATGCACTTGAGGAAACTTTTAAAAAATTAAGGAGAGTACACTGTATAACTTTCAACAGTATATTCATTTCACAAATGATCAGAGGAGGAATTAAGTATACAAAGCACTGGGAAACAGAGGGTATGAATTTATTTTTTGTTAAAAGAAATCTAGCTGGTAGGATTAAATTAATGAAAAAAGTACGTATAATGGGCAAACTCATATAGACAGCATAAATGGAACTTATTTCATAATCCTACTTCTAGACACCCCTCACAAAAGAATGACCACTTAGAAATTAACCAAATTCAGTGGCAGCATGGGATTTTCCTCTTCACTTTCCTTCTTTCCTCCCTGGACTAACTAAATTGAGCCACTAACAGACCCACTAACATTGAGCAGTCTTTCCCTGGTAACAACTTCCAAACATAATCAGTATTAATCCTTGTCCAAAAGCAAGTGCACAATGGCAGGTTTGATGATGGAGACAGAGAAAGAGGAAATAAGCATCCCATCCTTTCATTGCCTGTCCCCACCCCACCCATGGATCTTCCTCTAACCGTCAGCTACCTGCTAGCAGTTTGCAGGGAAGCCAGCTAGTGCAGAAGCAGACACACAGGCTGTAGCAGCCACCCTTCTTAAGCAAGACAACATTTGTTCTCCATTATAGTGCTCTGTAGCTAGCAAGAGGCATAACCAGAAGTCCTAGCTTGGCTATTTTGCACCAAAAATCTTAAAGAGACTGATATAGAGACTAACAGAAAGAGAAAGACAGAGAGAAAAAAACAGACAGGCAGATAGGCTCAGCTAGGTGCCTTTAAGTTTACCAGCATGGAAATACTGAAAATGTCTCCACAGTTCTCAGATAAGTTTACTCAAAAGAAAGGAACACTTCGGAAAATGATCTTTCATTCGATGTTATCAGAGACGCCTTCTTTGAGGTGACTGCATTTAGAAGTGGACACAGCCACAGTGGAACAGGTTTTGACTGGTTAATCTGTAGAGAGTTCGAAGCACACCTTGAGAATAAGTATTTAATCTCCCTTATGCTCAAACTATAAAGCCCTTTATTTAGAAATCACTGCTAACCCCCTCTCATTTCCCCACCTGGTGTCCTCCTTACCCAGTACGGCACTACTCCCCAAGGGAGCTCTAACTTCAACTGCCAAGGCTTTCCTTTAAATGTGACATCTTCTCAGAAAATCACTAGTGCGTCTTGTTTTAAAGACCTAGGGCCTAAATTAAATGAAGAGGAAGGGTAATGGAAAGTGGAAATGAGGAGGGAACCCTTTTATATTATGGATATTTCCTGGTTGCTGAGGTCAGAATGAAAAATCACTAAGAATTCAACATCTAGTATTGGCGAGAATGTGGAACTACCAAAGCTCACTGACAGTGCTGGTGGGAATATGAACTGGTACAAGCACTTGGGAAACTCTTTGGTAATATCTACTAAAGCCATACATACATATACCCTAAGACCCATTGTCATTGACTGCTTGATGGCCCAAATTCTTCACTTCACCCTGTATTCATGCCCTTGACCATGTAACCCTGCAGTTTCTTCCACTTCCATAGAAGAACTGTATTTCCCTGCCCCTTGACTTTGGACCCAGCCATGAAAGTTGCTTTGACGAGTGAAATGTCAGCAGATGTATATTTGCTTGCTTTGTCATCTTCTCTTGTGCTTCAGCCATCTCCTTAAGAACAACATGCTCTCTGAGAAGCCCACTGATCCCAGAAGAAAGACAGCTGCATACCTGACCAGTGGACCTGCAACTGTGGTACAGCCATACAATGGAACACTACACAGTAATAAAAAGGAGCAAACTAGTTTGCAGAGAAACTGATTCCCCAGGTCCGACGGCATGACCCACACAGGGTGCATTGGGGACACTCCGCCCTGCCCCCTCTCATGTGGGGCCCCCATCGCCAGGGCGGGGGAGGGGGTGGGAGAGCCGTCACACCACGGGAGGGGTGGCCTGGCCCCACCAAGGGATGCTAGTGCATCCACACGGGAGGGACTCCCTCAAGGCGGGCCCCAGGGGGGGTGGGTGCCGGGAGGAGAGAGAGCACGGTGTCAGTTTCTCTTAAAATTGGAAGCATTCCCTTTGAAATGTGGCACTAGACAAAGATGCTCTCTCTCAGCACTCCTATTCAATATACTACTGGAAGTTTTAGCCAGAGCAATCAGGCAAGAAAAAAAAAATAAAGGGTATTCAAATAGGAAAGGAGGAAGTCAAATTGTCTCTGTTTGCAGACAACATGATTGGATATCTAGAAGACCCCATCATCTCAGCCCAAAATCTCCTGAAACTGATAAGCAACTTCAGCAAAGCCTCAGGATACAAAATCAATGTGCAAAAATCACAAGCATTCCTATACACCAATAGCAGACTTAACTAAAGAGAGCCAAATCAAGAATGAACTTCCATTCACAATTGCTACAAAGAGAATAAAATACCTAGGAATACAACCAACAAGGAAAGTAAAGGACCTCTTCAGGGAGAACTACAAACCACTGCTTAATGAAATAAGAGAGGACACAAACAGATGAAGAAATATTCCATGTTCATGGTTAGGAAGAATCAATATTGTGAAAATGGCCATACTGCCCAAAGATTCAATGCTATCCTCATCAAGCTACCAATGACTTTCTTCACAGAACTGGAAAAAATCACCTTAAACTTCATATGAAACCAAAAGGGAGCCTGCATAGCCAAGTCAATTCTAAGCAAAAAGAACAAAGCGGGAGGCATCACACTACCGGACTTCAAACTATACTACAAGGCTACAGTAATCAAAACAGCATGGTACTGGTATCAAAACAGAGATATAGACCAATGGAACAGAACAGAGGCCTCAGAGGCAACACTACACATCTACAACCATCCAATTTTTGACAAACCTCACAAAAAGAAGCAATGGGAAAAGGAGTTCCTGTTTAAGAAATGGTGTTGGGAAAACTTGCTAGCCATGTGTAGAAAGCAGAAACTGGACCCCTTCCTGACACCTTACACTAAAATTAACTCCAGATGGATTAAAGACTTGAGTATAAGACCCAACACCATAAAAACCATAGAAAAAAAACATAGGCAAAACTATTCAGGACATAGGTGTAGGCAAGGACTTCATGACCAAAACACCAAAAGCATTGGCAACAAAAGCCAAAATAGACAAATGGGACCTAATCAAACTCCACATCTTCTGCACAGCAAAAGAAACAGTGATTAGAGTGAATCAGCAACCAACAGAATGAGAAAAAATTTTTGCAATCTACCCCTCTGACTGACAAAGGGCTGATATCCGGAATCTACAAAGAACTAAAACAGATTTACAAGAAAAAAAACAAGCCCATTCAAAAGTGGGCAAAGGATATGAACAGACACTTTACAAAAGAAGACATACATGAGGCCAACAAACATATGAAAAAATGCTCATCATCACTGGTCATTAGAGAAATGCAAATCAAAACCACATTGAGATACCATCTCATGCCAGTTAGAATGGCAATCATTAAAAAATCTGGAGACAGCAGATGCTGGAGAGGATGTGGAGAAATAGGAACACTTTTACACTGTTGGTGGAAGTGTAAATTAGTTCAACCATTGTGGAAGACAGTGTGGCGATTCCTCAAGGCCTTAGAAATAGAAATTCCATTTGACCCAGCAATCCCATTACTGAGTACATATCTAAAGGATTATAAATCGTTCTACTATAAGGACACATGCACATGAATGTTCATTGCAGCACTGTTTACAATAGCAAAGACCTGGAACCAACCCAAATGCCCATTGATGATAGACTGGACAGGGAAAATGTGGCACATATATACCATGGATTACTATGCAGCCATCAAAAATGATAAGTTTGTGTCCTTTGTAGGGACATGGATGAACCTGGAAACCATCATTCTCAGAAAACCGATACAAGAACAGAAAATCAAACACTGCATGTTCTCAGGTGTTATACAATGAGAACACATGGACACAGGGAGGGGAGCATCACACACTGGGGTCTGTCGGGGGGAAATAGGGGAGGGACAGCAGGGGTTGGGGAGTTGAGGAGAGATAGCATGGGGAGAAATGCCAGATATAGGTGATGGGGAGGAAGGCAGCAAATCACACTTCCGTGTGTGTACCTATGCAACAATCTTGCATGTTCTTCACATATGCCCCAAAATCTAAAATGCAGTAAAAAAAAGAGCAAACTACTGCTGCAGTCAACCATGCAGATGAATCTCCCAAACGTAATGTCAACCCAAGGAAGCCCGAGACAACTCGGAATACGCATAATACTGAGACATGAGATTCCTTTTATATGAAGTCCATGAACAGATAAAACTTATCCATTTTGGTAGGGGTTACCTTTGAGGGGCTACTGGGAGGAAGTACAAGGGAGCCTGTTGGGAACTGAAACATCCTCTATCTTGATCTGGGTGGTGGTGACATAGGTGTACATGTGTGAAAGATTTATCAAGTTATCAACTTTATATTTACGCACTTCAGCCTCTGTGGTTCATTCCTTAATGAAAAAGTACATTACTACAAATAGATTATATAATTCTTAGAATTTAGAATGGACAGCAGGAAGCTATGAGAGCCAATTCCTGCTGCAGTCTGTGCTGCTCAAAACTAGTATGCAGGGTGAGAGCCTTGCCTCTCCAGGCCCTGGAAGTCTATCACAAAGCTGGAAAGAGCAGAGTTGAGGATAAATGTGCTCCTGCCTACCTAAATCCAAAGATCAATCCAACTTAGAAACATAGTATGTGGTTCTACCGAAAAGGCAGGCTAAATGGCCTCCATGGGCAAGCCTGAGAGGCCTGCATTGTCTCTGTGAGTGGGAAAAGAATTGGCATCTACAAGCACATTTAACACATCACCTGTTCATGAGTTGGAGGCGGCCTTTTGTATCAGTGTAAGGTCAAGTCTGCGGCACAGTCATGTTTTTCCCCAGTATTATTTACTCTCCCATAGCTAGCTCATCCTCTGAATTCCTCTCATGCTCACTTCTTCTAGAAATTTCCCTCATGTAGCCCCATGCCCTCCACCTCTATTCCCCACACCCAAGGCTTAGTTAAGTTCCCATTTTCACGACTCCCACAGCACCCTGGGCACATCTTTCGTGGTGCATTTTCCACACTGGGTTATAATTTATCAGCTTTTATTCTATAAGCTTCTTGAGTCCCTAACTTATATTAATTCTGAGTACCAGCTTCAAAAGAACATTTTGGAAAAAAAGCTGTTCCCCTTGGCTAAAATGCTATTCCTGCCTCTCCACCCATTCAAATCCTAACTATGATAAACGAATAAACTCAAGTGCTTCCCACTGTATGAGACCCTTGTTTGACCTTCCCAGTTATATTTTAATTGTGAACGTCAATATTCTAGTAAATGTTTTTTCTAGCTCTTGCTCTATATTCACAGACATGCTTAGTCATATGGAGATAGATAAATAGCTATTTCTCTATCTACTCAAAGACTAAGAGAGTTTAGAGCATATATGTGTTCCATGACCTGATTTTTGTCCCTGAACAATCGGGATGTAAAACTCTTTCCAAGTCAGTAAGTTTGATTGGCTTCACTGTAACCCACTGTACTCAGGTGCCATAATTTACATAATCGTTCCCCAGCCTTTATGGATGAGCATTTAGGTATTTTCCAATATTTCTCTATCACAAGCGAGACTAAAGTCAATATCCTCATGCATACATTATTTCAAACTAGCATAATTATATCCTTAGCATAAGCCCCCTGAGGTGTCATTGTCAAGTCAAAAAGTTGCATATTTCATACTCACACAAGCATTCCTAGACCATCTCCAAAACATAGTATCAGCTCACAGGCCCCAAATCCTTTTTCCAGAAACCATTCCCTTGCCACATCCCGCATTTTCAGGCTGATCCTTTTTTTTTTCTTTTTTGTCTCCTAGCAGGTCAAATACCTTACGACTTATAGTCTTGTATCTTTGCAGCTGCAGCAGGAGCTTCTCTCTCTCTCTCTCCTCTCTCTCTCTCTCTCTCTCTCTCTCTCTCTCTCTCTCTCTGTGTGTGTGTGTGTGTGTGTATGTGTGTGTGTGTGTATCTGGAACTATTGAAAACTGACATCGATCACAATTCTTCCTTCCCTGTCTCCACTTATTGCTGCCAGTAGATATTTAGTATCTCCTCTTAACATTGTCAAAAAACCTTTGAAAAGAAATCCAAGTTCCCACTAAGCAAAGGAATGCAAATAAAATAATGAGTTTTTTAGTTTAGTTTTGTTCTTGTTGTTGTTGCTGTTTTGGGATAAGACAAAAGGTCATGCTTTTTATCAATGCAAGTGTGTATGAAAAAGAACTTACGCCCATTTTTTGTTCTTTCCTAATTCTGTTAGCTAGCACTTCCAGAACAATTTCAAATAACAATGAGTATATAGCAGAAACTCATGTTTTTGATCCTAATATTAATGGCTATATTTCCAGTATCTCACTCATTAAGAATGCAAAGGTTTTTCAGTTGAGCTTTATATTTTATTTTGATTTTACTCACAGTTATTAACAAATGACTTTTCCCAAATGCATTTTTTTCATCTCTCAAGAAGAATACACAGTAACTGCTAGACTTATGATGGGTGTGATATAAACCAAACAGTTGCTACCTGCTCACCCATCTGTCTATCAAAGAACTGTTCCCATTTCTAAAGATGAGATTTGTTCCAAGTTTCTGGGACAAGGCTCAAAGTATAGTTTTAACACATGTTCTAAGTATATCTATAATATAAAGATAATAACTTGTTACCAATATCCATGTTATAAACCATATAAAACCCTGCTAATTAATTCATCTTAAGGAAATTAAGCCAGATTTTGTCAGGATCCAGCCTGATGCAAAGAAACCCTGGCTAAGACAAGAATAGGTGTAAGGATAAGATTAGCTACGCATGGTTTTCACAGCAAAAGCAGACATTCGTTTCTTACCCTGATTTAGAGACACAACTGGAGCCCAAGACGTTTCATCACTCCCTCCCCAAAGTTTATGAGATAAAGAGCCCTTTGATGAATCCAATGTCAGGAAATGGCACTGTTTCTAAGTTCTGCTTCCTCTATTTGACTGAGAATAAAACTATTTAAATATTAAGATATGCCAGTAAGTGGTACTGCCACCACCTGCAATGTTGTCTCACCACCTGCAGCTAGTTACGCTGTCTTTGAACTAAATGTCTCTCTCTGCTTATTACTATGATTAAACACCAGTAACATCATCCGGACCACATAGAGTATAAATTACATTAATGTAATAAGATAATTTAGGTTGTATACAGTAAATATTATGGCACTGAACACACACATTTAAAGAGCAATAAATCATTAACTTCAACCTCCCTTACAGATGCATTGTCCGATGTTCCACATATAGCAAGTCACTACAGAGGATGGATAAAGACATCAGGCACTGATCTTGCCCTCAAGGGCTTCACAATGTAGCAGAGAGATAAAAGCGTGGCCACAATGGCAGAAGCACAGAAAAGATAAGGGCCATGGATGTTCCAAGAGGGAGAAGATTACAGACAGGTAATATGATGTGATCAGAAATCGCTTGGTGGACAAGTGGCTTTTGGATTAGACTTGAAAAGCAACAGGAGATTTGTCCATGTAGAAAATAGAGAAAAGGCTTTCCTAGATGAGAAAAGAGTGTTGCCAGCACAGGAACTAAAATGGGATTCTGGTTTGTGCTGTGAAAACAAAGACAACTGGTTTGTCACGATCACAGGTGACATGATACACAGGAAGTGGGCATAGGTCTAGTAACTTCAGGGTCTAACTCAATGATGACCTGACTACCACGTTAGGAAGCATGACTGTCACTCTAGGCAACTGGGAGCTGCCAAAGAAGCTCTTAAGATACAGCATGCTTGTGCTGTGTTTTAGAATGTAGAAAAGGTGGAAGTCTAATTATTTTAACAAAGATCACATGCAGTCAAGCGCAATATTTGTTACACTGTAAGACATCTACATTCAATAAACTATTTATTGATGGAGCTATGTATTGATAGAATTTGTTACAGCACAGAACAAATTGTGGCTCAATGTCTATTTATCCTTCACTCAGTAAAAAATAAAATCTGAAAGGTAAACAAGTCACAGGCTAACTAAAATAAATATGACATTTTCTAGCTTGCCTTGCAGTTTGACCATATTTGTGGTCCATGTGATGTAATCTAAAGTGCTGTGTGCAACTTCTGAGAAATGACCTGTAGACTTTTCTAGACATCTCTAAAGAGATGTGCCTCTTTTTCCTCACATGGGGAATGTGGATGTGATGTCTAGAGCTAAAGCAGCTATCTTAGGCAGATAGATAAACGTAGGAACGGAGGCCACATTTTGGGACAATGAGGCAGGAGAGAGTGGACTTGACAACACAGAGCACTTCACAGCCACAGGGCGCCTTACCTGATACGGTTATGAAAAAAAGAAATTATGACCCTTTCTGAGCTTGATATTTCCACCACTAGCATCTAAACCAAATCCCATCTGGTATTTTTAGGAAAGTGATGCCAGGGGTTTTCTGTAGCTACATGTCTAGCAAATCTGTTAGGCTCACCTTGGGAACTCACAGAATTCTGTAAGGAGGAATGTGAGCCACACTGGACAATCCAATTAAACTCAAAAAACTGCATCCAACAACTGAAGAGAACACATTCTTTCCAAGCACGCAGGCCACATTTACAGAAATTATCCATGTATTTGACCAATACTCAAGTGTCAGTAAATACTGTTAGACTGAATTCATGCCAAATATATTTTCTGTTTACTAATCACAAGGCCATTAAGCTAGAAATTAATAATATAAACACAATCCTAAGATGTTCAAAAAGTAACTGTGTGATGATCTGTTAACATCTATCTCCAAATTCATTGTAAGTTATGTAACAGCAATTGACAGACCAAGCTGCCACCCCTCAGAAAGGGGAGGGAACTTTGTAATGATATGAATATACATTTAAAAATTAGTGTATATTTTTTATTTCAATCAAATTAATGTTTGATTTCAATCAAAAACATGCAAATAATATAAACATATAATTCACACAGACATTGATCTGCAAATGGTCAGCAAACAGAAAGCAATGTTCAACCTCACTAGTAATCAGCAAAACGCAATTTAACAACCTGGACAGTCGGCTGGCAAGATGGCAGAATAGGAACAGCTTGGTCTGCAGCTCCCAGCAGGATCGGCACAGAAGGTGGGTGATTTCTGCATTACCAACTGAGGTACCTGATTCATCTCATTGGGACTGGTTGGACTGTGGGTACAACCCACAAAGAGCAAGCCAAAGCAGTGTGGGGTGTTGCCTAACCCCGGAACCCCAAGGGATCAGGGGATTTCTCTCCCCTAGCCAACAGAAGCCATGAGATTTTACTGGGAACAATAGTGCATTCCACCCCAGATACTGCACTTTTCCCTTGGTCTTTGCAATCAGCAGACCAGGAGATTTCCCCTGGGTTTCAAGCACAAAACTGAGCGGCCATTTGGGAAGACACAGAGCTAGCAACAAGACTTTTTTGTTTGTTTTTTTTCATACCCCAGTGGCACCTGAAACACCAGTGAGACAGAACCCTTCATTCTCCCAGAAGCAGGGCTGAAGCCAGGGGGCAAGTGGTCTGGCTTGGTGGACTCCATCTGCATGGAGCACAGCAAGCTAAGATTCACTGGCTTGAAATTCTTATTACCAGCACAGCAGTCTGAGGACAACACGGGACTACTGAGTTTGGTGAGGGCAGGGGGGTGGTCATTGCTGAGGCCTGAGTAGGCGGTTTTCCCCTCAAAGTGTAAACAAAGCCACCGGGGAAGTTCAAACTGGGTGGAGCCCACCACAGCTCAGCAAGGTCTCTGCAGCCAGACTGCCTGTCTAGATTCCTCCTCTTAGGGCGGGGCATCTCTGAAAAAAATGCAGCAACCCCAGTCAGGGACGTATAGATAAAACCCCCACCTCCCTGGGACAGAGCACCTGTGGGAAGAGGTGGCTGTGGGCACACCTTCAGCAGACTTAAATGTCCCTGCCTGACATCTCTGAAGGGAGCAGTGGATCTCTCAGCACAGTGTTCAAGCTCTGATAAGAGACAGACTACCTCCTCAAGTGGCTCTCTGACCCCCATGTATCCTGACTGGGAGGCACTTCCCAGTAGGGTCTGACAGATTCCTCATACAGGAGAGCTCCAGCTGGCATCTGATGGGTGCCCCTCTGGGACAAAGCTTCCAGAGAAAAGAACAGGCAGCAATCTTAGCTGTTCTGCAGCCTCCACTGGTAATACCCAAGCAAACAGAGTCTGGAGTGGACCTCCAGAAAACTCCAACAGACCTGCAGCAGAGGGACCTGTGGAAGGAAAACTAACAAAAAGAAAGGAATAATAACAACATCAACAAAAAGGAGGTCCATTCAGGGACCCCATCTGAAGGTCACCAACATCAAAGACAAAAGGTAGATAAATCCATGAAGATGGGAAGAAACAAGCACAAAAAGGCTGGAAATTCCAAAAATCAGAATGCCTCTTCTCCTCCAAAGGATCACAACTCCTTGCTAGCAAGGGAACAAACTGGATGGAGAATGAATTTGACAAACTGATAGAGGTAGGCTTCAGAAGGTGGGTAATGCCAAATGCCTCTGAGCTAAAGGAGCATATTCTAACCCAATGCAAAGAACCTTGAAAAAAGGGTAGGCAAATTGCTGACTAGAATAACCAGTTTAAATTTAGAACACAAATGACCTGATGGAGCTGAAAAACACAGCAGGAGAACTCCGTGAAGCATACACAAGTATCAACAGCTGAATCAATCAAGTGGAAGAAAGAATATCAGAGATTGAATATCATCTCAATGAAATAAAGTGAGAAGACAAGATTAGAGAAAGAAGAATGAAAAGAAGCAAAGCCTCCAAGAAATATGGGACTATGTGAAAAGACCAAATCTATGTTTGATTGGTGTACCTGAAAGTAATGGGGAGAATTGAACCAAGTTGGAAAACAGTCTTCAGGATACTATCCAGGAAACCTCCAACCTAGCAAGACAGGCCAACATTCAAATTCAGGAAATACAGAGAACACCACAAAGATATTCCTCAAGAAGAGCAAACCAAAGATACATAATTATCAGATTCAACAAGGTTGAAATGAAGGAAAAAGTGTTAAGGGCATCCAGAGAGAAAGGTCAGGTTACCCTCAAAGGGAAGCCCATCAAGCTAACAGCAGATCTCTTGGCAGAAACCCTACCAGCCAGAAGAGAGTGGGGGCCAATATTCAACATTCTTAAATAATTTTCAACCCAGAATTTCATATCCAGCCAAACTAAGCTTCATAAGTGAAGGAGAAATAAAATCCTTTACAGACAAGCAAATGCTGAGAGATTTTGTCACCACCAGGCCTGCTCTGCAAGAGCTTCTGAAGGAAGCACTAAACATGGAAAGGAACAACTGGTACCAGACACTGCAAAAACATACCAAATTGTAAACACCATAAATTCTAAGAAGAAACTGCATCAACTAATGGGCAAAATAACCAACTAGTATGATAATGACAGGATCAAATTCACACATAGCAATATTAACCTTAAATGTAAATGAGCTAAATGCCCCAATTAAAAGACACAGACTGGCAACTTGGATAAGAATCAAGATCCACTGGTGTGCAATATTCAGGAGAATACAGCCTGTACACAGGCTCAAAATAAAGGGATAGAGGAATATTTACGAAGCAAATAAAAAGCAGGGGTTACAATTCTAGTCTCTGATAAAACAGACTTTAAACTAAGAAAAATCAAAAGAGACAAAGAAGGGCATTACATAATGGTAAAGAAATTAATGCAACAAGAAGAGCTAACTATCCTAAATATATATGCACCGAATACAGGAGCACCCAGATACATAAAGCAAGTTCTCAGAGACCTACAAAAATACTTAGACTCTTACAAAATGATAGTGGGAGACTTTAACGTCCCACTGTCAACATTAGACAGATCAATAAGACAGAAAATTAACAAAAACACCCAGGACTTGAACTCAGTTCTGGACCACGTGGACCTAACAGACATCTACAGAACTCTCTGGCCCAAATACACAGAATACACATTCTTCTCAGCACCACATTACAATTATTCTAAAATTGACCACATAATTGGAAGTAAAAATACTCCTCAGCAAATCCAAAAAAATGGAAGTCATAACAAACACTCTCTCAGACCACAGCACAATCAAATTAGAACTCAGGACGTAGAAACTCACTCAGAACCATACAACTACATGAAAACTGAGCATGCTGCTCCTGAATGACTAGTCGGTAAATAACAAAATTAAGACAGAGACAAAGACGTTCTTTGAAGCCAATGAGAACGAAGATACAACATAGCAGAATCTCTTGGACACATTTAAAGCTGTGTGGAGAGGGAAATTTACAGCACTAAATGCCCACAAGAGAAAGCAGGAGAGATCTAAAATCTACACCCTAACATCACAATTAAAAGAACTAGAGAAGCAAGAACAAACAAATTCACAAGCTAGCAAAAGACAAGAAATAACTAAGATTAGAACAGAACTGAAGGTGATAGATACATGAAAAACCCTTCAAAAAATCAATGAATCCAGAAACTGTTTTTTGAAAGGATTAACAAAATAGATGGATTGCTAGGCAGACTAATAAAAAAAAAGAGAGAGAAGAATCAAATAGATGCAATAAAAAAATGATAAAGGGGATATAACTACCAATCCCAAAACATACAAATTCCCATCAGAGAATACTATAAACACCTCTATGCAAATAAACTAGAAAAATCTAGAAGAAACGGATACATTCCTGAACACATACACCCCCCAAGACTAAACCAGGAAGAAGTCGAATCCCTGAATAGACTAATAACAAGTTCTGAAATTGAGGCAGCAATTAACAGCCTACCAACCAAAAAAAGTCCAGGACTAGACAGATTCACTGCTGAATTCTACCAGAGGTACAAAGAGGAGCAGGTACCATTCCTTCTGAAATTATTTCAAACAACAGTAAAAGAGGGAATCCTCCCTAACTAATTTTATGAGGTGAGCATTACCTTGATACTAAAACCTGGCAGAGACACAACAAAAAAAGAAAATTTCAGGCCAATATCCCTGATGAACATCGATGTGAAAATCCTCAATAAAATGCGGACAAACTGAACCCAGCAGCACATCGAAAAGCTTATCCACCATGATCAAGTCAGCTTCATCCCTGGGATGCAAAGCTGGTCCAACATACACAATTTCTCATTAGAGAAATGCAAATCAAAACCACACTGAGATACCATCTCATGCCAGTTAGAATGCGATCATTAAAAAGTCAGGTAACAACAGATGCTGGAGAGGATGTGGAGAAACAGAAATGCTTTTACACTGTTGGTGTAAATTAGTTCAACCATTGTGGAAGACAGTATGGCAATTTCTCAAGGATCTAGAAACAGAAATACTATTTAATCCAGCAATCTCATTACTGGGTATATACCAAAAGGATTATAAATCATTCTACTATAAAGACACATGCACATGTATGTTTACTGAGGCAATGTTCACAATAACAAAGATTTGGAACCAACCTAAATGCCCATCAATGACAGACTGGATAAAGTGTGGTGCATATACACCATGGAATACTATGCAGCCATAAAAAAGGATGAGTTCACGTCCTTTGCAGGGACATGGATGAAGCTGGAAGCCATCATCATCAGCAAACTAACACAAGAACAGAAAACCAAATACCACATGTTCTCACTCATAAGTGGGAGCTGAACAATGAGAACACATGGACACAGGGAGGGGACCAACACAAACCGGGGTCTATTGGGTGGTGAGGGGCTAGGTGAGGGAGCATTAGGACAAATACCTGATGTAGACGATGGGTTGATGGGTGCAGTAAACCACCATGGCACATGTATACCTAAGTAACCAAACTGCACGTTCTGCACATGTACCCCAGAATGTAAAGTATAATTTTAAAAAACATATAATTTTTATGCCATATTCATAATTTATTAATAACAATTCTTAATGTCTGTATTACTGAGGATGGGGAATGGGCCCTATCCTACATTGCTGATGGAGGTTCACACCAACACACAGCTGATGGTGGACGATTTGGAAGTATCTATCAAAAGTTTATTGGCTCATACTCAAAACCCAACATTCCCACCACATCTGACCCAACCCTACAGTGATACGCCTGATGTGTGTGTAGAGTTCAGCATATCATTTTTATTACTAAGTAGGAAAGCTGTTAAACTGTTGAATTCATTCTAAAAAATATAATGAATTGGTTAAACATTAGAGAGCCAAACGTGTTTACTACTAGACAATCAAGTGAAAGATGCTGTAGAACAATGCAGGTAGAAGTTTCTCGTTTGGGGGAAGAAAATATTGTAAACACAGATACATATTTCTATACATGTAAACGCACTTTCAAACCTCTTAGAAGGCCATACCACCAGGAGGCAAAATGGATTGGGGTGGGGCCTGAGGGATAAGTAGAAGGGATTCTCCATTTTTACCCTATTGGTATCTGTACTAAATGAATTATTTACCTTTCATTTATTTATTTATTTGACTTTCAAATCCTGAATGTGTGTATACCCAGAAGGCTCCTCCCTCATTGCGACTCTTGTGACTTCAACCCTTGGGGTCACACCAGGGAGACTGTGGCTCAGGACCACCAAACTGGGGAAAGGGGATGCTTAATCGAAAATATTTTTTTCTCATAATGAAAGTGGCTTTATAAATTATTTCTACTTACAGAAGCAATGTGTGTCCTTATAAAACACAAATCTAACAACCCAAAAAGGAATTAGAAAGAGGATAAAAATGACGTTATCATTCCATCTCCACTGTGTGGAAATGGCTTCCAGAAAATGATTCACTATCTTTTTTTTTTTTTTTTTAATGAAAGAAAGAGAAAGAGAAAAGGAGGAGAGAGAGCAGGAGTCTTGCTCTATTGCCCAGGCTGGAATGCAATCTAAAAGTAGGTATTAAAAACAGATTTTATGCTGATAATTGTGCTTAACACTGGAGACAAGAAGGAATAAGGAAAGAAAATAACAAACGAACAGCCAACCAATATTTCATTTAAATCTGTGAAATGCTGTGCAAATGCTGAAGAGTGATTTGCTTCCATTTATGTGGTCACTTTCAAAATAGGAGTAATGTGATACTAAAAAAAATGTATATTCTGTGGACCTGGGGTGAAGAATTCTATAAATATTCACTGAGTTTACTTGTTCCAGGTCTGAGTTCAATCATAGATGTCCCTGTTAATTTTCTATCTCGTTGATCCGTCGAATATTAACAATGTGGTGTCAAAGTCTCCCTCTATTATTGTGCGGGAGTCCAAGTCTCTTTATAAGTCATTGAAAACTTGTCTTATGTATCTGGGTGCTCCTATATTGGGTGCATATATATTTATGATCATTGACTCCTGTTGTGGCATTGATCCTTTTACCATTATGTAATGCCCTTCTTTGTTTCTTTTAGTCTTTGTTACTCTTGAAGTCTATTTTGTCAGAGACGAAAGTTACAACTCCTGTTTTTTTTTTCTCTCTCTCCATTTGATAGGTGAGTCTTCCTCCAACCTTTTGTTTTCAGCCCTTGCTTATGAGATGGATCTGGATACAGCATGCTGATGAGTTTTGACTTTTTATTCAGTTTGCGTGTCTGTGTCTTTGATTAGGGCGTTTAATCCATTTAAATTTAGGATTAATATTGATATTTGTGAGTTTAATATTGTAATTTAATGCTATCTGGCTATTTTGCCCATTAGTTGATATAGATTCTTCATTATGGAGATACTCTTTACCTTTTTTTAAGTTTTTGGGATGACTGATACTGGTTGTTCCTTTCTGTGTGTAGTGCTTCTTTCTGAAGCTCTTGTAAAGCAGGCCTGGTAGTGATGAAATCTCTGAGTGCTTGCTTGTTCGTGAAAAATTTTATTTTTTCTTCATTTATAAAGCTTAGTTTGGCTGGATATGAGATTCTGGGTTGAAAATTCTTTTCTTTGAGGATATTAAATATTGACCCCCACTCTCTTCTAATTTGTAGGGTTTCTGCTGAGAGATCTGCTGTAAGTCTGATAGGCTTCCCTTTATGGGTAACCTGACCTTTCTCTCTAGCTGCCCTTAGAATTTTCTCCTTTATTTCAACCCTGGTGAATCTAACAATTATGTGTCTTGGGGTTGCTCTACTTGAGGAATATCTTTGTGGTGTTCTCTGTATTACCTGGAGTTGAGTGTTGTCCTGCCTTACTAGGTTAGGAAAATTTTCCTGAATAATATCCTGAAGAATATTTTCCAGCTTGGATTCATTCTCTTCATGACATTCAGGTACACCTATCAAACGTAAATTATGTCTTTTCACATAGTCCCATATTTCTTGGAGACTTTGCTCATTCCTTTTTACTTTTTCTTCTCTAATCTTGTCTTCTCGTTTCATTTCATTAAGTTGGTCTTCGACCTCTGATATCCTTTTTTCTGCTTGACCAATTCAAGTGTTAAAACCTGGGCATACTTCACAGAGTTCTCGTATTGTATTCTTCAGTTCCATTAATTCACTTATATTCCTCTCTAAATTGTCTATTCTCATTAGGATTTTGTCAAACCTTTTTTCAAAATTCTTAGTTTCTTTTCATTGGGCTAGAACATGTTCTTTAAACTCACAGAAGTTTCTTATTATCCACCTTCTGAAGCCTAATTCTGTTATTGGAACACAGTCGTTCTCCATCAGGCCTTGTTCCCTTGTTGATGAGGAACTGTGATCCTCTGTAGAGGGAGAGGCATTCTGATTTTGAGTAGTCTCACCCTTTTTACGCTGGTTTCTTCCTGTCATTGTAAATTTATCCACCTGTCATCTTTGTAATTACCGACTTTCAAATTAGGTCTCTGAGTGGACGTCCCACTTGTTAATTCCCAGCACCAGAATCTGAGCAACCCACTGCACCAGCTAAAACAGCAGCATCAAAATTATTGGTGCTTTTCTGCCCGGGAGTCTCTGGTCTGGCTTCCCTCCTGAATCCCTTCTTCAATCAGCTGAATGGGCGACTCTGCCTTCGTGGAGCTCCAAACGTTGATCAAAAGAGGGCCCAGTCCCATTTACTCTGCACTGAGAACCGCCACACTGGCCACAAGAGTCATGCTGGCAACCCATGGAGATCCTCTGCTGGGAATCTCCTGGTCCGTGAGCAACAAAAATTCATCTGAAAGTGTGGCGTCCTTTCGTTCTCTGCACTTTCACTGGGAGCTACAAGCCTGAGCTGCTAGTAATCAGCCATCTTGGATCTCCCTCCCTATTTACCTTTTAAAATACATATTAAAAATATTATGTTTTCCTAAATTATTTATGTAGTTAAAATAGTTTAGTAAATTATGAGATTTACCCCCAACTCCCATAGTGTTGCTCAGCGGTGCATGAAATGGGATTCAGACTCCCTGACTGGACAGAATTCTTTACATTTTCCCACCTGATTTAAGGTTTTCTGAATTTCAGAGGTCTGACTGATCTTGTATATCTTGGTACAACCGAAGCACCTAAAAGTAAAATAGAATTTTCCTAAACTGATTGTTCTTGCCCAGGTTTTTGAGAATTAAGTCACGCATTCCTACTAAGCACTTTGCAAGTTGCCTGATGCATAAGAGCTCGGCAAATGGCAGCTGTTATTGACAGTAGGAAGTTCTAGAAGTAGTCATTGTATTGTAACAGAAATGATAATAAATGTGCTTCTTTTCTGAGCACACCAACAGTTCAGCCCTAGTCAGCCTGAGAAACTGCGCTTTGCGGGGAAATACCCAAACATACTCGTAACCTCCTATTCCAGATGGCTCTCAAACATACTTAGTAACTGTTTCAGTCCTGGAGATAACATGTTGGGATTAGCTTAAAGTAAATGCTTGTCTAGTCTACATCATCTTCCACTGCAGTTTGCTATGCTATTAAGTTAGTTTTAATCCATGAATATCTGTAAGTTTGTAAAGAAATAAATTCTTTGTACTGCATTCTGAATATACTTACTGAATAAATAACTGCATAATTTAATCACTGTAATGTCACTTTGTTGACATTGTTTTGTTTTGATCAGACATCTGAGAGAAATTCCACTATTAGACTCTGATGAGTTATGAGAAATGAGCTCTCTTACTTCTAGAGTACTGGCCAAATTCTGACTCACAAGTGATAAAGAGTCCTGTGCTACTTTTCACATCATAGGACTGTCACCCATACATAGTTAGCCCCTTATTTTAAGACTTTGTCTTCAAAATATAAACTAAAACTGCCTTTAATAGTGCCAATATTCTCAGAGGTGTTTATAACTATCCTAATCTTTTGTCAGTGAAGAACTACTAGGAAATGATTCAATGACTATATTTTAATACAAACATGCAATTCAGATATGTCAATGCAAGTATTTCTTTCCTCACTCTCAATGACACTTTATGCCATTTCATTGAATATTGTCTCAGTTGTGTAGCAATACTTTGCTGCAATATTTAATAATAATATGGTCACTCATTGCTTAATGATGAAGATATCATCTGAAAAATATGTCATTAAGTGATTTTGTCCTTCTATGAACATCAGAGTGTACTTACCCAAACTAAAATGGTAGAGCCTACTACACACCTAGGTTATGTGGTATAGCCTATTGTTCCTAGACTACAAACTTATGCAATATATCACGGTACTGAATACTGTAGGTAACTGGAACAAAATGGCATTTGTGTATCTAAAACAGAAAAGTTGCAGTAAAAATACAGTATTATGATCCTATGGAACTACCATAGTCTATGTGATCCATCATTGATGGAAACTCTGCTAGGTGGTGCATAACTGTAATTATTTTATTGCCAGACAAATTAATATGCTCCGCATTTTGCTAAATGTTTAGCTGCTAAAAACATGTTACTGACCATGCAAAACACAGTTAACTATTTGAAAATAAGTCAATAAAACAATCCTATTTACAATAGCTACAAAAAAAAAAAAAAAAACTTAGAAATACATTTGACCAGAGAGGTGAAAGACATGTGCACTGAAAACTCTAAAACATTGATAAATGACATTGAAGGAAACACGAGAAAATGAAAAGATATCCTGTGTTTGTGGATTGGAAAAAGTTAATATTGTTAAAATGTCCATACTAGACAAAGTAATCTATAAATTCAATGCAAACCCTATCAAAAGTCCAGTGTCATTCTTCAGTTAAATAGAAAAAAAATCTTAAAATTTGTATGGAACCATGAAAGACCCTGAATAGCTAAAGCAATCCTGAGAAAAAAGAACAAAGCTAGAGGCATCACACTACTTTACATCAAATTATACTACAAAGCTAAAGTAATCCAAACAGCATGGTGCTATCATAAAAACAGATATATAGATAAATGGGAGAGAATAGCCCAGAAATAATATGTTCATGATCAATTGGTTTTTGACAAAGGTGCAAGAACACACAATGAGGAAAAGATGGTCTCTTCAATAAAAGGTTTCAGGGAGAGTGAATATCTGCATGCAAAAAATGAAGGCTGACTCTTAGCTCACACTATATACAAAAATCAACTAAAATAGATTAAAAGTTAAACATAAGAATTCAATCTATAAACCTGCTAGAAGAAAACACAGAGGAAAAGCTTCGTGACATTGATCTGGGCAATGATTTTTTTGGGTATGATACCAAAAGCACAAGCAACAAAGCAAAAATACGAATTACATCAAACTAAAAAGGTTTTACACAGCAAAGGAAACAATCAACAGAGTGAAGAGACAATCTATGGAGAAGAGAGAAAGTATCTGCAAACCATTTATCTGATAAGAAGTTAATTTCCAATATATATAAGGCATTCAAACAACTCAATAATAAGAAAACAAATAATCCAATTAAAATTGGGCACAGGTCTTAAACAGACATTTCTCAAAGGAAGACATAAAATAGGCATATAAAAATGCCTAGCATTACTAATCATTAGGAAAATGCAAATTAAAACCAGAATGATTTATCATTTCATACCTGTCAGAATAGCTATTATCAAATAGACAAAAGGTAAGTGTTGGCAAGGATGTGGAAAAAAGGGAGCACTCACATACTATTGGTGGGAATGTAAATTAGTACAGATGTTATGGAAAACAGTATGATGGTTATCCCAAAAATTAAAACTATGACTACTGAATGATGCACAGATATCTGCACTCTCATAGACATTGAAGCATTATTCACAACAGCCAAATATAGAATCAACTTGTGTCCATCAACAGATGAATGAAGAACATGTGGCATCTATATATAATGGAATATTATTCATTTGCCACACATGTATGAACCTGAGGGACACTATGTTAGGTGAAATAATCCAGGCATAAAAAAAGACAAATACCACATGATCTCTCCTGTATAAGTCAAATATAAGTGGAATCTATAAGTCAAATTCACGAAGCAGAGGGTAGAATGGCGGTTACCAAGGGCCGAAGGTGAGAGGATGTTGGTCACAATACAAAATAACGGTTAGGTAGCAGAAATAAGCTCAGGAGATCTATTGCACAGCATGGTGACTATAGTTAATAACATATTGCATTCTTTTTTTAAAATTGTGTTCTAAGTCTCATAAATACACCATCATAAAGCAGAAGCTTCCTACTCCTGAAGTCGGTTCCAGAATCCCCAGCTCCACCCAGAAGACCACTGAAACCCACAGTTAAAAAGGTTTTCCCTGATACAGCACAGCATTCCTTCTAACTTTTGCCACACTTTCTTTTTTTTTTCCAACTTTCAAATGTTTTATTTTTAGTGTTTTTAAACATTTTAATACAACAAAGTTATAAAATAATATATATTAGTTGAATCGGGATTTAATTTAGAATCAAGATACTTACTTATGTACAACACTGTGCTTCAAGGCATGGCTACCACAGGAACTTTCACATTTTCAAGTAATACTAGTTTCTCTGTGGATACGGAGACATTTAGGTAGGATTCACAAAACAAAACATGTCCATTTTAGTCCAAGCTAATTTTGCTTCCCCCATTAAGTACCAGTTTCCACTTTCTTTGTTCCATATCAGAAATACTTCGTTTTTCTAATAACACATAGTTTCCGGAATAAAAATCAGTAAAATTGAACATTTTTAAGATGACATTACTAACATAATATTGGAGAATTGGCTATGTTCAATTCTCTAGACAACCCAGTCCTTCAGATCGAAAGAGACCTGAAGTAACAATGAAATCAACATAGTGTTCTTTCTCTTGCCATATCAGGCACAAACCTTCCTCATGCTGAAACATGGAATACATTGAATGAGCCACACTTTCTTTCTTTTTTTTGAAGGAGAGGAAGAAAGAGGAAGAAAAAAAGGGAGAGAAAATGGGAATGTAACTTTATTCTAAAAATGGGTATTAATAATGGCTGATCAATATTTTGTGTATTTAAGGTGGCGAATGTATATTTTGTGTATTTAAAATAGAGAGCTCTGTGAATATTTACTGAGTTTACTTGTTCCAGATCTGAGTTCAAGTCCTGGATATCCTTATTAATTTTCTGTCTGGTTGAGTCTAAATCTCTTTATGGGTCTTATGATTCTGGGTGTTAGGATCGTTAGCTCTTATTATTGCATTGATCCTTTTACCACTATTATCTTTGTTGCTTTGAAATCTATTTTATCAGATGCGAGAACTGTAACTCCTGCTTTTTATTTATTTATTTATTTTTGCCCTCCATTTGGTTGGTAAATCTTTCTCCATCCCTTTGTTTTAAGTCTTTGTGTGTCTTTGGATGTGAAATGGGTCTGGATGTAGCATATCGTTAGGTTTTGGCTGTATCTTTTGATTGGGGGATTTAGTCAACTTAAATCTAGGGTTACTGCTATTTGATGTTAACTGGCTATTTTATCCATTCATTGATGTAAATTCTTCTTTATGTTGATGCTCTTTACTTTTTGGTATATTTTCAGACTTTCAAATAGTTCTTGGTATATGAGTTAGACAATAAGGCAGATACAGTACAACAAATCAAGTTCTTTAGAGCTACTTGCACACCATTCATTTTCAGTAACTAATAGGTCATATTCCCTGTGCATCAAACCAAGAGCAATTTTGGCCTCATCTTAAAAGGATCTTAAAAGGATAGGTATGCGCTTTCAGACAAATAATACTTGTCTAATACCCATTATTAATATTCTTGAATTGCTTTATGCCTCTGAAATAAAATTATATTTCCTATTTAGAAAAAGAAAATTATTTCTATCTCTTCTTTTTTCTTTTTCTTGTTCTTTTTTTTTATTTTCAGCTATTTCCAGGACACAAAGCCATTTTCAGGGATTCACAACCAGTCGGAGAGGCTCATTCTCCATACACCTTCCCAATTAATGACCGATCCTCAGGAGATGGTCGGTGCCTCAATAGTTACTGCTTAATTAATATTCCTCTGGTTGTTAACTAAGAACTTAAGCTGCTTGGAAAAAAAATTCACCCTCCAGCAGGATGGCATGCCATTGGTAAAATAATCCTTAGTAATTAAAAACCTAATTTTCAAATGTAGTTCCTAAGTTTTACAGCATGAAGATGGTTTCTCATCTAATTCTCTTTAAAAATGTGACCCTAAGCAAAATAAATGCCATCTTTGAAAATCTAAAGCCAAACAAAAGAAGCCAAAACACAACCACTGTTTCTCTTTCAAATAACAAAACTTCCCCAATAATTAGTCAGTGGTTGTTTTTAGATACATTAATCCAAATAAGTGATATTCTCTAAAGAATTTTTTCTTCATTGAGAAAAGTATCTAGAATATTTAATCATCAATATATTACAAATATTTTGGCAGAGACAACTAGATGTCGTAATTATATTTTACTTTTAACTTTTGAATTTGTTGCATCCAGCTATACAATGGATAATCAAAATTTGAATGTACTCACTACAGTAACTTTAAATGGATTTAACATTGTGCCTGAGGTCACATGCTTTATATTCTTAAGATAGTTAAGAAGTAGTCATTTCAAAATACCTGAACAGAGTAAAGATTTAAATGCCCAAATTACAAAGTGGAATAAAGAAAATGGACAATGACTGATTAAATCAAAATGTCATCAAATAGAGAAAGAGACACCTTGGTTTTAAGCAAATTAGGTGAGCAGTAACAAATGGCAAAGCTTTTGAAGTAAACCGAACCTGGGTCACATTTACTTTCAAAAAAGGTGAAAAAAAAAGAATACATAGAAACGTCTCTAACCTAATGGAGCTCTGTGCACCCTGGGTCAAATTCCAAGAACGCAACTGTAGTTCATGTGAAACACTAGAGGGCAGAGTTGCACAGTGAAGCTCTTCTGATGTCTAACTGGGGAAATGGATACCCACACTTTGGATGCTGGCTCCTATAAACCCTCAGAACACATTGGCTTATTTTGAAAGGTTTTAAACTCATAACAGATGATCTAAACTAGTCCACTATGAAAGCAATCAGCCAAATTCAGGAAACCCGGACGAGGGCTCCACGGAGAGCACTTATCCTAAAAATGCTCTGCCTTTCTGCATGTGTTCAAAAATAGCACATCTTCTGCCTCATGAAATGGCCATCACTTTTCTCCTGAATAAAAGATTCTTAATAACCCACTTATGCTTACGGAATCTGAGAGCTAAAGGTTTTAAGTGATGGATGACACTTCCCGTCATATTTGTGAAATGGATTATTCCATTTTGGTTGACTAAGTATCATAAGCACAAACAAAATGTCTCCAGATTGTTAAAGGTTTTGCAGAGAAAGGAATCTTCGCCCTTCAAAACTCCTTTATATTCATATCCACTGTCAATGGCAGAGATTCAAAACTACGGGCCGCCCAGCATCTTACCACACTGATAAATGGAAGCCATTTATTCCAAATGGATTCTGGAAGCCCAAATATCAATTTGTGTAGCTCCAGGAGCAACATAAAAAGTTATTTCCCCTCTTTAAGCCATTTTGTGTCTTTTCTAGTGGTCAAATCATGTACAAGCCACTTCAATATCTCTCAATTACATTATCTTGAAAATTACAGCCTCAAATATTCACTCTCCAAATAGCCAAGTTCCTAGAGGGCAATCAATGAGATGATGAAGCTTCTCTTCAAAATAATCCATCTCAGAAACTGGACTTTTAATAGAAAAGCCGTACTTGTCTAAGAAGAAAACAGGTCTAAACTTATTTTTCACTTGCTGTATTATCACTGTGTTTATAAAAATCAATATTAAAAATAACTATAATTCTAGGGAGAACTAATTTATCATATACAAAAGTTTTTGAAATCCTAATGCTTTGATAATTCTATAAACGCTTCAAATGGCAACATAAATAAATATTTTAAATAACTCAGGAGGAGCAAATTGAGCACCTGTTTCTCAGAACCCAGTATCCATTTTGATTGTTCTTTTTCTCTTGATGTCTGTCTGATTGTACTCATTCTTCCATGTCCCTAAAACCAACGTCTTGAGTCTTCCCTATAATATACTGGATATAAAATAGATTGAGAAAACCGAACCTTTATCAAGGCTTTTTACATATTGATACAAACTATAAAACTATATGCTATAAATATTGACCTCTTCAGTTAACTCATGGAAAACTAAACCCCAGAATGAAATATACTTCACTAGGAAAACAAACCATGGCAAATATTCACTAGCATGCCCTATTTCTAGAAGGCAGTATGTTTTTTAAAATCTGTCAGTCAGACCGGGCGCGGTGTCTCAAGCCTGTAATCCCAGCACTTTGGGAGGCCGAGGCGGGTGGATCACGAGGTCAAGAGATCGAGACCATCCTGGTCAACATGGTGAAACCCCATCTCTACTAAAAATACAAAAATTAGCTGGGCATGGTGGCACGTGCCTGTAATCCCAGCTACTCAGGAGGCTGAGGCAGGAGAATTGCCTGAACCCAGGAGGCGGAGGTTGTGGTGAGCCAAGATTGCGCCATTGCACTCCAGCCAGGGTAACAAGAGCAAACTCCACCTCAAAAAATAAAAATAAAAAATCTGTCAGTCACAGTCATTCTCCGTCCAGCTTTGTTCCCTTGCTGGTGAGGAGTTTTGGTCCTTTCTAGGAGGCGAGGTGTTCTGGTTTCGGGTGTTTTCCTCCTTTTTGCGCTGGTTTCTTCCCATCTTTGTGGATTTGTCCGCTGGTCGTCTGCGTAGTTGCTGACTTTTCGATTGTGTCTCTGAGTGGACACCCAGAATGTTGATGATGTATATATCCAAAAGTCTGTAAATCGTTCTACTATAAGGACACATGTACACGAATGTTCATTGCAGC
Source organism: Callithrix jacchus (assembly GCF_049354715.1). Taxonomy (NCBI): domain Eukaryota; kingdom Metazoa; phylum Chordata; class Mammalia; order Primates; family Cebidae; genus Callithrix; species Callithrix jacchus. The sequence continues at coordinate 189,009,456 of NC_133503.1, read as the reverse complement.
ACTGTTTACAATAGCAAAGACCTGGAATCAACCCAAATGCCCATTGACAATAGACTGGATTGGAAAAATGTGGCACATATACACCATGGAATACTATGCAGCAATCAGAAATGATGAGTTTGTGTCGTTTGTAGGGACATGGATGAATCTGGAGAACGTCATCCTCAGCAAACTGACACAAGAACAGAAAATGAAATACCGCATATTCTCACTCATAGGCGGGTGATGAAAAATGAGAACACATGGACACAGAAAGGGGAGTACTAAACACTGGGGTCTATTGGGAGGAAAAGGGGAGGGCCAGTGGGAGGGGGAGGTGGGGGGATAGCCTGGGGAGAAATGCCAAATGTGGGTGAAGGGGAGAAGAAAAGCAAAGCACACTGCCATGTGTGTACCTGCGCAACTGTCTTGCATGCTCTGCTCATGTACCCCAAAACCTAAAATCCAATAAAAATTAAAAAAAAAAAAAATCTGTCAGTCAAATCAAAGGTCATGGATTGGTAGCCTTCACTGATCACTCCGTCTAAAGTTTTAACAACACCTCTCAACAATTCCCATCCTCCTTCATTGCCCCATGTTTTTATTTCTTCTCATTAATTCTTTTACTAGGAATTTCTACTTACATATTTTCAGTCCATTTGCAAAGTATGAACATAATGGCTGGGATTTTATCTGTTTTGTTTACCTTCATCCCCAGTGCCTAGAATACTGGTATCTAGTAGGTAATTAATACATATTTGTTGAAATATTAAGTGGATGAATAAACAAATGAATACGCAACAATGCAAGTCCTGTTCTAACAAAACTAGGAGTCGATAATCAATAAAAGACCATCAAATGCCAAGCACTTTGAAAATGCTACTTGTTTTCATTGTTCCAACAACATTAAGAAATTAAACATATAGTAGCACTGTTGCTTATACAGCTGAGTAAGTGGCTGAGCTGAAATCTGGAGTTTGGTCTTCATATTGTCAAAGTCCATGCTTTTTTCATTATATTACACTGATCCTCATACTATCTCAACTCTTCTAGAAGATGCCTAACAAATTTTTAACAGTAGTGCTTAAACAAAAGCTAATTGTGTCAACTTAACTTCATAACCAAGGTGCTCCAGAGACGAGGAAGAAGCACTTAACTATGAATGGCGATAAGAATCTCCTGTTTACTAGAAAAGAACAGGTTCCCACAACTCAGTTGCTCACAACAGGTCTCAGGAAGTGGGGGAAGGAGAAAATAGGGAAAAACAAAACAGTTCCTTCACAAGTTATAGAAGAGGACAATTGCATAAATACACAGGTTAACAGAATATTCACAATATAACAGCACTTCCATCTAGGGATTAAAAAAAGTCATCCCAGACGGCACACATTCACCATGATTAGGGAACCTCAGACTGTGCTAAATTGATAACATGACAATCAGAAAGCAATTCCTACAATATTTGTTGATTTTCATAAGGATGTATTCCAGGAATAACTTCATACAGGTCCAAAATCCATTACCCTATAATCCAACTATATGCTTTTTTGTAAGAGCCACACTTCATGTATGTGCAAAAACCAAATAGGTTGAAAGTAAAAGGCTAAAAAGATAAATCATGCAAATAGCAAATAAAAGAGAGCTGGAGTAGCTATATTAACATCAGGCAGAATAGACACTCAGGCAAAGCTTGTTACTAGAGTGCTATGATATGCATGATGATGTCCCCTCTAAAATTTGTATGCTGAAACTTAATCATCAATGTAATAATATTAGGAAGTGGAGCTTTAAGAGGTAATTAAGCCATGTGGGCAAAGCCCTCATAGATGGGATTAGGGCCTTTATAAAGGGCTAGAGGGAGTGTAGATTTGCTTTCTTCTGCTCTTTGCCATGTGAAAACATGGCATTTATCCCCCTTTTGGCTTCTGGCTTTTGGCTTTCTGTCCTTTCCATCAAGTAAGGACACAGTGTCTGTCCCCTCCAGGGGATGCAGCAACAAAGAGCTAATTGGAAGTGAAGACTGGGCCCTCAGCAGACACCAAAGCTGCCAGTGGCTTAATTCCGGCCTGCCAGCCTCTAGAACTGTGAAAATTTATTAAATTGCCCAGTCTGGGGTATTTTGTTATAGCAGCAGAAACAAACTATAACATAGAGACAAAGGACATTCTGCAATGATAAAATGGTCAATCCATCAAGAAGAGAGAACACTTTATAAATATATTTGCACCTAACAACCAGGTCACATGAGTTGTAAACTTCAATACCCACTTTCAATAGACAGACGATTAACAAGGAAATGGAAGTCTTGAACAACACTACCAACCACTACACCTAACACTATAAATCAACTACACCATGCAGACATTTACAGAACACTTCTCTCTCTAGGACAGGCTGTATATTAGGCCAAAGTCTCTTACCGAAAACACTTTGGGCCATATGTGTTTCAGGATTCCAAATTGTCTGGATTTTAAAAATATAATATGGTGCATTTTCAGTATATTATAAAACATCCACATCACCATCAGACATGTTAATAATATTTCATCAGGATTTAGGCCCACATTCTGTAACCAATCACAATATTTCTAAGCAAAATATATCATAACTATTGACAATAAATGAGATTAAAAACTATAAATAATTTGAAATTAAAGTCCAGATATTTTTGCCAAAAATAAATTGTAAAAACAATTAAAAACCCATTGCTTCTACTTTAAAGGTATTTTCAAATGTATCCATTTTTCTTCATCTCTGCCATCATCCTACCATGCCACCATTTTGTCCCTTTTATCCATCAAAGGAGGATTTTAACAGCATCCATGCTTCTAGCCTACCTTTTCCAGTCCAGTCTCCATGAAGCAACTGAAGGCATCTACTACTACTATTATTATTATGTTAATAATGTTTCTCTGCCAGGGACCCTCCAATATCTTCCCACTGCTCTTAAAATGAAACTCCAATTCCTCATGACATCTTCTACACCTCCTCACTCAAAGTAGACCAGCCACATGGTCCTTTTATTCCCTCAAACACCCAACCCTTCTCTCCTGAGAGTCTTTGGTGTCATTCTTCCTCTTCCAGAATGCTCTTCAAATTATTTTTCAAAGGTAAGCTCGTCATCAACCTTTAGGTCTAATCTCAGCGACGTCACCTCCTCAGAAAGCCTTTCCCTACCCTTTCTATCTAGCCTTGGCCTTCCCTACATTATCCTTGTTTGTTTGTTTTAACAAACTTCGTTTTAGAGTAGTTTTTTATTTACATAAAAGTTACAAAGGCAGTACAAACAGTTGCCGTACACCCTGAACCCAGTCCCCCTATTGTTAATATCTTCCATTGCTATAGTGTTATTTGTCACAACTAATAAACCAATGGTGGTGCATTACTATTGACTCAGCTCCATACTTAGTTCTGTCTCGTGGCCTTTTTCTTTCCCAGATCCTATCCAGGAAACCACATTACATTTAGTCATCATAGCTCCTTAGTCTCTGGTTCCTGACAGTTTCTGAGACTTACCCTGTTTATTCTTCAGCTTTGAGATGTACTCCTCAAGTTATTTGGTAGACTGCCCCCAATTTGGTTTTGTCTGATGTTTTTCTCGTGGTTAGACTACAGTTACGGGCTTTAGAGAGGAGGACCCCAGATGTGAAATAATCTCATCACATCATAGCAGGGGCACATGCTATCAACATGACTTATCACCGATAACGCTACTAGTTATCACTGATGATATTTAGGCCGGGCGCGGTGGCTCAAGCCTGTAATCCCAGCACTTTGGGAGGCCGAGGCGGGTGGATCACGAGGTCAAGAGATCGAGACCATCTTGGTCAACATGGTGAAACCCCATCTCTACTAAAAATACAAAAAATCAGCTGCGCATGGTGGCGCGTGCCTATAATTCCAGCTACTCAGGAGGCTGAGGCAGGAGAATTGCCTGAACCTAGGAGGCAGAGGTTGCGGTGAGCCGAGATCATGCCATTGCACTCTAGCCTGGGTAACAAGAGCAAAATATATATATTTTTTAACTTGATTGTTTGGCTACATAGAATTTGCTAGCCTTCTCGATTGTAAAAGTAATTCCACATCCTTTCTATTCTATTACCAATTTACTCTTTGGAAACAAGTCACTAAGTACAAAGGATAGGGGGAAGTGAGCTCTACCTCCTGGAGGGGAGATTATATACTTAAATTATTTGGGAGGTGAGAATTCTACCATTGAACCACCAGGGCAATGATTTGGAATTCTCTAAGGGAGATTTGTCTTTTCTCCCCCATTTCTTTATTTGTTGATCTTTTATTTATATTGGTGTTCACTAACAGATTTTTATATTATAGTTCAAGTTACAATCCAAGTTACACTGTTGCTCAAATTTTTCCAGTGTTAGTCACTGGGGGTTCTTCCAGGTTGGCTCTTGTGTCCCTCTGACGACTTGTCCCCAGTTCTTTTGTTTTTGGAGCGCTTCTTTACATTCTGGCACTACAAGAAGTTCCAGTCTCATCTTGCATGTGACTATTTTTTTTAATTGGATAATGATGTTAGAAACTGAGGTCTGGTGCCAGGTGAGCTTACTCTCTCACTCAGGCATCACTAATACCAAACCCTCTCAACAGACAAGGGCTAGGAAACATATATATGTACACTAATCAAAGTATAAGCACCTGTGTATAAATATTTCTATATTTAACCATGTATATCAATATAGATAAAATGGATCACGTGATACTTGATTAGCGTGGAGTACATCGATATAAACTCACCTTTCCTTAAGCCTGAGTTTGAACTATAAAAACATTTCTATCAATATAGAAATTGTTATATATAGAAACATCTACAGATACATATAAAAATTTCTATATGTAACATTTGTACATATTTCCTAGATACATAAATTTCTATATGGTTATATACAGTTCTATATGTAATCATTTATACAGAAATGATTACATATATGAAATATAGATATGATTACAAATGTATAGTCAGTATAGAAATAGTCACAAATGTGTAGTTTGTATAAACTCATACTTAAGCAAAGCATGAGTTTGTAAGAATGTACCCCACTCTGATCAAGTATTACATGATCTGTATTAGCATATTCTTTCTAATAATCCAGTGTATTTGTCAGGTTTCACCAGAGAAACAAAACCAACAGGATGCGTGTGTGTGCATATGTGTGTAGGGACATGAGTGTGAGGAACACACAAAGATGTCCACTGACTTATGAAGGGTTTATGTCCCGACATTACCCCATTGTAAGCTGAGGAGTAAGCTGAATGCATATCACTTTCACATCATCATGAAATTGAAAAATTGTAAGTCAAACTATTGTAAGTTGGCAACTATCTGTATATACATGTGTATGTGTATGTGCGCATGTGTGTGTGTGTGTCTGTGTAAAGAGAGTTATTATAAGGAATTGATTCACACAACCGTGGAAGCTGACAAGTTCCCAAGATCTGCAGTCAGCAAGCTGGACACTCAAAAGAGCCAAGGTTGTGGTTCTAGTTCAAGCCCAAAGGCATGAGAATCAAGAGGGCTGAAAGTACAGATCAGAAAACCTATGAGTCCAAAGGCTGATATATTCAAGACCCAGAAAGATCCAGTGTTTCAGGTCAAGTCCGAAGAAAATAATGATGTTCCAGCTTGGAAACAGGTAAGCCGACTTCCCTCTCATTCAAGGAAAGGTCAGCCTATTTGATCTAGTCAGGCTTTCAACTGTCTGGCTGCGGCTCCCCCACATGAGGGGGCCATCTCCTTTCCCGTGTGCTTTATATGTCTACCAATTCAAATGTTCATCTGCCCAGAAACATCCTCACAGACCCACCCAGAATACTGTCTGACCAAATACCTGGGCTCCCCATGACACATAAAATTAACTCTCACACTCAGTTTATTTTCGTTAGCATCATTAACACAATCTATAATTAAATATTTTTTGTATTTATTTGCTCACTTGTTTTTCTTCTGTTCCTCACCCTCAGTAATTTAAGTCCTAGAAGCAGAGGCCCTGCTTGTTTTAACCAACTCTGTAACTCTAGGGCCTGGAACAGTGTCTGCTATGTAGTAGTGGTTAATGTGTTGAATGAAAAAAGAATCAATAAAAAAGTACCAATTATATAACTCATAGTAGAAAATAACAGAGAATACTTTGAGGCTACCTCCAGATCATGAGTAAAATCATCTTCCAGACCAAAAAAACAAGCAAACACATACTGATCTGTCACTGTGTCATGCTATATGAATAATCACGCATCCATCATCACTTCATACTGGAATTCTCCCCACAGGCACATCAAGGGATGGTTGGTGTTTTCCCCTGAAGCTTATTGTATTAGAGCTTAATCATGCTCAGAACAGAGAACCGTATTTCTTTTTCAAGTTTTCTTTTCCATAACAGATACTACTTTCAGGCTTAGTAGTATTCAGGTTGAGGGGAGGAGGCAGACAAGAGGCAGAGAGATTCATCACCCATCCTTATATGTTTCACCAAATCACTCGGAAATGTTTCAGTATCAAAGCATCTTTCACTCTGTAGCCTAGGAACCATGTCACCCACAGCTACCCAAAAAATTCTGGCACAGTTAGTTGTAATCTTGTTGGCTTGGCATATTTTAATGTCTTTCAACTTCTTCTCAAATTGCTGAAAATCTTGTGTAGATTTGAAAATGAATTTAATAGAAGCCGTGGTAGTATGAGTGAGAGACCCCTGTGAAAGCTAGGACTGTCTGGAAGGATACGGAAAGGTGTTTTCGCATCTAACGTTTCTTCCTGCTTCCAGGGGAAGAAAGATTGGCATAGTTGGTCCTAGAGAATGCCACACAGGCAAAGACTTCCACCCTGTTCATTGTGCCCTTCTCTCCATGGGGCTGCAGGTCTCACTGGAAATCTCCCACCTACTCATTGCCACACAAAAGATGAGAGTCAGGTGACGTTAGGAAAAGGAGCAAAGAGATGGAAGAAGGATAAAACAGGTATTTACTAAATGCTCAATACAGGCCTGGAAAACCTTGTGCTCTTGACTACTCTAAGATTTTTATTTCCTTTATTAAAAAAAATAATAGAGAGGGCACTTGTATACATATTCATGTTTTTTAAAAAATCTACAAATGTAACATGAAAACAAGTTAATACTAGGGAGAGAGCTGGGGGAGGAAACAGGGCAAAAGTATTTCCTGTGATCTCTGGAAATTGGTTAATAAGAATCTAAGTAAAATCCCCTGATGTTTTGTGCAAGATGTTTCCTTCTTAACAGGCTGAACAAACCAAGGCAAACCTGTGTAAATTTTCTGAAATAATCCTTTATTCGTTTGAACTATTCTGCAGCTCAGAGTCAAGACACAAATGGAGTAAGGAGATGAAATCTTTCGCAACCTCGAGGCCATATAAAACATAGAAGTGCCAGGAGGAGTAAGAGCTGGATCCTCATGGGCAGCATCCCCCGACAAACACCCCGTGCCCAAATTAAGCACTTGGCCACCTGTACCAAATCAGTATAGTGAAAATAGAAGAAAAATTGAAAGACTCGATAAGGCAACAATGGAACGCTGTTATTATAATGAAGATACATTGTCCAGGTATCATCAGTCAAAACGAACCAACTAGGTAAAAACTAGAGAGAAAGCATCTTTTTAGACAGTAGTTTTCAAAGCATTCCACTCCTAAGGGAAGGATGGAGTAAGAAATGTGTCCTCAATAAGGTCCCTTATTGACTTTACTTATAAGAAATATTTCCAGGTTTTTTTATGTCTTCCCAAGTAACAGGTTCCAGTCCACCTCTTCCTGCATCAACTTTACTTGGCTAAATCATGTGGAACAGCTTTTGAATGATGAGTTATGCTCACAGGGAAGATGTTGTCAAGTATCCAAGGGTACAGAGAGCACAAACCACAGTGCAGTTTTTCTTGGCCAGCTCCTCTGTGTCTGCCATCCATTTACTTGCAATTGGAGGTGATTATGTACTCATCAGTCCATTCCCTGCTATTCTGAAGAGTCGGAAGCACTCTCATTTTGCCCTCAGAGTCATCCTATTCTACTCTCAGAAGGTCCCAAAATAGAAAGAAGCTGAGTTTCCTTTATAACGATCCCTTTAGCAAAACATCAGTCACGTCACAGCACAAGTACATGCCAAGGCAAAGTAGGAAATTAGTGAGGAGGAAATAGCCTGTTCTCTGGCTACAGCTCCCTGGGTTTGGGTATTGTATTCACTAGTGGAAAATCATTTTTGAAGTTATGTTACAACTGTGCAGACTGCTCATCAAAAAAGTCACCTTGTTTTCAGCCAGGTGGCAGATTTCACACCAAAAATGTATATCCAGTAGACACTCTTAGCAGCTCATCTATATCCATGATCATACGGTAAAATTTCTGACAAATTATTCAAATTCCCTGAACAAATGCTAGAAGAAACTCTTCAACCAATGAAAATCTCAAGAAAGCGAGGGTGTCACACATGGGTAATTCCACATTCACAGTCTTTTTTCATGACATTTTGTTTTTTGAAAAGAGCAGATACATCTCACTGGAAGCTTTTATAAAAGAAATTCTCGGCTTTAAATAAATACATCCCTGTCTTACTCCCAAGGCTTTTTCCTATGGTCTGAAGAACTGAACATACTTGCCCAGGAAACTTCAGAATAGCATTATTAGAAGATCAACTTGAGAACAAGCAGAAAATTGACAACTATTAGAGAGCTAATATATAAGGAATTAATGCAATTTGATTTTCTTAAGTCATATTCTCATGGCAAAAATAACACCACCTCCATGACTCTGGCCGCCTTACAAAAACACTCATGTGGCAACTATTCATTCATTCATTCATTCATTCATACCATAAATATTCATTGAATGCCCACAAAGTGGCCAAGAAAATGAATGTCAGCAGTATTGAGCTTAGTTATATAATGTGTTCCAAAACCTGTCCCGCTCATTGCTATGCTTGTCCCTCAGAATGTAAGCCCAGAAACTCTAAGCAAATTAAAATAATCTCATTTCGAAACATTCAGAAGGGAATATTGCAAGGATATTTTCTGGGCTGCATACAGCCTCGGGGGTGGGGCATAAGAACATTCTCTAAAATGTATTCCAGAACTCAGGGAGAGAAAAGAACAGTGGCTGTTCCAAGGACACTTACTCTGAGACGCCCCTGCTTTCCACTCCTGACTTAACCAAAGACACTCCTCAGAATTCAGGATTTGAGTTTGATACAACCAAGAAACTGTTTCAAAGAAGCAATGGTTTTAATACTTAGAAGGTAACAGCATTTCATTATAGAGCGAAAATGCCACCATTTCTAAAGAATGTAAGTTTACAATGAGTTCATTCAAAATTAGAAATTAACATAGAAATTTAGAAACATCCCCCCCTCATTGAATTTGAATTTTCTAAGAGATCATAAAAATCCTAAGTCCATATCAACAATTCATCTGTTTAAATTACTACCAAATGCATCTGGATGAACCCAGCTTGCCCCTGTTTTTGTGTGGCCCATGAGTTTTTACATTTTTTAATGTCAGGGGAAGCGTTTTTTTAAAAAGAATGCTACTTCTTGGCACATTAAGATGACATGAAGTTCAAATTTCAGTCTCCAGTAAAGTTTTACTGGAACACAGCCATGCTCATTCATTTATACAGTGTCTATGGCTGCTTTCATACTATGACGGTAGCTTATAATGACCCTCCTAGCCTAACATATTTCCTGTCTGACCCTGCAAAGGAAAAGCCTTCTAACTACTGCTGATTTCAATAGTAATACATATGTTATCCAGTGAAGACAGGCTGGAGCCATGACAAAGTTCCTCCACCCAACCATCCAAACCTTCTTCCCACCCTGACTTCCTTTAATCCATAAGTCAACCCATTTCTGCCTAGGAAAATGCTCTTTCTTCTACGGGAAGCTGAGTGGAGGGGCAAAGAAAGCAGAGAAGAGGAATGTGTCTGGGGGGAATGCACTTAAAAGGGCTAGAAGATGTAGAAAAGTAGATGTGTAGAGAAGGAAGTCCTGAGGGATATCACCTATAGGGTCCATATTGTCCCCAAGCCTCATTCTAAATAGTTTAAAAGCAAATACCAGAGCACGATGCCCTAAATGTCCTTTGGCTCCTTTCACCACTGTCTCAGAACCATCTGGCCTGGGAGAGACTATAAAATCACTGTACATGTAGTCTGTACAGTAAATTAGACGGCTATAGTAGTATACAAAGTAAAATTGACATATTTTATTCAGCAGAAAATCATTCATCTGTTCTAGTGAGTAAAACACAGATTCTTATGTTTTGAGAATTAGTAAGCAAACGAAACAAAAACAACTCCTGAGGTGAGAAAGCTGCCTTGTGAGGCGCTGTTCATTTTGACATTTTTAGTTACCTACAAAATATTCCAGATAGACATTTAAATCTTACATCTGAGCATCTTTTTTTTTTTTTTTTAGTTATTCAGGCATGGTAATAAAAGGTCTCCTCTCAGCTTGTCATTTGCTATTAAATCTACAGAGAATGGTAGCAAGAGCAGCAGTTAGAGAAAAAGTCAAAGGGGTGGCTCACTGTGTCACAGGGTTGCACATATGCAGACAATTTTAAGCCACTAAATGCAAATATCTTGAATGATTTCAAGTGACAGCATGCAATGCTAATAGTTCATGCTCTCATGTTTTCTTCATACATTTTCAAAACCAAAGTCAGTTTTCAATGATAATCTGTCAGCTTCTCCTAGTGCATCAGCTACCTCCTTCTAACAGTCAGTTGTGACGGTGGAAATGCCCCCTTCATGATGGAGCCCCATTTTGAAAAGTAATGACCACAGGTTCCTCGGAAAGTTAATTAAAGTTCTATTTATGTGCTACAAGAAGGTCCGGAAACTGTACCTAAGAAGGATAGCCAAATAAACCCCCACCTGCTATCTAATTCCCCTCTGATTCAAATCCATTATGATAAATCCCAGGGTTTTAAGAAAAGGGATAAAAATGAAAAAAAAAATCTCAAGTCCTTCTCCTTGCTAAGAGATTTCCGAGTCATTCTAACTGCTATAAGAAGATCTGCTGCTGACAGCACATCAGAAGAGTTCACATGAAAAGCAGTAAGGGAAAGGCCAATAAAAAATATTATAAGCCAATAACAGTGGCCAAAGCCTAATCCCTGAAAGGCCTATGGACCACACGCAAGTCTCAGTCCCTTCCCAAGTAGGCAAGGCAGGCATATAACCCTGGTCCTTTCCTCTGGTGCTCCAAGAAACGAAGGAGGAGGAAGAAGGAAAGCTGTTGAACACCATGACTGTGACTGATGCTCAGCTACTGCTCCTTATGTGACTGCCCCCAAGGGGTCTCAGACTTCTCTAACCTCCCACCTACTCACTGGTTACAGGCACCCCACCTGACAGGAGCTGTTCAAAAGCATAAACGAAGTATGGCTCGCTGACTTTGAATAGTGCTGCCCTGAGCTTGGCCACATTTAAAAGCATCTCATTGCTCCAATTATGAGTAGACTCCAGTAAGGACATAAGTAAGACCCATGGTGAGGGACATCTGGAGAGTTAATACGCTCACTGCACTGAAATCATTATATCTCATTACACCTGCTTTAAAAATGCTGATTCATCCATCACGGATGTCAACTGATTTGGTCAGAAACCAAGGTGGGATCCCAGAAAAAGCAAGGAATAAAAATCCAAGGGTAAAGAATGATATGGGAAGAGGAGCCACTAACTTCACTTTGGTGACACAATGAGAAGTAAACAAGAAGGACTTGTGGCAGTGAGCAAGTGAAGATCCCCATCCCTGAGCTGACTGAACAGATCACAATATCCAGAGCCAGCATTTAAATGGAACCTGCTATGAGCCAGGTGTTATTCTAAGAATTTCATACACATTTTGTGTCTAATTCTCAAAATAAGGGATAAGACAGGTACCATTGTCATCTCCTTTCTGAAGATGAGTCAAGGGAGATGCAAAGAGTCTAAGTAGTTTGTTTAAAATAAACATAGATATTACTTTCCATTTACATAGCTTTTTCTATACAAGGCAGTACAGTCTGTCTTTTATATGAAGTTCAAAATTTCACATACAATACTTTATCCCATAAATGTTACCTCTTCAAAGATCCATCATGCCTCTGGAAAAAATACTGAACCCATTCATAAGCTGGAATATGGCTTAATTAATGTATAATTCTCCCAACATCTCAAAATAAAACTGATCTTACATGCTCATCCGTTTCACTAATTTTAGACCAGATTCAGAACAGAACTAGCCTTTACTCTTAAACTGTCCTTAATGTATCATCTTGGATATGTTAATAAATAAAATAGATTCTGCAAGTAGATCGGAAGGTAAATGCATTTTAATTACCTCAAATGTCTTAATTAATTCCTACTGCTAATGATACAGCAATTCAGGTTTAATTGTGTTGTACAGGATACATCTGCTAGCTTTCTATTGGGTCACATTGCTGAGCATCAGTGAAATCCAATGAAATTGGGAGGTTAGACCCCAATTCTCAAAGAATTCAAATGTCAATGAGAATAACAAGTAAAACTAAAGTGTTAGGCTCACTGCAGCACATTTTCCTCACACACACCTGCTTCCTGGTAACTGCTCCTTGCCTTTCTTTGTCCTTATCTTCCTCTGAGCATAAGGAAATACAACATGGCAATACTCACTTGTGAAAGTGCTTGAGGTTACATATCAAGCACCACTGGTGAGTGCTTGCATACATTGTTTTAACCTCCTTTGGTTCAGAGCCCTGGAAGGGAAGTTACATTGATATGTGCTGATCTACCTGGACTTCATGAGGACTAAATGCAGAGAGCAGGTCAGGAAGGCAGGGCCATTTTAGAAGCTACCTCCTATGGTGGATAAAGATGGCAGAAGGGCCAGACTCCAGAAGTGGAGTCTACTTCCCCTTCCCTTGAATCTGAGTTGGGCCTGTGTCTAGCTTTATACAAAAGAATCCAACAGATGTGAAACCACGTCACTTCCAAGCTTGGTACTTAAGACATTTGTAACTTTCACTTTCATGCACTTGGAACCCAGCTACCACAGTAAGAAGCAGCAGCTACTTGGAGAGAGAACTAAGACACCAGGTGGCAGCCCCAACTGAGCTTCTAGCCAAAACCAGGTCAAATGAGCAAGACTTCTTGGATGTTCCAACCTGGTTAAGCCTTTGGATGAAGATAGTTCCACGTGATGCAGCACGCAGAGAAAGACCTCTCAGCTGACCTCCATCCACCCATAGACTCTTAACAGATCATAAGTGACAGTTGTTTAAAGAACCAAGTATTGAGGTGGATTGTTATGCAACAATAGACAGTCAAAACCTTTCCAACCCATCTTAAAGACCCAGGTTGAAACTAGTCCCCGCCTTTTCCAGGACAAGTCGTGATAGACCCAGAAACATCAAGGTGGCTAGGATGGGACTGAGAAGCACACTCTCCAACAGGGCAGCTAAGACAGTGGACCCTGGGCCAGACTGACTAAGCCTGAATCCTGGCTTTGCCTTTTATTAGATAGGTACCTAGTAGAAGTTACTTAACTTTACTGTGCCTCAGTTTCCCTTTGAGTAAAATAGAAATGATAATATTCCTCACCTCTAGACTTGTCATGAAGATTAAGTATCAATATCCATATACATAAAGCATTCAGAACAGTGTGTGGCAAAATGTTTGTGAATATCACTGTTTATTCTCTGTATATATACATCCAAGAAACCACCTGCTTACAAGGGATTGGCTCCACACCAGCAAGGGAGAAAACGAAGAATCTGAGTGAATGCTCAGTTTATGAGTCATCCATAACAGAAATGTCAGGCAAACAGCTGAACTTTATCTGAGTATAAGCTACTCCGATATGTTAGAATTCAAACTCGGGGAAATTTGCAACTGATTTCTGTTCATTAAGAGTACCCAGCTTGGTGTGCATCTAATGCAGTCATGGAAAGTCATTTCATCCCCAGAATGTTCTGAGCTGCCATCACCACATATCCGCTTTGTTTCCGAATATGATTTTGTAGGTCACTACAACAATCAGATCAGGTTACAGATAATAGTAGTATTTATAGATGTCATTATAAAATTAATCCTAAATGGGTTAGTAATACCGGATTCGTTTTTGGTTTTTAGTTCTTTTTGGGGAAAAGGAAAATCATAGGCAAGTTTGTGGAGTTACTTTTTAAAAATAACTATTGAATCTTTTGTAAATGAAGCAATAGTAACCAATTCTTTTTGCCATAGGATTAAAATTGGTAAATATATTTTTTTTGCCCAGCTCTTTATCTCTTTTCTATTTTAAAATGTACATCAAGTGCTTATCTCTATTTACTTCAAAATTAATCATCCCAAATGAACTAACATATAGTTGTCATAAGTTCAAGTTTCTGAAATAGTCTTCTCTTTCAGCCAATGAGAGTCTGACCATAGCTCTTCTCAGGGAACTTTTCTCTAGAGTCCAAAACTCTTCTTATTTTCTCACATATTTTTATTGATAAAACTGTTTTAAATCCAATTATACTACCTATATACTAGTCTTTGAAATGGTTTCATCTGTTTTTCAAGACAACTATGATGGATTCATAGACCGATACCCAAGAAATTCAATCAGAGGTTCTGGGAAAAGGTGTCAGGTTTGTGCTTGTCTTCAGCATGGTAATATCACTCAACCATATTATTTATGCTTTCTCTTTCCAAATCATTCATAAGCCTTAGGTCAGCTTGAGAAATACATATTTTCATTTTGTGCTTGCTAATCATGCCTTAAATGGAGACTATCAGAGATGCAAATTAATTGCACACTATATAAAGCAAGCAAAAATTTAAAACCATGAAATTTAAATTATTAATGCACTAGTAATTCAGCTTCCAGGTTCCTTCAGCAAACACTAATAGTTCCACCTATATTACATTGTTGAATAAAAACCAAACTGGGTGATTTAGATAGCAACAAGGAACACTAGAGTTTATTACATTTTCCCACTCCCAACTTTGCAATTCCCTATTATTTTTCTTTTCATTACTCCTTTGTCTCTGCTTTGAACCCTACTCTTTTACGTCTGCTTAACTTCAGCCTACCAGATACCATAAATTACACAAAATTCTGCTTTTCCTTAAGATGTCATTATTAATATTTTATATTCTACCTGTCTGTTGAAAGAACCTGAATCTGTTTAACAATAAATTTTAAGCCTATTCTCCAGGGCACTTGTAGATTTATGTGTATTGTGTTATTACGTGATTATACACAAAAAGTTTAAGAATATGTAAAAATACTATTTCAGTAGTATTATTGAGAGTAACTGTTGGGAATACTTCTGCATTCACTCTGTAGTTGAATATAGCAAAGAAGAAAATCAGCCAAAATATAACTGCGAAAGTACATCATATGAAAAAGAAAGCCTGGTTAAGTGGAAAGAACATTCAGATTAGAACTAATAGGTTTAACCAAAGTTTTCACACCAGTAAAGTTTTCCTTTACTTGTATCTGTTTTTCATAAATAGAGCCCATTAGGGCTGAAATGCTTACGTTACCAAAATATTAATAAAATCAACTGTGTAACATTTCTAATGAATAAAATTGATTTAAGTGTGGTATAAGTCATGTTACCAACTTGCGTTTTTAGAAAATAAGATGAGTATCATTTTATGAATAAGTAACAAATTAATAAAGGAAACCATTTGATTAAAATGTCTTTTGAGTTTCTCGGATAAAATGTCACGGCTTTCTCAAAACACATGTTTACAAATTCTAAATCTTGGTTTTACTGTAATTTGCACAAAATGTTTTTTAAATAGCATAAGTAAGTATCCTTAGTAATAACTAAGCTTAAGTGTATTCATGTTAACAAAATTATTTCAGGAAAAATAAATGTTGAAGCTGCTTACCTGGCAAGGTTGTTTCATTTTAATGGCTATAACATGGTATCTATAACAGCAGAGTTCACAGGTCCAGGAACCTCTCTCACTGATCCACTTTAGCAGGCACAGCTGATGTGTATACCGAACTGACCCATCACATCGGCAGGGGTTTAACAGTTCACCCTAAAAAGAAAACAGCTCAGTGTAAATACTTGTGTCTGTGTATCTATTGTAAAAACTTAATGCTTCCTTTCTTTTCTTTCAAAGCCATTTACTCAGGATACAGCATCAGGCTCTATCCTAGAAAATGAAATTAAAATTTTATACGTCTGATGGGACTGAAACTAAAGTCTTAAAACTATTTCAATGATATTGCTTAGAGTTAGGACATAAACGTTCTACCAACATACAAAATGTCTGCAAGATATAGCTCCCAATACCCGTGGGGGAAAGCTGTACTATTAAATCTCTTTAATAACTTTTAAGTGGATGGTCAGATGCATTTCCTCTGCAATTATTCTTAATCATTGCTAAAGAAGAAACGCATGGCATCCCAGAAAGCAGCACTATGCTTTTATTTTTTTCTAAATGTAGCATCATAAATATTGACTTAGGGCACTATATTCCTGAAAGCCTGTATATTCATATGCAATTTCCTTACTTTTAAAAATATTCCCCATAATGTGTTCTCAGACCACACATTTGCGAGGGACATAAACTTATTCTTTCTTCCGCATGAGTACTCTCATATAAGTTTACATGCACCTACAATAATGTTTATAATTTTAGAATTGTGTTGCTGACAGAATATAAAGTTCATTGTTGGCCTAATAGCCTTTCTTTCTAAGTACATTCCTATTTATCTTGCAAAAACTATCACATGCTTTTCACATAGGTGAGATTAAGTCACCAAAATTTGCAGTAAGAAAGATCCTGCCCTTTCTGGCTGTGATATGACATCCGTCTCAAGATACATTTGTAGAAAACGGACTTCACCTTACATCTGACAGGTTTGCTTCTATGCATAAACCAAAATCCATCGAGTAATTCACAAAATATAGTTTTGGCATGATCACTAAAGCACCTGAGGAACATGTAACTGCTAAGCCAGGAAGGAAAAAGACGCGTAGATGAAATTAAACTCAGTATTCGCCGCCGGGACATTTTTATTTGCCTTCACAGCAAGGGAATGGGGAAAGAACGCACGCTGGAGCCAGCGCTCACAGAGCAGAACCAGAGGAGGCTCGTGGGAGGCAAACTGAGAAAAGAGGTGTGCGCTGTCCGTGGTGCTGAAAGCTGGACTGGCGCGAGTGGGAGCCGCCGCCGGCTGCCTGCCGGTCCCGCCGGGCCTTACCTGCTCCGCGCCCTGGAAGCAGATCTTGCAGATGGGCTGGTGGTGCTGGTGCCCAGCACGTTGGTCGCAGCCGCCACTGCTGCTGCTGCGGCTGCTGCACACCGAGCGCGTCTCGGGCTGGTCGCCGGCACCCCGCCGCTCGCCCTCGGCTCCCACGTCGGCCTCAGACTCCCCGGGGCCGCCTTTCACTGCTGCTGCCTCCGGGAGGCGCCTCGGACCTTCCCCGAAGTCGCCAGCAGCCGCCACTTCCTGGCCGGCGAGCTGCAGAGGCAGCGGCGGCGGTGGAAGCTCGTCCGCGCCCCTGCGCCGCGGGGCCACTTCTCCCGGCGACTCTCTCGGCCCGGCGGCGCGCTCGGGGGTCTCGGGGGCCGCGGGGGCCGCGGGCAGCGGGGGCAGGTAGCGCGGGGCCGCGGGGACCTGGGCCGGCTCTCCTAGCGGCGGCGGCGGCGATGGAGGCTGCGGGGGAGGCTCTGCGTCCCCACTCTCCGCCCCGCGACACCGACTGCCGCCTTGGCCGCCCTCAAAGCTCATGGCTGTGCCGCCGCCGCCGCCGCCCTCCTGCCCGCCCGGCTGGCGGGCCGGGCTCTGGCTGCAGTTGCGGAGAGCGCGGAGGGGGCGGGCCGGAGGGAGGAACGGGGGAGGAGGGGGAGGGGGTCCGGGCGCCTGGGGCTGGGGGGCGGGACGGGGAGGGGATGCGGAAAGCCCGGCGGCGGAGACTGGGGCGGCGGTTCCGTGGAGCCGCCGGCTGGGCTCTGATGGAGGCGGCGCCGAATTCGGCTGCGCGTGAGAGCCGCGCCGCGGAGGGCGGGGGGGGCCGGGGAAGTGAGGGGGCGGGAGGGAGGAGCGGCGCGGTGGGGGTGGCAGGGGCAGCGGGGGGCGCGGGGGCGGGGGCACGGGCGCGGGGAGGGTGGGGGGCGCGGAGCTGAGGGAGAGAGCTCGGGGTGCGGCGCCGAGGGGACGGGCTGGAAGTGGGGTATCCCACAGCCGCCTCCGCGGGCCGGCCCTGCGGCCGCTCACGTCGATTCCGGGGCGGATGACCCCTCTCCAAAAGCGCAGCACTGCGGATCTCGTGAGCCGGGAAGGAGGGGGCGGGGAAGAGGCCGAGGGTCCAGAAACCGTTACTGGGTGGGCCGGTGGGTGCGGCGCGTGCCGGGCGGGGGCGCGACAGTCTAAGCAGAGACCCGCGTGGGCTTGGGGGCGCGCGAGGCTAGTGCCCAGGGCGCGCCCGAACCGGTGAGTGGAGGCGCGGGAAAGGGTGCGGGACCTGAGACTGTAACCGCCACTTCCCAGCGGCCGCTCCCTGCGCTCGGAGCCTTCAAGGGCACTCTCAGGGATCCCCGAAAGCCTTAAGACAGAAGTTTCTGGAACCTGTGTCCTCTCCCTGTGTCGTCCGCCCTCGAATCTGTGTCCTCACCGGCTCCCTCCTGAAGGGAGAGTCCCGGGTTGTTGGTAAGGATCTTGGTGCCTCCGAGGTCGGAGCTTCGTTTCCTGAAATGGTTCGTAATGCTGAACCCTGGCGCCACGTTCTGTGGCTTTATAATCACTTTCGTCCTCTCCAAATGACACCGCCCCTTGCCCTGGAAAAGTGGCTGCAGCCTTCCCTGAATCTTAGTTTTACTCGCCCCGAAGTCAATTTCTGGATAACTCCACCCTGAAAAATCTCTGTGGCCCTCATCATCTTCAGGGCAGGGCTACAGTTATCTTTCCAAAAAAAAAAACAAACAAACAAAACTCCCTCACCTGCAGGGAACTAGGCGGAAAATCGTGCACATGCGGTAGTTGCCAAATCCGTGCAGTGTGAGATCACAAAGCATCGGATTTATATGTGGCAATGTGTCTATCCAGATTTTCACTGATGTGACGCTTTCAGTCTTTGACACAAACGACACAGAGCAGTCATTTTTGGCAGCGTTTTATAGCCGAAGACCCAGGATCAAAAAGGCAAAATAACTTGTTCAAGGTTATAGAACTATTCACAAAGAACTTCTTAGCTCCCTGACTCCAGATTTTCTGGTTTAAATGCCAAACTTTTTTCTTCCAATCCTTTCTTCCACCTCCTAAAACAGCATTGTAGTACATGGTGTGTTTGGTGCCATTGACTCCCATTAATAGTTAGATACTCTGGAATGGCTGCGCTAAACTACAACTTAAGTTCATTTTTTTTCTTTTCACATTTTGGCAGTAAGAAGTATATTTGATTCTTAAAGAAGACCTAGCTCTTTTGACAGAAATTAGTTTCATTTATCAGAGATAGAAGGTTGTGAAAAATAATTCAGGAATGTTTTGTCACTAATGGTCTCTGATGAACTGATTTCCAGGAATGTCCTCTAATACTTAGCCCCTTCGGACTAGCTATTTTTGGCAGGCAGCAAGCACATTTTTAAAATCATAAAATCTCCAGGAACGTATCACAATCAAGAAATGTGGTTGTAGCTGTGTTTTCATTTTGGTCTTCACCTGTCAAGATGACAACACAAGTTTGTGTATTGCCACAGTCAAGAAAGATAATCACAAGCCTTATGCTCATCATAAACATTCTTCATAAGTTCTTGAGTTAAAGGGTGTCTAGACTTGTACAGAATCCCCCAAGTAATTCCATTTATGACTAGTAAATCTCTACCAGGTGCGATAAAATGCATCATTACTCAAAGAACAGCATAAAAGCTATGGGTTTTGTATAAACAATGTAGAATAATTCAGATAGCAGAGTGGCATAGAGAAAGGAGAAAAGGGCCACAAGGCTAGATGTGTCCTCTCAGTTAATTGTTTCTGAAAAAAATTTTTTTAAGTTTCTTTGCTAAGGTCGGTAGCCTTGTAAGATTCTTTCCCAGTTTCAATGACCTCCAAAGCTGACCCGTCCCTAAAGAAGGGAAACTTTTTCATGATCTTCAGTTAACCCAACGAGTCTTCAACAGATCCAGGAAAAACTCCTTTGTAACTTTGACATCATCATCTGTCATAAAAATATAAAATAATGGAACACAGAAAGGATGAATTCCTCTCAGCTGCTGGCACCCAAGTGGAAGAGATGGAGATACAGACATCAGATAAAGAAGTGTGCCAGCAGCCACTGACAACTGTCAGTAGCAAGGTACATCTGCCAACTGAAAAATGAATGAGGGGAAACACAAGTTTATCAAATTTGAGCAAATATTGAAAGGATGACCAAATCTTCAAGATGCCAGTAAATGAGTTGTTCATTCATTTAGTTGTTTAAGCCAAAATCCTAGGTGTCACCAAATTTCACTCCAGCTTTTCACTTCCATCCTCACCATCCCAATTCAAACCACTATTATACTGCACCAAACTGTCAAAACAACTTCCTGTCTCCCTGCTTCTCATTCTTGAGCTTACGTCCTACACCAGCCAGGATGATCTGATTCAGGTACTAAGTCTAGTCATGTCATCCCTCTACTCAGTACCTGCCAATGACTTCTCAGCACACTTAGTGTAATACCAAAAATCTTAGCATGCCCTGCAAGTCCTCAGTGTAGCCTCTGACTACCTCTCTAACAGCCTCTCCATACTCTTCCCCACCACCCTACCATACCCTCCCTGCTACTCATTTCTGTTACACTGGGATGCTTGCGATTTCCCAAGTACATATCCCTCCTACCCATCTTCAGTTATTATGGCTCACTCCCTCATCTCACTCATCTCACTTTTTCATCTCACTTTACTACTCGGCATTATATATGGATATATTATGTGTCGTTTGCTTGCCTAATGGGGTTAATTAGTCATTTGTTACCATGTATAAGTGAAGTCAATGCCTTG
The DNA here is from genome assembly GCF_049354715.1 of Callithrix jacchus. Classification (NCBI taxonomy): domain Eukaryota; kingdom Metazoa; phylum Chordata; class Mammalia; order Primates; family Cebidae; genus Callithrix; species Callithrix jacchus. Next base: position 188,988,508 of record NC_133503.1, on the reverse strand, counting down.
GGTCACCTTGATTTCATGTTCACCAAAGGCATGTCAGAAATTCCAGCATCTGTCAGTTCTACCCTTAAGTTTGGTACCATTCTTTCTGCCAATCTTTCTAGCTTTGCCTCATGCTTCTCTCATTGTTTCCTGTTCCTGCTGGCTCTTCCACTCATAAGGGCTTCCAATCTAAGTCAGCCGGCTAGTCCCTCTCTTCTGTTACTGGGTGCCTTGGTCCTCGCCAACTTACATTAATTTGGCATTTATCTAAGAACCTAGTAACCTCTCTGAAAGTTCACTAATACCTAAATTCTGGATACAAATACCATTCAGTGCTCACTAAGTCCTACAAAAATACTTATTTCAACCTCCCCAACAATGATTTAAGGCTTTCAGAATAATAAAATATTATATTAAGAGCATGTTTGATTTGTAAAGGATCATGTTGCTTTTTTTTTTAAAGTAATGGCCAAGCATTGTTTTCTTCCCTTAGTCGTCTCTGCCTTGAACCTTGGAAACAAGTGCTAAGAAGTGTTTTTAACATAAGAGATGTGAAGGCATCAAAACACACTGAATGACCATGTACACAAGATACCATAAACCTGCCTGACATCTGGAATGCAGGTGAATCAACTTGACATGATGTGGCCACCCACACTTTAGAAGAATCTCAAATACAGCCAACCCTGATCTTCCTCCACTGAAAACCATTCGTCTACCAAACTCACACATTATACATGATGTTTATGATATTTATTATGTGATGCCTTGCATTGTGGAGTTAGGCATGCACTGATTTACGTTTATACCCTTGTGCTAGATAGTAAGCCACTTGATTTGGGTCTGTCTGTTTCAGTGACCCTTTTCTCTGAAGCATTTAGTTAAGTATGATGGCCAACATCAGTGAGAACTCAGTAAATGTGGATTAAATGAGAAAATACTAACTTAGATCTTAATTTGAAAGAACTATTACCTTTTTAAACTTATCAGTGAGTTCTATACAAATAACAACTTACGGGTCACTGTATTTCCAGGAAGTTTGGGTGGAGAACAGAGGATTTGTTTTCTAGACAGAGAATTTGCTAGACTGAAACAAATCTTTCTATGGAGAGTGTTGGGGTGCTGGCCTGAATCCTGGCTGCTAGAGAGGTCAACGAGCCCTGCCTCTTTCTTGGGCTCCTGACCTTAGAAGAGTCTTCCTTCAGATAAGAACAGGAGGCAACTCCAAGTTTATAGCAAACCACCAGCCTCACGCACCACTCACAATTCACTCTTTTTCCAGACTTTAAAACATCCCAGAAAATGATCATGATGCTCCAGCCTGGACCGTGAGCTGCTGAGCAGTCATGAAAATCCCTTCAACAAAATGACATAGCTGATGTGAGAAAACAGTAATTCCTTGAAGGACAAGAGGTGCTATTCCCAGGGGAATGACTACTTGACAGATAAAAAGAGATACAAGTATCCCCACATCTTGGAATTTGACGTCTACCTACACAGTTGACCATACTTGTCATATCCTTCCTCCTGTCCAGCTAGCTGAACTCCTAAACCTGCCACCTCACCCCCAGCTAAGCTAGCAACATGAAACTGCACCCCACAAGATAGTGAATATTTACTGAAATGTAAAACCAAGAGTTATTATAAACTGTAGCCACTGCCAAGACTTCTTAAATGCAGGAAGTTTTGAAAAAGTGGGCATAAGTTAATACAATTAAGGAAAAATAGTATTTGATATTTGGGGCATGAGAACTCAATGTGCTGGTGTATATGTGTGTGTGAGTGGGTAGGTGGATGGGGGAATCCCACTAATGATGGGTGTCATCAAAAAAGACGGAGTGCAAAAACAAAACCACCATTCACTTGTACAATTAACAATTAGAATGTGGCAAGTGTTTAATAATACACTGGAGTGATACATGGTTGTACCTGACCTCAGAAAACTATGGCACAACTAAGAAGACAGGGACAGAGACATAAATGTGTCACATAGCTTGAGTTCTAGTAAGAGGATCAAAAGTGTTATGCAAGCACAGAGATGTAACAGTTCTGCAGAAGAAAGATGATTTATTTTAAGAAAGTTCCTCAAGAGTCGGTCATTTGAGCTGGGATTTGAAGGTGAAAAGGAGTATGCCAGGTGTGCTTCAGATTAGCAGCTAACAAAATCAAAGGGACAGAGAAACTGCTGAAGTTGTTAAAATGACCCCATGTCTACAAAACTACAAAAATTATTCAGAGATGGTAACACACCCCTGTGGCCCCAGCTACTTAGGGGTGCTGATGTGGGAGGATGACTTGAGCCCAGAAGGTTGAGTGTGCAGTGAGCTGTGATTGTACCACTGCACTCCAGCCTGAGTGACTCTGTTCAAACAAAAAAAAAAAGAAGAGATAAGTGACATAAAAGTATAAATGATAAATAGGACAAACCTACCACATATTGAAATAATAGAAGAAAAGTACCTTCTGCTGGAAAAGCATCACTGCAAGAATTTCGACTGTATAATTACCAAGAAGTCACTATTCCATCAAACACGACCTACAGCCACCGAAGTACCAAGAAATAAACAAATCCGCCTCTAAAAGACCACCACAGCCCACCCCACACAATCACATAAAAATCCATTTAATGCTTCCACTTTTCTCTCCAGTGAGATGCAATATATGCTGTATATAATTTTAAATATAGTTCTAATAAATACACTCACCTAATTTTCCTGTCCGCAACAAATTACAAATAGCAAACCTGGAAATGTAAGCAGAGCAGTGGCATTATGAAGTAACAGCTAAGGCCAGGTGCAGTGGCTCATGCCTATAATCCCAGCACTTTAGGAGGCCCAGGCAGGCAGATTACGAGGTCAGGAGTTTGAGACCAGCTTGACCAACATGGCGAAACCCCATCTCTATTAAAAATATAAAAATTAGCCGGGGATGGTGGCATGCGCCTGTAATGAGGCTGAGGCAGGAGAATCGCTTCAACCTGGGAAGTGGAGGTTGCAGTGAGCCAAGATCGCACCACTTCACTCCAGCCTGGGTCATTTGAGCTGGGATTTGAAGGTGAAATAGGAGCCTGGGACAGAGGGAAACTACATCTCAAAAAAAGAAGAAGAAATAACAGCTAATATTCCTGCCCTTGTCCCAAAGAATTCAGACCCTGTGATTTTAAAACCTCAGCAGGAAGCGTTTATTTAAGAACAAACGGCTCTGTGCACAGCTGAGTAGCCACCAGAGGCATTATTTTGCCTTATATCCTGTACAGTCACTGATATTCATCATGCATTTGAGTCTCCAAGAAAAGTTGAGAGCCTGTTGATTAAACAGTGAAGGATGATGAGAGGCTTATTCAGGAGATTCCCTTTGAGTATGGTTAATTACAGATTTTCGCCATGTAAAATAACCAGATTAAAATGTCCTCTCATACCATACTCTCCTCCTTCCACCTCCAAGCTTTGAAAAGTGCACCTGTTAGACCTTGCAGTGCCCCTGTGGGCCTGTGCCCTCACCACCCTCCTCCAGCCGATCGTAAGTCACTTGAGGGCAAGTCATTTATATTTATGTAACATTTATAGTTTGTCCCCAGTGCTGAGTACAAATGCCTTGGCACATAATGGGTATTCAAAAAAGGTTTATATGATGGACAAAGGAGAATGAAGTGATTGTAACACTTTTAAAGATTTATATTAAAAATGAATGAGCTTCTCACTACATGAACAATTCTTTTGCACTTACCAATGAAAACTAAAATTGATTGATCATTTACTAGGTCAGGCGCTGTTCCAAGCATTTCACACATGTGAATTTAATCCTCACCACGGTGCTATAAAGCAGGCACTATTAGGCTCCCTCTACAAAGGAGGAACAGCGAGGCCCAGACAGTGTGCTGTGCCCCCAGAGGCAGCCAGTAAGTGATAGAGGCTGCCTTCACACTTCGGCAGGCTAGCTCGGAAGCCCATGCCCCATCCACGCTGTCATATGCCTCCCATGTTATATTATTCATAGAAGATCAAAAAAGAAACCCATGCAACTCGCTGCTGCTAAAAGGGGTTGAGAACGTCAATGTAGCGTCTCCAGTTTACAAAAAAACCTTAGTGGTTGCACCAAGTTGTGAATGTCTGTAATGCCACTAAGTTGTACACTTAAAATAGTTACAATGGTCATTTTAGTGTTATGTATATTTTACCACAATAAAAATGTTTCTTTTTAAATCCTGGGGTGTATTTCTGCAGTGCTGTATCCAGGCCCTCCCTGTGTGAGTGACTGGTGTAAGAGGAGCACCTAGAGTCTAGGTTTCTAGGCACCTCCTAAAGCTCCCTTGTATTTGCTGTCTATGAGAACTAAGTTCCCAGCACTAGAGCCACTTTTAAGGTTGAAAGTGTTAAAATGGGTTTCACCCTCCCTCATTTTCCACCTGAGTCCCAGTACAATCGCAGGGATTCTGGAGTGTGTGTGAGGCCAATGACCACTTCCATATGCAGAATTTACCAAAAAGAACACTGGGCTTGATGCTGCAACCCTGGAACTCACTCCCCCATCATTAGAAAGTCAGGATTGGAGGAAAGGTTTCTTTATACAGAGCTGTTGGCATGAGAAATGAAGCCATCGTAAGGCAGGGGTTTGTATTCCCAGTACTTGAAACCGGGAGTGTCTAGACACAGCAGATGCTGAATAAATGTGTGTGGAAGGAATCATGGTTTTGCATCTGCTCTACTCCCTGCTTTGGGGGAAAGCTGCTTTCTTCTAGCCCCAAAACTTACCAGTGGAGCTTTGGGGGAACCCCCTCCATTTAGGGAGCCTCTTGGCAATTTGGAGACACAAAGGGCTAGTTGGTGACTGACTGGCACTGGACAGACGTGAGGTAGATGGTGAACTGACTGACACTGGACAGACGTGAGGTAGATGGTGAACTGGATCCGCTCCTGCCCAGGAAATCCTGAGGGCCACAGGCATTGGTGCTGGAGGCAAGAGCCCGCTGCCGTCTTCTGTCTGCCTGCCCTTCCGGTTTGTACATCAAAGGATCCTGAGTATTGATCATCACTCAAACTTGAGCCACGCAGGAGAGTGAGTCAGCAGGGTGTCCTCTTGGCTGCTGCCCAGCTGGGTATTTTCTTGGAGCAAGTAAACTCCAACAGTAAGAATGTGGACGTGGGTGAGGCGCAGTGGCTCACGCCAGCAATCCCAACACTTTCGGAGGCCAAGGTGGGTGGCTCACTTGAGGTCAGAAGTTCGAGACCAGCCTGGCCAACATGGTGAAACCTTGTCTCTACTTAAAAAAAAAAAAACTACAAAAATTAGCTGGCATCATGGCACACACCTGTAGTCCCAGCTACTCAGGAGACTGAGGCAGGAAAATTGCTTGAATCCAGGATGCAGAGGTGGCAGTGACCTGAGATCATGCCACTGCACTCCGGCCTGGGCAACAGAGCGAGACTCTGTCTAAAAAAAAAAAAATGAATATGGACTGCCCAGGGGACTAAGAAGAAAATCATTAGGGAACATCCAGACCTGAAATTCAAGGGAGCAATCAGCCAAGCAGGGAACCTCCAGAGAGCTCAACAAAGGAGGAAGGAGTCAGCTTAGATGTCACACTGGGGTACCCCCAGCTCTAAGCACACATCGGGACTAGAAGGACAAAGCCATTCAGCAAGAGAGAGCTGCTGTCTATCCTCACATCTCCTGTCTTCTCCCCAACTTTGACCAGGGCAAAATCTGGGTCACGAGAGAGCAGGGTCATGGGGAAGAGGCGAGCAGGGAGAGAGCTGAACACAGCGGACCCCACCTCCCCTTGCACATGCAAACTTCCTTCCGGAAGTGAACCCATTTGAAAGAGTAGAGGACAGTTTGGGTTAAATGAGTTTGAATTTTTTAATTCCTGAACTAGTACTGTGCAAATAAAAATGATTGTAGAGTAATTACATGAAAACAAGCAGAGAAACTGTGAGGCCTGAACACGTTCCATCTAGGGTAGGAACAACTCACCACCCCTGCCCTAGTAGTGTTCAGGGGGAGTAAAACGCAAAACATTCATCACAATTCATACCTAGAACTCTGCGGGCATTTATTTGCCTTATGTGCCAGTTCAATTTACAAAAAAAAGTAATTTTCTAGAAAATAGACAAGTTGATATGGGGACTTGTAGGGGAAAATAGGGTTCCTGTCTCACCCATCACTAAGTTCATAGCCAAGACCCCTATAACAAAAGACAGGTTAACAAGAGGAAAGCAGAGCGATTTCCTTAATGTAAGTTTTACATGGCATGGGAACCTTTAGAATAAAGGCCTAAAGAAACATGGGAAACTGTTTTATGCTTAAGTTGGATGAAGAGGTGGCTAGTTGTGGAGAAGTATGTTCAAACAAAGTGGGTGGATCTAATGGTAATACACTCAGAGAATTTAGCAAGGCCTGTTTGTTCAGATTCTTCTCTGCCTCCCTGTGTCTTCAGAGATAAGGATGTTCCTTTCATCTGGGTATAGGGAGAGTACTACTCACATGAGAGTCTTATGACCTTCTTTAGAAGAAGCTCTAAAAATTATTTTATGGACTGCCCCTGGAGAGAAGGGTGAGAGAAGGGGAGAGACCTTCCTGCCTCTGCTGTTCTCTCACATGCCAAGAAGCCACAGTTTGGGGTAGGGTATCCTGAACCCATCAGTATTACCACCTGCACCTGCTCACCCAGGAGGGAAGCCAGGGTTCGAGCACTGAGATGCGGGACCCTCTAATTGGATGCCAGTACCCAAGGGACGATGACAATAGTGTAACTCAAACCTCAAAACCAGAATATTTTAAATTTTAAAAGACCTGGGAGAGGGGATGAAATAACAAAAGAACAAACATGCAGTAGAGATGGTATGTGGCCTGTAAAACCTAAAATACTTACTATTTGGCTTTTGACAGGAAAGGTTTGCTGGTCCCTGTTTTAAACAGCCCTGCAAGATGTATATTAGTGTCCCTGGATTAAAAAGGGGGAATCTGAGACTTGGGGAGATTCGCATGCCTCAAAAAGGAATATATTCCATTTCTGAGCCAACCTAGCATAAGGAGATACAATTAAGACCCAAGAGAGGTAAGCGGTAGGAGAAGGAGAGGCAAGGATCCTTCAGAGGTAAACTTGGATTCCATCCGCATTTTCCCCTTTATACCTCCGAACCACAGGGAAAGCTAGGATGGAAGGGGGTAGCAGTGGGGAGAAGGGATTTCATACCTGACCTTTTGAGATGGATGGCATGAAGGGTCATAGCTATACCCTTTCAAAATGGTCTTTGGATGGCACTGGCAGGGAGAAATAGCAGGGCAGTGAGAGCCACCGAGTTGAGAAAGTGTAACATTTCCCAGGCTTTTACCTGGGTACTGTCTGAAAACAATGTCCTAAGGTAAAAAGCCTGTTCATCTTCATGCTTCAGACAATAATGTTTTATAATGATGGAAAATGATAATCTAACCTAAAACTCATCCGAAGTCTGTGCTTCTTATCTGGCAGTGGCTTTGCTGACTTTTACCCCATCACCCCCAGGGGACATCTCACCATGTCTGGAGACATTTTTGGTTGTCACATTAGTGGGACAGGTCTGACATCCAGATGGGCAGAGGCCGGGCATGCTGTTAAACATTTTGACATGCACAGAAAACAGCCCAAGGTAGAGAAACTCCACCCTGAGGAACAAAAAAGCTCTTACCGGGATATGAGTATAGGAGAAATAGTTAAAAATTTTTAAATACCACTAAAAGGGTAAACTACACAAAGAAGATAATTCTGAAAAAGAAAAGTTTCAGAAGAAGTGATAAAATATATATAGCAATGAGAATGTGAATATTTTTTAACATGACAGAAGTAGAAACAATTAGGAAGGAAGGACAGTGCCCAAAACTAATTGGACAGGCCATGCATAATACAAGAACATAAAATTAAAAGCTAACTAATGTGAAATAGGCTAAAAGTCATGCATATGCAAGCAGTAAGCCGTCACAAATTGGTGGCAGTCGCTTTCTTTCAGCTTATTTTTCATTTTCTTCAATGCTCTCTGAACAGACTTCCCACTGATTTCAAAGGATATGTTGGTTTTGAAACTAGCTTTATGAAAGCTAAAAATTAGACTTAAAACATTATGAACCCCTAGTCACTTAGATTTAGAAACTCCTAGGATATGGGGACGTGCGTATATAATTTATGCTGAAATCCACGTATTGAACAAAACAAAACTTTTGATGATAGCGATGGGAGTGGCGCCTGAATTTTTAGGAGAGGTGATGGTGATAAGAACAAATGGACTTATGAGGAAAATGTGATCCAAATCAAGAAGGTTTAAAACCAAAAACACATGCAGAAGAAATTCCCAGTAGTCAAAGAGATCATGGATAGTCACTCTTGATAAAGATTCTTCACTTGTCTAAACTTTAATCAGGCTTCTGAACCTTCCCCTATGCCCTTCTGTGAACTTCCTTGTAAAATCCATTTTTAAAAAAACCCCTGCTAAGTCAGTTTAGTGAGAACCTGCCTTAGATATCTGATCACTTCGATGCCTGATGAGGTTCCTCAGCTTCTACACTTTCCCAAGGTGTAAGGCCAAGCAGCAGCAAACTGCCAAGAAGTTAAATTCTATTAACACACAGAAACAGCCACATTTAAAAACAAGCTGCAATTACTCTTTTGAAACACCAAAATGAACAAATGAATAAAAAAGAATCCTCGTCTTCAGATGGTTCCATTTTCAATCCCATTAATAGCATTTACGGTGTCATTACGGTTGTTCCTCATGACTTGGACTGTCTTTGCTCTTCACCCCTTTGCTTGTGACATAACCAATTCTATGTCCACATTTGTTTCATTGAACTCCACCTCTTCATTTCCCCTAGCACTATCAGAGTCTGTGCTTTTTAATAGGCTCCAGTTGGCTTCACCCTGACCTTTGAATTGCTCAGCATCTGGTAGCTCTGCTGGCTTAGGTGGGTCCTTGCTCTTGGCTTCCCCTAAAATATGGAGGTATCTGAAGGGGGGCTCTTGTAGACATCTGGCCTTGGGATGACAAAGAGGGTATTTTTAGGTTTCCTGGTGGTGACTGTAGTAACCTCTGTAATTTGGATGTGGTCTACCACTCCATCTTGCTTCACTTTCCCAGCTGGTTCTTCATCTGCTTTTGTTGCTGCTGCCGGCGGGGCTCGCTGTGTGGAATCCTGCTCCTTCTGCTCTGCCGCCCATTCATCGATGTCAGATTCTGTTCCCACCTTGTCTCTGCCTGGACTTTGGAAACTTGTGGCAAGGGCAGTTTCTGTGGCTTCACAGGGTGTTTTGTGAGAGGGAACACAGAATCAAGATATCCCCAAAATACTTGGGTATTGTCCTCTTTCGTTTTTGTTTTTTGAGAAAGGGTTTCCTTCTGCAGGCTGGAGTGCAGTGATGCCAGCAAAATTTGATGCCTCCTTGAACTTCTGGCCTCAACTGTTCCTCCTGCCTCGGCCTCCCAAAGTGCTCAGATTGCAGACAAGAGGCACTGACTGCACTGATCTAAATATCATCCTTTTTGAAGCTGCCAAGTTGTTCACATTATGATGTATCTTAATGTAGGTACATCTGAAATAATTTAGGTTGTGCTCATTGTTTCTTACAGGAGTTTCTACTTATATATCTTAGTGTGGCTATTTTTTTTTAAATTTTTTATTGCATTTTAGGTTTTGGGGTCCATGTGCAGAACATGCAAGACAGTTGCAGAGGTACACACATGGCAGTGTGTTTTGCTTCCTTTCTCCCCTTCAATCACATTTGGCATTTCTCCCCAGGCTATCCCTCCCCAGCTCCCCCAGCCCCCACTGGCCCTCCCCTTTTCCCCCAAATAGACCCCAGGGTTTAGTACTCCCCTTCCTGTGTCCATGTGATCTCATTTTTCATTACCCACCTATGAGTGAGAACATGCGGTATTTCATTTTCTGTTTTTGTGTCAGTTTGCTGAGAATGATGTTCTCCAGATTCATCCATGTCCCTACAAATGACACGAACTCATCATTTCTGATTGCTGCATAATATTCCATGGTGTATATGTGCCACATTTTCCCAATCCAGTCTATCATCGATGGGCATTTGGGTTGGTTCCAGGTCTTTGCTATTATAAACAGTGCTGCAATGAACATTCGTGTGCATGTGTCCTAATAATAGAACGATTTATAGTCCTTTGGATATATACCCAGTAATGGGATTGCTGGGTCAAATGGAATTTCTATTTCTAAGGCCTTGAGGAATCATCACACTGTCTTCCACAATGGCTGAACTAATTTACACTCCCACCAACAGTGTAAAAGTGTTCCTTTTTCTCCACATCCTCTCCAGCATATGTTGTCTCCAGATATTTTAATGATTGCCATTCTAACTGGCATGAGATGGTATCTCAATATGGTTTTGATTTGCATCTCTCTGATGACCAGTGATGATGAGCATTTTTTCATATGATTGTTGGCCTCATATATGTCTTCTTTTGTAAAGTGTCTGTTCATATCCTCTGCCCATTTTTGAATAGGCTTGTTTCTTTTTTTCCTGTAAATCTGTTAGAGTTCTTTGTAAATTCTGGATATCAGCCCTTTGTCAGATGGGTAAACTGCAAAAATTTTTTCCCATTCTGTTGGTTGCCGATTCACTCTAGTGACGGTTTCTTTTGCCGTGCAGAAGCTGTGGAGTTTGATTAGGTCCCATTTGTCTATTTTGGCTTTTGTTGCCAATGCTTTTGGTGTTTTGTTCATGAAGTCCTTGCCTACTCCTATGTCCTGGATGGTTTTGCCTAGATTTCCTTCTAGGGTTTTTATGGTGCCAGGTCTTATGTTTAAGTCTTTAATCCATCTGGAGTTAATTTTAGTGTAAGGTGTCAGGAAGGGGTCCAGTTTCTGCTTTCTGCACATCGCTACCCAGTTTTCCCAAAACCATTTATTAAACAGGGAATCCTTTCCCCATTGCTTGTTTTTGTCAGGTTTATCAAAGATTGTATGGTTGTAGATATGTTGTGTTTCCTCCGATGCCTCTGTTTTGTTTCATTGGTCTATATCTCTGTTTTGGTACCAGTACCATACTGTTTTGATTACTGTAGCCTTGTAGTATAGTTTGAAATCCGGTAGTGTGATGCCCCCCGCTGTGTTCTTTTTGCTTAGAATAGACTTGGATATGCGGGCTCTCTTTTGGTTCCATATGAAGTTCATGTTGGTTTTTTCCAGTTCTGTGAAGAAAGTCAATGGTAGCTTGATGGGGATAGCATTGATTCTGTAAATTACTTTGGGCAGTGTAGCCATTTTCACAATATTAATTATTCCTAACCATAAACATGGAATGTTTCTCCATCTGTTTGTGTCCTCTCTTATTTCGTTGAGCAGTGTTTTGTAGTTTTCCTTGAAGAGGTCCCTTACGTTCCTTGTGAGTTGTATTCCTAGGTATTTCATTCTTTTTGTAGCAATTGTGATTTGGCTCTCATTAAGTCTGTTATTGGTGTAGAGAAATGCTTGTGATTTTTGCACATTGATTTTATATACTGAGACTTTGCTGATGTTGCTTATCAGTTTCAGAATTTTTGGGGCTGAGGCGATGGGGTCTTCTAGGTATACTATCATGTCATCTGCAAATAGAGACAATTTGGCTTCCACCTTTCCTATTTGAATACCCTTTATTTCTTTTTCTTGCCTGATTGCTCTGGCTAGAACTTCCAGTACTATATTGAATAGGAGTGGTTAAAGAGGGTATCCTTGTCTAGTGCCGGATTTCAAAGGGAATGCTTCCAGTTTTTGCCCATTCAGTATGATATTGGCTGTTGGTTTGTTGTAAATAGCTTTTATTACTTAGAGATACGTTCCATCGATACCAAGTTTATTGAGGGTTTTTAGCATAAAGGGCTGCTGAATTTTGTCAAAGGCCTTCTCTGCGTCAATTGAAATAATCATGTGGTTTTTGGTTTTGGTTCTGTTTATGTGGTGAATTACGTTTATAGACTTGCGTATGCTGAACCGGCCTCACATCCCCGGGATAAATCCTACTTGATCATGATGGATAATTTTTTGATTTGCTGTTGCAATCGGCTTGCCAATGTTTTATTGAAGATTTTTGCATCTATGTTCATCATGGATATTGGCCTGAAGTTTTCTTTTCTTGTTGAGTCTCTACCGGGTTTTGGTATCAGGATGATGTTGGTCTCATAAAATGATTTGGGAAGGATTTTCTCTTTTTGGATTATTTGGAATAGTTTCAGAAGGAATGGTACCAGCTCCTCTTTGTATGTCTGGTAGAATTCGGCTGTGAATCCATCTAGACCTGGGCTTTTTTTGTGTGGTAGGCACTTAATTGCTGCCTCCACTTCTGACTTTGTTATTGGTCTATTCATAGTTTCAGCTTCCTCCTGGTTTAGGCTTGGGAGGACACAGGAGTCCAGGAATTTATTCATTTCTTCCAGGTTTACTAGTTTATGTGCATAAAGTTGTATGTAATATTCTCTGATGATGGTTTGAATTTCTGTGGAATCTGTGGTGATTTCTCCTTTATCATTTTTTATTGCCTCTATTTGGTTGTTCTCTCTTTTCTTTTTTATCAATCTGGCTAGTGGTTGGTCTATTTTGTTGATCTTTTTGAAAAATAAGCTCTTGGATTTATTGATTTTTTTGAAGGGTATTTCGTGTCTCTATCTCCTTCAGTTCAGCTCTGATCTTAGTTATTTCTTGTCTTCTGCTAGGTTTTGAGTTTTTTTAATCTTGCTCCTCTAGTTCTTTCAATTTTGATGATAGAATGTCAATTTTGGATCTCTCCATTCTCCTCATATGGACACTTATTGCTATATATTTTCCCCTAGAGACTGCTTTAAATGTGTCCCAGAGATTCTAGCATGTTGTGTCTTCATTCTCATTGGTTTCGAAGAACTTTATTTCTGCCTTCATTTCATTGTTTCTCCAGTCAACATTCAAGAGCCAGTTGTTCAGTTTCCATGAAGTTGTGCAGTTCTGGGTTGGTTTCTGAATTCTGAGTTCTAACTTGTTTGCACTATGGTCTGAGAGACTGTGATGATTTCAGTTGTTTTGCATTTGCTGAGGAGTGCTTTACTTCCAATTATGTGGTCAATTTTAGAGTAGGTGTTATGTGGTGCTGAGAAGAATGTATATTCTGTGGATCTGGGGTGGAGAGTTCTGTAGATGTCTATCAGGTTTGCTTGTTCCAGGTCTGAGTTCAAGCCCTGGATATCCTTGTTTATTTTCTGTCTGGTTGATCTGTCTAATATTGACAGTGGAGTGTTAAAGTCTCCCACTATTATTGTGTGGGAGTCTAAGTCTCTTTGTAAGTCATTAAGAACATGCCTTATGTATCTGGGTGCTCCTGTATTGGGTCCATATATGTTTAGGATCGTTAACTCTTCTTGTTGTATCAATCCTTTTACATTATGTAATGGCCTTCTTTGTCTCTTTTGATCTTTGTTGCTTTAAAGTCTATTTTATCAGAGATGAGAATTGCAACTCCTGCTTTTTTTTTGCTCTCCATTTGCTTGGTAAATCTTCCTCCGTCCCTTTATTTTGAGCCTTTGTGCATCCTTGCATGTGAGATGGGTTTCCTGGATACAGCACACCGATGAGTTTTGGTTTTTTATCCAATTTGCCAGTCTGTGTCTTTTGATTGGTACATTTAGTTCATTTACATTTAGTGTTAATATTGTTATGTGTGAATTTGATACTGCCATTTTGATGCTAGCTGGCTGTTTTGCCCGTTAGTTGTTGTAGATTCTTTATTATGTTGATGCTCTTTAGCATTTAGTGTGATTTTGGAATGGCTGGTACTGGTTGTTCCTTTCTATGTGTAGTGCCTCTTTTAGGAGCTCTTGTAAAGCAGGCCTCGTGGTGACAAAATCTCTGAGTACTTGCTTGTTCACAAAGTATTTTATTTTTCCTTCACTTCTGAAGCTCAGTTTGGCTGGATATGAAATTCTTGGTTGAAAGTTCTTTTCTTTAAGGATGTTGAATATTGGCCCCCACTCTCTTCTGGCTTGTAGAGTTTTTTCGGAGAGATCTGCTGTGAGTCTGATGGGCTTCTCTTTGTGGGTGACCCGACCTTTCTCTCTGGCTGCCCTTAGTATTTTCTCCTTTATTTCAACCCTGGTGAATCTGACGATTATGTGTCTTGGGGTTGCTCTTGTTGAGGAATAACTTTGTGGTGTTCTCTGTATTTCCTGCATTTGAGTGTTGGCCTGCCTTGCTAGGTGGGGGAAATTTTCTGGAGAATATCCTGAAGAGTATTTTCCAGCTTCGATTCATTCTCTTTGTCACATTCTGGTACACCTATCAAACGTAGGTTAGGTGTCTTCACATAGTCCCACATTTCTTGGAGACTTTGTTCACTCCTTTTTGCACTTTTTTGTCTAATCTTGGTTTCTCATTTTATTTCATTGAGTTGATCTTCGGCTTCTGATATTCTTTCTTCTGCTTGGTCAATTCGGTTGCTGAAACTTGTGCATGCTTCGCGAAGTTCTCGTATTGTGTTTTTCAGCTCCTTCAATTCATTCATATTCCTCTCTAATTATCCATCCTTGTTATCATTTCCTTGAATCTTTTTTCAAGGTTCTTAGTTTCTTTGCATTGATTTAATACATGTTCTTTTAGCTCACAGAATTTTCTCATTATCTAACTTCTGAAGTCTAATTCCATCATTTCGTCACAGTCATTCTCCGTCCAGCTTTGTGCCCTTGCTGGTGAGGAGTTTTGGTCCTTTGTAGGAGGCGATGTGTTCTGGTTTTGGGTGTTTTCCTCCTTTTTGCACTGGTTTCTTCCCATCTTTGTGGATTTATCCACCTGTCGTCTGAGTAGTTGCTGACTTTTCGATTGGGTCTCTGAGTCGATGCCCAGATTGTTGATGATGAAGTATTTCTGTTACTTGGTTTTCCTTCTACCAGTCTAGCCCTTCCACTGTACGACTGTTGAGGTCCACTCCAGGCCCTGCTAGTCTGGGGTGCACCTATAGCAGCTGCAGAACCGTGAGGGATGCTACTAGTTTCTTTTTCTGCCATCTTTGTCCCAGAATGATGCCTGCCAAATGACAGTCTTCTGGATATAGAGGGGTTAGGGAGCTGCTTGAGGAGACAGTCTGTACTTTATAGGAGCTCAAGTGCTGAGCTGTGAGCTCTGTTGTTCATTCAGGGCTGTTAGGCTGCTACGTTTAATTCTGTTGCAGCAGAACTCATAAAAAAAAAAAACCTTTTTTTCTCAGATGCTCTGTCTCAGGGGATTGGGGCTTTCTTTATGAGTGTCCATTGCGCTGTCCTTCCCAGCTAGGAAGCAGTCTAGTCACTATTTGCCTGCCGAGGCTCCACCCTGCTGGTGTGAGGTCCGTCCTGTTGCTGCAGTCTCCGCCCTGCTGCCACGGGCTATGCCCTGCAGCGGAGTCTCTCTGTTGTGGCGGGTTGCCTCGGCAATGGCAGGCTGCATCAGCAATGGGAGTGTACCTCAGTAGGGGCAGATTGTCTCGGTAATGGCGGACACCCCTCCCCAACTGAGCTGCACCATCCTGGGTTCAGCTGTGCCGGCAGTGAAACTCTCCACCCGGAGCATTTGGAATAGCCATTTTGTTTGTCCCACTGTGCTCACCCAAATTCTGTTTTCCTGGAATCTCCTGACCTGGCTCACTGTCCAAGTCCCATTCAATCAGATGGATATGCCAATCTGCCCTCTCAAGTCTCAGATTGCCGGTTCAACAGGGCACCCAGACCCATGTGCTTTGGGCGGAGTGCTGTGGAGCACCGCTGCATGGCAGCGCTGGCCGCCGGCTACACCGGCCACCAGCTGCAGCAGCCAAAACCGCTGTGCTGGTGCCCCGCGCCTCTACTTTTCACAGAAGAGGATGTAATCCATCTTTTGAATTTTTGAAAATCTAATGTGGGCAGGGAAGGCATAATAGGATCTTTTTGTTTTAACTTGCATAATCCTGATGACCAGTAACGTTTTCTACTTTCTGTAGTGAAGATAAAGTTTCTTTTAGACCTGGGAATTTCTCCGTTCTGTGGGCAACAAAGATCCGTCTGGAAATGCAGCCCTGACTCACCCTCCACACGTTCACCAAGAGCTTCAATCCTGGGTTGTTCTCACTGTGCCATCTTGAGTCGGTCTCTTAGTGTGGCTATTTTCATGCAAAAGGTTTCTAGAAGTGGAAATCTAAAGCAAAAGATGAGTGGTATAGTTTAAATTTTGATAGATGCTGGCCAATTACATTGTAAACATTTTTATTAATTTGTCTTTCACCTACAGTTTTTTCCTTTACTTTCCACAGAACAGGATGTAATCCATCTTTTGAATTTTTGAAAATCTAATGTGGGCAGGGAAGGTATAATAGGATCTTTTTGTTTTAACTTGCATAATCCTGATGACCAGTAACGTTTTCTACTTTCTGTAGTGAAGATAAAGTTGTATATTCCCCTAACCGTCTTAAGGCTCATGGCTGAAACTTCTATAACAAAAGATAGATAAACAAGAGGAAAGCATAGCAAATATATTTAATAAAAGTTGTATGTGACATGAGAGCTTTCAGAAATGAAGGCCCAAAGACCCAAGGGAAACTGTATTTTTCCAGACAGTTGTACAGAAGTATGATTGGAGGTCAAATGGAAATAAATGGGAAACTGAGAAAGGCCTATTTGTTCAGATTTTTCTTGGCCTCTCCACTTCCCTCCAGTATAGGGCAGAAAACTCCTTCAAGAATGAGGGTCTTGTGACTCATTTTCAGTTGGAGAAGGTCAGACTATTCTTTCACAGACAGCTTTCAGGAGAGAAAGGTGGGAGAAAGTCAGAGAGTGACTGTCTTTGTTTGTTGGTGCTGCCATAAAAAAATATCTAGGTAATTTATAAAGAACAGAAATTTATTTTCTTATAGTTCCAGAGGCTGGTAAGTACCAGGTTAAGACTCCAGCAGATTCAGCATGTGGTGAAGGCCTATAGCTCATAGATGGCCCTGTCTAGGTGCCTCACATGGTGGAAGAAATGGAAGGAGAATACATGATGGAAGAGAAGAGTGACCTCATTTCTTCAAGCCCTTTTATAAGGACCCTAATTCCATCCATGACTTAATCACCTCCTAAAGGCCCCACATCTTAATACTATCACACTGGCCCTTACATCTCAACGTGTGAATTTGGGAGGATGCATTCGGACACCCTAGCAATTGCCTTCCTGCCTCTGCTCTTGTCTTAATTTCCAAGGTGCCATATTTGGAGTAGCACTTCCTGCACCCTGTCATTTCCATCTGTTTGTTATTTATTTTTCCCTTTTCTGTGAATAGGCTATTCACATTTTTTTGAGTGTACTTTGTCTAGGTTGGATACTAATCTTTAATGCTGCTTATATAGCAAGCAATTTTTTGCTCTCTCTCTCTTTGTGAAATAATTTCAGTTATTTCAGTTTTTGGCCCATTTTGATTTAACACTGATTATTTGTATTTTTTTAGAAAGCTGGCTTTTTGTTTGCTTTCCCTTTTTGAAATGGGGTCTCACTCTGTTGCTCAGGCTAGAATGCCGAGGCATGATCAAGTCTCACTGCAACCTTTACACCCAGGCTCAATCCATCCTCCTGCCTCAGCCTCCCAAGTAGCTGAGACTACAGCAAGCACCACCACACTCATGCTTTTGTCACACACACAAAAAGTAACTACATAAGATGATAGATATGGTCATTTACTTTACTAAAGTAACTCTTTTAATATCTACATGTATTACATAACATCATGTTGTAAAGCTCAAATATACACAAAACAATTTATATTTTTAAAGTTACACATCTTGTTTTTAAAATACTTATACTAGGGGCCAGGAGGGCTGATTAGAAGCAGTTGCAGTGTGTGGCACTCAGAGGGATGAAAGAGGTGAGTGAATACAGCATCTTCAACTGAAATATTCAAGTACTCACATTGGAACTGATCAGCAACTCCACCCATGAGGAATGACAAAGGTGACTGGAACTCAGGCAAGGCGGGAAGTCTGTACATACCCTTAGGAGGGGGGCTGAATCCAGGGGGCCAAGCAGCATCAGTCTGTGGGCCCCACTTCCATGGCACCTCAAAAGATAAGACCTATTGGCTTAGAATCCTAGCCAGCCACCGGCAACAAGGTAGAGCCTTCGTGAGACGAGACAGAGTCCCTGAGCAGAGAGGTGGGCCACCATCTTTGTTGTTTGGACAACTCATTCATTCCAGCCTGCAGGCTTTAGAAAATCCAAATGGTCCAGAGGAGGAAGAGTTCCTCCAGCACAGCACAGTGACTTTGCCAGAACCTGTCCAGAATGCTTTCTTTAAGTGGAAGTCCTATCTGTTCTTCCTCACTGGGTGAGATCTCCCATCAGGGGCCTCTAGCCACCCCGACCTGCCTCCATACTATGGACAGAGCTCTGATTGCTCCCAGGGAGGGAATGCAGGCAGAGGTAAAGGAGGATCCAGCTACCATCTTTGTTGTTTGGACAAATTGGCTGTTCCACTCATGAGCTTTGGAGAATCCAAGCAGACTGTAGCAAAGGTGGTTCCCCAGCTTGGCATGGCTGTTTTGTCAAGGTGAGGCCAGATGGCTTCTTTAAGTGGGACCCTGATCCATTCTTCCTTACTGGGTGGGTCCTCCCAACCCCAGGGCCTCTGGCCACCCCTACCCATATTCTACAGACAGAGTTTTGATATCTCCTTGGCACAGAGTACCCAGGGGTAAGAATGGGTCACCATCTTTGCATTTGGGTGACTCAGCCATTTCAGCCTGTAGGTTTTGGAGAGTACGAGCCAACTGGAACAGACGTGCTTTCCAAACATGGAACCACTGTTTTGGCACAGTTTTCAAGCATGGCACAGCATGGCACAGTCAAGGTATGGCCAGCCTGCTTCTTTAAATGGGATCCTGATCAATTTCTCCTCACTAGGCAGATCCTAATTTCTCCCTAAATGGAGTTCCTGGGGGCAGCTGCTCTACCAAAATGCAGCCAGATTGCCTTTTTAAGCAGGACTCTGATTCCGTTCTTCCTTACTGGGTAAGAACCTCCCAACTAGGGTCTCCAGCCACCACCTACAGGTGTACTCAGGCCAGCAACAGGTCAGTACTTCCCTGTGACAGAACTCCAAGAGGTAGGGGCAGGCTGCCATCTTTGCTGTTTCACAGCCTTCACTGATGATACTTCCAGGTAACTTAAAAAAACCAAGACAACTCGGGTCTGTAGTGGACCCACAGTAAACCACAGTAGCCCTAGGGAAGAATGGCCAGACTGAAAAACAAGAAACAAGAACTGCATCTAAAGATCAGTAACCTCAAAGATCACAGGTAGACAAACCCACAAAGATGAGAAATAATCAGCACAAAAATGCTGAAAACTCAAAAACTCAGAGTGCTCCCTTTCCTACAAAGGACAGGCAACACCTCTCCAGCAAGGGTTTAAAATTGGGCTGAGGCAGAGATGGCTGAAACTACAGAAGGAGTCTTCAGAATGTGAAGAAAACAAACTTTGCTAAGTGTTTGGTGTAACCCAATGCAAGGAAGAAGCATGGTGTAACCCAATGCAAGGAAGCTAAGAATTGTGATAAAACAACATAGGAGCTGTGTATTTGTGTGTTTTCATGCTACCAATAAAGACTTACCAGAGACTGGGAAAAAGAAGAGGTCTAATGGACTTACAGTTTCACATGGCTGGGAAGGCCTCACAATCATGGTCAAAGGCAAGAAGACACAAATCACGTCTTTCGTGGATGGTAGCAGGCAAAGAGAGAGTTTGTACAGGGAAACTCCCATTTTAAAACCATCAGATCCCATGAGACTCATTCACTGTCATGAGAACAGCACAGGAAAGACCACTCCCATAATTCAATTACCTTCCATGGGGCCCCTCTCACACCACATGGGAATTCAAGATGAGATTTGGATGGGGACACAGTCATGTCATTCTACCCCTAGCCCCTCCAAATCTCATGTCCTCACATTTCAAAACCAATTATGCCTTTCCAAGAGTCCCCCAAAGTCTCAACTCATTTCAGCATTAACTCAAAAATCCACAGTCCAAAGTCTCATCTGAGACAAGGCAAGTTCCTTCCACCTATGGTCCTGTAAAATCAAAAGGAAGCTAGTTACTTCCTAGATACAATGGGAGTACAGGCATTGTGTACATACAGCCATTCCAAATAAGAGAAATTGACCAAAACAAATGGGCTACAGGCCCTATGCACATCCAAAATCCAGCAGGGCAGTCAAATCTTAGAGCTCTAAAATGATGTCCTTTGACTCCATGTCTCACATCTAGGTCACATTGATGCAAGATGTGGGATCCCATGGCCTTGGGCAGCTCCACTCCTGTGGCTTTGCAGGGTGTAGTCACCCTGCTGGCTGCTTTCTTGGGCTGTCATTGAGTGTCTGTGGTGTTTCCAGGCGCACGGTGCAAGATGTCAGTGGATCTACCATTCTGGGGTCTGGAGGATGGTGGCCCTCTTCTTACAGATCCACTAGGCCCCTGTAGGGACTCTGTGGGGGACTCCAGGCCAAGTCCCTGGGCTGCACACAGCACGGGGACCCTAGGCCTGGCCTATGAAACCATTTTTCCTCCAAGGCCACCAGAACTGTGATGGAAGTGGCTGCTAGGAAGGTAACTAACATACCCTGGAGGCATTTTCTTCCCCATTGTCTTGGGGATTAACATTCAGCTTCTTGTTACTTATGCAAATTTCTGTGTCTGACTTGAATTTCTCCTCAGAATATGTAATTTTCTTTTCTATCACATTGTCAGGCTGCAAATTTTCTGAATGTTTATTCTCTGCTTCCCTTGTAAAACTGAATGCCTTCAACAGCACCCAAGTCATATCTTGAATGTTTTGCTGCTTAAAAATTTCTTCTGCAAGATACAGGGGACACAGCCAAACCATATCAAGCTGACAGTCAAAATACCCAGTATTGAGAGGAATATAGCTGACCTAATAGAGCTGAAAAGCACACTGCAAGAATTTCACAACGCAATCACAAATACTAATAGAATAGATGAAGCAGAGGAAAGAATCACAGAGCTTGAAGACTGTCTTTCTGAAATAAGACCGGCAGACAAGAATAGAGAAAAAATAATAAAAAGGAATGAACAAAATCTCCTAGAAACATGGGATTTAATAAAGAGACCAAACCTACAACTGACTGGGGTACCTGAAAGAAATGGGAAGAATGCAACCAATTCGGAAAACATATTTCAGGATATCATCCAGGCAGACTTTTCCAACCTCGGTAAATAGGCCAACATTCAAATTCAGGAAATGCAGAGAACCCCAGAAAGATAATCCATGAGAGGATCAACCCCAAGACACATAATAATCATATTCTTCAAGGTCTAAATGAAAGAAAAAATGTAAAGGGCAGTCAGAGAGAAAGGCCAGGTCACCAACAAAGGGAAGACCATCAGACTAATAGCAGACATCTCAGTGGAAACCCTACATGCCAGAAGAGATTGGGGCCAATATTGAACATTCCTAAATAAAAGAAATTCTAACCCAGAATTTCATATCCAGTCAAACTAAGTTTCAAAAGCAAAGGAAAAATAAAATCCTTTTCAGACAAGCACGTGCTGAGGGAATTTGTTACCATCAGACTGACCTTATAAGAACTACTGAAGGAAGCACTTCAGGAAATAGACGTGAACATGGAAAGGAAAATCTGATACCAGCCACTACAAAAACACACTGAAGTACACAGACCAGTGATACTATGAGGCAACCACATAAGCCTGCAAAATAACCAGCTTGCATCATGATGACAAGATCAAATCCACACATAACAAGGCTAACCTTAAATGTAAATAGGCTAAATGCCCTGATTAAAAGACACAGAGTGGCAAGCTTGTTAAAGAACCAGGACCCTTCAGTATGCTATCTTCAAGAGACCAATCTACATACAAATACACACATAGCTCAAATAAAGGGATGGAGGAAAATTTACCAAGCAAATGAAAAACAGAAAAAAGCAAGGGTCACAATCCTAGTTTCTGAGAAAACAGACTTTAACAAAGATAAAAAAAGGCAAACAAGGGCATTACATAATGGTAAAGGGTTCAATTCAACAAGAGCTAATTATCCTAAATATATATGCACCCCCACACAGGAGCACCCAGATTCATAAAGCGAGCTTTTGGTGACCTTCAAAGAGACTTTGACTCCTACACAGTAATAGTAGGAGGATTTAACACTCCACTGAAAATATTAGACAGATCACTGAGACAGAAAATGAACAAAAACATTTAGGACTTGCACTCAGCTCTGGATCAAGTGGACCTGATACATAGCTACAAAACTCTTTACCAAGAAAATGACAGACTGTACATTCTTCTCATTACCACATGGCACTTACTCTAAAAGTGATCACATAATCAAAAGTAAAACATTCCTCAGCAAATGCATAAGAATGGAAATGATAACAAACAGTCTCCTGGACCACAGCACACTCAAGTTAGAACTCTAGAATAAGAAATTCACTCAAAACGATACAATTACATGGAAATTGAACAATCTGCTCCTGAAAGACTTTTGGCTAAATAATGAAATTAAGGTAGAGATCAAGGAGTTCTTTGAAACCAATGAGAAGAAACATACAGTGTACAGTGTACCAGAGTCTCTGGGACACAGCTAAAGCAGTGATAAAAGGGAAATTTACAGCACTAAATGCTCATATCAAAAAAGTTAGAAAGATCTCAAGTTAGCAACTTAACATCACAAATAAAAGAATTAGAGAACAAAAGCAAACAAACACCAAAGGTAGCAGAAGACAAGAAATAACCTGTATCAGAGCTGAACTAAAGGAGAGAGAGACAAGAAAAACCCTTTAAAAAAATAAACAATTTCAGGAGTTGGATTTTTGAAAAAATTAATATAATAGACCACTAGCTAGACTAATAAAGAAGATAAGAGATAAGATTTAAATAAACACAATCAAAAATGATAAGGGGGATATTACCATGGACCCCACAGGAATACAAACAACCATTAGAGAATATTGTAAACACCTCTATGCATAAAAAACAAGACAATCTAAAAGAAATAGATAAATTCCTGGATACATACACCCCGCCAAGTCTGAACCAGGAAGAAATTGAATCCCTGAATAGACCAATAACAAGTTCTGAAATTGAGGCAATAATAAATAGCCTACCAACCAAAAAAGGCCCAGGACCAGATGCATTCACAGCTGAATTCTATCGAAGGTACAAAAAAGAGCTGGTATTATTTCTACTGAAACTATTCCAAAAAACTGAAGAGGAGGGATTCCTCCCTAACTCATTCTATGAGGCTAGCATCATCTTGATACCAAAACCTGGCAGAGGTACAACAACAAAAAAAGAAAAGTTCAGACCAATATCCTTGTTGAACATCTATGCATAAATTCTTAACAAAGTACTGGCAAACTGAATCCAGGAGCACATCAAAAAGCTTATTATTCACCATGTTTGAGTAGGCTTCATCCTTGGGATGCAAATTTCGGTCAACATATGCAAATCAATACATGTGATTCATCACTTAAACAGAAATAAAGACAACAAAACCACATGCTTATCTCAATAGATGCAGAAAGGCCTTCAATAAAATTGAACATCCCTTCATGTTAAAAACTCTCAATAAATGAGGTTTGAAGGAATACACCTCAAAATAACAAGAGCCATATATGACAAACCCACAGCCAATATCATACTTGATGGGCAAAAGCTGGGAGCATTCCCCTTGAAAACCAGCACAAGACAAGTTTGCCCTTTCTCACCACTCCTATTCAACACAGTATTGGAAGTTCTATGCAACAGGGCTACAACAACTAAACAGCATGATACTGATGGAAGAACAGACACATAGACCAATGGAACAGAATATGGGATCCAGAAATAAGACCGCACACCTACAGCCATCTGATCTTATACAAACTTGACAAAAAAATAAGCAATTGCAGAAAGCATTCCCTGTGTAATAAATGGTGGTGGGAGAACAAGCTAGCCATATACAGAAAATTGAACTGGACCGCTCCTTACACCATATACAGAAATCAATTCAAGATGGCTTAAAGTCTTCAATGTGAAACCCAAAACTATAAAAACCCTAGAAGAAAAAACCTAGGCAATACCATTCAGGACATAGGCATGGGCAAAGATTTTATGACAAAGATACAAAAAGTAATTGCAGTAAAAGCAAAAATTGACAAATGGGATCTAATTAAACTAAAGGGCTTCTGTGCAGCAAAAGAAACTATCAACAAAGTAAACAGACAACATACAGAATGGGAGAAAGTTTTTGAAATCTATGTATCTGACAAAGGTCTAGCATCCAGCATCTATAGGGAACTTAAACAAATTTACAAGAAAAAAAAAAGTGAGCAGAGGACATGAACAAACACTTCTCAAAAGAAGACATACATATGGCCGATAAACAAATGGAAAAAAAAAAAGCTCAACAACACTGAACATTAGGGAAATGCAAATCAAAACCATAATGAGATATCATCTTATACCAGTCAGAATGACTATTATTAAAAAGTCAAAAAACAACAGATGCTGGCAAGGTTGTGGAGAAAAAGAAACACTTCTACACTGTTGGTGGAAGTGTACATTTGTTCAACCATTGTAGATGACAGTGTGGCAATTCCTCAAAGATCTAGAGGCAGAAATACCATTCAACCCAGCAATCCCATTACTGGGCATTTACCAAAGGAATATAAATCATTCTAGTATAAAGACATGTGAATGTGTATGTTCACGGCAGCACTATTTACAATAGCAAAGATATACAATCAACTTAAATGCCCATCAATTGTAGACTGGATAAAGAAAATATGATACGGATAGATAGATAGATAGATAGATAGATAGATATACACATACACCATGGAATACTATGTGTGTATATAGATATATAAAATACATATATATATTATACCATGATGTGTATATATACATATATATACATGGTATTATTACATATATATACTATACATAATATATTATAAATACATATATAACATATATTTTATTCCATATATATATATACACATACATATATATATACACATGGAATAATATATACATATACACATACACACCATGGAATATATGTATTATATATACACATATATACACACACACATACACACCATGGAATAATATATATATTATGTACAATATATAAAAATAATATATAATCTATTATATATATTATTCCACATATATATAATATATATATTATTCCACATATATATATATATATAATGGAATACTGTGTAGCCTTAAAATGGAATGAGATCATGTCCTTTGCAGGGACATGGATGGAGCTGGAGGCCATCCATGGATAACTTAGCAAACTAACACAGGAACAGAAACCCAAATGCTGCATATTCTCACTTATAAGTGGGAACTAAATGATGAGAATACGTGGACACCTCGGGGGAAACAGAACACACTGGGTCCTATCAGAGGGTAGGGGGTTGGAGAAGGGAGAGGATAAGGAAGAACAGTTAATGGATGTTGGGCTTACAACCTGGGTGACGGGATGAGCTGTGCAGCAAACCACCATATGTTTACTTATGCAACAGACCTGCACTTACTGCACATATACTCCTGAACTTAAAAGTTGGAAATTAAAAAAATAAAATAAAATATTTATTAAAATATTCTTCTCAAGCCTAATGTTTTTTATTTGTGTTATCTTATTTGCCACTTTTCTAAGATCAAAATTTTGATTTAATTGCTCTTATTTTACTTTACATATATTTCGTTCTATTTTGCTAAAGTGTAAATCATCTCTGGAGTACCACTTTGGATGCACTTCAATGGGTATTTTCATTGAATTCTAACTGGAATGTAATTTTTATTTTTTTTATTTCATTCTAACACTATTTTTTAATGATTCAAAAATTTCCAAAAATGAAATGCTTAAGAAAATACCACATACAGCAATCCCATTACTGGGTATATATCCAAAAGACTATAAACCGTTCTACTATAAGGACACATGTACACGAATGTTCATTGCAGCACTGTTTACAATAGCAAAGACCTGGAATCAACCCAAATGCCCATTGATAATAGACTGGATTGGAAAAATGTGGCACATATACACCATGGAATATTATGCAGCAATCAGAAATGAGGAGTTCGTGTCGTTTGTAGGGACATGGATGAATCTGGAGAACATCATCCTCAGCAAACTGACACAAGAACAGAAAATGAAACACCGCATATTCTCACTCATAGGCGGGTGATGAAAAATGAGAACACATGGACACAGAAAGGGGAGTACTAAACACTGAGGTCTATTGGGGGGAAAAGGGGAGGGCCAGTGGGAGGGGGAGGTGGGGAGGGATAGCCTGGGGAGAAATGCCAAATGTGGGTGAAGGGGAGAAGAAAAGCAAAGCACACTGCCATGTGTGTACCTACGCAACTGTCTTGCATGCTCTGCTCATGTACCCCAAAACCTACAATCCAATAAAAAATTTAAAAATAAATAAATAAATAAATAAGAAAATACCACATACATTTTTTTGCTTGTTTGTTCTTTAAATGTAAATACACATGGAGAATGTAACCAGCATAGTTTTTATACTTCAAAATATGTAAGATATTCTAAACAGTCTGGTATTCATGATGAATATTTGTAAATTTTTGTGGATGCTTGAAAATATGGCACATTTTTGTTTTGTTTGGTATAAACTCACATATAGCATCACTTAATTTTTGTCCACTTAACATGCTGGTATTTAAGTTAGCTGTTAAAAATCTCCCCATAAGTCTGTTGGATTTTTATTCATTTAGCTATAGATTGAATCTCACTAAACAGACTAATTCTTATTATTAAGCTCATTTTATCAGTACTGTTATATTTTAAATTTTATTTAACATACATATGTTACCAATTTAAAATAATACTAATGAATTATGTGTTATATAATTATATGTGGAATACGTATGTTTATATGTACATTTTATTAGTAGTAACAAGATGACAATAACAATAATGTGATATATTTATGTATAATATATAATTTAATATAAATGTTATTATTATTATTGTTAATTCTGTTGCCTGTAGGAATTTGGGTTGGGATGACTTTTGTTTGTTTAGTTAACATTTTATTTCCATGTGGGAGATGATTGGATCATGGGGGGCAGTTTCCCCCATGCTGTTCTTGTGAAACTGAGTGAGTTCTCATGAGTTCTGATGGGTTAAAAGTGTGTGGCTTCAGTCTGTCTCTCTCCTGCCACCAGGTAAGACATGCCTTGCATCCCCTTCACCTTCTGCCATGATTATAAGTTTCCTGAGACCTCCCCAGCCATGTGGAACTGTGAGTCAATAAACTTCTTTTCTCGTAAATTACCCAGTCTCAGGTAATTCTTTATAGCAGTGTGAGAATGGAATAATACATACTCTTACTCAAATATTTGGTGTTCTTAGCTGTCTGTTCACCGTATGAGATGAGGATTTGGATGGCTAGCTTCAGCAACACTGCTCTGCAGCTGAGGAAGAAGAGCTACCTGCACACAGATCACACAGGGCCAGGCTTTGGTAGCTGTGTTGGATGTGTGTGGGAGAGGGAAGAGGGCAGAGCTTGACAGCTGGCAACTTGGGAGCTTTGCATCATGGGATCTTCAGGAGCCTTGCATCTTCAGCCCAGGACCCATTCCCAGGGCCTCCTGGGTCAGAACTGCTACTTTTCACCAACAACCTGGAAATCGATTCTATAACCAGCTTTCTCTAAGGGTGAGGTTGGGGACAAAACAGTCCTTCCTCAGCCATTTCCTTTTCAGTGCCTGGCAGGCCCCATAGTCCATGCTTTCTCCCAGTGCGATTAGTTACAAAATTTCTCAGGAAGAAACCATTTTTGGGGGAAGCTGAAGTTATAATGTGGTGAGGTTGTAAGTTCTCAGCTCTGTTAGCATTTGCTATCAATCCAGCTGCTTTCTTTGTTCCAGAGTCTGCTGTTTTATTACACCACTGGCACCCTACTGACTTCCAATATCATGTAGATTTACTTAGATAGTTATTTTATTTCAATAATACTTGCAAAAGGAAAGTGATGACCATGCTTTTTGTTATTTTAACTAACCAGAATTTAAAAGCTCTTAATATAGTCCATTTGACATGCTGGTGTTTAAGTTAGCTGTTAAAATCTCCCCATAGGTCTGTTGGATTTTTAGGTCTAAAATGAGGCTAAAGATTGCCTAGGTCCAAAATGAGGCTCCATCACTTTTCAAATATATGATCTGGACAAATTCCTGTGCCTCAGTTTCTTCATTTGTAAAATGTAGACAGTAGTAGATAGTCCCTAAAATTGTCATACAGGGGACATGTACAGGATACTCCTTAAATGCCAGTTGTTATTCTTCTGCGTCATGTGTATTGTTAAACCTTAATATTTTTAAAATTGTCCTTTACTTGTGATACTGTATGCTTATGTGTGTGGAGATACAGAAGTATGTGTGTGTGCATGTGTGTGCATATTTATCTTTGTGCTTTTCAATAATAATAGCTAGCACTTACGTAGTGCTCACCATTTACCTTTTAAACACCTCACCTATATTAACGCATGGAGAAATCACAATGGAAATTAGAAAATATTTTGAACTGATATTGAAAATACACATGATAAAACTTATGGGGCACCTTTCTTCATTATGTTTTCTAATTAGCTATTGCTAGTGTCTTAAAAATGTTTTAGTTTCTGTTCATTTATTTTGAATTTAGTTTTAATACTGAGAAAAGCCTCAGGCAGAAGGCTTATGAGCTATTTCTTTATTAGGAATTACCATCCCAGGGAGAAGGAATGAGGCACAGAGGGAGTGGGGGAGGTAGAGGAGGGAGAGGGGTGAGAGCAGAGCCTCACTCACCACGTGTAAGCATGGGCTCTGAGGATGGCTGCCTCTATCAGCTTTGCTCAGTGCATGGGACACACTCTGAGGAGCTGTATGAATTGCACTTAAGGGTGGTCTTGTAATGAGCGGGTATACCTGGCAGGGAGAGAAGGGAGGGAAAGAAAAGGGAATATTTTATCTACCAGCTTCCATCTTTCTTCCTTTGTTCTGGGATATCATCCTCTCAATTCCCAGCCTTGCAGAAATCCAGTTCAGTAAGCTCATTTATCTCTAGGAACTTAGCTCCTCAAGTACAAGCTGCTTCAGAAGTGCCTGAATTTTCCAATATGCAGCTTTTCTGATAGTTCATGTTGAAGCATTGATCAGTTACTCAGTGGCTCAAGCCTGTAATCCCAGCACTTTGGGAGGCCGAGGTGGGTGTATCACGAAGTCAAGAGATCGAGACCATCCTGGTCAACATGGTGAAACCCCGTTTCTACTAAAAATACAAAAATTAGCTGGGAATGGTGGCACGTGCCTGTAATCCCAGATACTCAGGAGGCTGAAGCAGGAGAATTGCCAGAACCCAGGAGGCGGAGATTGTGGTGAGCCAAGATCGCACCATTGCACTCCAGCCTTGGGTAACAACAGTGAAACTCCGACTCGAAAAAAAAAACAAAGTACTCCACTGAGATCAAAAGTAAAAGTTCACCTCTATGTTTTAATATGAGAACTTTTATTGCTATTTTTTGCTAAATAATCAATAATTTTAATTTAGCTTAAATCTTGACCCTCATAAGAATCATTGAAGTACGTTGGTTTTTTAAAAAATAGTTTTCTAGAGACCAGACTCAAGATGGCGCAGTGAGAACAACCCAGGATTGAAGCTCTTGGCGAATGCGTGGAGGGTGAGTCAGGGCCGCATTTCCAGATGGATCTTTGTTGCCCACAGAACGGGGAAATTCCCAGGGATAAAAGAGATGTAGAATGCCAGGCAGAGGTTTTGGCTGGTGCAGCTGGCAGCCAGTGCATCTGGTGGCCGGCGCTGTAGCGGCGCTCCACAGCGCTCCGCACAAAGCACATTGGTCCGGGTGCCCTGTTGAACCAGCAATCTGAGACTTGAGAGGGCTGAACTTGAGACTGAATGGGACTTGGACAGTGAGCCAGGCTAGGAGATTCCAGGGAAACAGCATTTGGGATAGCACAGTGGGACAAACAAAACGGCGATTCCAAACGCTCCGGGTGGAGAGGTTAACTACAGGCATAGCTGAACTCAGGACAGTGGAGCTCCGTGGGGGAGGGGCGTCCACCATTACCGAGGCAATCCATCCCTACTGAGGTACACGCCCATTGCTGATGCAGCCTGCCATTGCCGAGGCAACCCACCACCACAGAAAGACTCTGCCCCAGGGCGTAGCCTGTGGAAGCAGGGCAGAGACCACAACAGCAGGGCAGAGCCTGAAGCAACAGGGCGAACCTCACACCAGCAGGGTGGAGCCTCGGCAGACAAATACTGACTAGACTGCCTCCTAGCTGGGCAGGACAGCACAATGGACACTCAAAAGAAAGCCCCAACCCTCCTGAGACAGAGCATCTGAGAAAAAAAGGGTTCTTTTATGAGTTCTGCTGCAGCAGAATTAAACGTAACAGCCTAACAGCCCTGAATGAACAACAGAGCTCACAGCTCAGCACTTGAGCTCCTATAAAGTACAGACTGTCTCCTCAAGCAGCTCCCTGACCCCTCTATATCCAGAAGACTGACATTTGGCAGGCATCATTCTGGGACAAAGATAGCAGAA
The DNA here is from genome assembly GCF_049354715.1 of Callithrix jacchus. Lineage (NCBI taxonomy): Eukaryota > Metazoa > Chordata > Mammalia > Primates > Cebidae > Callithrix > Callithrix jacchus. Next base: position 188,957,948 of record NC_133503.1, on the reverse strand, counting down.
AAAGAAACTGGTAGCATCCCTCACTGTTCCGCAGCTGCTATAGGTGCACCCCAGACTAGCAGGGCCTGGAGTGGACCTCAGCAGTCATACAGTGGAGGGGCTAGACTGGTAGAAGGAAAACAAAGTAACAGAAATACTTCATCATCAACAATCTGGGCATCCACTCAGAGACCCAATTGAAAAGTCAGCAACTAAGCAGACGACAGGTGGATAAATCCACAAAGATGGGAAGAAACCAGTGCAAAAAGGAGGAAAACACCTGAAACCAGAACACCTCGCCTCCTACAAAGGACCAAAACTCCTCACCAGCAAGGGAACAAAGCTGGACGGAGAATGACTGTGATGAAATGACAGAATTAGACTTCAGAAGGTGGATAATGAGAAACTTTTGTGAGCTAAGAGAACATGTATTAAATCAATGCAAAGAAACTAAGAATCTTGAAAGAAGATATGAAAAAAGATTTGAGGAAATGATGACAAGAATGGATAACTTAGAGAGGAATATGAATGAATTAAAGGAGCTGAAAAACACAATACGACAACTTCACGAACCATGCACAAGTTTCAACAGCCGAATTGACCAAGCAGAAGAAAGAATATCAGAAGACGAAGATCAACTCAATGGAATAAAACAAGAAACCAAGATCAGAGGAAAAAGGAGAAACAGGACTACACAAAGTCTCCAAGTAATGTGGGACTATGTGAAGAGACCTAACCTACGTTTGATGGTGTACCAGAAGGGGATGAAGAGAATGAATCCAAGCTGGAAAATACTCTTCAGGTTATTATCCAGGAAAATTTCCCCCACCTAGCAAGACAATTTCCCCCCACTCAAATGCAGGAAATACAGAGAACACCACAAAGATATTCTGCAAGAAGAGCAAGCCCAAGGCACATAATCGTCAGATTCAACAAGGTTGAAATAAAGGAGAAAATACTAAGGGCAGCCAGAGAGAAAGGTCGGGTCACCCACAGAGGGAAGCCCATCAGACTCACAGCAGATCTCTCGGCAGAAACACTACAAGCCAGAAGAGAGTGGGGGCCAATATTCAACATTCTTAAAGAAAAGAACTTTCAACCAAGAATTTCATATCCAGCCAAACTGAGCTTCAGAAGTGAAGGAAAAATAAAATCCTTTGTGAACAAGCAAGTACTCAGAGAGTTTGTCACCACCAGGCCTGCTTTACAAGAGCTCCTGAAAGAGGCACTACACATAGAAAGGAACAACCAGTACCAGCCATTCCAAAATCACACTAAATGCTAAAGAGCATCAACATAATGAAGAATCTACAACAACTAACGGGCAAAACAGCCAGCTAGCATCAAAATGGCAGTATCAAATTCACACATAACAATATTAACCCTAAATGTAAATGGACTAAATGCACCAATCAAAAGACACACACTTGCAAATTGTATAAAAAACCAAAACCCATCAGTGTGCTGTATCCAGGAAACCCATCTCACATGCAAGGATACACAAAGGCTCAAAATAAAGGGATGGAGGAAGATTTACCAAGCAAATGGAGAGGGAAAAAAAGCAGAACTTGCAATTCTCATCTCTGATAAAATAGACTTTAAAGCAACAAAGATCAAAAGAGACAAAGAAGGCCATTACATAATGGTAAAATGATCAATACAACAAGAAGAGCTAACGATCCTGAACATATATGGACCCAATGCAGGAGCACCCAGATACAAAAGGCATGTTCTTAATGACTTACAAAGAGACTTAGACTCCCACACAATAATAGTGGGAGACTTTAACACTCCACTATCACTATTAGACAAATAAACCAGACAGAAAATCAACAAGGATATCCAGGGCTTGAACTCAGACCTGGAGCAAGCAAACCTGATAGACATCTACAGAACTCTCCACCCCAGATCCACAGAATATACATTCTTCTCAGCACCACATCACACCTACTCTAAAATTGACCACATAATTGGAAGCAAAGCACTCCTCAGCAAATGCAAAACAACTGAAATCATCACAGTCTCTCAGACCATAGTGCAATCAAGTTAGAACTCAGAATACAGAAACCAACCCAGAACCTCACAGCTTCATGGAAACTGAACAGCTGGCTCTTGAATGTTGACTGGAGAACAATGAAATGAAGGCAGAAATAAAGAAGCTCTTCGAAACCAATGAGAATGAAGACACAACATGCCAGAATCTCTGGGACACATTTAAAACAGTCTCTAGAGGAAAATATATAGCAATAAGTGCCCATATGAGGAAAACGAAGAGATCCAAAATTGACACCCTATCGTCAAAATGGAAAGAGCTAGAGGGGCAAGATCAAAAAAACTCAAAACCCAGCAGAAGACAAGAAATAACTAAGATCAGAGCTGAACTGAAGGAGATAGAGACACGTAAAACCCTTCAAAAAATCAATAAATCCAAGAGCTGGTTTTTTGAAAAGATCAACAAAATAGACAGACCACTAGCCAGACTGATTAAAAAGAAAAGAGAGAACAACCAAATAGAGGCAATAAAAAATGATAAAGGGGAAATCACCACAGATTCCACAGAAATTCAAACCATCATCAGAGAATATAACAAACAACTCAATGCACATAAACTAGTAAACCTGGAAGAAATGGATAAATTCCTGGACTCCTGTGTCCTCCCAAGCCTAAACCAGGAGGAAGCTGAAACTATGAATAGACCAATAACAAGGTCAGAAGTCGAGGCAGCAATTAAGAGCCTACCACACAAAAAAAGCCCAAGTCCAGATGGGTTCACAGCCAAATCCTACCAGACACACAAAGAGGAGCTGGTACCATTCCTTCTGAAACTATTCCAAATAATCCAAAAAGAGAAAATCCTTCCCAAATCATTTTATGAGACCAATATCATCCTGATACCAAAACCAGGCAGAGACCCAGCAAGAAAAGAAAACTTCAGGCCAATATCCATGATGAATATAGATGCAAAAATCTTCAATAAAATATTGGCAAGCCAATTGCAACAGCACATCAAAAAACTTATCCAACATGATCAAGTAGGATTTATCCCGGGGATGCGAGGCTGGTTCAACATACACAAGTCTATAAACGTAATTCACCACATAAACAGAACCAAAACCAAAAACCACATGATTATCTCAATTGACGCAGAGAAGGCATTCAACAGCCGTTTATGCTAAAAACCCTCAATAAACTCAGTATTGATGAAACATATCTCAAAGTAATAAAAGCTATTTATGACAAACCAACAGCCAATATCATACTGAATGGGCAAAAACTGGAAGCATTCCCTTTGAAATCCAGCACTAGACAAGAATGCCCTCTTTCACCACTCCTATTCAATATAGTACTGGAAGTTCTAGCCAGAGCAATCAGGCAAGAAAAAGAAATAAAGGGTATTCAAATAGGAAAGGTGGGAGCCAAATTGTCTCTATTTGCAGATGACACGATAGTATACCTAGAAGACCCCATCGCTTCAGCCCAAAAACTCCTGAAACTGATAAGCAACTTCAGCAAAGTCTCAGGATATAAAATCAATGTGCAAAATTCACAAGCATTTCTCTACACCAATAACAGACTTAAAGAAAGCCAAATCAAGAATGAACAGCCATTCACAATTGCTACAAAAAGAATAAAATACCTAGGAATACAACTCACAAGGAACGTTAAGGGACCTCTTCAAGGAAAACTACAAACTACTGCTCAACGAAATAAGAGAGGACACAAACAAATGGAGAAACATTCCATGTTCATGGTTAGGAAGAATCAATATCATGAAAATGGCTATACTTCCCAAAGTAATTTACAGAATCAACGCTATCCCCATCAAGCTACCATTGACTTTCTTCACAGAACTGGAAAAAACCACCATGAACTTCATATGGAACCAAAAGAGAGCCCGCATAGCCAAGTCAATTCTAAGCAAAAAGAACACAGCGGGGGGCATCACACTACCGAATTTCAAATTATGCTACAAGGCTACAGTAATCAAAACAGTATGGTACTGGTACCAAAACAGAGATATAGACCAATAAAACAAAACAGAGGCATTGGAGGAAACACAACATATCTACAACCATACAATCTTTGATAAACCTGACAAAAACAAGCAATGGGGAAAGAATTCCCTGTTTAATAAATGGTGTTGGGAAAACTGGCTAGCCATGTGCAGAAAGCAGAAACTGGACCCCTTCCTGACACCTTACACTAAAATTAACTCCAGATGGATTAAAGACTTAAACATAAGACCTGGCACCATAAAAACCCTAGAAGGAAATCTAGGCAAAACTATCCAGGACATAGGAGTAGGCAAGGACTTCATGAACAAAACACCAAAAGCATTGGCAACAAAAGCCAAAATAGACAAATGGGACCTAATCAAACTCCACAGCTTCTGCATGGCAAAAGAAACCGTCACTAGAGTGAATCGGCAACCAACAGAATGGGAAAAAATTTTTGCAGTTTACCCATCTGACAAAGGGCTGATATCCAGAATTTACAAAGAACTCAAACAGATTTACAGGAAAAAAACAAACAAGCTCATTCAAAAATGGGCAAACGATATGAACAGACACTTTACAAAAGAAGACATATATGAGGCCAACAATCATATGAAAAAATGCTCATCATCACTGGTCATCAGAGAGATGCAAATCAAAACCACATTGAGATACCATCTCACGCCAGTTAGAATGGTGATCATTAAAAAATCTGGAGACAACAGATGCTGGAGAGGATGTGGAGAAAAAGGAACACTTTTACACTGTTGGTGGGAGTGTAAATTAGTTCAATCATTGTGGAAGACAGTGTGGCGATTCCTCAAGGCCTTAGAAATAGAAATTCCATTTGACCCAGCAATCCCATTACTGGGTATATATCCAAAGGACTATAAATCGTTCTACTATAAGGACACATGCACACGAATGTTCATTGCAGCACTGTTTACGATAGCACAGACCTGGAATCAACCCAAATGCCCATTGATGATAGACTGGATTGGGAAAATGTGGCACATATACAGCATGGAATATTATGCAGCAATCAGAAATGATGAGTTCGTGTCATTTGTAGGGACATGGATGAAGCTGGAGAACATCATTCTCAGCAAACTGACACAAGAACAGAAAATGAAACACCGCATATTCTCACTCATAGGCGGGTGATGAAAAATGAGAACACATGGACACAGGGAGGGGAGTACTAAACGTTGGGGTCTATTGGAGGGAAAAGGGGAGGGCCAGCGGGTGGGGGAGCTGGGGAGAGATAGCCTGGGGAGAAATGCCAAATGTGGGTGAAGGGGAGAAAGGAAGCAAAACACACCGCCCTGTGTGTACCTATGCAACTCTCTTGCATGTTCTGCACATGTACCCCAAAACCTAAAATGCAATAAAAATTTTTTAAAAAATAGTTTTATAACGCTGCATAGGAAATTCTCTAAAACTTAGTGGAATAAAACAATATCTATTACCGTACCATTTTTGTGAGTTAGGAATCTAGACACTGCTCAGCAAGGAACCTCTGGATCAGGGTCTCCTGGGCTGCAATGAAAGGTGATAGGATTGCAGTGAACTCAAAGCTCAACTGGGAATGGATTTACTTTCCAGCTCACTCATGTGGTTGCTGGCAGGTTTCAGTTTTTCTTCAGAATGCTGGGCTGAGGGCTTCAGCTCCTCCCTGGATATTGGCCTGACGCTGCCTTCGTTTCCATGCCACTTGCCTCATCAGCGCAGCAATCTTGGAAGTGGTACCCCATCCCATTTGCTGTACTCAGTTTGTTAGAAGTGAGTCCTCAGGTCTAGCCCACACTCAAGGCTTTTTTTGTGAAAGAAGACTTCCCCTTTGAACCAGGAAGAGCCCTTGTTCCTCTACAGAAAGTGGAAATGACAGATGCCACCTTTTCATTGCCTGCCTAGCAGCTGGGATGCAGTCATGTAATCTACACTTGCCCACTTGAAGGTACCACTGCAGGAAATGAAAGCCTCTTATGAAGGAAGCATGGTGGTAGCCACAGGTACAGACACATCCAAGCCCCAGAGTGGAATGGAGATGTTTCGTATTCTGCATTCATTGTTCCTACGGTCCTAACTGAACACCTCTGCCTGATTGTCTGTCTGATTTGTGCTAACCTAGACTCCAGACATGATTGTGGGACCTTCTTGGAGACATTGTGAGCTAAACAATGTTTTCAACTCCTTTTTCTGGTTAAATTAGCCAGAGTTATTTTCTGTAGCTTCCAGCTAAGAAATTTGTATGTTGTAATGTTCTCATTATTGTGTTAACTCCGTTTTTTCCCCTAGTGTCTTTGTAACGATCAGCAGCTCTCCATCTCTGCACCCCATGCTTTGTTTCATTTTCTTTTGCTCATAATTCTGTCCTTTTCATATATCACAAAGATATTTGTGATAGTCTTTGTCTGAATGTTTTAGTTTTTTGCAGTATCAACTGGTGTTTCAATGGCTACCTGACTTCTGTAACTTTATCTTCATACGGTTTTGAATCTTTCTTATTTCATCCAGTTATCATTTTATTTCTTACTTACCTCTCAGATGTATGCCTATTCATGTAATCTTAATCACATCATCAATCTGTAATTTCATAGAATTCACTTGCAGTTAAATTTTATTGAGCATGAAAGCAAACGTTTCTCCAAATTTTCCTGTTTTCCAATATAAATATTTCTCAATGTAGACTCATATTATATCTTAAGTGCTATGCTCTTTCTCATATAAGATGCAGAATTATTTCAAAGATGAACTGTTTTGAGGCTAAATTCTACTTGAGAATACTCCCTGTCTGTCTGATTCCTGCTAGAATCTTCTGAGATATAACCTATTAAGCGTGTTGGTATGTGTGGCCCCCTAGCAAACATTTTTTAAAATGTGGATTAATTCTAAATTCTCAGGACAAATATAATATCCTTTATAGTTTTGACTCCCAGACAGAAAGCTTAAAGGTAAAATAGGTTGTTTATAAAATAGGTGAACCATATTTTTAAAATTCTGCAGTGACATGAATAAAGTCAACTGACAGAGCAAACAGCCAAAAACAAACAAAAAAACTGGCAGTATTCACGTGGAGCTTAATGTCCTCAATTACATAAATGTACAGTGCTTATGATAGGGCTCTGGACTCACTAGCATGGCATCTTGGCATAGAGGATATTTTAAGATGGACGAATTTAAGAAATGGCAGGTACAAGGAAAGACTCTCTGACTGTCTCCTGAAGCAGGCCATAAGACCCTCAAGTGAGAGGTGGCCTCCCTATTCCCACAGGAAAGGAACATCCTTATCTCTGAAGACAGAGCCATGATGATAGGAATCTGAATGAATAGGCCTTCCTAAGTTTCCCCAGGCTTACCACCGTCAGCTCACAACGTTTTGTCCTGTCATATTTTTAAATGACGTTCCACTCTTCATCAAACCTAGAATGAATACACCCAGGTTTGAGGCAGACATTGCAGTGAGCCGAGATCGCACCACTGCACTTCAGACTGGGCAACAGACATCTCACAATAAAAAAAAAGAAAAAGAAAAAGAAAAAGAAAACATCCAGGTTTAACCATTTCTTTATATCCTTATTTCCTTACGAAGGCTCCTGTGTCACACAAAACTTACATTAAATAAATTAGTATGTTTTTCTCTTGTTAATCTGTCTTTTGTTAGTGTAATTCACAGGGCCTCAACTAATGCATCTAAGATAGAAAAAACATTTTTTCCTCCCCTACACTTACAATAAAGACTATTGATTTATCAAAAATCATCAATAAGGAAGAAATCAATAACCTTACATATGAGGGCAAAGGTCGTGAATAGGTAGTTCACAGAAAAGTAAATATAAATATTTGTTTTAGGCCAAACATGTTGGCTCACACCTGTAGTCTCAGCTATTATGGAGACTGAGGTGGGAGGATCAGTTAAGTCTGAAGTGAGCCATGATTTCACCACTGCACTCCAGCCTGGGCAACAGAGAAAGATCTTGCCTCTTAAAAAAATATGTATCTATATATAGAAAGAAACAGATGATTTTATACATATATAACATAAATATATTTTAAAATATCTATACCTGTATATCTATAGATCTCTATAGATCTCTATAGATATAGATATATAGAGAGACATCTAGCTCACACTCAAGGTTTTTTCTATGATGAAAGAAAAACAGATTTTTTCTATGTCTCTATATAGATATATATCTATATATCTATATATATGGGTTTTTCTATATCTCTATCTATAGATATATATCTCTATATAGAGATATAGAAAAATCGATTTTTCTTCTATCATAGAAAAAGCCTTGAGTGTGGGCTAGATATCTACATATATCTATATAGATATATATCTATGTAATAAAATAAATAAAATATATAGAGATATATCTATATCTATAAAATATACAGACATATCTATATCTATAGAGATCTATGTATCTATAAAAATATCTATTATATAGATAGATATCTCTATCTATATATAGAGATATCTATATAAGAAGATATCTATATAGGGAGATATCTCTCTATATATATCTCCCTATATAGATATGTTTTATAGATATAGATCTATAGATAGATCTATAGATATTTATCTATACATAATATATCTATATGTATCTATAGATCTCTAGATAGATATCTAGATCTATAGATAGATGTATGTAATACATAGATTATAGCTATGTACAGATAGATATATGTATATCTAGGTATATATAATTTATGTCTCTATATAGATAAAGATAGATATATCTAGATATATTTTAAATGTATTTATATATATTATACTTATGAAAAGATATTGACCTTAAAATGAGACTCTCAAACTGAAACTATAATAAGATACTAATCCTTACCCATCTCATTGGCAAAATTGTGCAAAACGCTGGGTGGGCAAGAGTTTGGAGAAATGGGACATCACACATTGCTGCTGGTGGTGCAGCTGGGGTGGGCAGATCACTTGAGATCAGGAATTTGAAACCAGCCTGGATAACATGGTGAAACTCCATCTCTACTAAAAACATAAAAAGTAGCTGGGCCTGGTGGTACATGCTTGTAATCCCAGCTACTCAGGAGGCTCAGGCAGGAGAATAGCTTGAACACAGGAGTCAGCTGAAATCATGCCACTACACTCCAGCCTGGGGGACAGAGACTCCATCAAGAAAAGGAAGGAAGGAAGGAGGGAAGGAAGGAAGGAAAGAAGGGAGGGAGGGAGGGAGGGACGGAGGGAGGGAGGGAGGGAAAGAACACAAATTTGGTGTAGTATTTATATCATGCTATCACCTGAGTGAAAGAAATAAAAAGGAGGCACCTGCCTAAGTGGTTGAGTGTGCATTGAGTAACTTTAAAACAATATATGAAGCAACTAACCTTGCGGACTCCTCAAAAAAGTACTGGGGGACAGGTGGGCAAGGGTGGAATATGGAGCCATTTTTTTACCATCTACCCTTTTGTAAATTTGATATTGACCATATGCATAATTTCATAAATAAAACTAAAGTTTTAATGAGGTTACATCAACAGATTTGCTCATTTTTCATATACAGGTATTGTTTCAACTTTTTGCTTATGCATCTTAATGGTGAAAATTGAGGCAGAAACAATGCAACTTTTGCACAGGTTTTGATGTTAAGATTCTCAAGCAATTTTGCAAACTGAATGAAGTCTGTTTTTAAAAAATGGAAGTAAAATTGTCTGCAGAGGCATCTTGAGAGTAAGTCCATTAAATAGTAAAATATAGTTTCAAGGTTCCACACTTCAAATGTTGGACTTTGAAAATTATACTTGATTCAAAACTTGAAATGATTACATTAAAAAAAAAACCTGTCCAGTCAAGAACATGTAGGCTCACATGTCCACACGTTTGGATGGAGACCCACAACCTACATCTGGTACCTTCTTTGGCTTACTCACAAAGATGTCAGATCTTTGATCTTTGTTCCAAAATAATTTCACATGTGTCGTTGATGGCACATAAGGAAATTATCTTGGTTTTAATAATGTATTTTCTTTCACTGTTTTTTTTTTTACCAGTTAAATGTAATTGCAGTTTTTCATTTAAGTTGAAGTTTTATCTTCATTAAGATTGGACTGAGTTAATAATATGCAGTTAATCTATGGCAGTCTTTAAAATAATATGCCAATATTTTGAAATGATTGGAATTTTATGAGTAAGAGTGCCTGCCTTATTTTAACATTGTATCTCAGAAAAAATTAAAAGACCTTTATATCATTTTTCTCTCTAATAGATTAAGAATCAATTACATTTTAAAACAGACACACATACCTTGGATCGAATAAAGTAGCCATGTTCACATGTTTTAGAAGTAGTTTCTCTCAGAATAGATGAAACAATATTGACCATGAATTTATAATTACTGAAGTGAGAAATCAATGTTCAGAGGCATTTATCAAATTAACCTCTCTACCTTTGTGTAGTTTCCACTCCCTTAAAACATTGTTGCATATCTTTGAGGTGTACAACATGCTGTTTTGATTACACTTGAAGTCCATTGGACAGTTGTCTTTGGCTGGCTGGTCTAACAGCCCCATTCACATGTCTACCTCTTGGCTTGCGTTCTAAAGTAGGACATCTCAGTCCTCTTCCCTGTGGCCTTTCTAGCAAGCTAGCTCAGGCTTACTCAAATGGCAGTCTCAGAATTTTTAGTCCAGCAGGTGAAGACAAGCCCTAAGTCATGAGGAATTTTAAGTCCATGCTTGTGTCCTTGTTATTGCCCTATTAGCCCAGGCAAATCAAGCCGAGGCCAAAGTCACCATGGAAGGTGACTAAGAAAACAGACACAAGGAGGGTTTTTTTTTTGTAGCCATTTTTGCTAAAAAATATGTCATGTGTCATATGCCAAGGATCCCGGATTCCAGCATTTGTGTGCAGGTTGGGAACGCTGACTGCTATGGGGCCTGCTGACGTTTTGTTTCCACATGTCTCAAAGTACATTTTTTTGAAGAGGAAACATTTGCTTGCTAATTGGAAAGTAGTTCATTAAACAAATCTAAACATCGTTATGATCATTTTCCTTATTATCATTATTATTCAGGGTATCTTAGGGAGTTTCGTATGCCAGTGTGTTACAGGCATCCCTATAAAGGAATCTCCTATGTAGTATTTCAAACATTTTTGAATAAAATATATCTCCCAAGGCAAACAACCCAACTCCAGACAATTATTGCCACCATGACTGTAGGTCCAGTATTTCCAGAACTTCCAGTGCATTCAGAGATATAAGAATGTTTTTTCATTTTATGTAAATTTCCTAATTTTTAGATATTATCATCTGTTTAAATATATTTTAAAGATTCCCTATCAATAAACTATTTTTTTAAAAGCAACATATAGGACCAAGGATCCTCTTGGGAAAACATTCCTGCTAATGGAAGGCAGAGTGGAGCTCAGAGGTTTGATGAAAGGATGGCAGAACCAGGTAGAAGAGCAGGGAGGGAGAGATTTAGAAGACTGAGGTCACCACTCAGATTGTTCTCAGCCCAGTGTGCAAGTACTCACACCTGAATTCAGGTCCTGGGAGGAGGACAATAAAAGACTGAATAAGAACTGTTCTCCATGGACACCCTGAGCTCAGTGAGTATCTCTGGTGACCTCAGCTCAGTGCTCTCAGCATGATTGACGACCACAGGCCTTGGTGTCTCAAGGGAGCAGCAGGAGGAGAAGTCTAACTTTTCCTGACTGATCCTCCCATCACTGATATGTTGTTTGTCAATGGACCAAAGATAAGGGGCAATTTTCCCTCTCCGTTTTCCTATTAGAAGTAGATTTTTCTGTGATGCATATTGACTGAGCCCATCTCTTTTTACCATCTGCATGTTATGTATATTCACAATTCTGGCCTTTCTGCCATTAAATGCTTTCCCCTTCTATCCCCAAGACATTTATTTTGTGCTTCCATCCCAGTTGTGGTAACATATTTTTCAAAAATACGCCATCCATATGTTCTAGTACAATGTGATCTTGCCAGTTACCCATCAGTAGGTGAATTACAGTTCCCTTCCTGTGAATGTAGAACAGCTTTGTGAATCTCTCACAACCAATACAATTATGAATCTCTTGTAACCAATACAGTTTGGTGTAAGTGACTTCAGATGACTTCCAGTAGGCCTTGCAGCAGCTTCTACCTATTTCTTTTGGGCCACTGGATCTAATGAGAGTTTCTCATTAACATTTTGAGCTGAATAATTATTCGTTGGCAGTCGAGCTGGGCTTGTCCTGCACATTGTAGGATGTTTAGTAGCATCCCAGGACTCCACCCATTCATTGAGAGTAGCACATTCCCTCTGGGTTGTAACAACCAAAACTATTTTTAGGTATTGAAGTTGCTGTCTCCTGGGTGGGCAAAATCACTCCTTGTTGAGAACCACCACTCCACAGGAAGCCAGACAACATTTAAGAATCCCAGGTGCTTAAGATCACCATCCTGGAGAGTCACACATAGGTGTTCCATCAAAAGTCCCAGCTGGAGTCCAGTCTCCCAGTCACCATCACCAGGGTGTAAGATTCATGAGTGGAGCCACATTGGATCCTCCAGACCAGCACATATGCCAGTTGAATATCACTGAGTGATATCAGTCAATGCCACCAAAAGCGGAAGAATTTCCCAGCTGAGCCCTGCCTAAACTCCTCACCCATAGAATCTGTGAAATTTTATATTTAAAAGTCTGCTGTTTAACCCATTAAGCTTTGGGGTGATTCATTATCTAACAATAAGAACTGGAGCGCCCATACAGATGAACAGTGAACTAAGGGTATTTTAATAATTTTTTTCTACAAATAGATAGTATTTGTTGCTTATCCTTGGATGCTTATTTTAATTTTCATAACTTGCCATAGAGCAAATGGCTATAAATGCATTCTTCTTCTCATTCATTTAACCAATATTTGCTGAGAACCCATTTTTGTGCCAAGAACCATGTTGGATCCTTGATACACAGAGCTAAATATGATATTTTAAAAATCATTATATCTGTGAAGTTTTCTTCATGTACCCTGTGGTCTAACCAACATTTCTCATTTTTGTGCATTACTGACCTAAACATGAACCTTGCTCTTCTGTTTTTTGCTTCTGCTCATAATAATCCCCCTCCTGAAATTTATTTTCTCTTTACTTTCCTCAATTCTGCCTACATTAGCACTAAATCCAATACCACCTCCTCCACAAATTTTTGATGCATTAGTCAGAATAACTTTTGTCCTTTCTTTGACATATACTTTTTTCTCCCCTTTCTCCAACTCCTAATTTGACATATTATCATCCTTACTCAGAAACTGGCATTTCCTCCTACTTTATAGAGAAAATGGAACCCATGAGTATTGACTACCCAACTCACAGACACGTTCATCCACACCCATGATGCAAGCAACACTGCCTTACCTTCTTAACTCCATTTGCATTGAACAAGATGTTCCTTCTTCAATTGAAAACCACTCTTATTAGTGCATTTTCATGCTGCTGATAAAGATGTACAAGAGACTCTGCAATTTACAAAAGAAAGCAGTTTATTGGACTTACAGTTCCACATGGTGGTGGGGGACGGGCTCACAGTCATGGTGGATGAGTTAAGGAGGAGCAAGTCACATCTTACATGGATGGCAGCAGGCAAAGAGAGAGCTAGTATAGGGAAAGTCCCATTTTTAAAACCATCAGATCTCCTGAGACTTACTATCACAAGAACTGCATGAGAAAGATCTGTCCATGTGATTCAGTTATCTCCCACCTCGTCCCTCCCACAATATGTGGGAATTATGGGAGCTACAAGATGAGATTTGGGCAGGGAAACACAGCCAAACCACATTATTCTGTCCAGCCCCTCCCAAATCTCACATCCTCATATCTCAAAACCAATCATGGCTTTCTAACAGCCCCCCAGAGTCTTAACTCATTTCAGTATTAACTCAAAAGTACACAATCCAAAGTCTCATCTGAGACAAGACAAGTCCCTTCCACCTATGAGCCAGTGAAATCAAAAGCAAATTAGTTACATCCTAGATACAATGCAGGTAAAGGCATTAGGTAAATACAACCATTCCACTTGGGAGAAATTGGCCAAAACAAAGAATCTACAGGCCCCATGCAATTTCAAAATTCAGTAGGGCAGTCAAATCTTAAAGCTACAAAATGATCTCCTTGGACTCCATGTCTCACATCCAGGTAACTCTGATGCAAGAGGTGGGTTCCCAGGGTCTTTAGTAGCTCCACCCCTGTGGCTTTGTAGGGTGCAGCCTCCCTCCTGTTTGTTTTCACCAGCTGGTGTTGAATGTCTACAGCTTTTCCAGGAGCACAGTGCTAGATGCTGGTGGATTTGGCATTCCAGGGTCTGGAGGATAGTGACTGTCTTCACAGGTCCACAGGTGGTGCCCCAGTAGGGACTCTGTTTGGGGACTCCCACCCCACATTTCCCTTCTACACTGCCCTAGCAGAGGTTCTCCATAAGGGCCCTGCCCCTGCAGCAAACTTCTGTCTGGACATTTCCATACATCTTCTGAAATCTGGGTGGAGATTCCCAAACCTCAGTTCCTAACTTCCATGCAACCACAGGCTCAACACCACGTGGAAGCTGCCAAGGCTTGGGGCTTGCACCCTCTGAAGCCATGGCCTGAGCTCTACATTGGCCCCTTTTAGTCATGGCTGGGGCAACTGGGACTCATGGCACCAAGTTCCTAGACTGCATACAATAGAGGGACCCTGGGCTCAGCCCAGGAAACCATTTTATTACTCTTAAACCTCTGGGCCTGTGATGAGGATGGCTGCTTGAAGACCTCTGACATGCCCTGGAGACATTTTCCCCATTGTCTTGGAGACTAACATTTGGTTCCTCATTACTTATGCAAATTTCTACAGCTGGCTTGAATTTCTCCTCAGATAATGGAATTTTCTTTTCTTTTTTTTTTGTTTTTTTGTTTTTTTGTTTTTTGTTTTAATTTTTTATTGGATTTTAGGTTTTGGGGTACATGAGCAGAGCATGCAAGACAGTTGCATAGGAACACACATGGCAGTGTGCTTTTCTTTCCTTCTCCCCTTCACCCACATTTGGCATTTCTCCCCTGGCTATCCCTCCCCACCTCCCCCTCACACTGGCCCTCCCCTTTTCCCCCCAATAGACCCCAGTGTTTAGTACTCCCCTTTCTGTGTCCATGTGTTCTCATTTTTCATCACCCGCCTATGAGTGAGAATATGCGGTGTTTTCATTTTCTGTTCTTGTGTCAGTTTGCTGAGGATGACGTTCTCCAGATTCATCCATGTCCCTACAAACGACACAAACTCATCATTTCTGATTGCTGCATAATATTCCATTGTGTATATGTGCCACATTTTTCCAATCCAGTCTATTATCATTGGGCATTTGGGTTGATTCCAGGTCTTTGCTATTGTAAACAGTGCTGCAATGAACATTCGTGTACATGTGTCCTTATAGTAGAACGATTTATAGTCTTTTGGATATATACCCAGTAATGGGATTGCTGGGTCAAATGGAATTTCTATTTCTAAGGCCTTGAGGAATTGCCACACTGTCTTCCACAATGGTTGAGCTAATTTACACTCCCACCAACAGTGTAAAAGTGTTCCTTTTTCTCCACATCCTCTCCAGCATCTGTTGTCTCCAGATTTTTTAATGATCACCATTCTAACTGGCGTGAGATGGTATCTCAATGTGGTTTTGATTTGCATCTCTCTGATGACCAGTGACGATGAGCATTTTTTCATATGATTGTTGGCCTCATATATGTCTTCTTTCATAAAGTGTCTCTTCATATCCTTTGCCCACTTTTGAATGGGCCTGTTTGTTTTTTTCCTGTAAATCCGTTTGAGTTCTTTGTAAATTCTGGATATCAGCCCTTTGTCAGATGGGTAAACTGCAAAGATTTTTTCCCATTCTGTTGGTTGCCGATCCACTCTAGTGACTGTTTCTTTTGCCGTGCAGAAGCTGTGGAGTTTCGTTAGGTCCCATTTGTCTATTTTGGCTTTTGTTGCCAATGTTTTTGGTGTTTTGTTCATGAAGTCCTTGCCTACTCCTATGTCCTGGATAGTTTTGCCTAGATTTCCTTCTAGGGCTTTTATCGTGCCAGGTCTTATGTTTAAGTCTTTAATCCATCTGGAGTTAATTTTAGTGTAAGGTGTCAGGAAGGGGTCCAGTTTCTGCTTTCTGCACATGGCTAGCCAGTTTTCCCAACACCATTTGTTAAACAGGGAATCCTTTCCCCCTTGCTTGTTTTTGTCAGGTTTATCAAAGATTGTATAGTTGTAGATATGTTGTGTTGCCTCCAGTGCCTCTGTTTTGTTCCATTGGTCTATATCTCTGTTTTGGTACCAGTACCATGCTGTTTTGATTACTGTAGCCTTGTAGTATAGTTTGAAATCTGGTGGTCTGATGCTCCCCGCTGTGTTCTTTTTGCTTAGAACTGACTTGGCTATGCGGGCTCTCTTTTGGTTCCATATGAAGTTCACGGTGGTTTTTTCCAGTTCTGTGAAGAAAGTCAATGGTAGCTTGATGGGGATAGCGTTGATTCTGTAAATTACTTTGGGCAGTATAGCCATTTTTACAATATTAATTCTTCCTAACCATGGACATGGAATGTTTCTCCATCTGTTTGTGGCCTCTCTGATTTCGTTGAGCAGTGGCTTGTAGTTCTCCTTGAAGAAGTCCCTTACGTTCCTTGTGAGTTGTATTCCAAGGTATTTTATTCTTTTTGTACCAATTGTGAATGGCAGTTCGTTCTTGATTTGGCTTTCTTTAAGTCTGTTATTGGTGTAGATGAATGTTTGTGATTTTTGCACATTGATTTTATATCCTGAGACTTTGCTGAAGTTGCTTATCAGTTTCAGGAGTTTTTGGACTGAGGTGATGGGGTCTTCTAGGTATACTATCATGTCGTCTGCAAATAGAGACAATTTGGCTTCCTCCTTTCCTATTTGAATACCCTTTATTTCTTTTTCTTGCCTGATTTCTGTGGCTAGAATTTCCAGAACTATATTGAATAGGAGTGGTGAAAGAGGGCATCCTTGTCTAGTGCCAGATTTCAAAGGGAATGCTTCCAGTTTTTGCCCATTCAGTATGATATTGGCTGTTGGTTTGTCATAAATAGCTTTTATTACTTTGAGATACGTTCCATCGATACCGAGTTTATTGAGGGTTTTTAGCATAAATGGCTGTTGAATTTTGTCAAATGCCTTCTCTGCGTCATCAATTGAGATAATCATGTGGTTTTTGTTTTTGGTTCTGTTTATGTGGTGAATTACGTTTATAGACTTGCGTATGTTGAACCAGCCTTGCATCCCTGGGATGAATCCTACTTGATCATGGTGAATAAGTTTTTTGATTTGCTGTTGCATTCAGCTTGCCAATATTTTATTGAAGATTTTTGCATCTATGTTCATCATGGATATTGGCCTGAAGTTTTCTTTTCTTGTTGGGTCTCTGCCGGGTTTTGGTATCAGAATGATGTTGGTCTCGTAAAATGATTTGGGAAGTATTCCCTCTTTTTGGATTGTTTGAAATAGTTTTAGAAGAAATGGTACCAGCTCCTCTTTGTGTGTCTGGTAGAATTCGGCTGTGACCCCGTCTGGACCTAAGCTTTTTTTGTGTGGTAGGCTCTTAATTGCTGCCTCGACTTCTGACCTTGTTATTGGTCTATTCATAGTTTCAGCTTCCTCCTGGTTTAGGCTTGGGAGGATGCAGGAGTCCAGGAATTTATCCATTTCTTCCATGTTTACTAGTTTATGTGCATAGAGTTGTTTGTAATATTCTCTGATGATGGTTTGAATTTCTGTGGAATCTGTGGTGTTTTTCCCTTTATCATTTTTTATTGCATCTATTTGGTTGTTCTCTCTTTTATTTTTAATCAGTCTGGCTAGTGGTCTATCTATTTTGTTGATCTTTTCAAAAAACCAGCTCTTGGATGTATTGATTTTTTGAAGGGTTTTTCGTGTCTCAATCTCCTTCAGTTCAGCTCTGATCTTAGTTATTTCTTGTCTTCTGCTGGGTTTTGAGTTTTTTTGATCTTGCTCCTCTAGCTCTTTCAATTTTGACGATAGGGTGTCAATTTTGGATCTCTCCATTCTCCTCATATGGGCACTTATTGCTATATACTTTCCTCTAGAGACTGCTTTAAATGTGTCCCAGAGCTTCTGGCATGTTGTGTCTTCGTTCTCGTTGGTTTCGAAGAACTTCTTTATTTCTGACTTCATTTCATTGTTTACCCAGTCAACATTCAAGAGCCAGTTGTTCAGTTTCCATGAAGCTGTGCGGTTCTGGGTTAGTTTCTGTATTCTGAGTTCTAACTTCATTGCACTATGGTCTGAGAGGCTGTTTGTTATGATTTCAGTTGTTTTGCATTTGTTGACCAGTGCTTTACTTCCAATTATGTGGTCAATTTTTGAGTAGGTGTGATGTCGTGCTGAGAAGAATGTATATTCTGTGGATTTGGGGTGGAGAGTTCTGTAAATGTCTATCAGGTTTGCTTGCTCCAGGTCTGAGTTCAAGCCCTGGATATCCTTGTTGATTTTCTGTCTGGCTGATCTGTCTAATATTGATAGTGGAGTGTTAAAGTCTCCCACTATTATTGTGTGGGAGTCTAAGTCTCTTTGTAAGTCATTAAGAACTTGCCTTATGTATCTGGGTGCTCCTGCATTGGGTCCATATATGTTCAGGATCGTTAGCTCTTCTTGTTTTATTGATCCTTTTACCATTATGTAATGGCCTTCTTTGTCTCTTTTGATCTTTGTTGCTTTAAAGTCTATTTTATCAGAGATGAGAATTGCAAGTTCTGCTTTTTTTTCCTCTCCATTTGCTTGGTAAATCTTCCTCCATCCCTTTATTTTGAGCCTTTGTGTATCCTTGCATGTGAGATGGGTTTCCTGGATACAGCACACTGATGGGTTTTGGATTTTTATCCAATTTGCCAGTCTGTGTCTTTTGATTGGTGCATTTAGTCCATTTACATTTAGGGTTAATATTGTTATGTGTGAATTTGATACTGCCATTTTGATGCTAAGTGGCTGTTTTGCCTGTTAGTTGTTGTAGATTCTTCATTATGTTGAAGCTCTTTAGCATTTAGTGTGATTTTGGAATGGCTGGTACTGGTTGTTCCTTTCTATGTGTAGTGCCTCTTTTAGGAGCTCTTGTAAAGCAGGCCTGGTGGTGACAAAATCTCTGAGTACTTGCTTGTTCACAAAGGATTTTATTTTTCCTTCACTTCTGAAGCTCAGTTTGGCTGGATATGAAATTCTGGGTTGAAAGTTCTTTTCTTTAAGAATGTTGAATATTGGCCCCCACTCTTCTGGCTTGTAGTGTTTCTGCTGAGAGATCTGCTGTGACTCTGATGGGCTTCCCTTTGTGGATAACTCGACCTTTCTCTCTGGCTGCCCTTAGTATTTTCTCCTTTATTTCAACCTTGTTGAATCTGACGATTATGTGCCTTGGGGTTGCTCTTCTTGCAGAATATCTTTGTGGTGTTCTCTGTATTTCCTGCATTTGAGTGTTGGCCTGTCTTGCTAGGTGGGGGAAGTTTTCCTGGATGATGTCCTGAAGAGTATTTTCCAGCTTGGATTCATTCTCTTCGTCCCCTTCTGGTACACCTATCAAACGTAGGTTAGGTCTTTTCACATAGTCCCACATTTCTTGGAGACTTTGTTTATTCCTTTTTGCGCTTTTTTCTCTAATCTTGGTTTCTCCTTTAATTTCATTGAGTTGGTCTTCGACTTCAGATATTCTTTCTTCTGCTTGGTCAATTCGGCTATTGAAACTTGTGCATGCTTTGCGAAGTTCTCGTATTGTGTTTTTCAGCTCCTTTAATTCATTCATATTCCTCTCTAAGTTATCCATTCTTGTTATCATTTCCTCACATCTTTTTTTAAGTTCCTTAGTTTCTTTGCATTGATTTAATACATGTTCTTTTAGCTCACAAAAATTTCTCATTATCCACATTTTGAAGTCTAATTCCGTCATTTCATCACAGTCATTCTCCGTCCAGCTTTGTTCCCTTGCTGGTGAGGAGTTTTGTTCCTTTCTAGGAGGCGATGTGTTCTGGTTTCGGGTGTTTTCCTCCTTTTTTCGCTGGTTTCTTCCTATCTTTGTGGGTTTATCCGCTTGTCGTCTGTGTATTTGCTGACTTTGCAATTGGGTCTCTGAGTGGACACCCAGATTGTTGATGATGAAGTATTTCTGTTACTTGGTTTTCCTTCTACCAGCCTAGCCCCTTCGCTGTACGACTGCTGAGGTCCACTCTAGGCCCTGCTTGTCTGGGGTGCACCTCTAGCAGCTGTGGCACAGCGAGGGATGCTACCTGTTTCTTTTTCTGCTATCTTTGTCCCAGGATGATGCCTGCCAAATGTCGGTCTTTTGGATATAGAGGGGTCAGGGAGCTGCTTGAGGAGACAGTCTGTTCTTTTTAGGAGCTCAGTTTCTGAGCTGTGAGCTCTGTTGTTCATTCAGGGATGTTAGGCTGCTATGTTTGATTCTGCTGCAACAGAGCTCATTAAAAAAACCATTTTTTTCTCAAATGCTCTGTGTTGGGGGTTTCGGGCTTTATTTTTCGATGTTCTTTGAGGTGTCCTGCCCAGGAAGGAGGCAAACTAGCCACTGTTTGCCTGCCGAGACTCCGCCCTGCTTTTGTGTGATTCACCCTGTTCCTGCAGGCTCTGCTGTCGTCTCTGCCACGCCCTGCGGTGGAGTCTCTTTGTTGTAGCGTGTTGCCTCGGCAATGGCAGGCTGCGTCAGCAGTGGGCGTGTATCTCAGTAGGGACGGGTTGCCTCGGCAACAGGAGGCTGCGTCCGCAGTGGGTGTGTATCTCAGTAGGGACGGGTTGCCTCGGTAGTGGTGGATGCCCCTCCCCCACAGAGCGTCTCGGACCATCTGCTTGGGAGAGTTTGAAATCGCTGTTTTGTTCGTCCCACTGGGTATCCCGAACGCTCTGTCCCTGCAATCCCCTGGTCTGGCCTACTGTCCAAGTCTCATTCAGTCTCAAGTCCAGCCCTCTCAAGTCTCAGGTTGCTGGTTCAACAGGGCACCCGGACAAGCGTGCCCTGTGGGGATTGCTGGGTAGGGCCGGCCACCGCCGCCCCAGCTGCCGGCTTCGCCAGGCAGACTTACTGCCTGGCGTCCCATGTCTTTTCTATACTTGGGAGTTTCCCCGTTCTGTGGGCAACAAAGATCAGTCTAAAAATGCAGCTCAGACTCACCTCTTTGCGGATTCAACGAGAGCTCCAATCCTGGGTTGTTCTCACAGCACCATCTTGAGTCCTCTCCCTGGAATTTTCTTTTCTATCATATTGTCAGCCTGCAAATTTTTGGAACTTTTATGCTTTGCTTCCCTCTTAAAACTGAATGCCTTTGGTAGCACCCAAGTCACCTCTCAAATGCTTTGCTACTTAGAAATTTATTATGCCAGATACCCTAAATCATCTCTCTGAAGTTAAAAGTTCTCCAAATCTGTAGGGCAAAATGCCACCAGTCTCTTTGCTAAAACATAATAAGAGTCACCTTTGCTCTAGTTCCCAAAAAGTTCCTCATTTCCATCTGAGACCACCTCAGCTTGGACTTTGTTATCCATATTGCTATCAGCATTTTGGGCAAAGCCATTCAACAAGTCTCTAGGAAGTTCCAAACTTTCCCACATTTTCCTGTCTTCTTCTGAGCCCTCCAAACTGTTCCAACTTCTGCCTGTTACCCAGTTCCAAAAGCACTTCCACATTTTTTGGTATCTTTTCAGCAACACCCACTCTATTGGTACCAATTTACTGTATTAGTCCATTTTCATGCTGCTGATAAAGACGTGCCCGACACTGGGCAATTTACAAAAGAAAGAGGTTTATTGGACTTTCTGCCTGACAATCATGGCAGAGGGCAAGGAGGAGCAAGTCATATCTTACATGGTTGGGAGCAGGCAAAGAGAGAGTAAGTGCAGGGAAACTCCCGTTTTTATAACCATCAGATGTCATGAGCCTCATTCACTTTCACGAGAACAGTATGAGAAAGATATGCCCCCATTATTCAATTATCTCCCACCAGGTCTCTCCCACAACTCAGGGAAATTATGGGAGCTACACATTGAGATTTGGGTGGGGACACAGAGCTAAACCAAATCACACTCCATCTCAACTCTGGACCAAATCCCCACAGCCACCTTCCTACCCACCTCTGGAAGCAAGATTCTCTTTTTCTTGTAAATTCTCTCTATCTCTCCCCTCCCTCATTAGCTTCAGCATATAATAATAAACTGAAGGTCCTTCCTTTATTCCATATTTAGCTGTGATATTATGATATAATATGAAATACCTATTTGGTCTCTGCCCCTCATTCCTGGCACACAGGTCTTGAAACCCTTATAACCTCTGAAGTGTTAACAGTGCCTTTTGTAAGCTAATAAGATGATTTGGCTGGGGGTCCCTAGACAGCTTTAAGCGGGGGTGCTGGTCACCAGAACAACTAAGTCATGATTCAAGGGTGAGACCTTCAGCCCTACCCACCAACCTCTAGGGAGGGGCTAAAGATTGAATCCATCACCAATGGCCAATGATGTATATGATATAATTAATCATGTCTATGTAATGAAGCTCCCATAAAAACCCAAAGGGAGAGCTTCTGAATTGCTGAACACATAGCGGTTCCTCGGGTGTGTGGTGCCTGGAAAGGGCATGGAAGTTCTGTGCCCCTTCCTGTATCCCTTACCCTGTGTATTTCTTCCACCTGACTGTTCACCTGTATCTTTCAGTATGTTCTTTACTAAAAAGCCAGTAAAAATAAGCAAAGTGTTTCCCTGAGGTATGTGGGACACCCTAGAAAATTAATCCAGCTCCGGGAAGGGGTGGTGGGAACCCTTGTTGTTGTTGTTGTTTAAAATGGACTCTCTGTCTCCCAGGCTGGAGTGCAGTGGCACAATCTCACTACAACCTGCCTCCCGGGCTCAAGTTATCCTCCCACCTCAGCCTTCCAAGTAGCTGGGACTAAGGTGCATGCTACCACACCCAGCTAATTTTCGTATTTTTTGTAGAGCTCGGGTTTCATCATGTTTTCCAGACTGGTCTCAAACTCCTGGCCTTAAGCTAGCCACCCACCCAGGCCTCCCAAAATGCTTGGACTGCAGGCCTGAGACACTGTGCCTGGCCAGAACCAAATCATAGGCAGTTGGGCAGAAGTGTGGGTGATGACATACTACTTGAGACTGGCATCTGGAGTTGGGGAAGTCTTATGGGACTGAGCCCTCAACCCATGGTGTGTCTGATGCTGTCTCCATGTAGTTAGTATCACAATTGAGTTAAATTATAGGATACTCAGTTGATGTCTGCTGGAGAATTGTTGGTGTGTGAAAGAAAACTCCTAAACGTCTGCTCACAGCAGTGTTCTGTATGTTGAATGACTCTGTGAAAGTAGAGAAAAAAAAGGAAAACTTCTATTTTTTTTTTTTTCTCACTAGCTCTACTCACTCTCCTTGTTTTCAGAGTCAACTTTCTTGAAAGGGTTATCTCCAAACACTGTCTCCACTTTTTGATTCCCTCATTCATTCTCTAACCTAACGTTGTAATCTCCTCCCTTCTCATCTCTAAGCACAGCTCTCTGCCGCATCCCATCTTACCTGCATTCTCCTAAAGCATCGCTGGTGAAGGTGACCACACACGTCACAATTGCTAACTAGCAGTTTTCGGTCTCCATTTCCCTTCTCTCTGTTACAGCTGATATAGCTGCCTGCGTCCTCCTGCTTGCATCTCCTGTGGCTTCCCAAGATCGCGTTCCCCCGCAGCTAGTTCCTCTTCAGTCTCTTTTGGGGGTTCTTCTCTCCCTCTGCGCATAAATGTTATGACTCTTTTCTCCCTAGTTCCTGTTTCTCTCCTTGGAGAGAAAAGTGCTCTCAACACTCTTACAGTTTCAGTCACCCCAGGTACCTCCTGACTCAATGCTTCTCAGTCCTAACCACTCTGGGGAGCTCTGAACTCACAGATTCCACTGCTGCCTGAGCATTTTGTGGTCAGATACATCAAAGCTTCAGGGTGCAGGATTGGCCTCATCCGCTGTGTCTCCATCTTGAAGGATGGCACCACTCCCATGGAGCCACCCCAAAAGAGCCACCAAGTCTATGGACTCAGCCTCCAGCTATTTGACTAATACCCTTTAACACCGGCTCTGCCTTAGCTCAGGCCCTCAGCATTTCTCGCCTGGCCCTGGCAGCAGCCTTCTAACTCACCACCATCTCCAATTCGGCCCTCTGTCCTGGGCTTTATCCACTCTGCTGCCAAGTTCACCTTCCTAACATACACATTTGATCACGAGTAAGTCCCACTGGAGAACAAAGTCCAAGTTCCTTGAGTTGGCAGCCGGGGCCTCGTGCTCACCTTTTTCATCCCGTGTCTGACTGTATCACCCCCTACACATTGGCCACACTAAACACATTGGCAGATCCATGAGCACATTTTAACCCTACAATTAGCCCATGAGATATTTTGCTCTATTATTTTCTTTTCCTTCTTTCTGGCATATCTTTCTTCCCTCCTATTCCTTTCTTAGTTGGCTAATTGTGCTCAACCTTTAAAACCTCAGCCTAGTTGTCAAGTCTTCTCTGATGCTCCCCACAGAGGATAGAGGAAGACCCCTCCCCCTTATCACTCAGCAGACCCTGTGTTTTTCTCCATCGCAGCACTTAGAAAAGTGTATTGTTATATATCCAAAGGACTATAAATCATTCTACTATAAGGACACATGCACATGAATGTTCATTGCAGCACTGTTTACAATAGCAAAGACCTGAAATCAACCCAAATGCCCATTGATGATAGACTGGATTGGGAAAATGTGGCACATATACACCATGGAATATTATGCAGCAATCAGAAATGATGAGTTCGTGTCGTTTGGAGGGACATGGATGATGCTGGAGAACATCATTCTCAGCAAACTGACACAAGAACAGAAAATGAAATACCGCATATTCTCACTCATAGGCGGGTGATTAAAAATGAGAACACATGGACACAGGGAGGGGAGTACTACACACTGGGGTCTATTGGGGGGAATAGGGGAGGGACAGCGGTGGTGGGGAGCTGGGGAGGGATAGCCTGGGGAGAAATGCCAAATGTGGGTGAAGAGGAGGAAGGCAGCAGAACACACTGGCATGTGTGTACCTATGCAACTGTCTTGCATGTTCTGCACATGTACCCCAAAACCTAAAATGCAATAAAGAATTAAAAAAAAAAAAAAGAAAAGTGTATTGTCGCTCTCTGTAGGCCTGCCTCTGCAGCCTTCCCACGAGCTCCTTGAGAACAGGGTCTCCACCTCTTCTGTCTGTACTTACAGCTATACTGTACCATAGCGGCAGGCATACAGTAAACGCCTTAAGTAAATAATCCCATTGAACCGTCTATGAGAGCAATTTGCACACATTCTTTGTCTCCTCTGCTGGCCTGAAAACATTTTTGAGAATAAGAATTCTATTTTTAAAAAAATCCATCTCCCACTGTCTACTACCATACTGTTCACGTTCTAGACATACAATAAATGTTGAATTATATCACCATTTGTGTTTCATATGTTCAGATAAATGGTATTCATCAAAAATAACAAAGTGTTCATTTTTACAGTGCTGACCAAGAAGATAATGCCATGATATTGAAACAGATGGTTAGTTGTGACTTTTATAATTATATGGGATACGTCCTCTCAAACAGTAAATTGCTGTAGAATCTCTTGGCATCTAGTCCATACTTAGCGTTTTGCATTGTTTCTGTTAGGATTTTGTACAAGGTACCTGCTATCTTCAATCAGGGCCTCCTAGGAGGATAATTTTCCATAGCCAGAGTGTCCAGTCTACTCAACTTGGACAAAATAGCTTACAGAATGAGTCAACTCTTTGCTACAATTGTTTGCACAGTAAGCCTATGCATTATTTATCTGTTGGATGATAGAAAGTTAAAAATGTCCTTGTTGCAGCCCCTGGACGTTGTTTAGTAAGCCTTCAAAAATTCTGATTCTGAATTTTTCCTGAGATTTCACGTCTTGTAAGACATTACCTATGAACTGCTACAATTAGATTTATTTATTTACATAAACAAATTTATAATTTATTTCATAGTAGCTATAACTTCATCTTCTCAGTATTTGATAAAAGCCCTGGATTGAGATTTGGGAAACAAAAAGTGTTTTCCTATGATTTTGGGGGCAGATGGCTTCAGCTGTTGGTTAATTTCACCTAATTTATGTCTAGTCTTTTATAGTTTCTCATACATATGAAAACATGTTTGCTTTTACTGATCAAAGTGATATACTGACTTTGTGTGAAGAATATAAATTTCAATCACAATAGAGTTGTATTGTACCCCAGCTGGGTTCTAAAGTCAGCCTTTTTGGCAGAAACCAGGTAAGAAAAAAATGATCCTTGACAATCACTTAAACAAAAACAGGCCTTCCTTCTCTCCCAAGGGCCACACAGCCAGATTTGTTCTCATGTTACCACAGACTGCTGTTTTGTTACTTTGACACCAAATGAAGTTGCTGACTTGCATTTAAGGGCCACTTGATATGAATAGCCTATATCTATAAAACAAGACATTTTCAGTAGCCTGAGATATTCACACAATCAAAGACCCACAGGATCACTGGAGTTGACAACAAATTCCCCTCCCATTTCAGTCTCACTTAGGAGTACATGGTCTTTGGTGGAAGAGCATGTAGAATCACCACAGTACTGCCTCTCTCTCTCTCTTCTCTCTCCTCTCTCTCTCTCTCTCTCTTTCCCCCACTCCCTCCCTCTCCCCCCCCTTCCTGTCCCAAGTAGGATAATTCAAAGGAGTCAAATGTGCA
This sequence comes from Callithrix jacchus, assembly GCF_049354715.1. NCBI lineage: Eukaryota > Metazoa > Chordata > Mammalia > Primates > Cebidae > Callithrix > Callithrix jacchus. Next base: position 188,931,164 of record NC_133503.1, on the reverse strand, counting down.
TGTTCTGTGACTACACTGGAACTTTTCTTAATTGTTCTCAATAGCTTATCACAAATGCAGCTGAAACCAAGAGTATTTCTACTACTTATCCCCTTAGAACAGTTCTCCATTTCTGACCACCACAAGTCTGATTTTGGTTCTGGAGTTCTGAAATTCCAAATTTAATTAAAATTCCATCTGCATCCAGGTGTGCCTAGCTCTTATTGATAGACCCCCTGCAAAAACAAAAGAAGAACAAGATTTTTTTAATAAAAAAATAAAAGAAAAAAAAAAGGTAAATGGCTTTTGGGAGCCCCGACAACTGAAGCAGAAAGGAAGGGGAGATAACTAACATATACTATCTCTTTAATCCCCTCAACCACCTTGACAAGTGTTATTTTTGCTCCATTTTATAGAGGAAGAAACTGAGGTTTAAGGTATTCTGTAACTTCCCTAGGGTCACAGAGATGTTAAGTGGTACAGTGGGGATTCAAACACAGATATGTCTGGCTTCGACACTCTCATCTTTACTGACATCGTTTGGATCTGTGTCCCTACCCAAATCTCATGTTGAATTGCAATCCCCAGTATTAGAGGTAGGGCCCAGTGGGAGGTAATTGGATCATGGAGGTGGATTTATCATGAATGGTTTAGCACCATTGGCTTGGAACTGTCTTTTCTATAGTGAGTGAGTTCTCGTGAGAGCTGGTCATTTAAAAGTGAAGCACCTCATTCTCTCTCTCTCTCTCTCTCTCTCTCTCTCTCTCTCTCTCTCTCTCTCTCTCTCTCGTGCTCCTTTCTTGCCATGTGATGTGCTGGCTCCCCCTTCATCTTCTACCATGTATTAAAAAAAAAACTCCTGAGGCCTCCCCAGAAACAGATGCTGCTATGCTTCCTGTACAGCCTGCAGAACAATGAGCCAATTAAACCTCTTTTCTTATAAATTATTCAGTCTCAGGTATTTCATCATAGCAATGCAAAAATAGCCTAACACATTTACACTGTACCATGTGATATGGTTTGGCTGGGTCCCCACCCAAATCTCACCTTGAATTGTAATGATCCCCATGTGTTGAGGGCAGGGCCGGGTGGAGATGACTCAGTAATGGGGGTAGATTTTCCCATACTGTTCTCGTGGTCATGAATAAGTCTCATGAGATCTGCTGGTTTTATAAATGGATAATCCCTTGTACAAGCTCTCTTGTCGGTGCCACCATGTAAGACATCACTTTGCTCCTCATTCACCTTCCACCATGATTGTGAGGCCTCCCCAGCCATGTGGAACTGAATCAATGTAACCTCTTTCCTTTATAAAATCATCTAGTCTCATTATGTCTTTATCAGCAGCATGAAAACAGACTCATACGTTATTAAATATATTATTAAATCCTATGTTTTCTCCTCTTTATTATAAAGCTACTATGACATATAACAATTCTTTTCCTAATCATGCTAGAAAATTTGTGACTACTGATTCCTTTAAAAGATTGATATAGACTTAGATTGCTGTCCTGCTCCATTTTTGAAAATAACTAGAAAATCTTGGATAAGGCCGGGCGCGGTGGCTCAAGCCTGTAATCCCAGCATTTGGGAGGCCGAGGCGGGTGGATCACGAGGTCAACAGATCAAGACCATCCTGGTCAACATGGTGAAACCCCGTCTCTACTAAAAATTACAAAAAATTAGCTGGGCATGGTGGCGCGTGCCTGTAATCCCAGCTACTAGGGAGGCTGAGGCAGAAGAATTGCCTGAACCCAGGGGGTGGAGGTTGCGGTGAGCCGAGATTGCGCCATTGCACTCCAGCCTGGGTAACAAGAGCGAAACTCCGTCTCAAAAAAAAAAAAAAAAAAAGAAAATCTTGGATAAAATATAAAAATCAAGAAATCAATTCTCAAGCAAGGAACTGAGGTCAGATGAGCACTAAATCCAGCTTTGCAGTGGGGTCTGTTGCTAAAGCAGGTGTACTTGAATGTTCATTTTCACAGCCTCCAGGGATATGGGAAACAGAATGACCCAGGCCAGCCCTAGGTGGGATGTCATAGGGGATGGTTCAGATGAAGATGGGATCCCAAAGGGTTGCAACCTAGTACAGGATAGAGAAAACAATAGATAAATACTCCACCTTCAGACTCATGCTACTGCAGGGAAGATCAAAGCAATAAAACATATTAGATACCTAATACCTAATTTAAGGGGGTATTAGGTACCTAATTGAAGGTTCTGAAGGCACTGTGATTCCTTCTCTGGTAACTGTAACTGTCACATGAGGATGAGGCTTCAACAGCAGCATCTCTGCCATGGGTGCCCTTGGTGCTGAACAGTGAATGCAACTGGGCCAATCAGATTTTCTCCCACTGGAGTTACCACTTTGAACCGAGACGACAGGATTAGGAGTAACCAGTAACTGTGGTAAGTAAATAACAGCACGCTAGAGGGGAGGCCCTCTAGAGCTACCAAAGTCCCCGCACACTACAAACCCCATAGGTGAGCTTTGCTTTGTGTACCATGAGATGGCATCATACACCATAGCTGCCCTAGGAATCCTTCCCTCTTCACTCAAGGTGCTGCACTCAACTCCCATGATGCAGTGGGGTGCTGGGATGAAGTTGCAAGAACCAATTATGTCCATATCTTCCCCACTTTATGTTCAGTGACTTCACATTGACAACTTGAAATTGACCATAGTGAGAATATTTACATCGCAGGAATTGGCAAATGCCACAGATCAGGGTTCCAGGGTCTACCTCCTCCCCTCACCGGGAGACCTGGTTCTTAAACACGTCACTGCACAGCACTGATTTTAATCCTACTTTGCTTTTTCCTGGGCCTCAGTTTGCCCATCCCTATAGGGGCAGAATACTTCTGCTTTCCTTTCTTGTCACGATTGTTGAGATTTAACTGAAATAAACAGGAAACAACATGCAAATTTTAAATTAGTCAAATGTTCAGTGTTTTTGACATTATAAATGTCAAGTGATTTCAATTAAACAATGATCATTTATTGTGGAGAAAATTATCTTTTTATGCCCTCCTCCTGTTACACTTGGTAGAAAATTTGAAGCATTTTTCTATGAAAGATTAAAACAGTCTGAAGATGACAAAATCAACCATCAGTATAATACATTATTGCTTTATATTTGTATACAAATACTTTTTATAAAGTGAATGTATACTCCTAATCTTCTGCGTCTATTAACACCTATTTTTATTTTACTTTAGAGTCTCAATGCAACTCTCACCTTGCCTTTTTGCTTTTACTTACATATAAAATAGAGGTTCTCAGATAAATTATGGCTCGAATTTCAATTTCAGGTGCAGAGAAAAGGTGTGCAACTACTACATTTAGATCCATATCTTGGGTTTTGTGTTCTGTGCTCTGAACAACTAAATTACCATTAACTCTATAACTCTCTGTCTCTCACTGAAAATAGATGTTGAATCAGGAAAGTGTGGATATTTATCACTGTGAAAAAAACATGTGTGAGGTAAGCAATTCAGATAACATTAGAAAACTACAACAAAACAGGCATGTTTATTATTTATAGGGTGCTTTTGAGAACATAAAGAAGGGATAGCCTTGTCCACTGGGACCGTGGTTGAAGGACAAAAGAAGAAACAGGTTAAATGAGCAAATCAGAGACATGAGTCTGAAGGAAGGCAAGCTTCCCGGACGACTGACATCCAGTTTTATTTTGCTTCTTCCTTGAGCCATTTCTCATGCCTTCTCCTAGGCGAAGAATTTTATTAGGGGACTGCATTGAAAAGATTTGGTGAAAAGTAATTCTGAAAACAAATTTGCAAGAGAGGGATTTTGCTGAGAAAAGCCTAAGAGAAATACGTTTTTCACACATAGGGAGCAAGCAGCCTATGAAAATTTATAGGGAGAAAGGGAATATCAAGACCTAGAGAAAATGAAGAAAAGAAAATATATAAGCAAGAGAGAAAAAAACAACTTACTAAGACAAAGAAAGGAAGGCACTAAAAGACAGTTATGATGCATAACATGGTGTTATATCTTTACTTACAAACAATTCCGAATTACACAGCTCTCAGGACTCAAGTTTTTACTTCCACACCGGAATAAAGTTGAAAAGGAGGCCTGATGCAGAAGCAACTTTACTTCTTGTCCTGCTAGGTGGCCTCTCGCATTCCCCTCTTTAGGTGCCAATTGTACGCTTGCCCACCAAGACCTCTCCCAGGTCTTTTATCTTTAAACTTTATCTCTGATTTGGAATTAGAAGTCTCGCCCAGCGAAAGCAATTTCAGGCATCACTGAACAGGAGAAGTTTTTTTCCCAAGCTTATGGCATCTATCATATACTATCACTTGTGTATATTCTACACATTTTTAATTATCTTGTAGTTTCTGAGGCAGGGAAAAATTCTAACTTCACAGTGCTGATAACTTATCCATATTAGAATTGAATAAATGAGATTGTTCAAGATAATAAAATAATAAGCATATTCTAAAACTGAATAACATCATGGCCATTAGCAAGCGGTGGGCTACAGGAAATCTCAGCAAAAGAAAGGAAGGCGGTCTACACCTTGGCGACCTTTGGAAACCTCCATGAATACAACATGGTAACAAGTTTTTCAGCTCTTTACGTATTCACACCTTCAGCAAACACTTAGTGAGCAGCTACTCTGGTGTCAGGCCATGTTTATAGCATTTGTTATCTGAACTGAGCAAGACAAAAAAGGTACCTGTTTCCATGGGCCTTCCATTACAAGTGAGAAAGAAAAGCAAAAAAAAAAGTACATGGGGAACATGTCAGCTGGTGATAAAATGCTATACAGAGACCTGATGCGATACATCAAAACTAGGTGTCAATTTTAAGTAGTGTGATCAAAGGTCTCTCCAAAGAGGTAATATTTCAATTAAGCAAGCATGTGTGGCAGTAAGAGGCAGCCAAGTGAAGATCTGGGAGGAAGAACATTCCCAGCCGAGGAAATAGGCGTCCTAAGCAGCGAAGGAGGCCCACGTGGTGGGAGCATGGTGGGTCAGGAGTGATGGCATGAGGTGAAATTTGAAATGTAGGCAGAGAAAGTGAGTAGCGTAAGAGGAAAAATGATTGGATTTATCCCAATTGCTATAGAAAGCTCCTGCAGGCTTTCAAGAAGTGGAGTGATTAGATCATATTTAAATTTTATAAGATTATATTGGCCACTGTGCACAGGATGGGTTATAATGTGTCAAGGGGAAAAGCAGAGAAACAAGTTCAGAAGCTATCACAGCAGCTGAAATGAAAGCTGACAACAGCTTGGATTAGGGCAACAGGAATAGAGATATCCCGAAGTGGTCAAGCTCGGGACATACCTTAGAAATGCCTTCAACAGCTGTTGTTTATGAATTGGATAGAAAGGTACCAAGCAGGTGGAGGAACCGAATCATAAATTTTTTGCTCAAGGAACTGGGTGCATTAACTGAAGCAGAGAAACCGGGAAGAAACGAGTTTGTTGAGGGGATGTAGAGAGATATGCGTTCTCTTTGGCCACATTAAGTTTGAGATGTTTACGATATATCCAAAAGGTGATTAGATATTTAGATATGCCATTCCGGAGCTTAGAAAGATGTCAGAGGTAATTATGTGAGAGAGAGTCACTGATTTACAGACAGTATTAAATTGCATGGAGTAGATGAGATCTGTAGTAGTGTCTGTAGCAAGGGAGATGGGAGAAATCCCTGTGCTCTCTGAGAGCTTGTCTAAAAAGGAAGTTTATGAAAAGAACTCAAACCAAGAGAGAATAGTATCACAGAAACCAAGAGAAGAAACTGTTTTAGAAAGAAGTAGTCAGCTGAAAGATAAAGGAAGTTAAAAGATAAATGTAACTATTGGACATGGCAATACGGTAGTCATTAGTGACTTCCTTCACCAAATGAGTATCCGTGGAGTGGTACCAATGAAAATGCAGTTAGCATGGGTTGAGTATTGCAGTGTGACGGAGAGACATCGTGTCAACATCAACTGACAGCCGTTTAAGTGTGGAAAGAAAATAAATGAGTAGGTAACTGGAGATTGATGTGAAGTCGAAGCATTTTTTCAGATAGACGATATGGAACATTGTTCCTGTAGGGAGAGAGAAACTGATGCAGGAGTTGCATGTGGATAACAGCAGGTACAAACTGAGAACTCAGAAAGTGTTGGAATCTGGGGTGTAAGCAGACAAGTGGCATTAGACAGCAACAAGGGTCCTTACTCCACAGTAATAAGAGGGAAGTCAAGAAATACAAGAGAGATGGAGATACACGGACAGATTTGAGGGTGGGTGAATTCCCATCTGATTGCTTCTGTTAATAAACTATGAGATAAGGTCATCTGCTGAGGGGCAGAGAAGAACATATAAAGAGATTAAAGGGTGTAAAATAGACATTCTGGACAATGAGAAATTAAACAGTTAAGGAAATGTAGTGAGATTATGGGACAATGTTGATCATTCATTGAAGATTTGTTGATAGTTAAAATCATTTACAGTATGCCAAATCAACATCACTATATAATTTTCTCCAGTAATGTTTAACTGCTTGAGTTCAGCATGGAAAATGTAAATAGCTGAATTGGAATTGCAGGGGAGACTTGGAGATTAGAGCAACATACAGAAGTAAGAGTTTCTGATGAAGTAATTAAAATGAAAGATCTGAAATCAAGGGTGGTTAAGGGGGAAAGCGATGTCATGAGGCTTGGGATATGGTTTGGCTGTGTCCCCACCCACATCTCACCTTGAATTGTAATAACCCCCATGTGTCAAGGGTGGGATGAGGTGGAGATAATTGAATCATGGGGACAGTTTCCCCTATGCTGTTCTTGTGATAGTACCTGAGTTCTCATGAGCTCTGATGGTTTTATAAGGCTCTTTACCCTTTGCTAGGCACTCAATCTTCTCCTGCTGTCCTTTGAAGAGGTGACTTCTACTATGACTGTATGTTTCCCGAGGCCTCCTAGCCATGCAGAACTGTGAGTCAATTGAGCCCTTTTTCTTTATAAATTATCCAGTCTTGGGTATTTTTTCATAGAAGCATGAAAACAGACTAATACAGTTTGTAACCGGTCATGAGAATTTTTTGGAAGTATACATGGAAGAATTGAGATAGAAAAATAGCTCAAGTGGAAAGAACAGAGATGGTTGACTGGAAGATAGGAGTTAGAAGTCAGTGCTTGATGTCAAGGTTATTAAGTAATCTCCTTATTGACGATGACAATGTCAAGAGTAAAACCCTAAGAGTGACTTGGTGGATAGGATGGAGAATAAGTAACAGAGGTGAATAGCTGAGGACCCAAGAAACCAAAATGTGGGGATAGCTCCTAGACATGGATGTTGAAGTCATCAAGAATGGGGAAGGATTGAAATGAAGAGACAGTCTGGTGAAGTCATCAACAATTCAACAAAATGGGATGTAACCAGATACTTATTAAAGGCAGCAATTAGCCAGGAATGCAGGTGGTACAGTCTAATGACAGGGACACAACGAAGCTGGAGGTTTAGAAGAAAGGGAAGGAGAAATTGTATAGGAGCGACAACCAAGAAAATGCAAGATATTCCTAATGCCAAGTCCCAAGTTTTTCATGATGTGAATGACTAAAAATATTTTGTTCAACATGTTTACTAGAAGAGCAGTGTCGTGGAGCAAGAAGAAGGTGAAAAAGGTTAAGAAAAAACACTGAGGAAGTTCTGATGACAGATACAGATCATTTTCTATATTGCCCAACAAGTACTCATTGGTCTGGGAAGAGTTCTGGGTACTGTCGTGAATACAATAATGAACAAGACAGTCATGGTCTCTGCTCTCAAGGAACTTTCATTCTGGATGGAGGAGGGGAAAACATAATCAAATAATCAAGAAATCAAATCTGATACTGTTCCAGGCAATGAATGAAATTCAACCAGTGTGATTGTGATCTGACCAAATAGCTTCTGTAGACCACGGACTGATGAGGGACGCTTAAAACAGGTCCCAGCAGAAGGGTTGGGACAGGCAGGGGTAGAGATGCATTCCAATGAGTGCCTGTGCAAGAAAGCGTGGGGTGCACCCGTCATCGGATGCTGGACCATTGTGGGTGGACCAGGGCATGAGATATGTTAGGAAGGATTGCAGCTCCAGGTGGCATAGCAACTGTGTTAGTGTCCTACAACTGTTGGAACAGAAGTCCCACAAACCAGGTAGCTTGAAATAACAGAAATGTATTCTCATGGTTCTAGAGACCAGGAGTCCAAAATCAAGGTGTCAGCAGGGTCAGTTCCATCTGGAGGCTCTGGAGAAGAATCTGTCCCCTGCCTCTCTCCTCGCAGCTGCTGCCTGCCAGCTGTCCTTGGCTTTCTGTGGCTTGTGACTGAATCACTCTACTTCTGCCTGCATCTTCACATGGTTGCCTTTCCTCTGTATGTGTCTGTGTCTTCATGTCCCTGTGTCTCCATCTCCTTCTCCTTATAATGACACTAGTCGTGGGATTTAGGGCCCACTTTACCTCAGTATGACCTTATCTTAACTTGGTTACATCAGCAAAGAAGCCCATTTCCAAATAAAGTAACAGGTTCCCAGGTTCTGGGTGGCAAGAATTTTAGGGGGACACTATTCCACCCAGCATAGTAGCCAAGGGTGTCACCTCAGACTCATGAGGCTAAGGACTGCCTCACATCTTCCAAAGCAAGGCATCGCAGCATGGTAGTAAGGGCTAAGTACACAGAGACTCTGGGGACTGGGGGTGTGGCTTGAGCAATAGCAAGCGGTGAAAAGAGGGGAAATAGAGCACACCTAAACTGAGATTCCAGCTCAAATGTGGAGGAGACAGGCAGCATCAGCAAGTATGGGAGATTAATTATGTTGTGGACTAGGTTAAATTCATATGTTGAACTCCTAATCTCCAATGTGACTGTATTTGGAGATAGTGCTGTTAGGAAGGTAATTAACATTAAATGAGGTTATAAGGGTGGGGCCTTAATTCTAGGAAATGATGTCCTTGTAAGGAGAGGAAGAGACACCAGCGAGCTCTGTCTCTCCTGCAGGCACAGAGAAAATGCCTTGTGAGGACAGAGAGAGGCTACTATGTGCAAGACAGGAACAGAGGCGTCACCAGAAACCATCTCTGACGGCACCTGAAGTTGGACTTTCAGCCTCCAAAACTGTAAGGAAGCTCATTCCTGTTGTTTAAGCACCCAGTTTGCAGTGTTGCAGTCACAGCAGCCCCAGCAGTCTAAGACAGCAAGACTCCCTTTAGGTATAATAAATAGAAGTCAAATGCCCCACAGAGATAAAGGTGAAAAGAGACATAAAGGAAGGAACGAGGTAGTATTGTATCCTGTAGGAACATCTCTTTAATATGGCAGAGTTTCTGATTTGATTATAAAGGATTTTCTATTAAACAAATATTTGTTGCGCCCTTATTATATACAAGCCACTTAGTTGCATTGCTAAATTTCAGACACCTGACAAAATCCAGTGGAAATTAATAGACTTAGATCTGATGCCAAAGAGAGAGTGGCTGTGTAGGGCCATTGTGTGTTTCACCATTTCTAGGCATCAAATGGAAATAACATTCACGTTATGGCATTGTGATCTCAAAGAGATAATAAACCTGTGCTGTGAAAGTCATATGATATTAATTATTTCTTAACATTGAGGAAACCATCATTTTTTTAAAAAACAATATCCTGACATTATACACATTGTTCTTCATGTCATCTCTAGCAGCAAGAGCTGAAATTGTTTCATCCACTTCCCTGTGTCTTACACTTCATACTTCATGTTTTATTCCCGCTATCCCAAGCCATTTCCCTTTGATTGTCACATGTGGAATTATTCTGACCCTTGATAACAAGTTTAGAAGCTCCTTGCAATCCAGTTTCACAATTTGCATTCACTTTGAGCTGTTCCTAGATGGTCTTCCAGAAACGGCATAGGAACAGAAACCAAAGGGTCACTTCAAAGGTCTGGTCTGCTTTAACATCTTTATTAGCAATCTGGAAGAATGCGAAAACGCCACTGTAATAAAATCTGATTCTAAGTTGAAAGTTGCTGCAATGACAGAGGAATAAGCTGAGGAGAAAACCACAGAGTAACTGAAATTCAACTTGGCAAATTGCAATCTAATATATCTAAAAAAGAATTCAAAACATGGACAGTCAATAATTTAGGGAAGTCAGTGAAACATTAATGTCCTAGAAGGCCTAAGGGTGTTGGCAAAGTTAATTGTGCATGTTAGCAGAACTGAGACGGGCTAGACAATGATCAATGCTATTTCGTACAGCAAGTAAGGAAATGCTACGAAAAAGAAAATGTAAAGGATTGGCGAGATGGCATCTAGGATTCGATATTGTACTGGATGTGTTATGATTTGAAAACTCAATTCTAGAGAAGTTAAAATCATATATCAAAAGAAGAGTGGAAGGAAAGGACTGACATTGGCAGAAACATGTTGAATGGAGGATTAAAGCAGATAAACATGATCTGGCTGCTTTCGCAATTATTAAAGACCGCAGAAAGCAGTATAGCGTAGTAAGTAAGAAATTCAAACTCAGATTGGCTTTGAGTCTCCCATTTTGCCACTTATTGGTTGTTTGACCTTGAGCAAGTTATGTAACTGTCAAAGTCTCAGTTTCTTGGTCTGAAAATCAGAAATAGTAGGAATACCTTATTTTTAGTGTTATTTGAGAAGTGAATGAGACAGCGCATGCTGAGATAAATTAAATTCTCAATAAGTATGGACTAAAACAAACAACCATAATGATGGTCCACACATAACTGGAAAAGCTTTTATGTTAATATACATACAGTTTGGCCAAAATTTAACTTTTAATTAGGGATCATTTTTGCAGAGGAATTTTTCTAGGTGTGACATTCAACTTAGAGTTCTCATCCAACTGTATTCGTCAGCTTCTCTGGAAGCAGAGTGTTAATGTTAAGTATTAAGTAGTTCACTGTCCCATCAGTTTTTCCACCACCTAATTCTACCATCTGTCCTCCCATCTCTTCCTAATCAGAATAGCCCTAATAGGCAGTCCTGAATCTAGTGGGTTTTTTTAAACCAAGGGAATATGGAATGAGAACCAGATGGTAAATTTGAGCATATCTAGGACAATCACTTTATTTAGCTACAAAAGCAAACAAACAAAATTCAACAGTGGTTTCTCCTTTTTATATGTTGATTTCCCTGGCCAGATATCTCCTTGAAGTTTTCTAGATGACAAAAAAAAATTCCATCCACTCTTCATGTAACCCTATAATCTCAAACCACAGCATGTCAAAATTAGATCATATTTTGGTTGTGACATTTTTAAAAGTCTCATTCATGTGTAGCTGCTTTCTGTTGCTTATGTCAAGTCTTCTGTTCTGACATTCAGGCTGAAGGGCAAGTTTAGATATTCTTTTCTAAAAGGGAAATATTTCTTATGAACTAAAGGCTATAAGAATGGACAAAGTGTGAGGACTCCAGCAGGAAGATGCTGTAAATCACCTGGTTAGATAGAGTTTTCCTTTTCCTGAAGTTCGCTTGCAGATTTACATGCTTCCCAGAGACAGGAGAGTTAATGAAGTGTGTTCCTGTAAAGGTCCTCTTCTGATGCTAGAAGCCTGGCTTGCCCATTGTAATCGACTCTGCTGTGTTAATTAACAAAACTGGACACATTCCTTTTTCGATTGAAAATTTGTGCTCCAATGGCTTGATCAATCTGATAACATGAAAATAAAAATCATTCTGCTCCCAAAGACTTTCTTTTTGAAAAAAAACAGGTGAATGACATACTTCCAGACATAGTCCAGACATATCAATTTTTTTCCCAAATTGAATATTTTTGAAGAGTCAGAACTATCAAGTAGATTCTAGCAGAGATATTACTTTGAGAAAACAGAACAATCATCTCAACTCTTTCTATATCATCTTGATTTTAATGCCATTGAAATAACTTATTATACTTTAGGCTATTTCCAAGGAGGCATAAAACCATATTTTATAAATACTTATTAAGAAGTTTTGGAGTTTTTTTAAAAAAAAAATTAGCTTGATAAGTACCTCACTTCTTCCCTAAACATTGTGACTCCACACTGTGGCAGAAACAACATTTCAATGTTTATAGTTTCTTTTATCAAAAATCCCTTTTTGCCCAAAAAAGGGGTCAAGAGTCTTCCTCCAGAAATGGGCAAAGTGGTGCTTTAGTTTCATGTAAACATGAGCACCAAAAAGATACAATGTTCTACTTTAGAATTCAATGATATTAAGTACACCTTATTATTTGGAAAAGTATTTTTCCAAAAAAAAAGTTGCTAATATATAGTCCAGCCATGTATCACTTAACTATCCAGCTCTTGATATGCAAGTGAAAGAATCTTAACTTAGTTTTGTTTGAGGCTGACGTTTTTCTAGCTTATTGAAACAACAGTGCGCCTATTTACTTTCCACTTGTATGCTGTTATAAGAATTGAACAGTTAGGAGGCATACTGATTTCTTTTCAGCTTGGGAAAAGAATTTCATGTGTTTCCCTGTCTGAGATAAAGCTGTATAAAGCGTAAAACAAAAAGTTGAATCCAGTGGTTTTTATGGCGGTTTCCCACCTGCTCTTCTGTTATGGCAACTATGGCCACATTTTAGTGAGCTGATTTCTCACCAAATCAAATGATTTCTCATCAGTTTACCCAAAACTGATTTGGCCTCAGTTTTGGGTAAATAAGTGTGAAAGAGCTGGGAGGGGACTCAAGATGGCGCTGTGAGAACAACCCAGGATTGGAGCCCCCATTGAATTCGCAAACGGTGAGTCAGTGCTGCATTTCCAGACTGATCTTTGTTGCCCACAGAACGGGGAAACTCCCAAGTATAAAAAGACACGGGACGCCAGGCAGTAGGTCTGCCTGGCGAAGCCGGCAGCCGGGGCGGCGGCGGCCGGCCCTACCCAGCAATCCCCACAGGGCGTGCTTGTCCGGGTGCCTTGTTGAACCGGCAACCTGAGACTTGAGAGGGCTGGACTTGAGACTGAACGAGACTTGCACAGTAGCCCAGCCCAGGGGATTGCAGGGACAGATCGTTTGGGATACCCAGTGGGACGAACAAAACCGCGATTTCAAACTATCCCGGGCAGACGGTCCGAGACGCTCTGTGGGGGAGGGGCGTCCACCACTACGGAGGCAACCTGCCCCAACTGATATACACGCCCACTGCTGAGGCAGCCAGCCGTTGCCGAGGCAACCCGCCCCAACTGAGATACACGCCCACTGCTGATGCAGCCAGCCGTTGCCGAGGCAACCAGTCCCTACTGAGATACACGCCCACTGCTGACGCAGCCTGCCGTTGCTGAGGCAACACGCTACAACAAAGAGACTCCGCCGCAGGGCGTGGCGGAGACCACAGCAGAGCCGGCAGGAACAGCGCGAATCACACAACAGCAGGGCGGAGCCTCGGCAGCCAAACAGTGGCTAGTCTGCCTTTGAGCTGGGCAGGACACCTGATCGGACATCCAAAAATAAAGCCCAAACCCCTCAACACAGAGCATTTGAGAAAAAAAAAAGGGTTGTTTAATGAGCTGTGTTGCAGCAGAATCAAACATAGCAGCCTAACAGCCCTGAATGAACAACAGAGTGCACAGCTCAGCAATTAAACCCCTATAAAGTACAAACTGTCTCCTCAAGCAGCTCCCTGACCCCTCTATATCCAAAAGACTGTCATTAGGCAGGCATCATCCTGGGACAAAGAGAGCAGAAAAAGAAACTGGTAGCATCCCTTGCTGTGCCACGGCTACTAGAGGTGCACCCCAGACAAGCAGGGTCTGGAGCGGACCTCAACAGTCGTACAGCGAAGGGGCTAGACTGGTAGAAGGAAAACCAAGCAACAGAATTACTTCATCATCAACATTCTGGGTGTCCACTCAGAGACCCAAACGAAAAGTCAGCAACTACGCAGACGACCAGCGGACAAATCCACAAAGATGGGAAGAAACCAGCGCAAAAAGGAGGAAAACACCCGAAACCAGAACACATCGCCTCCTAGAAAGGACCAAGACTCCTCACCAGCAAGGGAACAAAGCTGGACGGAGAATGACTGTGACGAAATGACGGAATTAGACTTCAGAAGATGGATAATGAGAAACTTTTGTGAGCTAAAAGATCATGTATTAAATCAATGCAAAGAAACTAAGAACCTTGAAAAAAGATTTGAAAAAAGATTCGAGGAAATGATAACAAGAATGGATACCTTAGAGAGGAATATGAATGAATTAAAGGAGCTGAAAAACACAATACGAGAACTTCGCGAAGCAAACGCAAGTTTCAATAGCCGAATTGACCAAGCAGAAGAAAGAATATCTGAAGTCGAAGACCAACTCAATGAAATAAAACGAGAAACCAAGATCAGAGAAAAAAACGCAAAAAGGAATGAACAAAGTCTCCAAGAAATGTGGGACTATGTGAAAAGACCTAACCTACGTTTGATAGGTGTACCAGAATGTGACGAAGAGAATGAATCCAAGCTGGAAAATACTCTTCAGGACATCATCCAGGAAAATTTCCCCCACCTAGCAAGACAAGCCAACACTCAATTGCAGGAAATACAGAGAACACCACAAAGATATTCCGCAAGAAGAGCAACCCCAAGGCACATAATCGTCAGATTCAACAGGGTTGAAATAAAGGAGAGAATACTAAGGGCAGCCAGAGAGAAAGGTCAGGTCACCCACAAAGGGAAGCCCATCAGACTCACAGCAGATCTCTCGGCAGAAATACTACAAGCCAGAAGAGAGTGGGGGCCAATATTCAACATTCTTAAAGAGAAGAACATTCAACCCAGAATTTCATATCCAGCCAAACTGAGCTTCAGAAGTGAAGGAAGAATAAAATCCTTTGCGAACAAGCAAGTACTCAGAGATTTTGTCACCACCAGGCCTGCTTTACAAGAGCTCCTAAAAGAGGCAATACACATAGAAAGGATCAATCAGTACCAGCCATTCCAAAATCACACTGAATGCTAAAGAGCTTCAACATAATGAAGAATCTACAACAACTAACAGGCAAAACAGCCACTTAGAATCAAAATGGCAGTATCAAATTCACACATAACAATATTAACCCTAAATGTAAATGGACTAAATGCACCAATCAAAAGACACAGACTGGCAAATTGGATAAAAATCCAAAACCCATCAGTGTGCTGTATCCAGGAAACCCATCTCACATGCAAGGATACACAAAGGCTCAAAATAAAGGGATGGAGGAAGATTTACCAAGCTAATGGAAAGCAAAAAAAAGCAGGAGTTGCAATTCTCATCTCTGATAAAATAGACTTTAAAGCAACAAAGATCAAAAGAGACAAAGAAAGCCATTACATAATGGTAAAAGGATCGATACAACAAGAAGAGCTAACGATCCTAAACATATATGGACCCAACGCAGGAGCACCCAGATACATAAGGCAAGTTCTTAATGACTTACAGAAGGACTTAGACTCCCACACAATAATAGTGGGAGACTTTAACACTCCACTGTCAATACTAGACAGATCAACCAGACAGAAAATCAACAAGGATGCCCAGGGCTTGAACTCAGACCTGGAGCAAGCAAACCTGGTGGACATTTACAGAACTCTCCACCCCAAATCCACAGAATACACATTCTTCTCAGCACCACATCACACCTACTCTAAAATTGACCACATAATTGGAAGTAAAGCACTGCTCAACAAATGCAAAACAACTGAAATCATAACAAACAGCCTCTCAGACCATAGTGCAATCAAGTTAGAACTCAGAATTCAGAAACCGACCCAGAACCGCACAGCTTCATGGAAACTGAACAACTGGCTCTTGAATGTTGACTGGGTAAACAACGAAATGAAGGCAGAAATAAAGAAGTTCTTCGAAACCAATGAGAATGAAGACACAACGTGCCAGAACCTCTGGGACACATTTAAAGCAGTCTCTAGAGGAAAGTATATAGCAATAAGTGCCCATATGAGGAGAATGGAGAGATCCAAAATTGACACCCTATCATCAAAATTGAAAGAGCTAGAGGAGCAAGATCAAAAAAACTCAAAACCCAGCAGAAGACAAGAAATTACTAAGATCAGAGCTGAGCTGAAGGAGATTGAGACACGAAAAACCCTTCAAAAAATCAATAAATCCAAGAGCTGGTTTTTTGAAAAGATCAACAAAATAGACAGACCACTAGCCAGATTGATTAAAAATAAAAGAGAGAACAACCAAATAGATGCAATAAAAAATGATAAAGGGGAAATCACCACAGATTCCACAGAAATTCAAACCATCATCAGAGAATATTACAAACAACTCTATGCACATAAACTAGTAAACCTGGAAGAAACGGATAAATTCCTGGATTCCTGTGTCCTCCCAAGCCTAAACCAGGAGGAAGCTGAAACTATGAATAGACCAATAACAAGGTCTGAAGTTGAGGCAGCAATTAAGAGCCTACCTCACAAAAAAAGCCCAGGTCCAGATGGGTTCACAGCCGAATTCTACCAGACACACAAGGAGGAGCTGGTACCATTCCTTCTAAAACTATTTCAAACAATCCAAAAAGAGGGAATCCTTCCCAAATCATTTTATGAGACCAACATCATCCTGATACCAAAACCCGGCAGAGACCCAACGAGAAAAGAAAACTTCAGGCCAATATCCATGATGAACATAGATGCAAAAATCTTCAATAAAATATTGGCAAGCCGATTGCAACAGCAAATCAAAAAACTTATTCATCATGATCAAGTAGGATTCATCCCAGGGATGCAAGGCTGGTTCAACATACGCAAGTCTATAAACGTAATTCACCACATAAACAGAACCAAAAACAAAAACCACATGATTATCTCAATTGACGCAGAGAAGGCATTTGACAAAATTCAACAGCCCTTTATGCTAAAAACCCTCAATAAACTCGGTATCGATGGAACGTATCTCAAAGTAATAAAAGCTATTTATGACAAACCAACAGCCAATATCATACTGAATGGGCAAAAACTGGAAGCATTCCCTTTGAAATCTGGTACTAGACAAGGATGCCCTCTCTCACCACTCCTATTCAATATAGTACTGGAAGTTCTAGCCAGAGCAATCAGTCAAGAAAAAGAAATAAAGGGTATTCAAATAGGAAAGGTGGAAGCCAAATTGTCTCTATTTGCAGACGACATGATAGTATACCTAGAAGACCCCATCGCCTCAGCCCAAAAACTCCTGAAACTGATAAACAACTTCAGCAAAGTCTCAGGATATAAAATCAATGTGCAAAAATCACAAGCATTCGTCTACACCAATAACAGACTTAAAGAAAGCCAAATCAAGAGCGAACTGCCATTCGCAATTGCTACAAAAAGAATAAAATACCTTGGAATACAACTCACAAGGAACGTAAGGGACCTCTTCAAGGAGAACTACAAACCACTGCTCAACGAAATCAGAGAGGACACAAACAGATGGAGAAACATTCCATGTTCATGGTTAGGAAGAATTAATATCGTGAAAATGGCTATACTGCCCAAAGTAATTTACAGAATCAACGCTATCCCCATCAAGCTACCATTGACTTTCTTCACAGAACTGGAAAAAACCACCATGAACTTCATATGGAACCAAAAGAGAGCCCGCATAGCCAAGTCAATTCTAAGCAAAAAGAACACAGCGGGGGGCATCACACTACCGGATTTCAAACTATACTACAAGGCTACAGTAATCAAAACAGCATGGTACTGGTACCAAAACAGAGATATAGACCAATGGAACAAAACAGAGGCACCGGAGGCAACACAACATACATACAACTATACAATCTTTAATAAACCTGACAAAAACAAGCAATGGGGCAAGGATTCCATGTTTAACAAATGGTGTTGGGAAAACTGGCTAGCCATGTGCAGAAAGCAGAAACTGGACCCCTTCCTGACACCTTACACTAAAATTAACTCCAGATGGATTAAAGACTTAAACATAAGACCTGGCACCATAAAAACCCTAGAAGGAAATCTAGGCAAAACTATCCAGGACATAGGAGTAGGCAAGGACTTCATGAACAAAACACCAAGAGCATTGGCAACAAAAGCCAAAATAGACAAATGGGACCTAATCAAACTCCACAGCTTCTGCACGGCAAAAGAAACAGTCACTAGAGTGGATCGGCAACCAACAGAATGGGAAAAAATTTTCGCAGTCTACCCATCTGACAAAGGGCTGATATCCAGAATTTACAAACAACTCAAGCAGATTTACAGGAAAAAAACAAACAAGCCCATTCAAAAGTGGGCAAAGGATATGAACAGATACTTTACAAAAGAAGACATATATGAGGCCAACAATCATATGAAAAAATGCTCATCGTCACTGGTCATCAGAGAGATGCAAATCAAAACCACATTGAGATACCATCTCACACCAGTTAGAATGGCGATCATTACAAAATCTGGAGACAACAGATGCTGGAGAGGATGTGGAGAAAAAGGAACACTTTTACACTGTTGGTGGGAGTGTAAATTAGTTCAACCATTGTGGAAGACAGTGTGGCGATTCCTCAAGGCCTTAGAAATAGAAATTCCATTTGACCCAGCAATCCCATTACTGGGTATATATCCAAAGGACTATAAATCGTTCTACTATAAGGACACATGTACACGAATGTTCATTGCAGCACTGTTTACAATAGCAAAGACCTGGAATCAACCCAAATGCCCATTGATAATAGACTGGATTGGAAAAATGTGGCACATATACACCATGGAATATTATGCAGCAATCAGAAATGATGAGTTCGTGTCGTTTGTAGGGACATGGATGAATCTGGAAAACATCATCCTCAGCAAACTGACACAAGAACAGAAAATGAAACACCGCATATTCTCACTCATAGGTGGGTGATGAAAAATGAGAACACATGGACACAGAAAGGGGAGTACTAAACACTGGGGTCTATTGGGGGGAAAAGGGGAGGGCCAGTGGGAGGGGGAGGTGGGGAGGGATAGCCTGGGGAGAAATGCCAAATGTGGGTGAAGGGGAGAAGAAAAGCAAAGCACACTGCCATGTGTGTACCTACGCAACTGTCTTGCATGCTCTGGTCATGTACCCCAAAACCTATAACCCAATAAAAAATTAAAAAAAAAAAAAAAATAAGTGTGAAAATTCGATGATCAAATTGTCTATATCTGACTAGGTGTAAACACACACTTTGGATTAGCTATTACCTTTTACCAGATATAACTCATTTTTAATTTTTTTAGACAAATTTTGTCTAGCTATAACCAATTTTTTATTTTTCCTAGACAAATTTTGTTAGAAAAATATTTTGTTGCTAAAGTGTCTTTTGGACTTCCTTTGGTAAAAAATAAAAATTAAAAAGCTGATTATTTGGAAGAAAAGAATAGACTTCTTCTAACACTTGCCTTTTGTTTCTGTCTCCATAATTTATGACTTGGATGATTTCCTCTCTTCACAAGCATCAAAAAGATAATGCCTATCCAAACTGCCCCTAGATTATCTTGTCTGGGACAGTTTAAAACATTTAACAACTTTGCCTTGTTCCAATCTGAGTAATTATGCCCCATATGATTGAATCATGTATTTCCTGCTGCATCAGGGTTATCCAGATATCTGGAGCAAATTCCATTTTGTTGTAGGTAAAAGCAAGCTGTCCTCCATTAGGGCCAATAGCACAGCATTAAATGTCTGCTACCTTAGGGGTATTCTTCACTTTTCAGATTAAAATGTCTGATAAAGGCATTTGTATATTTTCATTTACCATTTATTGCCTATGGCTTCAAAGTCTATTCTTCCAAACTGTCCTTGGTTCTGAAAGGGAAAGGTGGAGACAGTTCTCTCTTATATACTACAGAAAATGAGTTCTTTATTTATTTCACTAAGTTTTTTCTTCTGTCTCTCTAAATTGCTCAGCTTGTAATCGATACATTATCTTTTAAATGCTTTTAAATCAAGAAGGCTGTGTTGCTTTCAAAACAGTTAAAAAATTGAATCTTGAAGTCAGATGATAATTTAAAAAGAGAACAGTTAAAATGTCCTTATGCACCCAGAATTCTGTTCCATAAGAAGGGAAATTAAAAAGAAGGAGGAAAGACAAAAAAGCTGTTCCTCAAAGCGTTTAATGCTCAAGGGTTAAAAAAAAAATGAGATGAAGATAAAGAAACCAATGTAAGACAATGTTTAATAAATATTGAAATTCAGAGTGCAGAGTTAACTGGACACCTGAGAAAGCAGAAATCACAGGGAACTAAAGAGTCTTTCGGAGCAACCAGTCAGGGTTTTTCAGAGTCCCTGAACCTTACCTGGGTGCTTTTGACAGGGTCTCATGCCTTTCTTATTGAATCAGAAGAGCTAAGGAGGAGACCCAGGAAGTTGCAATGTTATCCAAGTCCCAGGGGATTCATATGTGCAATGAAATCTAAGAGCTGCTCAAATATTAAGTCCAATGCTTTGAAAAATAGCACTGGCCCGACCCCTGACACTCTTGATGGCCTTTAATTTGTCAAATAACATTACCAAATATCTCTCTTACTTATCTCATTCAGTTATATATTAGTATGCAAAATTGGTATTTATTTAAGGTATAGGCAGATGTAAGTAATAAGAAGTATAAAGTGCCAGACGTGTGAGTAAAGCCTTCACCAACCTTCTAGCCTGCCCTACCTGAAAGCAACCCTGCGAGTGAACATGATCATATTGTAAATGCCATTCCAAAAATTCATCTTTCGTTAAAATTCTTCCAAGCCGTGCAAAATGTATTTTGTTTTGTTTGTTTTTCACAAAATTGACAAATTTGCTTAGGTTTTATTCTTACAAATACTATCCATAAAATATGCAACTAATATGCTTGGAAATATGTCTGCCCAGCGGCTGCTCCTCAATGCCCACAGCCTAACTGACTATTCCCTGTTGAAAACTATGGTCTCAAAATCACCGTTCATTTAATTCATGGCCCGTTCATTTAATTCTTCATCATGCAGCTGTTAGCCTATCAAGAAGATAGTTAATGAACTTGGCAATATACATTGCATTAAGTTTTTTGCCCTAAGGTTAATCATGGGAAATATTTTTAAATGCACTTCTGATGTGCTAGACTTCTCTAATAAATATGATTAAGTAAAATAAGTTGAGAGGAAGAATATAAATTCAATGAAGATTGCTTAACATTAGGCAGTGGATTTATATCTGAGTAAAGAGAAATTTAGTGTCTGTATGTTCATGGCTATTAGAGAAAATCTGACTCTGATCCAAACACTGAGCTCTGCCTTCATTGAGCTAAGCCAGGAAAATACTGATTGTACATCAAGATGATGGTTTGCAGTAGAATCCTATTTAGGGATTTAGTTTTGCATATGGTATGCTTTTTTTCTATTCTTCATATCAAAATAAACATTACAACTCCTTGCTAGAATCAGAATAGAGAATATTACTACCTCTATGAGAACAGTAAACAACGTTGAAATAGTAGAGTCTTAGAAGCAAAATGTGTTTCATTAAAAAAACATTGCTCTAAAATATATAAGTAAATTTTATATTAAATATTAATTCTTCCTAAACAAAATCTGTTTACTCACTTTTTAGAAAACAAAAAGTAAAAGCCCCCTGCTAGCTACTGCAACTACCTTGGCTGTAACTATCCCTCTAATATCCATCCTTCTGAGTGCTGTCACTTTAGCCCTTATTGGCTCATTTGATATTAAACTCTCAGAGTAACAAATCAGCTATATGACACTTAGAACAACAAAGATTATACATGTCAGTAGATGCACTTTTTATGATACAATTCTTGTTTTAGTTTTTAAGCTTCTGCAAAGCAAAGGAAATAACCAAGTAAAAAGACAACCCACAGAATGGAGGAAATAATTGCAAACTATCCATCTGATAAGAAATTAATAACCAAAATATATAAGGAGCTAAAATAACTCAAAGTTAAAAACAAAAAACAAAAAATAATAACATAATTGAATTAAAAATAGGCAAAAGATTTGAATGGATACTTTTCAAAAGAAGACACACATGGCCAACAGCTATGTAAAAGAATGCTGAACATCACTAATCATCAGGGAAATGCAAGTTAGAACAATCAAGTATTATCTCACCCCAATTAGAATGACTGTTATCAAAAAGACGAAAAAGAACAACAAATTCTGGCAAGGATATGGAGAATGGGGAGCCCGCAAACAACGGTGGCAGGAATGTAAATTGGTACTATCATTACAGAAAACAGTATGGAGGACCCTTAAAAAGTAAAAATAGAATTACCATATGATCCAGCAATCTCACTGCTATCTGTGTATCCAGAAGAAAGGAAATCATTCTATTGGCGAGATAACTGCACTCCCATGTTTACGCAGCATTATTCCCAATAGCCAAAATGTAGATCAACCTAAGTGTTCATCAACAGATAAATGGATTTTTAAAATGTGATATATACATATATATATACAATAAAGTATTATTTACCCATAAAAAATAATGAAATTCTGTTATTTGCAGCAACATGGAGAAACTGGAGATCATTATAGGAAGTGAAATAAGCCAGGCATGAAAAGATAAATATGATGTGTTCTCACTCGTATGTGAGAGCTACAAAAGTTATGTCATGGAGGTAGAGTACAGTGGTGGTTACCAGAGCTGGGAAGGGAGGAGGGAAGGAGAGGAGGAAGAGAAGTTGTTAATGGGTACAGAGACGCGGTTAGATTGAAGGGTAAGTTCTACTATTTGAGAATGCAGGAGGGAAATTACAATTAATAATAATTTATTGTGTATTTCAAAGTATCCAGAAGAATTGTAATGCTCCCTATACAAAGAAAATAAAAATGTTTGAGGTGAGGGATATCTCAATTACCTGAATTTGATCAATTCAGATTGTACAGGCATCAAAACATCATGTCTATCCCCAGAATAGGTACAATTATGACATATCAGTAAAAAATCATAAAATACAAAATAAATAAATAAATACTCTGGATTTAAACTTTTCATTATTCACTCACAACTAAAACAATGCTATTTTTGAACATTTTTATATAATTGATTTAATCATTTTCTCCTCTGCCATTTAAAAACCCAAAATGACTATAATGATGATACCAAGTTGGGGATAATGGCAGCCACCACTGAAGAGAGGAAATTAATTTATATTTGAATGGTATGATTTTCTTTCAGGAGCAAAATCAGTACTCTCTTCCCTCGTAGCTCAAAATGTACATTCTGGGATAGAAGAATCTTACTCAGGCTTCCTGGGCTCAGCCTTCCATCTAGTTTAATCTTAACTGAATGTGAGAATCACAGAGTAGATGTGAGTGAAGGAGGAGCAGCTGATCTCTCCACCGAGCAGAGAGATGGTAGCTGCTGCCATGAGCGGTCTTCTTCTCCAGTCATATCTATTTAGGCCCCTGTTTTCAGGACATGGCATCACTCACACGTAGGTTTCATTTCTTTGTTGGATGACAGATTTTAAGCTTCTAAAAATTATTCAGAGAATAATTTTTTGAAAGATATTTCTTGTTCATGGATTGGAAGCATCAATATCGTTAAAATGCTCACACTACCCAAAGCAATCTACAGATTCAATGCAATTTTCATCAAAATACCAATGACATTCTTAAAGGAACTGAAAAAAAAC
The DNA here is from genome assembly GCF_049354715.1 of Callithrix jacchus. Classification (NCBI taxonomy): domain Eukaryota; kingdom Metazoa; phylum Chordata; class Mammalia; order Primates; family Cebidae; genus Callithrix; species Callithrix jacchus. Next base: position 188,907,607 of record NC_133503.1, on the reverse strand, counting down.
CTAATTTTTCTCATTGTACTTTAAGTTCTGGGGCACATGTGCACATCCCACAGGGTTGTTGCACGGGTTCACACATGCCATGGTGGTTTGCAGTCTCTGTCCCCCCATCACCTACATCAGGCATTTCTCCCAGTGTTTCTCCTCCCCAGCCTCCCTGTCCCCATGCTGTCCCTCCCCAGCCCCCCACCCCCAACCTACCCCAGTGTGTGATGTTCCCTTCCTTGTGCCCATGTGTTCTCATTGTTCAATATCCGCCTATGAGTGCAAACATGCAGTGTTTGGTTTTCTGTTCTTGTGTCAGTTTGCTGAGAATGATGGTTTCCAGATTCATCCATGTCCCTACAAAGGACATGAGCTCATCATTTTTTATGGCTGCATAGTATTCTGTGATGTATATGTGCCACATTTTCTTTGTCCAGTCTATCTTTGATGGGCATTTGGGTTGAGTCCAGGTGTTTGCTATTGTAAACAGTGCCACAGTGAACAAACGTGTGCATGTGTCTTTATAGTAGAAAGTTTTATAAGGCTTTGGGTATATGACCAATAATGGGATTGCTGGATCAAATGGTATTTCTATTTCTAAATCCTTGAGGAATTGCCACACCATATTCCACAATGGTTGAATTAATTTACACTTCCACCAACAGTGTAAAAGTGTTCCTATTTCTCCACATCCTCTCCAGCATCTGTTGTCTCTGGATTTGTTAATGATCACCATTCTAACTGGCATGAGATGGTATCTCAATGTGGTTTTAATTTGCATTTCTCTAATGACTGGTGATGATGAGCATTTTTTCATATGTTTGTTGGCCGCATAAATGACTTCTTTTGAAAGTGTCTGTTCCTATCCTTCACTCACTTTTTGATGGGGTCGTATGTTTCTTTCTTGTAACTCTCCTTTCGTTCTTTGCAGATTCTGGATAGTAGCTCTTTGTCAGATGGGTAGATTATTTTTACTTTTCAAAACAACTGCACTAAAAAACTCCTGAGCCAAAGTACTATTTCTTTAGATTTCTACAAGAAAGAGGAATTGAACTAAGATGGTTTTATTTTCAAAACTCTCATTTCAAGTCAATAAATATTTGCTAAATATTTACAATCTATAAGGCACTGTATTAATTGGAAGATAGAGATTAGAGGAGTTGGGGAGATTGAAATTTTGTGAAAAGTTAAGACAAACAAAAGAGCCCCGTGTCTGCTATCCAGTTGCTGATGATCAGGTTGGGAGAGAAAAATATGCACTAATAATCTGGTGTACATCAAATTGTGCCAAGAGGCACCAAGGAAGCTCAAATCCCATGCGGGTGGTAGGAATGTGGAGCTTTCTAAAGAGGTGGTGATTCAGATGAAGCTGCAAAGTCTTCAGCAAAGAGAAAAAGCACTATGGACCCAGGAAGAAACTTGTACAAAGTCCCAGCAACCTGAAGGCTCAGGTCTCATTGTGGGAAGAAGACTACAGTGAAGGATGGATAGAGAATGTGATATGATGAAGTGAGAAATGAAACTCTAAAGGATAAAAGTTCTTATCTTTGTGTGACAGCTTTTGACATCACTATTTGGAAGTGCATAAATGTCTAGTCCATCTCCAGAGGTGCCTTGCTACTGTTCCACAGTGCGGAATTCAGAAGTTGATGCCAAACAGTTTGTGCATTTCCTCTTGATAACTTGTCGCCTATAGTGAGACCATTCAGGAAGTCCCAAGGCAGTCTCCTTTCTGTGGCTTCTGATACCTTTTCTCTTCACCATGGTTTTATGGATCAGAGGCCAAAAACATTTCTTCAAAGGGTCAGGGAGTAAACATTTTAAGTTTCACAAGCCAAACAATCTCTATCACAACTTCTCAATGGTGCTGGTGTAGCACACAAGCAGTCATAGACAATACACAAAAGAATGGTGTGGCTGTGAGCCAATAAAACTTTATTCAAAAAACAGATGGCAGCGATAAAGCAAAAATAATCAAGTGGGACGACACACTGAAAAGCTTCTGCATATCAAATGAAATAATCCACAAAAATACAAAGACAATCTAAATATTGTGAGAGAATATTTGCAAATCAGGTATCTGATAAGGGGTGAATAACCTAAATATATAAGGAACTCACACAACTCAATAACAAAAGTTGAGCCACAAGATAATCCTAGCTCCAAATAACACAATTTCAAAAATGGGCAGAGAACCTGAAAAAATATTTTTCCAAAAACGATATACACATGGCCAACAGGTATATGAAAAGGTGTTCAAGGTCACTAATCATCAGAGAAATGCAAATCCAAACCACAATGAGGCATCACCTCACACCTGTAAGGATGGCTATAATTAAAAAACAAGAGATAGGTGTTGATGAAGGTGTGGAGAAAGGGGAACTCTTGTACATTGTTGGTGGGAATATAGATTGACTGATTCAGACATTATGGAAAGCAGTACAGAATGGCATCCAAAAATGAAAAATAGAACTACCCTGCCCTCCAGCAATCCTACTTCTGGGTACATGTTCAAAGGAAATGAAATCAGCACTTCAAATACATATCTGCACCCCCATGTTTACTGCAGCACTATTCATAGTACCTGACATATGGAAAACTATCCTAAGTGTCCATCCACGAATGAATGGATTTTTTAAAAGTGATCTATACCCACAATGGAATATTATTCAGCCATAAAGAAGGAAATTCTGTCATTTGTGACAACATGGACGTATCTAGAGGACATTACTCCAGATGAAAGTAGTAGACAGCCACAGAAAGACAAATACAGTATTGATTTAGTTTGAATATTTGCCCCACTCAAATCTCATGTTGAATTGTAATCCTTGGTGTTAGAGGTGGGGCCTGATGGAAGGTGAAGGGATCATTAGGGCAGACTTCTCATGAACGATTTAGCGTTATCCTTTTGGTGTTGTCTTCATGATACTGTGAGCTCTCATGAGATCTGGTTGTTGTAAAGTGAAGCACCTTCCTCCTACACTCCCTGTCTTGCTCCTTCTCCGGCTATGTGATGTGCCTGCTCCTGCTTCACCTTCCACCATGAATAAAAGCTCCCTGAAGCCTCCCTAGAAGCTGAGCAGATGCCAGCACTGTGCTTTCTCTACAGCCTGCAGAATTATGGGCCAATTAAACCGACTGGGTAATAAATTACTCAATCTGAGATATTTCTTTAGAGCAATGCAAGAATGCCCCAACACATATATGATCGCACTTACGTGTGAAATCTAAAAATGTTGAACTCATAGAAGCAGAGTAAAAAGATGGTTTCTAGGGGATATAGGTGGGGGCCAGGCAGGATGAGAAAATGTTGGTCAGAGTACAAACTTTCAGTTTTAAGATGAAAAGTTTTAGGGATCTAATGAATGGTATGGTAACCATAGATAATAATACTGTTTTGCTTACTTGGAATTTGATAACAGAGTATATATTAAGTGCCCTTGCCCCCGCCCACATACACACACACACACAAATAGCACTATGGGTGGCAATGGATATGTCAATTAATTTGACTGTGGTCATCAGCACACAATGTGTATCAGGTCATCATGTGGTACACCTTGAATATATATATATATATATATACATTGTTTATTTGTCAACTGCATATTTTAAAATTAAAGAAAATAAAACAGATGGCGTACTAGATTTGGACCTAGTTGTAATGTGTGAACTTCTGCTCTAGGTGTAGGGACTTCTCTGGTCTTTTTCAAAGAATCCTAGTTGCTCCTACTCTCTGACTTCAGTCCAGACCGTTAGTTACTTAAAAGTAGCAGATTCCTCCACATGCTCTCCATCAATGAACCTGGAACAGGGACTGATTTTGAAGGCAAGGATGAAAAAAAGCCCATCTTTTCTAATATGACCTCAAAGATGAAGCATCTAGCAGACAGAGCTTTTATCATAACCCTAAGGTGTCACCGTGCTTGAAGTACAGCTCTTTATTTCTGGTTTTACAAAACACATCTTTCTGCTAATTTAGCAGAATTCAGGCTGAGGATTGAGAATGGAGCTAGGTATATCCTGTGTCCCAGAAAGGAGCTCAGTTAGGAGTGGAGAAATAGAAGAGGAAGGAAAATAATATTTTGCTATACTAGTAATCCTCAAACCAAGTTATTGCATGTCAACTATTTGTCAATACACTGACTTTTTAAAATTTAATTATTGTACCATAAGGGCAAATAATGAAACTTTGCAACTTAACTTATATGCAATGAAAAATCATTGACATTTTGACCAGGAGAGAAATCTGTTTAAATTTTTTTCCTAGGAAATATAATTGTAACAACAAAGTACAATACAGACTGAAGAAGATAAAAAAGAAGGACTGGATGCAGGAAGAAGAGCCAGCACATCTTAATTAAAAAGTCTCGGCTGGGTGCAGTGACTCACACCTCTAATCCCAGCAATTTGAGAGGCTGAGAAGGGTGGCTCACCTGAGGTCAGGAGTCTGAGACCAGCCTGACCAACATGGCGAAACCCCATCTATACTAAAAATACAAATTTTTAGCTGGGCATGCTGGCAGGCTCCGGCAATCCCAGCTACTTTGGGAGGCTGAGGTGGGAGAGTCACTCGAACCCAGGAGGTGGAGGTTGCTGTGAGCCAAGATGGCGTTGCTGCACTCCAGCCCAGGTGACAGTGTGAGATTCTGTCTCCAAAAAAAAAAGTACCTGTGGTTGCCAGGATGTGGAAGAAAGGAAAAGATGAAGAAGTCAAGCACAGAAGACTTTTCTGGCAGCAAAGCTCCTCTATATGATACTATAATGTGGATATATGTTATTATATGTTTGTCAAAACCCAAAGAATACACCACCAAGAGGTGAATCCTAATGTAAACTCTGGACTTTGGGTGATAATGATGTGTCATTGCTGGTTTATCAGTTGTAACAAGTGTACCTCTCTGGTGGGGGATGTCAATAGTGGGGGAGGCTGTGCATGTCCCGCTGGGAAGGGTATATGAGAATCTCTGTACTTTCTGTTCAGTTTTGCTATTTACTTAAATCCACTGCAAAATATAAATTCTGCTTTTTACAAAATGTCCCTGGCAAGAAATGACTTCAGCCTTGACTTTTTCAGATGGCATACATGGGTGCCATTTGTGGCCTGAGCAGACGTAGGTCCACAAAGACGAAACCTCCCAAGAAGGTTTATGTGATAGTGGGGTTGGAAGAGATGTGAAGCACTTGCCTGAAGACTGTCATCTAGACAGAGATTCACTCTGTCTGTTGGGCAGTATGCAAGTGTTATTTTTCAAAATGGCTGCCCAAAGAGCTCCCATCGCCATTCCTTCTCCCTGTGGATGCTGACACACCTCCTATAAAGAGGTGGGGTTTTTATCCTTCTCCTTGAATCTGGAGGGGCTGTGATGACAGCAGAATTGATGCTCTGGAACTTCTGAGAGTGGAACATAAAAGGCAATTCAGATTTCATCTGATTCTCTCGGGACATGCATTTCTGGAACCCAGCCACCATGCTACGAGGAAATGGTGAGACCACAGAGAGGCCAGGTTTCTGGCCTAAAGCTTCAGTTCGGATCCCAGCCAATAGTCATACGAGAGTCCCAACACGTGAGCAGATGAGCCCCAAGATACCTCTAGCCCCAGACACCATTTGCTGCAACATCATGGGAGGTCCCCAGGCAAAACTGCCCGATGGAGCCCAGTCAACACCCAGAATGGTGAGAGGAAATACTGAAGTAATTTTTGTTGTTTTGGTGCAATTAATTACATACCAATAGATTACCAAATAAGCACCATGATTACTAAAAGAGAACCCCAAGTGGGTGGTTGTTAATGTTTAGTAAGCGAATAGAAAAGAACAGTTAATAATATCATGCCATATCTTATGTTAATGTTTTACCATGTTGAACAAGTGGCCCTAGATCTCTTTCAGGAACCACGCTATTTCCCACCTTTCCTAAGCCTGCCACCAGATGAACAGGAGCCTGCCTTCTTCAAGGCAAATGGCCCAAATGAGCCAGATGGGCAAATAAATAAATAAATAATACAGCTTATGCTCAAATTGCTATCCATGTGTTTAATTTTAAAATTCGAAGAGCACACACACTGTTTATCATTCCATGTGTCTAGGTACTAGGCTAATAGAATTGGGTCACAAGATATTAAATCTAGATATACTATTCATTTTTAGGAGTAATCTTACAAAATCACCTCCTTATCTTTAACTCATTAATTCATCTTTTGCTTTTTTATAGATGGGGTCACTTACCGCCTGGGACCCATACATATCTTGGTAAGGCTCTGTGGTATGTATTTTAACCTAATCACAGCAACAAATCCACTGACCTGTCATTCATTTGGATACAATGACATGCATGATTTAACAGGGCCACATTCTTGGACTAATTCCACTCTTCAGTTAGCCAAGAGGCAGCTGCTTGAGCGCATTCAAGGATGCAGAATGTGGCCACTCCTGCTTCCACACCAACACTCACCCCTTCCATTCTCCAAAACCAAAATTCTCTTCCACTCAGGATCTGAGAATGCTATGTCCTTGCTCTTCAAAGTAACAGCCTTCCTCTTTCTTCTTAAGCCAGCCCCTTCTGACTTGCCAGAGACTTTCCCCATAAATCATTTTCTCTCTACTATATCTTCAGCTACTCCACCTTCCCTAACTCTTGACCCTACCTACGAACATTAGAAAAAAAATTCTCATTCTAAAAATTAATTATTTCTTCTCCTTGCATCTCTTTAGATGTCTTCCTACCTTCCCTTTTGAACCAATCTCTGGAAAATGTTGTCAATATTTATTTTTCTCTTGCTCAATGCCCTTTTGTTCCTTTTCTACCACCGTCTGGATGTTGACCACATGGTTTCAGCTGTTAGGGTTACCAGTGATCCTCTGCAATTATTTCCATCCTTTGTAAATAATACTACCTTGATTTTCATGTCACTCTCTCCCAATTTGACTAATTTCTTTCCTTCTTTCCTTTCTTTCATTCCGTTTTCTTTCTCTCCTCTCTCTCTCTCTCTCCTCTCTCTCTCTCTCTCTCTCTCTCTCTCTCTCTCTCTCTCTCTCTCTCTCTCTTTCTCTTTCTCTCTCTCTCAATGTACAGGATATAATTTGTTACATAAAAATAGGCAGAGACCAAAGGTTTCAGGTAACAAAACCCCTCAGGTGCTTCCCTCTTCCTCTTCTGATTTCCTCAGTGAGTTCTTGGCTTTTATTTCCTGGCCTGCCACTTCAGAATCTCAAGAGAGATGCTGTAGGCATAATAATCTCATCAGACATGTCCCTTGAAAGACTGAAAACAGGAAAATCATGTCCTTGGTCCATTTCTAAAAGCAAGAAAAATAATGGTAGCCCTCGGATTTCCCCTTATTTCTTCCTGACCGGGACTGCATTGCATGCTCCTAGATTATCAACCCCAGCAAGGCAGAATGTCTGTGATTGGCTTAGTCTATGATTAGACTATGATATTGATTATATCAATAATAATATGATATAGATATAGCATATTGATTATATCAATAATCCCCTCCCCAGGGATGATGGAAAGGTGTTATTCCACAGCACGCAGGGTTCTGTCAGCCATGCATGCAGGTGTAGAAGACAACATTCACTTCTGTCTTTCTGACTCTCTTTCTCAGCCTTCTTCATAACGTCCTCTCACTTCAATAGCCCTTAAATTTTGGTCTTTTCCAGGATTTCTGTATCGGATTAATATTCTCTCTATCCCCTTTTCTTAGGTAACCTAACTCGTGTCCACTGTTTGCATTATGCCTTAAACATCATAAATCTCCAAATATTTTTCTTGAGTTCATGCCTTTTTTCTTGGCTTATGGTGATATATATCTCCAAAGGTCTTCCTGGCATTTCTACCAGGATTTTCCACAGTAAATTCAAAGTCAATATGTTAGAAAATGGAACTCATTGTTTCTGTCCCCAGCGCCACTCATTTTTACAACTCTTAGCATTTTGTCTGTTGATTAGTGACACCATTTCATAACCATCTACCTAAAACTACAAACAAATCACCGCCGTCTTAGACACCTCCTTCTCCCTTACCTACCACATCCCCTTGTTACCAATCACTATTGCCTGCTTCCTAAATACCTCACACATCTGTAGCCTTTGCATCTCCGCTGTCACTGGCTTCTCCTCTACTTTTACTGCCTATCACCTCCCTTTCATCTTATTACAGTGATAATATTGGACCCGTTTCTATTAACACATGTAGTGCATTGGATTTTATGTCTCTGTGAATCTTTCATCATTACCAGACTTTAAGGTATAAGAGGATAAGTACCGTCTTTTTTTTTTTTTTTTTTTTTTTTGAGACGGAGTTTTGCTCTTGTTACCCAGGCTGGAGTGCAATGGCGCGATCTCGGCTCACCGCAACCTCCGCCTCCTGGGTTCAGGCAGTTCTCCTGCCTCAGCCTCCTTAGTAGCTGGGATTACAGGCACGTGCCACCGTGCCCAGCTAATTTTTTATCTTTTTAGTAGAGACGGGGTTTCACCATGTTGACCAGGATGGTCTCGATCTCTTGACCTCGTAATCCACCCGCCTCGGACTCCCAAAGTGCTGGGATTACAGGCGTGAGCCACCGCGCCCGGCCCCTGTCTCTTTTCTATTTTTGAACCTATTACAACTACATCAACCTGGGACATTGTATGCCCTATGGAACTAGGTTCAATTCAGCCGGCCAAACTCATATATATCGAAATGACAGTAACAGCTCCCTGCACTAGGCTTTCTTTCTCATCTCAGGGCAAGATATTTCCAGGAAGAACCTCTATCGTTCACTTCCTTTGTTACTTCCCAAGATACTGAGCACAATACTCTGTACTAATGATGACAAAAGTATTCAAAAATATTAAGAAGCCAAATAACCTTTGAGAATAAAGTGATATGTTCTATAGTCATGAGTGAACATGGCATTGATTCATTTTCCATTTTGTATTGATCCCCCATCCGTCTGTATTGCATAGGACCTCCTAGTGGGTCACCATCAGTGTTGAATTTTATAAAATGCAATCATGTCTCTGATGATATCCATAATCTCTTCTGGATCTCATGTCTTATAATTCTGTGACTTTGAGGTAAATATGCCCATTAAGTAGGGGAAGGAAAAGTTCTGTCCCCGATGATGTCCTGTTTGGCTTAAAAATGTAAACAGCTTATTTTTAACGTAAGGTAAGTCTCAATCTTTGAAGGTTTCAAAGTATGATTGCTTTTTTGGAAAAGGCTATTTGAGAGCAGGAAAATATTATTTTGAATTTGGGTCAAAAGTTGAAGGCATAGCATCTATGATTTATCAGAACTACAAGAATAAATTATAACTATTGAGGTATTCCTTCCTTCTATGAAATTTTTAGTGTAATAACTATTTCTAGAATACACTACCATAAATAAAACTAAGATAAAATTAAAGTACTATAAAACAATTGATTGCACCAAATTTAAACATCTGTATTAGACTAAGGGAAGATTTCTTTGCTTCTAAGAACACTCAGTGGTTTTCAATTAATTTATAAACAAAAAAAGAAATGTTTTCCCTTCTAAGTAAGTTTTTATTTCTATTCCATTATTGACCTTTTTGCCTTGAATGTTTTGCACTTAGAAAAATTATCATCTTTTCTCATAAATTTGGCTCATATTTTTCAAGGTATAAGGAACCATATATTTTATATTTATGTAATGTTTTATGGTCTACAATGTTTTCTCAATCTATTTAAGTACATCTAAGCTACATATTAATCTCATGAGGTAGATAAACCAGCTGTAATTTCACAAATGAGGAAAAGTATCATATTTATCCAAGATCAGATGATTAGTAAGTAATAGAACCAGGACAAGGCTCAACTCTTCTCATATTTAGTCTAGTGCTCTTTGAAATTCATCAACCATTCCAAGCTCAAAAAGTAAATATCCCTTTGCTTTTTATAAATCAGCACTTGGATTGCACTGGGATATCCAGAATATAAAATTACTTGTAGATTCTTGGTTACCCTTTTCTTTTTGCCATTTCAGTTTTGAAAGGGCAAACGATGGGAAGGTGTCCAAGTTTTATGCAGTGAAAACTTTACTTCCTGGGACTTGAGAGAGTCGAGTCAGTTTTGTCAAAATAAAGAAAACTATTCTTTATGTAACGTTCATAAGACAAATGAATTTTTAAAACTTGCAAAGGTGGCTATGTTATAACCTCACAAGCTGTATTTCAAAACATATTAGAGATCTTCCGCTTGTGGTCATCAAAGAGTAACTTGTACCAGACCAGCCGTCTCACCATAAACAACAGTAAAACTGGACAAAATATATGAAATTTTTTTTAGATGTTAGAAAACAGGCAGCACAGATCTGTGATTCCTAAGAAAAGTAAATGTAAGATGATTTCCAGTTACCCCAGCTTCCTGCCTGGAGGCACTGACAAATACAAGGGTGGAGGGCAAGAAAGGACAGAGGTCTCTACCCTGAGGATGCAGATATCATACCTTTAGTATCCTGAGATAGACAGACATTGTGGAACAGAAATGGAGACCTGTACAGAAAAGGACCTCCGGGATTCTGAATGTGGTTTTCCTTAGTCTTAGATCCAATACAAAATTCTCCATGCATGGGGAAAGAATCCATAATGTGGGGCAAAAAAAAAAAAAAAAAAAAGAAAAGCAACTGCTGATGAAAGAAAAACTGCTGAGAAACAGAGTTGAACAGCTACTAGAAGGCACCCAGGCTGGGATATATCTGAGTTAGTCAGAGTGTAGACATCTTATTAAATAACTCTAACATTCAGTAGCGACCCAGGAGAGGTCATGCTAATCTTATTCTATGTAAAAACTACTCTGAAATTTCCCTAGCATACCTTTAACACAAGGTATAAATTAATTAAGCTTAAGTAAATTAACTGTCTGCTGGAACAAAACTCAACATTCTATTAAGGAAGAATACAAAAGCCAGGTATTCAGCAACATGGCATTCACAATATCCAGCATATAATAAAAAATTACTAGACATGGTGAAGAAGCAATAAAATGTGCTACATAACAGAAAGAAAAGTCAGTCCATAGTAAATTTAAATAGTTTATTTTTAGCAACATGAGGTAAATTTCAGTCCTTAAGGATTTCAAAAAGTATGACTACTTTTTTTGGAAAAGACTATATTCCAAAATTAATAAGGTCATAAACAAAAAAAATCTTTTAAAATGACTCAGAAGAAAAAAGACACACTACTTACAAGAAGGCAACAATAACTCTAATATCATTAGATAGACTGTCAATCTCATTAGAAACAATGTAAATCAGACTACATAAGAATGACATTTTTATAGTACTGAAAGAGAAAGTCCAAATCTCAAAAAACTATCTTTCAGAAATGAAGGACAAATAAAGCCATTTTCAGACAAACAAATACTAAAAGAATCTGTTACCAGCAGATAAGCACTATAGGGTATATTATGCTATGGAATCCTCAGATTAATGGAAAATGTCATCAGGTGAAAATTCAGTCCACATAAAGGAATGAAAATTTCCAGAAAAAAATAAAGTTTAAAAAATATGAATAATTTCTCTCATTGCTTAATTCCAGAGGAAAATGAAAGTATACTATTGTATACTTGCATTTTATATTTATTTGTTGTATTTTATTGTTTGCCTTTTTAAACTTTCTTTTTTACTATTCTTGCCTATGTTTTTACTGTTTGCCTTTTATTGTATACTTTCCTTTCTCTGTAATAGACAGAATAATTACAAAAACACTGTATGGATATAGAAGACTTGAACAACACTATCAACTGACCTGACTAACACAATTCACCTTTTTGTCTAAGTAATCATAGAGCAGTCACCAATACCAACTGTAGGCTGTACCATAAAACAAGCTACAATAGATTTTATCAATTAATATCATATGGGATATGTCTTTTGACAACAAAATTAACTACTTTGATTTGATTTTAAAACAGTTATCAGAAAATCTCCAAATATTTTGAAATCAAGGAATCTATGTCTTAATAACCCCTGGGTTAAAGAATAAATTAGAAAATATTCTTACATGAATGATAATTGAAATAATACATATCCAAATTTTTGGAATGCAGTATTTAAGGAGAGTTTTATATCTCAACTTGCTTATATAAAAAAGAGGAAAGGATTAAAATAAATGGTCATTGCGTTCACCTTAAAAATCTAGAGAAAAAAGTAAAAACCCAAAAATAAGCAGAAGAAAAGAAATAATAATGGAAAGAGTAGATATTAATGAAATAGAAAACAGGTGAATAATAAAGAAAACCATAAAACAGAATTTTGATTTTTTGAAAATACTATCAAAATCAATAACACCCTACCTGGACTGATCAACATAAAAACAGAAAAAAAACCAAATGACCAATATCAAGAAAAAAAGGGATGATATTACTAACAATTTATAGACATTAAAAGAATAATAAAATGTATAAACATTTAAATCAAGACTTAAAGGGTTAATTACTTGAATGATATGAATGACTAAAACTGACAGAAGAGGAAATAGAAAATTAGAATAATCCTATAATAATTAAAGACATGTATTTTTATTTGAAACCTTCCCAACAAAATGCCAGGCATCTATGGCTTCATACAGGAATTCTATCAAACAATTAAGGAAAAAATAATATCAATTTTATAAAATGAATTAGAGTTCAAAATATGTTTTTTGTCTTTACTCTTTGATTTTAAAAGTAGCACAAGGTTTAGAGAACAGTTCAATCTGTAAATAATATGACTACTATAAAAAATCTTTTTTTTTTAATTTTTTATTGCATTTTAGGTTTTGGGGTACACGTGCAGAACATGCAAGACAGTTGCATAGGTACACACATGGCAGTGTGTTTTGCTTCCTTTCTCCCCTTCACCCACATTTGGCATTTCTCCCCAGTTTATCCCTCCCCAGCTCCCCCCTGCTGGCCCTCCCCTTTTCCCCCCAATAGACCCCAGTGTTTAGTACTCCCCTCCCTGTGTCCATGTGTTCTCATTTTTTATCTCCCACCTATGAGTGAGAATATGCGGTATTTCATTTTCTATTCTTGTGTCAGTTTGCTGAGAATGATGTTCTCCAGCTTCATCCATGTCCCTACAAATGACACGAACTCATCATTTCTGATTGCTGCATAATATTCCATGGTGTATATGTGCCACATTAGAAGAAAATCTAGGCAAAACCATCCAGGACATAGGAGTTGGCAAGGACTTCATGAACAAAACACCAAAAGCATTGGCAACAAAAGCCAAAATAGACAAATGGGACCTAATCAAATTCCACAGCTTCTGCACAGCAAAAGAAACAGTCGCTAGAGTGAATCAGCAACCAACAGAATGGGAAAAAATTTTTGCAGTTTACCCATCTGACAAAGGGCTGATATCCAGAATTTACAAAGAACTCAAACAGATTTACAGGAAAAAAACAAACAAGCCCATTCAAAAATGGGCAAAGGATATGAACAGACACTTTACAAAAGAAGACATATATGTGGCCAACAATCATATGAAAAAATGCTCATCATCACTGGTCATTAGAGAGATGCAAATCAAAACCACATTGAGATACCATCTCACGCCAGTTAGAATGGTGATCATTAAAAAATCTGGAGACAACAGATGCTGGAGAGGATGTGGAGAAAAAGGAACACTTTTACACTGTTGGTGGGAGTGTAAATTAGTTCAACCATTGTGGAAGACAGTGTGGCGATTCCTCAAGGCCTTAGAAATAGAAATTCCATTTGACCCTGCAATCCCATTACTGGGTATATATCCAAAGGACTATAAATCATTTTACTATAAGGACACATGCACACAAATGTTCACTGCAGCACTGTTTACAATAGCAAAGACCTGGAACCAACCCAAATGCCCATTGATGATAGACTAGATTGGGAAAAAAAAAATCTTTAAAATTAGATTGAGGAAACAGAACTACATCAAAACATGAACTCAAATTCAAAACACCAATGATTGTAATTCATTCCTGAGCTGGGAGACAGTGGGCTGAGGGTACCTCTGCCTTTCAGCTCAGGAGGTCAGAAAGCTGAGAAATGTTTTACTGTGCTTTGCCACAAAGTTATATTATGCTGAGTTGAAGTTAAATAATGCTAGTTACTGCCTCATTTTTCTCCTGTTTCATATGACTTAACTTGCTGTTTCTACTTCCCCTTCTATTCTTTTTATCTCACTCTAATCAAGCTTTCAAATCACTCCTTCACTGAAACTACCCTTGATAAAGTTACCAATGACCTCCTGTTTCCAACCCCAATTGTTATGCCTTTACACTGAATATTTTCTTCTTCTTGAAACAGTTTTGTCTACTGGATTTGGGGACATACACTCTCTTGGTTTTTCTTACTTCAATGGCTATTCTTTCTTCGTCTCCATTGCTAGTTTTCCATCTGCTCCTACCACAAAATACCAGGACATAAATTTTTTAATGCAGCCTAATACACAAACCAGAAACAGAAAAGTCTCATAAAATGGAATTTACACTTACTACATGAGATATATGTTGACAATTGTCTATTCTAGTTAGGTTTGTCTAATCTGTTTTAACCTTGTTGACAGAAAAGTGTCAAACTCTGTAAAATATCTAAAGAAATTTATTCTAAGCCAAATGTGGAGGACCATGACCCATGACACAGCCCCAGGAGGTCCTGAGAACATGTGCCTTAAGTGGCAGGCTGTAACTTGGTTTTATACATTTTAGGGAGACATAAGGTATCAATCAATACATATGGATTATGCATTGAGTTGGTCCAGAAAGGCAGGACAACTTGAAGCAGGGTGGGAGTTGTGGGGTTATTGGGGGGGTGGTTATAGGTTGTAGCTGGATTCAAAGATTTTCTTAATGGCAACTGGGCTGGTTGAAGGAGTTAAATTATTATCCAAGGACCTAGAATCAATATAAAGGAGTGTTCAGGTTAAGATAAAGAATTATGGGGACCATGGTTTTAATTATGCAGATGAAACCTCAAGATAGTAAACATCAGAGACAATAGATGGTGAATATCTCTAATTAGACTCCCTCCAAAAAAATGCTAGACTCTTAATTAATCTCTCCTGGATCAAGAAAAGACCTGGAAAGGGGAGGGGATTGTCTACAGAATATAGATTTTCCCCGCAAGAGACAGCTTTCCAGGGTCACTTTAAAGTATATTGAAGAAATATATTTTGGGGTAAAATACCTTGATGTCTTTTAGGGCCTGTGAGCTGTCATGGGCTGTCACTAGAATCAGGTTGGGATTTTGTATCTTATTGCTACAAAGAGACTGTTTTGTCAGTCTTAAGATCTCTGTTTTAATGTTAATGCTGATCAGTTGTGCCTGAATTTAAAAATAAAGAGTGCATAATGAGGCATGTCCAACCCCTCCTTCCCATCATGGACTGAACTCGTTTTTTAGGATTACTTTGGAATGTCCTAGGTTGGAGAGGAAGGTTCCATTCAGTCAATTGAGGGGCTCAGAATTTTCAGTTTACAGGATATTGACTAATTCTTTTTTTTTTTTTGCGGGGGGGGAGGAAGGCAGGAAGGAAGGGAATAAGGACGGTAGGGAGGAAGGAAGGGATGAAGGAAGGAAGGAAGGGAGGAAGCGGGGAGGGAGGGAGGGAGGGAAGGGGAGAAAGGAAATCAAGCAATGAAAGAGACATTGCCGACCTGGATCTAGAGGTTTACAAGTTGATTTCTTTTTTTTTGAGAGAAGGAAAGAAAAAAAAATGAGTAAAGGAGAGGAAGAAAGAGGGAGAGTAAATGGAAATATTGCTTTATTTTGAAAAAAATTGGGTATTAATAATGGCCAATCAATGCTTCATTTAAACTAATGGGTAGGTGTGATGTGGTTTTGACAAGAATGTATATTTTGTGTATTTGAAGTGGAGAGCTCTATAAATATTTATTAAGTTTACTTGTTCTGGATCTGAGTTCGAGTCCTTGATATCCTTATTAATTTTCTGTCTCATTGAATCTAAGTCTCCTATCTGGGTGTTAGGATCACTAGCTCTTGTTGTTGCATTGATCCTTTTACCACTATATCTTTGTTGCTTTAAAATCTATTTTATCCGATACAAGAATTGCAACTCCTGCTTTTTATTTATTTATTATTTATTTTTGCTCTCCATTTGGTTGGTCAATCTTTCTCCATCCCTTTGTTTTGAGTCTTTGTGTATCCTTGCATGTGAAACAGGTCTGGATGTAACATGCCATTGGGTTTTGGCTGTGTCTTTTGATTGGGAATTGAGTCAATTTAAATTTAGGGTTACTGCCATTTGATGTTGACTGGCTGTTTTATCCATTTGTTGGTGTAAATTCTTCTTTATGTTGGTGCTCTTTACTTTTTGGTGTATTTTTAGAAAGGCTAATACTGGTTGTTTCTTTCTGTGTGTAATGCTTCTTTCAGAAGCTCTTGTAAAGCAGGCCTGGTGGTAATAAAATCTCTGAGTTCTTGCTTGTTCATAAAAGATTTTATTTTTCCTTCAGTTGTGAAGCTTAGTTTGGCTGGATATGAAATTCTGGGCTGAAGGTTCTGTTCTTTGAGGATGTTGAATATTGGCCCCCACTCTCTTCTGGCCTGTAGAGTTTCTGCCGAGAGATCTGCTGTAAGTCTGATAGGCTTGCCTTTGTGGGTAATCTGACCTTTCTCTCTGGCTGCCCTTAGTATCCTCTCCTTCGTTTCAACCCTGGTGAATCTAACGATTATGTGCCTTGGGGTTGCTCTTCTTGAGGAATATCTTTGTGGTGTTCTCTGTATTACCTGGGGTTGAATGTTGACCTGCTTTGCTAGTTTAGGAAAATTTTCCTGAATAATATCCTGAAGGGTATTTTCCAGCTTGGATTCATTCTCTCCGTCACATTCAGGTACACCTATCAAACATAAATTTGGTCTTTTCACATAGTCCCACATTTCTTGGAGACTTTGCTCATTCCTTTTTATCCTTTTTTCTCTAATCTTTTCTTCACGTTTTATTTCATTAAGTTGGACTTTGACCTCTGATATCCCTTCTTCTGCTTGAACAATTCGAGTGTTTAAACCTGTGCATACTTCTCGGAGTTCCTGTATTGTATTCTTCAGTTCCATTAATTCACTCATACTCCTCTCTAAGTTGTCTATTCTCAATAGGATTTCATCAAACCTTTTTTCAAAGTTCCTAGTTTCTTTACGTTGGGCTACAACATGTTCTTTTAACTCACCGAAGTTTGTTATTATCCATTCCTTGAAGAGTGATTCTGTCATCAGGAGGCGCTCGTTCTCCATCAAGCCTTGTTCCATTGTTGATGTGGAACTGTGATCATCTTTAGAGGGAGAGGCGTTCTGACTTTGAGTATTCTCAGCTTTTTTATGCTGGTTTCTTCCCATCATTGTAAATTTATCCTCCTGTTGTCTTTGAAATTACCAACTTTCAGATTAGGTCTCTTGAGTGGACGTCCAGGTTGTTAGTTCCCAGGGCCAGAGCAGGGGCGTTAAAACTGATGGTGCTTTTCTGCCCAGGATTCTCCTGTCGGGCTTCCTTCTTGTTTCCATAGTAGGTGACTCTGCCTTCCCGGGGCTCCAAACCTCGGTCAGAAGGGGAACCGGTCCGTTTACTCTGTGCCGAGTGCTGCTGCGTCAAGGTGCTGGCGGAACCGCTGCGCCGACCAGGAGAGTCACGCTGGCGACTCATGTGTTTCCACCACTGGGGGATCTTCTGCTCCGTGAGCGACCAGACTTTGTCTGAAAGTGTGGCGTCCTATAGTTCTCCGTGCCTTCCCTGAGAGCTGCAATCCCGGGATGTTAGCGATCGGCCATCTTGGATCGTTCTGACTAATTCTTTTTAATGCTTGTTGCCACCATTAAATTGATTTCAGGACCTCTACTGGTTCATAACCTGTCTTTTGAAAAATTCTACTCCAATGGTTGTAGTGCCCCAGTGTTCAGGTTTTGAAACTTTTCTCTAGTCACATTCTTTCCTCAGTTTAAGCCATTCAGTTTCCCAAAGGAGGAAGCCAAATTGTCTCTATTTGCAGATGACATGATTGTATTTATAGAAGATCCCATAGTCTCAGCCCAAAATCTCCTGAAGCTGATAAGCAACTTCAGCAAAGTCTCAGGATACAAAATCATTGTGCAAATATCACCAGCATTCCTATATACCAATAACAGACTGAAAGAGAGCCAAATCAAGAACGAACTGTCATTCACAATTGCTACAAAGAGAATAAAATACCTAGGAATACAACTAACAAGGAACGTAAAGGACCTCTTCACAAAGAACTACAAACCACTGCTCAATGAAATAAGAGAGGATACAAAGAGATGGAGAAACATTTCATGTTCATGGCTAGGAAGAATCAATATTGTGAAAATGGCCATACTGCCCAAAGTAATTTATAGATTCAATGCTATCCCTATCAAGCTACCAATGATCTTCTTCACAGAACTGGAAAAAACTACCTTAAACTTCATATGGAACCAAAAAAGAGCCTGCATAGCCAAGTCAATTCTAAACAAAAAGAACACAGCAGGAGGCATCACACTACTGGACTTCAAACTATACTTCAAGCCTACAGTAATCAAAACAGCATGGTACTGGTACCAAAACAGAGATATAGACCAATGGAACAGAACAGAGGCCTCGGAGGCAACACAACATATCTGCAACCATACGATCTTGGATAAACCTGACAAAAACAAGCAATGGGGAAAGGATTCCCTGTTTTAAAAAAAATGGTGTTGGGAAAACTGGCTAGCTATGTGAAGAAAACGGAAACTGGACCCTTTCCTGACACTTTACACAAAAATTAACTCCAGATGGATTAAAGACTTAAACATAAGACCTAACACCATAAAAACCCTAGAAGAAAATCTAGGCAAAACCATTCAGGACATAGGAGTAGGTAAGGACTTCATGACCAAAACACTAAAAGCATTGGCAACAAAAGCCAAAATAGACAAATGGGACCTAATCAAACACCACAGCTTCTGCACAGCAAAAGAAACAGTCATTAGAGTGAATCGGCAACCAACAGAATGGGAAAAAAATTTTGCAGTTTACCCATCTGACAAAGGGCTGATATCCAGAATTTACAAAGAACTAAAACAGATTTACAAGAACAAAACAAGCCCATTCAAAATTGGGCAAAGGATATGAACAGACACTTTACAAAAGAAGATATACATGAGGCCAACAAACATATAAAAAAAATGCTCATCATCATCACTGGTCATTAGAGAGATGCAAATCAAAACTACATTGAGATACCATCTCACACCAGTTAAAATGGTGATCATTAAAAAATCTGGAGACGACAGATGCTGGAGAGGATGTGGAGAAATAGGAACACTTTTACACTGCTGGTGGGAGTGTAAATTAGTTCAACCATTGTGGAAGACGGTGTGGCAATTCCTCAAGGACCTAGAAATAGAAATTCCATTTGACCCAGCAATCCCATTACTGGTATATATCTGAAGGATTATAAATTCTTCTACTATAAGGACACATGCACACGAATGTTCATTGCAGCACTGTTTACAATAGCAAACACCTGGAACCAACCCAAATGCCCATCGATGATAGACTGGACCGGGAAAATGTGGCACATATACACCATGGAATATTATGCAGCCATCAAAAACGATGCGTTCGTGTCCTTTGTAGGGACATGGACAAACCTGGAGACCATCATTCTCAGCAAACTAACACAAGAACAGAAAATGAAATACTGCATGTTCTCACTAATAGGTGGGTGTTGAACAATGAGAACACATGGACACAGGGAGGGGAGCACTACACACTAGGGTCTGTTGGGGGGAATAGGGGATGGACAGTGGAGTGTGAGGAGTTGGGGAGAGATAGCATGGGGAGAAATGACACATATAGGTGAAGGGGATGAAGGCAGCAAATTACACTGCCACGTGTGTACCTATGCAACTATCTTGCATGTTCTTCATTCACATATATCCCAAAACCTAAAATGCAATTTAAAAAAAGAGAAAACAAAATGTGTTGCAAACAGAAGAAAATAAAATTATATCCTAAGGAAAAACAAAAAGCATTTACACATTGGAATTTTTCATAGCTATATCCCCAGCTCTTAAACTTCCAGGAACACTAGCTTTTTATAGCTGAAATCATATTCTAAATTTACATGTAAATGTCCAGAAGAAAATTTTAATGTAATTTGTCTAATACAGAACTTAACAACATGCTCTCCCAACCCTTCTCTTCAGCCAATCTACCTTGTCTTAGTTGCTGAGGGTAAAAATTTTGGCATATCTTTTGATACCTCTCTTTTTCAAATCCACAATCATATCAGCAAAAACATTCTACCAGCTCTATTTTAAAATGTATTCTAATTTTGACCATCTTTTATCATCAGCTCTCACCTGAGGAATGACAATAACCTCTTTATTGGTCTCCCTGCTTCCATTCTTATCCCATTAAAATCCATACTTCATATAGTAACCACAATGATCCTTTTAAAATGTTAATCACATATCCCTGCTCAGAAGATCACAATGGCTTCACATCACACTGGAATAAAACCTCAAATACCTTCCAGGGCCCTCAGAGCCTTGTGATCTGGCCTCTGTCTACTCTGAATACTCTTCCATTTCAGCCAGCCTGGATTCTTCAATTTCTCAAAGCCTTAGGCTTTCTGTTGTCAGGAAGACTTTGGACTTTCTGATTCTTCTCTCTGAACCCTACTTCCACAGAGAGCACAGTTTTCTGTATCTTCTGTCACTCAGATTCTGATAGAAGTTCAGAATTAAAGAGGTCACTGCTGACTATCCCACAAAAAAGAGCTAAACTTTGCCCTTGTGATTTATCTGCTTTACTTGTATTCATAGCATTTATCGTTACTCAACTTTATATTATACATTTGCTCAGTTTCCTTATGCACTATAAGTGTTACAATAGCATGAGCTCTGAGTATTTTGTTTGCTGCTGCACTTGTAGTCCGTGGCACAAAAGAAGCATTCAATATATATTTGTGGAGTGAGTGATTCACCATTTGTGCTCATACCCAAGGCCTTGGAAGCCCACCTCTTGCATCAGCATGCCCTGGATGTGGAACATGGAATCAAAGGAGATTATTTCCGAGCTTTAAGATTTAATGACTGCCCTGCTTGGTTTCAGACTTGCATGGGGCCTGTAGCCACTTTGTTTTGGCCAAATTCCCTTTTTTGAAACAGGAGCATTTACCCAATGCCTGTACCTGCATTGTATCTTGGAAGTAACTAACTTGCTTTTTATTTTTTATTTTTACTTTTTTATTATACTTTAAGTTCTGGGGTACATGTACAGATTGTGCAGGTTTGTTACATAGGTGTACATGTGCCATCGTGCTGGCTTGCTGCATTCATTGACCCATCATCCAGATTGGATATTTCTCCTAATGCTATTCCTCCCCAATTCCCCCCACCCCCTGCTATTCCTCCCCTAGCACCCATCCCCTCAGGCCCTGGGGATATTCCCCTCTCTGTGTCCCTGTGTCCCTGTGTTCTCATTTTTCAGCACCCACTTATGAGTGAGAACATGCGGTATTTTGTTTTCTGTTATTGTGTCAGTTTGCTGAGAATGATGGTTTCCAGCTTAATCCATGTTCCTACAAAGGACATGAATTCATCCTTTTTTATGGCTGCATAGTATTCCATGGTGTATATGTGCCACATTTTCTTTATCCAGCCTGTCATTGATGGGCATTTGGGTTGGTTCCAAGTCTTTGCTATTGTAAACAATGCCAAAATGAACATACGTGTACATATGTCTTTATCATAAAATGATTTATAATCTTTTGGGTATATACCCAGTAATGGGATTGCTGGGTCAAATGGTATTTCTATTTCTAAGTCCTTGAGGAATCACCACACTGTCTTCCACAATGGTTGAATTAATTTACACTCCCACCAACAGTGTGAAAGTGTTCCTTTTTCTCCACATCCTCTCCAGCATCTGTTGTCTCCTGATTTTTTAATGATCACCATTCTAACTGGCTTGAGGTGGTATCTCAATGTGGTTTTGATTTGCATTTCTCTAATGACCAGTGATGATGAGCATTTTTTCACATGTTTGTTGGCTGCATAAATGCCTTCTTTTGAAAAGTGTCTGTTCATATCCTTTGCCCACTTTTTGATGATATTGTTTGTCTCTTGTAAATTTGTTTAAGTTCTCCCTAGATTCCAGATATTAGCCCTTTGTCAGATGGGTAGATGGCAAAAATTTTTTCCTTTCTGTTGGTTGTCAGTTCACTCTTTTGCTGTGTTTCTTTTGCTGTGCAGAAGCTCTTAATTAGATCCCATTTGTCTATTTTGGCTTTTGTTGCCATTGCTTCTGGTGTTTTAGCCATGAAGTCCTTTCCCATGCCTATGTCCTGAATGGTATTGGGTAGGTTTTCTTCTGGAGTTTTTATGGTGTTAGGCCTCATGGTTTAAATCTTTAATCCATTTAGAGTTAATTTTTGTATAAGGTGTGAGGAAGGGATCCAGTTTCAACTTTCTGTATATGGCTAGCCAGTTTTCTGAACACCATTTATTAAATAGAAAATCCTTTCCCCATTTCTTGTTTCTGTCAGGTTTGTCAAAGATCAAATGGTTGTAGTTGTCTGGCATTCTTTCTGAGGTCTCTGTTCTGCTCCATTGGTCTATATCTCTGTTTTGGTACCAGTACCATGCTGTTTGATTACAGTCGCCTTGTAATATAGTTTGAAGTCAGGTAGCCTGATGCCTCCAGCTTTGTTGTTTTTTTTGTTTTTGTTTTTGTTTTTTTCCTTAGGATCATCTTGGCTATACAGTACAGGCTCTTTTTTGGTCTCATATGAAGTTTAAGGTGTTTTTTTCCAATTCTGTGAAGAAAGTCATTGGTAGCTTGATGGGGATAGTATTGAATTTATAAATTACTTTGGGCAGTATGGCCATTTTCACAATACTAATTCTTCCTAACCATGAGCATGGAATGTTTTCCATCTGTTTGTGTCCTCTCTTATTTCCTTAAGCAATGATTTGTAGTTCTTCTTGAAGAGGTCCTTTGCATCCCTTGTTAGTTGTATTCCTAGGTATTTTCTTAGTGAAGAAAATTGCTACAACAAAGTGTTGTAGCAATTGTGAATGGGAGTTCACTCATGATTTGGCTCTCTGTTTGTCTATTATTGGTGTATAGGAATGCTTGTGATTTTTGCAAACTGAGACCTTGCTTGAAGTTGCTTATCAGTTTAGGGAGATTTGGGGCTGAGATGTGGGGTTTTCTAAATATACAACCATGTCATCTGCAAACAAGGACAATTGAATTCCTCTCTTACTATTTAAATACCCTTTATTTCTTTCTCTTGCCTGAAGGCCCTTGCCAGAACTTCCAATACTATGTTGAATAGGAGTGGTAAGAGAGGGCATCCTTGCTTGTGCCAGTTTTCAAAGGGACCGCTTCCAGCTTAGTCCATTCAGTATGATATTGGCTGTGGTTTTGTCATAAATAGCTCTTATTATTTTGAGATATGATCCATTGATGGTTTATTGAGCGTTTTTAGCATAAAGGTCTGTTGAATTTTGTCAAAGGCCTTCTCTGCATCTATTGAGATAATCATGTGGTTTTTGTTTTTGGTTCTGTTTATGTGATGGTTTATGTTTATAGATTTGCAGATGTTAAACCAGCCTTGCA
Source organism: Callithrix jacchus (assembly GCF_049354715.1). Classification (NCBI taxonomy): domain Eukaryota; kingdom Metazoa; phylum Chordata; class Mammalia; order Primates; family Cebidae; genus Callithrix; species Callithrix jacchus. The sequence continues at coordinate 188,884,019 of NC_133503.1, read as the reverse complement.
TCCCTGGGATGAGGTCAACTCGATCGTGATGGATAAGCTTTTTGATGTGCTGTTGCAATTGGTTTGCCAGTATTTTATTGAAGACTTTTGCAACAATGTTCATCATGGATATCGGTCTGAAATTTTCTTTTTTAGTTGCATCTCTGCCAGGTTTTGGTATCAGGATGATGTTGGTCTCATAAATCAAATTAGTGAGGATTCCCTCATTTTATATTGTTTGGAATCATTTCAGAAGGAATAGCATTAGCTTCTCTTTCTATCTCTGGTAGAATTTGGCTGTGAATACATCTGGTTCTGGATTTGTTTTGGTTGTTAGGCTATTAATTGCTGCCTCAACTTCAGACCTTGTTATTGGCCTATTCAAGAATTCAACTTCTTCCTGGTTTAGTCTTGGGAGGGTATAAGTGTCCAAGAATGTATCCATTTCTTCTAGATTTACTGGTTTATTTGCATAGGGGTGTTTGTAGTAATCTCTGATGATAGTTAGTATTTCTGTGGGATTGATGGTGATATCCCCTTTATCATTGTTTATTGCATCTATTTGAATCTTCTCTCTTTTCATTTTTATTAGTTTGGCTAATAGTCTATCTAATTTGTTGATCTTTTCAAAAAACCACCTCCTGGATTTATTGATTTTTGAAGGTTTTTTTTTTATGTCTCTATTTCCTTCGTTTCTGCTTTGATCTTAGTTATTTCTTTTCTTCTGCTAGCTTTTGAGTTTGTTTGATCTTGGTCCTCTATTTCTTTTAATCGTGACATTAGGATGTTGATTTTATCTTTCCTCACTTCTCTTGTGGGCATTTATTGCTATAAATTTCCCTCTAGACACTGCTTTAAACGTGTCCCAGAGATTCTGGTACATCTTTTCTTTGTTTTCATTGGTTATGAAGAACATCTTTATTTCTGCCTTCATTTCATTATTTATCCAGTCATTCAAGAGCAGGTTGTTTAGTTTCCATGTAGTTGTGCAGCTTTGAGTTAGTTTTTTAATCCTGAGTTCTAATTTGATTGCACTGTGGTCCGAAAGACTATTTGTTATGATTTCCATTCTTTTGCATTTGCTGAGGAGTGTTTTACTTCCAATTATGTGATCAATTTTAGAATAAGTGGGATGTGGTACTGAGAAGAATGTATATTATGTGCTTTTGGGGTGAGGAGTTCTGTAGAGGTCTAGTAGGTCTGCTTGGTCCAGATCTGAGTTCAAGTCCAGGATATCCTTGTTAATTATCTGTCTCGTTGCTCTGTCTAGTATGGACAGTGGGGTGTTAAATTCTCCCACTATTGTTGTGTTGGATCTAAGCCTCTTTGTAGGTCATTAAGAACTTGCTTTATGTATCTGGGTTTTCCTGTATTGGGTGCGTACATATTTAGGATAGTTAGCTCTTCTCGTTGCATTAATCCCTTCACCATTATGCAATGCCCTTCTTTGTCTCTTTTGATATTTGTTGGTTTAAGGTCTGTTTTATTGGAGACTAGGATTGCAACCCCAGGTTTTTTTTGCTCTCATTTGCTTGGTAAATCTTCTTCCATCCTTTATTTTGAGCCTATGCATGTCTTTGCACGTGAGATGGGTTTCCTGAATACAGTATACCCATGGGTCTTGACTTTTTATCCAATTTGCCAGTCTGTATTTTTTGATTGGGGCATTTAGCCCCAATTTTACATTTAAGGTTTATATTTACATTTAAGGTTAATATTGTTATGTATGAATTTGATCCTTCCATTTTGGTGCTAGCTGCTTGTTTTGCCCATTAGTTGATGCATTTTCTTGATAGTGTCAATGGTCTTTACAGTTTAATATATTTTTGCAGTGGCTGGTACTTGGTATTTCTTTCCATGTTTAGTGCTTCCTTCAGGAGCTCTTGTAGAGCAGGCCTTGTGGTGAAGAAATCTCTCAGCACTTGCTTGTCTATAAAGGATTTTATTTCTCCTTCTCTTATGAAGCTTAGTTTGACCCGATATGAAATTCTGGATTGAAAATTACTTTCTTTTAGGATGTTGAATATTGGTCCCCACTCTCTTCTGGCTTGTAGGGTTTCTGCCGAGAGATCTGCTGTGAGTCTGTTGGGCTTCCCTTTGTGGGTAACTTGACCTTTCTCTCTGGCTGCCCCTAGCATTTTTCCCTTCATTTCAACCCTGATGAATCTGATGATTATGTGCCCTGCAGTTGCTCTTCTTGAGGAATACCTTTGTGGTGTTCTCTGTATTTCCTGTATTTGAATGTTGGCCTGCCTTGTTAGGTTGGGGAAGTTCTGGATAATATCCTGAAGGGTGTTCTCTAATTTGGTTTCATTCTCCCATTACCTTCAGGTACACTGCTCAAACATAGATTAGGTCTTCTCACATAATCCCCTATTTCTGGGAGTCTTTGCTCATTTCTTTTCACCCTTTTTTCTTTAATCTTGACTTCTCACTTTATTTCATTGAGTTGACCTTCAATCTCTGATATCTTTCTTCTATTTGATCGATTTAGCTATTGAAACGTGTGTGTCCTTCACATAGTTCTCATGCTGTGTTTTTCAGCTCCATCGTGTCATTTACATTCTTCTCCACTCTGGTTATTCTACTAAGCATTTCATCTAATCTTTTTTCAAAGTTCTTACTTTCCTTGCGTTGGGTTAGAGCATGCTCCTTTACCTTGGAAAAGTTTGTTATTACCCACTTTCTGAAGCCTGCTTCTGTCAATTTGTCACACTCATTATCCCTCCAGCTTTGTTTCCTTGCTGGTGAGGAGTTGTGATCCCTAGGAGGATAATAGGCATTTTAGCTTTTGGCAATTTCAGCCTTTTTGCACTGGTTTCTTACCATCTTCATGGATTTGTCTTCCTTTGGTCTTTGAAGTTGTTGATTTTGGGTGGAGTTTCTGAGTGGACGTCTTCTCTGTTGATGTTAAAGCTATTTCTTTCTGTTTGTTACTTTTCCTTCTAACAGTCAGGCCCCTCTGCTGAAGGTCTGCTGGAGTTTGCTGGAGGTCCTTTGAGACACTGCTTGCCTTAGAATCACAGGCAAGAGCTGCAAAACAGCATAGATTTTTGCCTATTTTTTCCTCTGGTAGCTTCACCCCCAAACAGTACCTACCATATGTCAGCCAGAGCTCTCCTGTATGACGTTTCTCCAAGTTAGGATACATGGGGGTCAGGGAGCAACCTGAGGTAGCCTGTCCCTTAATGGAGCTCAAGCACTGTGCTGGGGGATCCGTCACTGCCTTCAGGGCTGCTGGGAAGGGACATTTAAGTCTGCTGAAGTGGAACCCACAACCACTCCTTTTCCCAGGTGCTCTGTCCCAGGAAGGTGGCCTGCTATCTTTTTTTCTGAGGTGCCCTGTCCAGCAAGAAGGGAATCTACCTGACAGTCTGCCTTCAGAGGCCTTGCTCAGCTGCATGCTGGGCTCTGCCCAGCTGTTGTGTAAACTTTCCAGGGGCTTTCTTTACACAGGCAATGTTGAAACGCCTACCTCAGCATATGGCAGGCGCCCCTCCCTGCCACCAAGCTCGAATGTACCAAGTTGAGCTCAGGCTGCTGTGCTGGCTGCAAGAATTTCAAGCCAGTGGTTTTTAGCTTGGCACTGTAGGTGCCAGAGGGAGTCACCTGGTCTGAGGATTGTGTAGACTATGGGAAAAGTGCAATATCTGAGCCAGAGTGCCAGAAAAGTCCCTAATGGCTTCCCTTGGCTGGATGAGTGAGTTCTCCAGCCCCTTGTGCCTCCTGCATGAGGCAATGCCCCACTCTGCTTCCATTTGCCCACCTCAGGTTATTCCCACTGTCTAACCAGTCCCAATGAGATGAACCTGGTACCTCAGTTGGAAATGTGGAGCTCACTCGTCTTCTGACGCACTCTCACTGGGAACTGCAGGCCAGAGCTGTTCCTATTCATCCATCTTGTGCCTATCCTAACTTGCACTTTATTTTACAGGCTCATAGGTGGAAGGGACTTGCCTTATCTCAGATGAGACTTTGGACTTGGACTTCTGAGTTAATGCTGAAATTAGTTATGACTTTAGGGGACTGTGGGAAAGGCATGATTGGTTTTGAAATGTGAGAGGGGCATGAGATTTTGTGGGGGCCAGGGGCAGAATGATAGGATTTGGCTCTGTGTCCCCACCCAAATCTCATCTCAATTGTAATCTCAAGTGTTGGGGGAGGAACATGGTGGGAGGTGCTTGGATCATGGAGGTGGATTTTCCCTTTGTGCTCTCATGATAATGAGCGAGTGAATTCTCACAAGATCTGGTTGTTTAAGTTTGTAGCCCTTTTCCTTTTCTCTCTCTCTCTCTCTCTCTCTCTCTCTCTCTCTCTCTCTCTCTCCTCCTCCTCCTCCTTGTCCTCTATCTTACCATGGTAGAGCAGGAGAGAGAGAAAAGGGGAAAGGACTACACACTTGCCTCCATCCCCTTCACTTTCTGCCATGATTGTGAGTTTCCTGAGGCCTCCCAGCCATGCTTCCTGTACAGCCTGTGGAACTGTGAGTTCCTCAACCTCTTTTCTTCATAAACTACCCAGTCTCAGGTAGTTCTTTATAGCAGTGTGAGAATGGACTAGTACAGCTCATGTAAATATTAACTTCACATTTAATTTTATCTGTGGACCCAAAGGTGGTGTATTTAGCAAGCATGAGGATATGAGCGGGTGAAACCAAAAGTCCCCTAGAGGAAATGGAAAGATACCAAAGAGGAGGTGGGAACGCAGAAATGGATGAGAGGCGCTTGGAAGGTGAGCATCTTCATCTTCACTGTACTGCCTAGAGTCAATGCTCTCAAGCCCCTTGGAGTACTCAGAACGCACTAGCATTTTGTAATGCCACAGGGCTTTCTAACAGGCCCTTTGAATGTCCAAAGGAGGTTGCATGGTGGCATCAAAACAGGCTCATGTCAATTTGCTTCTCCAATACCGTCCCTGGTACATAACAATACTTATTCTTCCTTTCATGCATTCAACAAATATGTGTTGACATTGCCTATGTGGCACTTATCACAGATGTTGAAGTTAAGGACAGGAGCTGAGAGAAGCAGACACGAGAACAGGAATAACAGAGATTGATTACTGCTGAAGTACAGGTGCACACAGATTACTAAGGAAGCTCAGCAAAGAGGCACCAAACTCATCCTGGATGTTGGGAGACCCAGGGAAGCTTCTATCAGGAGGCAACGCCTGTGCTGAGCCCTAGAAACGTGCTCATGTTATATGTAGAAGAAGTAGGCAAAAAAAAACCAGGAAAGGCAGACTTGGCCAAAGGTGCAGAAACGAGAACGCTGGCATGTTAAAAACTGCAGGAAGCTCTTTCATATTGAACCAAAGAGCAACAGAAGGAGTAAATCAGAGGTCACATCATAAATGTGGCATGCTCTTGAGAATTTTACATTAAAAAATGGTGAACTATTGAAGTATTGAAAACATGATCAAATTTACACTACTGAAAGAATCCTCTAATAGTGGGAAGGACAGTAGACCTGCTCATAGGATGTTGCAAAGGTTCAGTGCAAGACACTGAGGGCCTGATCCAAATGAGAGACAATGGAGAGAGAGAGAAGGGGATAAATAATGGGTACAGGGGCAGAATCCATGAGTCCTAGTTGTTCATCAAACGTCAGGGGTGAGGAAGAGGAAGGACTCTGGCCGATTGCAAGGTTTCCTTCTTAGGTAGCTGTGTGGATAGTGTGTCCTTCACTAAGAGAGGGATCCCAGATAGGGAGGGGTTAGTAACCCTGCTGACAGTTGTGAATAGTGATACTTGGGTGGAATGTGGAGGTCTAGAAAACATCTCTATATATCTCGAACTCAGGAGGGAAGACTGGAGACTGAGACCTATCTTCCTCAGCACATGAATTAAACATGCAACCATCGCATACGTATGATGAGATAAAAGATCTAGACAATGTTGAAGAATGTGAATAGATGAGATCTATAGGAGATATAAAATGACACTACATAAAAGTGGCACAGGCGGTTTCATATAAAATACATATACATATTTTTCATGTAAGCAAGCAAATTTTCTTGCTTCAGACCCAAGTTACACATACCTAACTTCTCACAGTGATATTAAGGATGACTTACTTCATTTAGTCATTAGGTAAACTATTTTGAACAACAGTCTAAAAACAGTAAATGATTATCTCTTGATTGTGAAATTCTAGGGGGAAAAGGTATTCAATGTACACATACTAATAAGGGTAGCACCATATGTTCAGCAATAAAATTCAACTTCAAATGACATTCACAAAACCTTATTCTTCCTTTCGTTGTCATAATAATACTATACTAAGACCTTTGGAGCCACAACACAGTCTTCTATCTACTCTTCGACAAGACACCTTCACTAATCTGATGCTAAAACCAGGGTGGGACTTGCTGTGAAGCTGTTGAACCTTAACCTTGTGTTTATTTGATTGTATAATTTGCCAATAGTTGCAATGGTAAGATTTTTTATATTGCTTTCTTATCTAAATTATATGAGCGGCAGGCTGCACACATCTGAATTCACCCCTGAATATGAATGCCCTCTTTCACCACTCCTATTCAATATAGTCCTGGAAGTTCTAGCCAAAGCAATCAGGCAAGAAAAAGAAATAAAGGGTATTCAAGTAGGAAAGGTGGAAGCCAAATTGTCTCTATTTGCCGAGGACATGATAGTATACCTAGAAGACCCCATCGCCTCAGCCCCAAAACTCCTGAAACTGATAAGCAACTCCAGCAAAGTCTCAGGATATAAAATCAATGTGCAAAAATCATAAGCATTCCTCTACACCAATAACAGACTTAAAGAGAGCCAAATCAAGAACAAACTGCCATTCACAATTGCTACAAAAAGAATAAAATACCTAGGAATACAACTTACAAGGAACGTAAGGGACCTCTTCAAGGAAAACTACAAAACACTGCTCAACGAAATAAGAGAGGACACAAACAGATGGAGAAACATTCCATGTTCATGGTTAGGAAGAATTAATATCTTGAAAATGGCTATACTGCCCAAAGTAATTTACAGAATCAACGCTATCCCCATCAAGCTACCATTGACTTTCTTCACAGAACTGGAAAAAACCACCATGAACTTCATATGGAACCAAAAGAGAGCCCGCATAGCCAAGTCAATTCTAAGCAAAAAGAACACAGCGGGGGACATCACACTACCGGATTTCAAACTATACTACAAAGCTACAGTAATCAAAACAGCATGGTGCTGGTACCAAAACAGAGATATAGACCAATGGAACAAAACAGAGGCATCGGAGGCAACACAACATATCTACAACCATACAATCTTTGATAAACTTGACAAAAACAAGCAATGGGGAAAGGATTCCCTGTTTAATAAATGGTGTTGGGAAAACTGGCTAGCCATGTGCAGAAGGCAGAAACTGGACCCATTCCTGACACCTTACACTAAAATTAACTCCAGATGGATTAAAGACTTAAACATAAGAACTGGCACCATAAAAACCCTAGGAGAAAATCTAGGCAAAACCATCCAAGACATAGGAGTAGGCAAGGACTTCATGAACAAAACACCAAAAGCATTGGCAACAAAAGCCAAAATAAACGAATGGGACCTAATCAAACTCCACAGCTTCTGCACGGCAAAAGAAACAGTCACTAGAGTGAATCGGCAACCAACAGAATGGGAAAAAATTTTTGCAGTTTACCCATCTGACAAAGGGCTGATATCCAGAATTTACAAAGAACTCAAACAGATTTACAGGAAAAAAACAAGCCCATTCAAAAATGGGCAATGGATATGAACAGACACTTTACAAAAGAAGACATATATGAGGCCAACAATCATATGAAAAAATGCTCATTGTCACTGGTCATCAGAGAGATGCAAATCAAAACCACATTGAGATACCATCTCACGCCAGTTAGAATGGCGATCATTAAAAAATCTGGAGACAACAGATGCTGGAGAGGATGTGGAGAAAAAGGAACACTTTTACACTGTTGGTGGGAGTGTAAATTAGTTCAATCATTGTGGAAGACGGTGTGGCGATTCCTCAAGGCCTTAGAAATAGAAATTCCATTTGACCCAGCAATCCCATTACTGGGTATATATCCAAAGGACTATAAATCGTTCTACTATAAGGACACATGCACATGAATGTTCATTGCAGCACTGTTTACAATAGCAAAGACCTGGAATCAACCCAAATGCCCATTGATGATAGACTGGATTGGGAAAATGTGGCACATATGCACCATGGAATATTATGCAGCAATCAGAAATGATGAGTTCCTGTCATTTGTAGGGACATGGATGAATCTGGAGAACATCATTATCAGCAAACTGACACAAGAACAGAAAATGGAATACCACATGTTCTCACTCATAGGCAGGTGATGAAAAATGAGGACACATGGACACAGGGAGGGGAGTACTAAACAGTGGGGTCTACTGGGGGGAAAAGGGGAGGGCCAGCGGGTGGGGAGCTGGGGAGGGATAGCCTGGGGAAAAATGCCAAATGTAGGTGAAGGGGAGAAAGGAAGCAAAACACACTGCTATGTGTGTACCTATGCAACTGTCTTGCACGTTCTGCACATGTACCCCAAAACCTAAAATGCAATAAAAAATTAAAAAAAAAAAGAACTATAGTTCAAATGTTACATACGACAGATTAATAAAATCATTTTGACATTTTTCATCCATCAAATTAAATAAATAAATCAGACAATTGGTTCCCTCATCCAGATATCTGACATCAGGGCCCATGCCTTTTTACTACAGCAGGGTTTCTCCACCCTGGTTGCATGTTTGAACCACCAAATGGGCATTTGGGGTTGAGAATCATTGAATTATATTACCTCTGTTAACATTTCTTATTAAATTCAGAGATAACAAATTTTTACATTCTGAAGAAAATTTGCCAAATGGCAAAATAGCGGGACAAAGAGATGGAGTTTTTTGTATTTATTTTTAAATAATCATTCACTGACGATTGAATTATGCCAAATGCTATGAACAATTACTCATATAAAGATGTTTTTCCTTTTCTGAAGAAATTTTAATATAGCAAACAGACTCCATTTGTCCTGTAATAAGTTATTGATACTTTTTTTGACTTGGAATACATCATTATATACCTAGCAACTCTCTGTATTTTAATCAACATATGTATGAATCAAATTATTTTTGTTCAATTTTATTCATCATCCTGGGAACCTTTTCTGTGAAGAACCAACCACCTTCACCAGCATCTTTATTACCATGTTGTCTTTTTCCCTACATCCTAAGACTGAAAGAGAGAGATATTTCCTCCATTAGTTGAGCTTTTAAAGTTGCTACTGCCTAATTTAAGCCTTAACATTCCTCATGTAAAACAAAAACTATTTTTGTTGCCAGGCACAGTGGCTCCTGCCTGTAATCCCAGAACTTTGGGAGGTCGAGGCAGGTGAATCACTTGAGATTAGGAGTTTGAAAACAGCCTGGCCAACATGTTGAAACCCCATCTCTACTAAAAATGCAAAATTCATCCATGTGTGGTGGTGCATGCCTGTAATCCCAGCTGCTCAGGAGGCTGAGGCAGGACAATCACTTGAACCCGGGAGGAGGAGGTTGCAGAAAGCCGAGATTCCACCACTGTCCTCCAGCCTAGGCAACACAGTGAGACTCCTTCTCAAAAAGAAAAAGAAAAAGAACTATTTTTGCAAGCTAGCCTTTCAACAATTAACTTCCACCTCTATTAAGGGCCAGAGAAGCAAGATAAATTATATGTAAGATAAATCATTTGACTGCTTTCAAATTCCCTGGGATTCACTGGGCAAACCATCCACCTTTGCTTTGTTGCTTTCTTTTTCTATTTATAGAATATGGCATTTCTTAACTTCCACATCTACCTTTTTTTCTCATTTTAGGCAAATCAGAAGAACCTATTGTGTAGGGGACAGAGAAATGAGTGAAAGGATTAGATTCTGGTCTCAGCTCAATAGCTGTGTAATATTGGCCAAGTTACTCAAATTCTCCTAAACTCAGTTTCTTTTGTAAAATTAGGACACAAATATGGATCCTGTGTAATTCACAGTTGGTCAATGACCAAATGTGATATTTCTACTATGCTTTATTTGACAGAAATAGATTTTACGCATGAGCGTCTTTGACTCCTAAGATCTTTGACTGAATACATGAAAACTTGGAAAGCTGTATCATGAAGTGTATCTCAAATAAACAATTTAGCCAACTAAGTCTTTCACCTGAGTGTGGTAAACCATAAGAGACCTGATGCATTCTTCATGAATTGCAAATAACTGCAGACATTCAGTATGTTCTTTCATTTGGAAAATATCCCCTGGAAGACACTGTGCTATAATTTGAGAATCTGATGTTTCCGAAGGATTTAGAATCTGATTGACATTGAACAATTTCAAGGGCCATGATTGATTACAAAATATGAGTATGTGTAAAATGACTTTCTTGTATAACATTATTTCTCAAAGTTACTTCAGCCAGTATAAGCTCCTTAAACATGTAATGCTAAAAGTAACACCAAGAGCTAAATGTGTATTTAAATATGAGAGCAAGGACCAATATTTATTTAGAGTCACTGAACTAGACAGGAAGCACAGATATTGTCTGATAGACTAAGCCCTCATTTTACAAACAATGATAGAGGTTATGCAGCTTTGTCAAGATGCTGTTTTGCTGGAGAGTTGGAACTAGAACCCCAGTTCCCTAAATCAAAATCTAGGACTCTTAACTACACACTGACATGAAGATATTCCCTCAATTTTTCTCACTGAAATAGTATGAAAAATTGCAGAGGGCAAGACTGAATTTGTTTAGAATGTAAGCATGTGCAATATTTAGATTTCTATCAAAACTTTAACAAAGTTTTCCATCTTACGGTTTGATATCATATAAAACTGTTCAATTTGCATAATACCTGCGTTCTTTGTTCAGCCGGGATTTTCCTGTTAGACTCTTAGGGCCTAGTTAAAATGTATTCCGTTTGGTTGCTTACTCGTATTTGCAGTACTAATCTTAAGTTAAGATTTAATTATAGAATGCACTATACTAAATTAATCCCATTAGAGTTCATTTCATTATTCTTATGCAGCAAATTTGAAAAATTTGCTTAAAGGAGACAAACAATCATTTTATATAAACTCTTAAGTGGTAGATAGAACCACTTTTAAAATCCACTAAATCTTTTTATGAGGTAAACATTTTCTCCAATTTAGACCAGGCAGTTAGGTGTATATTGTCAAAGTAATGATTACCAAGATGCTATAATCACTAAATATTGTCAAGTCTTCAAAATTATATGTAGGGTGTTCTGGACACATTTAATCTGGACAAAATGTAAGGACAGGGAGATATCTAGAAAATGTATTCAAGGTAGCCTTGGCTTTGCCAGTAGAGTGAAGGAAGAGGCATTATATGCTATGGTCTTATGCTACAGCTGTTCCCAAATTCTTACATAACAGTTGCAAATAGGAATGCTTTCCTCATAAATGTTTAAGTCCAAGATTATGGCCCTTTCTTAAAGAAGTAGACTGCATTCCAGTTGCTTGCTTTTAAGAGAGGATTGTAGTAGGTGGATGAATACTTGAACATTAAAATAGAAAACATTTTCCGGATCAAGTAAGTAGTTCCCAACCATCGCCATAGCAAGAGGGCCGGAGTAGGCTGTGGTCCCAGGTCTACTGCTAGCTAATGTTGGAAAATCCTCTTACCCTTCCTGGGACTTAGTTTCCTCCTGTGTAAAATTTTGTTCTGTGTCGTCTATTCTATGCCAGCTTCAAATTCTCCCAAACGTCCAAATTCTTTGTGCAAAGCAGGCTGCTGAATTCTTCGCCAAAAGCTGAGATGTCTTCAGAGCCAATTGTTCATTTTATTGAATTCATTGCAACAACCTTTTCTCGGTTACAGATGAATGAATACGTGAACAAATGAATCAAGGGCAAATAATGGCACTTATGTGGGAGGCGAGAAATGAAAAGCCTGGTGTGTATTCATTCATTGTTAGATTGACTTCTAACTTACATTACCATAAGGCTTCTCAGATATATCGATAGAGTGAAGGAAAAGCATGTCTTCTAGGGAAAGAAGGATCTCCCCATTTGAGGTGAATTATTTTTGCGGGGCATATTGCTGGCTGCTCTCTTTCTGTTTTACATTTACATGGAAAGAGAGAGCTATACTTTTACATCCACTCTGAAAACAAAATTGATGAATTCTGAAAAGTATGAAAGGAGGCATTTAACTTTTCCCACTAGGATCCATCTAGTGAAAGTTTATTCCATCCAGTTTCCAGAGAGAAACTGTCCATTTCAATCACTGTAATAGAGTCTAGAAGCACAAAATCAGATGGGAAAGCCTGGATTTGTATCCCCTGAAAAAAGGAGATCATCTTTTTGTTATTGTGCTGTGCATTCCTAGAGTTTAGCTTCGTGCGTGGCATATAGTGGGTGCTCAAAAATGAGGATTTGCTTCTGCTGCTGGCTCTGCTGCCTCCCAGAAAAGTGTCCTAGCCCAGGCTTTCTTGGAAACAAAAGCTGAGGCAGGACTGTGTGCTAAGGCTTCCTTGAGAGGCACAATCCCAAAGCATCAGGAATGAGGGACAAAGGGTAGAAAGCAAATTGAAGTTGGTGTACTCCTGAGATAGCCAGAGCTGCCAAGAAAGGCATAGCTGGTTCTCAGCACAGGATGCTCCCTAGATGCACCATGGGGAAGCCCTGAGCCTCAAAACCACTCATCAAGGGAGAGGAATCCACTTGCCAGTTCTTACCTATGTCTCTTCTCTCAATCCACCCAATGGGCAGTGGCTCCCAGTATCACTTTAGGAGGCTGTGGCCTCTCAATGCAATAGAGCTTCCTAACAGTTGCCCAGCAGGGCCAGGGAACACCACTTAAGTGGTGTTGAGAACCCTATTGCATTACCCACACCACCATGCCTGGCAGGAGCCTAGAGGTGGTAGAAGGATCTGGAACCCACTGCTAAGCCAGGTTGGGCATCAGAGAGGAGCAGCTCTTCTCTCTGAACTATGATAGAGGCCATGCCAAAGACCAGCCTCCCCTGCCTCTGCAGGCTCACAGGGGCAGCAGTCTCTCCACTGAGTGAGTCATCACATCCTGGAAGACAGCAAGGCTAAGTGGATCTGCACAGGTGATAAACTGGGTCAGGGACAGTATGGTATTCTAGAAAATCATTTGACCCAAGTCTCAGTTCCTTCAGCTGTAAAATGCTAATTATCTGAGGATAAAATGAGAGGCATAACTTTAATTTTCTCATCCCTCTTCTCCCTCTCTTGCATCTACCCAGTAAAACTCATGCAGGAAGGATGCACCCACCCACCTTCCTCTTGTCTGCCTCCAGTTCTTGCTTTAAAAAAAAAGAAAATCCCACAGCCATATTGGTGCTACCAACCTCAAGTTAGCAGTCACCACTCCCAATCTTGGTACACTTCTGCTGAGCTTCCTCTCCATCTGGGCCTCTCCTCAGCTTCCCCTGCCCTTCCACTTGCAGCACACAGCCTTAGCCAGGAACGGCAGCAGGTTTTGTGAGCCTTGGAAGTTAGATGACGTTGGAAGTCCCCTTTAAGAAAAAATTTCTGAGTATAACATTTGGTATGAAAGTTAATACGCACTTAGAATGAGCAAAGAAAACACCAAATACCAGAGTCTTAGGAATCCAGATCCTTTCTACCGAGATATCTTTGGGCAATTTACTAGAAATGCTTATGGACTACAACCTGGTGTTTCTTCTAAGTTAGAATACCCGATAGCAGTGCTTCTCAAACCTTAAAATACATATACATATCAGGGAATTTATTAAGATGTAGGTCCTCACTCAGTAGGTCTGAGTGGCACCTGAGATTGTACATATGTGACAATACCCAGGGCATGCCTGGGTGATGCTGGCATTGCCCAGACACAATCCATACTTCAAGTAGCAACGCTATCCACCCCCAGAACTTACTGGGTCAGGTGCAAGTAAGCAAAGGTGAGGCTTGAACCTTCTCAGCTTCATTGCCTTCAGGCATAATACCCACTCCCCCCATCTTAGACAAAGGGACAATTCAAAATGGTATAGATGGAGAGAAAGGGAATAACTGTAGTAGGTGGATAACAGATCCTTTTCCAATGATTACTTTTGCCACAACTAAAGGAGAACCTCATTCTTATGTCAATCGTGGTCACTTCATGATTCTTTATGATATACACTCTGATTTGTGCCATATACGCAAACGTATTTAAAGATTCATATGGGCTGGATGACATGGCTCATGTGTAAAATCTCAGCACTTTAGGAAGCCAAGGCGGGAGGACTGCTTGAGCCCAGGGGTTTGAGACCAGCCAGGGCAACATAGTGTGATTTGTCTTTACTAAAATAACATTTAAAAAATTAATTGCTACAAAGAGAAGAAAATACCTAGGAATACAACTAACAAAGAATGTAAAGGACCTCTTCAAGGAGAACTACAAACCACTGCTCAACGAAATAAGAGAAGACACAAACAGATTGAGAAACATTCCATGCTCATGGTTAGGAAGAATCAATATCATGAAAATGGCCATACTGCACAAAGTAATTTACAGATTCAACACTATCCCCATCAAGCTACCAATGACCTTCTTCACAGAACTGGAAAAAAAACACCTTAAGTTTCATATGGAACCAAAAGAGAGCCTGCATAGCCAAGTCAATTCTAAGCAAAAAGAACAAAGCTAGAGGCATCAAACTACCTGACCTCAAACTATACTACAAGGCTACAGTAATCAAAACAGCATGGTACTGGTACCAAAACAGAGATATAAACCAATGGAACAGCAGAACAGAGGCCTCGGAGGCAATGCCACACATCTACAACCATCTGATCTTTGACAAACCTCACAAAAACAAGCAATGGGGAAAGGATTCCCTGTTTAACAGATTTACAAGTAAAAAACAAACAAGCCCATTCAAAAGTGGGCAAAGGATAGGAACAGACACTTTACAAAAGAAGACATACATGAGACCAACAAACATATGAAAAAATGCCCATTATCACTGGTCATTAGAGAAATGCAAATCAAAACTACATTGAGATACCATCTCACACCAGTTAGAATGGAAATTATTAAAAATCTGGAGACAACAGATGCTGGAGAGGATGTGGAAAAATAGGAACACTTTTACACCGTTGTTGGAAGTGTAAATTAGTTCAACCATTGTGGAAGACAGTGTGGCAATTCCTCAAGGACCTAGAAATAGAAATTCCATTTGACCCAGCAATCCCATTACTGGGTATATATCCAAAGGATTATAAATCATTCTATTGGCCAGGTGTGGTAGCTCAAGCCTGTAATCCCAGCACTTTGGGAGGCCGAGGCGGGCAGCATTCTCAGCAAACTGACGCAAGAACAGATCTCTCACAAGGTCGAGAGATCGAGACCATCCTGGCCAACATGGTGAAACCCTGTCTCTACTAAAAATATAAAAATTAGCTGGGCATGGTGGTGTGCGCCTATAGTCCCAGCTACTCAGGAGGCTGAGGCAGGAGAATTGCTTGAACCCAGGAGGCAGAGGTTGCAGTGAGTTGAGATTGTGCCACTGCACTCCAGCTTGGCACCTGGTGACAGAATGAGACTCTGTCTCAAAAAAAAAAATCATTCTATTATAAGGACACATGCACACGAATGTTCATTGCAGCACCATTTATAATAGCAAAGACTTGGAACCAACCCAAATGCCCATCGATGATAGACTGGACAGGGAAAATTTGGCATGTATACACCATGGAATACTATGCAGCCATAAAAAAATGATGAGTTTGTGTCCTTTGTAGGGACATGGATGAACCTGGAGACCATCATTCTCAGCAAACTGACACAAGAACAGAAAACCAAACACCGCATGTTCTCACTCATAGGTGGGTGTTGCACAATGAGAACACATGGACACAGGGAGGGGAGCATCACACACTGGGGTCTGTCGGGGGGAACTAGGGGAGGGACAGCAGGGGGTGGGGAGTTGGGGAGGGATAACATAGGGAGAAATGCCAGATATACGTGATGGGAGGGAAGGCAGCAAACCACACTGCCATGTATGTACCTATGCAACAATCTTACATGCTCTTCACATGTACCCCAAAACCTAAAATGCAATAAAATATATTTTAAAAACTAGCCAGCCATGGGGCATGTGCCTATT
This sequence comes from Callithrix jacchus, assembly GCF_049354715.1. NCBI lineage: Eukaryota > Metazoa > Chordata > Mammalia > Primates > Cebidae > Callithrix > Callithrix jacchus. Next base: position 188,867,895 of record NC_133503.1, on the reverse strand, counting down.
TCTAGCTACTCAGGAGGTTGAGGTGGTAGGGTCACTTGAACCCAGGAGTTCCACGCTGCAATGAGCTATGATCATGCCACCTCAAGCCTGGTGACAGAGTAAGTCTTTGTCTCTAAAAAAAGTTTTTAAAATTTTTTTGAATGGCATTATTAGAAGTCCTTCTGTTCTTATCTACTTATTTGTGTGAAAAGGTTTCTCAGACAGCATTTTTTTTTAATTTTCAACTCTTATTTTAAGTTCAGGAGTGCATGTACAGGTTTGTTACACAGGTAAATATGTGCCATGGTGGTTTGCTGCACATATCATCTCATCACCTCGGTATTAAGCCCAGAATCCATTAGCTGTTCTTCCTGATGCTCTCCCTCCCCGATCCCACCCTCCAACAGGCCCCTGTGTGTGTGTTCTCTGCCATATGTCCATGTTTTCTCATCATTCAGCTCCCACTTATAAGTGAGAACATCAGACAGCAAATTAATAAAAAGAAAATATAGGAAAAGTATTGATACAAAACTGTCTTATCCTTGCAAAAAATAATACTGATCCATGAATATTTAAACTACTTTAAAAACTCTATCTCATTAACTCTTGTATTTCCAACTTTCATATGTTTAATAATTATTTTTCATTTTACAATGCACTATATTGTCTTGACCAACTGAATGCAAATATTACTAACAACAGATTCAGTCCAGAAAAAAATACTGAATATTTAAAATGTGTGGTCAGAAGACTTCTTTTAAATTTAATTTTAATGTCTATATCTTGTTCCATAGATTGCTTGAAAAAATTTCCAAACATAGACGTATATTACAATGAAATTCTATAGAAGAAATAAGATGAAAATAAGATTACAAGGAGCAAAAATGGCACAGAATTCCAACTGTTTAAGAACTTGTTCATGAATATTTTAAGTGAATTATTGGATATCAAATGGTGATTTTTTATTGATTCCACTAGGTACAGTTTAAATAATCATATGATAGTTTTATCTTAAAGTTTCAGTGGTTATAATATGCCAAAATCACATCTTTTGAAATTACTTAAAATTATGATGAAAAAAGTTGTCAGCTTACAACTGTGTTGGGGCACACAGCTCCCAAGTCATCTTAGAGTTGATGTCAGCACACCGAGTTTGGGGACCTCTGCTCTACAAGGCAGCCTCCACTTGCTCACCTCTCTCTGTTCTCTGTTCCACATGCTCCAGCCTGGCTCAGCCTTATCTTCAGCAAAGTCACTTTTGCTCAAGTCCCTAATGCTCAGTGTAATATTACTCCAACAGACATTTACCTTCCTTATCTTGCTGGATTTGAAGCCAGCAGCATATTTACTAGCTTTCTAGGGCTACTGCAACCACAAACTGACTGGCTTAAAACCACAGAAATGCACACTTGCAGATGTGAGGCTCTGGGTGAAATCCTTCATGCCTCCTCCTAGTTCATGATGGTGGCTGTCCAACCTCAGCATTCCTTGGCTTGCAGTTGCATTGCTCCAGTTCCTGCCTTTGATGTCACTATGTGTCTGTGTTTTCGTGTGCATTGACCTTTTCTTACAAGGTTGCCTATCATATTGGATTAAGGACCCACCCTGTTCCAGTATGACCTCATCTTAACTAATCACACTGGCAACAACATTATGTCCAAGTAAGCTCATAGTCCAAGGTACCGGAGTTAGGATTTCAACATAACTTTTGGGAGAACACAATTCAACCCACAACAGTGACTAACTTTCTGTTTTCTTTGATAAACTCTCAAAACTCATTCTCTACTCTAGGTTCTCTTACTACCTCAATAGCCTCTTGCTCTCTGTCTCCTACACTGACTGTTCCTCTTGGACCTGTTTTCCCAGTATTGGAGCCCCGAGATCTCTGTTCTGCACACACATCTCACCTGCAGTCCCTCCTTGTTGAGGTCAACTAGGCCCAAAAACGTTTCCAGTCCCAATCTGCCAATGATCCCTTATTTTGCCATCTCCTTCAAGCCCCAGACCCAAATTTCCAAGTGTCTACTTAAAATAACCTCTTGATTGTCTCATAGACATCTTTAACCTGCTGCCTCCCAAATTCCACCCCTCACCTCCTCTCCATCTGCTCTCCCTCCAGTTCTCTCTATCTCAGTAACTGACACCCACATACCCCAGTCACTCATGCCAGTAACATGACAATCATCCTGGGTATATCTTGAATCCACAGAGTGTTCTCAGTTTCCCTTGCCAATACCCTAATCTAAGCTACCATCATCACTGTCTTGAAAACATTGCACTCTGGGTAAAATCCAAAGTCTGTACAAGGTCTTTGAGGCCCACATGTCATTCTTTGACAGGCCTACATAAGAATTAATTATTTAGGGAACTGCCCCTAAGTGAGATTTCACTGTTTACTATTTGATTAAAGCATAAACATTATGAATTTAGAATTTTATTTGTAGATTTCAGTCCAGTTGAAAACATAAATCCACTTATTATGCTTGTATTGTCTTATAGGACACTAACCAATTTCGTGTCTTTTAGAAAATGATTTCTACATTCTTTGGACTTTCTGATTATATAATCTTTTTTCAAGGAATCCTTCTTTGAATCAGCCTTATGATACTGCAAGTAGTCTCATTCATGAACAAAATTGCAATTTTGACATGTGCTTATTCTATATTTGAATGAAAATAATGTTTTCGGCTTTTCAAAAAATAGAATTGGCTTTGAAGATAGTTCAAGCTGCCCAAGCGGAATCCCATGCCAGGATCAATTAAACCGTGTGGTCCAAAAAGTCTTCCCCCAGGGCTGACCCCTCCAAGACCCCAGAGTGACTCTCCAGCAGTGCAGTGCTAGAACCTTTCCTTTGCTGTTTCCCCTTTCTCTCCCTCGCTCTCTCTCTCTCTCTCTCAATCTCTCTCTCTGTCAATCTCTCTCTCTCTCTCTCTCTCTGTCAATCTCTCTCTTTCCTCTCTCTCTCTGTCAAACTCTTTCTCTCTCTGTCAATCTCAATCTCTCTGTCAATCTCTCTCTCTCTGTCAATCTCTCTCTCTCTGTCAATCTCTCTCTCTCTGTCAATCTCTCTCTCTTTCCTCTCTCTCTCTGTCAAACTCTGTCAATCTCAATCTCTCTCTCTCTCTCTCTCTCTCTCTCTCTCTCGCTCGCTCTCTCTCTCTCTCTCTCTTTCTCTTTCTCTCTCTCTCTCTCTCTGACAGAGTCTCACTCTGTGGCCAAGGCTGGAGTGCAGTGGCACAGTCTCGGCTCACTGCAACCTTCACCTCCCAGCTTCAAGCAATTCTCCTGCCTCACCCGCCGAAATAGCTGGGATTACAAGCATATACCACCACGCCAGCTAATTTTTTTTGTATTTAGTAGAGATGGGGTTTCACCATTTTGGCCGGGCTGCTGTTGAACTCCTGACCTCAAGTGACCTGCCCACCTTGGCCTCCCAAAATGCTGGGATTACAAGTGTGAGCCACCGTGCCTGGCCTCTCTCCCTTTTTTAACCTGATGCTGTCTGTATCTTTCCTTTTGTTTCCAGTTCTTGGCCATATTTGGTTCTGTTTCTGGTTTGTGCAGAAAGCTGCAAGCTTTCACTGTGTCTCTGTGGCTGTGTATTTGCACATGCTGGTAAATTATTCCCTTTAGGAAAATAAATATTGGGAATCTGGTTTGAGGGTTTGAGCATTTGATAAGCTGTAGCTGGTGAAAGATGACAGAGTTTCCCGTTCATTGGTCTTTTCTGTTTTCTTATCTATATGTATCTCAAATCCAGAAAAAAAAATTGCTCTGTGAGACCCAGACAGGTAAGTCTCACATGTCTGTGCTCACCCTGACCTGTAGGCCCTGTGGCTTTATGGCCACAGCCACAAGCTCTTTGGGTACCTGGGTGTCTGTAACTGAGAAAGGCCTTTACCTCTCTATAAATGTCCTCCTACTTCCAGAGGTTATTATTAAGGTAGATTATAACACCTCTTCGGTTAAAGGACTTTTGATTGGTTTATAAAAATAGATATGTACTTATATAAAATTCATTATTTGCCACAATTCCCAGAAAATAAAGAAATTGAGTTTCTAATACTTTGATTACTTAACTATTGAAAATAAAGAAGTAACTCATCTCAGAAACTGCTGGCTTAGAAGCTATTTTTAAACAAGAATTCAGGTTCACATATTGAAGGTGAATCTTTGGACAAGTTAGACTGATGTAATAATTTTGATTTGAGAAAACAGAGAAGGATAAAAAATTTCAGTTGGGCAAGAGAAATAAGTTCAGGAGATCTACTGTACAACTTGGTGAGTATACTCAATAACAATGTATTGTATCCTTGAAAATCACCAAGTCAGTAGATTTTTAAGTGTTCTCACCACAAAAAAATTAAGTATATAAGATAATAGATATGTTAATTAGCTTTATTAACTATGCCACAATATAAACGTATTTCAAAACCTCATGTTGTACATGATAAATATATACAATTTTTATTTGTCAGTTTAAAAATTAATTTTAAAAATAGCCACTCTGTATCTTTTCCTTGGGCTTATCTGTGTGACATGTAATTCAAGTGTATGTTTTATTTTATTTGGTTTTGCTTTCTCATGCAGAAACAGCTAATCTTATTTTCTAAGCTATTAATATTACTCTATTGATTACATAGCTAACATTACTTCTACATCATACTTAGGATGTAAAAAAACAAAACCATGAGTTCAAATAAATTTAAACAAAATTCTAACAAACATTCTTAAGCAGTAATAATGTTTAGTACTATGTCAGCTTGAACCTAATTTTCAAGGTCCCTAGATAGCTTTACACCTTAGACTATAATGAAACTGAATTAATTAATGGAGAGTCTTGGCGTGTATATAAATGCTTTTGCTCTTTATTTCATTTATATATGTATGAGTCAGGAGATTATAGAGAGAGAGACAGGGACAGTCAAGATATCCAGGAATCTCTTTAGTGCAGAAGAAGCAAAAAATGTCATTAAAGCAAATTACTGATCCAAGAGTCTAGAGAATAAGAACTGATTACAAAGGACTGAATGAATTCATGAGTAAATAGGGTTAGTATTGATTTTAGTGTTTTGGTTTTTTCATGGATATATAATAGAGTCTGATCTATTTCTTCTTATGCTGTCCAAGTTCAGAAAAAAATAAACAATTATTCTGCCCAGACTCTTCCTCCCCACAACCAATTTTCTTCCTATCTCTAAAAGATCCCATTTCCCTTCTTGCCTGTTCATAATGCCAACGGCTAATAGGTATTGATCAAGTCACAGCCAAGCTGAAAGAGAACCTAAGTGTGGGAAAATCCACTGTTGAGGTTCTGATCCTCAGGCTAATGTCTGTTAGGAAAATTGTCTAAAACTTTGCTGATTCCTAGAAGCATTGACCTTAACCTTCTACTCTGCATATGATTAATCATTCACTTCACTACACTTGCATTCTGCTTGATGTCAGTGGATTCTTCTGAACCAAATATGTCTCTATATAGATTGTTAAACTCTAATTCTTTTCTTTTCTTTTCTTTTTTTTTTTTTTTTGATAGAGTCGCACTGTGTCTCCCAGACTGGAGCGCAGTGGTACAATCTCTGCTCACTGCAACATCTGCCTTCAGCTTCAAGTGATTCTCATGCCTCAGTGCCCCCAAGTAGCTGGGATTACAGGCACGTGCCACCACACCCTGCTAATTTCTGTATTTTCGGTACAGACAGCGTTTCACTGTGTTGACCAGGCTGGTCTCAAACTCCTGGCCTCAAATGATTCATTTGCCTCAGCCTCCCAAAGTGTTGGGTTTACAGGCATAAGCCACTGTGCCCATCAAGCTGTAATTCCTACAGGAGAATTATGCTTTTCCCTGTTTCTATTATCTTGATTGATTTTTGGAAGGGGACAGGATTTAGAATAACATTTCCAAGAAACATTGTTTAGGAATTCCCACATGAAAATACTACTTTCAATGTCACATATAGTTGGCTCATAAAAAGATTATTTAACTATCTTTGGGGAGTGCCTATATTTGAGGCTACTGTTTACTATTAATTAAGGGTTTAGGCTCTTGTGAAATTATATGTGTACTTGTCGATTTTATTCTGGTAGAAAAGATCATCCTCAAAGTTATGACTTTGCTGCCCTGCAGGACATTAACTAATTTTGGATCTCACCTGCCCATTATATGCTAACATTCTTTTCTCAAAGTGCCTATAAATACCCAGTCCTTCAAAATGCTCTTTGAACCACCTTATTCATCTGAGTGTTTCCCTCATTAATGCATTAATAAACTTCTGATTCATGTTATTCTATATGCATGAAAATCACACACTTTTTAATTTTTAAAAATTATGCATAAAGACCATCACTTGGAAGTACTTAGTATTATTCCTATTAATTACATACCACTCATTTCATTTATAATTTTCTGTGCCACACATTTTGTTAAACTACCAGCTCTTGAAGGAAGGCCCTGGGAAAATTCCCCTTTGTATTCTCTAGAGACTTCATACAGTGCCTTGCAAATGGTAGATACCCAATAAATATCTGTTAAATGTGACAGGAAGTGTGAATGAAAAACTGCTTATTTTTTGTAGAAAGTATATTAAGAAATAATTTTTATAATAAAAGAAACAATAATTGGCAAAATTGTTTTATCATAAAAGCAATTTTTATAATAAAAAGTAAGAAGTAATTGGCAAAATTGTTTTAAAATATTTCTTCAAAAACAGATTTCATCTTCATATTTTACTAGAAACAACACTTCAGAAGCCTTTGATGAGCAAGGTGGCTTAACTGTATTCTTTTAATTTATAAGAGTTTGCAATCACATCAAGTTAAAGAGCTTTTGCACAGCAAAGGATATCACCAAAATGAAGGGAAAACTGACAGAATGAAAGAAAATATTTGCAAACTATTTCTCTGACAAGGGATTAATAACTGGAATACATAAGGAGCTCAAACAACTCTATGGGAAAAAAATCTAACAATCCAATTAAAAATGGGCAAAATATTTGAATAGACATTTGTCAAAAGAAGACATACAAATGGCAAACAGACATATGAAAAGCTGCTCAACATCCTTGATCATCAGAGAAATACAAATTAAAAACTACAATGAGATACCATCTCACCCCAGCTAAAATGGCTTATGTCCAAAAGTCAGGCAGTAACAAAGCCTGGCAGGGATATGGAGAAAAGGAAACCCTTGTACACTGTTGGTTGGAATGTAAATTAGCACAACCACCATGGAGAACAGTTTGGAGGTTCCTCAAAAAGCTAAACACTTAGCTACCATATAATCCAGTAATCCTGCTGCTGGATTGGTACATAACCCAAAGAAAGGAAAGCAGTGTAGGGAAGAGATACCTGCACTCCCATGTTTGTTACAGCACTGTTTACAACAGCTAAGATTTGGAAGCAATCTAAGTGTTCATCAACAGATGAATGGATAAAGAAAATGTGGTACATACACACCATGGAGTATTATTCAGCCATAAAAGGAATGAGATCCAGTCATTTGCAACAACATGGATGGAACCAGAGATTATTATATGAGGTGAAATAAGCCAGGCACGGAAAGACAAACATCACATATTCTCACTCATTTATGAGGTCTAAAAATCAAAGCAATTGAACTCATGGACATAGAGAGTAGAGGGATGGTTACCAGAGGCTGGGAAGGGTAGTTGGGAGGTCTGGAGCTGGGGATGGCTCATAGGTACAAAAAATACTAGGATTCAATAAGACCTACTATTTTTAGAAAAATAAAAGGACTATAGTCAATAACAACTTAATTGTAAATTTAAAATTACTTAAAGTGTTTAATTGGATTGTTTTTAACACAGACGATAAATACTTGAGCAGATAGATACCCTACACTCCATGATGTGATTATCTCACATTGCATGCCTGTATCAAAATATCTCATGTACCCATAAATATATATACCTACTATGTACCAACAGAGATTAAAAATAAAAGTTAAAAAGTTGTCGAAAGAGGCTATGCTTATTACTAAAGAAAAGATGCAGTATACTCATATCTTTAATACTTGTTTTTATAAATAGCAAATCAGGTCACTCAAAATAAAATAGTTACGGAGAGAGTAAATTGGAAAATTTGCAATGTAATTTTGGTAAACCCAAAACAAATACCTCCGATAAGTGTGTAGAAACAAGGCAATAATTTAACATCATAGTTTTTTTTTAATTTCAGTTTTTATGAAGTGCTTGAGATAGAAGACCACCTGAGTCAACAAAACTCAACCACTGGGACTGAGAACAGAGACCACCTATGTCAATATGACCTAATTGTTTCAGGTAATTCATCCCAGGAAGATAAGACTGTAAACCAATAATTAACTGCACCATTTGCTTCAGGAAATCCTTGCAAGCCAATTTATCAAGACAAATAGTTGGCTCATCTGGGCAAACAGCTCTCCTATCAGAACAACATGCTCACCTATGCGAACAGCGTATCCTCAGGACCTGGCTCTGTTCTGTTCGCCGAACCTATATTTTTATGCCATTGATGTTGCCCTGTTAAACCACTTGGCTCAGATCTCCAAACCCTATTTTTAAAAACGTCTTCCCTAACTTCCTCCTTTTAAGATAAAGTGAAGATTTCCCTTGCTGCAGGAAGTCTAGTAAACTCGGCTTTGGACAGAAGTCAGTCAACACACTATAATCCAAGGTCACAAAATAACGATCTGGTATTTGAAAAGCTGGTGTTGTAACAAACTGTATCATAGTTTTCAAATTATTCATTGAATAATACAGAATGTTATGAGTTTAAGAAAACAGACTCTTAAAGGATAATTGGAGTTTATAAATAACAGGATAAAAATCTAATCACAATTTTGCCAAGCAAGTGATACAGCTTCCTTAATTCTCTATGTGACTATTCAGTGCCACCTACAGAGAAGACTGAAACATGGGCAATCGTCTTACCTGCTCAATAGTTACTGCTCAGAATTGGCCCCAGGAAAAATTTTGAAATAGACAAAGTTCTCTTCCTTATAGTTGTTCTTTCTACTCTTTCAGGAAACCAAAAACATCCTGTAGGCTGCTGGCTTCAATTGCTCATAGACTCGGGTCTTATCAGTTATTCATACCTTAGTATGATTGAGTTTCCAACATTGCTTTATCTTCTCCATCCCCCATGATGCCCTGCTTTAAAATCAAGCCATTTACTCATGCTATCTCCTCCATTACACTTTCTCCCAGGGCATTTTCATACTAAAACTTCTGTTGTTGTTAGTACGTTGAAAAGACTTATCCCCAGTTAAAGAAAGGTCAGGAAAAAAAAAAAAAAACTAAAAAAAAAATTGGCAGGACCAGAGAATTGCCTGTATTCATTCCATTCAATGTGTCCTTTCAGTCTACAAGAAAGGTATTGAGATTTTTGTAACAGAATGAGCAAAAATATTTAATAAAAATAATACACTAAGATACTGCAAGAAACAGCCAAGTCCACAAAGTGGGACATTTTCAAGGACAACTGTCCCAGACACATCAAAAATTCAGTGTCATAAAAAAAGAAGATTGTTGTAGATCAGAGGTCAGCAAATCTTTTCTGAAAAGGGTCAGGATGTAAATATTTACAATTCTGTGGGCTATCCAGCCTCTGACACAACTACTCAACTCTGCCTTTGTAGAGAAAAAGCAACCATGGACAATATTTAAACAAATAAGAGTGCTTGTGTTTTCAAAAAACTTTGTTTACAAAAAGCAGGCAGCCTGATGGATTGGGCCTGCAGCCCATGTTCTAGATTACAGACAATTAACATGATGACAAGAAACAATGTATGGTCTTGAGGTAGATTTGTCTTGGAACAAACCAGCTGTAAAGACATTCTGGTTATAACTGGGGCAACTGTATGTAATATGGTGTGTATACTAGATGGGACACGATTTTATTTACATGAAAAAGTAGAAAATACTAACCAAAAGGCAGATTACTGGACATTATATAACATACTATTTCATTTGTTAAAAAATGTTTATGTAAAAAATTTAAAGCTACATTTGTTAAAATGCTATTCATGTTGGAAATGTTTTAATTTTCTAATTTTTGATTTTTAAGGTTTTTATAACTTACATTCACTGATTTTATAATAGGCAAAATTAATTTTTAATTTTAAAAAAATACAAAAGAAAGTTATTTACCCAAAACCATAAAAAATACTGATAAACCTCAGGTGATTAAAATTTTAAAAGCCTTAAAATTACACCTTTCATTTTAGTAAACTATGATGGAAATGTAAATATAAATTTTATTTTAAAATATATTTTGTAGATCTAAAAGATGATTTGACAAATAAATCTTCAATTATTTTTTATTTTTTTCTAAGTTTTGATGGTTTTTGAGACTGTCCTCAATAGAATAAGAAATAGACTTCACACTAATTTGCAACTCATAAATCACATTTATTGTTGCACACTGGAAACTTCATACTTAATGTATGCAATGAATCATGTGTAGCAATAAATGTGTGTCATTAAAATATATATTGCTATTAACTCTGGATTTTACATTTTATTAAAAGAATTATGTAATACATTTCTAAGTGGTTGTCATTTAACATATCTGAGACTAACTTTATAGGAGGTAAATATTTTTGAGAATAGTATGGTATCTGACTCAGTTAGCTTTTGACTTTTTTCTACTTTGATTTTTTCCTACAGTAAAATTTGAGAGTATAAATGAAATCTTTGCATAAATATATTTGCTTGGGGCCAGATATTCTTCATAAATACCTGGTAAGGAGTTAAGGGAAATCTCCAGGTCAGATGATGACAATGCACTGAACAGTGCTGAAAGTTCCTTTCCAGCATCGTGGAGTATTGGCTTCCATACCAATGCGAGAGCCTTCCTGGGTAACGCCTTTGACCTCTGTGGACTTCCCATTTCCACTTTAAAAATGAAGGGTTTTGGATGACTTCTTCATTAAAGGACTATTTGTTACTGACATTATATCTTACTAATCATTTACGTCATTCATTGTTCTTTCATCTTCCATTTTTGTCGTCAGAGCTGAAAAATGCTACGATAAGCAAAGGGAGCTGGCTCCTTCCTTCGTCACCCCAGTGCTCTCATATCTTCTATTTCTTTCAAGACCACTTTTCTCAACCCTAATGTTCCTCTGCCCTAAGCAGCCAGGATTGGCTTTGTTCTTGCCAGGACTCCAGAGCTCACACAGTTCCTATGTTTGTATACCTACTATCGTGATTAATTTTTATGTATCAGCTTGACTGAGCCAAGGGAAGCCCAGATAGCTGGTATGATATTATTTCTGGGTCTGCCTGTGAGGGTGTTTCTGGAAGATATTGGCACTTGAACAAGTAGACTGAGTGAAAAAGAAACTGTAGTATACCTGTAGTCTCAGCTACTCAGGAGGCTAAGGCAGGAGAATCACTCAAGTCCAGGAGTTTGAATCCAGCCAGAACAATACAGTAAGAGCCCATTTCTTTTTTTGAAAAAAAAAAAAAAAAAAAAAAAAGATCACCCTAATTTGGTGGGCCTCATCCAATCCATTGAGGGCTCAAATAGAAAATGTGGAGAACGGGCAAATTTGCCCTCTGTGCTTGAGCTGGATATGCATCTTCCCTGCCCTCAGACACTGGCACTCCTGATTCTCAGCTTTTTATGTTTGGACTAGAACTACCCTAGTGACTTTCCTGGGTTCCCAGCTCATAGATGAAAAATCGTGGGATCTGTCAGCCTCCAAAATCATGTGAACTACTGCCTCACAATAAATCTCTTTTTATATACAGTCACATGCTGCATAAATCTTTCAATGAAAGGTTGCGTATATGACAGTGGTCCCATAAGATTATAATACTATTTTTACTGTACTTTTTCTAGGTTTAAATATTTTTTGATACACAAATACTTACCTTTCTGTCACAGTTGCCTAGAATATTCAGCAAAGTCACATTCTGTATAGGTTTAGCCTAGAAGCAAAAGGCTGTACCCACATAGCCTAGGGTGTATAGTAGGCTACACCATCTAGGTTCATGTAAGTACACTGTGATGTATACACAGTGATGAAATTGCCTAATGATGCATTTCTCAGAACATGTTCCTGTTGTTAAGTGACAAATGATTATGTGTGCATATACATATATATATAAAAGGAACCAATAAACATATATATATATGTTTATTGGTTCCTTTTTCCTAGAGAATCCTGACGTACCTACATACACAAGAGAAAGATGATTATGAATTTCCTACACTGTACCCTCTTCTGCAAAGTCTCTGTGCTTGGTTGAACTCAAGGGCATTTACCTTTTTGTCACAGATGCTAAGGTCAGCTCTTACTATAAGGGCAGCATGTTGGGGTTATGAATCAGACTGGCAGACTCTAAAGCCCGTCTGTAAGGTCTACATAGAGAGACCTTACACACACTTCACACACTGCTGAATTCGTCAAGGCTTCTCTCAACCCTCCAATTTCCAGCTTGTGCTCTTCTTTCTGTTTTGTTCTTTTGACCCTGCAGCCCATGAGCAATTCACATCCAGCTACTTGACATTCAGACCAGAAACTTTCATAACGCCCTTCTCCTCTATACCTCATAATTATCTTTAGTGTTTTTAATAATAATTACAAACTAAAATTATAATAATGGCTCAAAAAGAAAAAGACAGTGAGATTTTTCTTTTATGGAGTTTGTATAAAAAAAAGTCGTGCTAATAAAAATTAAAATAACAAAATATAAACTAAGTATTATAGTAAAAAACAGAAAACCAGTCACTGTATTGGGTTGAATGGTGGCCTTTCAAAAGATATAGCCCATTCCTCATTCTAATAACAGTCTTTTAGATGTAATTAAGTGAAGGATCATGAGATAAGATCATCCTGGATTAACTGGGTGAGCCCTAAAGCTAATAATCTATCCTTATAAGAAGAGGAGAAAGAGTCACAGAGGAGAACACATGTGAGGATGGAAGCATAGATCTGATATCAACAGAAGGCAGGGAAATACTGGTGGTCCCTGACAAAGGCCCCACCCTCAAGCATGGAAACCCATGGCCCTAAATGGGAACAGGCATTCTTGTTTTTGTGCGCAAATGTTGCCTCTTGGCCCACCATGCCCCCCATCCTGTACCCATATAAATCCCAAACCTCAGGCTCTATGAGCAGAAGAGCAGCAGAGTGGCAGAGTGGCAGAGTGGTGCAGCAGAGAAGGAAAGAAGAAAGGAAGTTTGTGAACACTGAGAGGAGTTCAGCTGGGGACATTCGAAACGGAGATCAGCGGCAGGACAGCTGGACTCTAGTGGGACTCATCTTCCCACTCTATCCCCTTTCCAGTTCCCCAACCATCCCACTGACAGCCACCTCCAGCACTAAATAAAATCCTTGCATTCACCATCCTTCAAGTCCATGTGACCTGATTCTTCCTGGATGCCAGACAAGGACCCAGGTACCAAGAGGGCAGGGTGTAAATGGCTGTCACTCTGACTCTCCACTGAGCTGGTTGAGCACTTAGCCATCCACAAGTGACAACTGCTAAAAGAGCATTAATTGTAACACACCCCTAGATGCCACTGTTGTGCTGGAGCCCAAAAATCTACACCTGCCTTTCTGTATGCTCCAACACCCCTGTTGCAAGTCCAACTAGGGGATCAGGGAATTCTCCTGTTTCAGATTGACGTGTCTACAAGACAAAGAATGCCAAGGATGCCAGGCTGCCAACAGAGTATGAGAGGAAGCCTCTGTTAGCACCTTCAAAAGGACCCAACCCTGCCAACACCTTGATTTCAAGCTATCAGTTTTCAGAATCGTAAGAGAAAATTATTCTGTTGTTTTAAGCCACACAGTTTGCCATAGTCTGTTACAGCAACCCTAGAAAACTAATACAGTATGGATTGGCACTTTTTAATAATATAGACAGCATTTTTTTAAAAGGGCAAAAAATTGCCTATGTAGTGGTCCATCTCTGTAATGAATAATAACATAACTGTTTCTTTTTTCCAGACTTAACTTTGTAAATCTGTCAATGACTTAGTCAACATTGATCTTCACATATTCATGTTCAATACGCAATATAATAAAATTCATTCATCTAGTCACAATCATAGTTGATTGACTCACACTTTGTTTTATTTTAGAAAAGCTTCTTTCATGTTAAGCCACAGACCTACAAATAGTTGTTTTTAAAAAGTCTTAAATGCAAGAATCAGTTTGGTGGAGACACATAAAATCCTATTTCACAATAAATTCCTGGAATCACAACAGTATTAAAACAGGAAATTTTCCCTGACTGCTTCATGGGACTCATAAACAGGGCAGCTCCTTTACTCTGCCCACAGCTCTCAACCCCTTGCAAGAGGGGGAGCACACAGGTGAGCAGGTACGGGGACCCAGATGAGGGCCTCTGGGTGCCAGCAGAAGCAGAACACTGTGCAGCCCCACAGCAGCATCTGGGTGGAACCTATGACCCCTGGAGTCCCGGGGGCATGTGTTACAGTGTGCTCTTTTAGCTTGGCTATCTACAGGCAGCTTAAGTGTTTAACAGCTCAGTGTGACAGCCCTCAGCATTCCGAGCTCTTGTTCAGTATCCAGGAAGAGTCAGGTCACACAAACAAATTGAAGATAGTAAATGTGGGGATTTTATTGCCAATGAAAGTGGCTCTCAGCAGGATGGAGAGCTGGAAAGGGGACAGAGTGAGAAGGTATTCTTCTCCTGGAGTTTGGCAATCCCCACCCAAACTCATCCTGAGGTCCCACCATCAAGCTGTCCTTCTGAAGTCAAGCTGCTTCTCTGACGTCTGCTTCTTCTCTTGTCTCCTTCTCTGACGTCTGCTTCTTATCTTCTCTCCTTCTCAGCCACTCTGCTGTCAGTAGAGCCTGGGGTTTTTATAAGTACAGGATGGTGGGCAGGGCGGCCAGCATAGTTTTGGAAACAGAGATATAAAGTTCTCACTTTGGGCCGTGGGTCCAGGCTTGAGGGTAGGGCCCTTGCCAGGGACCGCCCTCTTCTACCCAGTATTTCCCTGCCTCCTGATGCTGTCAGTTTCCATGTCTTTTCTGACCTTTCTGGCAGCTTTCAATTTTTGCCTCTTCTCCTCCCCTGACACTGAAAACTTTTAAATACCAATAAAAATTCCAAATGGTTACATAAGGAGGTAGAATTAAAGTAGCTCAAGTTTCATCCTGACAATTACAGTACTATGTCTGATTAGGGTAAATTTAGCATTTAAACACAAGACTATGTAGTATCAGAGGAGTGGAAGACACAAACTGGCCCTGATGAGCACTCAAGCAATTCTGAAACTTTAGAAATTTACTCCAAAAGCAATGAGAGTGGCCAAGTCTGTATGGGTTGCAGGTCAGCTGTGTATCTGAGAGTTCAAATTAACTTCCAAATAGAATGGTTTCTTTATTAAATGACATGGAATATCCATGTACCAATCTGAAGCTTACATATATATTTTTAAAATTCAACAATTGCAGCAAATGTTTAGATCTGACACCAACAACACTCTTGCGGGGAGAAGTAATTGACAATCACTGACGTGGATTGGAATTGCTGACACACAGTGATAATGAAGAGCAGGCCACCTCTTAGTCCAGTTTTACTACTGCTTACAAAATCTCTGTAAACAATGCACCCCCTTATTGCCTGTACCCAGAATAGAGCACACGTACCACTCAGCACCCTGCCTTCAGGACTCCACTGTCATAAACGACAAGAAAAAGGAAAGGAATTTCTATGAGTTTGCTAAGGCTACAGTAACAAGGAACCACAAACTGGGTGCCTTAAGTAGCCAAAATGTATTCTCTCACAGTGCTGAGGCTCTGGCGAAATCCTTCCTTGTCTCCTCCTAGTTTTTGACAGTGGCCGTCAATCCCTGGGGTTCCTGGGCTTGCAGCTGCTACACTCTAGTCCCTGACTCTGTTGCCACATGTTTTCCTTTGTGTGTGGGTGTGTGTGTGTGTGTGTGTGTGTGTGTCTGTTTCCATCCAAATGTCCTTCTTTTTATAAGGACACCAACAATATGGGATTAGGGCCCACCCTAATGACCTCATCTTAAACTTGATTATATCTGCAAATCTCTAGGTCCAAACAGGTCACATTCACAAGTACTTGGATTAGGGCCTCAACCTATTTTTTGGGAAAACATAATTCAACCCATAACAGAAGGTGACAATTTCTCAGTGCTTATTAACTGTAAAACATTTTGCTTTTTCTTTGTTTTTCTTTAGTGCTAGGATCCCTTGGGGTAGTTCTGCATTGACTCTACAGATGATTCATTTGAGATATTAGTTCCTTTTTAGTGGCAATATACTGGAGCACGTATCCACTCACTTTTTTAAACAAAACGGATATTTTTGTAACAAACAAACAAACAATAAAAACCTTGAATATTTATTTCACCAAGCCATTTGAAAAAGGGTTATGGAATTATATCTCATTTATTAACATATTTTTTTCTGAAGGTTCTTCTTTTTTTAACTTCTATATTATTGGAAGTACTTTCAAATTGTTGCAACCACTTTGCTTTATGTTAGTATTCTGATTTTTTAAACCACATATATTTAAACTTTTCCCTCTAAAATTTAATTCTTGGCCAATTTCTAGTCTTTTTTTAAAAAAGAAAACTTATTTAGCTTATTTTTCTTTGTTTTTTTACTTATTTGTCTTTTTTATTTAACTCATTTAACTTCTCCTTGAAACCCTGGGTAATTTTTAATTTTTTTCTCATTCAGTTTTTCAAAAGTTTGGGAGGCCACTTAGCATAAATTATGAGATCTTATAAAGCTCTCAGCTTCCACCGTCTATGAAATGTTTTGTCTTTTTACACTTTGCTTCACGTTTTCTTAAAAACTCTGAGCAACCCTATTACCCTTTTCTTTCTCCTATGTTTTAAATATAAAAACCTTTTTCATACTGTGATGAGTTTAGTATTATATTGATATTTATTCCTCTCAATTTTTTAAAATGATTTCTCCATTTTAGTTATTATTTTCTTAACATTAAGAACTGGAGAGTCTGCTGGCCAGAGAGGAGGTCACACCCTCCTAGGATGGCTGTTATGACCCCTGACTTTATCACATAATAAAAATGATCTTATTTTATGTATGTATAGTTTATGCCCTCACTACTGCCTAAAATGCTTTAGGGACTTTTTAGAGGCATTACAAATTCAACTATCACATTTTATTGAAACAATAAAAAAAGTTTTTCATGGTGTGGAAATTTATTAAGTTTATATGTATATCTGCTATGTAGATTCTTATCTAAACTACTTTGGATGTCTGCTTAAATAACAATTTTAGAGAAGATGAAATGTTTTTCATGTTTGTAGTTTTGCTTCAACCCTCCCCCTAACTACCCACAAATTGAAAGGGAAAATATAAAAGTTTAATTAATTAGGAGCATTTCTAGCAGGAACAATCAGATACAGCTCAGGGCTGAGGCTTTGTCATGATCTCACATGTTTTGGAGGCTAAGACTAGGAAGCCGAGGCACTAGGTACTCACTATGTGGACTTGTTGAACTGAGGACTCTGACAGTGAAGATCAGAGTCCCAGCAGGGAACAGAATTCATTCTGGATCGCCAAACACAGTAGCTCGAAGAAAAGGACCACTCACAGAGATATGGGAAGAGCTAAGTGAACAAACAAGGGACGCTGAGGCACCAAGAGGACAGCAACAGCAGAGACCAATCCTCCGGCTGGAGGGGTAAGGACGGGAATTGGTGTCAAAGGAGCCCACCTGCAGCCTTGAGTGAGGAACCATGGCTGAAGTCACCAAGTTACTGAGAGAGACAGGCCACTCAAGGAAGCAAAGAAGAAACACTCTGGCCTCCCCCTCTTCCCACTCTTAACATCCCTCCCAGTGCCTCTCTTTTGCCAAACCCAACTGGAAAGGCAAAGGAGGGTTCTTGATTGTGGTCCACAGGGATCTGCCTTCCAGGGCAGAGACAGAGGACAAAGACTGAGCAGGGCAGAGAAGGCTAGAGAATAACTGGGGAGACAAATTGAATCTCACCAGCACAACAGCACACTGAAGCAGCTGGTTGGCAAGCAGCTGGAAGTAAGTGGCTTCCATTGAATTATTGGCCATGTGCTGGCATCATTTGACAAATTCAGATCCCTTAGTTCTAAAATGCTATAACTTTTGAGTTATTTGGGTTTAATTTCACACCATGAAAGCCACAGATTATTGGGGATTATTAAAAAATGAAAAGAGAAGTGAATAAAATACACATAGGAACTTGACCCACATTGAATCTTCTAAAAGTTGCTGTGACAGACCAGGGGTGAGTGACTTTTTGATGTGACCATTGTCATCAGTTATCATTATCTGATCAAAATATACTTCTGATTATGTTTTCCACCATTTAAAACCATCTGACACTGCCAGGCAATTTTCAAAGTGTGTTCTCTCATGTTTTTTCACCAAACTCACAAGAGCGATGGGAGGTCAGTAGGGCAAGAAAGCAGAGGAGGAATGTAAACCTCTGAAAGGAGGCTGCCCCTTCAAACACCCCACTTCCTACACTGAGTCCACATCCCTGAGAGGAGGGAAACTACTCCAGGTCACACAGCTAGTCACAGGGAAAACCGAAATTGGAGCCTATGTCTGCCTGATCCCAAGATTCTTTCCATTACACTACACCCATTTTAAAGATGAGTAAATAGGCTCAAAGATGCCATTACATCAAAATTGGCAATAAGAATAGATAGAGTCCAGAGCAGAAGCCTTCACCAATGCAGTCTGTACTACACCACATCCGGAGAAAACTGCCAGGGGTACAGGTACATGCTAGAGATACAGGAAGAGGAAGGCCAGCCTGGAAGAATAGTGAGATGGCTCTCAATAAGAGAAGCAACTTTCCCGTTCATTACTGGCCACATCATCCTTTGCCACCACATGCAATGGGGCAAGGGTGATCGCCTCTGACCTGAGACACAAATTGCTCCCTCTTTTGGGGAAGGCCGTCCTGTTCACTCTGCTGTAATGGTCCCAGTGGAAATCAAACAGGAGAAAGAGAAATTATAGCAGCAATTTATACTGCTCTGACAACCTGTAGGGTAAATTATGGTAGCAATGAAGCTATGACATAATATGCTGATGTCCAAAGTGAAAAAAAAGGGAAAACAATGAGGATATGCAAAACTAGGTAAAAAATAGTATTTATATAAAGACCTAAAGACAAACAAAAGCCAGAGGCTCTGAAGAATACTTTATATCATGTAAGTATCATGCCCTTTCATTCCACTGTCAAGGTCAATATAGATTGCCATTGAAATGCCACTGTGTGAACAATTGTATTTTCTGCTTTACATGCTTCCTACAGCGGTGAGAGGGGATATTTGTCACTGTAACTAAGCGATCTGATTAGATTGGCATAAATGGCTCATGAGAGTCAGATTTAAAAGGAGACTGTATTATAATGAGACTCTATTATATGTTATTTCAAATAAGTGATCTGTTTCCAGTATATATTCATTTCAGATACTATATAATCAGTCAATAAACTTTGATTGATAATTTTAAACAAAGAAGAACTATTATCAAACACATTAGTAAGGATCTGATTCCACTTTTCCTTCCAATGGAAATCAATATTTTTAAACTAAGGGCTCCTTCATTTTTTACAGTCACTAGTGCCTCATAGGAAGAGAAAATGTAGCTAAACTTAACAAACATATCAATTTCACACATAATGCATTTTTGGAAGTGGGGATTGTTTCATATTCGCAGAATAAAAAGAGAACTAAAAGCCTAGAGATCTGTATGGTTTCCTATTAAATAGAACTGGAAGGGGGAACTTACAGTAAATATGTTCATTAGGAAATTACAAGGGAATCTTGGAAGTTGAGGGTGCAACTTTTGACCCCTCTGTAAGTTTACCAGGTTCATTGCAGCAGCTGAAGGGGAAGAGTTAAGCTGACTGTTTGTAAATGCAAAGGAAGCATCACATACACATAAAACACTAATTTTCATCAGTGGGTCCCCACGTGGTGTGTGTGTACATGTAGACAATTTATTATTATATCACTACATATAACTCCAGTCAGTCTGAGCTAGTAAAAACAACTGTCTCCCACAAAACAATGTGCCTCTGAGGAGTCCCTAAGAAAGTCTCAGTGCAAGGCAAAGCAATTAAGACTGATTAAAAGGATAGCATTTAACAGCAGCAGAGGCAAAGCTAATGGCAGAGAAGGAGAGAGAAATAATTACACCCCAAATCATCCCAGCATTGTCCATAGGTATTACCAAACCCTGCAATCATACCAGTGTCTGTTTACAGTCATGATCGCATATTTATTTCAATGAGGAAATTAAAAAGGTATCTGTTACGCCACATATCTGATTATGCAGGCAGAAGAAAATCATGCTATGTTCCTAGTACACAAAGTGTGATGTTCATCACCATATATTTGTTTGAAGTACAACATAGCAGGTGTTAAGAACTTCAGATTGCTGATATCCTCCTTAAAGGCATTCTTCTAAGAGGTTATGAACTTACCTCAGTGATGCTCTCCAAACCTTTTTGAACCTATCTTTGGGGGAGTTTACCAGTCATTCAAGAGTCTCAGTCTCTGTCTCTCTCTCTCTCTCTCTCTCTCTCTCCTCTCTCTCTCTCTCTCTCTCTCTCTCTCTCTCTCACACACACACACACACACACACACAGAGAGACCTCTACCTGTATATGAGAGCCAGTTGATTATGATATGATTATTCTAGATATTTTTATATGATTATTTTTCACCAAATGTGTATATCCAAATTTATAATACACGACAGGATGATGCAAGCCCACTGTCATCATCCAATAGTAGTTCACCTTTTTTTCTGTGATAATAAACCTTCTGATATTTAGCTGGTATATGGTACATGACCACAAACAATAAGAATAAATTTCTTTGCCTTCCATAGAACTAGCTAGGACTGGTCTGTATTAGTCTGTTTCCACACCACTATAAAGACACTACCAGAGACTGGTAATTTATAAGCAAAAGAGGTTTAAATTGACTCATGGTCCCACATGACTGGGGAGGACTCAGGAAACTTATAGTCATGGCAGAAGGCAGAGGTGAAGCAAGCACCTTCTACACAAGGTGGCAGGAGAGAGAGGGCACAAAGGGGAAGTGCCTCGCTTTTAAACCCTAGTGAGAGCTCACTCACCATCATGAGACCAGCATGGGGGAAACAGCCCCCATGATCCAGTCACCTCCTACCAGGTTCCTCCTTCAACATGTGAGGATTAGAATTCAAGATGAGGAGATAAAGACCCAAGCCACATCAGTTCATTTGACCATATTCAGTTAAGGCCAAACCAAAACCCTAATACAGTTGTTTAAAATAATTGAATCTGTCCTCATAGTAAATCAGCCTGACACGATGATCACAAATATTCCAAAGAAAGTATAGGAATCATTTCCAAAAAAGAGCTACAGTAAATGTCCTGAGCTCTTGCATTGTGGTGCATGTCACCCATGTGAAAAGAACAGTATTATGTGGAAACGTGCATCTCGGCACTTGTTTAAAAAGAATCAGCTGCATTCCTTTTTAACTATATAGTGACACCTCTCAGCCAGTGTAGACCAACAGTGTATTGCACGTCTGATCACACCCGTATAAGCATGCCTGTTATGAACAGGTGAGGTAGGTAGAAATTCAGGTCACCTCCATTAATTGGTAAGGAGATGGAGGCCCATAAATGTCAGGACTTTCTTCATAATCACATAAAATCTGCTGAAAGTTCCGTTTAGAACATATCAAGCCCCAAGCACTGCTAAACCTACTCAAAGGTAAATCGCTGCCTTCCCATATATGATTATGATTGTTTATAGCCTCAGGTCCTCTGCTGAACAAATTGAAAGGGGAAGTTTAGTTTCTAGCAGGGCTTTATATTTGAAAATCTAGGGCAATCCCAGTAGCAGGGCTGCTATGCGGCCCACAGTGGATAGGCCTTGGTCAGGTGTTGGCAGTGGGCATCTGTTCCAGTGGTAAGTAGTGATAGGTGTCCTTAGGCACTGGTTTCTAGGTATTTTGGGAAAACTCTTTTATGTACAGTCGTCCATAAGGCTTTATTCCTGTCCTAGCTGCTGGAAACATGGAGGGAATTATAACAAACCTGCAAATGTGTACTCCCCTCCCACCCAGGCAACAGAGGGAGGTCAGAAGTCAGCTGCCTAAAATGACATCAGGCAAAGTCCGTGAAGGAATAGTGTATTAGTCCATTTTCACACTGCTGATAAAGACACACCTGAAACTGGGAACAAAAAGAGGCTTAATTGGACTTACAGTTCCACATGGCTTGGGAGGCCTCAGAATCATGGTGGGAGGCAAAAGGCACTTCTTATGTGGCAGCAGCAAGAGAAAAATGAGGAAGAAGCAAAAGTGGAAACCCCTGATAAACCCATCAGATCTCCTGAGACTTATTCACTATCACAAAGATAGCATGGGAAAGACCAGCCCTTATGATTCAATTACCTCCCCACAGGTTCCCTCCAACAACACATGGGAATTGTGGGAGATACAATTCAAGTTGAGATTTAGGTGGGGACACAGCAAAACCATAGCAAATAGTCTGTCAAACCAGGAGTTTATCAGGGCCACAGTTGAAAGGAAGTGGCCTTTCTGAGGAATAAATAACCTTAGAGGGAAAGGTAAACGTTTGCACTAGGGAGAACACTAGGAGAGGAAGAGAGAAAGCTGATCAGAAGCAAGAACAGAGAGATGCAAGAGCAGTGGCCTGCACATGTAATCCCAGCTACTCAGGAGGCTGAAGTGGGAGGATGGCTTGAGCCCAGGAGTTGAAGGCTGCAGTGAGCTATGATGGCACCACTGCTCTCTAGCCTGGGCAATAAAGCAAGACCCTGTCTCAAAAAATGAACAAACAGGCTGGGCGTGGTTGCTCATACCTGTAATCCCAGCACTTTGGGAGGCTGAGGCAGGTGGATCACGAGGTCAGGAGTTTGAGACCAGCCTTGTCAATACGGTGAAACCTCATCTCTACTAAAAATACAAAAATTAGCTGAGCATAGTGGTGCGTGCCTGTAGTCCCAGCTGCTCAGGAGGCTGAGGCAGTAGAATCACTTGAACCCGGGAGGTGGAGGTTGCAGTGAGCCGTGATTGCACCACTGCACTCTAGCCTGGGTGACAGAGCAAGACTCTGTTAAAAAAAAAAAAATGAACAAACAAATCATCACTAACAACAAACAGAGATAGACTCAGAAAGTTGGCTGCAAACACCTCCAGGTCAGACTTTTCAGGATCCAGTGGGGACCATATAAAAAAAAAAAAAATGAACAAACAAATCATCACTAACAACAAACAGAGATAGACTCAGAAAGTTGGCTGCAAACACCTCCAGGTCAGACTTTTCAGGATCCAGTGGGGACCATTTCTGAGGCCACACAATGATGGTGCCAAAATTGTGTCCAAGCAGGAGAGACAGTGAGACCTCAAACAGGGTCTGAGGCCCTCTGGGGAAAACAGTGCATACAAAGTAAGAGGAGTTAGGTTGTTTTTTGTAATTTTGGAGGGGTTTGTTTAATTATTTATTTGTGGGTATCATGAAAACTTGGTTTAACTCCTAGATATTTTTGTTTCTGCTATTTACACATTTTTAGTGTGGAAACTTTCAAACATATACAAAAGTAGGGAAAGTAATTTGACAAATGTTTTGTTTCAGCAATTTTGTTTCATCCATAACCGCTAATCACTCCAGAGCTCCAGATGATTTTAAAGCAAATCTTAAGCAATCATATAACTTCACACTGAAATATTTCAGTGTATCTGTCTCAAACACAAAAACTAGACAGTGACCAACATGGAGAAACTTTGTCTTTACTGAAAATTAAAAAAAAAAAAAAGCCAGGCATGGTGGCGCATGCCTGTAGTCCCAGCTACTTGGGAGGCTGAGGTAAGAGAATCGCTTGAACCCAGGAGGCGGAGGTTGCGATGAGCCAAGATCACACCATTGCACTCCAGCCTGGGCAACAAGAGTGAAACTCCGTCTCAAAAAAAAAAAAAAGAAAGAAAGAAATAGCTACACGGTTTTCTTTTCCTTTGTCATTGAACAATTTTTCCTGTGACTCAATTTTTCTTGGTCAGTATAATTTTTTCTTTAGGTGAGGTCAAATCACACAACCAAAAATTTAACTTTATTTTCTAAAAAATAAGGAATATCGCTGGTCCATTGTTCTTTCAGGTCAGAAACTAAAACATGGCAACTATCACATTAAAAGCATTGAGTAGAATACAGAATTTTAGATTGGATTGAAGCAGAATGATGCCTATCTTACTTGCTAACTTTATGATAACAAGCTTGTCCCTTATAGAATTGTAATTTTGTCAAGCATGATGTGACATATAGATTATATGAAACATTATAGTGACAATTTATGGTTTAAAGGACCCTTATGAGAAAAATATGCCTTCGAGTCATTCATTTACTCCACAATTACTTACTGAGCATCTATTACGTTCCAAGCATTGAGGTCTCATTCTAGGTCCTAAGGATATATCAGTAAACAAAATAGATTAAGTCCATACATGTATGTATCTAAAATTTTAGAAGAGGGTAGTGAACATAAACAAGTCGACAAATAAATATAGAATGTAATCTCGAGTGCCATAAGTGCTACAAGTCAGAATAAATCAAGCCTAAAAGAATAAGGTAAATGTGGGAGTGGCCATTTGTTTAATGTTAGCTAGGGTGGTCAGGAAGGTAACATTGGAGAAGAGAAGAGACCTGAAAAATCTTTGAAGACAAGTGAGAGGGACTAGAAAGCATAAATCCCTGATCTGGAATTAATCTTGGTACATGTAAATACCAGCAAAAAAGTCAGTGCGAGTGGCCTGGAATAAGCAAAGGAGGAAAACAGTAAGTGATAAGGTCAGTGGCGTGGACAGGGCTTACATATTGTAGTGTTAGGATTTGATTTTATGTGTGATAGAAAGACATGGATTGGGTTGGAAGAAATCTGACTTACATTTCAAAGGTTCACCCTATGGGAGTTCTGGCAATACAGCAGGAAGACCCTGGTGACTTGGGCCAGACAGCTAAAGGGGGAAATGATAGGAATTGGGGCTGGATTCATATATATTTTAGTGGTAGACACAACAAGCTCTGCTGACGGATTAGAAATGGCATCTGAGGGAAAATAAGAAATCAGGAGTCAACTTGCAGGGGGTTCTCTTTTTTTACATGAATCATTGGAGGAAGAGTGGTTTGGGGAAGGTGGAATCAAAAGTTTGAGCTGGAAAGGTTACATTTGAGATACATTTCAGACCTCAAGGAGAAGATGTTGATGGGGGGTTGAACTTAAGAGTCTGGAGCTCAGGAGAGAGCTCAAAGAGGAAAACGTATTAGGAACATCACCATATAGGGGTATACAAGAGATTTAATGGGGTCAGTTAGAGAGAAGGATTTTGAGACCTAAGCCACTGGGCACTTCAGAATTAAGAGGAAAAAAGGAAGTAATAGATCCATGAAGAGAGGTTGGCCTGAGATAGGAGCAGGTGGTCACCATCCTATCAACAGGAGAAGCAGCACAGGAGCAGGATTTGGATGTTGTTAGACTGGCAGATTTGCTGTAGCAAAATGAGGCTGTTCTCCTCTGATTGCTTCTATTTTCTAACTAAAATGAGAAGTTAGTTAATCAGTTTGAGAAGAGAGGAGAAAATGTCAACAGCTGTCTCCGAGAATGGGGGAAGTCATTGAACGGCTAAATGCAGTATATTTCAAGGCAATTCTGAGTCCCCACTTGAGATTCTTGTGGTCATGCTTTTTCTAGCCACGATCAGCTGTTCTGGTGCAGGCATACAACAAATAGGTTGAGTTGAGTTTAACTGGAGATAGAGTTTTACCGGTCAAGTACAAAAGAGAGAGGCAAGGGACAGGCTATTTATAAAAGAGTTATTAGAATAGACAAAATACAGATTTATAAAGGAATAGCTAGAATGGTATATATAACTGTACATATCTGTAGAATGCTCTATAGATTGAGTAGATGGAGTGGAAAGAATAGAAAAAGTATGGACATTAGAAAGATAAGGGAGGTCTTCATAGAGCATAAAAATTCTTGGGCTGGGAGTTCTAGGGTTAACAAATGAGGAGGTAAGTGCGGGTCCAGGCCCCTTGAAGTCAGGATGATGACGGTATTCCCTTAACAGTTACAACAAGACCTAGTTGGGGAATATGACCATTCTCTAGAGCTGAGCTACATAATATTGTGAATACTAACTTCATGTGGCTATTGAAAACTAAAATATGGCCAGTTCAAATTGGGATATGCTGCAAATGTAAGATACACATTAAGTTTCAAAGACTTCCTACAAAAGTTGTAAATGTATCATTAATACTCATATTTATTACATGTCTAAATAATATTTTGGATATATTGAGTAAAATAAAATATTCCACTAAAAGTAGGTCTTGCCTGTTTCTCTTTACTTTTTACATGCAGCTACTCTAATATTAAAAATTACACATATGGCTTGTATTTGTGGCTCACATTTCATTTCCCCTGTACTGCACTCAGAAGAGTTGGGGGAAAATCTCTGGAAGTAAGGCGAAGGTAGTGAGATGCTGGGATGTTAGCTGGATCATGTATATGAGTGTTGAGATCACCAGAAACAGTGTTGGAAATAAAAATCTGTGAACCAGAGAATAAAAGCCTCAACGAGGATGTGAATGTGTACATCCTGGTGGATGACTACAACTAGGAAAGGTAGCAGGTGATGAATTCTGATGAGGGGTTTAGGGATTTTGAAGAAGAGAGGACACATTATGTTCAGGCAGCAATATACCCCATCCCCAGGCCACATGGCACATGGTGTGTACAAGAAAAACAAAAGCACCGTCGGAGTAGTTTATAGGAGAATAGGAATCCTTAGGGAATGAGTTTCAGTTGGATCAAGAGTGTGAAGGGTCATACAGAGAAAAGGTTGAGGATATGGGATATTGCTAATGTCTGACCATTACTACCAATGGGTTGCAGATTCAGAGAACTGTGTAATTCATCACGTTTGGAGATATACGGGAATCAGTGTCCTGGGACACTTGGGTCTCTGATGGCTTGTAATGCATCGTAATTAGACCTGGTACTCTCATTAAGTTTATGAATGATCCAGTGTACTTATCAGCTCCCCTGGGCTTGAGCTTGGCATTGGTACAGAGGTGGTATCATTATGTGTTCTTCCCATGAGCACAAGCATCTCACAGAACAGCTGGGGGCAAATGCATAGAATATTTTTATGAACTAACACTGGCCCCTAGGCTGTATTTTAGGAAGTGCTGTTGACGTTGTTTCTTGCATATTTGGTTGGTGTAGTGGGTTGATTCGTGTCCACTCAAGATTCCTATCTACCTGGAACATCAGAATGGAACCTTATTTGGAAATAGAGTATTTGCTTGTATAATTAGTTAAAGATCCCAAGTTGATTTCACCCTGAATTTAGGGTGGGCCAGAATGACTGGTGTCCTTGTAAGAGGAGACGACATAAAGACACGAAGAGAAGAAGGCAACGTGAAGATGGAGGCAGAGGTTGTAGTGATACATCTGCAACCCAGAAGACACCAAGGACTGCCAGCAGCCACCAGCAGCTCAGAGATTACTTTTCCATTCTGGAAAAGTAATACACCTGGTAAAACACTCACTAGGTAAAAGGACTAGGTTTTCAGAGTTGCTTTTTGTCTGAGAGTCACCCATGATGCAGGGCATTTATTAACGTCAGCAATTAATAAATGTATTTTGATTAACCCAACCACTTCTCAAGTCTATGGATACAAAGACCCTTATACTGTTCACACCAAGAAAAATTCAGGGAGCAATTTTAAGTGACTTCCCTACTCATTATTTGAGTGACATAAAGTTGAGCAACATGGTTTCAACCATTTGAACACACCAAGATAAATCTCTTAATTTACCCCATTTCTTCCATTAGTGAAGAGCTGAGGAGCTGCATATATTTTTCTTTTCTTTTTTAATAATACTGTAAGTTCCTCGGTACATGTGCAGACCATGCAGGTTTATACATAGGTATACACGTGCCATGGTGGTTTGCTGCATCCATCACCCCGTCATCTACATTAGGTATGTCTCCTAATGCTATCCCTCCCCCTGTATATATATTTCTAAACAGCTAGTCCATTGAGGTCAAGTTCTCTCATTCCTTTGAGAAAAGTGAGTTCAGGAATTCCATTAAAGTCCTGAAAAATGTTAACCTCCATCCGCCTGAGCCTTTTTACAAAGTCCATTTGTACTTTAGAATAGGAGAATGGAACTTGGCCATGGTGGTGGTGTTACGCATGATATTGACAAAGTCATTTTCTACCAAATGACCTCCAGGATCTCTTTCCGGATGTGGGAAATGGCAGCAGCTGTAGGTTGACAGCTGGACTCTGTTCTTTTGAATTAAAGTGATGCTTTTTACCATATTACTTTGTTCACTAATAGGCCTTTTGTAGTGAGAACGAATTATTTGAAAGACTTTTTCTTAGCAGCTGTCTAAGCATGTTCTCTCCCAATACAGAAAGGCACAGAAAGAATTATACTCTCATAGGTGGAAAGGGGAGACTCGAAGGGCGATAGTCATTGCTTTACCCAAAAGACATTGGGTAAAATAAGACTGAATGATCTAAAAGGAGTGAGACAAAGGATTTTGCAGCCCTCCAGAGGAGCAAACATTGGGCTGAAGGAAAATACTGTCCTCCCAGCTTCATTCAAGCAGGTCGTGGATATAATCTCTCCATCCTAGTGTGCCTCCACCTACCTGTCCTAGGCCTGTCATTTTTCATTTTGAGGCAGAGGTGAAAGTGAAAAGAAGAGAAAGATGATAGAATCAGAGAATAACAGGAGAAAAAAATGGCATGGCATGGGGTGGGGTTAAAAAGAGGAATCAGAAAGGTTACTTTTGTTTGAAATGAAGCAATATAATAAAAGTTGTCCCCCAAAAGCAGTGCAGAGTTGGTTATTATTATTATTACCATTATTGTTATTATTTCTTTATTTTTTCTTTCTACCTGTCTCCACCTCAGGCATCAGTGGATAGACAGCTGGAGGGGGATGGGGAGAAGGTTAGCAGAGGCAAAGAAGACCGACCAAATGATGAACTTCTTGCTTTGCCAGTTCTCCGAAGAATACTCCCAATAAACTTGGCTCTAATTGGAGCACCACAAATAATTTTCTTCCCTTTCTCAGGTTTACAACCCTTGAGGTAAAAAGCAAGATGTACAGCGATGCTGATTAAATCAGTTTTAAGATACATTCATCTTCTATTCTGAGATTTTTCTACACCTTTCTCTCCTAATACGCCTGTTAAGCAATGACTTTTTAGAACAAACAAAACATTTGCACCTTAACATGAAATGTAGTCTATCAGAGTTATAAGCTATAGAAAATACATACTTATTCAAGTGATAAAACTATTACTTAAAATATTTGTTGAGCTCCTCTGATGAAATTATTTTCAGAATCCAGGTCAAATTCTTTAGAGAGACTGTTTAACGGTAATAAAACTTTAACCTTTGAGTATGATGAGCTTTCGAGATAGAGTCAGAAGTCACTAAGAAAAAAACAATGGAGTACGAGGTAAGTAATCAGATTGGATGATATCATATTTGTACAAAAAGCAATTCATAGGAATTATGTCATGATCTAATGGAAAATGCCCATTATTGACATAACTACTTTGGAGAACAATCAGTCAATTTATAGTAAAGTGGAGGATATACAGACCTACACCTGGGCAGCAATCTTAGAGAATTCTCATTTGTGGACACAAGGAGATGTGTGTAAGGACCAACGCATGTAGCATTATCATAGTGAAAAGGTGTATTTATACAATAGAAACTGACAGTACACAAAACCATATGTATCAGCATGACTCTAAAAAACCATGGTCTTTAACAAGAGAAAAATGTTTCTGATGAACATGTACAGAATGATGTCATTAACATAAAGTGTTAAAATCTGCAAAGCAACTAAAAATTGTTTATGGTTACATACATAGTAATAAAAGTACAATAATATACAGGAGTATGATTAAAAGCAAATTTGGAAAGAAAACTGGACAGCTAGTAAGAATTAGGAAAATGAGAAGTACAGGATCTATCACAGTCATTAGGCTCTATTTCTTAGGGAAAAAAACAGGAAAATGTCAGCAAATATGAAAAAATAGTATGATTTGACATCCTGATTGGGAAGAATCTGAATGCTTATCATATTACAATTTACACTTTCCTAATTGTTTGAAATACGTTATTGTTGTGGGAGAAGAAGATAATTAGTGAGACTTTTTTTTTTTTGAGTCAACAGAATCAGATACTTTCACATTTCTGGCAACTTTTTGTCCTTGCTGGATACATTCTATAAAATCAGTGACACCAATAGCAATAAAATAAGTCAATAATATTCCTCACTTGCTATTAGTTAAATGTATTTTCAGATTTCAGATGTATTGGAATTCTCTAGCACAGATTTTGACATCTTTTTTTCCAAATCATTTTGGGAGCATCCTGCTCAAATACTGTTTTCTTGCAGAAGTCATTACAAATGAAGACTTTCAATATTAAAAAAAAAAAAGATGACACCCAACATCATTTCCCAGAAACTTTTCTTAACTTCAATCAGTCTTTCAAACCAAGTCTATTCTACTAGATTATTAAACGTTTTACATTTCATGTCTACCTGAGTCAAATGTGACCCCTTCAAGGCTTTCAGTGGAGCTGCTGGTGGTTAAACTGCTTACTTACTCATTCAACAAATATTTGCTGAGAAACTACTATGCATCAGGCAGGAAACAGAATAGACCAATACAGTAAACGAAACTTCTGCCTCCACTACGCTTACAATCTAGTAGATGCCAGACAATAAATTTTTTTTAATAAGCAAAATATAAAGTAGTTTACATTGTGATTAGTCCATGGAGATTAAACAAGAAAGACAGCAAAGAGGAAAAACAGAACTACAGGAGAAGAGAGAGACTGTATTTGAGTAGAGTGGCCACAGGAGACATTTCAGATGAAGTGCTGTTTGAGCAATAAACTGAGAAGAGCTGAGGAACCAGCCTACGTGTTTTCCAGGAAGAAACACATTTCAGGCAGAAAGGATTCCAGTGCAAAAGGTCTAATGGAGGAGCATGCCTAGGATGTTCCAGGAAGAGCAGAGGAAGCATTATGGCTGACGCAAAGGGCTAGATAATGAAGTCTAAGCACGGCAGATACGTAGGGCTGAGTGAGGCACTCATCCGAGCAAAAACGCAGGAATCAACATAAACATCTTATGGCAATACTTTTACAAATCAAACAAATGCAAATCATCCAGGATAGACAAAATATCAAAATTTCAAATGGAAACAGAATTAGAATCTGACCCACATTACTGATTTTTACTTTTGTTTCAGGATCCAGTGTGGGTCCACCTGCCACTGATTCTGATCTGTCTTCATTTAAATTTTTGACCTTTGGTTCATCATAATTTTTCACATTAATTTTGTTTTTAAAAATATCATAGTGAAATATTTATGCGGCTTGATGGGGGTTTGGGTGCTGTCTTTAATTTTCCACTTGAAGCTAGTGTGTCCCTTGTCTCACCCTAGTCCCAGCCTTGCTGTCATTTTGCAATTTAACAAACACCTCTCCTGCCTTTTATGAAAATGAACTTTATGTTTAGAACTGTTTTGGATGTATAGAAAAATGAAAGAGTACAGAGGACTTTTGTATGCACCACACTCAGTTTCTTTTTATAATTAATATCTTACATTAGTATGGTATATTTGTTACAATTAATGATTCAATACTGATACATTCTTATTAACTAAAGTTCATACTTTATTCAGATTTCCTCAGTTTCAACCTCTCATTCCTCTCCTGTTCAAGAGTACATCACTGCCTATAGCCATCGCGCCTTTTTAAACATCCCTTGCCTGTGGTTGTTTGTCAGACCTTCCTTATTTTTGATGGCATTGACAGGTATGAGAACTGATCAGGTATTTGGTAGACTTCTCCACTATTGGGACTTGCCTGATATTGTTCTCATAATAAGACTGGGATTCTGGGTTTTGGAGAGGAAGACCACAGAGGAAAAGTGCCATTTGTATCACACCAACTTCAGTGAAACTAAACTTACTGCACAAACAAATGGTCTTATTTTGATTATCTTTGGTAAAAATTGGGTGACTAGAGAGAAAAATTGCATCTCAAGAAAAAACCATAGTATATCTGTTACCAGACTGGAATCCTTCATTGTTTTGGGGATTTTGTTATCAACTTAAAATCTGGACTACATTCTGAATTCCTCTGGGTTCTTCTGATTCAATTACCCCTCTGTGATCTTTTGATTTGTGTAAGTGGTCACCTTCAGGCCATATTTGTAGCTCAACACCATCATTCAAACTGGGGTTTTGTGTAATCCTACTGCTGTTATTTCTACTCTGCATGATCCTTTTTAAACTTTGTATGCTTTGCTTGTCAAAGTTCTGCAGAAGTACAACATTTAATAGGATAATGCTGGTGCAACATTTCAAAATGATAACCAACATCCATGAAGCTAACAAAATTGAACTAACAATATATTATAGGCAGAATCAGCCTAGGAGACACACTTTCTAATCCTCCTTCTTGTCTTGGCTAAAAAGATTTTAACACTGTTTCCTAGTAGCCATTCACTTTCCTCCAACATGGGACCAAATCAACCAGGACAGGTCCATCCCAGCACCAAGGGACAATCAAAGCCTAACTGCAGGTTGATTGATCAGCTTTGCTTTTAGAGAGATTTTGATCAAAGGGGAAAACGTGAGAGTTGTCAGTACCAAATGGAGCCTTTTATGTTAAACCCAAACTAAATGGAGCTGGGAGGTGATGAAAAGAGTCTTCAAACATATTTGCCTGATTACAAGAACTCTAACAAGCACTTTTTGAAAACTACAACCTTGCACAAAGAATACTTCCATGAGGACATCTGCCCAGCAACTGCCTGGTCAACCCTGGACTGACACCACTCTCATTATTAATCCTTGCAGCCAAAGATAACAGTTTTAAAAGAACTTATGTAGCCTTCTGCATTTTGCCTTTACTTTTTTTTTTAATTTTTTATTGGATTTTAGGTTTTGGGGTACATGAGCAGAGCATGCAAGACAGTTGCATAGGTACACACATGGCAGTGTGCTTTGCTTTCCTTTTCCCTTTCACCCACATTTGGTATTTCTCCCCAAGCTATCCCTCCCCACCTCCCCCTCCCACTGGCCTTCCCCTTTTCCCCCCAACAGACCCCAGTGTTTAGTACTCCCCTTTCTGTGTCCATGTGTTCTCATTTTTCATCACCCGCCTATGAGTGAGAACATGCGGTGTTTCATTTTCTGCTCTTGTGTCAGTTTGCTGAGGATGACGTTCTCCAGATTCAGCCATGTCCCTACAAACGACACGAACTCATCATTTCTGATTGCTGCATAATATTCCATGGTGTATATGTGCCACATTTTTCCAATCCAGTCTATTATCAATGGGCATTTGGGTTGATTCCAGGTCTTTGCTATTGTAAACAGTGCTGCAATGAACATTCGTGTACATGTGTCCTTATAGTAGAACGATTTATAGTCTTTTGGATATATACCCAGTAATGGGATTGCTGGGTCAAATGGAATTTCTATTTCTAAGGCCTTGCGGAATTGCCACACTGTCTTGCACAATGGTTGAACTAATTTACACTCCCACCAACAGTGTAAAAGTGTTCCTTTTTCTCCACATCCTCTCCAGCATCTGTTGTCTCCAGATTTTTTAATGATCGCCATTCTAACTGGCTTGAGATGGTATCTCAATGTGGTTTTAATTTGCATCTCTCTGATGACCAGTGATGATCAGCATTTTTTCATATGATTGTTGGCCTCATATATGTCTTCTTTCATAAAGTGTCTGTTCATATCCTTTGCCCACTTTTGAATGGGCTTGTTTGTTTTTTTCCTGTAAATCTGTTTGAGTTCTTTGTAAATTCTGGATATCAGCCCTTTGTCAGATGAGTAAACTGCAAAAATTTTTTCCCATTCTGTTGGTTGCCGATCCACTCTAGTGACTGTTTCTTTTGCCGTGCAGAAGCTGTGGAGTTTCATTAGGTCCCATTTGTCTATTTTGGCTTTTGTTGCCAATGCTTTTGGTGTTTTGTTCATGAAGCCCTTGCCTACTCCTATGTCCTGGATAGTTCTGCCTAGATTTCCTTCTAGGGTTTTTATGGTGCCAGGTCTTATGTTTAAGTCTTTAATCCAGCTGGAGTTAATTTTAGTGTAAGGTGTCAGGAAGAGGTCCAGTTTCTGCTTTCTGCACATGGCTAGCCAGTTTTCCCAACACCATTTGTTAAACAGGGAATCCTTTCCCCCTTGCTTGTTTTTGTCAGGTTTATCAAAGATTGTATAGTTGTAGATATGTTGTGTTGCCTCCGGTGCCTCTGTTTTGTTCCATTGGTCTATATCTCTGTTTTGGTACCAGTACCATGCTGTTTTGATTACTGTAGCCTTGTAGTATAGTTTGAAATCCGGTAGTGTGATGCCCCCCGCTGTGTTCTTTTTGCTTAGAATTGACTTGGCTATGCGGGCTCTCTTTTGGTTCCATATGAAGTTCATGGTGGTTTTTTCCAGTTCTGTGAAGAAAGTCAATGGTAGCTTGATGGGGATAGCGTTGATTCTGTAAATTACTTTGGGCAGTATAGCCATTTTCACGATGTTAATTCTTCCTAACCATGAACATGGAATGTTTCTCCATCTGTTTGTGTCCTCTCTGATTTCGTTGAGGAGTGGTTTGTAGTTCTCCTTGAAGAGGTCCCTTACATTCCTTGTGAGTTGTATTCCAAGGTATTTTATTCTTTTTGTAGCAATTGTGAATGGCAGTTCGTTCTTGATTTGGCTTTCTTTAAGTCTGTTGTTGGTGTAGATGAATGCTTGTGATTTTTGCACATTGATTTTATATCCTGAGACTTTGCTGAAGTTGCTTATCAGTTTCAGGAGTTTTTGCGCTGAGGCGATGGGGTCTTCTAGGTATACTATCATGTCATCTGCAAATAGAGACAATTTGACTTCCACCTTTCCTATTTGAATACCCTTTATTTCTTTTTCTTGACTGATTGCTCTGGCTAGAACTTCCAGTACTATATTGAATAGAAGTGGTGAAAGAGGGCATCCTTGTCTAGTGCCAGATTTCAAAGGGAATGCTTCCAGTTTTTGCCCATTCAGTATGATATTGGCTGTTGGTTTGTCATAAATAGCTTTTATTACTTTGAGATATGTTCCATCAATACCGAGTTTATTGAGGGTTTCTAGCATAAAGGGCTGTTGAATTTTGTCAAATGCCTTCTCTGCGTCAATTGAGATAATCATGTGGTTTTTGTTTTTGGTTCTGTTTATGTGGTGAATTACGTTGATAGACTTGCCTATGTTGAACCAGCCTTGCATCCCCGGGATGAATCCTACTTGATCATGATGAATAAGTTTTTTTATTTGCTGTTGCAATCGGCTTGCCCATAATTTATTGAAGATTTTGCATCTATGTTCATCATGGATATTGGCCTGAAGTTTTCTTTTCTTGTTGGGTCTCTGCCGGGTTTTGGTATCAGGATGATGTTGGTCTCGTAAAATGATTTGGGAAGGATTCCCTCTTTTTGGATTGTTTGAAATAGTTTTAGAAGGAATGGTACCAGCTCCCCTTTGTGTGTCTGGTAGAATTCAGCTGTGACCCCGTCTGGACCTGGGCTTTTTTTGAGTGGTAGGCTCTTAATTGCTTCCTCGACTTCTGACCTTGTTATTGGTCTATTCATAGTTTCAGCTTCCTCCTGGTTTAGGCTTGGGAGGACACAGGAGTCCAGGAATTTATCCATTTCTTCCAGGTTTACTAGTTTATGTGCATAGAGTTGTTTGTAATATTCCCTGATGATGGTTTCAATTTCTGTGGAGTCTGTGGTGATTTCCCCTTTATCATTTTTTATTGCATCTATTTGGTTGTTCTCTCTTTTATTTTTAATCAGTCTGGCTAGTGGTCTGTCTATTTTGTTGATCTTTTCAAAAAACCAGCTCTTGGATTTATTGATTATTTGAAGGGGTTTTCGTGTCTCAATCTCCTTCAGCTCAGCTCTGATCTTAGTTATTTCTTGTCTTCTGCTGGGTTTTGAGTTTTTTTGATCTTGCTCTTCTAGTTCTTTCAATTTTGACGATAGGGTGTCAATTTTGGATCTCTCCATTCTCCTCATATGGGCACTTATTGCTATATACTTTCCTCTAGAGACTGCTTTAAATGTGTCCCAGAGGTTCTGGAATGTTGTGTCTTCGTTCTCATTGGTTTCGAAGAACTTCTTTATTTCTGTCTTCATTTCATTGTTTACCCAGTCAACATTCAAGAGCCAGTTGTTCAGTTTCCATGAAGCTGTGCGGTTCTGGGTTGGTTTCTGTATTCTGAGTTCTAACTTGATTGCCCTATGGTCTGAGAGGCTGTTTGTTATGATTTCAGTTGTTTTGCATTTGTTGAGCAGTGCTTTACTTCCAATTATGTGGTCAATTTTAGAGTAGGTATGATGTGGTGCTGAGAAGAATGTGTATTCTGTGTATTTGGGGTGGAGAGTTCTGTAAATGTCTGTCAGGTTTGCTTGCTCCAGGTCTGAGTTCAAGCCCTGGATATCCTTGTTGATTTTCTGTCTGGTTGATCTGTCTAATATTGACAGTGGAGTGTTAAAGTCTCCCACTATTATTGTGTGGGAGTCTAAGTCTCTTTGTAAGTTATTAAGAACTTGCCTTATGTATCTGGGTGCTCCTGCATTGGGTCCATATATGTTCAGGATCCTTAGCTCTTCTTCTTGTATCGATCCTTTTACCATTATGTAATGGCCTTCTTTGTCTCTTTTGATCTTTGTTGCTTTAAAGTCTATTTTATCAGAGATGAGAATTGCAACTCCTGCTTTTTTTTGCTCTCCATTTTCTTGGTAAATCTTCCTCCAACCCTTTATTTTGAGTCTTTGTGTATCCTTGCATGTGAGATGGGTTTCCTGGATACAGCACACTGATGGGTTTTGGATTTCTATCCAATTTGCCAGTCTGTGTCTTTTGATTGGTGCATTTAGTCCATTTACATTTAGGGTTAATATTGTTATGTGTGAATTTGATACTGCCATTTTGATGCTAAGTGGCTGTTTTGCCTGTTAGTTGTTGTAGATTCTTCATTATGTTGATGCTCTTTAGCATTTAGTGTGATTTTGGAATGGCTAGTACTGGTTGTTCCTTTCTATGTGTAGTGCCTCTTTCAGGAGCTCTTGTAAAGCAGGCCTGGTGGTGACAAAATCTCTGAGTACTTGCTTGTTCACAAAGGATTTTATTTTTCCTTCACTTCTGATGCTCAGTTAGGCTGGAAATGAAATTCTGGGTTGAAAGTTCTTTTCTTTAAGAATGTTGAATATTGGCCCCCACTCTCTTCTGGCTTGTAGTGTTTCTGCCGAGAGATCTGCTGTGAGTCTGATGGGCTTCCCTTTGTGGGTGACCCGACCTTTCTCTCTGGCTGCCCTTAGTATTTTCTCCTTTATTGCAACCTTGTTGAATCTGATGATTATGTGCCTTGGGGTTGCTCTTCTTGCGGAATATCTTTGTGGTGTTCTCTGTATTTCCTGCATTTGAGTGTTGGCCTGTCTTGCTAGGTGGGGGAAATTTTCCTGGATGATGTCCTGAAGAGTATTTTCCAGCTTGGATTCATTCTCTTCGTCCCCTTCTGGTACACCTATCACACGTAGGTAGGTCTTTTCACATAGTCCCACATTTCTTGGAGACTTTGTTTATTCCTTTTTGCGCTTTTTTCTCTAATCTTGGTTTCTCGTTTTATTTCATTCAGTTGGTCTTCGACTTCAGATATTCTTTCTTCTGCTTGGTCAATTCGGCTATTGAAACTTGTGCATGCTTCTCGAAGTTCTCGTATTGTGTTTTTCAGCTCCTTTAATTCATTCATATTCCTCTCTAAGGTATCCATTCTTGTTATCATTTCCCCATATCTTTTTTCAAGTTCCTTAGTTTCTTTGCATTGATTTAATACGTGTTCTTTTAGCTCACAAAAGTTTCTCATTATCCACCTTCTGAAGTCTAATTCCATCATTTCGTCACAGTCGTTCTCCGTCCAGCTTTGTTCCCTTGCTGGTGAGGAGTTTTGGTCCTTTCTAGGAGGCGAGGTGTTCTGGTTTTGGGTGTTTTCCTCCTTTTTTCGCTGGTTTCTTCCCATCTTTGTGGATTTATCCGCTTGTCGTCTGCGTAGTTGCTGACTTTTCGATTGGGTCTCTGAGTGGACACCCAGATTGTTGATGATGAAGTATTTCTGTTACTTGGTTTTCCTTCTACCAGTCTAGCCCCTTCGCTGTACAACTGCTGAGGTCTACTCCAGGCCCTGCTTGTCTGGGGTGCACCTCTAGCAGCTGTGGCACAGTGAGGGATGCTACCAGTTTCTTTTTCTGCTATCTTTGTCCCAGAATGATGCCTGCCAAATGTCAGTCCTTTGCATTTAGAGGGGTCAGGGAGCTGCTTTAGGAGACAGTCTGTACTTTCTAGGAGCTCAATTGCTGAGCTCTGAGCTCTGTTGTTCATTCAGGGCAGTTAGGCTGCTATGTTTGATTCTGCTGCAACAGAGCTCATTAAAAAAACCCTTTTTTTCTCAAATGCTCTGTGTTGGGGGGTTTGGGCTTTATTTTTGGATGTCTGCTGAGGTGTTCTGCCCAGCTAGGAGGCAGACTAGCCACTGTTTGCCTGCCGAGGTTCCGCCCTGCTGTTGTGTGGTTCTCCCTGATGCTGCAGGCTCTGCTGTTCTGCTGTGGCCTCGCCACGCCCTGCGGCGGAGTCTCTTCGTTTTAGCGGGTTGCCTCGGCAACGGCAGGCTGCGTCAGCATTGGGCATGTATCTCAGTAGGGACGGGTTGCCTCGGCAACGACTGGCTGCATCGGCAGTGTGCCTGTATCTCAGTTGGGCGGGTTGCCTCAGTAATGGTGGATGCCCCTCCCCCTCAGAGTGTCTCGGACCGCCTGCCTGGGGATTGTTTGAAATCATGGTTTTGTTTGTCCCATTGGGCTACCCTGAACGCTCTGTCCCTGCAATCCCCTGGGATGGCCCCCTGTCCAAGTCTCGTTCAGTCTCAAGTCCAGCCCTCTCAAGTCTCAGGTTGCTGGTTCAACAGGGCACCTGGACAAGCACACCCTATGGGGAGTGCTGGGTAGGGCCGGCCACCGCCACCCCGGCTGCCGGCTTTGCCAGGCAGAGGTGCTCCCTGGCGTCCCGTGTCTGCTTTATACTTGGGAGTTTCCCCGTTCCGTGGGCAACAAAGATCAGTCTGGAAATGCAGCTCCGACTCACCTCTCCGCAGATTCAAGGAGAGCTCCAATCCTGGGTTGTTCTCACAGTGCCATCTTGAGTCCTCCTGCATTTTGCCTTTAAAAAGTTCTTTTTGCCCCATCTCTTTAGATATGCCAATGATCTGTCATAGCATGTGTATCCTGGACTATAATCCCTTGCTCATGCCCAATTAAACTCATGTGTTTAGAAAGCCATTCTCTTTATCATTATTTTAGTTTGGAAGTTGCCTACAAAATGTGGGGATGAAGACCTAGGTTCATGTCACATCTCTGTTTTGAACCATCCAAAAATTTGTATCACATTCAGAAGAAAATCTTAGCTCCTTATCATGGCCTGTAAGACCAACCATAACACAGCCTTACCCAGCCTTTCTAATTCATCTCGCAGCACTGTCCCCTAGCCACTAAGCCAGGGTCACTGGGTTTTCCATTCTCCTTCAAACATAGCATGTTTGCTCCAAACTTTCCCCTTGACATTTGCTGCCTTCTTTCCATGAAACACTCTCACTTCAGATAATCACAAGACTGACTCTTTCAAATCATCAGGGTTTGCCTCAGTGAGATCTTCCCTGGCCACCCCATGCCAATTGCCTTTCCCCTTTGATTCTGATGTCCTTACCTTGCTTTTCTGTCTTACTAGTACTTGGTACAATATGAAATGATATTTATCTCTTAACTTGCAGCTTGTCTTTTTTGTTGCTAGAATGTAAGTTCAATGAGGACAAAGATTTAGTCTGTCTTTTTTTTGAGTCTGCAGTGTTTGGAACAGTGACCAGCACCTTGGAGGTATGAGACATTGACCACCACCTGCGGAAGTCTGGCCTGCAGACCCTGACTCAAGGACACATGAATGAATGCACTCTCACACCTGGATCAGTGATTCAAGTAGGCTAGGGATGGCCATTGGCTGTTTTCAGAGGGTGAAATGCAACCAATCGACCAAGACCCTCTGTCCATTCACACATTTATTCCATCAAGATTTTACAACAGAGGTTCTAAGTCAACACACTTTGGATAATTAACATGGTTGAAAGAGTGGTTTTACAAATGATTAAAATATTTAGGTTCCGGGCCCAAAGTAAACACTATTAACAGAAAATTCCCCTTTGATCTCTCACTGAAAGGACCATCCAGCACAAAGTTTACATGAGTAAACAGTTAGAGTAGAGACAGAGGAATGTGGGATAAACAAATTTAAACTGTGAAGGACTTTGATCATTCCTATCTCTACCCTAGTGATGGACCAGCTGGCCACCTTCAGCCTGCCCCAGTAAAACCTTTTGGCCTTCCAAAAGGTTTGAGACTATAATCTATAACTTTCCCTAATATTCCCCTTAATATTTTTCCACCACCCTAAGTGAATCTCAACAGAAGTATTTTATAAATGTCTATTCATTGTACAACATAATGAGGCTAAACAGGCAGACTTGTCCTGCTTTCTTAAGAAAACTGGATAAACATCTTCACCATTTTTGAAATGGCTCATATCATCAGTATTAATTCAGCCTCCATCCCAGGCTTAATACACACACACACACACACTCCCCACAAATATACATATATACATGTGTATACACATATAATGCAGAAACACACACATATATACCATTTCTCTTCTCATTTTCTTTTGTAAAGACCATTCTCATGACACATATTTTGGGAAAATTATTCAAGTATGGTAAGAGTAGAGAGCAGGTGGAGTCCTCCAAGCATTTCTGTCAAATGATTGCTCCTTTCCTGTCATCCCTTACCATGTGTTTCTTTGAGAGATGCATGTTGGAGCCTAGGTCTCCAAGAGTTAGATATCGTTACAAGTTTTCTGCACTTGTCAATAGTCACAGGTTCCCCCTTTCCTTGCTAAAGATGCCCTTCCTCATTAACAATCAACTCTGCACATGAGTTATCATATCTATAGTTCAGAGGAAACCAGAGTGCCTACAAACAAAGTTTCATAGCCCTTGAAAAGAAGAATTTAATTTATTTTATGAAAAGGCCTTATTTGTACATCTGGTAGAATTTGGCTGTGAATCCATCTGGTCCTGGATTTTTTTTTTTTTTGGTTGGTAGGCTATTTATTACTGATTCAATTTCAGAGATTGTTACTGGTCTATTCTGGGATTCTTGGGATGGTGTATATGTCCAAGAATTCATCCATTTCTTCTGTATTTTCTAGTTTGTGTACAAAGAGGTGTTCATAATATTCTCTGAAGGTTATTTATATTTCTGTGGACTCAATGGCTATATCCCCTTTGTCATTTCTAATTGTGTTTATTTGGATCTTTTCTTTTTTCTTCCTTATTACTCTAGCTAGTGTTCTATCTATTCTATTAATTTTTTCAATAAACCAACTCCTGGATTCATCAATCTTTTGAATGGTTTTTTTTCTCAGTCTCCTTCAGTTCAGCTATAATTTGGGTTATTTCTTGTCTTCTGTTAGCTTTAAGGTTGATTTGCTCTTTGTTTCTACAGTTCTTTTAGTTGTGATGTTAGGTGGTTAAATTGAGATCTTTCTAACCTTTTGATGTGGGTGTTTAGTGCTATAAATTTCCCTCTTAACTAAACTGCCTAAGCTGTGTTCTAGAGATTCTGGTATGTTATATTCTTGTTCTCATTAGTTTCAAAGAACTTCTTGATTTCTGCCTTAATTTCATTATTTATCCAAAATTCACTCAGGAGCAGGTTATTTAATTTCCACTTAATTGTATGGTATAGCATGATTTTCTTATTCTTGATTTCTAATTTTTTGTGCTGTGTGCTGTGGTCTGAGAGAGTGGTTGGTATGATTTCAGGTCTTTTGCATTTGTTGAGGATTGTTTTGTGTTCTATTGTATGGTCAATTTTAGAGTATGTAGCAATGAGAAAAATGTATATTCCATTGATGTTGGGTGGAAAGTTCTATATATGTCAATCAGGTTCATTTGATCCAGTGCTAAGTTCAGTTCCTGAATATCTTTGTCAATTTTCTGCCTTGCTAATCTGTCTAACACTGTCAGTGGAGTGTTGAAGTCCCACAATTATTGCATAGGACTCTAAGTCTCTTGGCAGGTCTCTAAAAACTTATTTTATGAATCTGGGTGTTCCTGTGTTGGGTGCATATATATTTAGGATAGTTAGGTCTTCTTGTTGAATTGAACACTTTACCATTATGTAATGTCCTTGTTTTTTTTCTGATCTTTTCTAGTCGAAATTCTATTTGGTCTGAAATTAGGATTGCAACCCCACTTTTTTCTGTTTTTGTATTTGCTTGGTAGATTTCTTTCTATCCCTTTATTTTGGGCGTTGATGCATGTGAAATTAGTCTCTTGAAAACAGCATATCATTGGGTCTTGGTCCTTTATCCACCTTACTACTCTGTGTCTTTTAATTGGAGCATTTGGCACATTTATATTCAAGGTTAGTATTGATATGTGTGGGTTTGATCCTGTCATCATGATGTTAGCTGGTTATTCTTCAGACTTGTTTATATGATTTCTTTATAGTGTCACTAGTCTGTATACTTAAGCATGTTTCTGCAGTATCTGGTACTAGTCTTCCCTTTCCATTCTTTGAGGCCAGCAGCATCTTGATACCAAAACCTAACAGAGACACAACATAAAAAGAAAACTTCAGGCCAATATAATTGATGAACATTGATGCAAAAATCCTCAAAAAAATACTTGTAAACCAAATCCAGTAACACATGAAAGAGATAATCCTAATGCACCATTATCAAGTATGCTTCATCCCCAGGATTCAAGTTCGGTTAAACACACACAAATTAATAAATGCAATTCATCAGAATCACATTTCACATTGAACAGAGCTAAAGACAAAAAAAAACCATATTATCTCAATAGATGCAGAAAAGGCTTTCAACAAAATTCAACACCCCATTATGCTAAAAACTCTCAATAAACTAGGAAATGAAGGAATACAGCTCAAAACAATATGAGCCATCTATGACAAATTCACAGTCAACATGATACTGAATGGGCAAAAGCTGGAAGCATTTTCCTTGAAAACCAGCACAAGGCAAGGATGCCCTCTCTCACCACTTCTATTCAACATAGTATTAGAAATCCTGGCTGGAGGAATTAGGTAACAGAAAGAAATAAAGTGCATCCAAATAAGCAGAAAGGAAGTCAAACTATCCATTTGCAGATGACATATTCTATACCTAGAAAACCCCATAACTCCTTAAGATGATAAACAACTTCAGCAAAGTCTGAGGATACAAAGTCAATGTACAAAAATCACTAGCACTCTGACACACCAACAACAGTCAATCCAGGAATGCAATCCTACTCACAATTCCCATAAAAGAATAAAATACCTAGAAATATAGATAATCATGGAGGTGAAAGATCTCAGCAGTGATAACTACAAAACACTGCTCCAAGAAATCAGAGATGATACAAACAAATGGGAAAGCATCCCATGCTCATGGATATGAAGAATCAATATCATTAAATGGTCATACTACTGACTTCAAACTACAAAGCTACTACAAAGCTATAGACATCATGCTACCTGTCTTCCAACTACACTACTGAGCTACATTAACCAAAGCAGCATGGTGCTGGGACAAAAACAGACACATACACCAGTGGAACAGAACAGAAAGCCCAGAAATAGGACCACACAACTACAACCGTCTGATCTTCCACAAAGCTGACAAAAACAACCAATGGGGAAGGACTCCCTATTCAGAAGTGGTGGGATAATTGGGTAGTTATATGCAGAAGACTATATCTGGACCCCTTTCTTAAACCATATACAAAAATAAACTTAAGATGGATTAAAAACATAAATACAAAAAACATAAAACCCCAAACCACAAAATCCTTGAAGGACAACCTAGGCAATACTATTCTGGACACAGGAACAGCAAAGATTTCATGTCAAAGATAGCAAAAGCAATTGCAACAAAAACAGAAATAGGATCTAATTAAACTAAAGAGCTTCTAAACAAC
Organism: Callithrix jacchus; assembly: GCF_049354715.1. Lineage (NCBI taxonomy): Eukaryota > Metazoa > Chordata > Mammalia > Primates > Cebidae > Callithrix > Callithrix jacchus. Next base: position 188,823,657 of record NC_133503.1, on the reverse strand, counting down.
AGAAGAAACTACCAACAGAGTAAACAGACAACCTACAGATTGGGAAAAAAATTTGCAAACTACAGAGATGACAGAGGTCTAATATCCAGCATGTGTAAGAAACTTAAACAAATGTAAAAGAAAAAAACAACCCCATGGGAAAAAAATAGGCAAAGGACATGAATAGACATTTCACAAAGAAGACATACACACAGCAAACAAGCACATGAAGAAAGCTCAATATCACCGGTCATTAGAGAAATGCAAATCTAAACCACAATAAGATACCATGTCACACCAGTCAGAATGGCTATTATTAAAAAGTCAGCTAGGAATGGTGACTTACATCTGTAATCCTAGCACTTTGGGAGGTTGAGGCAGGTGGATCACAAGGTCAGCAGATCAAGACCATCCTGGCTAACATCATGAAACCTCATCTCTACTAAAAATACAAAAAAATTAGCTGGGCATGGTGGCAAGTGCATATAGTCCCAGCTACTTGGAAGGCTGAGGTAGGAAAATCACTTGAAACCAAGAGGTGGATGTTGAAATGAGCTAAGATTACACCACTATACACCAGCCTGGGCAACAAGACTGAAACTCCGTCTCAAAAAATAATAATAAAAATAAATTTTAAAAACAGAAAGTTAAAAAATAACAGATACTGGCATGGTTGTAGAGAAAATGGAACACTTATACACTGTTGATGGGAATGTAAACTAGTCCAACCATTGTGGAAAGCAGTGTGGTGATTCCTCCAAGTGCCTAAAACAGAACTATCATTTGACCCCGCAATCCCATTACTGGGTACATATCCAAAGGTATATAAATCATTATATCATAAAGACACCTGAAAGTATATGCTTATTGCACCACTAGTCACAGTAGCAAAGACATGGACTCAACCTAAATGCCCATCAAAGTTAGGCTGAATAAAGAAAATGTGGTGTGTATACATGGAATACTATGCAGCCATAAGAAGAATGAGATTATGTCCTTTGCAGAAACATGGATGGAGCTGGAGGCCATTTTGCTTAGCAAATGGAACAGACAACCATATACCACAGGCTCTCAATTATAAGTGGGAGCTAAATGATGAGAATGCATGGACACACAGAGGGGAACAACAGACACTAGGCCTACCTGATGGCAGAGGTTAAGAGGAGGGAGATCAGGAAAAATAATTAATTGCTACTAGGCTTAATAACTGGGTGATGAAATAATATGTACAACAAACCCCCATGACACAAGTTTAGCTATGGAACAAACCTGCACATATACCCTTGAAACTAAAAGTTATAAAAATAGAAAAGGTCTATTTTTGTTCTTTCTCTTTTTTTCCTTTCCTTCTTTCCTTCCTTCCTTTATTCCTAATGAAAAATGGCATAAAACGTCTCCAGAATACTAGAATCCTATACTGGGAAACGTAATAAAAGTCAGGAAATGTAATCTAAATGACTAGATTTGGTTCATAAAATAGGGAAACTTGTTTTCAAATAATCACCTTTGGGGAATGACTTCTGTTTTGTTCAAAGTCTACAAACTACAAATGTAAAATCTTACAGAGTAAATATGTTAACCAATAGAATTCCTTATGCTTCATAAATATTCAAAGAGTATTGCATTTGATGACATGTCAGAGTTGAACAATACACTACCTAATCAGATATTCTGCTGATCGGAAGAAATATGCTTTACCCGCTTCTTGTGGGAAGGTGAAAACCTCTGTGTTTGCACTTGGCCAATTATAGAACTCTATTTGGGGAAAACACAAATACTAAGTCATTTCCCCCAGACAATTCTATTACATGGTTGAAAGCATGTGGTTGCTTTCCTCTATCATCAATTTTACTCTATTGAAGCCTCTTTCTTTTCCCACTGTCTTCAAAGTGAGAAGAAAGGATGTACCCCATTTCATTCACATGCAAATTAAGAATCAAAGAATAAAAAATCTTTTTTCCCAAGTTCAGAGTGATCAACTCTCTTTGGTAATTACACAGGTTACTACATTGAGAAATGCAAAAACCTAGGGACCCACTGGAGCTTAATTACTCCCGATGCTTACTCTGATCCCTTCTTAGCAGCCTACATCTCTGCGTTAATTCATAGCTAATAGAGGTCAGAGTCAGGGTTAATAGCCTACAGCTCAGCATTCATTAAGTCATTCACTGATCATTAAAACATCCTGAAAAAGCTTTGTGTTGAAGTTTTAATAGCTGCAATATATGGAGACTTGCTCTTCTCAAATACTAATAATGTTCTCCTATGACAGTGAAGAAGTGTGTGCATCCAGCAACTTAGGTTAATCTTGATTACCAATTCTGCCCTCTCAGAGTGAATTCAAAAATAAATATTTAAGGAAACTTTCAGAAAGATGAGATTTGATCTATCAGAACTGTCATCATCGTCAGAACACAAAAGCAAATGTCACAGCCTTTGGGATCAATAAGTCCCTTGACTGATAATAGAGCCCTGTGTGGAAAGCTGCCCTAGACTTGGCCTGGAAGAGTCCTCTGATTAAAGCACTTTATTCCAGTTCATCCAGCAGACATTAATTGAGCATGTATGAAGGGATAACCCTGGATTTGTGACATAGCAATAAACAAAATAGATATGATTTTGTGGAATCTATATTCCAGCCACCTGGAAAAATTCCCTGGCCCACATGAAACTGTACACCCTGGAAGCTGGTTAAAGGAATCACATAAGGTCTGTATGCATCATCAAGGATGGGCCTCAGACACATGCAGACATTTTGTATGTATAATTACTTGTATCACTTTAGGAGTATAAAACAATACTATAGACTGTCTCTTAATATATACATAGGTTTGTAACTGTATTTTTAAAAGACTGGAGACTTCATATTTAACAATGGTTATCTCTAAATTGGATGGGAAATAGGGGGGATGTAGGAGTCAGAGACAGGAATCGGGGTGGTCAAAGGAGTCTAATGTGTTGGGCTCCAAACTCTTTATTGGAATGCTCTGGGACATAATCACTATCATATTTGTCATATTCTTGCCAAAAATAAATAACCTGAATCTAATCATAAGGAAACAGCAACAAAAACAAATTTAGGAATATTCTACAAAGTAACTGACATGCACTCTGAAAAACTGCCAAGGTCACAAAAGACAAAGGGTTGCTGAGGAACTGACTAAAGAGACATGGCAGCTAAAAAGCAATGCATGACCCTGGATTGGATTCTGAGTCAGAAATGAAAATAGCTATAAATGGAACTATTGGGACTATCAGAAAATAGTTAAATGGACAGTGACTTAACAGCATTGCATCAGAGATTTTGGTAGTTGGAGCATCCTTGCTCATAGGGAACACACATGAAGTATTTAGCAGTAAACTATAACTTTAACTTACCCTCCAATTTTTCAATGGTTCAGAAAATAATTGAACAGAAAGAGAGAGAGAGAGAAATTCTAAGTAGAGAAGACTGCCAGCTAGAAATTCGCGTAAGAGTTGATGCTAGTCGGAAATCCATTAGGCTGGCCAGGTAGGCTGAAAACCCGTGCAGAATTTCTATGTTACAGTCTTGAAGCAGAATTTCTTCTTCTCTGGAAAATCTCAATTTTTACTCTTAAGGTCTTCAACTGATTCAAAGAGACCACCCACACTATGAAGAGTAACCTAATTTCTTTGGGAGGCCGAGGCGGGTGGATCATAAGGTCAACAGATCGAGACCATCCTGGTCAACATGGTGAAACCCCGTCTCTACTAAAAATACAAAAAATCAGCTGGGCATGGTGGCGCGTGCCTGTAATCCCAGCTACTCGGGAGGCTGAGGCAGGAGAATTGCCCGAACCCAGGAGGTGGAGGTTGCGGTGAGCCGAGATCGCGCCATTGCACTCCAGCCTGGGTAACAAGAGCGAAACTCCATCTCAAAAAAAAAAAAAAAAGAGTAACCTAATTTACCTAAATTAAAATGATTGTAAATTTCATCACATCTACCAAATACCTTCCTAAACTAGCAACATCAAGACTAGCATTTAACCAACCAAGCTAAGCTGACCCATAACATTAACCATCACAGGCAACTAAGGTGATGATGGCACTGATCATTAATCTCAAGAACACAGGAAGGAAAATACTTGAGAAGGACAATGAGTTCAGGTTCAGACAAGCTATGGAGGAAGCAATTGATATATGACTCTCACAGACCATGGAGGGATTGTTGGATTGTGGCAGCAGAAGGGAAAAGTTCTTCAAAGGAAGTTGAGTTGGCAGTTTCAAACACAAGCGAAAAACAGAATGTTCTAGTCAAATTTGCCAATCTGGAGGTCAATCATGAAACTGGTAAAGACGTTGACATGAAAGCTGAATAGAAGGTGAGAAACTCTACTGTTTAAGCATCCCTGAGAGCCCACTTTCCTGGAATACCTGATGCAGCAAAATAATAGTTACACAACAATAATTCAGACAGCTTTGTGGAGAGTCGTTTTCTGGAGTCCAAGAAACACTCAGAGGAAGGGGCTGAGCTACAAAAAGGACATTGTACTCCACCACCAGATCCTGTGTGCCCTTGGGCAAGCCACTTAACCATTTTAATCTTTAGACTCTTTTTCTATGAAATTGAAATAGGCCGGGTTTGGTGGCTCATGCCTGTAATCCCAGCACTTTGGGAGGCCAAGGCAGGCAGATCACCTGAGGTCAGGAGCTCAAGACTAGCCTGGCCAACATGGTGAAACCTTGTTTCTACTAAAGACACAAAAATTAGGTGGGTGTCATGGCAGACACCCACACCCCAGTTACTCAAGAGGCTAAGGCAGGAGAATTGCTTGAACCCGGGAAGTGGAGGTTGCAGTGAGTTGAGACCGCACTATTGCACCCCCGCCTGGGAGACAAGAGCAAAACTCCACCTCAAAAAATAAAAAAGAAAGAAAGAAAGAATAATTGGCCGGGCATGGTGGCTCACGCCTGTAATCCCAGCACTTTGGGAGGCCGAGGCAGATGGATCACGAGGTCAAGAGATCGAGACCATCCTGGTCAACATGGTGAAACCCTGTCTCTACTAAAAATACAAAAAAATCAGCTGGGCACGGTGGCTCGTGCCTGTAATCCCAGCTACTCAGGAGGCTGAGGAAGGAGAATTGCCTGAACCCAGGAGGTGGAGGTTGCGGTGAGCCAAGATCGCGCCATTGTACTCCAGCCTGGGTGACAAGAGCGAAACTCCGTCTCAAAAAAAAAAGAAAGAAAGAAAGAATAATTATACTTGGCTTAAAAATAGCATAAGGATTAAATTATATTTATGTATGTAAAAGTAACAGTAAATTAGAAACAGAGATCCAAGTACTAAAAGTTGTTATTCCTATTAAGCATTTACACAATAAAAACCTTAACTTCTAAGAATTTGGATAACTTTTCTTGAAAGTCTATGTTATAGCCTATTGTGGAAAAAACATTTAGATTTATTTCCTAGTTTTATAAATCATAGACATAGATACCAAAAAACCGAGCCTTGGAAAACATTTTTAAACATTTAAGTGTTATTCCCATTTTTAATGCACTAAAAGTCATCTGGGAAGCCTTTCTTCTTTTCGTAGTTATGAATTCAGAACTACGGTAGAAAAATTTAAACATGGAGCTGCACTGGTATTGTTAGCTAATTAGGGTCAGCTGTCTTTAAACCATTTGAACCTTTTGTTATCCAGGCAAAAATGCAGCCAAGTTTTCATGAGACAAAGTTAAAGACTGTGCTTTTTTTTAATAATTGTAATCCATTATTTTTTTCCACTGAAGCAAGTTACTGTTAATTTATTAAAAAAGAAAAAAACATTCAAAAATGTGGTGGCTGACAAGCATGGCTTCCTGTTTTCTGTGGACAAACCACAGATTCTAAGGGTAGACCGGAGAAATGGCAGGCTGGTCCCTTCCTGTTTCAGTTTTTACAATGGGATGCATTTGTACTCTGATTCCTGACACGAATAATGTACATTTATAGCACTTACCAAAGATCTCAGTGGTGTCATATGTGTCCCATTATGTAGGTGAGATTTATTCATGAAATGTTTATTGAGCATTTACTATGTGCCAGGCATTGTCATGGGTGCTGGGGAATACAGCAGTGAACTACACAAAGTCCCTGTCCCCACGCAGCAACTGTGGAACTAACGTACATTCAATGCCTGTAAGATGCTTAGCTCTCTGCTAGACATCAGAAATACCAGTATGAGCAAGGATGTCAAGAGCTTGCAAATTAGATGGGGAGAACTGTAAGAACTGGCCAGCATATGGTGTTAGGTAAGGCGAGTCCAAAGCTTGAGTGAGAGGCATATGATAACAGCACCTATCTTTTTAAAGACTTGGGGAGTTTTATTTCTCATACAGGGTTGCAGCCAGCAGGGTGGCCATTCGGACAGGCTGGGAAGTATAGTTTTCTGGACAGAAGCTGGAAACAGACACTTGGAGGGAAGGGAAAAGGAAATGGGAATTTATGCTGAGCCTGGTGGCTGAATGTACATATTCCATAAGCTATAGGCAAAATCACGAATATTTATAAAACAATAAATACAGAAATACACACATGCCCGGTTGAGTTTCATGTCTCTCCCTGGGACCCATGTTGAAAAATGAAGTTAATACAATCCAAGGGTAGAGTTTTCAGTCTTCTGATGTCAAAAGGTGAAGCAGAGGATGTGAAAGCCCTCACCACACATCTTCCATAGACTGGCCAGACCCACCTCATGGTCAGTGATCTCTCATCAGGAAAGAATGCTGGTAAATTGTGCCAAAGCTGCAAAAAGAGGAGAAGCATCAGGTGGTTGCTTGATAACAGCAGAGCAGTCTTTTGAAAGGGATGGTTTCTGTTTAGCCCTTGGGGAAAAAAGCCTAATGGTTATTGTGGGAAGTGGTAAAGCTAGGCATGTCCAACCTTGTATCCCATGAAGGCTCAAGAACAACACCTATCTTTATCAAGGGAAGTTCCAGAAAGAGAAAGTCTTTTGTCTTCGTTTAAGTTTCAAGTCTTAAACTAAGACCTGAAAGATCAAAATATGAGTAGAATTCAGCCAGGAAGTGAAAATATTGTTAAGAACACTTTTGTAAGAAGTTCCACGGACAAGAGAGAGCATCAGACAGTTATGAAAATAAAGCACATTCACAGTAGAGCTCAGAACTTGCGAGTATTTGGAAGGCAAAGTGAGAAATCCCCCTGGAGGGCTGGGGAATATGCAGTTGCTTGTGAGCAGGGCCTCTCATTTGAGGGAAATCAAGGTCACTTCGACCGGTTTGTCCCTTAGGCCACCAGAACATTACAAAATAAAGAAATGGGCCAGGCACAGTGGTTCACACCTATAATCTCAGCACTTTGGGAGGCCGAGGCAGGTGGATCACATGAGGTCAGAAGTTCAAGACTGGCCTGGGCAACATGGTAAAACCCCATCTCTACTAAAAATACAAAAATTAGCTGGGTGCGGGGGCACATGCCTGTAATCCCAGCTACTCAGGAGACTGAGGCAGGAGAATCACTTGAGTGCAGGAGGTGGAGGTTACAGTGAGACAAGATTGTGCCATTGTACCCCGGTCTGGGTGACAGAACAAGACTCTGACTCAAAAAATAAAAGAAATGTCAAAAGAGGATTATAATAATTGGATATTTTAAATGTTTGCACTTAAATAAATGTTTCAGCACATGTATATAAATTTCAATGACTGTGGAAGTAATCTTCTTAGAAATAAAGAAATTTAAACGTGAGGTCTTTTATTGATATGAGACCACCTCCCCAAAACACTGTACACACAAACACAGACATACACATACACCCACTGCCCATACAACACCCATGTCAGAAGGCTGCCTTGGACGGAATGGTAAGAATGGGAGACTTTATCATAAGAACATAGAAAATGTTTGGAAAGAATTGAATCAGGAAGTAAGATAATCTCATTTGCATTTTATAAATTATAGAAAATGGATTAAAGGGAGGCAAGATGAGGGGCAGAAGAAAAGATCGGAGCTGTTGCCATCATTCCTGTGAGACATAGGGGTGGTCTGGACCAGCACAGAGGCCCTGACACCAGCTTTGGATTAGAGAAATATTTGGATGGTAGAGTCAGCCAGACCTGACGACCAACTGAATACGGGAAGTGAGGGAGACACAGAAATTTATTTGCCAATCAAAATAGTCAAGCTGCTTTCAGCTTATAAAAATAACATCATTTCCGTAGCATTTTCACTTCCTAGAATGGTTTTATATCCATATAACCTCCACTGGTTTTAAATCATTAATAATTACAATATAGTGAAGTGCTTCATTTTTAAAGTAGCTTGAAGGAACGAATTGGCTACAAAACTTTACTTTTTTGCTGGTAATGCATTCATGGATCTGTTGCCACATTCTAGCATTTCTATAAAGCTGCCATTTTGAGTAGTATTTTGATATTTGTGATCTAATTTTAAAATGCTAGTTCCTCCTACATGTGAATGAGATGTAAATAGCTGAACATAAATTCAGATGTCATTCGAGTATGCTCTTATTATTAAAAAGTTATTGAGAGCAATCATCATAGATGAATGACATATTAATAAATATCATTCAAAAATATTAGCAAAACACTAAGTTTTATTTCCCCAAGATTCACTAATGTTTCTGTCTTTATTAAATTTGAAAAATGAATTTCTATGAAGGATCACAGCAAATCGTTTTGCAGTAAATATCTTTGGAGAAAGGCCGCATTCTTCCATAGAGATACATCATAGCTAATGGATATATTCAAAGGTTAAATCTCAGAACCCTGGACCAGGTTTGATTCATGCTGTTTTATAATTGCACAGCCCCTGGCTACCTCAGTTGGTTAGCACACCGTATTAATGAGGCCAGTTCAAATCCCCAGGCAGGCAGCTTGTTTTGCTCTGTGTGTGGTGGTAGCTGTAATACTCATCCCAAGTCAGGCATCAGAAATGTATGTCAATCGTCACAATGTCAAGAGAGAGTGCAAATGGCTTAATGAAAATCTGTCCTTTCTATTACAAAAACATCTCAAAGCCCACACACAACTAATGGGGGAGATAATGGTGTCACCTTCAAATACAGAGTAGAATATTCTTCATATTACTACAACAAACAAAGTTCCTGCCAGAAGCGAGTCATAAATGTCATCAAGAATGATGATCTTCAATTAGATTCCATATGAATAATTTCTTCATTTTTCATCTTTGACCTAACAGCACTAAATTTGCCACTAAGTAAAAACTACGTGAAATGTGCATTTACCTGCTTCCTCCCTGTCTCCAAAAATTGTTATGAGAATGAATCAGATAGTATCTTGGAGGCATTTTAAAATATAAAATATTAATCTAAATTGTCCCCTTCTGACTCAGTAGGGAAGTAGATATATTGAGTTTTCACAATACGAAAGCAACGGGTGATGTGCAATTTGGCCTCAAACAACAGGCAATTCAGAAAGGGATGACAAAATTCCATGCCCGCTATCGGAGAGGAACAATTGTTTGAATGAGTTAAGTGATCAACTGTTAGCATAATGTAGACAGAACCATTGGTAGTCCTGACAGAATAATCCCTAGATGTTCAGTCTAGCAATATTCACTTCTGAGTAAAATTCAAAAGATGGTCAGCCCACATTGAAACCTATCTAGAAGGTTCAATGGCTTTATTAACAAAACATGCCATTGGAACACAGTCTTTGATGCAGGGGCTGAATTAAGTCCTGCAAGAGATACCTACCAGCTAGCGAAGTGGCTACAGAGGTAGGGCTTTAAGTAAAGGAAGAAAAACAGAGGATAGGGAATTATACAGATCCAGAGTATGGCCTTCAGATTTTTTCTTGGTTTAATCCAGAAGTCAAAGTTCAACAAGTCACCCTTCAATTGCCCTTTTCACATATGTCTAATTATTCACTCTAAAATTGTTCTTCTCACTCATGTCTCTACTCTTTAAATGTTACCCAAATCCATTCATTCCACTCTATCCCCTGCCTTCTGTTCTCCTAACACCCGACACCCCCTGTTACTCCTGGGATGCTAAAAAGAATTTATGAAGGAAACTCAAATCTGCACAGAGGTTTCTGTATTTTTTAAAGAACCTCAAAACCATCAAATTTACAGGAACATTTAAAAATCAGAATGGTGATGATTTACTTGTTATCTTGCACCAGGAGAATGACCCACATCTCTCCTAGTACAGGCAAGCCTGCTCAGAAACCCAGAGGTTATTTTGCAACCACACAGTTCAATTAAAATGGGTTGGAAGTCTTAGGGGACACTTTCCACCAAATCAGAGTCATTGGATGCTGTGTGGTCCTCCTTTCTAACTGAAGGAGCCGTGGAGTCAGGATGGCAGGAGATTGATCTGACCCAGATATAAATAAAGAGCTGAATAATGTTGTCTAAAGTTGTACAGCACTGTTCCTCAATGCTCAATCCCTTGCAGAAAGATATTTGTTTACAAGCAATAGATTAGCCTCAGTTCCCTCTTTGCAGATCAAGAGGATAAGCTATAGGCTCTCTAATGTCTTTTAGATAAGCATCCTTTCAAAAGTAGTAGAAGCTAAAGGCTGAAGAAAAATCATGAGCTTTGCCATTAAATAATTTATCAATATATTTCTTTATATAACCATAATTAAAAGTCCTGTCACTAGAAGTCCCATGATAAAATTTCTTTCTGTGCTTTTCTGATTATACTCTGGGAGGGTTAGCATGGGTATCCTAGTTGGCTTAATTAGAAATGAGAGTGTCAAGAGGCAAAATACATTATTCTTTCTTTTATGTTTGAGCACTAATTACAACATTCAGCTTTTCTAGAAAATTTGGAACACATTCTTCCCTACATATTTACGATGACAACCTTTTCTTTTCTTCTGAATATCCAAAACTGAAATACCGCCTGATATAGAAACAGAGTGGCATCACTTACTATAGGGGAAAGTGAATAGCATTTTATTTATTAAAACAGTTAGATATCTAAAATGATAAAGAAAAATGCTCCCCTTTATTTTATGGGGAGATAAATTTGGTAATAGCATTCTATAGAACAGTAGTACCCAACCATTTTGGCACCAGGGACCAGTTTTGTAGAAAACAATTTATAAATGTAATGTGCTTGAGTTACCCTATCCATGGAGGGGGCCCTAGGGGGATAGTTTCAGGATAATTCAAGCACGTCACATTTATTGTATACTTTACTGTTTCATTATGACATTGTGATATACAATGAAACAATTATACAACTCACCATAATGTGGAGTCAGTGGGAGCCTTGAGCTTGTTTTCCTGCAACTAGGCAGTCCCATAAGGGGGCAATGGGAGATAGTGACAGATCATCAGGCATTAGATTCTCATAAGGAGCCCACAACCGAGATCCTTCACATGCACAGTTCACAGCAGGGTTTGTACCCTATGAGAATCTAATGCTGCTGATGATTTGACAAGAGGCAGAGCTCAGGTGGTAACGCAAGTGATGCAGGGAGGCTGTAAATTCAGATGAAGCCTCAATCACTCACTGGCCACTCACCTCCTACTGTGCAGTCTGGTTCCTAACAGGACATGGACTGGTACCATCTGTGGCCCAGGGCCTGGGGACCCCTGCTCTAGAACACTAGATGCCTGTAATACATATTAGATCTTTCTTCCTTCTGCCCCTGCCTTATCAATAACAAAGGCTGATCCTGGAATGGAACCAGACAAAGGAAACCTACCTGGAGTGCTAAAAAGGAATAAATTTGATTATTCTAAAGCTGCAGAGATTTCAATTGGACATAAGGAGAAACTCATTATCATTGCTATAATAAAATATTGAAATAGGCCAATCAGAGCTTATGAAGTTTCTGTTTTTATTATTATTATAGTTTAAGTTCTGAGGTACATGAGCAGAATGTGCAGGTTTTTTACATAAGTATACACATGCCATGGTGGTTTGCTGCACCCATCAACCAGTCATCTACGTTAAGTACTTCTCCTAATGTAGTCCCTCCCCAGCCCCCTACTCCCCAACAGGCCCCAGTGTGTGATGTTCCCCTCCCTGTGTCCATGTGTTCTCACTGTTCAACTCCCATTTATGAGTGAGAACATGTGGTGTTTGGTTTTCTGTTCTTATCTTAGTTTGTTAAGAATGATGATTTCCAGCTTCATCCATGTTTCTACAAAGAACATGAACTCATCCTTTTTAATGGCTGTGTAGTATTCCATGGTGTATATGTGCCACATCTTTTTATCCACTCTATCACCGATGGACAATTGGGTTGGTGCCAAGTCTTTGTTAATGTGAACAGTGGAAGTTTCCATTCTTGGAAATTTTCTTCAAAAGCTGAAAAAACCTCTGCCTGGGTCCTTTGTTCATTCAGTCATTTATTCATTTATTTTATAGGAGTGACTGATTCACCCAATAATGGATTGCCTAAATATGCACAAAGCATACTTCGCAGTCACAAGATAGGAATCATAATCATGTGGTCTCCTTAGGTTTGTAACATTTCTCAAATATTATGAAGTGTTCATGCATATGAATATGAAAGCATTGGCTAAGAGAAGATTTTCTAGAAAATATTTTCTAAGCAAAGACAGACTAATCCTGTTGCTGGTGATCATATGTGGCTCTTTGTGATAAAAAAAAATTTCTGAGAAATAAGTATAGGCTGTGCTGTGTAATTTACTTCAGAAGGGAAAATGACCTTTGAGGTAGTGACCTTCCATTATCAAAGTTATCCAAAATTGAGACGACCATCTGTCAAACAGGAGCTCATATTTCGTTTGCAGAAAATACCTACCTCTAAAGGGTGATTTCAATGAAAACAGAACAGTCAAATTGTTGAGTAGCAATCTTAATTGGAGACACTCTAAAAGATAGACAATGTCAGGGCGATTTGATGCATGAATGCACACACACACACACACACACACCACTCACACTCACATTCACAAACACACACACGCCCCAGAAAAAAAATAAGCTTGATCTAAACTTACTAGTTTGCTTCCTACTTTTAAAGTTGGGGAAAGTCATGCCAAATTCATGTTTAGGCACCTTAACGAGGAGATTCAAGAGAACAAGTGGGGTGGTTATTTGACAACCTGCATGGCGCAGGGTAATCAGAATGGGTTGGAGCAAGGTCTTAGTACCCCTTGCTGTGCCAGATGTTGACCCTTATTTGCTAGATCCAGGGACATCCACGGGTGACTGGGAGTCAAAGATTAAAAAATTTAAAAACTGGGCACAAGATAACTAACAGGACTTTGGGACAATGGCTATCTACCAACTGGTTCCAAGATATTTTCTAATTTTAAAAAGCAACACTACCTTAACTGAAGACTATGGGTTGGCTATCAGTCCTGGAAACAACTATTAATGTGAATCCAAATACCACTATTGCCACCCACTAATCCGCTTTCCTGACAGTGAATTTGAAGGGAAAGAAGGAAAAGGTGTGATCTCTTTCGACTCTCTAGGTTCTTCCTTCTCTTCTGTGTGACATATTAGTAAGTGGGATACAACAGACAGGGTCCCACAACACAGTCGGGAAGATGGGCTGGAGGGTCTCATGTGAAGAGAGACTTCAATGACTCCATGTCAAACAAAAGAAACTGGGAAACAGTTCCCCACAGTAGTTTGTTTTGAGAATGGTGATACTTTATCTTACTTTGTACAGTAATGCCTATGATAATTAACATCATAATGGAAGATGTTAATGGAAGCTGGAAAATAGCTTAAATTAGAGGTTAAAGAAAGTACAGATTAGGAGTTAGGAAGAAGGGCCAACTTTTGTGTTAAGACCAGTACAATTCCAAGTATAATTGTCCTAGAAAGAGGAAAGAAGGAAAAGTTCCACACAATACTGTCACTAGGTTGGGTGGGAACAAAAGTACATGAGTATGAGATGCTGTTGACAACTTTTGTGTAGCTAATGCATTAATGCCTGCTACACCTGTCACTCTACCTTTGCCCATTCATTCATGTATTCAGAATATATTAAACCCCTTCCATTTAACTCTTCAGCTGTACTAGCAGAAGTCTTCTGTAAGCTGCAAAGCAACATATTGATGCTTGTTTTATTACTACAACCAATTGATTCCCCTGCAAGGCAAGAATCACGTTGCAGCCTTTTATAAAACTAATTCTAATTACACAAGTAACAATAAATTTATTCCTCTTTTTAGAAAGAAAAAATTAAACATTAAAGAAAAAATGGAATGACTATATGATTTATTATCCAAACTCTTGAGAATGAATGGAGGGATATTAATAGTTATACCAGGACATCAGGTATAAACAGACAGACAGGCCAGACAAATTGGGACACTGTGTTACCATACAGAAAAGGACCCTAAGGCCTCTTGAGAACACCATGCCTCCAAAGCCTGGTTCTTCTGACCTTTCCAAAAGGTAATTACTGTTACTATTTAAGAAGGGTGACAAATTGAAAGCATTTGAATTTCACAAGTTGCTTGATAGAAAGCCAGAGAACTTTTTGTAGAGTCAAGAGATATAAAATTAGAGAAGAAAAACGCATGCAAATGTCCTTCCCAGAATGTGACCCATCTTCAATTCACAGTTTTTCCTGGGGGACTGCTTCTCTGAGGCTCACTCCGTGCTTCTCACTTTGAAGCCCTTCCTCCTAGCAAATTGTAGTTCTCCTTACAAAGGTCTAGCTATCATCATTTGGCTTTACAATATATTGGCAAAAGGGATCCACCCTTCTACGGGAAGTCTCTCGGAAACCTCTCTAATCAATACATTTTCTGTTTTGCATGGTCTTGATAGACTCTTATTTATACTTTTGAAACAAGCCACTCAAGATAGGTCTCCATCAAGATTGTGTTATAATTGCATTTGATGCAGAGATTCACTTAAACCTGGGAAAGAAAATTATTCCTAACTCTTTATATTCTCACGAGAGCAGAAAACATTCATCCAATTTTCCTAGAAGGAAAATTATTGAGGGAAACTGCCCTCCATCCTTCACTCACTGCTCCTACAGGAAGGAGAACATACCTGGTGGATGAGATCAGAAGATTAGAAGGAAGTAACACCAGGTGCAGCCCCTTCAGAGATGAGGTCCCCTTCTGCAAATCAGACATTCTGATCAGCTACGGAAAAAAGCTCCCCTGTGGTTGTTCAGCTGAATCTGGGACAGCTGGAGTAAGTCTTTTGAATTCAGGAGGAATTCAGTCCACATGTAAAACCATGTTTTCCCATCAGCTTTATCAATAACAAAGCCAACTTTCCTTTAATTCCCCATCTGTCTGTCTTCTCTAGCCCACCTCTCTACTGGCTCCAACAGAATGGAAAGATGAGTGTCATTTATTGAAGCTCCACCTACAGGTCTGATTGACAAGGTTTCATAACAACTCTTCCTTGTTGGCAACTACCATGTGCAGGGGAGGCAGTGGGGGATTCTGATTCATATATACTGTTTTTCTTGATTCCTCAGTGACTAACAGCACACACATTTGCGTGCAATTCTCAGGGTCAGTTGTGAGGTCCAGGATGACAGCATGGAGATTCTTCTATTTACAGCGGATAGTCACAGAAAGTAGAAGCTTGTAATCCTGGGTTTATTAGCATCACATACCATTGCAGTGGGTCCTAACATTTTCAGAGCCATAGACTATTTAGATTACCATGCAGATACAGAAACTCATCACAGAAAGATGCACCTATTACCATATTCAAAAAGTTTGGAATCCAATTTTACCAGGTTCCTGGTTTCCTCAAAATAAATGATCAACAAATCCTGTATCTTGTTCAGATGAGTGCATGACTCGCCTCTAGCTGGCCGGCAGTAAAGGACAGAATTCAGAATCTTAAGTAGGAAGAGCTCATTAGATACACATTCAAAGTTTAGACTAAGAAAATAGACCTCAAACAAAGTTGTTTAAGGTTGTGATGTCTGAATCTCTTTAGGCTCCTTAGGATTGTTAATATCGTAAGTCCATAAGGCCCATTTTCCCTCATGCAGAAACCCAGAAAGTCTTTCCATCCCAAGCTGTACCTCCTCTGTACTCATTTACAACATATGTGGAAGAGCAAGGGACTTAATATATATTAAGTTCCTTCTGTTTCTGAAACAATTAACCTATTATGAGGATAGCTGATGTAGGTTGCTGTTTCAAAACAAAAAAAAACTAAATGTAAAATTTTTTAAATATATCGAGGAACAGTGCCGGAGTGTAGTAAGTACCCAGTTAATGATAATCATCCAGCACTAGAAGAAAGAGGTGCATTTAAAAAAAGTTTTAAAAACCCACCATTGTTTGTATTTATTACAACTACATATTTTATGTAAACATCATTATATGCAAAGCAGTTATAACCCTGAGGCTCTGCAGGTAGCCAAAGTGATTCTAAGCCACACGGACAAGACTTCTATGTCATGTGACCACACATACCTGACAAGGACATTAAATCATCTTGTCACAACTTTGCCTTTCCTTGCCTGTATTTCTTTCCCTTTAGTTAGAAGAAATTAAGTCCTTCCTAATTTCCTATTAGTTTGTCATGACCATATAAATTGGCTCCTCCAGCTGGTACCATTCCTTCTGAAACTATTCCAAACAATACAAACAGAGAGAATCCTTCCCAAATCATTTTATGAGACCAACACCATTCTGATACCAAAACCCGGCAGAGACTCAACAAGAAAACTTCAGGCTAATATCCATGATGAACATAGATGCAAAATCTTCAATAAAATACTGGCAAACCAATTGCAACAGCAAATCAAAAAGCTTATTCATCACGATAAAGTAGGCTTCATTCCAGGGATGCAAGGCTGGTTCAACATATGCAAGTCTGTAAACGTAATCCACCACATAAACAGAACCAAACACAAAAATCCCATGATTATCTCAATAGATGCAGAGAAGGCCTTTGACAAAATTCAACAGCGCTTTATGCAGAAAAATATCAATAAACTAGGTATCAAAGGAACATATTTAAAAATAATAAAAGCTATTTATGATAAACCTACAGCCAATATCATACTGAATGGGCAAAAACTGGAAGCATTCCCTTTGAAATCCAGCACTAGACAAGGATGCCCTCTCTCACCACTCCTATTCAATATCATATTGGAAGTTCTAGCCAGAGCAATCAGGCAAGAAAAGAAATAAAAGGTATTCAATTAGGAAAAGAGGAAGTCAAATTGTCTCTATTTGCAAACGACATGATTGTATACTTAGAAGACCCTATCATCTCAGCCCAAAATCTCCTTAAACTGATAAGCAACTTCAGCAAAGTCTCAGGATACAAAATCGTTGTGCAGAAATCACAAGCATTTCTATACACCAATAACAGATGAACAGAGAGTCAAATCATGAGGAAACTTCCATTCACAATTGCTACAAAGAGAATAAAATACCTAGGAATACAGCTAACAAAGGATGTAAAGGACCTCTTCAAGGAGAACTACAAAGCACTGCTCAAGGAAATGAGAGAGGACAAAAACAGATGGAGAAACATTCCACACTCATGGTTAGGAAGAATCAATATCATGAAAATGGCCACACTGCCCAAAGTAATTTATAGATTCAATGCTATCCCCATTTAGCTACCAATGACCTTCTTCAAAGAACTAGAAAAAACTACCTTAAACTTCATATGGAACCAAGAGAGCCCACATAGCCAAGTCAATTCTAAGCAAAAAGAACAAAGCTGGAGGCATCACACTACCTGACTTCAAACAATACCACAAGGCCACAGTAATCAAAACAGCATGGTACTGGTACCAAAACAGAGATATAGATCAATGGAACAGAACAGAGGCCTTGGAGGCCATGCCACACATCTACAACCATCTGATCTTTGACAAACCTGACAAAAACAAGCAATGGGGAAATAATTCACTGTTTAATATATGGTGTTGGGAAAACTGGCAAGCAGTGTGCAGAAAACAGAAAGGGGACCACTTCCTGACACCTAACACTAAAATTAACTCCAGATGGATTAAAGATTTAAACATAAGACCTAACACCATAAAAACCCTAGAAGAAAATCTAGGCAAAACCATTAAGGACATAGGCATAGGCAAGGACTTCATGACTAAAACAACAAAAGCATTGGCAACAAAAGCCAAAATAGACAAATGGGACCTAATTAAACTCCAGATCTTCTGTACAGCAAAAGAAACAATCATTAGAGTGAGCCAGCAACCAACAGAGTAGGAAAAAAATTTTTGTGATCTACCCATCTGACAAAGGGCTAATATCCAGAATCTACAAAAAAAACTAAAACAGATTTACAATAAAAAAACAAACAAACCCATTCAAAAGTGGGAGAAGGATGTGAAGATACTTTTCAAAAGAAGACATATATGAGGCCAACAAACACATGAAAAAATGCTCATCGTCACTGATTATTAGAGAAATGCAAATCAAAACCACATTGAGACACCACTTCATGCCAGTTAGAATGGTGATATTAAAAAAATCTGGAGACAACAGATGCTAGAGAGGATGTGGAGAAATAGAAACACTTTTACACTGTTGGTGGGAGTGTAAACTAGTTCAACCATTGTGGAAGACAATGTGGCACTTCTTCAAGGATCTAGAAATAGAAATTCCATTTAACCCAGGAATCCCATTAGTGGGTATAACCAGTAACGGGATTTATTTATAAACCGAAGGATTATAAATCATTCTATTATAAAGACACATGCACACATATGTTCATAGCAGCACTGTTTACAATAGCAAAAACCTGGAACCAACCCAAATGCCCATCAATGATAGACTGGACAAGGAAAATGCAGCATATATACACCATGGAATACTATGCAGCCATAATAAAGGAGAATTCGTGCCCTTTGTAGGGACATGGATGAATCTGGAAACCATCATTCTCAGCAAACTGACACAAGAATATAAAATCAAACACTGCATATTCTCACTCATAGGCAGGTGTTGAACAATGAGAACACATGGACACAGGGAGGAGGGCATCATACACTAGGGTCTGTTTTCAGGGCCAAGGGAGGGACAGCGGGGGAATGGGGAGAAATGCCAGATGAGGGTGACGGGCGGATGGCGGCAGCAGACCACATTGCCATGTATGTACCTATGCAACAATCCTGCATGATCTGCGCATGTACCCCAGAACCTAAAGTACAATTTTAAAAAATTGGCTCCTCCTTTCAACCTTGTCACTCTTGAGATCAATCTTTGTGGTGGAGGCTGTCCTGTACATTCTAGCACGTTAGCAGTATCCCTGGTCTCTACTAAATACCAGTAGTGCCTCTCCCCTCCCCAGCTATGACAACCAAAATGTCTCTAGACCTTCTCAAATGTTTCTGGGAGGCAAAAAATCACTGGTGCCCCAAGTTGAGCTTCACCATTTTTAAGGAAGCTGCCAGAAACCAAGAAGTCAAATTAAATTTAAATTTGAGGAAGCAGCCAATGATATGGATAGGAAACAGGGAAATACTGTGTAGAAGAGGGTGGTTCCCCAGCAAAGGCCCCACCCTGAAGTCTGGACACTCGCCACTCTAAGTGAGAAGAGGCATTTCTAGTTTTGCACCCAAAAGTTGCCTTTTGGCCCACCATGCCTCCTATCTTGTACCCATATAAACCCTGAACCTCAGGCTCCAGAAACAGACAAGCAGATGGGGAGACAAGGAGACTAGCAGATGAATGGCATAATGGTGTGACAGAGAAGGAGAGAAGAGAAGGAAACTTGGAAGGGGTTTGGCTGGGGATAGGTGGATAATCGGCCACTGCGTGGCCAAACTTAAGAGGAAGATCATCTTTCCACTCCATCCCCTGTTCAGCTCCCCATCCATCCTTCTGAGAGTAACCTCCATTACTCAATTAAACCCCTGCATTCTTCCTTCAAGGCCATGTGTGGCCCAATTCTTCCGGGATACTGGACAAGAACTTGGGATACAGAAAGCTGTCACACTGGCTCTCTGCACCTGCAAAAATGCAGAGGTTCTACTGAGCTGGTTAACACTTGAGCTATCCATGGACAGCAAGGCTAAAAGAGCCCACTGTAACACGCAGCCACTTGGGCTTTGGGAGTCTCAGACACCTAGCCCTAGACAGTTCCTGCACCTGCCCATCTGCATGCTCCACCTCCCATAAAGAGTTTGAGCTCATGGCAGGCGAACAGACAGCCACACCCCTGTTGCCCATCCTGCAAGGGCGACCAGGGAATCCTCCTGTTTCACTGAGAATTGAAGGTCCCTAAGAAGACTTCTTCCTCAGCGTAGGAGATGTCAAACCACCTGCAATAACAGAGAGCTGTTTATTTTCTCCTCAATAATTTCCTTCACCCAGGTAACCTTTGCAGATGCACTTCTCTGGAAATTCTTCCTTACAACCCTCTAATCTCTGCTGCTTTGCTTTAGGACTATTTCCTCTTGTGATCCACTGTACCATCCTTTCTGTTTCTCTTCTGTTTTGTAATAGAAACACTCTATGTTCATAGGAAACACCATACTTATTTCATTCAGACAAATAATTAATGACTGGGTTTTCTTAATGAAAGGAGATGGGGGTGACTGGGAAGGGAGTGGGGAAGTGGTTTAAGTAAATATCCCCAGTCAATGTAAGTTTACCTGTTTAGCATAGTTGTTGGCCCAGTGATTGCAGAAAGTTATTTGCAGAGTTGGTCAACTTGAAGATAGCCCTGAGAATGCCAACCATGCATCCACAGAATCAGAGTTTAGCCAAATGGAATATGGGGAGAGGTTTCCAGTGTGCCTGCTTCTGCAATACCCTCATTCAAATTCTCTCCATTTCGCTAATTTATGGCAGAGCTTCATGCAACTCCAGAGCCAACATGCAACCAAGCATCTCATTAAGAGCCAACAGGGAGTGTTTAGAAAACATGCAAAAGGAACAATTCTTTTATTTCCTTTCCCTAGAGCCTTATTTCTACTCCAAGTTCCTCCATTTCTTCTAGTTTGAACAACTAAAAATTGGCTTGAAAAAACTTGCCACTACAATTCATCTCTGAGCTAGTTTTTTTTTCTTTTATGTTTCCTGAGCTTCATGTGATTCAGTTCTGATTCCAAATTCCAAATGAATGAGCAAAATGAACTCCCATTCTTCATCTACCATTAAATAATTCATTTCTCTAATTCTAAACCTCCTAATTCAAATAGTCAAGTTGATAGGAACTCATCTAGTGTGTTCATTAGAAATTCAGCTTTCCTTCTCCCTCCTGGTTTATGATGTTGCCTTCCACAATTTTGGTAGTCGTTTCAGTGCATGCTAAACAGACATAATCAATACCTCATTAAGTTATCTCAAATTGCTGAACTACAGCTTTTTCAGAGCATGAGCATAAAATATAGTTTCATCAATAGAAACCCAGGCTTTGGTTACACAGAGAAAAAACAACTGGGCAATTTAGTCAATTAAAAAAAATTAAATGGGTTGTTTGCTATTGGATAGGCCAAACAATAATTTGCCTAATTATTTAAATCATGTAATTTTGTCACGTACACAGGCCATAGAACCCATAAAGACTGTCATGATTTCTCCAGTTCACTTCTTCTGTTCTTTTGAAGAATATAGGTAGAAGAATGGCTGTTTATTCTTAAATGCTGCCAAAAAAAATTCCTTCCAATTTCCCAAGACCACAGTCTTTCCTTATGTGAACTAAGCATGAGAGCAGCTGGCCACTAATCACTGAAAACTGGACACTTACTATAAGTAAAATCTAAGGTTAGGGAATTTTTAGAAAGGTTATAAGATATGGATCCTGCATCCAAATAGTTCATGGTCTAGATGGGGAGTCAAGATTATAGTACTTTTATGTTTTGGGGGGAAAAAGCAAAACCAGGCAATAACCCAAGACTGACTATAACTTACTGGTAAATAATGTGAGTTAAAGACTAATATTGGAGGAGCTCAAAGAAAAGAAAGTCATCAAGGGCTGACATTTTTTAGAAATCTTGTTATTAATAAAGTCTTTATCTACATTCCAAATTGATTATATATGCTATATCTAAAATGGTATTTTTATATATTAGGAGAATGCATCCATTTTATTAGCAAATTAGTCCAAGTATTACAAATTAAATGTATGCATCTAGGAGTGTGTACTACCTAGAGAAAGAAGGGATTTACAACCATAAAACAATCCAACAACCAGAATAGGTCAAGGATTTGACTACTTGACTGATAAATAGCTCAAAATTGTCCTAATTCTAAATTACTTTTAATTCTCAACAATAACAAAATACAGCCGAAGTCCAGGTGAAAGATTCTTGGAGCATTTAATCTACAAAACATATGAAAAGTACCAAGTGATACCACAAAGCCCTCACCCAGCATGGCTTAGATCGCAGATCGCTAGATGCCGCATGCCCTCCCAGACCACTTTCCCTTGACACTCTTCCCTACTTTCCACTCCTTTTTCAATGCTGATATTTCTTTCTATCTTATTTTCCTTCGATTCCAATTATTTTTAAAACGTTATTTGTGTTGAGGTAAACATACATTCAGAAAAAGGTTATGGATGTAAGCAAATAAATCAGTTAATTTTCATACATAAACCGATCACAACATATAATTGTAAGGGAGAAAATACTTTTTCTACTAATCAGAGTTCTTAGCTGGGATCCCTGTAACAAAACACAAATTAAAGCAGAATTTAAAACCCAGAAATCAGTCCATGCATTTACGGTCAATTGATATTGGACAAAAATGCAAAGAACACACACTTGGCAAAGGACAGTCTCTTCAATGAATGATGCTGGGAAAAAGAAAATCCACATGCAGAAGAATGAGGTTAGAACCTTACCTCATGCCATATACAAAAATCAACTCAAAATGGATTAAAGCCTTAAATATAATATCTAAAACTGTAAAAGTACTAGAAGAAAACATAGGGGAAAATCTCCATGACATTGATCTGGAAAATGATATTTTCAACATAACTCCAAGAGCACAAAAAAAAAAATCAAAAACAGACTATTGAGATTATGTCAAACTAAAACATTTTTGTGCAGGAAAAGAAACAATCAACAGAGTGAAGAGACAATCTATGGAATGGGAAAAAATATTTGTAAACCACATGTCTGATAAGGAGTTCATATCCAAAGTATATAGGACATTCAAATAACTCAATAGTAGGAAAACAAATAAATTGGTTACAAAGGACCTGAATAAACATTTGTCACAAGAAGACATACAAATGGCCAAAGGTATATGAAAAAATGCTCAACATCACTAATCATTAGGAAAATGCAAATTAAAACTACAAGGACATATCACCTCTGACCTGTTAGAATGGCTATTATTAAAAAGAGGAAAGATAAGTGTTGGTTGAGGACATGGAGAAAAGGGAACCCTTGCACACTGTTAGAGAGAATGTAAATTAGTACAGCCACAATGGGAAACGGTATGGAAATTTCTGGAAAACTTAGAAATAGAGCTACCATATGATCCAGCAATCTCACTTCTGGATACATACCCAAAGGAAATCAAATCAGTATGTCAAGCAGACATCTGTGCTCCAATGTTTATTGTAGCATTATTCACAACAGCCAAAATATGGACCAATCTGTGTCCATCAATGAATGAATGGATAAAAAATACAATATGTAAACAAAATGGAATATGATTCAGCATTAAAAAAACAAGAAAATCCTGTCATGTGTGACAGCATGGATGAACCTGAAGGAAATTATGTAAAGTGAAATAAGCCAGACATAGAAAGAAAAATGCTGCATTGCTGTGGTTTGAATGTATCCTCCAAAGTTTGTATGTTGGAGGCTTAATTCCCAATGCAACAGTGTTGATATGGGGCCTTTAAGAAATGATTAAGGTCTGAGGGTTCTGCCCTCATGAGTAGCTTAATGCTGTCATTGACGGAGTGGATTAGTTATTATGGGAGTGGGTTCCTGATAAAAGGTTGAGTCCAACCACCTGTTTCCCATTCTCTCCCATGTTCTCTTGCCCTCTGCCCTCCACCATGAGATAACACAGCAAAAAAAAAAAAAAAACCCTCACCAGATGGAGGCCCCTTCACCTTAGATTTCTCGGCCTCTATGAGAAATAAATCTCTGTTCTTTATAAATTGCCCAATCTCAGGTATGCTGTTCTAACAGCACAAAACAGACTAAGACATGCATAATCTCACTCATATGTGGAATCTAGAAGCTGAGTCAAACTCATAGAGGCAGAGAGTAGAATGGTGGTTACCAGGATCTGGCGGTGCAGGTGAGGTGGAGTTTGCTTGGGAGCTGTTAGTCAAGAATACAAAACTTCAGTTAGACAAGAGAAATAAGCTCATGAAATCTAGAGTACAGTATGGTGACTGTGGTAAATTACGTACTGTATTTTTAAAGATCACTGAGTAAATGTTAAATGTTCTCACCACAAAAAATGATAAATATGTATGGTAAATAAGTATGGTAATGATAAATATGTATGATAATGCCTATGTTGTTGGATTCATTTAACCATTCCACATTGTATACATAATTTTTTAAAACCTGTACACCATAAATATGTATATTTTTATTTTTCAATTAAGATATAAATTAATTTTAAAGAGAAAAAGAAAAAGCATTAACAAAACAGGTTACTAACATGTATATTTTCTATAGATGGAAGAACATTTAGGAAAAGAGTAACTGTCATGGGTTAGCACTCCAACCCATGACAGTTACAAGACATGGGTTAGCACTCCAACTTACTCTCCATTTACAAGAAAAAATACATTTCTAGAGAGAAATTAGACAATGAAAAAAGATCTTGAGTCTCTAGGGATAGTAAATTGTGGAAAGGCAAAAATATGGGAAGTTAATGGTAAATAAAGTTTGCTATATAGATCCCTCCAGTGCCTTCTCTAGTTTGATAAGGGTCTAAGGTCATCTCTGGTGATCAAATTTTGTCCTTCTTGATAGAGTGAGAAGGAGGGACACGTTTCTAAGTTTACAGCCTGATTTTAGGCAAGTAGTGGGACGGCAGAGAGCTCTTCTTATATCTACTTTTTCTCAATTGCCTTCAGTCCCAAATAATCTTATGCAAGACTGGCACATTTTGAAGTGGCATATTCTGTGACTCTTCATAACCAAAACCCACCTCTAGGAAAGGAACATTGCCAGCACCCGAAAATCTCTTTTGTGTTCCCTCCCAGTCATTACTCTAACTCTTAAGACCAGAGATTAATTTTGTTTGTTTTTGAACTTTGTATAAATAGATTCATACAGCATGTTTGGCTTCCTTTGCTCAAAATTGTTTATGAAATCAATCTCTGTTACTGTGTGCAGCTGTAGTTTGTACATTACATTTTTGTTTACTATCCCATTGTATGAATATACTATAATGTATGCCTCCATTCTACTGCTGATGAATATCTGGGCTGATGAATATTTCCAATTTGGATGTTTCTAAAAGAGCTCTGCTACAAAATATTGTTTGTAAACGTAGGTCTACATTTATGCTGGTGACACCCCAGAGTAGAATTGCGAGTTCAACAAATACGTATTGTTCAGTTTTAACAAATTGTCAAAGAGTTTCCAAGAATGATTGTACCAATTTACTCTTTTAGCAGCAGTCTATGAGAATTCTAGTTTCTTGAAATCTTCACCACCACTTGATTTTGTTAGTCTCTTTCATCACATTTGTTCTGCTGGGTATACAGTGGTATCTCACTGCAGTTTTAACTTGCATTTTTTATACAAGTTAATGATACTGACCACTATCGCATATATTTGTAGGCAATTTGCATATGCTACTGTGCAAAATGCCTATTCAAAGTCTTCTACCCATTTTTCATCTCTTTTTTCTTACTGACTTTTTTCTATAATCTTTGTTGGAAATAGCTTCTCCCACACTTCGGCTTGCTTTTTTACATGTTTAACATGTCCTTTGCTGAAGATAAATTCTACATTTTAATGTCTGCTTATCCAGTTTTTTCTGTCTGATTATTGCTTTTTGTGTCTTGTTATATAAATCTTTGCCTACCACAAAGCCTTCTGTTCTTTTCTAAGAGGTTCATAATTTTACCTTTTCCATTTATATCTACACTCCATGTATGGCATAAGATAGAGGTCAGTATTCATTTTTCTCTGTGTGAATGTCCAATTGCCTCAGAAGCATTTATTTTAATAATTTTTTAAGTTTTTTTAAATTATGGAACAAAACTTAAAAATTGTGTTTTAACAATTAGAACAAACACTAGAGTCATTACACCATGTTACTACTCTCTATTGAAAACAATACTGATTCTCCTACTCAGGGTTAAGACTGTATAATAATTAATATAATAAAAATCATTCCAATGGTAATATCCATTTTTTATCCAACTGAATATCTAAATATTCAACAATGAAAGAAAATATTAGAAATGAGCAAAAAATTACACCAATCAGTAAAAAAGTTCTGAATTGTTTCTAAATTATGCCTTGAGATTTCTAAAATCATGGACTGGTGGTAGGCGAATCTCACAAACACCGGAAGACTGTCTGACGGGAATCTTGCTAACCTGACTAAATCAGTGGGATGTTTTCAGGTGCTTGTTATAGGATTGTTGTTAGAAGACAGGAGACTATTCCTATCACTGATGCTATCATTATTACTTCCGTTATTATTCTTGTTAAGTAATAGGGGCTTACCATCTAAAATAATAAAAAGTCAGGAGTATGCAGTTCCAGGTTTGATTAAGTGACCAACTTGCCAATGTCGGCTCTTCTGAAGTCCCCCAACTTTTTCTCCATGGTTTCAGGATGACCGCCACAGTGCCGATCGAGACATCCTCTCATAGCAGTATGGAAAAACAAGAAGGAATGAGGAAGCAGACTTCTCCTTGCATGTCTATTTTTTTTTATTGGGGAAGAAAATATTTCTCAGAACACCCTCAATTTCCTCAACAACAGACTTTTTAGGTTTCATGATCCAGATCTTAGTCACAAGCTGAACTTTAAACCAGTCACTGACAAAGACAAATGGGATTGCTATGATTGGCTTAGAGCAATCATTATCCAGCTCCTGGGGCTAGAAAAGGGGCTAGCAAATTAAACCGTTAGGTTCCTAAAGAAACTGGTATTTTGTATATAAGGACCATGAATAAAAATAAGGACCAAGAATAAAGAAAGGAAAATACTTGTTGGCCGGGCAACCGGCCACATCAACTGCCCTCCAAGTGATGAGATTTGAGGGTAAAATGAGATGAAAAAATCCATTAAAAACTCTAAATTGACTTTCAAATTTAATTTTAATTGAAAAACATAATAGGGATTTATTTATACCTAAGAATAATGATTGGGACTAGAAATAAATCTATAGCCCAGATATCTCTGACATACAAGGTGTAAATTTAAATGACCCTGAAAATATAAGTATAAAAAGGGAAATATAGTCACAGAAGCAGTGGCAGGTCTTGGTACGATTTCACTATAGTGACAGAGAGAATCACCCAATTAATTATAAATTTTTAGAGAATAAAACTATTTGGAAATAATAACCATCTGTACTAATATCAATACTGTGCAATTATAGACAACGTGACCATTTACACAGAGGTCTCACACATATTGTCTCATTTAAACCTCTTAACAATTTTGTCACTTACATAGGGCAAATAATTTTATTTCTGTATTTGTAGATGGTGACAGTAAGAAATGAATTAGTACAGAGAAATTGAGAAATTAATTAAAATTAATTAATAAGTCAAGAAACTGTACTCCCTGAGAACACAGAGTGACTCATACAGTTGACTAGAACTCAGTTCTCCTTTTTGGCAGATCAATTTTCAATCTATTACATCCATCTATTTATCAATTAATCTATTGAACGTATGTAATAACTCAAGTTTATTAATGATGACTACATTGGTGAAATGTACTTATGTTAACATTTCTCAGCTAACGGTTTTCATATTAAATCAAAGGGTACTTTCTCTGAGGAAGAAAATAGAGGGAATTTTTACTTGTTCGTTTATTGAATATTTTAGCCAATTTGACACCCTGGAAAAGATATCATGAAGGTTAGGTCTTCAATATAGTATTTTAGGTCAGTTAAGTCTAGAAAACATGTTTTAGGGGCACAAGGGCTAAAAGACATTGGATAAATACTGTAGCAGAGAGGTGGGAGCACAAAGGTTCACAAAGGAAATTCCGATGTCAACTGCCCACAAGAGTCAGGAAGTACTTCTTGTTAGTGTAACCACTCAGATGAATCCTTCATAGTGAGGAAAAGACACCCAGACTAAGAAGTGAAGTCTGCACTTTCCTGACCAAGAAAAGAACTTGTGCAAATACTCAAGGTAAGACAGTGTGCTCAGAGGGCAAAGTGAGAAGCTCAAAATAGTTAAGACATAGTGATTATGTGCCCTAAAGTTTAAGAAATGTATATGGAAAAGGAGATGGGGCAGTTGGGCATGTAAGTATAGGCTATAGTATCAAAGGAGGCGTTTTTGTTCTATTTTGTTCACGTTAAAATGAATTTGCCTGTGTTTATAGACTAAAGACAGCCAAAAAGCAGAAAACACTGGGATATAGAAAAAAGAGATGTGGAAAGATAAAGTCAAGTATACAGATGGAAAGATGAACCTCATCAGGAGGAAATAGACCTCATTCTGGCAGTGAACTGAATAAGGTAACTGTACTATGGAAAAAACAAATTTGCAGATGGGGAAAAGACTGGGGAATTGGCAAAGTACATGCTGATGGCTTTATTTTTAGAGTGCATGATAACAATTATGATGACAATAATGAAGCCAGTGATTTATGATAAGGCATAAAGGGAAGGCAATCTGCTCATTATTTACCAGAATTATGACATTTGATAACATTAACAACACTGAGAAGTAAATACCATTATTATTATGCCCCTTGGCAGATGAGAAAATTGAGGTTTAGATAAATTCGCTTGACTAAGATCACGTGGCTAGCAGAGAACTGGTAAGGGCCTAGTCATCCACAGAACACTGAAACTTGAAGGTAACAAAAGGCCTGGTCCCACTATCTATGTCTTAGCTTGAGAAAGAACATGAGAACCAGGGCTTGGAGAACTTCCTCTGGTATTGAAAAGAGATATACAGCCTCACCTGGGCAAGGAATGCTAAGTGACAAATAACTTAAGGGCTTAAAAAAATGTATCCCATTTGCTAACAAGCATAATATGAAAATGGTGCAGCTTACATAAGGCTTAAATGGCAATTGACCTTAAGTTTCTATCGCCTCAGCTGATTATTTTGAAAATATTGTCATAGTTGAACTGGTCCTTCAGAAAGTCAACTTCTACACTTTCATTTGAAAATTAAGTTAAAGTAGCTGTCTCAGCAATAAGTCAGGAGACTCAGCATATCAAGTAAAAGGTTCAATATCTTCTCATTAAGTATGTTGTTTTGAATAAGAACCATGAATCAAATGAATCATTCTTATGCAACCCTGGCAAAGTCTTGATATTTCCAAGCAGCATATAAGGAAGACCCAGATGACACTTCTGGCCCTCCATTTTTGGGAAATGACTGGAGATCATCGCTCTCCAGTCTCCTATGCATCGGCCCAAGTGACCTGGAGAACTGGATGAGGGATTTAAGGAGATAAAATTACTTGACCTGGGTAAGGTTGCATGAGATTTCCAGGAAGAGTGTGTTAGTTTTGGGGGCAGGGTGGGGAAGTGTGAGTGTGGGTGTCTCCACTTACCTATTAAAATACTATCCCCTACCTCAGCTTCATGCCTTATATAGGGTGGGTTCTCAAAAAACTGCGTCTATAAAGAAATGGAAAGCATACATGAATATTATGAGGATCTAAGCTCCTTGCCAAATATTCAGTCACTGAATCACTGCTCTTCATTTCTAAAAAAAAAAATCACTTCTTTTATTAGTCACCATGCACACAGCATCATCCTCCCAAATGTGGAAGCTTTTGCAATCACTGCAGCCCCCAAGGCCTTGTAGAATGCCTGCTTTGTAGTAGACACTCAGTAACAAATAGAATAAAATGGAAAATATCATTTATAGAGATTAAAATGATATATATTTAGGATGTAGAGAATAACATCATCAGATGTTTAGATCTTAAAACATCTCTTACTAAATTCGTGTATTCACTAGTTCAATACTCTGATATTTTGACCCAAACAGGAGAAGCCCTTATTTTCCCTTCTGTTGATGAAGATGCCAATATTCCAGAGGTTGTAACCTTTTCTGTGACATAAATCCCTTTAAAAACCCAATAAAAACCTACCTTCATAATTGAAGGAAAAGCTGAATTTCAGTTAGAGTTTTGATAAAATAAGGTCAACTTTTCCCATCCATGTTTGTGGCTTCCCTGAATATTATGGTATGTGGACACCATGTAAAGCCCTGACAAAACCAATTTGAAGTGTATTTGCTATGTCTACGATGCAGGTGATGTTCTCTCCTTATTCTAGCTTTTTAACTTTTAAACAATTTGCCAGATCTATTGCATATTTTCCCCTCTGCCTTGCACATAATTCTTCTACTTTCCAAATATTTTTGGAAAATAAAAGTTAATTATAAATAATTAATTTTAAATAAGTTAACACCGTCTTTTCCCCAAACTGGTAACACCAGGTAGAATACTCCTATGCAAGTAAGATGAAAGTGAAGTTATTGAGTACCTGAATCTCTATGCTTTTCCCTTCCCTTTCTTCTAATCAGCCACACTTTTTAAGCTGGGAAAGTAGAATGACGAACCATAATATTATTCTATGTCTATAGCAACTGGTTGGCCTTTCTCTCCTCAGCAGTGCATCACATACCTGAACCTAAACAAAATCCTAAGTACAATCTTTTAGTTATGCACATATCAGTTCCTCAGTTTTTCTCTTCTTTCTCTTTAACTTATGCAGGTTCACTTAGGAAAGATTCTTTTTATCATAGACTGAGCATATGCTAGAAGATCTCAGAATTACTTGGACCATTTAAGCTCTGTTGACTTTTGTCTCTGTTGGTGGAAACAAAGGGTTGGTGAGAAAGAAGAGCTGAAAGATCATTGAAGATTGTTTACATTGTTGATTTTAAAAAAAATCTCTAAAATTCTTCTGCCCAACTATTTTAACAAGAACATAATTTGAATAAAAGAAATCGTGAAAATTTTTGGTGACTTCTTTTCCACAAAGGATACAAGCCTCGCTATTATATAACTTATGTAGTTGGGGGTGGGTGGGAACTAAGCCATTTCCTTAGAGTGTATTCTTGTATTAGTCTATTTTTAGAAATAGACAACCTAAAGCAGGAAACAGAATGTGCCCTTTGATTACTTCTTTTCCCCTTCAACTAAATCTTCTTTCGGTGATCCACGTCAATATCCTTCCAACAGCGCAGCTTTAGTTTTTACTTTGAAAACTGTCCTTGGGCCATTTTGTCAACACACATTCTTCCCTGCTAGACATTTAATTTGCTCTGGCCTTTCTGGAAAGCAGCAGCATCCTGGGCTCTGCCAGCAGCCTTAATGGAGTAATGCCCCTGTAGCATGCCATCAGGTTCACCAACGGGAGCAGCAGGCATAGCCAAAAACAGAGGATACTGGGCTTTCCAACAGTGAAAACTCCCTGTCTGCAGTTCTCCACCATGTGCCTCTCTCCAGGTTCTAGCCAACACTGAGACCCATTTCATTTCTTCATTAGCTGGGAGCAGCTGTTGGGAAAGAGAGGCTGGCCAGATTCATAACCTAGCGCCTATTCTGGCAATGAGATTTTTGAAAACTGCTTTAAACAGCACTCTGGATCTCAGACTACATCAAGTGAGAATCTGTGTTAAAATTGGAGTGGCTTCTGTGGAAAGATCAAGTGTTCTGTTCTGTATCTGGAAACTGTTGCTAAATGGCTTACAAACCCAGGCTGCGGAGTAAGTTGTTTACTTTAACAGATTTTTATCATGTTCCTTTCATCCACTGTTTTCTCTTCCCATTCTCACTGATGCTCCAAACATCGTCCGAGAGAGAGCTTGGTCAGGCTCTGGCAGCTCCCAGCCAGGCCTCAGCACAGGTGGAGAATAAGTTTCGTGTACAAAAGGGCTTAGTAAGTATCTGTTGCTACAGAATTCATTTATTTCAAGAAGCTGCATCATATTGATTGTCACCCATTGCCTTAAAACTCGATGAAGTCTCTTCCAAAATTGAAATAACCTACTACATAGCAAAATAGAATCAACCATAAGGTTTCTTTCATTTCCTGCTCATTTAGATCAAGGCTTCTTAAACTCTTGTATACCATGAAACCCTCTGGCATTTTGGTGAAGTCTGTGCACCCAGATTAGCACTTTGGGGTTTTTTGTAAGCATAAAACACAATAAACAGTATTATAGATGAAACCAATAATATGGAAATATCATTAGTGAACTATTTTAAAATAAACATGTAGGACTTTGGGCTTCCGGTCCAGCACATGAGGAGCTTAGAAGTCACCACTCAATCTTAGCAACAAATAAAAAGCTGAACTTTTTACTTTTCAGAGACTGAGCATCAATAACTCTCTTTAGATCTGTTGGAGAAGTAAGGTCACTGGGAAAACCACTTCTCCCAAAATTGGAGAGACAGACAGCCCAATACAACTTAGATTCCAGAGCAGGAACCTAAGACCAAAAACTTTTGCAAGAACTAGTACAAAAGCAGGAAAATCTTAATTGCAATTTATGAATTGCTGGACGCTCCATGTGGACAAGTCAGAGAGTTACAAACTACAGTGGAACACAGTCAGAGTTGGCCCCCACACTTCTGTGGGTTTTACATTCAGGAGTTCTACCAGGTCCTCACAATGAATATCAGAGAAAAATTTTCTCATGCATCCAGCAGGGGAGGATAAAAATTACCATGCTGAAATACACCGTAATATTTTTTTCTTAACAAGGCCTGCCCTTAGAAGAATCTGTCTTACCAGAGCCTAACGTGTTGGGGTTTTATTTTAGCCTAGCTGACCAGGGGGAAGGAAAACACCAAGGTCCAGCCCCTTCTATGTATCCTGTCCCATCTAAGGAAGAAGAAAACTGAGAAGCACTGGTGAATTCACAGTCCCAGGTACAAGCTCACCAAAAGATTGAGACCTACTCATGAAACTGTAGAATGCGTCCCCTCTCTGACACCTTGCCACCACACAACTAAAGGCCTGTTTGCCAGGATTTCCTTCTACCAGCACCTGATGTCCAGATTGTAACAAAAAATTACAATGCACACTAAAAGAAAAAAACAGACAAACAAAAAAGCCCACAGTTTGAAGAGATTTAACAAGCATTGGAACCAGAATTGGATATGGCAGGGATGTTTGAATTATCAAAGTGGTCCTTTAAAATAACTATGATGGGTATGCTAAGCGTTCCAATGGAACAATTAGACAACATGCAAGAATAGATGGATAATAAGGAGAGAGATGGAAACTCTAAGAAATAATCCAAAAGAAACACTAGACATAAAATACATAATAAGAGAAATGCAGGGTGTCTTTAAAGGGCTTTTAGTAGACTGAACATGGCTAGGAAAAGAATCTCTGAACTGGAGGCTAAGACAATAGAAATGTCCGAAACTGAAAAACAGAGAAAAGAAGAACAAATTATCCAAGAGCGGTGGAATAGTGACAGAAGTTGTACATGTCAGGAATTTCAGAAGGAGAAGAAAGAAAGAAACAGAAGCAATATGTGAACCAATAATGACAGAAAATTAATGTCAGACACCGAACCACAGATCCAGAAAGCTGAGAGGACACCAAGGAGGATGCATGCCAAACAAACTAAAAACAAAAACACTTTACACTTAGGCATATCCTATTTGATCTTCAGAAAATCAAAGATAAAAAAAAAAACTCCTAAAGGAAGCCAGAAGGAGGAAAAATCCCATTACCCATAGAGAAGCAAGGGTAAGATTACATCCAATTGCTCCACAAAAGCCATGCAAGTAAGAGACAAGGGAGTGAAATATTTAAAGTAGAGAGAAAAAAATAAAAAAACACCTAAATTCTGTATTCTGCAAAATTATCCTTCAAAAGTGAAGGAGAAATAAAGTATTTTTCAAACAAACAAAAATTAAGGGAATTTATTGCCAGGAGACTTGCCTTGTAAGAAATGTTAAAAGTTGTTCTGATGAAGGAAAATTATATTGATCAGAAATTCAGACCCACATAAAAAAAGAACATTAGCATTGGAGAATAAATAAGTGAAGATAAAATACAAAATTTTTTTCTTTCTTTTTTTTGGAAACAGTCTGACTCTGTCACCCAGGCTGGAATGCAGTGGCATGATCTCAGCTCACCACAACCTCTACCTACTGGGTTTAAGCGATTCTCTAGCCTCAGCCTCCCAAGTAGCTGAGATCACAGGCATCTACCACCATGCCTGGCTAATTTTTGTATTTTTAGTAGAGACAGGGTTTCGCCAGGTTGTCCAGGCTGGTCTTGAACTCCTGAGCTCAAAGTGATCCACCTGCCTCACCCTCCCAAAGTGCTGGCATTACAGGCATGAGACACCATACCTGACCCAAAATTTTATTTTTCTTATTCTTAATTGATCTAATAGATGACAATTTGTTCAAAATAATAATATCAACAATGCATTCAAATGTATATGCTTCTGTACATGTGAAATGAATAATAACAATGATACAGAAACTGAAGAGAAGAATTGGGAACATTTTGTTACAATAAGGTACTTGCACTACCCATGAAGTGCTATAATGTTATTTGATGATGGACTAGGATTAGCTGTTAAGTGTATACAGCAAACTCTAGAGCAACTATTTTTTAAAAAATTTAATATATTTGATATGTTAAGGAGAGAAAATGGAATCATGTACAATAAGCCGGGGGAGAAATGCCAAATGTGGGTGAAGGGGAGAAGAAAAGCAAAGCACACTGCCATGTGTGTACCTACGCAACTGTCTTGCATGCTCTGCTCATGTACCCCAAAACCTAAAATCCAATAAAAAATTTAAAAATAAATAAATAAATAAATAAAGATGAGGAGAAGAAAAAAAAATCTACTAATATAATTGGACACTTCAAGATCCCCATATCAAAAATGGACAGTGGAAGACAGAAAATTAACAAGAATATAATTGAATGTAAATGCATCATCAAACAATTGGATATAATTGATATCTGTAGAGTACTCCATTCAATAACAGCAGATTACACAGTCTCCTCAAGCTCTCATGGAATATTCAACAAGATAGATCATATTGTGAGTCATAAAATATACCATCACAAATCTAAAAGGAGTCATATATCTGCTCTCAGACAATGAAATTAAACTAGATATTAATAACAGAATTATAGCTGGAAAATCCCCAAATGCTTGTAGATTAAATTATGCACTTCTAAATTACACATTGGTCAAAGGAGAAACCTCAAAGAAATGTTAAAATATTTTGAACTAAAATAAAATACAACTTACCAAAATTTGTGAGTGCCGTGAAAACAGTTCTTAGAAAGAAATATATACCATTGAACACATATTAAAGAAAAATCTAAAATCACTAATAAAACTTTCTTCCTTTAGGAAATTAGAAAAAGAAAATCAAATTAAATCCAAAGTAAGCAGAAGAAAAGAAATAATAAAAATTAGAGCAGAACTTAATGAAACTGAAAACAGAAAATCAGTAGAGAAAAATCAACAAAACAAAAAAGCTTGTTTTTTGGGGGGAAAAATGGATAAAACCAATAAGCCTCTAGCTAGGCTAACAAAGAAAAAAAGAGAGAAAACACAAATTGCTAATATAGTAAAGGAACAGGTGACATCACTACCAATTCCATAGATATTAAAAGGTTAATAAAGGAATATTATGAACTAATTTAGGCCCACAAATAATGACAACCTTAATGAAATGGACCAATTCCTTGAAAAACACAATCTGCCAAAACTCATACAAGAAGAAGTAGACAGGATGAATAGGTCTATACCTATTAAGTTGAATCAATAATTTATAACCTTCCAAAATAGAAAGTTCCAGGCCCAGATGAATTCAGTGGTGAATTCTACCAAACACTTAAAAATATATATGCCAATTTTCTAAAATCTCTTTTAGAAAATAGAAGCAGAAGAAATACTTTCTAATTCATTCTATGTGGCCAATATTAATTTAACACCAAAACCAGACAAAGACATTACAAGAAAGGAAAACTGCAGGCCAGTATTTCTCACAAGTATGGATGCAAAAAGCCTTAACAAAATATTAAAGATCACATTCTACAATGTATAAAAAGAATTG
Source organism: Callithrix jacchus (assembly GCF_049354715.1). Lineage (NCBI taxonomy): Eukaryota > Metazoa > Chordata > Mammalia > Primates > Cebidae > Callithrix > Callithrix jacchus. The sequence goes on along the minus strand of NC_133503.1, from coordinate 188,787,594 downwards.
TACATTATTACCAAGTGAGATTTACCCCAGGTATACAGGGCAGGTTGAACATTAGAATATCAGTTAATGTAATACATCACATCAATAGGCTAGAGAAGAAACATCACATTACGTCAATCAGTACAGAAAAAGCATTTAACAAAATACAACACCCATTTATGATTTTAAAAAACTCTCAGAAAACTAGGAACAGAGGATAACTTCCTCAACTTGGTAAATAACATCTACAAAAAAATCTGCAGCTGACATCATACTAAGTGGTGAGAATTTTGAGGCTTTCCCACTAAGATCAAGAATAAGGCCAGAATGCTTCCTCTTACCACTGCTTTTCAACATCATATTGGCAGTCCTAGCTCATGTAAAAAGACAAAACAAAGACATAAAAGGTATACAAATTACAAAGAAGAAATAAAACTGTCTTTATTTGCAGGTAACATAGATCATCTATGTAGAAAGTCCAAAAGAATTGACAAAAACACGCCTGGAACTAATAAGCAATTACTGTGAGGTTGCAGAATGTAAGATTAATATTACAAAGTTAATTGCTTTCCTACATACAATCATCCCTTTGTATCCATAGAAGATTGGTTCCAGAACCCCCTGAAGATACCAAAATGTGAAAATACTCAAGCTCCTTATATAAAATGACATAGTATTTTCATTTAACCTATTCACATCTTTCCATATACTTTATCTCTAGATTACCTATAACTTAATGCACTATAAATGCCATAAAAATAATTGTTATACTGCATTGTTTTTATTTGTACTATTTTCACTGGTGTGTTATTATTATTATTGGGTTTTTGTTTTTCAGGTACTTTTTATCCACTGCAGATGTGAAACCCACAGACATAAAGGGTTGATTACACTAGCAATGAACAAGAGGAAATTGAAATTTAAAACATTTATGTTAGCATCCCCCAAAAAATAAATTCATAGGAATAAATCTAACAAAATATGTACTAGACCTTTAAGAGGAAAACTACAAAACTCTGACAACACAATATTGAAAGAGAAAGACAAAGTTGAAGGACTGACACTTTCCAACTTTAAGACTTACTATAAAGCTACACTAATCAATGCAGTGTGGCCAAAGTAGGCAAACAGATCAATAGAACAGAATAGAGGCCCAGAAACAGACCCACACAAATATGGTCAACTGGTCTTTATAGAAGCAAAGACAATATAATGAAGCAAAGGCAATGCAATGCAGCAAAGATAGTCTGTTCAACAAATTTTCTGGAACAACAGGAAATCTATGTACAAAAAAAAAATGAATCTAGACACAAACTTTACACCCATCAGGAAAACTAACCCAAAATGGACCTTAGACCTAAGTGTCAAACACAAAGCTATAAAATTCCTAGAAGATAACATATGAGCAAATCTATATGACCTTGGGTTAGGCAATGACATTTTAGCTAGAACACCGAGGCCATGATCCATCAAAAAAAGTCAATAATCTGGACTACATTAGAACTTAAAATTTCTGCTCTGTGAAAGACAACATCACATGAATATGAAGACAAGCTGCAGACTTGGAGAAAATATTTGCAAAAGATATACATAATAAAGGACTGTTATCTAACATACACACAGGACTCTTAAAACTCAACAATAAGAAACAACTGGATTGAAACAGACCTGAAGGACAAAAGACCTGAAGGGCCACCCCACTAAAGAAGATAGAAAGATGGAAAATAAGTATATGAAAAAGTGTTCAGTATCATGTCATTAGGGAATTGAAAATTAAAACAACAATGATATAGCATTACACATCTATTAGAATGGCCAAAATCTAAAACACCGACATCACCAAATGCTAGTGAAGGTGTGGAGCCTAAGGAACTCTCATTCATTGATAGTGGGAATGCAAAATGCCACTTTGAAAGACACTTTGGTAGTGTCTTTCAAAGCCTAAACATAGGCTTACTGTATTTTCCAGCAAGCATGCTCCTTGGTATTTACGTAATGAATTGAAAACTTATGTCCACACAAAACCCTGCACACAAATGTTTATATCATCTTTATTCATAATTGACAAAACTTGGAAGCAATCAGTCACTCCTTCAATAGGTGAATAGACAGATAAACCATGGCACATCCAGACAATGAACTATTATTCAGCATTAAACAGAAATTAGCTATCATGTCATAAGAAGACATGGAAGAAACTTAAATGGATATTACTAAGTGAAAGAAGCAAATCTGAAAAGGCAACATACTGTATGATTCCAACTATATGACATTCTGAAAAGACAAATATGTGAAAACGATAGAGACTAACATGGTGAAATCCCATCTCCACTAAAAAGTCAAAAATTAGCTCGGCATAGTGGTAGGCACCTGTAATCCCAGCTACTCGGGAAGCTGAGGTGGAAGAATTGCTTGAACTCAGAAGGCAGAGGTTACAGAGAGCTAAGATCAGGCCTTTGCACTTCAGCCTAGGTGGTAGAAAAAGACTCTGTCTCAAAAAAAAAAAAAAAAAAAAAAAAAAGGCCAGTGGTTGCCTGCGTTTAGTGGGAGGAGAAGGAAGAATACAGGCAGAGCACAAAGATTTTAGGGCAGTGAAACTTCTATATGATGCATCAGTGATCACAGCATTATACATTTGTCAAAACCCATAGAATGTACATCAAGAGTGAAGACTCACGTAAACGATGGACTTTATGAGATAATGGTGTATCAAAGTAAGTTCATCAGTTTTAACAATTGTACTACTTAAGTGTAGTATGTTCATAGCAGAGGAGGTTGTACAAATGTGGAGGTAGAGGGGATATGGGAACTCCTTAAACTTTCCACTCAATTTTTTTGTAAACCTAAAACTGGTCTAAAACAATAAAAATAAGTTGTTTTTATATTAAAAAATACTAGTTTTAAAAATAAATTAAATTCATTATATAGTAATGTATATGCTTCTTTATTAAGAAAATAATCACAAGTCTAATAAAAACTTCAGTATATTGACTATGAAAAGTATTTTAAGATATTTGTAAGAAATATAATACAGTATAAACTTCTCTATGATTTTTATTGGTGATAAAGTCACAAATAAAACTAATACTACTGTGATTTGTTGCTAATATTTATAATCAAAGGAAATGCTATATTTTGGCTAAATGTTAATGAAAATAAAGATATAAACTTTATTTTATTATTTTTTTTTTGAAACTGAGTCTCGCACTGTCACCCAGGCTAGAGTGCAATGGCACAATCTCAGCTCACTGCAACCTCCGCCTCCTGGGTTCAAGCAATTCTCCTGCCTCAACCTCTCAAGTAGCTGGGATTACAGGCACCTGCCACCATGCCAAGCTAATTTTTTGTATTTTTTTAGTAGAGACAGGGTTTCACCATGTTGGCCAGGCTGGTCTCAAACTCCTGACCTTGTGATTGACCTGCCTCAGCCTCTCAAAGTTCTGGGATCACAGGCATAAGTCACATAACATGAACTTTATTTTATCTAAGTTCAGGGTCTCTGAATTTTATTCATAAACTCCTTGATGGAGGGGGAGTCTGCAGATTCTTAGATTATTCTAAACAAATTGGATTGATTTTGTTATAAAGAAAAACTGCAGCAATTAGGAAGGAAACCATGGAACCATCTCCGGAACCCATTGCAGTAGTTAATTGTTACTGATAATTTAACTGCAAACTAGTCTTTGTTACTGAAGAAAAAAAATCGCTTTCTGAGTCATCTTCATTGAAATTTTCTTTTTAGCACCTGCTGTAGACTAAATGTGTCCCCTCCAAAATTCATATGTTAAAACCTAATCTGCACTGCAAGCATATTTGGAGGTGGGGCCTTTTGGTGGTAGGTAGATTATGAAGGCAGAGATCTCATGAATGGTATTCGTGCCTTTATAAAAGAGATTCCAAGGGGATCCCTTTCTTTTTTTACCCCTTCCACCATATGAGATTACAGTGAGAAGATGGCAGTGTATGAACAAGGAAATTGACCATCACCAGATAACGAACCTGCAATTAATCTTAGACTCTCCAGCCTCCAATGTATTTCTCATGGTGAGAAATACATTTCTGTTGTTTATAAGCCACCTCGCCTAAGGCATTTTGTTACAGCAGCCCAAATGGACTAAGGCAGTATCCTTGATGCTTTGGATATTATATGGCTTCTCCAGGGCTCTTATTGTTCTGTCACTATTAATTCCTTCCCTGTCCAGCCCCTTGAACCACATGCAGATTCAACTCAAATCAAGTCCCGCTTCAAAGGGATCAAGGCTCAGTGATGTGCTATGAGCCTTTCCCTCAATCTAGTTGGCGGGCCATCTGCTCAGGCTCCTAGTTTCTAATTGTCGCTGTTATTTTCTGTTGCTTTGGAGTCTAGATTCTGGCCTTAAGCATCAATTTATTCTGCCTGTTCTCTTTACCCTAAGGAAAGCATGTCTTACTCTCCATTGCTCCTCTAGCCTGGGTACCAGACTGAAGAACACTTGAATCCAACCTGAGCGTGGAGCTTAGCCTAGCCCAATCAAGCAGAGCCAAGATCAGCTACATCACAACTGACATATAGACCCATGAGCATGAGCAAAAGCATATCATGACCAAGCAAGTTTTGTACCTGTGGAGTTAAGATGGTATCCAGAACACTGAGAAATATTATGCAGTATTTCCATGCAGGAAACTCAGATTCTACATCCTAACAGGAAGGTCAAGACCCAGTGAAACAGAAGTTAATAACAGCAACAGTAAGTAAATTCCTCACTCTGTGCCAGCACTGGTCTAACAGCTGTTTGTATGTCAACTCATTTAACAATTTTGGAAGATATTATTATATTCCCCCATTTAATAGATGAGGAAATCAAGGCACACGATAGCTGAGAAATTTACCTGAATATGCACAGCTGTACTGGAATTTTAATCTAGACTCTTTGATTCTAGAGTGCTTTTAATCCTGGTGCTCTGGGTCTATGTCTCTGGGTCACTAAAAATGTCCCGGGTATTAGTCCCAGCAGCCAGGTGACCCCCACCTCTGGTTGCCCACTAGTTGTCTTAAAGTTGAAATTCACTGAAAACCTTTCTGCCTCTTTCCCTTAAGTATCCTCTAGAGGTGATTCTTTTTTTTTTTTTTTTTTTTTACTTTTTTTTTTTTACTTTTAAGTTCAAGGTACAAGTACAAGTGCAGGTTTGTGACACAGGTAAATTGTGTCATGTCGATGGCGGGAGGGGGATGTTTTACAGATTAGTTCATCACTGAGATATTAAGCCTAATACTCACTGGTTATTTTTCCTGATTCTCTTCCTCCTCCCACCCTCCACCCTCCAAAATGCCCCATTGTGGGTTGTTCCCCTCTATGTTTCCATGAGTTCTCATCATTTAGCTCCCACTTATAAGTGAGTAACATGTGGTATTTGGTTTTCTGTTCCTGTGTTAGTTTTCTAAGAATAATGTCCTCCAGCTCCATTCTATTTCAGTAGCCAAGAGTCAAACTTCACACACATTCTCATTTGGCACTTAAGTCATCAGAAACATCTCACTGTTCTTAATGTTGGGGCTCAGAAGACAATATCCCCAAAATGCTGCTTTGGACTTCAAATTGAGAACACCTTGGAGGCAGCAAATGCAGAATTCTGCCATTTCCTTATCTGCCTAAAGAAGGTTCCTTCAGAAGAAATGCCATTGTTGTGATACCCCTTCCTATGATCTCCTCAAACTGATTAACTCACAGGGAAGGAAGCTGAAGGAGACTAAAGGGAAGGTTCATACCACCTGTTCTTCAGAGGACTCATACCTGAGAGACTCTATCTGAATACAGGACAAACTGTTTACCATGCTTTTCTTTCCCTCAACCTCTTATAACTTGTTACCACCTCCCCTGAGAAACCGCAACCCCTGTTTATTTCTGTAGCTCAGGATACTATAAAAATTTCAACCATCTGGACCTCCTTTGAGTTTATTTTGCAAGACTCCTGTGAGTACACATATCAATTTATATGCCTTTTCTCCTGTTAATCTGACTACTGCCAGTTTATTCCAGAGACTTAAATTATCAAACCTTCAGAAGGTAGAAGGAAAACTCTCCTGCTCCCTACACTAACATAAGCTTCTAATAAAATCGTTTCATGTGCTTGAACTACCTTTAGGAAAAGTGGAATCCCATCTAATTTTCATTTATTCATTCATTCAACAAATATTATTGGGTGCCTACTATATAGTAGCAGGCACAATTCTAGGCACAGTGATTATAGAAGCAATAAAATAGAGGTGCTGCTCTCATGGACTCACATTCTAGCTGGTGGGAAGGGGAGAGATATACAATAAACAAATATATGCCAGGAAAAGATATAAATCAAGGAGAAAAATAAAGGAAAGTGTATTTATGACCAGAGAAAAAAGCAAGTGCTTTTCCAAATAATAAAATTCCATAGTTCTATAATTAAACTGTGTCACAATATTACATATATTCAAGTATTTCTCAGATCAAATCATGACCACTACAAAAGCTTACATATAAAAAAATTCTAGTAGCCTATGCCACCTCATAAGGAGATGTTATCTCTATGAATATGAAGACATAACTCATTAAAGTAATGTTAGCAGTGGCGAATCCATATGGGTCTGCAGCAACTTGATTCTTGCCTCCTTGAGGGAAAGGGGCATACGGTAGAGTGAGAGGTTGAGGCAAGTTTTTAAGCAGGAGTGCATTTATTACAAAGTTTTAGAGCAGGAATGAAAGGAAGCAAAGTACACTTGGAAGAGGACGACTTGAGAGATCCAAGTGCCCTGTTTGACTTTTGTCTTAGAATTTTGTTTGTTGGCGCGCTTCAGGGATTTTGTGTCTCTCCTCCCTCGATTTTTCCCTTAGGGTGGGTTGTCTGCATGCACAGTGGCTTCCCAACACTTGGGAGGGGCTGCATGTGTGGTGTGTTTACTAAAATTGTGTACATGCTCATTTGAGGCATTTTCCCTTACCAGTCAAGCATTCCTAGAGGAAAGTCATAGACCAGTTAAACTCCACCATTTTGCCCCTTGGTGTGCATGCTTGAGCCCACTTGCCCAACTCCTGAGATCCTAGCGGGAGGCTGCTGATCACCAGCTTCAGGTGTTTTCTATGTACTGGGAAACTGCCTTTCCCTGACTCCAGCTATGACCAATTATTATTTTAGAGAGACAGTTTAACAATCACCTGACTATCACCTGATGATTGCTTGACATTCCTGAGTTTGGTGTGGGAAGCTCTCCTGCCATGCTCATGTCAGCCTAGCTACCCATTCTAACAATAATCATTGCATGTATGTGTATTTTTTTCAAGGTCTTATTATATACAAAGTTTATGTTACTTTCCAAGTAGAAATATTCTTTTAAAGGAAGCCCTACAATAAAATCTCTCCACAAATATGTCTTTTAAAGGACTCTCTGATTTCTGTGTCCATAAGGCTGGAGACTTCTGTGTGCTTCCAGTACACCACTGAATTTCTACGCAGAATTTTTTGGAAGATTTCATACTCTGATTTCCAGAACCTGAGAATGCGAGATCACTCCTATGATTGTGTTATGTTGTGTGGCACAGTTGACCTTAAAAATTGGCAGATTATTTGGGTGGATCTAACTAATCCAATCCTGTTAGTCCTTAACAGCAGAGAACTCTCTCCTGATGGTGGCACAAGAGGAAGGCAGAAGACAGAAGGGAATTCAGGGATATCTGAGGCATGAGAGGAATTCAACATACCATCATCACTGGCTGAAGATGGAGGGCTGCATAGAGGGGACGTCAGTCCTACAACTTTAAGAAACTGAATCCTGCCATCAGACTGAAGGAGCTTGGAAGCCAGTTTTTCTCGAGAGCCCATGGAAAGAAATATAACTCTGCTATGTTGCTAGCTTTTATTTTAGCCTTGTGATATTCTGGAGCAGAGAATCCAGCCAAGCCCCCCTAAGACTTCTGACCTACAGAACTGAGAATTAATAAATAGTATTGTCCAAAAGCCCTAAGTTTGCAGTAAGTAATTAAGGCAACATAAAAAAAAAAAACAATACACCCACTTGTCCTATGCCCTGGCAAATGGCAAATGTCTCTAAACAGTTTCAGTTTCTGTTGTTAGAGCTGTTTCTTCTGGATTCACCCAACTGAACCACTTGTCACAGTACTGAAAACAGTGTTATTCTGTTCCTATTACTTCGACCTTGTTTGTCTTTTCTGTGCTGGTGTTGTTTTCCTCTTGCACTGGTACAGTATCCATTCATTAGTGACAGACACTTTGTCAGGGTCATGTTGTGCTCTGCATTACGGAGTGCATTGTTTGTTGTATTTGCTGAGGATGCTTGATATTTTGTTAGCCTGGTCCTACCATTCTTGCAGCAATCTTTGCCTGTATCTACCATTCTCCCATTTTAACCAAAGTGTAATAAATCAAAGCAGTCAAACTACCAGTGGAATTAGTTTTATTCCTCACATACTTATTGTTTAATTATAAAATTGGCTGTTGTTTTGATACTTCATAGTTTGCAGCATCAGCAAGTTAAAGAACACTGGCAGCCTCACACTCATTATTGGAATCTGGTAGTCATTACCGCTACAATGTGGCTTACTTCTCAATCTCAGTAAAATATGAGAATACCAGGATCTCTTGCAAAACTTGACTCATGATGCATGACCTGAACTCTATGAAACTGACTCTTCTTTCCAAACAGAGCGACCAGCCTCTGGGGGCTACAAAACCCCACTTAAGTCTCTCTTGTACAACGATCTCCAGCTGCAAAGAGGAAGGTCACTGGGTAGAATGGAAGCAGATTTCAGTCCAGTAGAAAAGGATGCCTGAGAATTAGAACTAGTAAATTAAACCTGGAGGGATAAAATACTGGCAAACTGAATTCAACAGCACGTCAGAAAGCTTATCTATCACGATCAAGTCAGCTTCATCCCTGGGATGCATGGCTGGTTTAACATACATAAATTGATGAACATATTTCATCACATAAACAGAACCAAAGACAAAAACCTCATGATTATCTCGATCGATGCAGAAAAGGCCTTCAACAAAATTCAACAGCCCTTTATGCTAAAAACTCGCAATAAACTAGATATCGATGGAACATATCACAAAATAATAAAAGCTGTTTATGACAAACCCACAGCTAATATCATACTGAATAGGAAAAAACTGGAAGCACTCCCTTTGAAAACTGGCACAAGACAGGGGTGCCCTCTATTACTACTCCTATTCAACATAGTATTGGAAGTTCTGGCCAGAGCAATCAAGAAAGAAAAAGAAATAAAGGGTATTCAATCAAAAATAGGAAGTTAAATTGTCTCTTTTTGTAGATGATATGATTGTATGTTTAGAAGTCCCCATTGTTTCAGCCCAAAATCTCCTTAAGCTGTTAAGCAATTTTAGCAGTCTCAGGATAAAAAATCAATGTGCAGAAATCACAAGCATTACTATACACCAATGACAGACAAACACAGAGCCAAATCATGAGTGAAGTCCCATTCACGATTGCTACCAGAAAATAAAATACCTAGGAATACAACTAACAAGGAATGTGATGGACCTCTTCAAAGAGAACTACAAACCACTGCTCAAGGAGATAAGAGAGGACACAAACAGATGGAAAAACATTCCATGCTCATGGTTAGGAAGACTCAATATTATGAAAATGGCCATACTGCCCAAAGTAGTTTATAGATTTAATGCTATTCCCAACAAGCTACCATTGACTTTCTTCACAGAATTGGAAAAAACCACCTTAAACTTCATATGGAACCAAAAGTCCACATAGTCAAGACAGTCCTGAGCAAAAAAAAAAAAAAAAAGCTGAAGGCATCACACTACCTGAATTCAAGCTGTAGTACAATTCTACTATAATCAAAGGCTACTGTAATCAAAACAGCATGGTACTGGTACCAAAACAGAGATAGAGACCAATGGAACAGAAAAGAAGCCTTGGAAGTAATACCACATATCTACAACCATCTGATCTTTTACAAACCTGACAAAAACAAGCAATGGGAAAAGGATTTCCAATTTAATAAATGGTATTGAAAAAACTGGCTAGCCATCTGCAGAAAGCTGAAATTGGACCCCTTCCTTATACCTTATGCAAAAATTAACTCCAGATGGATTCAAAATTTAAATATAAGACCTAACACCTTAAAAACACTAGAAGAAAACCTAGGCATACCATCTAGGACATAGGCATGGGCAGGGACTTCATGACTAAAACACCAAAAGCACTGGTAACAAAATCCAAAACAGACAAATGGGATCTAATGAAACCTAAGAGCTTCTGTACATCAAAAGAAACTATCATCAGAGTGAACCAGCAACCAACAGAATGGAAAAAAAAATATCTGACAGAATCTACTAAGAACTTAAATTTACAAGAAAAAATAAACAAACAACCTCATCAATAAGTGGGCAAAGAATATGAATGGACACTTTTCAAAAGAAGACATTTATGCAGCCAACAAACATATGACAAAATGCCCATCATCACCGGTCATTAGAGAAATGCAAATCAAATCCACATTGAGATACCACCTCATGCCAATTAGAATGGTGATCATTAAAAAATCTGGGGACAACAGATGCTGGAGAGGACGTGGAGAAATAGGAACGTTTTTACACTGTTGGTGGGAGTGTTGAACCATTGTGGAAGACAGTGTGGTGATTCCTCAAGGATCTGGAAATAGACATACCATTTGACTCAGCAATTCCATCATGGGGTATATACCCAAAGGATTATAAATCATTCTATTATAAAGACACATGTACACATATGCTTATGGCAGCACTGTTCACAATAACAAAGGCTTGGAACCAACCCAAATGCCCATCACTGGATAAAGAAAATGTGGCACATATACACCATGGAATACTATGAAGCCATAAAAAATGATGAGTTCATGTCCTTTGCAGGGACATGGATGAAGCTGGAAACCATCATTCTCAGCAAATTAACACAAGAACAGAAAACCAAACACCGCATATTCTCACTCATAAATGTGTGTTGAACAATGAGAACACCTGGACAGAGGGAGGGGAACATCACACACTAAGGCCTGTTTGTGGGTGGGGGCTAGGGGAGGGATAGCAGGGGGTGGGGGAATTGGGGAGGGATAACATTAGGAGAGACACCCAATGTAGATGATGGAGGGGTGGATGCAGCAAACCACCATGGCATGTGTATACCTATGTAACAATCCTTCACGATCCACACATGCACCCCAGAACTTAAAGTATATTATATTATATTTTAAGTATATTATAAGTATAGTATATTACATAATATTAACTTAAAGCATATTATAAGTATAGTATATTAAACTTTAAGTTCTGGGGTACATGTACATATATATATATAATGAAAATTTGCAAATGAAAGAAAGCCTTGAACACACAGTTCTACCAAAACAGTTTGAAGTTTGTAGACAGTGAATGCAGCCTGAGTCTGAAGGAAGTTGGAGAGAAGGTCTCTAAGATCTCAAATAAAGGAACAAATTGAGGGGTATGTGCTTCTATTCAAAGGAAATGGGAAGCAATTTTAAAAGCAGAGCAGGGCCAGGTGCAGTGGCTTGTGCCTGTAATCCCTGCATTTTGGGAGGCCGAGGTGGGAGGATAGCTTGAAGCCAGGAGTTCAATATTAGCCTGGACAACAAGTGAGACCCCATCTCTACAAAAAAATTTAAAAGTGCATAGCTAAGCATGGTGGCTCACATCTGTAATGCCAGCGATTCAAGAAGCTCAGATGGGAGAATTGCTTGAGCCCTGGAAATAGAGGCTGCAGTGAGCCATGATCATGCCTTTGCACCCCAGAGCCTGGTGACAGAGCCAGATCCTGTCTCAAAAAATTTTTAATGAAAAAAAATTTGAAAAGAGCATTCAAGCTACAAATGTAGCTACAAATATAATTTAAAATAGAGATCATTTTCAAAGCGAGTAGCGTTCATCTAGAAATTGCTTTTTAAAGTTACATTATACCAAAATGTGTGTATAAGGATTTCTTTCCAGCTTTGATTATACATTTACAAAACTGGAAACACTCTAAATAGTAAACAAGAGGAACATCCTATTCTCCCTCTCCGCATATCAGGCCGCTTTCACATAGAAATATCTAGATCTACTTCTATTATCATGAAAAGATGTTTGTGACCCATTACCAAATGAGAAAGAAATCAGAAAAATAATATTTTACAAACTGTCCTGCGTGCCTACTGTGTCCTAGTTACCAGGCTTTTCTCATTGTAACCCCTATAACGAGCCTCTGGGATGCACATGGTACTGGTACCTAATTTTGCATAAGGAAACTGAGCCTAGAAGTGGTTAAATACTTTGTATAAAGTCACAGCCCCAGTAAGAGGGAAGCAACGCTATGGTTTTAACCGGGTGCTGGCTGACTCTGGAACTCATGCCCTAAACCACCATACAGAAAAACAGACAGAATACAATTATCAAGAAAAAAATTTAAAAGAGGTAATCAAAGCAAACTGTCTTATCTACTCTAAAATGCACCTCTTTTTACTATCTGGCTGCATCTTAAAACCAAGTGTGTCACATAATTGTCGATGCTCTGCAGTAAAGACATTGAATTCTCCCAAAGATTTGGAATTGCTCCTGGGAGATTTTTAATTAAATTAAATTTTCTTTAACATTTTGGACCACATAAAAGCTGTAAATTCAGACCACAAACCTACATATAAGTACCAGCTTATGATACAAATTCTCAAGGGAGAGCCTTTTTCTTCTTCTGCCAGTACTAACTTCAGAATAAAAGTTTTCTCCTGTTTCTTTCTGTATTGTGTGTAAATCTTTTGTGTCCCAGATTTATTGAGGGGGAGCTTCAACTGGATTCCCCATAGTGATTGTTTTTATCTCTCTTAGTGGTATATCTTATAATCAATGACTTTTTTAATTAGATAAAATAAGATACATCAGAATGTGAACAGTGGTTAGCTAAGTTGTTTTTCTTTTTGCTTATTTGGTTTCCAAAATTTTCCACACAAAGACACATAAATTTGTATTTTTAAAGGTAAATTTTTTTAATGAATAAGCCAGTATATTGTAATTTTGAAATGACCAACTGATGTAGCTGGATTGTACCCTTGTAATAAAAGACATAAACAAGAGAAAAACATAGAAATTTATTTATTTTTTTTTGGATTTTTATAGAAATTTATCTAATACAAGTTTCACATGACATTGGAGCCTTCGTAAAGAAGTGACGACCAGAAGAAACAGTTAACCCTGAGTGGTTGTTTGTTTGTTTGTTTTTGAGACAGAGTCTTGCTTGTAGCCCAGGCTGGAGTACAGTGACACGATCTTGAGTCACTGCAACTTCGGCCTCCCAGGTTCAAGTGATTCTCCTGCCTCAGCATCCTGAGTAGCGGTGATTACAGGTGCGCTCCACCACACCCAGCTAATTTTTGTATTTTTAGTAGACACGGAGTTTCACCATATTGTTCAGGCTGGTCTCGAACTCCTGACCTCATAATCCACCTGTCTTGACGTACCAAAGTGCTGGGATTACAGGCATGCACCACAGTGCCTGGCCCAACCCTGAATGTTTTTTTGTTTTGTGTTTTTTGTGGTTTTTTTTGAGATGAAGTTTTGCTCCTGTTGCCTAGGCTGGAGAGCAATGGCGGGATCTTGGCTCACCACAACCTCTGCCTCCCAGGTTCAAGCAATCCTCCTGCCTCAGCCTCCGAAATAGCTGGGATTATGCACTACCACACCTCGCTAACTTTGTATTTTTAGTAGAGACGGGGTTTCTTCATGTTGGTCAGGCTGGTCGAGAGCTCCCAGCCTCAGGTGATCCACCCACCTGGCCCTCCCAAAGTGCTGGGCTTACAGGCGTGAGTCACTGCACCCAGCCAACCCTAAGTGTTTTCATACTAGGTTGGATAAAGAGCAGAAAGTTGTAGAATAATATGATAGGACAAACGGGGTACAAACTAAGAGGAGTAAACTAGGGGAGACTGAGCAAGTCCTGGTCATTCTGATTCTTGCCAGCCTCCCTCCTCCTTCAGAGATTAGAATGCTTTGTTTCTCTTGGTATAGAGAGGGACACCTCTCACACATGGTCTTCTCAACCTAAAATAAGTAACAAAGACTAACTTTCCAAAGCAAAGAGTTTATTCAGGAATGGGGGGTATTGCAATCTGGATTATGTGTGTCATGACAGATAATAGGCACATCAATGTTGGGAAAGGGGAAGCTTTTAAAGACAAAAAGAAGTGCGTGTAAGCTGTTTTGAAACAAAGACCATTGCTTATAGGGGCTTGTTGCAGAAATTAACATTAACTCGTAAGTGGAAACAACAATTATTAGGCAAATAATTGTACCAAGTATCCTGAGATTTTACAGAATTTCTTGCATAGGTCCCATCATAGGCGTGGGTGCATGAGGGCTCCTCCTTCACAGCCTCCCAGCTCCCTTTAGTTAGGATTTGACATTAGTGACTCTGTCTTGATACTGATAACTTTCACAATCTTATGACCTTCTCAGGGTAAGATCAGAGAGTCCTTCCTGCACCTGCTTCTTATCAGATTTCTTCAGCTTAAAATATGCAATATGCCAAAGCCCTGTATTTGGGATAGCATGTCTTGAATTTCAGCAGAATCATAAACATAGTAATAACTTCTGTTCCATGAAGAGGCTGTATATGCAAAGCAGCCCCGAGATGAGAAAGGAGCTGAGAAACCAAAGAATGAGGCAGACGAATTCAGTTTGTTGGTAAAGAGTGTCTTATTGGGGAAATTTACGGACAAAAATGTGGCCTTGGACAGCTGCAAGACAGACAGACCTCCACTCTTGTTACTCCCAGACCACAGGGAAAGGGAATACATGCAGTGTGGGAGACAATTAAAAGCAACTTTCCAAAACAGGCAAGAGTACTATATGAGGCATAGACTATAATTTGTGCACACATCAGGGATGCTTTGATCTACAGGCAGTATTTATAGTGAGTACATGTTCTTACATTAAGGACAGTAAATAAAGTAGGAATTGGGAAGCATTCACAGATTAATCAAAAGTCATCACGGTAGATTAGCATCCAAGATGGAGTCACGTTTTTCTCTACACACACACACACACACACACACACACACACACAGGTATTCATATCAAAAAAGAATCATATACTATGTGCATAAGTATTATAAATCAAGTAAGTATATGCATCTAAAAAATTATATATGCTATATACCCATAACTTACACATTGTACTGGTATTTTATAGTTTTGTTAATGTATGTTAATACATATGTAGACTTTTCAATTTTTCTTGGGAGTTATTCCATTAGATAAAAAGTAGTGGATGTGAAAATGAAAAGAAAGTCCCAGGCTTCAAGAGATATTGGTTTATTTGAGGAAGTAAGAAGAGACCACCATTTGATTTCATTATAGGCTTCATCAGCTCCTAAGTAATATTTACCTACCTGAGAATCTCAACAACATTCCAGAGTGGCAGAACTGCCTGAATTCCACAACCTCTAGAGTCCCTTGTCCATTGACGATCACACACACACACACACACACACACAGGTTTTTGATAGGCCATTATTGTTCAATGTATTCCTCCTTCAGCACTCTAGATCCCGGAAGTTGTCACAGGTACTTCTGAGGAACTCTTGATGTTTAGCAGCTGGTGGACAGATGAGCACCATCAGTGACTGGGGCAGGAAGACATGGAAGCAGTTTTTGACACATACATGTAAGGAAAATAATAAAGCAAAGGAGGGGGACAGGAGCGCTGTGATGTGGTGATAACAAAAAATGTTTATTTCATCTTCATCCTTAGTTTCTGGCACAGAGGTCTAAGTTCTTGAACTTTCCTGGGTAGATGGAGGTGATAGAACCATGTTTCATTATTCATAATAAGCCCACTTCACTCATACCTGTTAATGCTAATGAGATGACTCTTGACAGCCTCTGAATAGTCAGGATGAAAGGAAAAGAAAAAGTCTCAGACTTCAAGAGGTACTGGTTTATTTGAGGAAGTAAGAAGAGGTTGCCAGAGGAACCAATCATGTGATCAAAAATAATCACTGGAGCACCATTTGAACTAGAAGAACTTTCAGCTGCACCCCTGATCTCCAGGGAAAAGAAAAGATGCTCCATTTGAGTCAATCATCAGCAGTCAATTATTTAATAACTCATGCTATATAATAGAACCTCCATGAAAACCCTGAACAATGGGATTTGAGCAGCTTCCAGGCTGGTAAACACATAAACATGCCAGGAGGGTAGGGCACCCTAATTCCATGGGGACAGAAGCTCCTGTGCTTAGGACTCTTTTGGATATCACCCTATTGCCACTTTATCTGATTATTTATTTTTATCTTTTATTTAAAAATCTCTATAATAAACCTATAGTAGTGAGTAAAGGGTTTTCTTGTGAGCTGTTATGTTAAATTATTGAACCTGAGGAGTGAGTTGTGGAAACCCCTGGTTTGTAGGCAAATCACAGAGAAGTGTGGGTAACCTAGAGACCCACTACTTGCAATTGGCATGTTGGAGCAGACTCGTGGGATTTCATCCTTAAATGCTGGCATCTGCACAAACTCCAGGTAGTCAGCATTGAATTAAATTGTAGAACACCTTATTAGTAACCACGAAAAATTAGAAAATTCCTTGTTGTAAAAAACCTGTACATTTGGTGTCAGGAGTAGGAGTATAGAAAAAAGTTTTATTTCAGTAACAAACTCCTATCTATAGGTTCAGGTACGTAACAACATCCATAAGGTATAAAGAGAAGTAGCTGTTCAGCTCCAGTCAGTGTTTGCATTATAAACAATTCAGCCCATGTTTCCAGATTATTTTAATCTCCAAGATAATTTTTATGTAAAATTTCCTAATTCTGGCCAGGTGCAGTGGCTCATGCCTGTAATCCCAGCACTTTTGGAGGCTGAGGTGGGTGGATCACGAGGTCAGGAGTTCAAGACCAGCATGGCCAAGATGGTAAAATGCAATCTTTGCTAAAAGCACAAAAAATGAGCTGGGTATGGTGGCAGATGCCTGTAGTCCCAGCTACTCGAAAGGCTGAGGCAGAGAATTGCTTGAATCAAGGAGGCAGAGGTTGCAGTAAGCTGAGATTGTTCCACTGCACCCCAGCCTGGGCAACAGAGCAAGACTTTGTCTCAGAAAAGAAAAAAAAATCCTGGTCTTAAGATATTATCTCAATTTCTGAAAAGGTAATGGTTGGAAGGGTGAACTAAGCATCTTTGTCAACCAAATATAACATATCATGACTTCTGGATATGCATGTTTGAAAAAAGGGAGAAGCCATCCGTGAAAAAAAAAAAAAGCTGCCTTCAATAAACTGAACTTTGAAGATGGTAAAGACATAAATTTCAGAGTAGATGCAATAGCAAAGTTCTGTGGGAACAACAGAATGGATAACTTATTCCTGAAGGAATCAGAAAAATAATCACTTGAGCACCATTTGAACTAGATCTTGGAAAAGGAATAGGAATTTCTCATATGAAGAATGAGGAAAAGATACCTCAGATAAAGCTAAGGTAAAAAGATATCTCGGCCAGGCGCGGTGGCTCATGCCTGTAATCCCAGCACTTTGGGAGGCCCAGGCAGGTGGATCATGAGGTCAAGAGATCGAGACCATCCTGGTCAACATGGTAAAATCCCATATCTACTAAAAATACAAAAATTAGCTGGGCATGGTAACGCGTGCCTGTAATCCCAGCTACTCAGGAGGCTGAGGCAGGAGAATTGCCTGAACCCAGGAGGCAGAGGTTGCAGTGAGCCAAGATTGTGCCATTGCACTCCAGCCTCGGTAACAAGAGCGAAACTTCATCTCAAAAAAAAAAAAAAAAAAGATATCTCAGGTAAAAAGAGTATATTAGTCTACTAAGGTCACTGTGCAAAACTAAAAAACACACATAGACCAATGGAACAGAATAGAGCCTAGAAATAAAGCCACACACCTACAACCATCTGATCTTCAACACAGTCAACAAAACCAAACAATAGGGAGTGGACTCCTTATTCAATAAATTATACTGAGCTAATTCACTAGCCATGTGCAGAGGATTGAAACTGGGTATCTTCCTTATACCATATACAAGAATCAACTCAAGATGGATAAAAGACTTAAATATAAAACCTAAAACTTTAAAAACTCTGGAAGATAACCTAGGAAATACCATTCAGGACATAGGCTCTGGCAAAAATTTTATAACAAAGATGCCAAAAGCAATTGCAACAAAAACAAAAACTGACAAATAGGACCTAATTAAACTAAAGAGCTTCTGAACAACAAAAGAATCTATCAACAGAGTAAACAAACAACATACAGAATGGGAGAAAATATTTGTGACCTATGCATCCAGCAAAGGTCTAATATCCAGAAGCCATAAGGAACTTAAACAAGTTTACAAGCAAATAACCCCATTAAAAAATGGGCAAAGTACATAAAGAACAATTTTCAAAAGAAAACATACATGCAGCCCACAGCATTTTTAAAAATGCTCAACATCAGTAATCATCAGTGAAATGCAAATTCAAACTGCATTGAGATGTGATCTCACACTAGTTAGAATGGCTAAACTGCTGTTTTTAAAACCATCAGATCTCATGAGACCCATTTACTATCACATGACCCCAAGACAAATACCCACCCCCATGATTCAATCATCTCCCACTGAGTCCCTCCCACAACATGTGGGAATTATGAGAGCTATGAGATGAGATTTGGGTGGCAACACAGAGCCAAACCA
Source organism: Callithrix jacchus (assembly GCF_049354715.1). Lineage (NCBI taxonomy): Eukaryota > Metazoa > Chordata > Mammalia > Primates > Cebidae > Callithrix > Callithrix jacchus. The sequence continues at coordinate 188,768,899 of NC_133503.1, read as the reverse complement.
TATCAGAGGGACTCCTCCCTAACTCATTCGTCACATAAAAAGAACTGAAGACAAAAACCACATAATTATCTCAATAGATGTGGAAAAGGCCTTAAATAAAATTCAACATTCCTTTATGTTAAAAACTCTCAATAAACAAGGTTTGACGGAACATACCTTAAAATAATAAGAGCCATATATGACAAACCCACAGCCAATATCACACTGAATGAGCAAAAGTGGAAGCATTCCCACTGAAAACTGGACTAAGACAAGGATGTCCTCTCTCATCACTCCTATTTGACATAGTGTTGGAAGTTCTGGCCAGGGCAATTAGGCAAGAGAAAAAAAATAAAAGATATTAAATAGAAAGAGAGTAAGTCACATTATCTTTGCAGATAACATAATCCTATATCTAGAAAACCCCATCATCTCAGCCCAAAAGCTTCTCAAGCTGATAAGCACTTCAGCAAAGTCTCAGGATACAAAATCAATGTGCAAAAATGGCTAGCATTCCTATACCCCAACAAAAGGCAAACACAAAGCCAAATTATGAATGAATTTCCATTCGTGATTGCTACTAAAAGAATAAAATACATAGGAATACAACTAACAAGGGAACTGAAGGACATCTTCAAGAACTACAAACCACTTCTTAAGGAAATCAGAGAGAATACAAACAAATGGAAAAATATTTTATGCTCATGGATAGAAAGAATCAATATCCTGAAAATGGCCATACTGCCCAACGCAATTTATAGATTCAATGCTATTCCCATTAAACTACCATTGGCATTCTTCACAGAATTAGAAATAATGATTTTAAAATTTAAATGAAACAAAAAATAGCCCATGGTACTACATCAGTACCATGATGTTTTGGTTACTCTAGCCTTGTAGTATAGTTTGAAGTTAGGTACAAAAACAGACACATATACCCTTGGAACAGAATAGATAACTCAGATATAAGATCACACACCTACAACCATCTGATTTTAGGCAAGCTCGACAAAAATAAACAATGGGGAAAGGATTCCCTATGCAATAAATGGTGCTGGGAGAACCAGCCATATGCATAAAATTACAACTGGACCCCTTCCTTACACCTTACACAAAAATTAACTCAAGATGCATTAAATACTTAAATGTAAAAAACCCTAGAAGAAAATCTAAGCAATATCATTCAGGGTACAGGAGCAGGCAAAGCTTTCATGACAAAAACACTAAAGGCAATTGCAACAAACGGAAATTTGACAAATGGGATCTAATTAAACAAACAAACAACCTATCAACAGAGTAAACAGACAAACTACAGAACGGAAGAAAATTTTTGCAATCGATTCATCTGACAAAGGTCTAATATCCAGGGGCTACAAGAAACTTAAACACATTTATGAGAAAAAATAAATCCAGAGTTGGAGAGGAGAAGACCAAAAGGAAGCTTCTCGAGAGTGCAGCTACCACCAAGTGAGACAGAACCAGAGCAATATCCGCATCTCCAAGTGAGGTACCAGTTTTGTTTTAAAGGGACTGGTTGAACAGCAGGATTAACCCCAAAAAAATGCAGGGAAAGCAGCCCAAAGGCATCCAGCCAAGGCAAGGCGGGGCACTGCCCCACTTGGAAAGTGTATCAGGCATGGAGGATGGGTGGGGGCATCACTCCTTTGGTTCTCTGAATCAGATGAAGCAATTCACTCCAAGCCTTCGGCAATACACAGATGAGGAAAATGCCACCTTGCTGACAACCACCTGGGGTCGCAGACCCAGGCGACAGCCCAGGCCAGCAGCCTTGGCCAGACCAGTGACTTGTTAGCTCAGACCAGGGTGGAGATTTGGACTAATACTGAGAAAGCTTGTGAAAAGGAACTGCCCGTCCCACAGAAGGGAGAGTTGAAAGCAGGGAGAGGGATACGACCAGACAGGCCCCTCCCCAACAAGATCCAGCAACCGGAGTCCCTCTCCTGAGAGAGTTTTGAAGTTAACACATCCTCCACCCGGGAACAGAGTGCTCAGCAGAGGGAAAAAGCCCGCCATTGGGAAGGCGGGGCTAATCCCACCAGTGCGGAAATCAGGCCTGGCTGAGACTGAGGCAGCCCAACAGCGCCTCCACAGGCAGACAATGGACAGACTGTCTCAAGTGGCACACTGACACCTCCGTTTAAAAAACAGTCACTAGAGTTAATCGGCAACCGACAGAATGGGAAAAAATTTTTGCAGTTTACCCATCTGACAAAGGGCTGATATCCAGAATTTACAGAGAACTAAAACAGATTTACAAGAAAAAAACAAACAAGCCCATTCAAAAATGGGCAAAGGATATGAACAGACACTTTACAAAAGAAGACATACATGAGGCCAACAAACATATGAAAAAATGCTCATCATCACTGGTCATTAGAGAGATGCAAATCAAAACTACCTTGAGATACCATCTCACGCCTGTTAGAACGGCGATCATTAAAAAATCTGGAGACAACAGATGCTGGAGAGGATGTGGAGAAATAGGAACACTTTTACACTGCTGGTGGGAGTGTAAATTAGTTCAACCATTGTGGAAGACAGTGTGGTGATTCTTCAAGGACCTAGAAATAGAAATTCCATTTGACCCAGGAATCCCATTACTGGGTATATATCCAAAGGACTATAAATCATTCTACTATAAGGACACATACACACGAATGTTCATTGCAGCACTGTTTACAATAGCAAAGACCTGGAACCAACCCAAATGCCCATTGATGATAGACTGGACTGGAAAAATGTGGCACATATACACCATGGAATATTATGCAGCCATCAAAAACAATGAGTTCGTGTCCCTTGTAGGGACATGGATGAATCTGGAGAACATCATTCTCAGCAAACTGACACATGAACAGAAAATTAAATACCACATATTCTCACTCATAGGTGGATGATGAACAATGAGAACACATGGACACAGGGAGGGGAGCACTACACACTGGGGTCTATTGGGGGGAATAGGGGAGGGACAGCGGGCAGGGGGAGCTGGGGAGGGATAGCCTGGGGAGAAATGCCAGATGTGGGTGAAGGGGAGGAAGGCAGCAAATCACACTGCCACGTGTGTACCTATGCAACTATCTTGCATGTTCTGCACATGTACCCCAAAACCTAAAATGCAATTTAAAAAAGCCAGTGGGGGGTGGGGAGTTGGGGAGAGATAGCATGGGGAGAAAGCCAGATATAGGTGAAGGGGAGGAAGTCAGCAAATCACACTGCCACGTGTGTACCTATGCAACTATCTTGCATGTTCTTCACATGTACCCCAAAACCTAAAATGCAATAAAAAAAATTTTTTTAAGTCTCATACAGGAGAAATAACCCCAACTTTAACAGAAAGGACATCCACTCAGAGAAGATGAGAAGAAACCAGTGCAAAAATGATGAAAACATCAACATCCAGAATGCCTCTCCTCCCCAGAGAGATCACAAAAACTCACCAGCATGGCAACAAAACAGGTTATAAAATGATTTTGATGAGCTTACAGAAGCAGGCTTCAGAAGATGGGTGATAACAAACTTCTCTGAGCTAAAAGAACATGTTTTAACCCAATGCAAAGAAACTAAGAACCTTGAAAAAGGATTAAATGAAATGCTAACTAGAATAACCAACCTAGAAAAGAACATAAATGACTTGATGGAGCTGAAAAACACAGCATGAGAACTCCATGAAGCATACACAAGTATCAATAGCCGAGTCAATCAAGCAGAAGAAGGATATCTGAGATGGAAGATCAACTCATTGAAATAAAAAGAGAAGGCAAGAAAAGAGAAAACAGAGTGAAAAGAAATGAACAGAGCCTCCAAGAAATATGGGATTATGTAAAAAGACCTAATCTATGCTTGATCAGTGTATCTGAAGAGGACAGAAAAAATGAGTCCAAGCTGGGAAACACTCTTCAAAATATTATCCAGGAGAACTTCCCCAACATAGCAAAGCAGGCCAACATTCAAATACAGGAAACACAAAGAACACCACAGAGATACTCCTCAAGAATAGCAACCCCAAAGAACATAATTATCAGATTCATCAGGGTTGAAATGAAGGAAAAAGTGCTAAGGGCAGTCAGAAAGTTCAGGTCCCCCACAAAGGAAAGCCCATCAGACTCACAGTAAATCTCTCAGCAGAAACCCTACAAGCCAGAAGAGAGTGGGGACCAATATTCAACATCCTTAAATAAAAGAACTTTCAGCCCAGAATCTCATATCCAAACTAAGCTTCATAAATGAAGGAGAAATAAAATATTTTATGGACAAGCAATTACTGAGATATTTTGTCACCACCAGACGTGCCCTACAAGAGCTCCTGAAGGAAGCACTAAACACAGAAAAAAAATTTAGTATCAGCCACTGCAAACATGAACCAAATGGTAAAGATCAACAACGCAATGAGGAAACTTCACTGACCAATGGGCAAAGCAAACAACCAGTAACAAAATGGCAGGATCAAATTCACACATAACAATATTAACATTAAATGTAAATGGCCTAAATGCCCCAATCAAAAGACACAGACTGGAAAACTGGGTAAAAAGTCAAAACCCATTGGAGTGCTGTATTCAGGAAACCCATCTCACATGCAAAGACACACATAGACTCAAAATAAAGAAATGGAAGAAGATCCACCAAGCAAATGGAGAGCAAAAAGAATGCAAGAGTTGCAATTTTAGTCTCTGATAAAATCGACTTTAAACCAACAAAGATCAGAAGAGACAAAGAAGGACACTACATAACGGTGAAAAGATCAATACAACAGAAGAGCTAACTATCCTAAATATATATGCACCCAATACAGGAGCACCCAAATACATAAAGCAAGTTTTTAATGACCTACAAAGAGACTTAGACTCCCACACAATCATAGTGGAAGACTTTAACACTTCACTGTCAATATTAGACAGATCAATGAAACTGAAAATCAACAAGCATATACAGGAATTGAATGCAGAATTGGAACAAGTGGATCTAATAGACATCTATAGAACTCTCCAACCCCCAGCCACAGAATATAGATTCTTCTCAGCACCACATCACAATTACTCTAAAATTGACTACATAATTGGAAGTCAATCACTCCTCAGAAAATGAAAAAAACAGAAATCATAACAAACAGTCTCTCAGACCACAGTGCTATCAAGTTAGACCTCAGAATTAAGAAACTAACTGAAAACCGCACAACTTCATGGAAACCAAACAACTGGCTCCTGAATGTTGACTGGATACTCAATGAAATGAAGGTAGAAATAAAGATGTTCTTCGAAACCAGTGAGAATGAGGATACAATGTACCAGAATCTCTGGAACACATTTCAATTAGATGGAGATGTACAGCAATAAATGCCCACATGAGAAATGAGGAAAGATCTAAAATCAACATCCTATCATCAAAATTGAAAGAGCTAGAGGATCAAGATCAAAAAACTCAAAAGCTAGCAGAAGACAAGAAATAACTATGATCAGAGCAGAAATTAAGGCGATAGAGACACAAAAAAAACCCTTCAAAAAATCAATAAATCCAGGAGCTGGTTTTTTGAAAAGATCAACAAAATGGACCACTAGCCAGATTAATAAAAAAGAAAAGAGAGAAGAATCAAATAGATGTAATAAAAAACAATAAAGGGGATATCACCACTGATCCCATGGAAATACAAACTACAATCAGAGATTACTACAAACAACTCTATGCACATAAACTAGTAAACCTGGAAGAAATGGATAAATTCCTGGACTCCTGTGTCCTCCCAAGCCTAAACCAGGAGGAAGCTGAAACTATGAATAGACCAATAACAAGGTCAGAAGTCGAGGCAGCAATTAAGAGCCTACCACACAAAAAAAGCCCAGATCCAGATGGGTTCACAGACAAATTCTACCAGACACACAAAGAGGAGCTGGTACCATTCCTTCTGAAACTATTCCAAATAATCTAAAAAGAGGGAATCCTTCCCAAATCATATTATGAGACCAATATCATCCTGATACCAAAACCTGGCAGAGACTCAACAAGAAAAGAAAACTTCAGGCCAATATCCATGATGAACATAGATGCAAAAATCTTCAATAAAATATTGGCAAGCCGATTGCAACAGCAAATCAAAAAACTTATTCATCATGATCAAGTAGGATTCATCCCGGGGATGCAAGGCTGGTTCAACATACGCAAGTCCATAAACGTAATTCACCACATAAACAGAACCAAAAACAAAAACCACATGATTATCTCAATTGACACTGAGAAGGCATTTGACAAAATTCAACAGCCCTTTATGCTAAAAACCCTCAATAAACTAGGTATCGATGGAATGTATCTCAAAGTAATAAAAGCTGTTTATGATAAACCAACAGCCAATATCATACTGAATGGGCAACAACTGGAAGCATTCCCTTTGAAATCCGGCACTAGACAAGGATGCCCTCTTTCACCACTCCTATTCAATATAGTACTGGAAGTTCTAGCCACAGCAATCAGGCAAGAAAAAGAAATAAAGGGTATTCAAATAGGAAAGGTGGAAGCCAAATTGTCTCTATTTGCAGATGACATGATAGTATACCTAGAAGACCCCATCGCCTCAACCCAAAAACTCCTGAAACTGATAAGCAACTTCAGCAAAGTCTCAGGATATAAAATCAATGTGCAAAAATCACAAGCATTCCTCTACACCAAAAACAGACTTAAAGAAAGCCAAATCAAGAATGAACTGCCATTCACAATGGCTACAAACAGAATAAAATACCTAGGAATGCAACTCACAAGGAATGTAAGGGACCTCTTCAAGGAAAACTACAAAGCATTGCTCAACGAAATCAGAGAGGACACAAACAGATGGAGAAACATTCCATGTTCATGGTTAGGAAGAATTAATATTGTGAAAATGGCTATACTGCCCAAAGTAATGTACCGAATCAATGCTATCCCCATCAAGCTACCATTGACTTTCTTCACAGAACTGGAAAAAACCACTATGAACTTCATATGGAACCAAAAGAGAGCCCACATAGCCAAGTCAATTCTAAGCAAAAAGAACACAGCGGGGGGCATCACACTACCGGATTTCAAACTATACTACAAGGCTACAGTAATCAAAACAGCATGGTACTGGTACCAAAACAGAGATATAGACCAATGGAACAAAACAGAGGCATTGGAGGAAACACAACATATCTACAACCATACAATCTTTGATAAACCTGACAAAAACAAGCAATGGGGAAAGGATTCCCTGTTTAACAAATGGTGTTGGGAAAACTGGCTAGCCATGTGCAGAAAGCAGAAACTGGACCCCTTACTGACACCTTACACTAAAATTAACTCCACATGGATTAAAGACTTAAACATAAGACCTGGCACCATAAAAATCCTAGAACAAATCTAGGCAAAACCATCCAGGGCATAAGAGTAGGCAAGGGCTTCATGAACAAAACACCAAAAGCATTGGCAACAAAAGCCAAAATAGACAAATGGGACCTAATGAAACTCCACAGCTTCTGCATGGCAAAAGAAACAGTCACTAGAGTGAATCAGCCACCAACAGAATGGGAAAAAATTTTTGCAGTTTACCCATCTGACAAAGGGCTGATATCCAGAATTTACAAAGAACTCAAACAGATTTACAAGAAAAAAACAAACAAGCCCATTCAAAATTGGGCAAAGGATATGAACAGACACTTGATGAAAGAAGACATATATGAGGCCAACAATCATATGAAAAAATGCTCATCGTCACTGGTCATCAGAGAGATGCAAATCAAAACCACATTGAGATACCATCTCACACCAGTTAGAATGGCGATCATTAAAAAATCTGGAGACAACAGATGCTGGAGAGGATGTGGAGAAAAAGGAACACTTCTACACTGTTGGTGGGAGTGTAAATTAGTTCAACCATTGTGGAAGACAGTGTGGCGATTCCTCAAGGACTTAGAAATAGAAATTCCATTTGACCCAGCATTCCCATTACTGGGTATATATCCAAAGGACTATAAATCGTTCTACTATAAGGACACATGCACACGAATGTTCATTGCAGCACTGTTTATAATATCAAAGACCTGGAATCAACCCAAATGCCCAATGATGATAGACTGGATTGGGAAAATGTGGCACATATACACCATGGAATATTATGCAGCATTCAGAAATGATGAGTTTGTGTCGTTTGTAGGGACATGGATGAATCTGGAGAACATCATTCTCAGCAAACTGACACAAGAACAGAAAATGAAACACCGCATATTCTCATTCATAGGTGGATGATGAACAATGAGAACACATGGACACAGAGAGGGGAGTACTAAATACTGGGGTCTATTGGGGGGGAAAAGGGGAGGGCCAGCGGGAGGGGGAGGTGGGGAGGGATAGCCTGGGGAGAAATGCCAAATGTGGGTGAAGGGGAGAAAGGAAGCAAAACACACTGCCATGTGTGTACCTATGCAACTGTCTTGCATGTTCTGCACATGTACCCCAAAACCTAAAATGCAATAAAAAATTTTTAAAAAAAAGAAAATGTAGCACACATAGACCATGGAATACTATGCAGCCATAAAAAAACGATGAGTTTGTGTCCTTTGTGGGGACACAGATGAACCTGGAAACCATCATTGTCAGCAAACTGACACAAGAACAGAAAATCAAACACCACATGTTCTCACTCACAGGCAGGTGTTGAATAATGAGAACACTTGGACACAAAGAGGGAAGCATCACACACTGGGGTTCACTGTGAGGGCTATGGGAGGGATAGTGGGAGGGAGGGTTGGGGAGGGATAACATGGGGAGAAATGTCAGGTATAGGTAATGGGGGGATGGTGGCAACAAACCACCTTGCCATGAAGGTACCTATGCAACAATCTTGCATGATCTGCACATGTACCCCAGAATCTAAAGTACAATAAAAAAAAATCCAATTAAAAAGTCAGCAAAGGACATGAGCAGACACTTCTCAAAAGCAGGCATTCAGGTTTCCAACAAACATGAAAAAACACTCGCCACAGATCATTAGATAAATGCAAATCAAAACCACAATGAGATACTATCTCACACCAGTCAGAATGGTGATCATTAAAAAGTTAAGAAAGCAACAGATGCTGACAATGTTGCAGAGAAAAAGGAAGGCTTTGACACTGTTGGTGGGAGTGTAAATTAGTTCAAGCATTGTGGAAGACAGTGTGGCAATTCCTCACAAATCTAGAGGTAGAAATGCCATTTGACACAGAAATCACATACACCCTTTGGGTATATACCCAAAGGAATATAATTATTCTATTATAAAGTTACATGTACATGTATGTCCACTGCAGCACTATTCACAATAGCAGACATGGAATCAACACAAAAGCTCATCAATGATAGACCAGGTAAAGGAATTGTGGTAGTTATACACCATGGAATAAAAGGAGCAAGACCATGGCCTTTTGTAAGGACCTTATTGGATCTGGAAGCCATTATCTTCAGCAAACCAATGCAGGTGCAGAAAACCAAACACTACATGTTCTCACTTATAAGTGGAAGCAGAATGATAAGAACACATAGGCACATTGAGGGGAACACCACACACTGGGACTTGTGAATGTGGAGGTTGTGGGAAAGACAGCATCAGGAAGAATAGCTGATGGATGCTGGGCTTAATACCTAGTTGATGGGTTGATCTGTGTGGCAAACCACCATGGCACACATTTACCAATGCAACAAGCCTGCTCATCCTGCACATGTACCCCAGAGCTTAAAAGGTGAAGGAAATAAAAGATATGGGAGCAGCACACACACAAGGCTTATTTGGGTGCCACTTTGACAGGTTTCCAGAAAGGACAAGTCCCTCACAGCATGTGACTATCCAGAGGCTATAGTGCAAGGGCCACTAGGAGCTGGGGGGATGAAACTCCCAGGGAAGAGGGCAATTGGAGAGAAGATTTACACATCTAGGTGACATCAGTCTAGCAGTCTAGCAGGTCAAAGAGCTCCAGAGGACAGCAAGCAGCTGTGTGGGATCTTTATAGCCTCAGGATTCATCTTGTGTATGGCTAGTAGATGGTGGGCAGAGTCTCAAGTGGTGTGCAAAGCAAGCAGGTTTTAATTAACTAAAAATATGCATATTGGGGCTATGTGTAAAACTATTGGATGTGTAACAGTTTGAGTTTGCTATTGGTAGGCTTTTAAGCTAACAGGTCTCAGCCTTCTTTTAACTGTGAACTGGTAGACAGTCCTGGGGTCCATATACAGAGTTCATCTTTGGTTCACTCATGTAACTTCCTTGTACAACCTCTTTTTGAGACAGAGTCTCTGTCACCCAGGCTGGAGTACAGTGGCATGCTCTCCACTCACTACAAACTCCACCTCCCAGGTTTAAGCAATTCTCCCTCCTCAGCCTCCCGAGTAGCTGGGACTACAGGCTCGCGCCACCATGCCTGGCTAATTTTTGTATTTTTAGTAGAGACGGGTTTCACCATATTGTCCAGGCTGGTCTCAAACTCCTGACCTTGGGATCCATGCACCTCAGCCTCCCAAAGTGCTGGGATTACAGGTGTGAGCCACCTATGCCCTGGGTCTCTCCTGCTTCACTTCTTTTTTGTTGCCTTTACAACAGTTATCTCAATTTTATTCATTATCTGCACTCTCCCCTTTTCTCCACTAGATTGTGAGCCAAAGAAAAACACATATCTCACCAGCCTTGCTCAGCTCTGGATCTCCAAAGCCTGGAACAGTGCCTGACTCATTACAGGTGAACACCTTTTGAATGAATGAATGAACGAATGAATGATCTACCTCGTAGTCATGTAGTGTAAACCTCTGAGGAATGAAACATACAATTTTTTCAAAGACACTTATTTAAAGCAATAATAATCATGTGTAAGTTCCAGGAAGTTTGTTTTAAACCAGAAATTGATTATTGAAGTCTTTTTGTCCCTAGATTTAAATAGTCAATTCTCCTGCAGGATCGCTTTATGATTAGCTTTGGTTTGGGGAGGTCAAGGGAGTTGCTTATAGCAGTAACTATCCAAGAGCAGTGATCATATTATGAATGTTCATGAATGACAAATTTTTTGACATACGACTTTAAAGATGGGAAAACATTGCTCATATTTCATTTAACAAATACTTTTTAAATTGACAGTTTTATTGAGGTATAATTGATACACAAAATGTTGTACACATGTCTTAGTTCATTCATGCTGCTAAAACAAAACACCTGAGACCGGGCAACTTAGAAATAACAGAAATTTATTTCACACAGTTCTGGAGTCTGAAAAGTCCAAGATCAAAGTGTCAACAGGTTTAGTGTGTGATGAGGCCTGCTTTCTGTTTCCAAGATAATTCCTTGAATTCTAATTTCTCTGGAGGGAACTAACCATGTGTCCTCAAATGGCAGAATGGACTGAAGGGGTGAACTTTCCCCATTGAGCTCTTTTGTAAGGCACTAATCCCACTCATGAGGGCAGAGCCCTCATGGTCTAACCACTTCCTAAAAGGCCCATATCATAATCCCATTGCATTGGGGATTAAGTTTCAACATGCATTTTAGAGGTGATATTCATACCATAGTAACATGTTTATTGCATATAATTTGATGAGTTTAGACATATCTCATACACCTGTGAAACCAATCACTCTTCAGCAAAATATTCTTTGGAAAACACTCTTCTCACTAGCTCTATTGTAAACAGGCATATACTAGAGCAACTGGACATGTGAGAAACTTGAGTTGCAACAGGGGAAACAGGAGTAAGGGTTCCAATGAATCACCAGGTATTCAGTGGAACAATCTTTTATGGCATTCATGTTTATACACATTTGCATTGGGGCTTTTTAGTATAATTATCGCCTCCACTAGCTTCCTATCAGAAACAACATTCATCATTTCATTAATTCCAATAAAAGGTTGCTGCTGCTGAGCAGAAGCTCTTTAGTTTAATTAGATCCCATTTGTCAATTTTGGCTTTTGTTGCAGTTTTGGTGTTTTAGTCATGAAGTCTTTGCCCATGCCTATGTCCTAGATGGTATTGCCTAGGTTTTCTTCTAGAGTTTTTATGGTTTTAGGATTTACACTTAAGTTTTTAATCCATCTTGAGCTAATTTTTGTATAAGGTGTAAGGAAGAGGTCCAGTTTCTGTTTTCTGCATATGGCTAGCCAGTTTTCCCACCACCATTTATTAAATAGGGAGTTGTTTTTTCATATTGGTTGTTTTTGTCACGTTTGTCAAAGATTAGATGGTTGTAGATGTGTGGTGTTATTTCTGAGGCCTCTGTTCTGTTGCATTTGTCTGTATATATCTGTTTTGGTACCATTACCATGCTGTTTTGATTACAGGAGCCTTGTAGTATAGTTTGAAGTCAGGTAACATGATGCCTCCAACTTTGTTTTTTTTGCTTAGGATTCTCTTGGCTATATGGGTTCTTTTTTGGTTCCGTATAAAATTTAAAGTAGTTTTTTTCTAGTTTGTGAAGAAAGTCAATGGCAGCTTCATGGAAATAGCATTGAACCTATAGATTACTTTGGGCAGTATGGTCATTTTCACAATATTGATTCTTCCTATCCATGAGTATGAATTGTTTTTCCATTTGTTTGTGTCCTTTCCAATTTCCTTGAACAGTGGTTTGTAGTTCTCCTTGAGGGGGTCTTTGACTTCCCTTGTAAGTTGTATTTCTAAGTATTTTATTTTCTTTGTAGCAATTGTGAATGGAGTTCACAATTAGCTCTATGCTTGTCTATTATTGGTCTATAGGAATGCTTATGATTTTAGCACATTTATTTTGTATCCTGAGACTTTGCTGGAGTTGTTTATCAGCTTAAGGAGTTTTGGGGCTGAGATGATGGGGTTTTCTAAACATGCAATCATGTCATCTGCAAACAGAGACAATTTGACTTCCTCTCTTCCTATTTCAATATCTTTTATTTCTTTCCCTTGCCTGATTGCCCTGGCCAGAACTTCCAATACTATGTTGAATAGGAGTAAGAGAGGGCATCCTTGTTTTGTGCAAGTTTGCAAAGAGAATGCTTCCAGCTTTTGCCCATCCGGTATGATATTGGCTATGTGTTTGTCATAAATAGCTCTTATTATTTTGAGATACGTTGCATCGATACCACGGTTATCGAAAGTTTTTTGTTTGTTTGTTTGTTTTGTTTTGTTTTGTTTTGTTTTGAGACGGAGTTTCGCTCTTGTTACCCGGGCTAGAGTGCAATGGCATGATCTTGGCTCACCGCAACCTCTGCCTCCTGAGTTCAGGCAATTCTCCTGCCTCAGCCTTCTGAGTAGCTGGGATTACAGGCACAGGCCACTAATTTTTTGTATTTTTTTTAATAGAGACGGGGTTTCACCATGTTGACCAGAATGGTCTCGATCTCTTGACCTCATGATCCACCCACCTCGGCCTCCCAAAGTGTTAGGATTACAGGCTTGAGCCACCGCGCCTGGCCCCCTATTGAAAGTTTTTAGCATGAAGGGCTGCTGAATTTTATTTAAGGCCTTTTCTGCATCTATTGAGATAATCATGTGGTTTTCGCCATTGGTTTTTTTATGTGATGGATTATGTTTATTGATTTGTATATGTTGAACCGGCCTTGCATCCCAGGGATGAAGCTGACTTGGTCATGGTGGATAAGCTTTTGGATGTGCTGTGGGATTCAGTTTGCCAGTATGTTATTGAGGATTTCTGCATCGATGTTCATCAGGAATATTGGCCCAAATTTTTCTTTTTTTGTTGCGCCCCTGCCAAGTTTTGGAATCAGGATTATGCTGGCCTAATAAAATCAGTTAGGGAGGAGCCTCTTTTTCTATTGTTTGGAATAGTTTCAGAAGGAATAGTGCCAACTCCTTTTTGTACCTCTGGTAGAATTTGACTGTGAATCTGTCTGGTCCTGGGTTTTTGTGGGTTTTTTTTCTTTTTGGTTGATAGGCTATTAATTACTGCCTCAATATCATCATAGTAAACAGGCAACCTACAGAATGGGAGAAAATTTTTGCAATCTATCCATCTAACAAAGGGTTAATATCTAGACTCTACAAGAAACTTAAACAAATTTACAAGAAAAAAATAAAAAACAACCTCATCAAAAAGTGGGCAAAGAATATGGACACTTCTCAAAAGAAGACATTTATCTGGCCAAAAAACATATGAGAAAAAGCTCATCATCACTGGTCACTAGAGAAACCCATATCAAAATCATAATGAGATACCATCTCACCCTAGTTAGAATGGCCATCATTAAAAAGTCTAGAACAACAGATGCTGAAGAGGATGTGGAGAAATAGGAACACTTTTACACTGATGGTGGCATTTAAACTAGTTCAACCATTGTGGAAGACAGTGTGGCGATTCCTCAAAGATCTAGAGCCAGAAATACCATTTCACCCGGCAATCCTCTTACTGGGCATATACCCAAAGGATTATAAATCATTCTACTATAAAGACATATGCACATGTATGTTTACTTTAGCACTATTTACAGTAGCAAAGATCTGGAACCATCTCAAATGCCCATCAATGATAGACTGGACAAAGAAAATGTGGCACATATATACCATGGAATACTATGCAATCATAAAAAAGAATGAGCTTATCTTCTTTGCAAGGCCATGGATGAAGCTGGAAACCATCATTCTTAGCAAACTAACATAGGAACAGACAACCAAACACCATGTGTTCTCACTCATAAGTGAGAGTTGAACAATGAGAGTACATGGACACAGGGAAGGGAACATCACACACTGGGGCCTGTTGGGAGTGTAGGGGATAAGAGGAGCGAGAGCATTAGGACAAATACCTAATGCATGTGGGGCTTAAAACCTAGATGACAAGTTGATAGGTGCAGCAAACCACCATGGTACATGTATACCTATGTAACAAACCTGTACATTCAGTACATGTATCCCAGACCTTAGAGTAAACTTTAAAAAAAGACATACTAAATTTTAAAAAAAGTTTATATTGCAATTGTTTTATTGTTCTAGCATAGAAGAGAAGTCAAAGTATGGTTTCCCAACCTTACTTAAAGCCCCAGGGGTTTAATAGATTGAAAACTCACCATTTCAGCCATATTAATAATAGCTTATTCCTGTCGAGTTCTTACTATGTGCTGACCTCTTTACCTAAATTATATCTTTTAATTCTAAAAACACTTCTATAAAGTAGCTACTAATATTACTTTCAACTGGCTTGGAAAGAGTAAAATATCGTGTGTGTGTGTGTGTGTTTGTGTGTGTGTGTGTGTGTGTGTGTGTGTCTGTTGATCTAAATTCAAAATCAGGCAATCCAACTCACAGCCTACTTAATCATGACACTAGTCATATAAATGATCACTCTGGATTTGCACTGTCCAAATTCAGTAGCTACTAACTTCATGTAGCTATCAGGCATTTCTGTGAATTAAAATGTGTCAGATACCTACTGGATTATAAAGACATATGGCTAAGTTAAATAAAGTAGACTATAATATTAAAATCAATCTCATATGTGTTCTTTTTATTTTTAATGTGGCTACTAGAAAATTTTAAATTACACATAGGGTTCACATAGTATTTCTATAAGACAGCACATCAATGGATTCATTCAACAAATATTTATCAAATGCTTACTAGGTGGTTGGTACACGATAGTGTATTAGTGTGTTTTCACATTCCAATAATGAAATACCTGAGACTGGGTAATTTATTTATTTATTTTTTAAGTGGTTTAATTGGCTCACAGTTCCGCAGGGTTTATAGGAAGCATGGAAGCATCTGCTTCTGGGGAGGCCTCAGGGAGCTTTTACTCATGGTGGAAAACAAAGCAGGAGCCAGAATCTTATATGGCAGGAGCAGGACCAAGAGGAGGCTGGGGGGGTACCACACACTTTTAATCAACCGGATCTCATGATGTCTCACCACACTATGCAGTACTAAAGGTGATGGTACTCACCTATTCATGAGAAACCAACCCCATGATCCAGTCACCTCCCACCAGGCCTCACTTCCAACCTCGGGGATTACAATTCAGCATGAGATTTGGGCAGGGACACCAATCCAAACCACATCAAATAGTGAATGAAAAAAGCAAAATATCTTCTGTGAAGAAGCTTGTATTTTGTAGTGGAGATAAAAATTAGCAGGTTGAATGAGTAAAAGAAATAGTCTGGGAGATAATGATAATGGTCAAGGAAAGAAAAGAAAGTAGGCAAAAGGAATATTTAGTTGAGGATTAAGAAGGGCTTTTGGTGAGAAAACACTATTTGTGTGAAACCTGAAGGAATTTGAAGAGCAAGCCATGTAAATATCAGAAGGAAAAGTAAATGGGAAAAAAGGAAAGAGTAAGTGCAAAGGCACTGAGGCAGAAGGATGGCTGCCAACTTGAAAGAACACAGCTAATACAACAAGACAGGGGAAAACTAGGGGAGAGAAGTAGGGGGAGATGTGATGAAGAGAGGTGATGAAGGGGTACTCTGTAGTCACAAGAAAGGGTTTTTATTTTTACTCTGAGTGAGATAAGAAGGCTTAGGATGACTTTTAAGAGTGAAGTGCCATGACATGACCTACATTTTAACAGGGTACTTCTGGTTGCCATGTTGAGAATAGACTCAAGTGGGCAACAGTTAGAAGGCTCTTACAATAATCCAAGGACAAGATGATGGTGGCATTAGGTCAGTGAGATATGGCCAGATTCTCTGTATAATTTGAAGGTAGAGAGACCCACTGGGATTTACCCCGAATCAGATTCATGTCTTGAGACTGCAGGGTGTGTGATCTTAGCATTTGGCCTGGTGGATTGATACTAACTGAAAACGGAAAGACTGCAGCAGAACCATTTGGACAAAGGGAACATTTCTGGAATGTTTAGTTCCCTCTGAATAGAGAGTAGGGTCTTGGAAAACTTGCATATAAATGAAATAAAAAACGAGAACATTACCCTATGACCAAATTGGCCCTGAATAGGGCCAGTAAGGCAATTTTCCCAAGTACAGAGAAGCAGTGTAGGAAAACCAGGAGTTTGGTTTGAGACAAGTTAAGTTGGAGATGGTTATCAGATATCCAGCTGAGGTGCCAAAATAGATCACTGAACATAGAAGTTTGCAATCCACCAGATACTAATTTAGGTCACATCAGCATATCAATAGATCATGAGTTATTAACATGGGATAAATTTATGGGATATTTAAAGGTTGTGGGAACTCAGATGAGGAAATAAATTACATCTTTATCTTTATTAACCACTGAAATTTAGCATATCCTTCCTTTGTGACACTAGGCACAATTCCCATAGCATTCGAAAAGTTGTGACTTTGGCATGGATAGAAATCACAGACTTTTTTCATATTACATGACAGCTGCTATAATTTCTTGAAATATCATTTATGCTCATTATGAATTCAAAATTACCATGGCTACTTAGACCCCTTCTAGATCTTGTGATTTAATGTGTTGATAAGCACATGTACTATTATTGAAACTTTTAAGAACTATTTGGATATACATATTCAATGTAATTGGTTTCCTTTTAAATTCTACATATTGTATTTTATTTTAAAATGTTGTTCTAAGAAGGGAATTCGTAATATAGAAAAGGTTATGCACCCCTGAGAGAGGCAACATTTTAAACCACTGTTACCAAAACACCAAGGATTTTGTCTAGGTCCCGTTGCTCACTGCACAGAAAACCAATCACTGAGACAACAAGCATTGCCAGGTAAGAAGGCTTTATTTGGGTGCTGCAGCTGAGAATATGAAAGTTCAGTCTCAAATTTATCTCTGCAGCCAATTAAAATTAGAGATTTATAGAACAGGGAAGAACTGTAATTATGCATGGACAGGAATTAGGGAAGGATAAGGAAGAGGAACTGGTCAACAGAAAGCAGGTTTTTGGCTAGGCAATGATGGGTTCTGGCATCTCACTGTTATTCGGAAAAGTAGGGGAGAGTAGAAATGTGTAAATTGTGTTTATTTTTAAGGTAGTTCAGTTGAATCAATAATTAGAGTTGGTTTCAGATCTTTTCCTTGGGGTAATGAGGAAAACTGTGATATGGGTACAAAGTGCTAATGTTCAAGAAAGAGTGGCGTTGTCCTTCAGGAAATTATATTGATTAGAATTGCTCTAAATTGTTTTAGTCATGTCTATGATTTTTAAAATTAAATTACCTTCACTTGGATTAAGCAGTAATTAAAGAAGTGAGACTCTCTAGTGGTTTTTGATTCTAACCCTTTTATCACTGTTGGGGCTTCATATGTGTATTTGAAAACAAAATGTGTATTGGGTTGAAGATTCTAATGGTGGAAGTTACCTCATCAGTTGTCAGTAGACAATTCTTTCTTCTTTCTCCCAATTCCTGTCTTTCTACACGTGCTTACATCATCTGATCTATAAACTTCTAGTTTATAGTCAGTAGAGGAGTTGGATTTCAGACTCATCTCCTGTTCTCCTCAGCTGCAGCACCCAGATAAAATATTCTTAACTGGCAATACTTGTCTCAGTGAATGCTTCCTTTGTGGCAAGCAATGGGACCTAGACCGAACCCCTGGTGTTTCGATAACACTATGAGACATGGGAAATTGCCTAAATCGTGAGTATAAGCAGAAAAGCTGAATACCTGAACTGAGCCTGAGGGAACTTCAATATTCAGAGATAGAAGGTGAAGAGCTGAAAAGGGGTCCTGGGAAGGAGGAAACAAGGCAAATGGGGTATCCTGGAAATCAAGTGAAGAATGTGTTACAAGAGGAGAGAGAAATCAACTGTGCCAAATATTGAAGGTCAAGTTACATAACCACCAGAAAGGACCACTGGACTTAACCAATGTTGATGTCACTGATATTCTCAGTAGGAGTAATCTGGGTGCTTTCCTGGGAAAGAAAACCTGGCTGAAGGCATTCAATTGGAGAAGTAAAGTTGGAGATGGAGAGTGTAAACAAAGCAGTGAAAAAGTTTTGTTGTAGTGCAGAGTCAAGAAATGAGGAAATCATTGGAAGATGAAATAGGATCAAAGAGGTTTTTTCTTTTTATCTAATAATGGAGAAATAGAAGCAGCTTGTACCAATGGATACGATTGGCAGAAATTGCCCATGTATTAGAGAAGGATTAAAATTGTTGGAGCAATGTTCAACATTGTTGTTGGATAGCAGTGGCTAGGCTGTTCATGGAGCGTTTGCTCACCCATGATAAGGGTGAGAGAAGTAAGATGACAGGGACACAGACATGGGTAAGTGCGTAGGCATAATGATGGGAGCTTATGCAAGTTCCTTTCTGGTTTTTCAAATTTTTTCTTAAAAATGGGGAAAAGGGAATCAGCTGAGATTTGGAGGTCTGAGAAGAGAGGAAAAAGAATGAAATTGTCCTCTGGAGAGACAGAGGGTGATGATCTCAGAAAACAGCGTGATTGCCAAGCAGCAGGCATGGGCTGATTTGGTGTTCGTAAACGTGATATTAGAGTGAGAACTGTGCTCATCACTGACTGTTTTCTAGCCATGTTCAGGAAGCCCAGGAAATCCCACTAATCCAAACAAGGCAATGGCTTTAACTATATAGGCAAAGAAGAGATTTTAATGATTGACCCTGGAAGTTAAGGGTCAAAGTCCTTACCTTTAAGAAATGAGGACATGGGAGAAGTGAGGGACAGTGAAAGGATGTTAGGACTCTTGTGGGTAGCGGAGTTGTTAAATTTTCAAAATCAGGATACTGGCTGGGCATGGTGGCTCATGCCTATAATTGCAGCACTTTGGGAGACTGAGATGGGCAGATCATAGCCAGGTATGGTGGTGGGTGCCTGTAATCCCAGTTACTTAGGAGGCTGAGGCAGGAGAATCACTTGAACCTGGGAGGTGGAGGTTGCGGTTAGCTGAAATCACACCACTGCACCCCAGCCTGGGCAACAGAGCAAGAGTTGGTCTCAAAAGAAAAAAAAAATTAAGAGACTAGAGGAAAGAGTTCTAAAGGTAGGAGATGGGAGAGATGCAGAGTTTGTAGTGATTAAATGACAAAGAAGGAGTGAGGGTCTGAGATGGAGGAGGACAAGTTCGTTAGCAGGTGAAACTAAAGGAACTGCAAGGACACATAGGTATTGAAATCCCCAAGAATTAAGACAGTAGAATCAAAGGGAGTAAGCCAGGAGCTAAAATCTTTAAGAACGGAGAAAAAGTGAATGCTGTGATGAGGAGAGGGACATAGCTAACTGCCCCAAGAGGACAGTGGTTGGGTTGGTTCAGCTGCTGCATGTGCTGTCAAAGATGGAGTGGATGACATGTGCCAAACTCAGCCACATGATTTAGCCACACAGCAGCCAGCTGTTCCTGCTGCATAAACTTGGTCTCAGGATTGATACAACCTGAATCCATCCAGTTTTCTTTCCTGTGGCATATCTGCAGAGACAGCCGCCTGTAAAATTCTGACCACTAAGTGGGTTATGATGTTGCCTTTTATTTGGTTGACAAACACACAAATCCACAGAGTAAAATGAACAGCTAGCTCATTTGTTAGTGTTTGGGAATGAGCATAGCCTTTCCCAAAACCCTGTGACATATTTCACAAGTCAAATCTTCAAATGCTTGATAATGGTTGGGGGAAAGTGTTATTTTAATTATTTTCATATGAAACATTTTCAAAGCCTCCTCATGAAACCATTTTTGTATATCCTTTAATTATTCATCTCTCTGTTCCAGTGATAAGCTTTGCCAGGGCAAGCCCATGCCAACGTTCTCATCTACCGTTTCTCCCTCCAAATTTGGAATATCTGTTACTCATGCCCTGAAATGGCCACACTTACCAAAATTAATGGTCAATGGAACAGGAGTTCTATTCAAAATAAGGAAGCAATTAAATTTCATAAGGCAAACAATTCAGAGAGTTTTTTTTAAACACATTCTCAAGAGATAAAGAGTAGATGTTTTATTTAGAAACGTCCATCATGTTCTCTCTCCAAGGTCTTCGCACACATTGTTCGGTCTGCCTGGAGCCTTCTCTCCTCAGACATCTGCTCAGCTCATTTCTTACTTCATTTGGGTCAAATGTTATGTCAGCAGAGAGGCCTGTCCTGGCAAACCGGCAATGCCCCTCTTACTTAACGCTCCTACGGCCTATTTAACTGCTCTGTTGAATTTTTTTATGGTTACTTTGTCTGCTTTGGTCACTGGTGACCACTCAATGCCTAGAGCCCTGGATCTGGCACAAAGCAGGTATTCAGTAAACATTTATTGAATGAGAGAATAGGTGAGTGCATGACGGAACAAATGAATACAAAACATATCATTCTGGGGAGAGAACAAGTTCTAAGGAACATTCTAAGGAATGTTTCATAACAAGAAAACAATCATTTTAAAAATATTTTCTGCAAGCTTGTCATTAAAATGCAGTAATAGTCACAGAAGGGGCTGAAATAAAACTTTCTGTTTAACAGAGAATTCCACTTAGCTAGGGAAACTAGAAGAAATGAGAGTCCAGAGGATAATTTTATTTGAAAGGTAAGTACTTGAAAACAAGTCTTGTGATGGAAATGTTTCATCAAGCACACAGCATGCTTGACAAAGCAGTTTCATTAGTGTGATTTATGTAATAATGGGTTTGAGTGTGTCAAGACACACACATCTTAAACATAACAACTACACAAAAACATACCCATGTATCCTTCTTGTCTGGTCATCTGAGAAATAGGTAAGTCCCACTTCTGGTTGATCATCACATTGATATTTATGGGAATTACTGTGTTAAGTTCCATGAGGCTTTCCTTGCCAAAGGATCAATTTAACATTCTGCCCTAAGGAACATCAATCGTCTGAATAGTTTCCGCCTTATAGATTCAGGCAACATGAGACAGCATTTTCAGATATTCCTGGCGGAATTCCAACCCAAGATTCACAAATTCATTGATTTGGTTGGGGGAATGAGGAAGGATGTTGAGGTAGGGTGAGGGGAGGGGTGGACACAGAGGCCAAAGTGAAAAAGCTGACTACCACTTCCATTTGTTGTGCAGACCTAGAAATAAACTAGAACTCCAGCTCCATTTCAGAAATTGCACTACTTCCCTATTGCTTATTTTCCATTTTACCTTTCAGAGGATGACACTCTGCTAGCTTTGTGATATTAATATGCATAGACATTTATCTGTCTATTCATTTCTAAACATGCATTACATATAATTCACTCAACCCCAAGATACTGCTCCATTCTTTTATACCAGGTCTTTGGGACTCTCTTTGAGCAGAAATTTAAAAATGCTCTTTTGGAATTATTTCATTTAGTTTGGGCAACCTAAAAGGTAAATTTCATAAAAGTCAAAAGGAAAATAATATTCACCTCTATTCAAGATATCATGGCCAACCAGCTACCTGAGTTACCATTTGGACTCTTTCATTAAGATTTCTATTTATCAAAAGACTTACAATTTGTTTTCAAGATTTTAATCCATGTCTTTGACACACAGCCCTGTAGTGGACTCCTGACCTTACCCAAGTAATGGAGGCGCTAAATGCACAATTTTAATCTGATAGAACTTGAAGTTGACTTTCTTCTCTCTCAAATACAGTCTACAATCTTTCAAGAATAAGAGCCTTAGAAGAAAAAGAAGGCAAAATATGTGTCCGGCATTTCAGATACCTTGCTCTACATGCTGGGAGATGCATCTTCTGTACTTTGAAAGTGGCCAGTAGCTTTCATTCATCTATTCACTCACTCATTCGCACTTCATTCATTAAGCCTTTTTGTAAGTCCCTACAAAGGATATGGGAGTGTACTAGGTGCTGAAACAGTACAGTCATCAGGAATGAGTCCCTGTCTTGTTTTCACCAATGTCCTCTCACCCTGGGAGGCTCAGTCTCTCATCTTTATCATGTAGAGAAACCCAGTGTTTCATATTCACCCAGCCAATGTGTCAAAAAGGAGTAATCAGCCAACTTTAAGAAGCAAACATTTGTTCAGGCTTATTTTGCAAGTGAATGCATAATAGCCACTTGAGGAGGATGCTGTCCTTATTTTCTAGGATATGTCAGGATGTCTGCAGAAGATGATCACTGAATATATTCAAAGATCCTTGATGGACTAATATCATTATACTACACTGGACCCAGGAAGTGGTGCTTCTCAAAAGGATCAGATCAGATATACTATGGCTTCTGATGTCTTCTTTACCTTCCTCCATGAATAATTTATCCGAAACCATTCTGAAACTCTGAACGACACAAATACAGGATGAATTATTAACACAAGCTTCCCCAACCTAATCATTTTCTCTTCCTTTTTGACTTTATCTCCCTTGCCCCTCTCATCATGACTCAGTAAAAAAGTCTCTATTCTGTCAAACAGCTGTGCACTCAAAATATTTATGTCTTGTTCCTTTATCTGTGAAGGGAAGGGTTGGATTAAATGATTTTATAGTCTGTCAGCTCTCACGGTTTATCTTTTTTTATATCAAGCTTTAGGAGTACAAGAGACTTTTCCCCCCAGTGAAATTCAGCTGCTTCTCTGAATGAGGATTTGAGAAATCTTCATCGAACATTAGATCAATGAGAAGACCAATGCTTAGAACAAAAGAGTAAGTTTTCCACTGATTGACAGCATAATAATGTACCCAAGTCATTGGTAGCATTTGCTCAAAACTGGAAGAAGACAAGGAGAAAAGCAGGTAGAATATGAAAATTACAGTTTTCTCATCAGTTAATTCTGTGAAGAAGATTCTTCCAGTTCCTCCCTGTTTTCCCATATCATCTCCCAGCAAACTGCCGGCCCTCTCCTTTTATGTCACAAGTTCTAATCCAGTTGGTGTGCTTTGCCTTTATTTCCTTCTTGCCATTTTCTATCTTCATCATTCCTCTCCTCCCCACCCCATCCCCATTCTTCTTTTCCTTTGTGCTACCAACCAATAGCTATTTTTCCCATCTGCTATGGATCTGAAAGACAATGGAGAAAGAAAGACACAAAGAGGTGGCCATTTTCTTTTGGAAACAGAGAAATCACTCCCTGAGTGCAGGGAGTAATTCTCCTTATTCCTGGTACAAGAACATCTCATTGAGGTGATGTGCACTGTAGGGTCTTGTGGGCATAAAATGAAAGCTGATATCAATGTGGATAGCCTTAGCACACCTGGTAATGGGTGAGCAGTCTGGCAGGGTGTGGTGCCCTGAGGGAGCCAGGAGTCCAGGACTTGGCAGCGGCTGCTGTGAAGTCAGCAATCCATCAAAGCAACAGGAGGAGGAGGGACAGGGAAAGGTGGAGAGAGATGGAGAGAGCAAGACAGGCATGCAAGGGGAAGAGAGAGAGGATATGTGTTGAGTTTCAATAGTATTTGTCTCTAACTCAGCACATCTCACCCAGAAATACTTGGCTTGGTCAGAGGGTAAATATCAGATTTCAAAGATCTTTCAGCACCATTAAAAAAAATCTATATCCACAAAAAGCATGTGGACAGCAGATGAATTCTGAACTCTCACTATGAGTTTTTGTTGGTATCCCGAGATTAAAAGCCCAAGTCCAACCTAGTGTGTTTCTGCCCCAACAGCTTCATCAGACACACACAGTAGGGCTTCCAGCCCCAGCAGTAAGGGGCAATGGATGCTTCCAGTGAAAAAAACTAAATATGGATGAATATAAAGGCATATAGACACTATAAATGGATTTGACTTTCCCTGTGGAAAGAAAAGAAAACAAGAAACAAAATATCCTGGAATGTGATGATGATGATGGTGTTTTGATGGACAAGAACTCTCCAGTGAGAGGCAGAGAGAGGGCCACTCATCACTTCCTCTTAAGAATCCATCAAGGAGAGAAGCACTATTGGTCCCTGTATCCCAACTGTGCCTGCAGGTTGGAAGATATGATTCTTCTTCAAATGCATATAGATACTGTAAACTAAAAATAAAATCCTAAGCTCCCTCCAACAACCGACTGGACAGATTCCCTTATAGCTAAGGGGACCCCAGAGAAATCTTAAAAACTGAGTTTCCAGCCACAACTCGACAGGTCAGACACACCTCACCACATGCCCTCCCTTTGGTGGTTTAGACTCAAGAACTGGCCAGCATTAATGTTAAAATACAGATCATAAGATGGACAGAACACAGTCTGTGGCAATGAGATACCAAATAATAAACAGGACCTAAGACCATGCCATGCAAGGGTTAAATCACACACCCCTACAGTTAAACAAGCTATATTCTAGCTGTCATGGGTTTTTCTTCTTCCTTGGCAGCTAAACAAGCAATGGCCTGAGATAAGCAATATTAACAATTAGCTCACCCACTGCCAGGCGCTAACTCCCACCCCTCTGTTCCTCCAGCCATAACTACAGCTTTGATCAGACAACACTATGATTTCAGTCACTTTCTTCTGATAAGAAGGCCACTGAACAGGGACTGAATGGGACAAGTTTTTAGAGGCTGAGCGCCTGAATGGCTTTGTGTTCTGAAAAGACCTTTTGACAAATACGGCCTAACTATAATATAATGTATTACGATCGCATCACCAGTACCAACCGTGAGTAAAAGCCAAATTTCCCAGCTTTCAGTCCTGCACTTTATGTTTTTTGTGACCACAGCATAGATTTTGAGCAGATTTCCCACAATTGTGGAAGGATTTGTGTGGATCTGTTCACGCTGTTTGTCCCAATTTCCTTTGAGACTGCGATAGGCCTCTCTTATTTTTTATTTATGCTTTCTCAAACTTCTTGTCCAATGGCCTCTGTGCAACCAATTCCCAGATGTTTCTTCCTAGCTCTTAAGTTTCTTGAGAGCATCAGCACCTGAACTTATTTTCCAGTGCAAGTGTCCTCAGCCCTGATGGCACATTACACTCACCGTAGCTTTTACAAAACACCAGCACCCTGGCTCCACCCCAGAACTACTGATTTAATAGGTTAGAGTGGGGCCTGGGCATCCACATTTTTCAACAATTTAGGAAATTCTAATGTGTCCCAGAGTTAAGAAACACTGTTTTAGTCTCCTCAACTCTGCATGTCCACAATGGAACTCCCACAATTCCGGGGTTTTTTTCCTAATTTTCCTGTTTCTGTTATAAATCCACTACTTCCCAGGAGCCCATAACCAAGGCTAGCCCATGTCCTTGCCTTCTTCTCCCACCTTTCTGTAAGCAATTGTTTACCAAGTCATGAAACTTCAACCTCACACGATTTGTCCAATCATTTCCCCATCTTCCTTCTCCACCGTTGGCCCTGAATTTGGATCAGTGGCAGCACAGAGTGGACATTCTCTCATCCTCTAGAAGTGCCCAGCCTCCAGCCTGTGCATATGGAGATTCTGAAGGGGTGTGGCCAGTGTCCACTCCACCCCCATTTATAGTTCAACAACATTTATTTCATCATCAGCAACTTTGCAAGCAGATATTATCATCCCCATTTTATTTAAAAGCTTTCAGTCTGAAATGTAAAATCAAGACAGTTTTATTACCAAGGTGATAGAATCATAGGTAATTTTTTTCTTTTATCTTTTCTCCTTATTAAGGTTAAATGATTGTTCATAGAAAAAGAATAGACTCAGTAGGAAACTCAAGGACGTATCCCGTCCATCACAAAATAGTAGATCAAATATCAAGACCATAGAGGAGAAATTTTGAATGACATCCCCCAGACTTCGAATAGAAAACCCCAGGAATATTGTCAACCATAGCCTCTAAGCTGTCACCTTTGCCAAGAAAGCAATCAACTTATTGAGGTTAGGAGATCTTTCTAGATACCTACCTTCACAGTGACACATAAGGTCCGACATGACTCATCTCCACCAATCCCTTCACCTTCATACCCTCCTGTCTCCCACCCCAGCCACATCAGCTTCTTGCTGTTTTTCCTAATATTCTTCTCCTCCTCTGAGCAAGGGTGTTTGTCCTAGCAGCTTCCTGACTCTTCTTCCAAGCATCCTCAAATTTCTGACCTCCTCAGTCCTGGCTCCAATGAGTCCCTCTCAATAATACCTTCCCTGACGGCCCTATCTGAAACTTAAACTATCCCCCACTCCTAGATCCTTTCCTTTTATTTCCCTCTAGAGCACTTACCACAATCTAACATCAATAAAATCACAGCAAACCCTTCTGGAAAGCTTGCTACATGCTGGACCTGTTCTAAGATCTTTGCATGCACTATTTCATTTAACCTTCAGAGCAGTGTCGCAGAGTGGGTCACCTGTTGATCCCATTTAACAGATGAGGAAACTGAGCCACAGAGAAATTAAGTAACTTGCCCCAGATTACAAAATGGCTGAGTAGCGGAGCCAGGACTGAAGCACCAAGAGGTCGATGTGGAGAGTGCACGGTCCTACCCACTATGCTTTCCTTACCTAACCTATCCATTCTGTTTATTTTGAGTCTCCACCTCTACACAGTAAGCTCTGTTAGGGCAGGAATTGGGGCTCTTTTTTTTGAGACAGTCTCACTCTGTCACCCAGGCTGGAGTGCAATGGTGCCAGCTTGGCTCACTGCAACCTCTGCCGCTCAGGTTCTAGCGATTTTCCTGCCTCAGCCTCCCGAGTAGCTGGGATTCCAGGCACCCTCCAACACACCTGGCTAATTTTTTATATTTTAGTAGAGGCTGGGTTTCACCCTGTTGCCCAGGCTGGTCTTGAACTCTTGACCCGAGGTGATCCACCAGCCTTGACCTCTCAAAGTACTGGGATTACAGGTGTGAGCCACCGAGTCCAGCATGGCTTTTTTTTTAAATTGCTATATCCCCAATGCTCAGCACTGTGCCTGACCCACAGTCAATGTCTAATACATTTGTCTAGTTTATTAGTTTATTAGTTAATTGATACATCCCTATCACCCACTTCAGCCACTTGTAAATTTCTTTTAAGTGCCTAGTAAATATTTGTTTATGTGAAGTAAATCTCTAAGGAGCCTTTTTCTCCCCGTACTCCCCTAACCCCTGCTCTGGGAGAGAGCATGGGAGTGGATGTTAGGGTGGAACTCTTTCCACCTGACTCTTGGCCAAGGCCCCTAAGGCCAAGAATACAACAGTAAGTACCAAGGGGCCCTCATTCCCAAACCAGGAGCTTGGCCAGTGATGAAGGATACACAAATGAGGCCGAGAGTCTTTCCCAAGCCAGACCAGCATGGGAAGCTCACCAAGACAGACAGCTTCTACCCTGAAGTCTCTCAGACTCCCATCTGCTCCAGAAGCCAAACCTGACAGCAAGGGTGATTCTGAGAGCTACATGTCAGCTTTCATCTCTTTCTCAGGGCCAGGTCTGAAATACAGGAAAAGCCACTTCTCAGCACTTAGTCTCAGAGGTGTGCAGCCATTCCAGCCTGGGAACTGGGAAACCCCGGTGAATGGGAATCGTCTTCCCAGGCCATCAGCATGTGCACGAGCACACGCGCACGCACACACCCCAGCATCATACTCTGTCCCTCCAACTGTCCTTTTCTTTAAACTCATTGGCCAGAAAGCCATTTGAGTTCATTTTTGGGGACCCCACAGTATCTATGAAACCTTTGCTCTCCAATCATTGCCCCCAGGACAATACCTGACATAAAATAAACCTGATGCTCCATTTTAGCGAATCCACAAGGACATGCATGCAACCTGTTTTGAAATATGCTTTAATTCACATTTACCCTGTCCATTCATGCCCTGCCTCAATGGAGTCCGCCTCCCCAATCAAACCTCCCCAGTGAAGACGAGAATCATAATGAAGATCAAGAATCACTTTACTGCAATTCCTGCTTCCCCTTGGAATTAAGCAAGGCCAACACACCAAATCAGAATGTCTCCAGCCTTCATACTAACATGTTTGGTTAGCAACAAGCTACTTCAACCACGTATCATCTAACCTTTGCAGAAGAGCTCAGGTTGAATAAACAGGCAGCTTGCCCTTCCCCAGTGCAACTCTCTAGATACAGTCTCCATCCCTGGGCAGCTGCTGATCCACCTCACCATCTGTCAAGATGGCCCTCTGCCCATGGGGGCAAAAATGAGCCTGTGGTTTACTGCATCCAGCAAAGGCACCCAGGAAGATGGGGATTTGCTAGATCAATGGCATTGCAGTTTCACATTCCACCCCTCTTTCTGGAAGCTCTCCCTGATGGCACCTGTTGACAACTGTACTTGTGGAAAAACCTGGGCACCCCACAGCACAAGAAGGGAGTACCTGCCAGCAAGGGAGGTGCGTGTGACAATCAGTCCTGACAACAGCCTGTACAGCTCCTCCTGAGCCTGATGAAGATTTGGAAAGCAGAGCTCCGTTTGCGTAGTCCTTCCCTGCTGTTTCGTCATCCACAATCACCTGGGGAGAACTTGCCAGTAAAGGAAGAATTGGAGCAAGCTGACCTGGCTGTCTCCTTGCAAGCTCTGCCAGCACATCTGAATAATGGAAATAATTAGAATACAGTGTCAGCTACAGGATTTTGTGGTTACTTTAATTGCCAATTTGCTTCCTGTATAACTGCTCAAGTGTGGGGAAAATCAGTGTATGGAAATGACGCTGCCCCAGATATCCAATTAGCCACACTTCTATCAGCTTGCCTTCTGTCTTCAGGCAGAATGTTTGCCATTTGGTGGAGGGAGTGGGCTTCAAGGTAAGATGGGGAAATAGGGATAAAGAAAGAATAAATAATTCAACAGACCAATTTGCAATCAAATAAGGATGATGATGAGCTTGTTCCTATGCACCATTTAATAAGAAAAGAGAGGAATGTACATTTTCCGGAATACTTTGGACTTCAATAAAACACCCACGATGGCCACTACAACCTTATTAAACTAAGAAGATAGCATTTAGAACACTGAATAGAAACGTACTCTCTCTCACAGTCTGAAAGGAGGCAAGGAGCCTCAATGTTAAGTATAGTGAGCTCCAAGTTTCTCTTCAAAGAATCAGTATGTCAGTATGTTCAGCTCTCTTATTCTTTGTTCTCCATTTTAAAGTTTAACTTCCTAGTTCTCTTTACCCCGCTTGCCTCCAGTTTCAGTAAACAACTTTCTAGCCAGTTCTAATTAGTAGTTCACATCTGTTCCCCTGCTCAGCTGCTCTGACCTGAGTCACCTTTAGTTAACTGTTCCATAACCCTTCTTTCCGCCAAACTGCTCAACCCATCACTCTTGCTGGTACCCCTGCTGCCTTTAAAACAGCCAAACAGAATTAGCTTAGACTGTGCAAACCAACCCCAGCTAATAGGGAAATGACACAGCAGTAAGGGCTACCTGCGTCAGGAATAAGAACCACTTCCCCTCCCGTATTCAGGTGTGCGCTCACCATTGCTCCATCCATAAGACCCACCCTTCTAAAGAAATAAATTGCCTTGCTGAGAAAATTTATATTTCAGTGTTATTTCTTTTGTGGCACCAGAAATTTACACATAACACTCAAAGTTATTTGTTGAAAAATACACAGCGCCAGTTGGTAGGTGCTGGAAATGGAGCCTCGTAATGGAGCTGCTCAGACGTATATACTCCTTTGTGAGGGGAAAGTACAGTGAACCTGGTTTAGCACATTTACCATCCCACCCAAGAGCTGATGAGAGCAGCCCTTCTGGAAGACCAGTAAGGTCAATAGTACAAGATCAGGACCCCAGTGGGTCCTTGGCATTGCTCTATCCTGAGGCCCCATTGGAGATAGCCCATACCTGTCAATTCTCTGAGAATTTCTACCTCTATCACATAAGCAAATTATTTTTTTAAAAGAGTCACAGAAATAACTCCCCACGACCTCCTTCCCAAATACTGGTGGGTCAGTGGAATTGGCATCTGTACACAGGGCCCATATTATTATTAGGGGAACACCAGATCAGGGAAAGATATGATTCAACACTTGCATTATCCAGACTCTTGTGCTTTAGGGCACTCTTGATCCTGCAGCTATTTTCTACGTCCTTTTCCTGTTATGTACTTTCAAGATACTAATTTATTTATTCGTGCTTCAGTGAGACTTAAGTTTATGATGGTCAATAAGCTGACACTGCTGTTAAATGATGCAAGCTCTCTGCTGGGGAGCATTGCCAAGCCAGCAGGAGAGGATTCTTCTCTCACAGGGTGAGAATTCTTTGCCCATTCCCTGGTTGTGTCCCTAGTCACAAGCTTAATTGTGTATAGCACTGATCACTGTTCAGAGTTTGCTGAGTCGAAACCATGCAATTTACTTTCTTTTGAGTTTCTGAGAAATCTGATGAAACCCAAGACATTGAAGCCACTAAACATATTCTCATTTATTCAGTAGGCAAGGAAATCATTTATTCTTTTCATTGAACTTCTCTACACAAAATGAAATACTCAGAAAACATGCATAAATGGGACAGGCACAGTGGTTCATGTCTGTACTCTCAGCACTTTGGGAGGCCAAGGCAGGTGGATCAGTTGAGGTCAGGAGTTCAAGACCAGCCTGGCCAGTATGGTGAAACCCCATGTCTACTAAAAATATAAGAAATTACCCAGGAATGGTGCAATGCCTGTAGTCCCAGCTACCTGGGAGGCTGAGGCAAGAGAATGACTTCAACCCAGGAAACAGAGGTTGCAGTGAGCCAAGATTGCACCACTGCACTCCAGCCTGGACAACAGACCAAGACTCTGTCTCAAAAAAAAAAAAGGGGGAAAATAGGCATAAATGTAGATCAGGAAATAACACTGGCTTTCAACTTTACCTGCTTGAAAATGTGTTCGTAATGTTCATACTCAAACATAAATGATGCATTACTGGAACATTATGTTGTGCTCTCTTTCTCTCCTTACGAGAAATGCATGCTATATCATTGGTAGGCTTTCTCCATGAATACATTTGTGATAAGATGGGATTTGGGGGTTGGGGTGTTTTTTTTTTTGTCTGTTTGTTTGTTTGAGGGTCTCACTGTCCCCCAGGCTGGAGTGCAGTGGCATAATCTTGGCTCACTGCAACCTCCGCCACCTGGACTCAAGCGAATCTCCTGTCTCAGCCTCCCAAATAGCTGGGATTACAGGCATCTGCCACCACACCTGGCTAATTTTTGTATTTTTAGTAGAGCTGGGGTTTCACCATGTTGGCCAGGCTGGTCTTAAACTCCTGACCTCAGGTGATGCGCCCTCCTCAACTTCCCAAAGTGCTGGTATTACAAGCATGAGCCACCGCATCCAGCACCTGTCATCTTAAAGATCTTAAATACAAAAAGGAATATCCTGATGGGAAGGAAATGGCTCCACGGAGATAGGAAATGGCTTGTTTCCAAACCACCTGCTCCCCACTGCCATTTCATTCACAGCCAAATTCTTCAGCCTAACTTGGGTGTCTCTGTGGGACCAAACTTCTCCAAAGAACCTCTTCCAATAGCCTTCTTTATTCTGACCACTTTCACTGCGTTGCTTTCTTGCCATAGGCCTTAAATAACCTTTCTTCCAAACATTTTTCCCATCCTCATCTTATTTTTTCTTATCATTTAGCTCCCAGCTTCTAGGAGAACATCTCAGATGAGCTCTTCTACACTGTCCCTCCGGCATTCTCCACCCAAACCTGGCACGTATGCTTTGCACCACTTCGCTTACAGATACAGTACTTTGGCTTATTCTTGTGTCTGCGCTGTGCACTCACTTGGGGCGTGTGTGTGTGTGTGTGTGTGTGTGTGTGTGTGTGTGTGTGTCTTAATCATTTTGGGCTGCTGTAACAAATTACCGTAGACTGGGTGACTTATAGGCAACAGAAATTTACTTCTCATGTTTCTGGAGTTTGGAAGGCCTAGACGAATCCTCAGCAGATTCCGGTGAAGACCTGCTTCCTGGTTCACAAATGGCATCTTCTCCCTGTGTCCTCACACAGTGGAAGGAGAGGGCAGCTCTCTGGGACCTCCTTTATAGCGGCACTAAGCCCACTGATGAAGATTCTGCCCTCATGACCTAAGCACCCCCCAAAAACCCCACCTTCTGGTATTCTCACATGGGATTAGGATTTCAATATATAAATGGGGGGGCATAAATATTCATACTAGAGCTGTGTGTGTGTGTGTGCACATGCATGTGCTAGTGTGTGTATGTGATGTTTTTCCAACCAGCTCTACAGATTCTGGAATTCTGTTATTTATATTTTACATTTCTGCTTCCCCAGATCCTCGGAGGTGGTAGATGATCAAAACGACGTGCTCATCAAATGAACTGAAAGAAGGAAGATCCCTCAGGAAATGTAAAAATTCAGCTCCAGAGCCATCGTTCTCATGAAGTCATCCACAATATCCACACCCACCACCTAGCCCATGTTAGAATTAAATAGATGCTCATTCATCTGAGCTTTCAGAGAGCTTGGCTTTTTCCTTTTAGCACTTGAGCACATACTCTGTCTTGACAAAAACAACCTATTTGCATGTGTTTCTGTCCCCTCTCGGCTGAACTGCATTGAGATCAGGAACTGTAATTACTAAGGACCTACTGTGTTTATGATAGCAGCTTCATGTGTATCTCTAATCCATATAATGACCATTCTCTGTCGATATTAATAACTCCATTTTTGGGGGGAGATGGAGTCTTGCTTTGTTGCCCAGGCTGGAGGGCAGTGGTGCAATCTTGGTTCACTGCAACCTCATCCTCCTGGGTTCAAGCGATTCTCCTGCCTCAGCCTTCAAGTAGCTGGGACTACAGGTGTGTGCCACCACACCTGGCTAATTTTTTGTATTTTAGTAGAAATGGGTTTTCACCGTGTTAACCAGAATGGTCTCAATCTCCTAACCTTGTGATCCACCTGCCTTGGCTCCCAAAGTGCTGGAACTACAGACCTGAGCCACTGCACCCAGCCAATATCTCCATTTTAAAGATGAGGAAACTGTAGCTTATAGAGATGGAAGGAATACACAGTGGGTATGAGGCTGAGCAGTGATGTTGTTCGCGAGGTCATACTTCTGCTCCTCCATATTTCCTGTAGAGAACGGCGCTGCATTCTTATTCCCCAAGGCTCCAGGCTTCCCCCATCCCCTTACTCCCTCCTCCTCAGAAAGCTTAAAAAGCTGTCTCAATGTGATGGTTTTTTCTGGAAGGAGAACCTAGAGGCACTTTCCTCTTCTCTTCCTTTCCCTTCTATTTTGCTTGTGCACAGAACACAAGTCTTCCTCTGCTTCTAATCACTGTAAGTCTTTTGGGAGAAGCCTCAGTTCCTGTAGCCAAAGGCATGGGGGATTGTAGATTGGGAGATCTAACCTCAAACTCACTAATACCTCACAATATGTCAGCAATCTTAGAAAAGAGAGTAGAAATAAAATTTCAGAGGAATAAAATGTATGTAGAGCATCTGAGCCAGCAAAGTGGATTTGAGCCGTGGGTCTTAGTGTATGAGGAGGCGTTTTAACCTTGGAAGGTCTAAAGGATCATACACAATAGTTAAGACAATTGTGAAATTGGATTTGAACTACTACAGCCTGGGCAAATGCTTTAAGACTTGAGTTACATGGTACTTGACCTTGGTAAGCGGCTGTGGCTTATGCCTTTGTTCAGAGGCCATTGACAGCTTTCAGAAAGACAGGGTTGCTTGCACAGTGCAAAAGCTGATAAGGTGTCTAGGCCTCGTCAAAAGGGCAAGGCAGTTCAAGGATTAGCAATGGCATAGGGGAGCACACAGCCACCAAAAAGCTAAACATAGTTCACACAGGTGTCCTCCATAGATTGGTGTCTCCTGGAGCTTGTGAGCCAATGCTGGCCCTATAGACCTCAACACAGGTGTGGACTGTTAGCATGTGCAGGCGGCCTCTGTGTATAGGGGCCCCAGGGTGCCCTTGACCTACATAGATGCAAGATTTCCTAAGCAGGCACAGGAAAAGCAATGATTCATCCACAGAGAACAGAGCTCTGAGACATTAGGGTTCAGAACCTATTTGCTGTTTTTAAATGACAATGCTAGAGAATTTGCACTGCAGAGCACTAAGTAAGGTTCTAGATTTAAACTGTTAATGCCAAGCATAAGAAGGCAAAGCAAATGGAAAATGCAAATTAGGAGGTGATGAATACAGTGGATGGCAAAAATAGGAAGATCAGTTGCTGGTCATAAGGGTGACCATCGTGGCGAATTTCTAGTTTGCAACGAGGCAGCAATGCCTCAGATGCCACCCTATGAAGTGGAGATGCATGTACATGTGTGGATTTTCCTCCCAGACATGGTGCCTGCCCTTGCTTGGAGAACGTTTCTCCCCATTACATTTTTCTTTTTTTCTTTTTCTGAAACAGAGTCTCACTCTGTTGCCCAGGATGGAGTGTAGTGGCACAATCTCAGCTCACTACAACCTCCGCCTCGCAGGTTCAAGCAATTCTCCTGCCTCAGTCTCCCAAGTAGCTGAGACTACAGGCAAGTGCCACCACACCTGGCTAATTTTTGTGTTTTTAGTAGAGGCAGGGTTTCACCATGTTGGCCAGGATTGTCTCAATCTCTTGACCTTGTGATCCGTCCACCTCGGCCTCCCAAAGTGCTGGAATTACAGGCGTGCGCCACCGCAACTGACCCTCATTACATTTTTCAAAGCTCGTGAATTTGGGAAAGGTAGCATTACCTGGAAAAGACAATAGCTGGGCAGTTTTCCCCAACTATCTTATCCCTGATTCATCTGATTCTCTGCTGTTTTTTGTGACAAACTGCTTACCTGGGTTCTAGAAACCTGATTAGCTGGAAATAGCTGCCCCTGGAGTTAGGAATGGGGCTGCTTTGCTCAATTTGGTGGATGTGGGGTCAGGGTTCTGATATATGCTCTATTAACTCTTTAAATTCTTTTAAAATAATTTTTTTTAATCTTAAGGAAACCAGAAAATAACAAGTGTTGGTATGGATGTGGAAAATTTGGGTGGCTGGTTGGGGGGAAGAAATGCATTTAAGAACTTTTGACTGAACTAATATCACATCTGATACCTAAAAAGAACAATGCCCATTCCAGATAGAACCAAACTAGGTACCTCCCTAGACTACAGTCCTCAGAGTATGGCTCCATCGGCCATTATTGGTTCTACAGACATTTTCAGGGGCTCTGTCATGTCAAAACTATTTTCATAATAAAAGTGAGTTGGGATTTGTGTGTTTGTTGTTTTCATTTATTAACACTTGCACTGGTGGTGCAAAAGCGTGGGTAGGTAAAGAGCTTGCCCTTGGCATATATCAAGACAGAGCACTGATGGGCTTCAGGACATGCTACCCCAAAATATGGTACCCCGACATTTGAGAAAACAGCAGAAAGAGCAGAGGAAGTTCTCCCCTAAAGCAAGCCATAAAACCCAGAAAGAATTCTCTGACCTTCTTCTGAAACAGATTGTAAGACCCTCATGTGAGAGATGCCCACCCTAAACCTAGAGGAAAGAAACTTCTCATCTCGGAAGACAGAAACACGAAGAACAATGTAGACAAACAGCCTTGCTAAGTTTCCCCCAACTTATTACCACTGAATCGAACACCTTTTGTCCAAGCATACTTTTCCACAAGTATGCACTTCTTCACCAAACTTAGCACAAAAAGACACAGGTTTCCCTATTCCTTTGTTTCTTTCTTTCTTTATGAAGGCTCCTATGTCATGTAAAATTTATTAAGTCAATCTATCTTTTGTTTATAGGGACCAGCCATGAACTTTGCTACAGGGGAGGAAAGGACACCTTCTCTCTTCCCTCCACTACAACATCCAACTATACTAGTAGTCATTGAATTCTTCACTACCAAGCACTCACACACAAAAATAAAAAACTAAGCCACTTTCACTTAATAATGTCCTTAATGAAACTGTAAAAGTTATGAATTTTATTAAATCTCATCTATTGAGGACATGTCCTTTTAATAGTCTGTGCGATAGAATGGGAAGTTCGCATAGATTATATTTGCAACATACCAAAATCTGAAGGTTGTTTCAAGGGCAAGCACTGTGCAATAGTTTAGATTAAGAGCTGAACTAGACTTTTTCTTTTTTAAAAAAAAAATGAGCATTTCTTTTCTCTTAATGGAACTACTATGATTTTTCAAAACTGAGTATTTGACAACTATTTGCTGAAAAATAAACAAGGAAAGCCTGACAGTTCAAGGAAAACAGCCGACGATAATTGTCACCAATAATAAAATTCAAGCTTTCAAGTGAAAATTATAATTTTTAAAAACATGTGTCCAGCACCATGAACTTGACAGCTTCTTAATACTTAAAGGCTTTTCTGATTAGGTGCACGGTAATATTAACAAATATTATTTTTGGGGGGTATTGCATAATGAAATATGTCAAGATTTGGGAGATCTGCCTAACTCAGTGAATCAGTGTTTCCCAAGTGGCCAGTGTATGATGTTAACAAAATTATGCATGGATAAAGGATTCTTTCAAAATGCAAGATACAGGCTGGGCATAGTGGCTTACGCCTGTAATCCAAGCACTTTGGAGGCCAAGGCAGGCAGATCACCTGAGGTTGGGAGTTCAAGAACAGCCTGACCAACATGGTGAAACCCCGTCTTTTTTTTTAATTGCATTTTAGATTTGGGGGTACATGTGCCGAACATGCAAGATAGTTGCATAGGTACACACATGGCAGTGTGTTTTGCTGCCTTCCTCCCCTTCACCCACATTTGGCATTTCTCCCCAGGCTATCCCTCCCCAGCTCCCCCTGCTCTCCCTCCCCTATTCCCCCCAATAGACCCCAGTGTGTAGTACTCACCTCCCTGTGTCCATGTGCTCTCATTTTTCATCACCCGCCTATGAGTGAGAATATGCGGTATTTCATTTTCTGTTCTTGTGTCAGTTTGCTGAGGTTGATGTTCTCCAGATTCATCCATGTCCCTACAAAGGACACGAACTCATCATTTTTGATTGCTGCACAATATTCCATGGTGTATATGTGCCACATTTTCCCAGTCCAGTCTATCATCAATGGGCATTTGGGTTGGTTCCAGGTCTTTGCTATTGTAAACAGTGCTGCAACGAACATTCGTGTGCATGTGTCCTTATAGTAGAACAATTTATAGTCCTTTGGATATATACCCAGTATTGGGATTGCTGGGTCAAATGGCATTTCTATTTCTAAGGCCTTGAGGAATCGCTACATTGTCTTCCACAATGGTTGAACTAATTTACACTCCCACCAACAGTGTAAAAGTGTTCCTTTTTCTCCACATCCTCTCCAGCATCTGTTGTCTCCAGATTTTTTAATGATCACCATTCTAACTGGCGTGAGATGGTATCTCAATGTGGTTTTGATTTGCATCTCTCTAATGACCAGTGATGATGAACATTTTTTCATATGTTTGTTGGCCTCATGTATCTCTTCTTTTGTAAAGTGTCTGTTCATATCCTTTGCCCATTTTTGAATGGGCTTGTTTGTTTTTTTCCTGTAAATCTGTTTGAGATCTTTGTAAATTCTGGATATCAGCCCTTCGTCAGATGGGTAAACTGCAAAATTTTTTTCCCATTCTGTTTGCTGCCAATTCACTCTAGTGACTGTTTCTTTTGCCGTGCAGAAGCTGTGGAGTTTGATTAGGTCCCATTTGTCTATTTTGGCTTTTGTTGCCAATGCTTTCTGTCTTTAAATAAAAATGCAAGATACTATGATGGATTTTAATATAGCAAAGTGTGAAAAGTTCATTGAAGTGGTTTCAGATTTAACACATTGCACTAACCTTTCAGAAACTACCACTTGTCAATCATCAGCATAATATCAACCAAGTAAATTCACTATTATTTAAAACAGGTATAAAAATATGCCTGCCTTTTCCAACTGCACATTGGTATAAGGCTGAATTTTCTTCAGAGTCTTCAACCTAAAGAACATATTGCAACAGACTGAATGCAACAGCAGAATCCCGCTGCCTTCTATTAAACCAAACATTAGAAATATTTGCCAATATGAACATTTAAATGTGACACTTTTTCACTTTATTTTTTTATTTATGTTTAATTGACAAATAATTCTAAATATTTATGAGGTATAATGTGATGTGTTGCTATATATCATATATATCAAATATTTTATATATATACATAACCTATCATATATAGGTAGAATAATTAAATCTAATTAACATATCTATCATCTCTCATACCTATTTTGTGGTTAGCAGAAATGAAATCTCCTCTCTTAGCAATTTTGAAACGTACAGTTTTGAATTATTATTAACTATAGTCATCATGCTGTGCAGTGATCCCTAAACTATTTCTCATGCATGACTGAAATTTTATACCTTTGACCAGCATCTTGTCATACCCTGTTTCATAAATACATGCTATCTATGTTAAGTTGTAATAAGTTTGTTATATTTAAATGGATATTTTTAAATACCTCAGTTTTAATTTATAATATAATAAATATTAATAAGAACTTTGGTGTTCTCAACAATTACTCAGAGTTTCAAGAAACCCTGAGGTTAAAAAGTTTGAAAACTGCTGACATAGACAATGAGAACCCTTTAGCTAAAACAGCGAGAATAATAAATTGAGGGATGAAGGTATGGCAATATCTTTGCATTTTTAACACATAGGGAAACAGAATTTACTTCCAGATGTTAATTGCTGTGTATGTTTGAACTTTAATCTGCATGGGAATTTTAATCATTAAACTCTAATTTTTTTGCTAGGAAATTTAAAATGGAAGAGCGTCTGGAATCATATTTTAGATATCTATGTTGTAATACTGTATTATTGTACTTTGTTGTTATATATCATTTAATTTCATCTCTGAATCTCTGAATTGAAGACGCTAGAATGAGCTGAATTGGACAGTGTAGCTGATATTAATTTGAAATGGAAATGGAAGAAGGATTGTTTTTTCAGCCTTGGCTTTGATTTTACTGATTTCAGACTGGCCTTGGCTTTGATTTCACTAATTCACTTTTCTGGCTCATTCTGGAAACCTCTGGGAGCAAAATCTACTGCCCTGGAGATATTGGGGGGTGCCCAAAAGACAGTGGTTGGTATTGGGAGCAGCATCAGGAACATGAGAGTGGATCTCTCCTGAGAGCCAGCTGGTCTCCTCCTGGGTAGGGAATGGCCATATCTCTCATGGGCTCCAGGGCCAAATGCTCCTTTTCCACTACTGGAGTTTCCCTTCCTGAAGATGGAGTGCCCCTTCCTGAAGATGGAGTGCCCTTGGCACACCCTCTGCCTTCTATCACCCTGCCATTCGCTGTGCCTCAGGTCAGCAATGTAATTATCTGTTGTGGTTTTGGAGTAAAGAACTGTTCTGTTGTTGCTCCTGTACCTTCTCCTGGGAGAGTCCAGAGAGCACGATCTCTCTTCTGTCCCAGCTCTCAATGAGTGATTGGTATAAAAGTCTGCCTAGTTCTCAAGTTCAGAATTAAGAAGTCAATTTACTTCAAATAAGCCACATTCACCAAAATCATCTCATTAGTAAAAGTAGTGATATACTGGCTTCCATATGTTATCTTACTTTTTATCATATCTCTCTGAGGATTGAAAAACCAGATTGGAAAGCAGAAAGTACTTACTGGGTAGCCTCAAATACCGTAAGAGACTGAACTTAGGTCCATTTGATTCCTGAGGCCATGCTCTTTCCACTTCATTACTCTGCTTCTACTTTGTGTTTTCCCATAGCATCAAAACCAATATCTCACTAATAAGTATTTGTGAAATGCATGATGAATGAACACATAAATGAATGTTCATTCGTGAACAATATCCCAGCACAGCATTGTCTCCCATTGTGTGGATTAGTACTCAAAATTAGGCAGAATATTTCTTTCTTATTTCAAGTGCTGACTAGCTTATAAAGTAAATGCTGTGATTTGTTAAAACTTAGTGCTTTTTTTTTTTTACATTAAGGGGGTGTATAGTCTTGAGAGGTAGGATAGCATAGCATACTGAGACAAGATGAACGTAGCTGTGAGAGTTACATCGCTTCACCCCAAATTCATTAACTTCACTTACGTGAGAAATAGATCTGTGATGGAAAATCTTAGGCATCCACAGACCACCTGAATCCTACATCTGTTGATTTCGTGGCAGTGTGTGTTTTTTCTTTAGCCACAGTTTAAGGAAAATAAAGCTTCACCCCAGCCATTTCACAGATAATTGGCTCACTGCATGCATATTTTTATACTAAAAATCATATTTAGTAATTACTTGCTATCTACAAAGATATGTTGATAAGATACACAGGAGAACCCCAAAGTTTAATGTATGGTTCCTATAGTAGTTATCTATTGTTGCTTAACAAATTATCCCAAAACTTAGAGTTTTAACGTAACAATAGCCATTTATTACCTTGCACAGTTTCCATGGAAGATAATAAGTAGCTGTTATGGGGTGTTATTTGTAGCTTACCTGGGATGAGGGAGTCTAGTTTGGAATTTCTCATGCTGTTGTAGATAAGATGGCAGCTGGGGCTGCAGTCATCCAAAGGATCAACCAGGCTGGAGGATCTGCTTCCAAGATGGTTCACTCCCATAACCAGTAGCAAGAGGCCTCAGTTCCTGCCACAAGAACTTTTCCCTGGGGCTGCTCAAATGTCTTCATGACATATCAGCTGGCTTTCCCCAGAGTGACTGATCCAAGACCAATAGAACCACAATGTTTTTTATGAACATTCTGGCTTTGGAAGTCACATGGTTATTTTCACAATATCCTATTGGTTACATAGATCATTCTATTTAATATAGGAGGGGACTACACAATGCATAAGTGACAAGAATGAGGATCATTGGGAAGCATTTGGATACTGGCTACCACAATTTCTATCACTTTCTCTAGTTTTATCATGAAGAAAAACTAAGCTCATGAAAAGTGAGTGAATAATTACATGGCTACAACACATGAGCTGTCCAATGACAGGGTCCTTCTTTTCTGTACTTGGTTGCTACGTGACAGACATTGAGAATATCCAAGGTTTGAAGTTAAACTGAATTCCCAGGAAATATTAATTCAAAAAGATTCCATCTCAGAAAATTGAACCTTAGAGGAAGGGAAATAATGTATTCATTAAACAAAATTCATTAGCAAATGCTGGCTACCAGACTGACTCTTTAGACCCTTAGCTAAATTTGGAGCTCACACTACAATGAGGAAATCAAACCTGTGAATACAAAATCCTAGTATAATGTTATAAGACACTGATATAGAAATATATGCTTCACACATGGAAGTATTAAGGAGAGCTGCTAACTCGGCAAGACATGGGGGGACGGTATCGGAAAAGATTTACTGGAAGGAGTGGCATATAATCTCAATCTCAAATGATAACTTAGAATTAGCCAAGCATTCAGGATAGCACAAAGAGCATGAGAAAAGTTATGAAGGTGAGAAACAGCATGGAATGTGTACGAGGATAAAGGTAGAGTGGTGAAGAAGGTAGGGATTTGAAGAACACAGAGTTGGAGAAGTAGACAGACCCACTCAGAGAACCAGGAGTTGGGTCTTTTAGATTACACACTATGGGAAATCTTTGACTTCTGTTAGCAAGAGAAGTGGTATGATCTCATTTGAGATGAATCATTCTAGGAGCTTTGTATAGAAAGAATTTGAGCAGAACAAGATTATAGATCTATCAATTAGAAAACATTTGCTGAAGAAACAAATTAGGTAATGAGGACCAGAATTAGGGCAGTAACAGTAGTCAAGGAAATGAAAAGACATATTTGTTAATTAATAATGAGTTCATCATTCAGCAAAAAGTAATAATAAATAATAAGGTTTTCCAGTAGTAAGGCAAAGTACAGTAAGTAAAGTATGATAGAGGGAGAAATAATTATTCTGGTGGTCTGTGTTCCAAGCTTGGGAGATGGGATATTTCAAAGATTGGTCATTTTCACTATAGAAGGTCCAGTCTGCTAGCCTATCAATATTGGAAAAATGAGCCCAGCTGTGACCACCTAGATTCGCAAGGGGCCGCACAATAACTGAAAGAGGTAAGAAAAGCACTGACAGTGAAAACCAAACCACAGAACATCTGCGGACTGTCACTGAGTTCTGACTCTTAGTATAAATTAAGCATCAGGATTTTTCCTTTTACATCAGTGTCCCTCATTTTCCTGTTTCACCTATAGGGAATGTGCACAGGGAGACCCGGCATTCTTTCATCTAAAAAGACACCCTTACCACCTCCTCAGAGCATGGCATCTCTGCCTTCCAATTATTGTATTTTCCTGTCAGAAAGTTCTATTTGGTTCTTTTCCAAATCCACCTAGTAAGTGTTGATCTATTGTTTCTCATTATACTTTCAATACTTGGTTTTGTGAAAACATATCAAACATACTCTCTTTACATTCTGTTTCTTGTGATTTTAATGTCTGCTGGCTTTGCAAGTCTACTTCTCTGCTTTGGTTATTTTTGCTGCTGACTTTTGTTTATAACAGCTTGGTTTTGCCCAATTTTTTCTAAGAAATTATGAACCCATTTCCTTTAGCAGTTTTTGTATGAGAAATTTCTGAGGCCGTAGTCGAAACTGTGTTCATCCAGGGGGTATTTGCATTTGCTTCTGTCAAACT
The DNA here is from genome assembly GCF_049354715.1 of Callithrix jacchus. NCBI lineage: Eukaryota > Metazoa > Chordata > Mammalia > Primates > Cebidae > Callithrix > Callithrix jacchus. The sequence continues at coordinate 188,725,646 of NC_133503.1, read as the reverse complement.
TCCAGAAGCACCACCAACACAAGATTACTGTAAATTAATTCTTCTACAACCGAACAGGCAGAGGGATTTTGGTCCCCAACCTTGTGATTACAGGCCTATGATGAGAAGTAAGTAGAAAATCTTTTTCATCCAATTTATTAAAAGTCAAGATTAAAAAAGACATGTATCTCTGGTGTGTGTCTCCAACCTCTTTATCAGCAGGGAAAATTTTTTTCTATTTGTATACTTTAGGGGTGTTAGATTGATACAGGAACTCTGACTGGATGCCCCCCTTTCCCTGTCTGGGGTTCAGGCACTGTCGCCTGTCCCTGTGCCTTTGTCTCGTTAAAACCCAAAAAGCCATCTCCAGGTTTTCCTAGAGGGCAAACACTGGCTCCAGCTCTACTACCCTGCCCTTTTGGATTTGTATTTTCCTGAACTTTCTAAAAGGATTTGGAGAAATTCCTTTACTTTCTCCTCACTCTACCTGCACTCTCCCTGTGAGAGGCTGATTTTTTACATAGCATTTTTAGGTATGCTGTACTGGAAAAGGTCTTTCTGCACATCTAATCTGCTATTTTGCAGACATTGGAAGTTAGAGGTAATCTCGTATCATGCCACAAGAAAGACAGATCATTTTCTTAAGCCTTATTCTTGAAATTCAATCAATAAAAAAGACAGTTGGAATAAAGAAGGGAAGAAAGCCATGTTGTCATTTTCCCACATGTTCTACCAAAAAAGGACCTAAAGGAGAGCCAGATAGACCTTAGACCAGTCAATATTTGAGTGCTACTAAGACGCATTAAAGTGTCAACGTATGAGACCACTGCTCAATGTCTTAAACAAACAAACAAACCACAATGACAAAAACCCACAAAACTGAATCTGTGATTTCCTCAAGCCAGGAAGAGTTATGACGGATGGGCATGATCTCTTTAAGAAGAGTAGGTAATTGATGAGCTTTCAGAGGAGGAGTGGGGACGGTGTTAGCTGTAGAATGTAGTTACTCAGGTGAAACTGTTGTGGATGGGTTCACTGCTAGAAGGCTGTTCATTGGAGGGAGTCCATTTCCTATTGGCTGACGTTCCAAGGCAAAAGGCTGATGCTGATTAGTTGGCTTTCAGAAGCATATTCACTGAGGGGAGTTGTTGATGGATTAAATAGGTTTACAATGAGTTCTCATGCTTCATTACTATGAAATTGTCTTATTACAAATAAACAGGTGTAAAATCCATTTTGGTGGTTACCTGTTACTATGGCTACCGAATAATTAGTCTTTTCCTAGGATTATGGAAACTCTTTTGTTGGCAACAGAAAATGTCATCAAGAAAAATATGCAATGATTTGTAGAACTTAAACTCAAGAAAATCTAGTATTTTTAGATAATGCTAAAATCTTCAAATTAGCATTAACCTACCACTGCCTTATTAACCACAGATGTGTATATATGTACCTATTCCTTCTATGAGAAAAAGGCAATGGCAAGAAAACACTGTGCCATTGGTTGACTCAGCCTCTCACACCTTCAATGGCAACAGCGCTGTACATTCAAAGTAATAGTCAGAATATCCAGCCCATTCACAGATCATAAAGTACTCAATCACAAAACAGGATTTCAGTCATTGTTACAAAGCCCACATAGTAAAGGGTGAAAGGAGACATGCAGCCTAGAAGAGTTTTAAACAAAGTATGAAATCAAGAATATTATGCTTAATGCTTAATGAATTAGAAAAAAATGAACTTAGACATCTAACTTCCTATTTTGATTAATATTGATTACATAGAAATTAAAACTGCATTGAGTTTTAATTTCAATGTAAGGGATGCCAAAAGTACATATGCTGGCATTACATTTTACTCAAAATACAGTAGTGATTAAGAACAAAACCTGAAGCCTCATTGCCTGGAATCACAGGCACGTGATTGGCTCTGCACATCTCTCTGTATTCTCATCTGCTATTTGGACTAAATCATGTCCCCCAAGATTTACATGTTGAAGTCCTAACCTCTAGTACCTTAGAATGGAACTATTTAGATAAAGGATATTAACAAAGGTAAATTAAGTTTGAATGAGGTTTGTTAGGGTGGGCCCTCGTTCTATATAACTATTGTTGTCCTTGTATGAAGATGAGATTAGGACCTGGACACACACAGATGAATGGTCATGTGAGGACACAGCAAGAAGGTGGCCATCTGCAAGCCAAGGAGAGAGGCCTCAGAAGAAGTCAACCCTGCTGACACCTTGATTTTGGACTTCTCACCTTCAGAACCATGAGAAAATTAATTTCTATTGTTTAAGGCACCCCATCTATGGCATCCTTACCAAACTAATACATTTGTTAAATGCGATGATATTAAATTCACATAGTAGTTGTGAGATGTCTTAGTCAATTTTGTGTTGCAAAAAGGAATACCTAAGTCTGGGTAATTTATATATATATATATATATTTTTTTTAAGTTTATTTGACTTATGATTCTGATGGCTGAAAAGTTCAGAAAGATTGGGCATCTGCATTTGGTGAGGGCTTCATGGCAGAAGGCAAAGAGGAGCAGGGAAGTGCAGAGATCACCTGATGAGAGAGGAACCAGCTCTTGCAATAACAAATAGATAGAGAGCTCACTAATTCCCAAGGGTGGGCATTAATCTATTCATGAGGTCTTTGTCAATGACCCAAACACCTCCCATTAGGCCCCACCTCCAACACTGGAGATCAAATTTCAGCATGAGTTTGGAGGGGCCAAACACTCAAACCGTAACATAGACCAAAATAAATTAATAAATGCAAGAAGCAATAGTGGCTAACATCTACTCGCCACTTACTATACACCGTAGCACTAAGGTCGAAGCCTGGGGCATGGCTGCTGCTCAGTAAAGCACTCTCTGGGGAATTTTTTTTTTAATTAAAATTTGCCCACTAAGAAAAGAATGCAATTCCAACCACAGTTTTGGATCTCATCTTAAATATTAACTATTAACAGCTTGCCTTACTTCCAAACTTGGAGAAAAATACCATCCTCCATTGAGTGGAAGCCATGTACAGTTTTTCAACAGCACATAGATAAATTACAGCTTGAGGAGTGAAAATAATCTATTTCACTTCATCCATTATATCAAGTAAGAGCAGGGGAATATTTTCTGTTTGGGGTGCCAGACTGTAATTCACAGCATTAAATGATAATATTCGTTTTGACCCATTCTTTTTCTCTTTAGAGGTCTTAACCTAACTCTGAAGTGCTGTCAAAAGAGACTTACCATTTCAGAGAGAGGTGGAGACAGCTGGAATAAAAGCATGGTTTAGAAAGAGTCAGAAAGGTAGAAGGAGAGCAGCACATAAGTTTGCCTGCATGGGGCAGGGAAGAAAGACAAGAAGAGCACAAGACATTGAGCACCTGATGCTGACTTGAGAAATGTAATGTGGGTTATGGTACGATGACAGATGAGCCTGTTTGGTGGAGTGTTTTTTTTAGCATCAATATGTAAAAACAGCTGAGAGCCAAATAGCTTTTAAGGTGATCTTAGAAAATCTAAAATATTCTTCCAAAACAATGAAGGGGTCCCTCGGTAAGGTGGTGTTATAAGGAAATTCACAAGTAACTCTTCCTCTGGCTCTGTAGACAGAGAATGTGCAATGGAATCCACAAATCCATGGAAATCAACCTAAAATGAATGTGCTGAACTCTGCTCCATTCTCATCCTGAAGCAGAGAAGAATTATCATGGTACAGTCTAATAATGTAGATTATTGGAGAGAAAGGCAAGTTAGGATTTTTCAGAAGACTTCCAAAGTCCAGTTTCTGTCTTTCAGGGACAGGCAGTAACTAGAAACAGACGAACAAAATATAGGCTAGTAGCAGTTCAGTTAACTTTGTTTTAATGACTATTTAAGAATGACATATAATTAGAAAATATGAAGTGTTTATACTTAATGAATGATTTGAATTATTTTTAGTTTTAGGAACTGAAACAGTTTTCATATGTTCCTTATCTTAGTCAAATATTTAGTGATTAGTATATGAGGATAAACCTCAGCCCAGCCTCTAGACCAATTATCATAAATTCCATATTTATGGCATCAGGTAATTGAATTCTTGGGCATTCTTTGTCCCACTGTCCCTGCTCCTACCCTCCCCTAAGAGCACTGCCCCATAAATTTACAACAAATCATCTTCCACAAATTGGGCCAGCTCCTAGCTTGTGAAGCATTTGATGTATTCTCTTAATGTATAGTTTAGCTTAACTCAATATGTTAATTCAGTAAATGTGTGCCAAACTTTGATGACTTTTTTCCACAAAGGCCTAAGTTCCACAAAATTAAAAGACAAAAGGAAAAACAAAAACCTTTTCTCTCCTCCAAGTTAGTTAATGTGATACTAACTTGCCTTAAATAACATTTCCTATTATGAGCTATTTCAAGTATGTTGAGAGTCTAAAAAAAGAAAAAATATTTTTAAGACAGGGTCTCACTCTGTCGCCAGGCTGGAGTGCATTGGTGCAATCTCGGCTCACTGCAGCCTCCGCTTCCCAGGTTCACGTGATTCTCCTGCCTCAGCCTCCAGAGTAGCTGGGACTACAGGCGTGCGCCACTACACCCAGCTAATTTTTGTATTTTTAGTAGAGACAGGGTTTCACCATGTTGGCCAGGCTGGTCTCCATCTCTTGACCTCATGATCCGCCCATCTTGGCCTCCTGAAGTGTGGGGATTACAGGCATGAGCCACTGTTCCCAACCAAAAAAAAAGTTTCAATATTCGTAACTTCATCCTTCATCACAGAGTCGAGAGGAACAGGAACCTGGAGTTTAACCTCTTTATTAAGAATATTCTAGATAGTACAGTTTGGTTTTGTATGCATACAATTACTAGCTGAATGCCAGTTGCAGATTTATGAATAGAATGACTAAAAGAACAGGGCTTTTCTGCCAAGCTGTTAACTGAGTTTACAGTTGCCAAAGTAACTGTCAGTTTGACCTGTACATAAAACCAAAAGACATCACTGAAAACAAAAATTCTTGAGCTTATGGTCAAGGAACAAGTTCAATGATTCGCAGACTCCAACGATTACATTAGCTGATTCAAACATCACATCCATTGTTTCACTGAATTGATTGCTAACTCATTTTAAAAAGTGAGTAAGTTAGCCCCATATGCAGGACTTGAACTGCTTCTCTCTACACTGTCATTGCCTTCCAGGAAAGGTAGGGATAGGCCTAGCATTCATTAGTGGTTACAATTTCTATTTGCATGCTCCCTGATCCATCTCTGACAATCCCACGTAAACTGCATGTAATCAATGAAGAATCGTTATGTTGTGATCAGTAGTAATGTCATAAACTGCTATGAGACACTGCAACCAGCAATCTCAGGTTAGGAATGAAAGATGAAAATAGAGAGTAAACGTGTCGGTTTCAAGACAGTGAGAGAAGCCTCCCTATAGTCTCTGCTCCATGATGGAAATTGTTCTTACCCAGATGGATATTTATGAACAGCCGGAAAGTTGACTTCCATCACTACAATTAATGCATAAGGTGATTTCGAGTGTTAATTTGTTATCAATGTAACTGCATGGAAGTTATCCACGTAATTTCCTCTGACAAGTGATTCAGTCTAGGGGAAAAACTATGAAAGCTCTGTGGTTAGTTATCAGGCATCTGTAAACTGGTTTTTCCTTCTCCCACCCAATCTGCAGGTATTCCAGCCTGGCTTGAAAACACTAAAGATATGCAAAGGAAAGGCTGTGATTTACTGAGACATACCCTCTTGTATAAACATGTCAAGGTTCATTATCACTTCTAGAAAGTGTCTTCAATAGGGGTGACAACTAATGTTATAAATAGTGTTTTCTAAAGATCCAGAAACGAAATGAGCTGGGCTTGGGATTTGAAAACACACTGCAGACAGACCAGGGCGAATTCGTCTGCACCTCGGAATTACCTCAGCTTCGCAATGATGCTAACATTTATTTTTACTTAATCGCAGAGAATGACAATGGGAAGAGGAAGACAATAAGTATAAAGAATGAAATTTGCCAGATAGAGAGAATCCAACATCCTAACCAATTTCAGCATCTCTTGGGAGACCTTTCTGTCAGCACTTAAAGGAAGGAAAAAGAGAAGCACTATCTTTCCTCTGTGCTTTTGTCAATTTCTTTGCTTGCTGTTTGGGTCTCAGACTAATCCATGAGTCATGCTGCATAGAGAAGGAGGATGGGGGAGAGAGGAGCGGAAATGGAAGCAGTTCTCTCTTATCTCTTTGCAAGGGCTTTATTTGAAAAAGGCTAAATATAATTGAAGCTAATATTATTAGCCTGCATCAACTCTCAGATTTTTTTAAAGATCCGTTTGTTTGATACATTCATTTTTATAAAAGCTCTTGCATGAGTTTGATGCTTTTAACTTTCACTCTATTAACTGAAAGTGGTCAGGAAGAAAATTAATATTCCAGGGCAGCAATGAGTTCTTGTTTAAAGATTTCTCCCCAGTCTCTGACATACGCCACCATCCAATTGTTGTTTAGGCGGCAGCGGGCTATAACTCCAACTAAACAGGACTGAATGGTTTACCTTTAGAATGATGCCCCTTCCCTAAATGCCCTACATTCAGAAATGCCAAAGAAATGGCTTGATTATTTTTAAAGTTTTTATTGCCACTGTTTTAAAAACAGTGAGTTTTTTTTTTTTTTTTTTTTAGAAGCGGTGGCATTTTGTTCTGTTTCTTAGCAGCATTATCTACATGCGGCCTGACAATCTCCTTCCCTGGGAAATTTAAAAAGCCGTCCTTTGGCTGTTAGCTCTGATGTAAAATTATAAAATAGAACTCTGATAGGGTTGGTTTTGTTTAAAAAGGAAAAGCCCCAGTGAGGCAGGGCGGTCCCAGGAAGTCCCGTTAGCTCTGGCCGTTGGGTCTGCCCACGGAGCTCCCTCCTGGAGGCTGGATCTGAATGGAGTCCAGGAGGGGCCGAAGTGCCTGTCCAAAGGGCGTGGAGCGAGCTTCAGAGGGCAGGTCTGTGATGTAACAAGGAATCTTCAGCCCAGTCAGGAACTGTGCCACTTCTTGCTGAAGGTGTTACAGTTGTGTTCAAAGAGGTTGTAGGCCTCACCTCGGAACAGGGACTCCCCCAGGGAGGACAGGTACTCCAGAAAGATTTCTTCTGTGACTTCTGTACTCCCCACATCAACCACAGAGTCTGGGGGCCCAAGCAATGTCCCTCCCGGAGGGCAGCTGGAGATACCACCACTGCCGAAGAAGACTGTTAAGCATTTGTCTTAATATTTCTGGAAACTTCTTTACTTGAAGGCAAAAGGTTGCATGTCCCACCAGCAGAGCAAATGGGTTTTGTGCAAACAAATGTGTTCGCCAATTTTAGTTTTGATCACAATAGAAAATAGAGGAAGATGACCATCTATTCAAGGAAGGAGGAGAGGAAAGGGTTTTAAGTGTTGAGGATGTGTTCTCAAATAAACCAAGCACCAAGGGCACAGAAGCAACATGATTTTGAGGTCAAATGAACTTAAGCTATTCACAACTGCTGCTTTTCGAGGCAAAGAGCAGATCTTTAAGGATAAAATTATGCCCTCTAAGTTTCTTGCTTAACTCATCTCTTCTTTGGCCACAGACAAGTAAAAACAAGATGATGGGCCGGGCGGGGTGGCTCATACCTGTAATCCCAGCACTTTGGGAGGCTGAGGCAGGTGAATCATTTGAAGTCAGACATTCCAGATCAGCCTGGCCAACATGGTGAAACCCCGTCTACTAAAAATACAAAAATTAGTGGGGTGTGATGGCGCATGCCTATAACACAAGCTACTCTTTGGCTGAGGCAGGAGAATCGCTTGAACCTGGGAAGCAGAGGTTGCAGTGAGCCAAGATTGCACCACTGCCCTCCAGCCTGGGTGACAGAGCGAGACTGTCAAAAACAAAAAAGAAAGAAAAGATGATGGAAACCTAAAATCCATGAAACTTGTAGAATATAAATGTCATAAATGTATTTTCCAAATAACTGGAAAAGCTTCAATATTTCTGGTGATACAAGGGCATATGACCTAACCTATAACCTAATACCAGTTTAGTCCCTGGGTCACTTGCACATAAGAAACAAACATCTCTTTCCTAATTCAGCAACGTAACTTCCAAAACATCTTGAACGTTTGAATTGTGTGAGTCCAAATATGAGCAGTGCTTCTGGCAGTGAGTGCCATGTTAGCAAAGCAACAGTGTGCAGGCACTCCTCAGAGATGCTGTAGGTGCAGTTCCAGACCACCACAGCAAAGCGAATATCTCAATCACAATAAAGCAAGTCACGCAAAGCTTTTGGTTTTCTGGAGCATATAAAATTGTATTTACTATTGTACTATAATCTATTAAGTGGGCAATAGTATTATATCTAAAAATATATACATACGTGAAGTAAAAAAATACCTGCTAAAGTGACTGAACACAGTGGCTGATGCATGTAATCCGAGCACTTTGGGAGGCCGAGGTGGGTGTTCAAGAGGTCCGGAGTTCAAGACCATCCTGGCCAAGATGGTGAAACCCTGTCTCTACTAAAAAAATACAAAAAATTGGCCCGGTGCAATAGCAGCACCTGTAATCCCAGCTTCTCAGGAGGCTGCTTAAACCCAGGTGATGGAGATTGCATTGAGCTGAGATGGATGATAGATATCCAGCCTGGGCAATAGAGTGTGAAACACTCTCAAAAAACAAAAAAAAAAAAAAACACCTGCTAAAAATGCTAATGAGCCTTTAGTAAGTCCTAATCTTGGCTGGTAGAGCATCTTGTCTCAATGTTGATGGCTGCTGATTGATGAGGGTGTTGGTTGCTGAAAGTTGGGGTGGCTGTGGAAATTTCCTAATTTAAGACAAAATAAGATTTCTTAAAATCAGAGTGTGCAACACTGATTGGTCCTTCCTTTCATAAAAAATTTATCTGTAGTATGCAATATTGTTTGATAGCATTTACCCACAGTAAAACTTCCAACTGGAGTCAATTCTCTCAAACTCTGCCACTGTTTTATCAACTAAATCATTTATTGTCATTTCAGTGTCTTCACCAGGAGTAGATTCCATCTCAAGAAATGACTTTCTTTGCTCATCCATAAAGAGCAACCCATCAGCTGAAGTTTTATCATGCGATCGCAGCAATGCAATCACCTCTTCAGGATCAGCTGCTAATTCTTGTTCTCTTGCTATTTCAACCACATATGCAATAACTTCCTCCACTGAAGTTTTAAACCCTTCAAAAGTTATCCATGAGGGCTGGAATCAAATTTTTCTAAATTCCTCTTAATATTGATATTTTTACTTCCTCCTATGAATCACAAATGTTCTTAAAGACACAGAAAGTGGTAATTCCCAACCAGATTTTCAACTTACTTTGCCCAGCTCCATCAGAAGAATTACAGTCTATAGCAGTTACAGCCTTATAAAATGTGTTTCTCAAATAATAATACTTGGAAGTCAAAATTACTCCTTTGTCCATAGGCTATAGAATGGATGTTGTGTCAGCAGGCATGAAAACAACATTATTCTCCTTGTACCTCTCCATCAGAGCTCTTGGGTGAAGAGGTGCATTGTCAGTGAACAGTAATATTTTGAAAGGAATCATTTCTTCTGAGCAGTAGGTCTCGGCAGTGGGCTTAAAATATTTGATAAGCCATGCCATTAGCAGATGAGCTGTCAACAAGGCTTCATTGTTCCATTAATAGATCATAGGCAGAGTAGACCTAGCATAATTCTTGAGGCTCTGGTAAATGAGCAACTGGCTTCTACTTAAAGTTACCAACTGCATTAGCCCCTAGCAAGAGAGTCAGCCTGATCTTTAAAGCTTTGAAGCCAGGCATTGACTTCTCCCCTTTAGCTATGAAAGTCTGAAATAGCATCTTCTTCCAATATAAGGCTGATTTTTTGTAGTTTAGTGTAGCCGTACCTTAGCCAGATCTTCCAGATAACCTGCTGCAGCTTCCACTTGCTGCTTCACTTTGCACTTTTGCAAAGTGCAAAGTGCTTTCTTTCCTTAAACATCATGAACCAACCTGTATTAGCATCCAACTTTTCTTCTGCAGCTTCCTCACCGCTCTCAGCCTTCATAGAATTGAATAGAGTTAAGGCCTGGCTCTGGATTAGGTTTTGGCTTAAGGAGTTGTTATAGCTGGTTTGATCATCTATCCAGACCTCAAACTTTCTTCATATCAGCCATAAAACTGTGTTGTTTTCTTATCATTTGGGTGTCCATGAAGTAGCACTTTAAATTTTCTTCAAGACCTTTCCCTTTGCATTCACAAGGTGGCTGTTTGTCACAAGGCCTAACTTTTGGCATGCCTTGCTCACTGAGCTTAATTTTTTTCTAGCCTTTTATTTAAAGTGGAAGAAATGTGACTCTTCCTTTCACCTGAACACTTAGAAGCCATTGTAGTCTTATTAATTGGCTTAATTTCAATATTGTCATGTCACAGGGAATAGGAGAGATGAAAAAGAAGAGAGATGGGGAGAAGGCCTGTTGGTGGAACAGGCAGGACACACACACAACATTTATCGATTAAGTCTTATATGGACACCATTTATGGCACCCCAAAACACTTACAATAGTAGCATTGATGATCACTGATCACAGATCACCATAACAGATATAATAATAATGGAAAAGTTTGAAATAGTGTGAGAATTACCAAAACATGACACAGAGACATGAAGTGAGTCCCTGATGTTTGAAAAACAGCTCCAAAAGAATTACCCAGTGTAGGATTGCCACAAGTCTTCAATTTGCAAAACATGCAGAATCTGCAAAGGGCAATAAAACAAAGTATAATCAAACTAAATATGCCATTAGGTTAAATATGGTGTTTTGAAAACAATCATACATAAAGCAAAGTTATATATAGACCAGTTGACAGAAATATCATGACTAGGTGCTCACAGCAACCTAACACTTTATTTTCCCTCAGAGCAATGGTATAATATGTGCTAATTCAGTGTTTCCATTGATTTCTAGGACATAACTGTTGCAAATAATGAGAACCAACTCTATCTATATATCCCTTAGCATTACATCCAATTAGTTTTATAGATTTTATAATAGATATGAAATTATTTTTAAATAGGCACATGCATTTTGATATATATCTAAACTTAATTTTTTCTACCATATGTCTGTAAAATTCATCTATGTTGATGTATATAACTATAGATCACTTACTTTCACATACGTTGCTATATCCCAGTGTATGAATGTACTATAACTCTTTATCCAGATTTTTGCTGATGGTCATTTTCATAGTTTTTGCTGTAACCTGCAGATTGTATTAGGGCACTCTTCCACTGCTATAAAGAAATAACGAAGACTGGGTAATTTATTGAGAAAAGAGGTCTCATTGACTCAGGATTCTGCAAGTGGTACAAGAAGCCTAGCGGGGAGACCTCAAGAAGCTTCCAATCAAAAGGAAGGCAAAGGGGGAGTGAGGCAACTTACATGGCGGGAGTAGGACCGGGTGGTCGGGGGAAGTGCTACACACTTTTAAAGCAACTGATCTTATGAGAACTCATTTTCACAAGGGCAGTACCAAAGAGGATGGTGATAAGCCATTCATGAGAAGGCCACCTCCATAAGCCGATCATCCCCCACCAGGCCCCACCTTCAACTCTGGGGACTATACAATTTATTGTGAGATTTGGTGAGGACACAGCTCCAAACCATATCACAGACATTGCTTTAAACTGAAGACACATGTACTTACGTCCCCTTGTGCACATAAGCAAGTGGTTTCTTGAGAATATATAGCTAGTTGAATTATTAGGTCTTAAAAGTTGTGCAGCATCACATTTAGTAAATTATGCCACATTGTTTTCCAGTTTGTTTGGCCCAGTGTACACCTCCATCAATGCATAAATAATGCCATTGACTATATTCTCACAATCCCTGATATTGTTAGTCTAGTTTTTGCAAGTTTGGTGGATGGAAAAAAATGACATCTCATTGCATTTACATTTTTTTGATTGCTAGTGAGAATGAGCATCTTTTCATAAACCTATTGGTCATTTTGTTTCTTTTTCTATAAATTATCTTTTCATGTTTTCCTTTGCTCATTTTTCTACTGGGGAAATAAAAATATTTACACAGACATTGCTGTCTATCTAGATATTATCTAAAAATATTGAGACAGAAAAAGTATTTTTCTTTTGAGATATTTTTCTCTTTGGTGATATTTTTATTATTTGTTGGATATATTCCAGATATAAATTCTTTATTAGATTATGTGCGTTTAAAATATCTTTCCTTATATAATTATAGCTTGTTTTTTACTTCTCTTTTGATGAAAAGAAATTCAAGTAATTAATATAGCTTACTTACCAATCTCTTGTTTGAGGTGTGGCTTTTAAAAAATATCACTCCCAAATCAAGTTCATAAAATTAGTCTTCAATTTTTTCCCTAGAGTGCTAATTTCGATTTTACACTTTCAGTCTTAACTCAAACAAAATTGATTTTTATATGATGTGAAGCACTTTCCTATTTTCTTTTCTTTTTCACACAGCAACCAATGTCTTAGCACCATTTATTGTATTGTTCCTCCTTTAATTCTATAGCCAACTTGTCAGATCTACCACAAATGCTACCAGGATTTTGAAAAAAATTGCATTAAATTCATAGGCCAATTTGCCAAGAAGCAGCAACCATGAATATGGTATAGCTCTTCATTAACATATCTTCTTTAATGGCATATAAGTCATTATAGTTTTTAAATAAAGTTTAAAAAAATTGATCCATAAATATCTTGCAATTCTTTTATTAATTTAGTTTTTTGTGCCTTTTATTTTTATTATTTAAAATGTTACTTTACTAACTTATTACTGATATATAAAAGTGCAATTAATTTTTTGTTTTAATATTCTATTTTATTCAAATAATTTGTTCTCTGTGATTTTGAAGTTTCCATCTGCAAATAATAAAGGTTTTGTTTCTTCCTAATTTTTATATGTAATTTTTTCCCTAATTGTTTGTCCATTGGCTATACCTCCAGGAGAATTTGCATGAAAGCGATGATATAGGCATCCTTGATTTGTTTCTGATTTCAACATGGAATATTTATCACAGTTAACATCATGCCTTGTAGTGCCACCCTGTATTTCACCACCATATACCTAAATAACTTAGGGAAAAGATGAAGGTATGACTGGGCTGTGGAACAATCTGAACACTGTATCTGTTATTGAGTCTAATTGTTTGTTTTCTATACATTCCCATATTCTCTTACCAAAGAATAAGAGTAATTCCCCAACTGCTAGTGCTAGTGCCCATCTAAGTACCCCCACTAAATCTCCAAACTAATTATAATTAAAACATAAAATATCATCTTCTCCAGTAAAAGAACAAAGCAGTTTTTAAGGTCAACATAGCATTGCTTGAAACTTTGGTGTCATTTTAGACTCCTTCTTCTCCTTTACTCCAAAATCCTATTGGGTCCCGAATGTTGTATTTTTTTTTTTTCTTTTTTTGAGACCGAGTCTCACTCTGTTGCCAGGCTGGAGTGCAGTGGTGTGATTTCCGCTTACTGCAATCTCCGCCTTCCAGGTTTAAGCAATTCTCCTGCCTCAGCCTCCCAAATAGCTGGGACTATAGGCATGCGCCACCACGCCCAGCTAATCTATCTTTAGTAGAGACAGGATTACACCATGTTGGCAAGGCTGATTTCGATCTCTTGACCTTGTGATCAGCCCCCCTCAGTCTCCCAAATTGCCAGAATTATAGGTGTGAGCCACTGTCCGGCCTGGTCCCCAATCTTACCATGATGGTGAACATGTATCCCTTCCTGCAACAAACCCATTCATGTGTCTATTTTCATATCACGCTCTCTCTCCTAGACTATTACATTCACCCTCTTAACTGGTTATGTTTTCTTATTTACATTTTGCTAATTAAATGAAGCTTCACTATGGCTTTATATGGAAAAGAACAGGCTGGACAGTAAGAAAACTTTTGTGTTTGTTTAAACATATTTCCATGACATTGATATCATAATAGTCTCACTCTCTTGGGTACATACAGCACACAAAAGAACTGCGACAATAGACCGCACATTTCCTTCCGTTAATTTGTACAAATTAAAGCTGCTGGCGGTATGTCAGCCACTATTATTGATCATCTCCTTAGTACAGGGCACTGGGTGAGGAGCCGAGGGGATATAAAGATGTGTAAACATGAACCTTGTAGTCTAGACACGACACAATCAATTAGTTCCAGTGGTTGAAATTATGACTATTTGAAATCTTTGTTACATTTTTGGAGACTAACAGCTAGACACTAACCTCTTTAACAAAGAGGTATATTATGGCTTGCAATGCAAACTTACATGCATTTTTCAGATTAAATAAGAGACTTCAGGAAAAAGTTTTTCTTTTCATAATTCCTTTTTTCTTTCTTTGAGATGACCTAGGCTGGAGTGCAGTGGCACGATTTCAGCTCATTGCAACCTCTGCCTCCCAGGTTCATCCTATTCTGCCTCAGCCTCCCAAGTAGCTGGGATTATAGTCTTGAGCCACCACGCCCAGCTAATTTTTGTATTTTTAGTAGAGATGAGGTTTCACCATGTTGGCCAGGCTGGTCTTGAATTCCTGACCTCAGGTGATCCACTTGGTTCAGTCTCCCAAAGTGCTGAGATTACAGGCATGAGCCACCATGCCTGGCCCATAATTCCTGTTGGACTATATGTCCCAGTCTCTCTCAGAGACAATCCTTCCACTTCCACTTCTTTGCCATTAGACACAAAAATTTAAGAAGAATTTCAAAGACAGCTTCACCTTGGTCATCTTAGAGCTTTTAGCCACCTAGAATAGGAAATTTCTCACTGGCTATCTTATGAAGCTGGACCACAGCCTGACCATTTGGCATTGCCAGTACAAGACAGTTTCAACCCCCTTCAGTGTAGAAGACAGGGCTAATTAATTCTTCACCTCTGCACCCTGCCTCCTGTCCTGGCTGCTGGAAGATGACAAAGAGAGACCTGAGGAAGTGTGAATGCTATGTAGCAATCCATCACTGACATACAAGCTTAGCACAAGCATACTCTGCAGGACGAAAAACAGCCTAAGACATTATTCATCCAACAAACATTCCTGGAGCACCTGTTATACCTCAATAGCATTCTACTAGGCACCTTGGTCGCCGTATGCATCTAGTTTGGTTCTTGCTGTCAGGAGGTTTGTTTGTATTCAAGCGGACATAAAAGTATGAGAGAGTAGCATGAGCTTCATCCTAAGTATGTTTGCTACATAATTGAATTTGATCATCCATTTTAAGGCTTAGTGAAAAACCAATTGTAGAAAGCCTTTAATTTAAAATGGAAAAACTCAATGATTTCCTCCTACTGAAAATTTAGAGGAAAAAAAACTCTTTATTATCTAATAAATTATCTGCATTAAAAATGCATTAGTAATCAATCTTCATAACATCCAGTGACAGCTACATTGCTTATTTAAAAAAGCAACACAGTCTCCTTTCTCCGAGCATGCTTTTATAGTTCTTCTGAAATAAACTTATTAAACTCAGCCATGGAAGAAAGTAAACTACTTTACAATAAATTAGTGTCTTATAAATAAGAAAATGCCTTAACATAATATTTTAATTGCTATTTTAATTTAAGGCCTATATATCACTGCCCAAAATGTCTATTGCAGAACATAGATAGTTCTTCCCTAGAAAGAAGATGGCATGGAGTTTATTTTTTCTACTCTTTGAACTGAACAACAGAATATCATAAAGTGTTTCGTGGACTATCCATAGTAAATGGCATTTTCCTTTTCCCTTGGAAAGCTCATGCACTCAGTTGTCCTGGAATCCCTGTTATTCATGGTTGGAAAGGCGGATCTTCCAAAGGTGTATTGGCTCTCATAAATATATATTGATAAGTTGAATTTCCTCTTTTAGAGACCTGAATGTTTCTATGGTTCTTAGCACAAAGTATCAAAAGATCCAAAAAGGATAGTCATGGATTTGTTTTACCTACTTTCAGACAAATGGGTCATTTCTATATTTGGCTGCTGATGAGGCATTTTTCACAAAGTGCAAGAAGCCAATACCCCCACAAAGTGATTCACAACTCCTTTCAGAAACCAGCAGTCCACTTTACTCTCTCAATGCCCCAGGGTTATCAAGTTGGAAAGAAGTGTATGTACACAGAAGGCTAGAGAGCTTCCATATTACATGACCTCCAGCCAAGCGACAAGAAAGGCATGGTAAAAAGGGTCTGAAAATAAGGGATCATTTAGGGCATTGGAGAAAGATGAGGTGGGAGGTTCACACAGTTAGGAAGCTGGAACTCATAGGAAGGGCAAGCTGTACTTGCGGAAATAATAATAAATACGTAATGAATGAATGAAGCCAAATGAAGAAAATAAGAGCTCTCTCTCATTTCTAGTAACATTCTGTCCTTGTGCCATGCTATAGTTTGAATATGTTCCTTCCAAAATTCATGTTGAAACATAATCCCTATTGTGGTGGCATTAAGAGGTGGGGCCATTTGGGAAGTGATGAAATCACAAGGCTCTGATCTCATGAATGGGTTAATGCCTTATAAAGGTCTGGAGAGAATAATCTTAGGCCCTCTTTGCCCTTTCTCCCTTCTGCCATCTGAAGATGCAGCAAGAAGGCCCTCAGCAGACACCAAACGCCAACACTGTGATCTTGGACTTTCCAGCCTCCAGAACTGTGGGGAAATAGGTTTCCTTTGTTTATAAGTGACCCAATCTGTGTTCTTTTGTTACAGCAACACAAACAAGATACCTGCCTTGCTTGCTCTCATTCTAATTAAGCCCAGTGTATTGTTCTTTTCTTTTCTTCTCTGCAGTTTCTGTTTCTCTTGGGTGCACAAGATCAGTTCCTCATTGACTCTCCCACACTCACTGGATGAATGAACACCTGATTCCACTTCTCAGTTTCACCATTTACTGGACTCGTGATCTTTGGAAAATCTATTACCCTCTCTGCACCTTAGTTTGATCATGTGTAAAATAGGAACACCAGCACACACCTCATATGATGAGTACGTTTCATAATTTCCCCAGGATTGCTGATGTCAGCCCACAGTTGTTTATTTCTAGGGAAATTGCATTGGCCGGGAATGGAGTTTACATCTTTGACCCCTGATCCTTGAGGCCTGACCGCCTGTCAACTTCAGCTCATTTACCACCTGCTCCACACCCTTCTATCAATACTGACCCTGCTTATTTCTGAAGTTCCTAAACCTGGCTGCTCATCAGAATCACCTGGAGATCTTTAAAAATATATAAATTTCAAGGACCATTTAAGTTAGAATTTCTCAAACAACTGCATCAGAATCTCAGGGGTGGAAGTAGGGTGGGAATTGGAGTGTCTGCATTCATTTTTTACAGAAGTTTCGATCCAAGAATTCTGATATGTAGCCAGGCTTGGGCCATGTTCACGTTCTATTTTCCAGTGTGGAAAATTGGCCTAGACTAATGCCTGCTCCCTGCAGCCAGAACCCTGGGTACCCAGTGATGTTCTGGAAGTCCACCTTGGTGGCCTTTCTCTCACTGCAGTTGGCTGAGTCCTCTTCTTCCCCATTGCACGTGTCTCAAGCCTGCTCTCAGCCCTGCTCTTCCCAAACTGTCTCATCCTCTGCATTTAACTCTCTCAAGCCCAGGTTTTCCATATGTCAGTACAACCTCAGCCTCTTATATATGCCCTCCTCTGGACTTTAGACATCTGATATCGTAACATCCAAGGTTCATCTCTGACTGCATCTAGAGGTCCCATGCTTAGCTCTAAACCCCAGGGTTGAATAGTTACTTCCAAGCCTTCTGTTCTTTGCAGGGCATCAAGCAGTCCTTCTAATTAGTCATGTAAATCTAGAGTATTCGTTCACTTTTCCTGACCTCACTATAAATGCCTTCCATCTTTTTGCAGGAACCCAGTTTTGGGGCATCTTTAACCCTGAAAAGAAAATCAAGCCTTTTCTGGGTTTTCCTGCAAGTGCTGAGTCTATGGAATGCAAATGCTGTCTTGGCAAGTGCCTCAGGAAAAGCACGAGCAATCGCTGAATAGAGTCGACAGGCTGCGCCCACACAACAGTGGAGCACCTCATTCACTACCAGACCTCTCCACGTTCCGAGCCAGCCATCGCCACTGCCACTTTCAACTCTGATATTCCGTTCCTCTAATCAGTATTCCCTGTGTAGTTAAAAATACATGACACACACACACAGACACACACAGAGACACACACACACGCACATACTGAACAGAAAGGAAGCGCATGAAGGCATTGTGTGTGTGTATGTGCATATGTATGCGTGTGTACGTGTGTGCAGCTCGTAAACCTGCTGCCCAAAGAAACGTGCACCAGAAACTATGTCAGTAGTTGTGAGGAGGGAGCTGCCTCGGGCACATCTCCAAGGATAAGGATAACGAGTGAGCAAGGGAAGTTGGGGGTAAGCGGGTATTCGTATGTTTTCAGTTGTGAGTTAGTAAATATCCAATTCAAATAGCTCAAGCAATAAAGAGATAAAACAAGATCAGAGAAAGGATGATTGCTCAATTGCTGCAGTATTTCCTTGATGGCATCCAGGTTCTGTCTGCTTTTTTGCTCTGCCGCTTTCTGGTGTGGTAATATCTATTCTCGGGGCTATGAGATGTCTGCCACCAATCCCAGCAGTCCCGACTGCATCCAGTGAAAAATACTGGTGCTTCCTCCATGGCTTCCTTTTCCTTAGGAAGTCAACCTAAGACCCCTCCACGCAGACATACACACAGCACCCCTTCCCCATCGTGTTCCCTCTTCCAGGACTGGACCACAAATACAAGTCCTAGCTTGAAGAAAATCTGGGAATGTGAATATCCAGCAAGTGTGTATCCCTAGCAGGAAGCTGGATCCACCAGGAAAGAAGCAGCTGCAGGGAGGTGGTAGGGGCAGAATGTCTGGTGAGTAATAGCCCACACTGGATGACCCAGGGACTCAGGAATGAATGAAGAGAAGAATGGAAGCATTTTTCCTGCCTGAAACTTGGATGGTCTCTCTTCCTAATGCTCCAGAAACCATCAAGCGTTCCAGTATTCTCTACCTATTCAGACGTATCTCAGAGGTGAAGGTCCAGATACTCAGGCGTTACCATTTTTGGTCACTACGTAAGGACATCAAAAACATTTCACATCTTTCTAGGCGCCAAAAGAAACCTGGGAAGGCATTCTCTTTTTAAGTACATACACCACACAGACACACAATTTCTATAAAGCTCTGCCTTAGCTCAGGCTGCTACAGCAAAAATACCATCGATTGGGGTCTTAAATGATAGATATTTCTCCCAGTTCTGGAGGGTGGGAAGTCTGAGTTCAGGGTGCCAGTATGCTTAGGTTCTGGTGAGAATCCTCTTCCTGGTTTCAACAGTCACCTTCTAGCTGGCAAAAAGAGTGAGAACTAACTCTCTGGCCTCTTCTCAAAGGGCACTAATTTCATTCATAAGGACTCCCCCCTCATGAACTAATCACATCCCAAAGGCTCCAGCTCCACACACCATTACATTGGAGATTAGGGTTCCAACAGATAAATTTGGAGGGACACATTCAGTCTATACCAAGGTCAAAGTGAAAAGAGGAAAGGAGGCGGTAGGCAGTGCCTGGACTCACAGCCCATGCTCTGGTTAATAGTGGGAAGATTCTGCCGAGTACACTGAGTCATGTCTGAGGCTCACCTGGGCTTCCAGTTAAACTGAAAGAAAATGAATGAGTGCACCAATTATTAAAGACATTAATTTCAATCCAGAACTTGTGAAGCCTGCAAATTTGTGGATAAGGAAAATTAACAAGGAATGTCAGCAAGTAATGGCTGAAGCAGGAGCTTGGAAGTCAGAATCTGGGCTTGAGTCCAAACCCTGGTCCTGGATCGTGGTGCAACCTTGGACAAGGCCCTCTGGATGGCATGGGGCTGCCAGAATATTGTGTAAACGATATGAGGCATGTTCTGAGTTTGCAGTGAGAGGAAACAGGTATTATTCACAGATAGAGGATGCTGACACATGCCGGCAGCTCAAAAGTTAGGTCAAAAATCTAAATAATTAGTTAAAAAGTCTAATGCTCCTTGACAACAGTGAAAATCAGGCAAAGCATTATGGTGCCAGGCGATTCTACAAACTTCCACAGCAGTGCTATTTCTAGGGAGCTTTCTGGACCCCGCTGGCCTCCTCACGGGCTCTGCTTAGACCTTCTCTGCGCTCACACACAACTCTCATGTATCCAATAATTTTATGGGGTCAGGACACCCCCAGTCTTGCTCCCTCACCGCCTGAAGCACTTCAACATCTTGGGACTGTTTCCAGTGCCCTGCCCTTCTCTAATGTTTGTGCTTCTTGAAAACTTACCCCTCCTGCCTACCATTACTTCTGAGGCTGAGGCTGAGAGGTCACCTAAATGCTGTCAAGCAGGGGTGCTACTGGTTGATTCAGGGCCAAGAAGTGCCCCCAACATCCCCTCCCTCTCCAGTGAAATATCTTCCATGGGATATTTTCCCTTTATAGGGCCCTTCTGTCTACATATGGGAAATTCAATCATGTGAAGACATCTACTGTCCTTGAAATCATTACTCTGTTCTGTCTGTAGCTAAGGCAAGATTTCTCTTGAGAAATTATCATTCTTTTGCTTTAGACGCAGTATAGCAAAGTGGATAAAAGAGCAGGCTCCAAAGTGGGAGTCACTGAGTTCAAATCTTGATTGTGTTAGTCCATTTTGTGTTGCTGTAACAATACTGCAGACTGGGTAATTTATAAACTATAGCAGTTTATTGGGCTCGTGATTTCTGGACGATGGGAAGTCCAAGATCCAGGAACTGCATGCATGTGCTGAGGGCCTTCTTGCTGCATCTGCATAATAACATGGTGGAAGGCATGAGGTTGTGAAAAAACACAGGAGAGCAAGCAAGAGAACTCACTTTTATAACAAACCCGTTCCCATGATAATGATGTTAGTTCATTCATGAGAGCTCCTCCCTCACCTTTAATCACCTCTCAAAAGTTCCACATCTCAAAACTGATGCATTGACATTTAAGTTTCAACACATGGACTTTGGCAGACATATTCAAACCATAGCACTTGTTCTACCATCTATGTAAACCCTGTCAAGCAATTTAACATTTCTTTGCCTAAATGTTTACACAAGACAGAAAGAGACCGACAGAGATAGAGGAAAAATGATTGATAGTAAATACTTCATTGGATTGATTAAAGTTTTAGTGAATGTTAATGTACTGAATGTTTGTATACTGAAGACCTAAATTTGTACATTGAAGTCTTAAGCCTCAATGTGATGGTATTTGAAGGTGAGGCCTTTGGGAGGTAAATAGGTTTCAATGAGGTTATAAGAGTGGGACCCCCCATGATGAGATTAATGTCCTTTTTTTTTTTTTTCCTTATTTTTTTATTGCATTTTAGGTTTTGGGGTACATGTGCAGAGCATGCAATACAGTTGCATAGGTACACACATGGCAGTGTGTTCTGTTTGCTTTCACCCCTTCACCCACATTTGGCGTTTTTCCCCAGGCTATCCCTCCCCACCTCCCCTCCCCACTGGCCCTCCCATTTTCCCCCCAATAGACCCCAGTGTTTAGTACTCCCATTTCTGTGTCCATGTGTTCTCACTTTTCATCACCCGCCTATGAGTGAGAATATCCAGTGTTTCATTTTCTGTTCTTGTGTCAGTTTGCTGAGGATGACGTTCTCCAGATTCATCCATGTCCCTACAAATGACACGAACTCATCATTTCTGACTGCTGCATAATATTCCATGGTGTATATGTGCCACATTTTCCCAATCCAGTCTATCATCAATGGGCATTTGTGTTGATTCCAGGTCTTTGCTATTATAAACAGTGCTGCAATCAATATTCGTGTGCATGTGTCCTTATAGTAGAATGATTTATAGTCCTTTGGGTATATACCCAGTAATGGGATTGCTGGGTCAAATGGAATTTCTATTTCTAAGGCCTTGAGGAATCGCCACGCTGTCTTCCACATGGTTGGACTAATTTACACTCCCACCAACAGTGTAAAAGTGTTCCTTTTTCTCCACATCCTCTCCAGCATCTGTTGTCTCCAGATTTTTTAATGATCGCCATTCTAACTGGCGTGAGATGGTATCTCAATGTGGTTTTGATTTGCATCTCTCTGATGACCAGTGACAATGAGCATTTTTTCATATGATTTTTGGCCTCATATATGTCTTCTTTTGTAAAGTGTCTGTTCATATCCTTTGCCCAATTTTGAATGGGCTTGTTTGTTTTTTTCCTGTAAATCTGTTTGAGTTCTTTGTAAATTCTGGATATCAGCCCTTTGTCAGATGGGTAGACTGCAAAAATTTTTTCCCATTCTGTTGGTTTCCGATTCACTCTAGTGACTGTTTCTTTTGCTGTGCAGAATCTGTGGAGTTTGATTAGGTCCCATTTGTCTATTTTGGCTTTTGTTGCCAATGCTTTTGGTGTTTTGTTCATGAAGTCCTTGCCTACTCCTATGTCCTGGATAGTTTTGCCTAGATTTTCTTCTAGGGTTTTTATGGTGCCAGGTCTTATGTTTAAGTCTTTAATCCATCTGGAGTTAATTTTAGTGTAAGGTGTCAGGAAGGGGTCCAGTTTCTGCTTTCTGCACATGGCGAGCCAGTTTTCCCAACACCATTTGTTAAATAGGGAATCCTTTCCCCATTGCTTGTTTTTGTCAGGTTTATCAAAGATTGTATAGTGGTAGATATGTTGTGTTGCCTCCGGTGCCTCTGTTTTGTTCCATTGGTCTATATCTCTGTTTTGGTACTAGTACCATGCTGTTTTGATTACTGTAGCCTTGTAGTATAGTTTGAAATCCAGTAGTGTGATGCCCCCCGCTGTGTTCTTTTTGCTTAGAATTGACTTGGCTATGCGGGCTCTCTTTTGGTTCCATATGAAGTTCATGGTGCTTTTTTCCAGTTCTGTGAAGAAAGTCAATGGTAGCTTGATGGGGATAGCATTGATTCTGTAAATTACTTTGGGCAGTATAGCCATTTTCATGATATTTATTCTTCCTAACCATGAACATGGAATGTTTCTCCATCTGTTTGTGTCCTCTCTGATTTCGTTGAGCAGTGGTTTGTAGTTCTCCTAAAAGAGGTCCCTTACGTTCCTTGTGAGTTGTATTCCAAGGTATTTTATTCTTTTTGTAGCAATTGTGAATGGCAGTTCGTTCTTGATTTGGCTTTAAGTCTGTTATTGGTGTAGACGAATGCTTGTGATTTTTGCACATTGAGTTTATATCCTGAGACTTTGCTGAAGTTGCTTATCAGTTTCAGGAGTTTTTGCGCTGAGGCGATGGGGTCTTCTAGGTATACTATCATGTCATCTGCAAATAGAGACAATTTGGCTTCCACCTTTCCTATTTGAATACCCTTTATTTCCTTTTCTTGCCTGATTGCTGTGGCTAGAACTTCCAGTACTATATTGAATAGGAGTGGTGAAAGAGGGCATCCTTGTCTAGTGCTGGATTTCAAAGGGAATGCTTCCAGTTTTTGCCCATTCAGTATGATATTGGCTGTTGGTTTGTCATAAATAGCTTTTATTACTTTGAGATACATTCCATCAATACCGAGTTTATTGAGGGTTTTTAGCATAAAGGGCTGTTGTATTTTGTCAAATGCCTTCTCTGCATCAATTGAGATAATCATGAGGTTTTTGTTTTTGGTTCTGTTTATGTGGTGAATTACGTTGATAGACTTGCGTTATGTTGAACCAGCCTTGCATCCCCGGGATGAATCCTACTTGATCATGATGAATAAGTTTATTGATTTGCTGTTGCAATCAGCTTGCCAATATTTTATTGAAGATTTTTGCATCTATGTTCATCATGAATATTGGCCTGAAGTTTTCTTTTCTTGTTGGGTCTCTGCCAGGTTTTGGTATCAGGATGATGTTCGTCTCATAAAATGATTTGGGAAGGATTCCCTCTTTTGGGATTATTTGGAATAGTTTCAGAAGGAATGGTACCAGCTCCTCTTTGTGGGTCTGGTAGAATTTGGCTGTGAACCCGTCTGGACCTGGGCTTTTTTTGTGGGGTAGGCTCTTAATTGCTGCCTCGACTTCTGACCTTGTTATTGGTCTATTCATAATTTCAGCTTCCTCCTGGTTTAGGCTTGGGAGGACACAAGAGTCCAGGAATTTATCCATTTCTTCCAGGTTTACTAGCTTATGTGCATAGAGTTGTTTGTAATATTCTCTGATGATGGTTTGAATTTCTGTGGAGTCTGTGGTGATTTTCCCTTTATCATTTTTTATTGCATCTATTTGGTTGTTCTCTCTTTTATTTTTAATCAGTCTGGCTAGTGGTCTGTCTATTTTGTTGATCTTTTTAAAAAACCAGCTCTTGGATTTATTGATTATTTGAAGGGTTTTTTGTGTCTCAATCTCCTTCAGTTCAGCTCTGATCTTAGTTATTTCTTGTCTTCTGCTAGGTTTTAAGTTTTTTTGATCTTGCTCCTCTAGCTCTTTCAATTTTGACGATAGGGTGTCAATTTTGGATCTCTCCATTCTCCTCATATGGGCACTTATTGCTATATACTTTCCTCTAGTGGCTGCTTTAAATGTGTCCCAGAGGTTCTGGCATGTCGTGTCTTCGTTCTCATTGGTTTCGAAGAACTTCTTTATTTCTGACTTCATTTCATTGTTTACCCAGTCAACATTCAAGAGCCAGTTGTTCAGTTTCCATGAAGCTGTGCAGTTCTGGGTTGGTTTCTGTATTCTGAGTTCTAACTTGATTGCACTATGCTCTGAGAGGCTGTTTGTTATGATTTCAGTTGTTTTGCATTTGTTGAGCAGTGCTTTACTTCCAATTATGTGGTCAATTTTAGAGTAGGTATGATATGGTGCTGAGAAGAATGTGTATTCTGTGTATTTGGGGTGGAGAGTTCTGTAAATGTCTATCAGGTTTGCTTGCTCCAGGTCTGAGTTCAAGCCCTGTATATCCTTGCTGATTTTCTGTCTGGTTGACCTGTCTAATATTGACAGTGGAGTGTTAAAGTCTCCCACTATTATTGTGTGGGAGTCTAAGTCTCTTTGTAAGTCATTAAGAACTTGCCTTATGTATCTGGGTGCTCCTGCATTGGGTCCATATATGTTCAGGATCGTTAGCTCTTCTTGTTGTATCGATCCTTTTACCATTATGTAATGGCCTTCTTTGTCTCTTTTGATCTTTGTTGCTTTAAAGTCTATTTTATCAGAGATGAGATTTGCAACTCCTGCTTTTTTTTGCTCTCCATTTGCTTGGTAAATCTTCCTCCATCCCTTTATTTTGAGTCTTTGTGTATCCTTGCATGTGAGATGGGTTTCCTGGATACAGCACACTGATGGGTTTTGGATTTTTATCCAATTTGCCAGTCTGTGTCTTTTGATTGGTGCATTTAGTCCATTTACATTTAGGGTTAATATTGTTATGTGTGAATTTGATACTGCCATTTTGATGCTAAGTGGCTGTTTTGCCCGTTAGTTGTTGTAGATTCTTCATTCTGTTGATGCTCTTTAGCATTTAGTGTGATTTTGGAATGGCCGGTACTGGTTGTTCCTTTCTATGTGTAGTGCCTCTTTCAGGAGCTCTTGTAAAGCAGGCCTGGTGGTGACAAACTCTCTGAGTACTTGCTTGTTCGCAAAGGATTTTATTTTTCCTTCACTTCTGAAGCTCAGTTTGGCTGGATATGAAATTCTGGGTTGAAAGTTCTTTTCTTTAAGAATGTTGAATATTGGCCCCCACTCTCTTCTGGCTTGTAGTGTTTCTGCTGAGAGATCTGCTGTGAGTCTGATGAGCTTCCCTTCGTGGGTGACCTGACCTTTCTCTCTGTCTGCCCTTAGTATTTTCTCCTTTATTTCAACCTTGTTGAATCTGACGATTATGTGCCTTGGGGTTGCTCTTCTTGCGGAATATCTTTGTGGTGTTCTCTGTATTTCCTGCATTTGAGTGTTGGCCTGTCTTGCTAGGTGGGGGAACCTGGATGATGTCCTGAAGAGTATTTTCCAGCTGGGATTCATTCTCTTCGTCCCCTTCTGGTACACCTATCAAACGTAGGTTAGGTCTTTTCACATAGTCCCACATTTCTTGGAGACTTTGTTCATTCCTTTTTGCGCTTTTTTCTCTAATCTTGGTCTCTCATTTAATTTCATTGAGTTGGTCTTTGACTTCAGATATTCTTTCTTCTGCTTGGTCAATTCGGCTATTGAAACTTGTGCATGCTTTGCGGAGTTGTCGTATTGTGTTTTTCAGCTCCTTTAATTCATTCATATTCCTCTCTAAGTTATCCATTCTTGTTATCATTTCCTCATATCTTTTTTCAAGTTCCTTAGTTTCTTTGCATTGATTTAATACATGTTCTTTTAGCTCACAAAAGTTTCTCATTATCCACCTTCTGAAGTCTAATTCTGTCATTTCATCACAGTCATTCTCCGTCCAGCTTTGTTCCCTTGCTGATGAGGAGTTTTGGTCCTTTCTAGGAGGCGAGGTGTTCTGTTTTTGGGTGTTTTCCTCCTTTTTTCGCTGGTTTCTTCCCATCTTTGTGGATTTATCCGCTGTCGTCTGCGTAGTTGCTGACTTTTCGATTGGGTCTCTGAATGGACACCCAGATTGTTGATGATGAAGTATTTCTGTTACTTGTTTTTCCTTCTACCAGTCTAGCCCCTTTGCTGTACGACTGCTGAGGTCCACTCCAGGCCCTGCTTGTCTGGGGTGCACCTCTAGCAGCTGTGGCACAGTGAGGGATGCTACCAGTTTCTTTTTCTGCTATCTTTGTCCCAGGATGATGCCTGCCAAATGTCAGTCTTTTGGATATAGAAGGGTCAGGGAGCTGCTTGAGGAGACAGTCTGTACTTTATAGGAGCTCAGTTGCTGAGCTGTGAGCTCTGTTGTTCATTCAGGGCTGTTAGGCTGCTATGTTTGATTCTGCTGCAACAGAGGTCATTTAAAAAACCCTTTTTTTCTCAAATGCTCTGTGGTGGGGGGTTCGGGCTTTATTTTTGGATGTTTGTTGAGGTGTCCTGCCCAGCTAGGAGGCAGACTAGCCACTGTTTGCCTGCTGAGGCTCCACCCTGCTGTTGTGCTGCAGGATCTGCTGTTCTGCTGTGGTCTCTGCCACGCCCTGCGGCGGAGTCTTTCTGTTGTAGCAGGTTGCCTCAGCAACGGCAGGCTGCGTCAGCAGTGGGCGTGTATCTCAGTAGGGATGGGTTGCCTCGGCAACGGCTGGCTGCGTCAGCAGTGGGCGTGTATCTCAGTTGGGGCTGGTTGCCTCAGTAATGGTGGACGCCCCTCCCCCACAGAGCGTCTCGGACCGCCTGCACGGGGATCGTTTGAAATCACGGGTTTGTTCGTCCCACTGGGCTAGCCCAGAAGCTCTGTCCCTGCAATCCCCTGGGCTGGACCACTGTCCAAGTCTCATTCAGTCTCAAGTCCAGCCCTCTCAAGACTCAGGTTGCCAGTTCAACAGGGCACCCGGACAAGCGCGCCCTGTGGGAAGCGCTGGGTAGGGCCGGCTGCCACCACCCCAGCTGCCTGGCGTCCCGCATCTCCTTTATACTTGGGAATTTCCCCGTTCTGTGGGCAACAAAGATCAGTCTGGAAATGCAGCTCCAACTCACCTCTCCATGGATTCAAGGAGAGCTCCAATCCTGGGTTGTTCTCACAGCGCCATCTTGAGTCGCCTGTTGAGATTAATGTCCTTATAAGAAGAAGAAACACCAGAGCTTACTCTCCACCCTGTGAGGACATAGTGAGAAAGCGGACATCCGTAAGCAGAAAGCGAGCCCTCACCTGAACTCAACCAGACTGGCATCCTAAACTTGGACTTTCAGCCTCCAGAACTGTAAGAAATGAATGTCTATTATTTAAGCCCAATCTACAAGATTTTGTTCTGGCAGCCCAAGCCAACTTAGACAATGAGTTAACGCATAGAAATAGAATACAACAGAAAGCACTGATGTGTGGAAGCACGTGGAGGCACCAGTCAGAAGCTAAAGCCTTATTGGCAATAACAAGAGGTACAGAGCTTGATGATTTTTTAAATATTGCATCTAAATCTTGATTGCTGAGTTTGTTGGTGTCCCATTAAATGTTGTATCCAACACAAGCGCCTTCCTCATCTCACCTGCTCCTACCCCTGGTTACTCTCCCTGACACTTGGTAAGTGCTCAAGGCCAGTTATTTGTTATTTATGGGGCAGCTTAAGGATAAAAATGTATATATATTAGTAATGTTTTTACACAAAAATTTATTGGTGTTTGTTGTCTAATTCGTCTGATGAGAAAATCTATTTACAGATCCCTTTCCTGGTGTTTCTGGGTCATTACTTTGCACTGTGGTTGATGAACCGGTCAGAATGTGATTTTTTTAAAAAAAAAACTAGCCTGAGTTGTGCCACTGCCTGACCCAGAAAGATGTATGACTTGTAATAATGGAACCAGCCTAAATTCATGTGGAAGAGGTCTGGCCAGATCATCAATCTCCATCTGGATCCCTGTCTTAGACACAGAATAAGCTCAGCATGGTCCTTTTTGTCTCTTAGTCCCACTTGCCTCATTAGGGCTGACTGCTTACCCTGTCTACTGAACTGGGGCTGACAAGAACATTTCTTGCTTCATATGACATTTCAGTCACCCCCAATAGACATACTTTCTGAATATGAGAAACATCATGAAAAATATCACAAAAAATGTTTTTATATGTTCTCCCTGGATTTCTATGGCCCCTTTCTTTCAGGGAGTGTAGGTCACTTTCTATTATCTGTCTAGCATTCCTGTGCAGGAGGCAAGAAAGAGAGATGATTTCTTCTTGGTAAGTGCAAATGCTGCATAAAGCAGACTCACACATCTCATTGCTGCAGAATGAGATTGTTCTAGCTATTTTCTGAGGCCATGATTCTGGGTCTTCTTTTCCTGAATCTTGCAAGTTCATCTTCCTCTCCTCAGTAGTGCTTTTATCTCAAGGATTCAAGTATTTAGAGCTGGCAAAAAGGACCAGATCTTCTTAACTGGGAGTCTCATTTCTAAGCCTCATATTGATTCCACAGTTGGTAGAATACTTCCCCACAGGCGTGCAATAAAGGGAATCTTTATATGATAATCATGGCACCACCATGGTCATTATTGTGGCTATTGGTCAAGAAAGTAGAAAAGGGAAAGTGCAGAGGTATTGGACATTGGAGGGGGCCGGAGTCCTGATGCAGTGGGCATCTTTGGGGAGAGAGTCAGACAATCATGTCCACATGAACAGTCCAGAACAGGTCACAGGAGCAGATGAGCTGGCCCTGAACTGCCATGAACCAAAAATGGACTCATGCAGAATTCTGGCCCTGGCCTGGGAGTCAGGAAACCAGAATCTTCATCTAAGATGTCCCCCTAACAAGCAGGGTGACTTTGAGGAACTCGCAAAATTGGATCTCGGATGCTTAATTTAGATTATAAGGAATTTAGACTAGATCTGTGGTTTTCTACATGGGTCCCTCTAACAAATGGAAGTGCCTTCAGGCCACGGTGAGAATAGGCATAGGGACCCAAGCTAATGGGGCCTAGGAGCTCCCATGTCTGTGCCAGAGCAGTTTCCCTTTCATCTGCTTCCTATATTGGGATATGACTTAAGATTTTGTCTAAAAAAAGAGCTCTGCTCTTGGTAATAAAGCAAAGTAAAAGGAAATTTAAAAGATAGGAATAAATGTTCTCACATCTGCCTTTCATTGTCATTAGTCAATGATTAAATGAAAAGAAAATGATTTGGTTTGTAAATTTACCCTCTGTCAATACCCTTCAGCCAAAGCCTATCAGAAACACTCCATCATTGAAATTGGGTTTATTATTCATTGCAGCAAGGAAGAGTGTTCTCCACAAGGAACCACAAAGAGGGTGTTAGAAGGAGCCTATCATAGGATTGGGGGTTTGGTTAGATCATTGGCAGGGAGAAGCCCTAAGGAAGTGGGAGTCGGTCTAGATTGGATGCTGCCAGAATGTGGGCAGAATTGTATGATTTGGTATATTAATCTTTTCCATGGATAGGGCAGACTAAAGCAAGAATAAAACTATATTGATAAAGAAACAGCAGTCACTCATTTTAGCTGAGAGCGGGGATGTTTGATATTTTATGGGCTGCACATGGCCTTGTTTTGTTTCACTTCATCATGGTCTGAGAGTGACTTGTTTGATGCCGGTTGCTCTGTGAGCTTGTTTATGTGAGCAGGAGAACCGGGCCCAGCTAGGAGCTCCAGGCCAGCTTGCAATAACACTGAGGTTCAGCTGGGAGTATAAGGCTCCCAGATGGCAGGGACTGCCTTTCATTTGTTTATGTTTTACTTCCCTAAAACAATGTGATTTAACTCTGGGCAGAACTTATATCAGCTCCTCTCCACCTGAGAGTCCCTCAATACAATTTGATGCTTCTCTGAACAGCCTGCACAGAATACTCTGTGAAACATTTACGTGAAGAATCATCCTCAAAATGTATTCTGCACCAGGCACTTTTCCCTTTTCTTACCCACCCCAGCTCTCCCCAACCCAGAGATAACTGATATGATGCTGAGATCTGCCTGCCTCATGCCTCTAATCCTTGGGAAATTCTGGGAGATTACAAATAAACGTGAACAAAGAACAAAAGGGGAGAAAAATGAAAATTAGATGGAAAAATATGTGGAATTTTTTATAAATGTTGCTCATTACACCAGCAAGCCAATCAAAACAAATTCTGCCTGGTTCTTTTCATCAGTTAGTGACAGGTCAGTGGCCATATTACCATCAAGGTAGACTTCTTTGTAAAAAGAAAATGTGGAGTGTATGTGTGTCCTCTGGAAGGAAGATGGAAATAAAATGAAAATATTTAATAAACAGTTTATTTTGGGGGTGAATTGGAGAGGGAATATGAAATTAAATTGTGTTTGAGCTTTTGACATATAGAAAATCAATCAATGTCAATTAAAAGCCACTCTCACATATATACATAGACAAACATACATGTTTGGCTTATTTTTTAAAAAACATTATCTATGATTTCCTTGCAGGAAAAGGCTTACTTAGTGGACTAAATGATGAGTATGCAATGAGAACATTTGACTTTCCTCATTTTTGAGCAGGACTACATTATTTATCTCGAGATGAGAATGGCAATGATCAGAGGAAGGAATCAAAAGATTCCCATTCAAACCCCACAATTGATGAGGAACGAAGACCTGAACAAGCAGCTCTTTAAACCTTCTTTCAGCTTAAATTTGCTAAAATTATGTGATCCACACCTTCTCTTCATTAGAAATAGGCTTCCTCTTACACAGTCAGCTGATCCCTCCGACATGAGATTCATAGTTGAGCCTCCAAGGTAAATGTCGTGCACATTTGCTGCTTTAGTCCTTTTGCATCCATGCACACTATGTTCTATCATTTTATTTAAAACTTTCAATTTTTGTTGATAATCCATCTTCCTCCCCATTCACAGTCCATGCGGTTTGGATGAGAGCGTCCTTCTCCTGCAAACCAATCAGAATTATTCCACAGTTTAGCCGCCATGTTTGATTTGTCAATTTGAGTACCTAACA
Organism: Callithrix jacchus; assembly: GCF_049354715.1. Classification (NCBI taxonomy): domain Eukaryota; kingdom Metazoa; phylum Chordata; class Mammalia; order Primates; family Cebidae; genus Callithrix; species Callithrix jacchus. Next base: position 188,694,121 of record NC_133503.1, on the reverse strand, counting down.
CGTTTATTCGATCAAAGTGAACCCTCCCACTTTTCAGGATAACTTTTCTGGAGGTTAAGAAGACTTGAACCTGGAGGATATGAGTCTGGATGTTTCTAGATGTAATTACCAATCTATAAAAAATATGAGGGAAAAAATAACATATCAAGTACTTTAGGGGTGCAATTGGCAACTGTTGAACTCCATAGAAAAAATGACCCAGTTTCCTCAAAAAAGAAAATGGTGAGGGGAAGATGCGGAAGTGAGCTAGATAGAAAGAGACCTAGAAAACCTGTTAACCAATCACAGTGTATAGAACTTATTTGGATACAGATTCAAATACGGTCATGTGTTGCTTAACAGGAATATGTTCTGAGAAACACATTGTTAGGGGATTTTGTCATTGTGGAAACATCATAGAGTGTACTTACACAAACCTAGATAGGATAGCCTGCTACACACCTAGGCTACATGGTATGGCCTATTGCTCCTAGGGTGCAAATTTGCACAGCATATTACTGTACTGAATACTGTAGGAAATTGTAGCATGATGGTAAGTCAAAATATGGTGCTATAATCTTATAGTACCACCCATCACAGATGAGCTTCTTCATCAGCTGAAACATCATTATATGGCACATGACTGCTTATAATACAATCAAAGAAATGGCAACTGACAAGTCACTTGGCAATATTAAAGAACAATTGTTAATTGTTTTACATGTGACAATGATATTGTAGGTATTTTTTAAAAGTGTCTTAATCCTTTAGAAATACAAAATGGAATCGATATAGATGAGGTAGCATCTGGGATTCACTTCAAAATAATTGCTCTGAGGGGAGGGAATAGATGAAATAAGATCGGCTGGGTGCTGATAATTGCTGGAGCTGGTGATGAGAACACTGGATTCATTACACCATTCTCCCTACTTTTAGATACACTTGAAATTTGGGGCTGGGCATGGTGGTTCATGCCTATAATCCCAGCACTTTGGGAGACTGAGGCACGCAGGTCACCTGAGGTCACGAGTTCAAGACCAGGCTAGCTAACATGGTGAAACCCTGTCTCTACTAAAAATACAAAAATTAGCCAGGTGTGGTGGCTGCAGCCTGTAATTCCAGCTACTTAGGAAGCTGAGGCAGGAGAATTGCCTGAACCTAGGAGGTAGAGGTTGCAGTGAGCCAAGATCACACCATTGCACACCAGCCTGGGCTACAACAGTGAGACTTTGTCTCAAAAAAAAAAAAAGAAATTTGGACTGTATTTTTAAAATTTAAAACAAACATACACGCTTCTACATAATAATTCCACTTTTGAGAAATAATATGAATCAGACAAATTTTCCTTTTAAAATTATTTATAACAGAAACTGTGACTTTCTATTTCGATTATAATAATTTCTTTCATTATGATATGTACCCTTTGATTATGTCAAGGAGCAATTTTTAAAGACATGCAAATATGCTTATTCCGTATTAACTAAAATACACATCAAGATTATAATATCTCAAATAAGTTAAATCCATATTACATAAAAGGCTGGATTCATTTCTAAATAAGGTTGTGATGAAGATTGAAGGGCATGTATGATCACAGTTAAGATTGCAGCTTCTAGAGTGAATTGGAGCCTCAGCCCTGCCACGCAACAGCTATGATCTCAAGCAAATTACTTTCCTCCATTTTCTAAACTCCCCAATGAGGATAATGATAGTACTTACAAAGCGTCTACCTAGTAAGTGCTTAATACATCTTGGCTATTATTGCCATTCCCAATATCAAGCATATAATAAATGTTGAGTACTGGTTGCCTGAAAATTGATTCTTTGTATGTATCATACTGTCAACTTGAAATAAAAATACATAGAGATGAGCCTCCAAGCAAAAAGGATTTATTTAGGAATAAGCAAAGAAATAGGATTGCAATTTCAGACAGATACAGAAACTAGGGTGGTCTCTGGCATGTCCAGAAAACAAAAGAAAGTTAGAGTTTTACTGGAGAGAGAGGAGGGTACACAAGTTGTTTTGAAAGAAAGCTCATGTGTTGGCATCATCTAACAAGAGCTGGCAAATTCTGATTGACAAGTGTTGGTAATTGCTAGGTTGGACTTTTAATCTTGGAGTTATGGTTAAGCCCTTTTAGTTTTGGATTGGGCTGTGGGACAGTTTTTGAAATAAGCAGGTGTTCTTGTATAAGTGGCTAGCTGTCCTTGTGTTGCTAACTTTCCTTGATTGACTCATGCAGTAAGCTGCAGTTTGAAAAAATTTCTTGTGATAGTTCCCATTACCAGGAAAATTGCGCTCGAGAGCCCTCCATGGCCTTTCCCAGCTCCATTTGCTAGGATTTGACACAAGAGACTCCACTTTTGTTACGACAACTTTCACAGCACAATTGATCCTTGAACAACCTGGGGGCTGCGGGGCTGACCCTCTGTGCACTTGAAAATCCATGGATAACTTTTAACTCACCAAAAACTTAACTAATAGCCTACTGTTGACCAAAGCCTTACCGGTAATACAACCAGTCAATTACCCACATATTTTGTCCTTTATATTATATACCGTATTCTTGACAATAAGCTAGAGAAAAGAAAATGTTATTAAGAAAATCACACAGAAAAGAAAATCTGTGTCCTATTCATTAAGTGGAAGTGGATAGTCCTGAAGGGCTTCATCCTTGTTGTCTTCACCTTGAGAAGGCTGAGCAGGAAGAGGAGGGGAGGAGGCGCTAGTCTTGCTGTCTCATGGATAACAGAGGTGGAAGAAAATTCACATATAAGTGGACCCTACTGTTCAAACTCATCTCAAGGGTATTTATAATTTTTCCAAAGGGCTGTTGCCACCTTATTGCATTTTATTCTAATAACAGGAGTCAGATGATAACCATTCATGAAATGAAGACGAAAACTTAGCTACAGAGAAGTCGGCCAGACGTTCCTGAGTGACCTTGGTCATCTGCTGGTGATTCAGAATCTCCCTACCTCAGCCTCCTGACTGTGCTCGGCCAAGACTCCTTTTCCACCAGCAATAAATGGCACCATGTGGCTGGCTGTTCACCGCTGTCCATCAGGCCTAGACATTATTTTTAATCCCTCTGTTCTAACAGATAATGGTTCCAAATTCCAGGACTGCAGCGATAAGAGCTCCCCTGCCAAGCACTCGGAAGCCAGATGCCATTTAATGTGCCTGGGGCCGCCGATAACTGATAGCACTCCACTACTCAGGCTAAATTTAATTTCTCCTGCTTCTGCTCGCCTTGTCTAGGCACCTTCGGAAGGCTGTTGTCCTGACAGCCCGTCTTGATTCTGATGAGCTTTGTCCGCACCTGATTAGTATTCTATTTCTATGCAAATAAGCGCTTGCCTTTGTGGCTCCTGGATGAACCCACGCTGTGAATTGGAGTCCTGGTCTTTAGAATCCAGAGAGCTGTGGAATATAAGGGGTGGAGGAGATGTCACAGAATCAGAAGCCAAATGTCTTCATTTTAAAGATGAGGAAAGTGGGGCCAAGAGCGACCGAGTGGATTTTCCTGGTGCCTATTTCTAGTGAGTGCAGTCAGTCCCAAAATTTAGATCATCATAGCCCATATTTTTATCTCTATGCTACAAACCCCAGTTCAGATGAAAAAAAGTCACAGATTTCTGATTGCCATAAATTATTCCGTGTGTGTGTGTGTGTGAGAGAGAGAGAGAGAGAGAGAGAGGTGTTGTAGCCCCCATGTTCAAGGGTCAATTGTGCTGTGAAATTGGAGTGGGTTTCTCCAGACTGTAGGACTCACTCCTTTAAAGGGAGTGCTCAGTTAATAAGTTAAAAAACAAAAACTTCTATTTTTTTAAATAAAAGATATATTTTTGTAAATGTATATAAGTTATTGACCATTTTTATTTGGTGAACAGTTTCATTCAACTGATATGAAGAGTACAAACACTATGAAATGAATGACCAATAAATATTTTAATATAAAAGAAGAGGGAAGATTGGGGGGAGAAGCTGTAAATCAAAGGGAAAGATAAAGGAAGGGCATCTCATTTGAAGATGAAACAGACGGGAACCACAACTGCTTAATAAAAAAGTAAATTATTATAACTGACATCCACCTCCCATAAATAATGGCAAAAAGCCATAGTCCTTACCTCCATCTACCAGGGTAGGACTAGAAAATGCCCAGGGACAAAATAGAGCACAGAAAAGACAAAAGTGCCCACGGTCCCCTAAAGAGAAGGAGATTCCAGAGCTCTGCTGCGGCAAGCACCATCGTGCACCAACACTGACACACAGGTCTTCTGGAAGGAAACAGCCATTTGAGGCATAGCTAATAAATATTGGACTGGGCCTGACAATATCCTGCAGAAAACTGACTGTAGCACTGAGAATATCTGCAAATGCATGGGAGTCATTTTGGTGATCATGACACACACTTGGGAGAGAAATTCGAATGTGAGGTACTGGCTTTAGATGACAGGATGGCTTTAGTGAGCGAGAAAGCCCCAAAAGGCTGCAACTGATGCAAAATGGACCTGCAAGGACAGTTCAGAGGATCCCAGCAAGACCCAGCTGGATTCATACATGCAGTTTGCAGAGTGATGACCCCTGTGGGCACCCAGGTCTGTACACTGATAGGCTTGGGAACTGATCAATGGTTGTGGTGTCAGAATGAGGAGAGAGAAATGGTGTGTGCAAGAAGAGGCTGAGCCTGAGATGACCTGGCAGCTGTCCTCCCACTTCCTCCCTGCCCCAGCCCATCTCACCCAGGCCAGATTTGAGCCCTAGAAAGAAGTCAGATAAGAGCATGAGGTAAGGCTGGGTGTGGTGGCTCCCAGCATTTTGGGAGGCTGAGGCGGGCAGATCACGAGGTCAGGAGTTTGAGACCATCCTGGCCAACATGGTGAAACCCCATTTCTGCTACAAATACAAAAATTAGCTGAGCATGGTGGCAGGCGCCTGTAAATTCCAGCTACTCAAGAGGCTGAGGCAGGAGAATCATTTGAATCTGGGAGGTGGAGGTTGCAGTGAGCCTGGGCAATAAGAGCAAAACTTCGTCTCAAAGAAAAAGAAAAAAAAAGAGCATGGGCAGTTATGGTGGCAGGAGATGGGGTCTCCTTCTACAGAAGGCACTGAAGGCACCTTTCTAATCACTTTACATACATGCTATCAGTTAATTTTCACGACATAATAGTAGGCACAACTATTATCCATATTTTACAGATACGGAAAGCAAGGCACAGAGAGGTTAAGTAGGTCCCCCAAAGACACAGAGTAAGAGGTGGAGCCACGATTCTAGGAGAGATGGTCAACTCAACCACTGAGCAATGCTGCATCACCACACAGGCGACCAAGCTCCTGGTGCCTGGGTAACACAGGAGCCCCTCACCTCTTTCCAACCCACTCTTCCCAGAAACATCAGAGGATGCTTGGCACCATTAGGACTCTGAAGGTAAGTAGCTTTCAGGATGTGGAGTAGAGCAGGATCTCACAGAGGCCTTGGGGCAGGGAAGGCAGTGTCCCCTTGGCCAAGAGCATGGAATAGGCAGGGCAGGCAGGCTCACTCCTGATGAGAAGGTGCCCCCCCATGCAGACACACCCACATCGCACACCCAGGGCCAAGCAGGTCGATGAGACTCACTCACACTCCAAGCTCTCAAAGGAGATAGTCAGAAAAAGGAGGAGAAACCCCATAATATTCTGCCTTCATTCTTTCTCCATGCCCAGACAGTACCCTAACCAGTTCTTTTCTGGGCTAATGTAAATATCATTAATACCTCAAATTATGGGCAGTTAAGTGAAGGAATTAACCAAGCTAACTATACCATCTCAGAAACCTATTCAAATAACCACCAACGTCACTAAGCCCCAGTGACTTAGGGATACTCTCTGGGCTACCAAGCTACAGTAAAAAACCTGAACACTTGGTGGAATGGGAGACGTAAAACAGGAAATGGTAGATTGTGTGCACCATTAAAAACAAGGAAGCTGGGCAAGTGCCTGTAGTCCCAGCTCCTTGGGAGGCTGAGGAAGGAGGATCGCTTGGGCCTAGAAGTTTGAGGCCAGCCTAAGCAACATAGTGAGATGACTTCTCTTTAAAAAAAAAAGAGAAGCCAGCCAGACTACCATTGCTTCTGCTAGAATCTGGGTTTCCCACCAGGTGTGCCCAATGTCCTTCATTTTAACCATCAGCAGATTATGGAGTCTGTTTTGGCAGAGGGAGCTGGCTAGAGGTGCCACCCAGGGAGAGCTTAGCCCCACCCATCCCTCAGGACCCAGGTGAGGATGGCTTCTGAATCTTCCTGCAATTAGAGAGAGGAGCTCCCCCAGTGCAGCCTGCTTTGTGTCTGCAAATAAAACCAGCACATTATTATTCCTCTGTCATCCTACAAGTTGCTGAGCCTTGAAAGCTCCAACAGAGGCAGCTGCTGGAACATGGCTGCAGGGGCAGCGCCACATCTAATTGCTTCACACACGGCTGCCAGTTTATGGACTGGGTCCTTCGCTCTGCATTTAACACCGTATCTGCTGATGGACTTTCACTGTTGGAAAGGCTGCACCGGTCCTCTGCACACTGTTTGATAACTGATGGGGGAAGATGCTCTCTCATTTGATAAATTGTATCTGGCCTTTCCAGCTCAGTGGTCATTAATGTTTGTTCTCATCCAATGGGCAAATTCAAAGAAATACAGCTCTCATTAGCTCCTGCTCAATTAAAAAAAAATGCTCATCTGCCCCCATGACTCAACCACAGCTTCCTAGTCAGAGCTGTTAAGTTCCACAGCTGGAGAGACTGGGGAGGTCATCCAAGCCATCTCTGATACTCAGGCCCCCAGCCCCAGCAACATCCAAGCTGCGAATCCCCTCCAGCACCTCCTGCCCCACTCATTCCACACAGGCCTCCTAATGAGCAAGGACGAACATAAGTGACTGCTGAGTATGTGCTGTGTGCCGGCTGCAGTAAACAAGGCACATGGCTTAGCTCATGCAGGCATGCTTACAAATCTACGACCTCCAGGGTCGCAAGCACACTCTGGAGCAGAGTTCAAGTTCTACTCCTGACACCTATTATGAGCTGTGTGAACATGGGCAAGTCATCAAGAAGGCATCCACAGTTTTGTACTTAAACCAGATCCCGGTAGTCATAAGGTGAGTCTCTGGAGTCAGTGCCTCTATGGACAAGTTGCTTTCACTTTGTTCTTTTTCCTCAGACTATTCCCAGGCAGCTGACTTCAAAATCCTTGTGATCAGCCACCAGAGGCATGAGGGAAAAGGAGAGAATGAGTCAGCCAAAATCTTTGGGAAAAAATGCCATGTGATGTCACTTTTTTAAATTTGCAAGTTGGAGCTGAAAATAATCAGTGGTAGGTGTGTTAACTGGCATGGCCTCTAAGGAGGACAATTTGCCAATATGTAAAAATCTCAAATGTACATCCCCTTTGACCTAGCAATTCTACTTCTAGGAATGTATCCTAAAAAATGGGGTTGCTGGAAGAAAGTGTGTGTTCAAGGATATTTATGTTCGTATTGTCTTATTAGCAAAAGCCTGGAAAAATCCAGATGAGGACCAGCTAAATAAATTGTGGTATATTTGCACAATGCAATATTATGTAGCCATAAAAAATAAGGCAGCTTTAACTAAATTCAAGTGAAACAATCTTCAAAATGTCTTAAGTGAAAAAAAAATTAAGGTGTTATTGTACTTTTTTTTGAGTATTTAGACTCAGTTGTTTATATATCATAGAATGTCTCTAAAACAAAACCAACAATCTGGTCATAGTTGCTGCCTCTGGGGAAACACTTCAGGTGGCTTGAAGTCAGCAATGAGAGAGAGAATTGCTTTCACTGTATACCTTTTTGAATCTTGAGTTTATGCCATAGGAATGGATTACATATTCAAGAAGCAAACAGTATGCAATTAAAATATTTTAAATATTGATGTTTAAATAGATAAAATCCTTATTATTTATTTTTATTTTGTTTATATTTTTAAAAGGGAAAAGGGTCCAGGTGTAGTAGTTCACACCTGTAATCTCTGCACATTGGGAGGCTGAGGCCGGAGGATTGCTTGAGCCCAGGAGTTCAAGACCAGCCTGGGCAACATAGTGAGATGCTCTCTCTTAAAAAAAAAAAAAAAATCAGCCAGGCTTGGTGACACAGACCTGCAGTCCCAGCAACTGGGAGGCTGAGGCAACAGAATCGCTTAAACCCAGGGGGGTCGAGTCTGCAGTGAGCAGTGATGTCACCACTGTACTCTAGCCTGGGTGACAGAGCAAGACCTGTCTCTTAAAAAAGAAAAAGAAAAAGGGAAAGAACCAATTGGGCCAGGCACAGTGGCTCACACCTGTAATCCCAACACTTTGGGAGGCCTAGGTGGGTGGATCACCTGAGGTCAGCAGTTTGAGACCAGCCTGACCAACATGGTGAAACTTCATCTCTACTAAAAGTACAAAAAATTAGCTGGGCATCATGGCACACAACTGTAATCCCAGCTACTCAGGAGGCTGAGGCAGGAGAATCACTTGAACTCAGGAGGCAGAGGTTGCATTGAGCTGAGATCACACCACTGCACTCCATCTCAAAAAAAAAAAAAGAACCAATAGAAAATCATAAATCTGCAAAGGATAATGAAAAAATAATGAGGTAAATATGCAGAGAAATAAGCTGGCATTTTGAAGGGAAATGGTGAGGCCAGGACTAAACCAATCACATTCCTTGGATCCTCTGGTGGGAGCTCGGTCTTCTGTTCACACACAGCACATACTCATGTACGCATTGCTGAGGAAAAGATCTTTCCACTGGATGGCTTCCTAATTTCTGATGGGCCATAAATTTGGATACTTTGGGAGCAGCTAAAGACCTGTTTTTGGGCTTCTTTGAGTACTGTTATGTCTCCTAACCAGCTTTCCCCCATGAAGCCTCTCCCCATCTGTGATAATTCATTTTATATACCAGCTTGGCTGGGCTATGATGCCCAGATGCATGATAAAACATCAGCCTAGATGTTGCTGTGAAGGCAGTGTCTAGATGAGATAAATTTTTGCATCAGTAGACTTCAAGGAAAGCAGACATACCCTCCCTAATGTGGATGGCCTCATCAGTCAGTTGAAGGACTTAAGAGAAAAAATCTGAGATCCTCCGAGAAAGAGGGAATTCTGCCTCTGCACTGCCTTCAGACTAGCAACCGCAGCATCAACTCTTCCCTGGGTCTCCATCCTGCTGACCTGCCAGCCCCACAGTCGCATAAGCTAACTTCTAAAAATAAATCTCAAACTGTGATTCAAGATGGCACTGCAGGAGCAGCTCAGGATTGCAGCTACCAGTGAAAGTGCAGAGGGTGAGTGGACGCCACATTTCCAGATGGATCTTTATTGCCCACAGACCAGGAGATTCCCAGGTGGAGGAGCCCCACGGGTCACCAGCGTGGCTGTTTTGGCCAGTGCGGCTGTTTCAGCTGGCGCTGCAGCGCAGCGGCTCTTTGTACAAAATACACTGGCCTGGCTGCCCTGTTAAACTGGCAATTGGAGATCCAGTAAGGCAGATTAGCCCATTCATCTGATTAAACAGGACTGAAACATAAAGCCAGGCCAGGAGATTCCCGGGCAGCGACGTTGTTTCAGCCGGCACAGTGGGTCGCCGCCTGGGAAATCACACAGATCCCAGCACCCTTTCAGCAGGTGACTAGAACACCTGGGAGAGAGTGAACCGTTCAACTTAAAAAAAAAAAGGGCTCTGAGGCAGGGAGCCAGGTGATCAGGTTCAGCAGCTCCCACGCCCACAAAAACAAACAAAAAAAAAAACAAAAAAACAAAAACAGCAATTGGAAACACTCGGGGTTGAGAGTTTCACGGCAAGCACAGCTAAAACCAGGATGGCCCAGCTCTGTGGGGGAGGAGCATCCGCCATTACTGAGGCACTCCACCCCTACGGAGGTAGTCTGCCATTGCTGACGCAGCCTGCCATTGTCGAGGCAACCCGCCATTGCCAAGGCAACCCGCCATAACAGAGAGAGTCCACCATTACAGAGGTGGGCCAACATTGCCGAGGCAGTTCTAACCACACCCATATAAATAGTACTGCAGGGAAATACACATGGCAGCAGGGCAGAGCCAGCAGCAGGGTGGAACCCAAAGCAGCTCAGCAAAGCCTCTGCAGGCAGTGACTAGGCTGGGCAGGACAGCCTTGCTGGGCAGGACAGCCCTGAAATTTAAAAAAAAAAAAAGGCAGCAACACAGCAGATACTCATAAATAAAGCCCTAACTCCCCAGGACAGAGCACCTGGGGAAAAAAAGGGGGTTTATGAGTTCTGCTGCAGCAGACTTAAACATACCTGCCTAGCAGCTCTGAATGAACAATGGAAGTCACAGCTCAGCACTTGAGCTCCTATAAAGAACAGACTGTCTCCTCAAGCAGCTCCCTGACCCCCATATATCCAAAGAGTCACCTCACAAAGGACTGATCAGACTGACATTTGGCAAGCATCATTCTGGGACAAAGATTAGCAGAGGAAGAAACTGGTAGCAGCCCTTACTGTTCTGCAGCTGCTGCAGGTGACCCCCAGGCAAGCAGGGCCTGGAGTGGACCTCAGCAGTCCTAAAGCAGTGGGGCCAGACTGTTAGAAGGAAAACTAAGAAACAGAAATAATTTCATCATCAACAATCTGGACATCCACTCAGAGACCCAATCTGAAAATCAGCAACTACACAGACAACAGGTGGATAAATCCATAAAGATGGGAAGAAACCAGTGCAAAAAGGAGGAAAACACCCAAAACCAGAACACCTCACCTCCTACAAGGTACCACAACTCCTCACCAGCAAGGGAACAAATCTGGATGGAGAATGAGTGTGACCAAATGACGGAATCAGACTTTAGAAGGTGGGTAATGAGAAACTTCCATGAGCTAAAAGAACATGTTCTAACTCAATGCAAAGAAACTAAGAATCTTGAAAAAAGATTTGATGAAATCATAACAAGAATGGACAACTTAGAGAGGAATATGAGTGAATTGATGGAGCTGAAAAAAACAACACAAGAACTTCACAAAGCATGCACAAGTTTCAACAGCTGAACTGACCAAGCAGAAGAAAGGATATCAGAGGTCGAAGATCAACTCAATGAAATAAAATGAGAAGGCAAGATTAGAGAAAAAAATGCAAAAAGGAATGAACAAAGTCTCCAAGAAATGTGGGACTATGTGAAGAGACCTAATCTACATTTGATAAGTGTACCTGGATGTAATGAAGAGAATGAATCCAAGCTGGAAAATACTCTTCAGGAGGAAAACTTCCCCAACCTAGCAAGGCAGGCCAATATTCAAATCCAGGAAATACAGAGAACACCACAAAGATATTCCTCAACAAGAGCAACCCCAAGGCACATAAACGTCAGATTTACCAGGGTTGAAATGAAGGAGAAAATGCTACGGGCAGCCAGAGAGAAAGGTCGGGTCACCCACAAAGGAAAGCCCATCAGACTCACAGCAGATCTCTCGGCAGAAACACTACAAGCCAGAAGAGAGTGGGGGCCAATATTCAACATCCTTAAAGAAAAGAACTTTCAACCCAGAATTTCATATCCAGCCAAACTGAGCTTCAGAAGTGAAGGAAAAATAAAATACTTTGTGAACAAGCAGGTACTCAGAGATTTTGTCACCACCAGGCCTGCTTTACAAGAGCTCCTGAAAGAGGCATTACACATAAAAAGGAACAACCAGTACCAGCTACTCCAAAAACATACCAAATGGTAAAGAGCATCAACAAAATGAAGAATCTGCATCAACTAACGGGAAAAACAGCCAGCTAGCATCAAAATGGCAGTATCAAATTCACACATAACAACATTAACCCTAAATGTAAATGGGCTAAATGCACCAATCAAAAAACACAGACAAGCAAATTGGATAAAAAGCTAAAACCCATCAGTGTGCTGTGTCCAGGAAACCCATCTCACATGCAAGGATACACAAAGGCTCAAAATAAAGGGATGGAGGAAGATTTACCAAGCAAATGGAGAGCAAAAAAAAAGCAGAAGTTGCAATTCTCATCTCTAATAAAATAGACATTAAGGCAACAAAGATCAAAAGAGACAAAGAAGGACATTACATAATGGTAAAAGGATCGATACAACAAGAAGAGCTAACGATCCTAAATATATATGGACCCAATACAGGAGCACCCAGATATATAAGGCAAGTTCTTAATGACTTACAAAAAGACAGACTCCCACACAATAATAGTGGGAGACTTTAACACTCCACTGTCAATATTAGACAGATCAACCAGACAAAAAATTAACAAGGATACCCAGGACTTGAACTCAGACCTGGAACAAGCAAACCTGATAGACATTTACAGAACTCTCCACCCCAAATACACAGAATATACATTCTTCTCAGCACCACATCACACCTACTCTAAAATTGACCACATAATTGGAAGTAAAGCACTCCTCAGCAAATGCAAAACAAGTGAAATCATAACAAACAGTCTCTCAGACCATAGTGCAATCAAGTTAGAACTCAGAATTCAGAAACTAACTCAGAACTGCACAGCTTCATGGAAACTGACAACTGGCTCTTGAATGTTGACTAGATAAACAATGAAATGAAGGCAGTAATAAAGAAGTTCTTCAAAACCAATGAGAACGAAGACACAACATACCAGAATCTCTGGGACACATTTAAAGCAGTCTCTAGAGGAAAATATATATCAATAAGTGCCCACGTGAGAAGAGTGGAGAGATCCAAAATTGACACCCTATCATCAAAATTGAAAGAACTGGAGGAGCAAGATTAAAAAAAAAAAAAAACTCAAAACCTAGCAGAAGACAAGAAATAACTAAGATCAGAGCAGAACTGAAGGAGATAGAGACACGAAAAACCCTTCAAATAATCAATAAATCCAAGAGCTGGTTTTTTTAAAAAGTCAACAAAATAGACAGACCACTAGCCAGATTGAAAAAAAAGAAAAGAGAGAATAACCAAATAGATGCAATAAAAAAACGATAAAGGGAAAATCACCACAGATTCCACAGAAATTCAAACCATCATCAGAGAATATTACAAACAACTCTATGCACATAAGCTAGTAAACCTGGAAGAAATGGATAAATTCCTGGACTCCTGTGTCCTCCCAAGCCTAAACCAGTAGGAAGTTGAAACTATGAATAGACCGATAACAAGGTCTGAAGTTGAGGCAGCAATTAAGAGCCTACCACACAAAAAAAGCCCAGGTCCAGATGGGTTCACAGCCGAATTCTACCAGACACACAAAGAGGAACTCTTACCATACCTCCTAAAACTATTCCAAATAATCCAAAAAGAGGGAATCCTTCCCAAATCATTTTATGAGACCAACATCATCCTGATACCAAAAGCCAGCAGAGACTCAACAAGAAAAGAAAACTTCAGGCCAATATCCATGATGAACATAGATGCAAAAATCTTCAATAAAATACTGGCAAGCCAACAGCAACAGCACATCAAAAAGCTTATCCACAATAATCAAGTAGGATTCATCCCAGGGATGCAAGGCCAGTTCAACATACGCAAGTCTATAAACGTAATTCACCACATAAACAGAACCAAAGACAAAAACCACATGATTATCTCAATTGATGCAGAGAAGGCCTTTGACAAAATTCAACAGCCCTTTATGCTAAAAACCCTCAATAAACTCGGTATTGATGGAACGTATCTCAAAATAGTAAAAGCTATTTATGACAAACCAACAGCCAATATCATACTGAATGGGCAAAAACTGGAAGCATTCCCTTTGAAATCTGGCACTAGACAAGGATGCCCTCTCTCACCACTCCTATTCAATATAGTACTGGAAGTTCTAGCCAGAGCAATCAGGCAAGAAAAAGAAATAAAGGGTATTCAAATAGGAAAGGAGGAAGCCAAGTTGTCTCTATCTGCAGACGACATGATAGTATATCTAGAAGACCCCAACGTCTCAGCCCAAAAACTCCTGAAGCTGATAAGCAACTTCAGCAAAGTCTCAGGATACAAAATCAACGTGCAAAAATCACAAGCATTCCTATACACATTCCTATACAGCAGACTGAAAGAGAGCCAAATCAAAAACGAACTGCCATTCACAATTGCTACAAAGAGAATAAAATACCTAGGAATACAACTAACAAGGAACGTAAAGGACCTCTTCAAGAGAACTACAAACCACTGCTCAACGAAATAAGAGAAGACACAAACAGATGGAGAAACATTCCATATTCGTGGTTGGGAAGAATCAATATCGTGAAAATGGCCATACTACCCAAAGTAATTTACAGATTCAACGCTATCCCCATCAAGCTACCAATGACTTTCTTCACAGAACTGGAAAAACCCACCTTAAAATTCATATGGAACCAAAAGAGAACCCACATAGCTAAGTCAACTCTAAGCAAAAATAACACAGCAGGAGCCATCACACTACTGGACTTCAAACTATACTACAAGCTACAGTAATCAAAACAGCATGGTACTGATACCAAAACAGAGATATAGACCAATGGAACAAAACAGAGGCATCAGAGGCAACACAACATATCTACAACCATACAATCTTTGATAAACCTGACAAAAACAAGCAATGGGGAAATGATTCCCTGTTTAATAAATGGTGTTGGGAAAACTGGCTAGCCATGTGCAGAAAGCAGAAACTGGACCCCTTCCTGACACCTTACACTAAAATTAATTCCAGGTGGATTAAAGACTTAAACATAAGACCTGGCACCATAAAAACTCTAGAAGAAAATCTAGGCAAAACCATTCAGGACATAGGAGTAGGCAAGGACTTCATGACCAAAACACCAAAAGCATTGGCAACAAAAGCCAAAATAGATAAATGGGACCTAATCAAACTTCACAGCTTCTGCACAGCAAAAGAAACACTCATCAGAGTGAATCAGCAACCAACAGAATGGGAAAAAAGTTTTGCAGTTTACCCATCTGACAAAGGGCTGATATCCAGAATTTACAAAGAACTCAGATTTATAAGAAAAAAACAAACAAGCCCATTCAAAAATGGGCAAAAGATATGAACAGACACTTTACAAAAGAAGACATACATGAGGCCAACAAACATATGAAAAAATGCTCATCATCACTGGTCATTAGAGAAATGCAAATCAAAACTACATTGAGATACTATCTCACATCAGTTAGAATGGCGATCATTAAAAAAATCTGGGGACAACAGATGCTGGAGAGGATGTGGAGAAATAGAAACACTTTTACACTGCTGGTTCAACTATTGTGGAAGACAGTGTGGCGATTCCTCAAGGACCTAGAAATAGAAATTCCATTTGATCCAGCAATCCCATTACAGCAATCCCAATATAGTCCTTTGGATATATATATATATATATCCCATATATATCCAAAGGACTATAAATCATTCTACTATAAGGACACATGCACACGAATGTTCATTGCAGCACTGTTTACAATAGCAAAGACCTGGAACCAACCCAAATGCCCATCGATGATAGACTGGACTGGGAAAATGTGGCACATATACACCATGGAATATTGTGCAGCAATCAAAAATGATGAGTTCGTGTCGTTTGTAGGGACATGAATGAATCTGAAGAACATCATTCTCAGACACAAGATTAGAAAATGAAATACCACATGTTCTCACTCATAGGTGGGTGATGAACAATGAGAACACATGGACACAGGGAGGGGAGCACTACACACTGGGGTCTATTGGGGGGAATAAGGGAGGGACAGCAGGGGGGGCAGTTGGGGAGGGATAGCATGGGGAGAAATGCCAGATGTGGGTGAAGGGGAGGAAGGCAGCAAATCACACTGCCACATGTGTACCTATGCAACTATCTTGCATGTTCTGCACATGTACCCCAAAACCTAAAATGCAATTTAAAAAATAAATAAATCTCAAGAGAGAAAGAGAAAGACACTGTTGATATTGTTCCTCTGGGAACCCTAACTAATACACCATCCATAGGAATGGCTCCCCACTGTCATGCATCCCACATTCCACATCATACTCGGTGAAGCCTCTGCTATTCTCTTACCTACCAAAGTGCATATGTCCTATCCTGCTGACTAGGCTGTAAGGTCCTTGTGAGCCAGTGCTATGTCTCCATCATCAGTGTATTTCTTGTATTACATTAGGTATTTCTCCTAATGCTATCCCTCCTCTAGGCCCCCCACTACCTCCCAATAGGTTCCAGTGTGTGATGTTTCCCTTCCTGTGTCCATGTGTTCTCATTTTTCAACTCCCACTTGTGAGTGAGAACATGTTAGTTTGCTAAGAATAATGGTTTCCAGCTTCATCCATGTCCCTGTAAAGGATGTGAACTCATCCTTTTTTATGGCTGCATAGTATTCCATGGTGTATATGTGCCACATTTTCTTTATCCAGTCTATCATTCTTCATCAATGTATTTCTAACATTCAGCAGAGTACCTGCAAGTGCTCAATAAGGATATGTTGTTGAATGAGGCTGCACTTTTAGTGACAGTGCTCTTGATGCTGAACGCTTCGTTTGACTCATCTGTAGGTTCATATCCAAATTAGCACATCAATTAGGAAGAACATGGAGGAAAAAAAAAAGAAAACAGCCCTTACTCGTTGTTTTCAATTACAAGGAAACTTTACACAGCTACCTGCAGACTTGTCAAAGGCAATTTATTATTCATAATTAATCAAGCAGGCCACCATAGTCAAGGTGCCACAATGATGGATTTCGCCTACATTGTATCCAAAATTAAAATCAAGAATTCTCTTTTGAAATAAGATATATTCAAATAGAAAAAAATTATAAAGAAAAACTTATCTGTGATCATCACCCTCCCTGTACTCCAAATGTGTGTTGAATTTTAATGTCTGCTTTAAAGAGGAAATTATGACCCTCAACCCCAAGATTAAAATATCATTTCTGAAAATCAGATTGAATCTTAGATTAGAAACTTCTGCAAACTTCTTCCACAAAAGTTTTTTTTTTTAAATCATTTGCCATATTTTTTAAAGATTACAAGATGAATTCATCTTTGACTAGTCAATCTGAATCCTCAGGTGAATAAAGAACCAATTGGTTTAGTTTTCCGATCAATAAGACTATTTTCAATGAGCACCCAAGACCAATGATCCTGTCCCCTAGGAAAACTGATTTATAAGCATGTCAAATGGAGATTTTATTTCATCCTGCCTTCAGCTGTCAACCAAGAACTTAGCGGCTCTCCCCGGGGAGCAAGGAGGCAAAACAGTAGGAGGCCGTCAGAGGTCAGCCTTGAAAGCAGGAAACACTCAGCTTTGACCTGGTCTATTGAAATCAATACAGCATGGCATAGAGAAAGGAAGCAGATGGCAGAGTATACTTACGTCAATATTTTTCTTTATTACAGAATTTGCATTAAATTTTGTTAAAGGACAAGTGGATTAAATTGACCATCAGAGATACAAAAGATGCATGCTGTGAATCATATCTTAAATGAATTTCAATCAACACTATAGGATTTACGGTAGAGGCTTATTTTTCTTTGAACAAACATATCTTTTTTTTCCTATTGTATGTTATGTAGAAAAATACAGTGTAAGGCATGAAAAAGAGAAACATAACATGTAGCCCCACCGTCAAATGATGCCATCATTAACATTGGAGCATATTTGATCACAATAGTTTCTCTATGCATTTTTTATCATTGCGAATTCTGCTTTTTTCACTTACACTATAGTAAAATAATTTTCTGTTATTACCTTTCTCTTACTAATAGGGATTCCTATTATCAACATGTTGAAAGGTTAAGCGTTTTCTAAACCCCAGGGCTCATAAGCACTGGAGCTGATCTCCCTACATCCAAAGACCATACTCTTTGCACTACATCAAACTACCTTAAAAAGGGTTATTCTTTTTGGCTCAGTAAATCACCTTTTGGGAATCTATATGGAATCTGAAATGTATGAAATGAGCCTGGGACATCTTGAGATACAAGAAGGCAAGAAGCTACTGAAGACTAAATAGGTCATGTCAAACAGAGGCCAACTTGAAAAAGATCCAAATGACAAAACATGACTGCCTAAAAAATAATACTCTCAGTTCAATCATCAAACATAAAAATCAATGAGATGATAATGATATTTGTTAAAAAATTTATTTATAAGAACACCAACTCATTACTCTGAAAGCTGATAAATGTATAGAAAGAATCAAGAATTTTTCCTGTCTTTCTTGTACAAACTGTAATTCAGGGCAGTCAAATACTTAATGAGGATAAGTTTTTATAGAAGAATTATGGGTAACTAATGCAGAAGGAAGGACACATTAAGAAAACTGCCATTTCAATCCCTCGTGAAATGCTGGATCTGGCAATGGTTGTCAGTGAATGTTAAAAACACAGGTGAAACACGTGGGAGACTTTTAGAAGACGGAACCTTCTGACATCACCAGGACTGATTCCTGACATTACCAAAGTGGAGCAAACAGACATCATGAGTCCATGGTGTGACTCCACAGGAAGTGCATAGCATCAGAAATATTATAACCCAAAAAGCATTTTAACCTTAATCATTTCAAGGCCCAGACCTAACTATCAGTTTATAGATAAAAATAGAAAAAAACAGAGGAACAAGTTAAAAACATCACAGAGAAACAATTATGCAAATCTAGAATGTAGGATAATGTGATTTTTCCAACAAATTCAATAGCATGAAAACAAGGAACGAAAAGGAGGGACAATGTAGACTACAATAGCTAAGAGATATTATTATTAATATTATTCCAATAGACCAACTGCAAAAGAACTATTTAAGACAATTAAAGACATTTGAATATGAATGGATATTAGAATACTTTTGATACTTTTGTTATTTGGTATGATAATAGCTAGGTGGTTATTTTTTGTCTTAATGCTTAAATGCATGTAAAGAATTTACAAAGAAAATAATATGATATCTAGTATTTGCTTCCAATGTTCCAGGATAAAAAGTGTGTGTGTGTGTGTGTGTGTGTGTGTGTGTGTGTGTGTGTGTATGCTGTGAGAGGGAGGAGGTGGAGATGAGTAGATGAAACAAGTCTTGCAAATTGTTGACAGCTGCTGAAGCTGACAGATGAGTCCATGAAGGTTCATTATCCTATTCTCTCTGCTTTCTGCATGTTTGGAACATTCCTAATTTTAAAAACCCTAAAAATTATGCCTATGAGTACCTCAAAACCTGTAAAAAATGAAATTCCATATATGCCAGGACTGGAAAGATATGGAATAGATAACTGTAAAAAAAAAAAATCTGTGAGGAAATCCTACTCCATATGCTATATGCTGATTTCTGATCTGTATTTGAAGTGGAATCACTCCAATATTATCTGATTCATTTTGAAATTGATGATTAAAAGATTAAGTCACCTTCTACATATTTTGGCACCTTACACTCTCACCAATGTAAAGTATTAATAGAAGGAACATCAAAACTATCAATCTAAGAAATTCGGTGAATCAAGAGGTCTGTGATATGCTCAGTAAACATATCTTTGTTGTGGCAATGAAATAATTTGAAGATGGAAAGAGAATGTAAATTCTGCAGAATAATTTTCTGTGCTCCTCTTTAAATAGGTTAAGGTGCAAATTTGGTTTTTTGAAAATCTGAAGCTGTGGATCACAAAACAAAGCAAAATTAATTGTGAATGAAGGGAAGAAAAGATCACTTGTAATGACACTTCTTTTCCAGGGATACAGTTAAGCAAGCCAATAGCCTTCAGAGGGTAAAAATAAGTCCGTTCACTAATGCCCACACACATTCCATATAATGACAGCTGGAGATCTAATTTTAAAAACATGCTACATTGTAAAAATACTTTGGAAACATCTAACTAAACAGTGGATTAGAACTTGATTAAAAATAAGTGATTGAAATGCCAAAAGCTCATTAAACGGAAGATGCTATGTGGAGTTGGCTACTCAAAGAAACGAAGCCCTTCTGGTCCGGCAAAATATTTTCAGTTAAAAGAAACTACTGAATATTTTAATTTTCAGTTTGTGAGGGACAAATTATTATACTTAATCACTGGTTTGTTTTAATCCCCAGAATTATAACAATTAGGAAAATAAAGGCATTTATAAGATGCTCAAAGCAGGGCACACTCTCAGGACAGGCTCCCAGGAACCAGAATCTGAGACGGAAGGTTACATGCAGGAGCTTCATTGAGGAATGTTCTCAGAAGCATCACCTGGGAGGGGTGAGGAAGGCAGGATTGGGCACATGGAGAAGCAGAACTGTGATGCATTGAGAAGATCAGAGCAGAAAGGCCCTTCAGAGCTTTCTTAATCTAGGCAAAGGGGCCAGGCCATGGCATTCTCACATAAACCCAATGCCAGTGGAAATGAAAATATTGGACAAAGTAGCTCCTTTTGGCCAAGAGTCAATCCCAAGAGGGACTCACGAATGAGTATGTTTGCAGGACTCTTCTGCAGGAGTCGGAAGCCAATTCTTCTGACTGCCAGGAAATGAACGCTTTGATCCTGAAGGAGACATGTTGGGAGTGTGTCCCCCTTCACATTGCAGTCCCACCTTAGCCTCACTCCTTCGTGTAGTAACTTCATCCCCTCTGAGATTAGCTCCATAGGATTCCCAATGATCTCTTTTTCTTTGGAAACTGATAAGAGGAAGGTTATTGGGACAAATCTCACCCCTTTCAGTGACTCCAGCTGGTGTCATGATCTCCCTCCTCGGCTATTATACTTTTAAACAGCACTGCTGTGGTCTGGGTGGCTTTCCTGGTGGGGTAATCATGATTTTCATCCCAGGGAGAGCCCTGGGTCACCATGAAAGCGTGGCTTGGCGGCATAACCAAGTTCCAGCCATGGCTACTGCACTTGCCAATTTACCATCAAGATCTGGCAAGGGGGTATGAAGAGACAACCTAATGAGTCACCTGGGTGGCTGTGGTCGCAACTGGACAGCAGCTATAGTTTAAAGTGTAATGGGATTCTTGCTGTGTTCACTGGTAGCAGCATCGTCCCCTTGGAGATAAGGACCCAGGAGGGACTAAATGTCTTTCTCCAGGAAAGCACAAATTCCTCAAGCAGATCATTGGGAGTAATGGTAGTGGAGCCAGACCTACTTCCAATCATTCTTTTCTTTTCTTTTCTTTTTTTGAGACCAAATCTCACTCTGTCACACAGGCTAGAGTGCAAATGGTGCAATCTTGGCTCACTGTAACCTCCCAGTTCAAAAGATTCTCTGCCTTGGCCTCTGGAGTAGCTGGGACTACAGGCAGACTCCACCATGCCTGGCTAATATTTGTATTTGTTGTAGAGACGGGGTTTCACCATGTTGGCCAGGTTGGTCTCAAACTCCTGACCTCAAGTGATCCACTTGCCTTGGCCTCCACAAGTGCTGGGATTATAGGCATGAGCCACCACACCTGGCCCCAATCATTGTTTTCTGGGCCCTTCAATCCCACCCACTGGGAATGTAGCACTATAGAATGGGCATTGGTTCAATGCCATCCTGTCCTTATAATATATCATCTCCAGGCTAGCACCTTAGCTGGGCTTTCAAAAAACTCTAGCAGACAGGCAGTTTCTGGATGGTGTTATGTGATGAGACTAGTAGATTCTATCATCCTATGTCCATTGTTGTTTTTTCTTTGCTATAAAATGGGGACCAGTAGTCCACAGTCACATTTTGCAGCCATGTCAGTTTATCAAATAATCAGGTAAGCCTGCAGGTGGTCATGCTGCCTAAGTCCCTGTGGGTAGAAAAGGTAAAGCCATCTCTGGAATATGTGTCAGTTCCAGTCCAAATAAATTACTGCCATTTCCAGATTGAAAGGGATCCGATGTAATCAAACTGCTAACAAGTGGCTGGCTAGTCTCCTCAGGGGCTGTGTTTGTTGAAGAGCTCGGTGTTGACTTCTGTTGCCGGCTAGTTGGACATTTGGTAGTGGTAATAGATATATTAAGTAATTAACTTCATGGAGACCCACTGTCAATTATCAGGACCTCTGATTTTGAAGGGGGCCAGAACGATGATTAAATGGGGACATGATGGGGACCACTACCCTCGTAGTGTTGAGCATGTTTAGAGTGGCAGACTTCCTGGGCATTCCCCTGGATGTACTATTGTTTTTCATTTATTCTCTAGGCCATGGTAAGAAAGTTTCAGAGGCTTCTGTTAGCCCTCTTCACTACAGACCATACTGGTTGGCCCTACAAACCAAGGAGCTAATGAGAAGATTATGCTGACTACAATGGGTTTCAATTATACATCCAGGGACTGAACAAGTGACCACCAGACCGGGTCTGGACTTCTTATTTCTTACTCCTCATAAACTCCCACTTCTGCAAGGGGCCTGGATGAAACAAAACTTCCTGAATATCAGTGGAGTTTGGACCATGCCCAAGAGTCCTCAAAATATCTAGGATTGCCCTTTTTCCCACTGAACTGTTACCCAAGTAAATGGCCGCGGATCCCTTTGAGTAAAGACTGGGGAAATTGTTATCATATGCACTTGCCACAGTATAGCAGGCTCCTTCCTCAAACCAGCCTCTCCAGTCAACAGGTTCTGGGTCAAAGGACAGCCTCAGATCTGGAACTTAACCATGACTCTTCAGTGAAGTGTTGGTGTTATTCTTCTTATCTGCCCTGCATCTTACCCTTAATCACACTGTGGTCTAGTAACCATCTCCATAGCTCTCTGTGGGTGAGGCCCAGGCTGCCACTCCAACCTTTCCATTCATGATAATATTGGCACCCTTCTTGCTCTGCTACCTATGTTCTGCCCTCCAGCTTCTACCATTGCTTTTAGAGATCCCAGTTCTATAACAGCACGGTCTACAGTATCAGCCCTCCCCTAGAGGGACAGCCACCACTGAGTTTCTCATTGACACATTGCCCCTCTCACCAGCTCATTCCTTACAGCTTTGGTTAGTGGTCTGCCTTCTGGGCGCCCCTGTGAAGCACAGTGAACTGGTGGATTGTTTGGTCTTACAAAGTACAGTAGGCCCCCATTATCTGTGGGGAACACGTTCCAAGACCACCCAGAGGTGGATGCATGAAACTGTGAATAGTACCAAACCCCATACACATGATGTTTTTTCCTAGACATGTACTGTGGTACTTTTGTAGTTTGAGGTACAACAGCAAAACTAGCACATATTTCTATGTCCTTCTTCACAATTTCACAGGTAAAAAATTTGTTCTTATCATCTTAGCAACCTCAGCATACAATTTTTTTTCCTTAAGAACTTTTGCCTTGTAGTTTGAGGTACAACAGCAAAACTAGCACACATTTCTTTGTCCTTCTTCACAATTTCACAGGTAAAAAATTTGTTCTCACCATCTTAGCAACCTCAGCATACAATTTTTTTTTCCTTAAGAACTTTTACCTTTTCACTTTAAGGAAGCACTTTATGGCTTCCTTTTGCCATATTTGAATTGCCAGCATTACCCCTCTTGTGCTTTGGAGCCATTATTAGGAAAAATGAGGGTGCCTTGAACACAAGCACTGCGACACCTTGATGGTCAATCTGATCACTGAGATGGTGAAGAGGCTAACTGGAGGGAAGTGTAGATGGTGGAGGGAAGTGTAGACAGTGAAGAGGTGTAGACGGTGTGTATCCACTGGACAAAGGGATAATTCACACCCTGGGGAGACAGTGAAACAGTGCAAGACTTCATCACACTACTCAGAACAAGGTGCAATTTAAAACTTATGAATCGTTTCTTTCTGGAATCTTCTATTTAACATTTTAAGCCCATAGCTGATGAAGGATAACCAAACTGTGGGAAGCAAAACCATGGATAGGGAGAACCAGTGTACAGTTTTCCCTCAGTATCCATAAAGGATTGGTTCCAGAACCTCCCTTGGATACAAAAATCTGTAGATACTCAAGTCGGTGATATAAAATGGCCTAGGATTTGCGTATAACCTACACACAACCTCCCATATACTTTAAATCACCTCTAGATTACTAATAATACCTGATACCATGTGAATGCTATGTAAATAGTTACTATACTGTATTGACTAGGGAATCGTGACAAGGAAAAAATGTCTGTACATGTTCAGTATGGGATGCTACATTTTCCCCAAATACTGAATATTTTCAATCCCCGGTTGGTTGCACACAGATACAGAGAGCTGACTGCATATCCACCATAGCATTCCTGCTTCTCTGAGCCTTTCACTCCCTTCATGATCTGCTAAGGCATTTATCACATATCTCCTCCACATGGTTGATCATTGCATTTCTAAGAAAGAAAAGAGTCAACCAAGCAGAATGCTAAATTCTCTACCTCAGGGGGTGCACCCATGTAAAGTTTCCAGTATCCAACTATATATTGTGTCCTTCTTAACTCAGACCCTTTAGGATTCATCCCATATATATTATTTCACTCCTGCTAGTACTTGCCAGCTCAGTTTTACATCTTCTTTAGTGTCTATTTTTTCCTTCCTTATCACAATCAGCACTTCTCCTGTTAAGTTTTCTTGTACTTGGCTCCAGTTCAGGGGTCAGCAAACTTTGCCTGTAAAGAGCCCAATAGTAAACATTTTAGGTTTTGTGGGCCATATGGACTTGGTCATGACTACTCAATTCTCCCATTATAGCATGAAGGCAGCCATAGGCAATGTGTCATTGAATGCATGTGGTTGTATTCCAATAAAACTTTATTTACCAAAATAGACTGGGAGCTGAATTTGGTCAGGAGACTGCAGTTGCTGATCCCTATTCTACTTACCAACCTAGTGTCCAGGAAGAGAGTCAGGATCAACCCTGAGTTAAGAACATGCTGTCTGGCAAGAAAAAGCTCCTGCGTGCTTCAAGCAAGGGTAGCACTAGCTTTAAACAGGGAGCAGTAGGCCCAGAGGGTTCAGAGGAATCTGAGGCTTAGAGACTTTTGGTGCAGGGACACATATCCTTATCCCAAATCTCAGCATCTCGCTCCTTCCCAGTCAGGGTCCTGGCCTTGGCATAGCATACTTGATGGGGTTGAATATTTTAACCTTCTCTGGCCTTATAATTAAGTCCTAGGCTTGATCCTGGCTTTTTTCTGCTTCTGGCTGCAGGAGATGAGAATCTCTTTATAAACTGCCATAGGCCCTCTGGCTTTCACACTTAGCCTTAAATTGGTGATTAATCATTGTATCCTTTCATCCCCTTTCTCTAATTCACTTTATAGCACTCAGAAACAGCCATCCAATTCCACTGCACTTGTAATTACCACTTCCCCTGAACCTCTAGATACCTCAGAGACTGGATCTACCAATGCATGGCCTTCCAAGAGCTACACCACAGTGAAAGTTGCAACCATTGCATCTTTACAGCCTGTCAGGGGCTGTAGGTACTCCACCCACCCACCCCTAGTGATGGTGCCTTCCCTGCTGGCAGGTCAGCTGGTGACCCAGCTCCAGATCCTAGAGTCTCCTTCCTTGGACCATTCCTAGCACCAGTGGTTTTAACTATGCTTACCTGAGAAACAAGGTCTGAGGTGGAGATTTACATGCAGAACTTTCATTTAGGGGTGCTTTTAGGATCAGTACCTATAAGGAAGTAAAAGAAAAAGGATTCCATAGGGGGAGAAATAGAATTATGATTCAGTTGCAATAAAGGCTTTGGCAAACCCATGGACTGCTGTCACAGTTGTCTAGACAAGGCAAGGGGCCAGCCAGCCACGGGATGCACGCTGCCCTCCGAACCCCAATAGCAGATGGGGTATTGCCTTGGGCAGGGCAGTTTTCTTCTGCTAAGGGAGGAATTCTCAAAAACAGACTCATCTGTGAGACAACAAAAGCCAGCACTCCTGGCAACTGGGGGAATTAATGCCTGAGTCCTGGAGGGGAGATGGGGGCTGCACACCACAGCATCCACTACAAGCCTGTGGAGTTGTTGAGCTCATGTCCACAGTAAGCACGTCAGATAGGCATCCTTGGTCCCGGTTTTACTGTCTCAACCTAGTTACCAGGAATCCTGGGAGAAGCCCTGGGTTCAACTAATTGTTGCAACTGTAATTGTTGTTCCTAAGGAATTCTAGATGATAAAGGCAATAAAGTAGCAGTGATTTATTGTATAGAGAAACTTTAAAATCCACTTTTGAAGGGTAAAGTAACAAGAAAGAGGAAGGAAAGAATGAAGAAAAGAAAGAAAGGGGAGAGAAGGGGAGGGAAGGGGAGGGGAGGTATGGGACAGGAGGGGAGGGAAAAGGGGAAAGAGAAAGGGGAAAAGGAAGAAGGGGGAAGGGGAAAAAGGAAAAAAAGAAAAATCAAGTCCTCTCAACTCACTAGAGCAGCCATATCTACTTAACTATATACAGATATTATAAAAAGTTATTTTTCTACTTCCCTGCCTTTTAACAAATAACATTTTCTGCTTTTTGGCCGGGGAGAGGATATATAAAGTACTATGAAGTCAAGTTTGTGACAGTGACAAACTTAAAGAGGTTACAATTTTGAAATATATAAGTTGGAAATATATATAAATTTAGGTTGGAATCAACAAAATACTTATTAATGTGTGTGACATGTATAGATGTCCAAATAAATGTAATTTACTCCCCATAAAGTCAGAATAATTGTGTAGGTAGAGTTAGAAAAAAAATCATTGGGATTGAAGCTGCAAATTATTATAACATCGCATAGAAACTGATAGTTGAAATAATTTTGAGATTCTCAAGTACTGTCATAATACTTGCATAATTTGAAATTCTGATGAATTCTTCAGAAGTTTATTTCCAAGTACCTGTAATCTTTTCATGTTGTTCAACATCAATTCAGAGCCAGGACTTATCTTCAGGCAACTCTAGGCTTGTTTCTCTGTGAAATTCTGTAAGTTTGAGATTAGAAACATGAAAACAATCAGTTGGGGCTCTTTTTGGCAGATTTTGAAATGTTGCCATTTGTTCAGTTTCTATCCCTATAAATGTAGTAGGTAATGGATCTTATTGGTATCCAAAACATATCATCTCACCTTATATTTATTCTTCAGGAAATTAGGCTCATGGCTAAGTAGATTTTCAACAAGTTAAATACAAACTTTCTGTACCTTCATTGAGATGTTTGTTGATGCTGTGGGGTTCATCTTGAAACACACACACATTCCATACATCTAACACGTCTTCAAACAAAATGAACATTAGGACTTTATATTGCAGGCAACAGCCATAGGCAGAAAGCTAGAGGCCACTGCTCCAACCCTGAGGTCCTCTAAAGTTGATTGCAAAGCAAATGCTAAGCAAAGATGTTTCTAGATCTCTAGATGTCTGCTTCTTGCTCATAAAGCTGAAAGGATGAATTGAAAGCATGTGGGCACAATCCCTAGCTTGGTGCCGGCACAGAAGCTCAATAAGGTCCACAATCCCTCGCCTACAGTCCCAAATCCCAGAGCTCTGAACACTGAAACATTTTTGGTAAATCCTTTGGCATCAAAACCTGTCCAGACAGAAGGCTCTTTCTAGGCCTTAGTATGAATGGAATATATCCCTCTCTAGAAGTATAAATATGTTTGATTATCAGATGGTCCTCCAGGTCTTACGGCCCGACATTATCTACGGTATATGCACCCCATTAAATTCCTAAAACTCCAAATATATGAGTCTCTACACTCTGGCTTGAAAGGCTTTCAGCTGAAGGTTTGTGGATCTGTCCTTGGTGGCTCTGTGCTCCTTCCTTTTGCTGGTCGTGGCCCCTCTCCTTCCTCCCAGCCATGATTAGTCTATCTGAAATAAAAGCTGCACTTGCTCAGACATCTGTGTCACCACCTGTTAGGCACCTTATCACAGATTTTTTTAGAAAGCCTGTGATGACCCTGGAAAGGATTGGCAGAGCCTTGTTTTAAAGATGAGGAATCTGAGACTGCACTCCAGCCTGGGCAGCAGAGTGAGACTCTGTCTCAAAAAAAAAAAAAAGAAAAGAAAAGAAAGAAAAAGAAAAAAGAACGCAGGAGAAGAAATCGTCATCTCTGGCTTCCCTTTGGGTCTCCTTAAAAAAGTTACTGAACTCCTCTGAGCATATTTCCTCATCTGCAAAATACAAAACCTATCTATACCCCACAGTGGAGAATCATAAAACAGCACTTTACACTCAGCAAAACAAAAATGCATGCTACACAAAGCAGAAAGTTTACACTGACACTGTTCAGTCCGTAGACAGGCAGCAAAGCAGCTAGGGGCTTCTGTAACACGCGTGGAAAGGGACAAGATTATGTTCTCACTTTACGTTTTCTCACGTTTGATCCCAGTCAAGCTAAAGACACAAACACTTCCCAGCACCATCTGGTCCTGCGATGCCTCCCGGGAGGAGACTCCACACAAATCACTCTGCAGCAGCCAGCGCTGGCTTGGTACTGATGAAGAAAGACCTTTAACATGACGACTGTGGCATCCATTTAGACAACTGTTTTATGAACAATAGATGCTGTGGGAGGATGAGGGGTGTATATTCATACAGATTGGATTAAATATGTTCATCAAAAAGAAATGTGAATAAAAATTTAGAGAAACAATGATGTCATGCCTGTATCAAAACATCTCATGTACCCCACAAGCATATATACCGCCTATGCAGCCACAAAAGTGTTTTTAAAAATGGAGGAACAAAAGCGCTATGTCAATACCACAGTGAGGGTAGGGAAATGTGAGAACGGAAGCATTCGCCAGGCTTTATGCTTGTATCTTTGTTTGGCAGGTTTTGCCCACACATGTGTTCATTTCTCCAGTGCGATAGGCATTAAGATACCCGAAAAGGGACATGTAGCTGTGAAAACACCAAAACAGGGAGAACTGCTAGAAAATGACTATGTGTGAATGGACCAGGAAGCCCAAGGAATCCTAATACAGCAAACAGGGAGTGGGGAACAGGGTGTACCCAGAGAAAGATAAACACACCCAAAGGAATGACAAGCAAATAAAATATCAAAGACATCTCCACACTTTCTTGTACCACCAAGAGGCTCCCTCAAAATAACAAGTCCATTTGTCATATTCCTTGTCTTGTCACTTCACTATCAGGAGATAAGGTTTAAATGTCTTTTTGTTTGCCACGCCCCCACTCCAACCGGCAAATAGAATTCTACTCTAGAAAAATAAATAAATTGAATTTTCTAAAATTACAGTGTGGATAGAAGTGAGACAATGGATTGTTCCACAAACCCAAAATCAAAACTAAGATGTCTCTTGAAGCCTGAAAGCAGTAGCTAAATAAATGAAGAGGCTGGGTGTCGTAGCTCACACCTGTAAATCCTAGCACTTTGGGAGGCTGAGGCATGAGGATTGCTTCAGCCCAGGAGTTCAAGACCAGCCTGGGCAACATAGTGAGACTCTCTCTCTCTCTCATAGTGAGACTCTCTCTCTCTCTCTCTCTCTCTCTCAAAAAAAAAAAAAAAATTAGCCGGGCATGGTGGCACAGATCTGTAGTCCCACCTACTGGGGAGGCTGAGATAGGAAGATCACTTTAGCCTGGGGGGGGGTCGAGGCTACAGTGAGCAGTGATCACTCCACTGCATCCAGCCTGGGCAACAGAGCAAGACCCTGTCTCAAAAATGAAATAAATAAATATAGTATTAGTATTTTAGGTCAGTAAACATGCTGTTCTCATTGCCTTCCATGCCCCCGACCAGGTAAAAGAGATGACAAATTAAAAGGCGGCATAAATATAAATTAAAAACATACCACATGCAAAGCACTACACCATTTTTTCAGGATATAGATTTAAAGATGTGGCAAACACAGCAGATTGGGTCTTTGTGTGGGGAGAATGGCAGAAAACAGGATGATGGAGCAAAATTAAAACCAAGGAGCTCTCATTGTTGGACAATAGTGAACCTGGGCACTAATGAGATATAATTAATTCAACTCTGCATCCAAAATTTAAAGAAAAAGACTTATGTCTAGCAAATGAGCTCTGGTTAATACATAGTGAGGGCAGCCACATTCTCCTGGCATACTTGAACTCACTACTCAGAATACTGCACTGGCTGAGACTCACCATGCCTTACTCAGTGTGGCACGTTTGCTCTGTAAAAGAGAACTTTAAGCATTAACACTGTGCTGGGGATTTAACGAGTGATTGGTCCTTTAGCAGATTTATTTAACCCCAACAACCTGTGAGATAATAAACACCTCTATTTCACAGATTTAAAAAGCCAAGTCACTTTTCCAAGGTCACAAAGATAACTAAACGAATTTGAACTTCATGTATAGCTTCATTTTCAACATATTAGTGCGTTCCCCTAAGCCACCTAAACTGAGAATTTCTCCAGAGATTTGACCCTGAGGTAGCCTTTCTAAAATGATACCTAAACTTTCCTCCTAAACTAACTGCGCCACTGGAAACTGCGTCAGCAGTCACGTGATGCATTCATGTTTAGAAAGAGAAAGCCTCTGCAGCAAGCTCTTCACGTGCTCTTTAACTCAGCCTGGATTTAATGCAAGTGCTCAGAAATATTCACCACCTCCTGTGCCACGATACACTCGATGAGTGACATTAAACTTTGTCCCTACATGAGCCTTTAAGCTCCCTTACATAGGTCCCAGTGCCATGACATGGTGAGTTACTCGGAAAGTTAAACTAAGTTTGGGGCACACAGGTCACTTCTGATTTCTCACATTATTCTGACAACTGTGTAAGTCATTTAAAGCTGAGGCGATGAGGCAACTGTCAGGCAGCAGTGCACGTCCCAGGGTCCAGTAGACACAAGACTTACCTTGTGAAAACATTACCTTTAAGCACTATTCAAAAATGACATCTGAAAACACATAGGATTCTAACTTTTATTATTAGGTTAGAACAAATGAAGTAGCAGCAAAAGGGTCTCTCATATGATCTGGCTTTCACTGGTCCTCAGGGCAAGGAGGAAACCTGGGCAAGAGACGATCGCTCAGTCCCAGCAGACTCTCAGAATCTCACTTGGGCCCGAAAGTGCATCTGCTTGGTGGCATTGTTCTTCATTCCTGTCTTCAGCATCCATTTCGACTTCATCCTTTGCACATACTGCATGTCTCGCTCTCGCACAAGAGCCGCTCCTATGGTTGGAAGCGGGTTAAGAAATTAGACAAAGGTCTGTTATTTGTGATCAGAGAAAATCCAACCTTGGCAGAGAATTCAAAAGGTTAGTCTGAGGTAACTGGGTTCTTGTATTTAAAACAGAGTTGCTAACTTGGGGTGCCTAAGCAATGGGCCTCAGGGGTCTCTGTGGGCCCCAGAATTGCATACCAGAACTTTTGTATATATATATTTCTCTGGGATTAGCATCTTTAGTTTTCATCATCTGGAAGAGTCTATAAGCCAAAAGGTGAAGCCCCATTAATCAGAAAGGCAGAAACTATAAATCAAGTCAGAAAATACTTCCTGATAAGAGTAAGATGAAGTCAAGTCTCTGCCAGATTCAAGTGGCCACACAGCTCACAGGCAGCCACAGTGACGGAAATCACATATAAAACAGTGGCATTTGAAACGCATTTTAGTTGCCTAGAGCTTTCCAGGCCGTGAAGGCAGCCCTCCTCTTTTCTTCTCCACAGTCCTCTGGTTGGAGAGATGTTTTCCCTGAAGATCTAAGGATAATCAGCTTCATCCAGCAGACACATCAGAATAGATTTTAAAAGTAACATATTGGGCCAGGCGCAGTGGCTCAAGCCTGTAATCCCAGCATTGGGAGGCCGAGGCAGGTGGATCACGAGGTCAAGAGATCGAGACCATGCTGGTCAACATGGTGAAACCCGTCTCTACTAAAAATACAAAAAAATTAGCTGGGCATGGTGGTGCGTGCCTGTAATCCCAGCTACTCAGGAGGCTGAGGCAGGAGAATTGCCTGAACCCAGGAGGCGGAGGTTGCGGTGAGCCGAGATTGCGCCATTGCACTCCAGCCTGGGTAACAAGAGTGAAACTTCGTCTCAAAACTAAATAAATAAAAGTAACATATTGATGAGGTTTCAAAGCTCAGTAATTGCAGTGGCATTCTTGACTCTTCTGACTCGTACTAAATTTTCTATGGGAAAATTAAAAAAACGGGGGGACTGATAGCTAACCTTGACTATGGGCATGCATTATGTCACACAAGCATGGCATTCAACCCACTCAGCTCTAAGAGGTAGGTCTTATTATTATCTGTTTTATAAATGAGGAAACAGAAGCTTATATTAATTAAATTACTCATGCTCATCATATACGAACCTCTAAGTACATAACATAAGTCACGTTTGACTCCACAGCTCAAGCTATTAACCACTAAGATACTATCTAATTCCTCTGCATAGCCTCCAGGATAATTTCAACCTTTGGTGATTACTAAATAATTATTTTTATAACTGTTATCTTCTGAAAAAGTTAATGATATATAAAATTGCTGTTCCAGAAATATGAAATTTTTAAGTCATAGGGCTTTGGGCTTATTGCCTTAAACATATCAAGTGGTAACAGAAGTCCCTGGAGCCAAGAGGTTGTTTCCCCTACAGAGAATCCACAGGACAATGTAAATGGAAACACCTTTCCCCAGACCCCTCCTAGAAATACAAGTTCTTAGACTGTCTGTAGCTATAAACATCAATGTACCTGTGCTGCCCGTCCAGCCCAGGGCTCTATACTGCTGAAGTACTCGGCCCACGGCCTTCCGATTTTTAGCAACGGCCACAGCTCTTGACAAGCCAAATCGCTGTTTGTAGTATCTCATCAAGGAGCGATGACCCACTCTGGCACCTGTATTTCAAAAGAGCAATACTGAAACACTGAGTTGGATAGGTTTTTCAAGGCAGAGCTATAAAGCAAGGGCTTTTCAAATCAGATCTTTTAGTATATCTAGATGGAAAATTGATATACCAGAAGAAACAGTTGTTCTACCTTCTAGAGAAAGACGAAGCAGCACGTAAAATAAAAATGAAAAAGTGAAAGAAAGCATCCAAGAAAAAGAAAACCAAACAATAGATTTTTAAAAAAGAGAATGGCAAGTCACTGTTAAGTGAACAAACTTAGCATTGTGTACTTACTTTCATACAATATGCCTCCCCAAAAATTCACATAGAAACCCCTACTAATGCAGATAACATGGCCCTAGAAGATAAGAGATTTTTAGTGTTTTATATATATAAATAAAAATTATAGATATATGTATGGGAAGAAGATTAAGCACAGACAATAGTTCTGATGTTTAGGTCTACAAGCCAGGGCCAGGATCTAAAACAGAAACCAATCCTTCCTTTGCTTAAATTCTCTATTGCAGTGATTCTCCAATGAGGATTTTACCCAGCAAGGGACATTTTTGGTTGTTACAGCTAGAGGGGTACTACTGGCACCTAGTGGGTAGAGGCCAGAGATGCTATTAAACTTCTTTAGATGCACAGGACAGCCTCCCATAACAAAGAATTACCTCATCCAAAATGTCAGTAGTGCCAAGGCTGAGAAACCCTGCCTATTGCTTCTAAATGATGGAAACCACCTGGTGAATTCAAATTTTAAAAGATTAAGCTGAATTCTGTCTATAGCTTTTGCTTATTTAGTAGGATCTAGTAAAACTATGTGAGTCAATCATGCTTTCAGAAATAAATTTCTAAATTTAATTTTCAAAGTATGCTGATGTCATTACAACATATGATTGTGTATCTCATTATCTTATAAGCCCATTAACTTGTAACAGAGTGAGAAAAAAGAAAACAGACTCTGCATATTTAAAATAAAAAACTATGAGAAAAAGGTATTGGCCATCGATTGGAAATTCTGTAACTGGGCTAATAAAAACCCGAGGTAAGCAAAGATATCTACTAAAGGAACAATTCAAGGTTCCTATTTAAGGGTGAGGAACATCTGATATATTCATCTAGCGGGTGGCAAACTACAGCTAGAGAACCAAATCTGGCCAACTGCCTGTTTTGGGTAGTATGACTGCAACATAGCCATGCTCATCTGTGTGGGTATCATCTCTAGCTGCTTTGGTGCTTGCTACAACGGCAGAGGTGGGAAGCTGCTGCAGAGACAGAATGGCACACAAAGTCGAAACAAATACCTCTGGCCCTTTCTGGGGAAAATGTCCCAACCCCTGTGTCATAGGCTCGTAGGAGATGACCTGAAGGGGCTGGCTTTAGAAATGACTCATTCCAGGCTTCATCAGAGCAGTGGCTCTCCAAAGGTGGTCCCCAGGCCAGTGTCATCAACATTACCTAAAAGCTTACTAAAGGCAAGCCGTCCTTCCACAAGAATATTAATTAGGACAAAACCAATCAAATACCTTCCCAGAGGGACATAACCAAGCAGATACTTAACAATAGCATATACATAAGACATGAAATAGCCATTTCCACTGAAAATGAATAAAAGATATGTGGCTAGGGTAGAACCCTGTATACAGTTTCCAGGAAAGGTTTCTATTTACATATGTCAAACCATGTCTTTCAGAACTTTTTGTGTAAAAAGACCATGAAAAAGATACTATAAATATTGTGGAAGTCTGTATTTGCTTTTAGGATCCAAACTTTTCATTTGCATGAGAAAATTATTTTGGTTAATTTAAGTCCCTATACCTGGCAAAACAACTGGAAAATTATTTGCTCACTACACAGATGTGGAAAAGTCATTACTTTCAGTTGCTTGTTTTGTTATCATACTCAAGAGATGGCAAAAAGAATCTTTCAATTCAAAGACATAGTCTTTGGATACCAGTGTGGATAAAAACATTTCCCCTGAACCTGACTGTTTTAGCAGCGTAAGAGTTAACAAAGCTCTCAGACCACAAGAAATAAGTGAGATGTAGTTGACAGATAGAAACACAAGCTTAAATGGAGGGTCTACAGCAAACTCCAGCACTGTTTACTGTAATGTTCTATTCACAACGTTAGGTCTGGACACTCCAGGTTTGCAAGGTTTATCCCAACCCATTAAATGATACTGCTGGTCATTAATACATAAGAAATCAATATATTTGCATTCCTAAGCAACATGTGGAAATACATCTTACAGAAGGTTGGCCTTTTAAAGCGTCCTTGAAATGGCTTCATTACTCAATGCCAAGGTTTCCAACAGCGGGTAAAAAAGAACTGAAAATAGCGTTTAGAGCTATTCCTGTCCTGTGCCAACGACAGTGACCACCTGATATTAGCACCAAGTACGATGGGCTAAGGACAGCTCAACTTGAAGGACCTCATCAAGGAAAAGTGTTTTCTAGAACACAGTGCAACTGCCCAATAAATAAGGGATAGATAGGTTATATCTAAATCGTGGTGAAGTACACGACCTATCCATTTAGCTTTTGACACAGCAGTAACTGCTTACAAACTGTCCATGCCCCCCTGCCCTTTTTTTTTTTTTTTTTTCCCCTGGAGACAGGGTCTTATTCTATTACCCAGGCTGGAGTGCAGTGGCACAATCATGACTCACTGCAGCCTTGACTCTTGACTTCCTGGGCTCAAGTGATCCGCCTGCCTTAACTGGGACTACAGGAGCACACCATCAGAGCAGGCTAATATCTGCTCCTTCTTAACAAACAGCCTTACAATTTATGACACCCAATTGAATGGGCCTTTCATGCTAACTTATTCCACATGAGTTGAAGAGTGATGAAGCACACCCAAAAACACCATGCCAGACCACAATCTTCAAAATAAATGCTCACGGTGCCCTCTAGTGGATACTTTTTGTCATTGGCTTTGAGATTGCCTACTTGATGCTACTAAAGTCCAATCTGAGTAACTAGATTCAGTGTCCCAGCAGCAGGGGAGACTCATTACCCAGTAAATGAACAGGAGCTGAGTTCAGAAAAGCTTCCCAGAGAGTTGAATCTAAGGAAGTTGAGTCTTACAAGAAAAGTAGAAATAATAGAGGCACCCACATGCAAACGCCCAGAGGACGAAAACTCTGTGTGGGTGGGCAGAGGAATAGCGCTATACACCTGAGGGATCAGGTGAGAGAAACTCAGAGTTCCTCAAGGCAGCGGCTCCAGTGGAGGAACTATAGACGGTTAAGAAAATATACTGGTGTTTTAGAAAGGATGTTTGGTGGTCATGTGGAAACCAGATTAGAGATGATCAGACAGGAAGCTGTAATGGTTGCACAGACATATGAATATAAAAAATTTTTCAAAAGACATTTAGGAGTTGCTAAGTCATCTGGATGTGGGAGAGGAAGATCGCGCTA
The DNA here is from genome assembly GCF_049354715.1 of Callithrix jacchus. Lineage (NCBI taxonomy): Eukaryota > Metazoa > Chordata > Mammalia > Primates > Cebidae > Callithrix > Callithrix jacchus. The sequence goes on along the minus strand of NC_133503.1, from coordinate 188,658,082 downwards.
AGATCCTAAGGCTAGCCAAAGACAAAAATGGGTTTGGCTCTGGCAGTCAAAATGGGTATCGTTTTAGATACCCATTTTCGGCTGTGGCTAACCTTAAAAAAACTCAATCACCCAGGACAAAGCTGAGTATTCTTTATTTTTTATAAGTTTCAAAAATTTAAAGTCCAGATGAAAACTTCTCTTAAACACTCTAGATTTCTTAAATAGATAATGTTCGTTGTTGTGCTAAGTTCTGTAATATATTGTGCTTAAGTAGATGCAAAATGAAGCCAACACTATGGTGAGCCTACTACTCATAGGCAGACACCACTGCACTAGATTATCTTCAATTTCCTTAAGGTCTGTTATTACCTGATTCCACCATTTCAGAAGCAGAAGCTAAGCAGACAACAAGTTAAACATACAGTCCTAGAAAATAAGTTATTAAACATATTTCTGATGTTCTATATGGTTACCATCACCAGAGAAAGACCAGAAAAGGTTTTCTGGGATTTAGGTTTTACCACTGGGTATTAGGCCATAATAATATATTGCATTATAACTTTCTTATCACTGTAGGAAGAACTGTCATCTTCAAAACTGATTCTGCCTGACCTTTCCTTCTGCTGCCACACTCTAACACTGCTCTTGGCCTTACAAGGTTATTATTCTGAGCTAAAGATTGCCATCTGTAGCTAAGAAGTGACACTCCATGTGGAAAGCCCTAAGACAAGGTTGCTTCACTGCAGCTATCTCCACCAGCAGGCTGCATTGTTCCTGCCTGCACCATTACTGCAAATCTCCTGAGACAGTATAGGGATATTGGAAAAAGGCTTTACTGATTGTGTGTGTGAGATCTTGATAAGTTACCCAACCTTTCCAAGCTTCATATGTAAAATGAAGATGTTGGAATCTAACTCATGTTGGCCTGTAAAGATAAATACATCTGCCTGAATGTGCTAACTGCTCAGCAAACACCAGGTATTAAGATCTTATTATCATCTCTACTTTACCGCTCCCTTTCACTTCTCAAACATGTCCTCTGTAGCTTCTCCTATTCTTATCAGTTAATCACGATTCTTTCTTCCTACACAATAAACAAACATGTATGCTGCTCACATTCATGGTTATTCTTCATCTTTTCATACCTCATGGTGGATAAATTTCCACCATGAGTCATATACACCCACACCAAACTACCATTTGGAAGTCTGAGCAACAAAAGGAAACAGGCATCAGTTCAAAAGAATAACAGTAAGATTACAATTAACAAGAGAAATCTAGACAGAACCAAAAAAAAAAAGAACAGAACAGAAAAAGTCTATAGCTTAAAAAAAAAAGAAAGAAAGAAATGCCTGATCAAACATTCTGAGTCATAACCCAGAAGTGAACAGAAACACTAATCAAATTTAAACAAAACAGCCAACTTAGAGCTGAGCAGCAACCTTCAGGATTTACACCATACATGAGAACCCAAACATAAACTTTAAGCTTTATGATCTATTTCCCTCAGTATGGAAGGTAATTGATGGAGATGTGCTGCTCCCTCAACTCCACTGGCATTAAGCTATTTATTTTTGACAAATGCACTTACCAGAAGGCAGAATCAATTCCATGGTTTCATCATCATATTCCAAGTTCTTTTCTGAAGGCAATTCCTCAACTTCAGTAGGGTCCTCCCCTTCCTTGTGATCTGGGTAGCTACTCCTATAACAGAGAAATCGCACTAATAAATAGACTAATATCTCAACTTGAACTAAAAGACATAAACTTTATTTGCAAATGTGGCAAACTTCCTAAGCTACCTAAAAGGGAGAGGAAAGAAGCAGCTAGCTATAGGGAATACCGGCTAAAAGGTTTGGGGAGAAAACAGCTTGTTAGCATTTTATCTGTAGTAGAAGTGAGCAAATGACCTATAACAGAATTCTATTTGTTTTTCCCTAGAAAGGCTGCCTGATGAGAGGTAGAGAAGGAGAACGCACAGCTGGACATGCAGCAGTACTCAATTTAACTTTATAAAAACAAGTTCTAGAACAGTGCTGTCCAACAGAACTCTGTGATGACAGAAAACATTCTATCAGTAGATAGAACTATCAATACTGTGTCTGATTTCTATCAATACTGTGCCTGATACAGTAACTCCAGTCACATGAGCTTTCAAGCACTGAACTTTGAAATGCAGGTAGTCTGACTGAAGAACTGAATTTTTAAATTTTTATTAAACTTTCAATTTATTTAAATAGCTATATGAGTATACCCAGTAAGTACTATATTGGACAGTGCAGTTCCAGAAGAATCTCTATATTCCTAAAAATGCTAATAAATTCTATTCATAAATACACATGAAAAATAATTGGAAAACTGCACATTAAATTATTAACAGTAAACCAGACAAACTAATAAGAAATGGACAAAATACTTGATCAGATACCTCACAAAAAGATATCCAGATGGCCTATGAATACACAAAAAGGCTCTTGATTGCATTAATCATCATCAGGGAGATGCAAATTAAAACCACTATACGCCCACCAAAGTTGCTAAAATGAAAAACTCTCCCTCACTGCAAGTGGGAGTATGGAGAACCACTTTGGAAAACAATTTTGACAGTATTTTCTAAAATTGAACATATGTATATCCTCTGGCCCAACTCCTACAACATAAGCACACAACAGATAACATATAAACATTTACCAAAAGACACACATCAGAATGATGTGGCAGCATTGTTTGTAATAGCCCTAGATTAGAAACCTCTAAACCATATATCAACAGTACACTAGATGTTGTGGAGCAATGAACAGAATACTCTATAACAATAAGAATCAACTATCTACAGTCATATAAAATAGTATGAATGGGTCTCCCAAACACAAAGTTGAGCAAAAGAAGCCAGACCCAAGAGTACCTTCCATTTATATAAAGTACAAAAACAGGCAAAACCGATCTACGCCGTTATAAGTCAGAATAGTAGTTACTCTTGGTGAAAGGAGGGGTAGTTCCTCGAAGGACACACCAGGGAAATGTCAGGGTATTATTAACATGCTGTTTCTTGATCTACGTGCTAGTTACATTTAAAATTTTACTAAACTGAATCATGATATCACAGTATGGTCATCCCTTGGCATCCACAGGGGATCGGTTCCAGGACCTCCCTAGGATACTAAAATTTGCAGATGTTCAAGTCCCTGATATAAAATGGTTTAGTATTTGCATATAATCTAAGCACATTCTCCTATATACTTTAAATCATCTCTATATTATTTATAACACCTAATACAATGTAAATGCTATGTGGATAGTTGTTACATAGCACTGTTTAGGGAATAATGACAAGAAAAATAAGTCTGCACATGTTTAGTAAACATACAATTTTCTTCTAATACTGTAGTTTGTATCCACAGATGGAGAACCTGTAACTACAGAAGGCCAGCTATATACATATACGCACTTTTCTTTAAGTTTATTCTTCAATAAAAAGTTTCAGGTCCAAAATAAGTAAATAAGTTACCTGGTGAAGGAGAGTGAAATTATAGGTAATTTGTTGTTTTTTAGCTGAGTGAATCCACATAAACTGCTTATTAGAACAGTGCCTGGCAGGTAAGCACTCCATAAAAGCTAGCTTTGTAAGTGAAGGCTTTCTGTTTTCCAAGTTTTCTTTATTGAACATTGTCAACTTATTATTATTTTTTTTTTCCTAGAGACAGGGTCTCACTATGTCACCTATGCTGGCCTGAAACTCCTGGTCTCTAGTGATCCTCTTACCTCAGCTTCCTGAGCAGATGGGACTACAGGCTCATGCCACCACACTTGGCTTTTATTTTTTTAAGGAAAACAAATCATTTTAATATTCATTTTTAGGAAGAAAAGCTCACATGCTTTCTCATTTCTAGGCACCAGTAGAATAAAACTGTACATGGAATGAAAAATGCATCCTTTGGACTAAGGGAGAACCATTTCCATCAGTTACATATTTTAATTCAAACTAATGGGGCAACACCCAGTAAACAACAACAGTAACAACAAAAGGCTAGGGCTTGAAGCTTAGATTCTAGAAGGAGGAGACAATAAACAAATAATATACAATACATACAATGGCAGTAGGGGCTGTAAGGAAAAATAAAACAGGATAAAAAGGATTGGGTAGGTGTTATTTTATGGAAGGTGGTCAAAAAAGGCCACACTAAGAAGGTGAAATTTGTGTCAATGCCTTCAAGAAGTGAGGGACAAGTCACGTGAATATCTGAGTGAATACTGTAGACAAATAACATATAGCAAATGCAAAGGTCCTGAGAAACACACTTGATGCATTAGAGGAAGAGTTAGGAATCCAGAGAGCAAGTCATACAAAACAAAAGAACCACAGATGCTCCAGATCATGTGCAGGGCCCTGCAGGTCAGTATACTTTTTCTTTGAATAAGACAGGTAGTCTTTGAAAGAATCTGAGCAGAGTTTGACCTGACTTAATGTTTTAAAAGGATCTCCCTACAGTTTCAGTTTTGAGAACAGAATGTAGGTGGTAGGAAGAATGTAAGTATGGAGACAAGGCAGCAGGAGACTACTGTAGGAAGTCAGGTGAAAGATGATGGCGCCCTGGACCTGGGTAGTAGCAGTAGAATTAGTGAGAAGCAGCCAGACCTGAAAACACATAGTCCAAAGGCAGATAAAGCAGGATATGGTGATAGATTCTAGTGTAAGCATGAAAGAAAATAGAATAAAGGAAGACTGCATGGCATTTGGCTTAAGTAACTAGAAGGACAGAGATGCCATTCACTTAGTAGGGAGCAGATTAGGATGCATGGCAGGAGTTGACTTCAGACAGGTGAAGTTAATGATCCCTTTTGAACAGAAGTAGAAATATCAAGGAGGTAGCTGGATATCTTCAGTCTGTAGCTAAGGGGAAGGCTATACAAGAGATATAAGTGTGGGGGGCCATGGGCCTACAGAAGATATTGAAATCTATGAGACTGGGCAGGATCCTGAATATAACTGCAGGATGAAAGACTGAATGCTGGGCATTCCAAGCCTACTGCTGATGGCAGCCGCTTGACTCTATCCATGGTATTTGCTTTGACCACTCTGATTACAATATCAGTCAAAAGGTCATAAACACTGCTGTCTAAAAGGAAACTTGAGAGGGATAAATACTGCCCTTTGCCTGAAAGAGGATACTTCCCACCACCAGCAGACAGTCATTGTCTTCTCCACTGCCACAACCTCTGACCCTCCCTTCTACCTCCACCCCGTCATGTCCACCAACTGCAAGTCTCCAGCTGCAAAATGAAAACTCAGAAAGAAAATGCAAAGGAAGACTTACAAGACTGAGACTTTACTGAACATTTTATCAATTGGACTATGCATGCCTGGCATGGTAATTATATACATCTGCTTATCTCCTGTGCTAGGTAACAGGAATTTTGACAACTAGTTGTTCAAAGTACTTAACATATATTTGTTAAATGACATACAAATTATTCAAGATCCTAGTTAGGGCAGGGCAAGGTATCTCACACCTGTAATCCGAGCACTTTGGGAGGCTGAGGTGGGTGGATCACTTGAGCCCAGGAGTTCAAGATCAGCCTGGGTAACATGGCAAAACACCATCTCTACAAAAAATACAAAAATTAGCTAGGCATTGTGGTGAACACTAGCTGCTGGGGAGGCTTGTGGTGGGAGGATCACCTGAGCCCAGGGAAGTTGACGCTGCAGTCAGCCATGATCATGCCACTGCCCTCCAGCCTGGGTGACAGCAAGAATCTTTCTCAAAAAAAAGAAAAAGAGTCTAGTCACGGGTGAACCACCAATGGGATAATCTCACCATCAGATGCCTGGTTTTGGCCAGGTTTAGCAACCCTTTCAACTCCCTCAGAAGACAGCTGGTCTTCTGAGTCAAGGACTCTTTGGGAACCCAACATGTGAAACCTAATTTCTGTACCTCTATTCAAGGGGTAACTGGCAAAACTGAATTCTTGATGATCTAACCAGAACAAAAACAAGTCAAACTTCAGCTTGGGTCTAAGATCTTCTCTTTACTATTGTGCTAAACTCTGTTAAACTGAGTTTCTCAACTACAAGGAAAGAACTACCTAATACAGAGGTGTTATAAGTGTTATTAAGAATAAGTTCTACAGTGCCACACACATATCCAGCCCTGGCACACCTAATATCACTTCAAAGTAAATATGACCTCACTTCACTTCATATTACAAACTATGCTTACCTAAAATCATAGAAATCTGCAAATTCCAAAGCAGCATCACCATCTGTGAAGAGCTTACAGTGGCTTTTGTCATTCATATGCGCCTGTACAGCTTCTGTGGAGTAGAAGGACTTCCCTTTCTCATTGCACCACAAGCAAATCTTTCCAACACCAACTTTCTCTCCTAAAAAATAATGCAGGGAAAAAATATGAGAAAAGCTTTTAGCAACCAGATTAAATCTCATTATTTGTCACAATTCAAAAATCATTCACAAAATAAGCAAGTAATTATATCAAAGATTGATGAAAAACGTAAAACTAATGTTCCCTTGAGACCATGATACATGATGATACCCCAATAATGTGATATTTCCTCATTAAAAGGAAAACTATTGTACTTACCCAAGTATGTAATCAGTCCCTTAATATCTGAAAGATATTCTATATCAGGGATAAAGAAACTGTGGACTTTGGTCATATGAGCCACATTCTTCATGAGCGAGCTGGAATGACGGGAACAAAATAAGCAGTCTGTAATAGGGATGGCACCAAGGGGTGGTTTTTCCCCAGCCTCTTCCTCCTCTGCATCCTGCTCTGCTGCATTGTCCATTGCTTCAGTATCCTCACATTCCAATTCTTCGTCAGAATCAATATCTTCCCAATCTGCAAGCCAAAATATTGAAAAACAAAGTTTAAGAAAACTGGTAGCAAGCAAAGATATCACAAAAATTCACATGAGGTAGGTGATACAGTCCTATATTTGGGTAAGCAGCCCCATCCCCAACTCTCAGGGACGACTCCTCTTTCAAGATTTCAGTTTTAGCTATTCGTTTACCACAGACTCATCTGTATGGCTGTAAAATTCCTTAGCCTTTCTTTTCCAGGTAACAGGAGTCTTCTGCTTCTTTCCTATGCCTTACAGCACCTAGCCCAGTGCTGAACATATAGTTAGCGAGTCTCTTATCTGGCTATTTTTATAAACTGCTAAAACAACGCCTCTATCTGCTATTTCACAAAAGTACTATGGGGTATGTGTATGTGCTGGTGGGTGCTCTATGAACTGCTATGGTTTGAATACATGTTTCCCTCCAAAATTCAAATGTTGAAACTTAATCATCAATGAAATAGCATTAAGAGGTGGGCCCTTTAGGAGGTGATTAGGTTAGGTGAGCGCTAATCCCCAGTGAATGGGTTAGTGAGGAGAAAACTGGCTAGCCCCTTTTTTGCCTTCTTCTTCTACCACATGATGATACCATGAGAAAACTTCATCTCTGGATCAGGCCCTTGCAAGACACTGACTCTGCCAGCACCTTGATTTGGGGCTTCCCAACTTCCAGAACTCTGGAAAAATACATTAATGTTGTTCATATATTACCCAGTCTCTGGTACTTCCTTAGAGCAGAACCAACAGACTAAGACATAAACGCATGCACCAGCACTGTTCATAGGATGTGGGATGAGGGAAGGAATAAATAGCTCATAAAGTCAAAGAGGCGAGGCTGCTGGCTCCAGCTCACATTTCTGGCTGAGTTGATTTTGATCCCTTTATCCTGTTTTACTCAACTAAATTAAGCGCAAAACCATCATAACTGGAAATCCACTAGAATCGCAAATTACACTGCAGCTGGTATGACGATAGCATGTCCTCCTGTGCATATGTTAAAAGCCTCCCCATCCAAAACAGAGAGGGCATCAATTCATTCTCTAAATATGTATTAAGCACTTCTTTTTCCAGACAAGGACTTAGGCCCTGATTCTACAACAGTGAACTAAACAGCCAAACCTGCTGGCCAGATAAGGCACTTCAGAAAGCGTCTCAACAAGCGGCGCTCATCATTTTACTTAAAAGCGCGCTCTCGCTCTCTCTCCCTCACACTCACACACACAGCACCCCCATCTCGAGTATAAATCTGGAAACTTAAGGGGGCCAAGTTCCTCTCCCCGCTCCCCGCCCAGCCAGAGCCATCACCGTCTTCATCCAGGTCCTCTTCCTCCTCCTCACTGCCCTCCTCCTGCTGCTTTGCCAACTTCTTCGCCTGCTGTTCAAACCACTGGAGCCGGGGCGGTTTCTCGCTCGGGTCTCGGTCGTGGGTCCTACGGCCACCAGTACCCACGGCCACGTCACCCGTGGCCTCCTTTGCAGGCGCTGGGGGCGCCTTCTTGGGAGACATGGACGGCTGAGCCTTGATGGCCTGCTGGATGGCCGCGTTCATGGCATCCTTGTCCACACCGTCCACGCCCAGTCCTTTCTCCAAGTTCTTTTCGTTCATCATCTCCACTTTCCGATTCACGGCCTGCACGGCCTTCTTCTCCAGCTCAGCGTGCCGCCGGGACTTGAGGTGGTTCTCGTAGGCGTTGAAAGAGGCAAACTTCTTACTGCAAACGGTGCAGTAGGTGGCCGAGCCCTTGCTCTCCTCCTCGGCGACGGCCCGCTGCGCCCTCACACGCTCCTGGAAGCCCTCGGCGGTCACCGGGGCCATGCTGGCCACCTTCCGCCGCAGGTTGTAGCGGTGCCAGTCTGTCTTATAGTGGGCCCGCTGCATGTCCGCGTCGCAGAACGCCACCCGGCAAGTTATGCAGGTGTACGTCGCCATTGCCAGGCGAGAAATAAGAGCCGACCAAGCCAAACACCTAGTGATCAGCGCCCTGGCCCCACAAGACCCTCAGACCTTAACCCGCCTCAGCGACCACGAAAACCCACTGAACTAGCCGACTCCCTGATTGTCACTGAGGAAACTTCCGGCACACGTCGGAAGTTATTTTCAGCGGCACAGGAAACCCGCCTCTCAGTCTGTGGCCACGCCCCCGCCGCGGTGAGGCCCGGGAAGGCGAGAGAACGCGGTGGCTGAACGAGACTTGGTCCCGCCCAGTCAGCCCGAGGCGAGTGATGATTGAGGGAGGTTGTGCCCTCCCAGTTGCCTTCACTGGAGGCTGTGTCGCACGGCAGATTGCGGTCAAGGAGACTGCTACACGAGAATGGGGGAGTGGGTCGCCCAAGGCTGCTCCCGGGCCTTAGGAAGCCCGCGATTATGAATGGTCCGGTCGGAGCCGCGAGGGTCGCTGTTTTTCTGAGTACAGCGCGCTTCGCCCGCGCAGCCTGAGGAATGGATGTCGCGATGGCGAGGATTGCTCCATACCCCTCGGGGCGGAGGGTATGGAGCCCCTCCATACCGCCTTTCTGAGGCGGCTCCTCTGGCGGAGGACACGGGCGAAACTTGAGTGTCCAGAGTGCCGAGAGGGGCTCCTTGTAGACATACAGCCCAAGCCACCGTAGATAATTATAATAGTAGCCACATTTTTTTAAGAGTAAAGAGAAATCGGTGAAACTGCTTTTAATGATATATTTAATTTAGCCCATCCTATCTTTTCAGCCTGTAATCAGTCTAAAACAATTCATGAGATCTTTTACGCTCTGTCGTTGGTTCTAAGTCTTGGAAATCCCGTATGTGTTTTAAAGTTAATAGCCCGGCCGGGTGTGGTGGCTCACGCCTGTAATCCCAGCACTTTGGGAGGCCGAGGTGGGTGGATCACGAGGTCAAGAGATGGAGACCATCCTGGTCAACGTGGTGAAACCCCGTCTCTATTAAAAATACAAAAAATTAGCTGGGCACGGTGGCGCGTGCCTGTAATCCCAGCTACTCAGGAGGCTGAGGCAGGAGAATTGCCTGAACCCAGGAGGCGGAGGTTGCGGTGAGCCGAGATCACGCCATTGCCCTCCAGCCTGGGTAACAAGAGTGAAACTCCGTCTCAAAAAATAATAATAATAATAGCCCATCTGAATTTGGACTAGCCCCGTGTCAGGCGCCTAGTTGGTTGTGTAGCCTCATGTATATCGGACAGCAAAGTTATCTGTAGAATACAGGAACTTCAGGTCGAGAGCGGTGGTTCACGCCTATAATCTCAGCACTTTGGAGGCCAAGGCGGGCGGATCACCTGAGGTCAGGAGTTCAAGACCGGCCTGACCAACACGGCGAAACCCATCTCCACTACAAAAAAAAAAAAAATTAGTCCGGCGCAGTGGTGCGCACCTATAAGCCCAGCTACTCTGTAGGCTAAGGCAGGAGAATTGTTTGAACCCAGGAAGCGAGGTTGTGCCACTGCACTCCAGCCTGGGCAACAGAGCAAGACTGTCTCAAGAGAAAAAGAAGAAAATGAAAGAGGAGAGGAGAAAGGAAAAGGAAATGAACTTCAAATGACTGGGGAGGTCATAGATTTCATCCAGTCAGCCTTGTTACAGAATCGAATGTTGCATGCTCAGAATCCAAGCCGCCAATAGCACACCAAAAGAAGATGGCGTTTCAGAAAATATGGGTCAAGTCGTGCTGGTCTTTTTGCTCAAAACCTTCCAGTGGCTTCCCTTGACTCAACAAAATTTAAACACCTTACTTTTTATTCTGTGACGCTCTACCCCTACCTCTGATGTCCTGCCACACCCCCTTCTCGACCCTGCTCAGCCCGCTTTAGTCGCAATGACACATTTGATGTTGTAACAAGCACCTGGTTGGTAGTTAAGTCAGACACCCATTACTCTTCTGCTGAAAACATCTTTTTACTAGCTTGCTCCCTTACTTTTTGGATCTCTGCCCAAATGCCTTTGCAAGAGAGGCTTAGCCAAACCCTCTTACCAAAAACAGTGCCTACCTTCCTAATTTCCTTACCAGGCATAACTTTTCTCTAGCCGTGTATTAGTTATCTACTACTCTGAATTAAATCACCCCCAAATTTAGCATCAAGCTTTATTTCAGTTTCTGTATGTCAGGCATTTGAGTCGCTTAGCTGTGTGGTTCTAAGATCTTATAAGAGGTTGCAGTGAACATGCTGTCCAAGGCTAAAGTCATCTGAAAATCTGACTGTATTTGACTGGGAATGGGAAATCTCCCTTAAAGATGGTTCATTTACATAAACTGATAGCAAGAGGTTTTGGTTCCTTGAGAAGTGGGCCTCTCCATAGGGCTGCTTGAGTGCAGCAGAGAGCCACATGAAATTCATGGTCATGAATTTCTTTCATGACCTAGACTTGAAAGTCACACACAGTCGTTTCCACAATGTGTTGTTACTTACGCAGGTCAGCCCTATTTAATGTGAGAAGGGTTTACATAGGGCATGAATGCTGGAAGTGAGGGGCCGGGCGGTTTGAGGGGATCATTGGGAGATCGACTACCACTAGCATTTGTTGTTTATCACTGATTTCCCAGGCCTAGCACTGGAAGTCCTGCATTCCCAGGAAACCCCTCAATCCTGGGCAAACCAGGATGTCCAGTCACACTGCATGTGTTATCATCTACATCTAGATAGAGCACAAGCTGCATGAGAACAAGCACTCCTTTGTTATATACCCTAATGCTAGAACAGTGCCAGCAGATCCACTGTTCAGTATTTGTTAAATGAATCTTTTGCACTGCAAAAGTGAAGTCAGATGATTTTTATTTCTAGAAAACTTATTTTGAGATGATCAGTATCATAAAATACCTGAGCCGTCTGGATGCTCACTTTGAGAAATGTAGCTAGTATTAGTCGTTAACTGGAATAAGCAAAGCAGTGTATATTTTCAAGCTTCCTTAAAAAGTAAAACCCTTCTAGTTTTACTTTTGCCTATTATCATTCCAGTATCTGTTCTTTAGGTCATTATTTCCTCCCTGCTTCCTTTAATCTGTTTTCGTGATCCTCCTAATTACTTTTCTTTTTTAAAGGGGTGTTGTATCCTCTGCCACTAATTTTCCAAAGTACTGTTCTTCTGCAGTCTCCAAGACAACCTTACTGTTTCCCTGTAGCCTCCCTCTACAGTAAATACGGTAATCAGTAATTTTCCTGTAGCATTTTTTTCATATGTCATTTTTTCTGTTCAAGAATCATTGTCTGTTGCCCATAAGATAGTTTAAATTCCTTCACCTGGCTTTCATCTCTCCCTTAATCTCTCCCACATGCTACATATTTTTTGTAGCATTCTACTGGTTCTAAATTGATTAAGCCATTCCTACCCTCAAGAAGTTTTTTTCTTTTATGATTTCTTAGAGATGATAAATATTTACAGTTAACTGTAATAGAATGAAGCTGGATCTAGTACAAAGAAATATAAAGAAAGGGGTAATGAGTATTTAGGACAGAGAAATCTCATCTCATTTGAGAGATCAGAAAAGTTTTCATTAAGGATTAAGCATTTCAGATGGGTCCTAAAGAAGATGATTGTGGACTTTGCAAGTGAAAAGGGAAAATGGAACAGGTAGAAGAAATACTGTGGAGGGAGGAAAATGAAGGACGTTTTTAAGAAGAGTCTGTCTAGGTTGGATGGAGCATAGAATACAAACAAGGGAAAATGAGACTAGAGAGAGCCACGATATCATTGGCTAGAGACTTGGATTCTTATGTTTACTGTTCATTCTTCATTTGGTAAACAATGGAGAGTCACAAAATGTTTCCACTTATATGGCATCAGGAACAGAAGTGGGCCTTGAGCAGATCCAGCAGCAATCTCTGAAACTAATTGAAAAAAAAAAAAGAGTACATCTACAGCCAATAGCTCCTTGGTAAATGCAAGCTGACTGCGAGGGACTAAGTAAAATCTCTCTGCAGTATATCCTCTGCACTCTAAATGTGTCTAACCTCTTCTGATGTTACTGCTATCAAAAAAATTACCAAACTGCTCACTCTCTGAAGAATCTAGATAGTCAGCTCACTGATATAGTTTGTTGTTGTCTTCACCCAAATCTCATGTCATAATGTAATCCCAATGTTGGAAGCGGGCCCTGGTGGGAGTGATTGGATCGTGGGTGTGGATTTCTCTTGAATGGTTTAGCATCACCTGCTTGGTGCTATTCTTGCAACAGTGAGTTCTCTCAAGGTGTGGTTATTTAAAAGTGTGTATCATCTCCCCCCTCGCTGTCTCTTGCTCCTGATTTTGGCGTGTGAACTGCCTGCTCCCACTTTGCCTTCTGCCTTGAGTCTGCTCGTTGAGGTCTCTCCAGAAGCAGAGATCACCATGCTTCCTGTACAGCCTGCAGTACCCTGAAACAATTAAACCTCTTATAAATTACCCAGTCTCAGGTATCTCTTTGTAGCAATGTGAGAATGGACTAATAAAACCATCTATGACAAAGAAAATTAATTTGAAAGTACTGAAAATTAGAATTCTTTCTGGATACCATGACATGGCCCTTAAAATAGTTAACGTAATTCTCCAACTACTAGAGTTATGGTGCACAGTGTAAAGGTGACAGTACACACAGTAACATGGTTACTGTTTCAGTCTTGGAAGACTTTGGGATATCCATCTTGGATCACTACATAATTTAAAAGCTAATGAAGTTGCCTTCAAGTCAGTTTGATTACTGATCACAGTATTCTCTTGTGACAGGTTTACTGCTTTTCACATTCCTTTATTGCAGTGGCACCTTGGTTTTTAAAAGGCAGACAATAAAGGCGATTGGGTTGGTTGAGGGTAACCTTTGGTAGGGGCAACAAATATCGAACTATAACAACGAATGTACACATATCACATGGCTTACAGTTTCTGTGAATTCTGTGTTCATAAAAATGTTAAATCCTGTGAGAGATTTTCAATCCCCAATTGTTCTGGCTATCTACAAATGCAAAGTCTTCTCTTAATTTATTAAGAAATTGAAATTTACAGCAAAGCATATTTATCACAGCATTTAAAACAGTATAGATCAACTGGTTTCTACAGCCTTTGGAAAAGAAAATCTAAAATAAAATCAGTATTTAATACTTAGTGAAATTCTGTTAAACCACTTAAAATTATGATCATTGTTAATGTATCAAAAAATAAAACCAATATACTAGTGTTATACATAAAAAAGAGATAGGCTTTGGGGTCAGGCTGGCTTTTTCCCTGACTAGCTATGTGACCTTGGACAATTTATTTACCCTTTTCTTTGGCAAAAAGTTTTTAATACCACTTAACTGTAGAGTCATGAGGATTAAACAGGATCCTGTTTTCTATGTCTTAGACCAAGAGTTAGCACACTTTTTCCATAAATGGCCAGAGAGTAAATATGCTTTGTAGGCCTGGGGTCTCTGTCATGACTAATCAGCTTCATTGGTATAGCACAAAAGCAACTATCGATGATACATAAATGAGCATAGCTGTGTTCTAATTAAACATTATTTACAGATGCTGAAAACTGATTTTCATTTATTCTCATGTCAAAAATAGTCTTCTGATTTTTTTCAACTACTTCAAGATATGAAAATCATTCTTAGTTTGCAGCCCCTACAAAAACAGGTGGCAGGCCAGATTTGGCCCCTGGACCACAGTCTGCCAACCCTGGCCTTAAGACACAATCCTTGCAACACTCTGTGAGGTAAATGGTACTACAGCTTTATCTTGTAGATGAGGTAAATAGGTATGGAGTTATTAGGTGACTTCTCAGAATCCCGTAGACAGTAGGTGTTACAACCGTAAAAATTACTATTCAAGAACTTTACGCTTGGTCCACAGAATCAACTGAAATAGCAGGCATTTTTGCAACACTTCCATCCATTAATTCCACAAGGATTTATTGCACTATGAGGCTGATACAGTGCTAGACCTATTAAAAGAACCTTATGGTTTTTGTAAGCTGTTGCTTGTTGATTACCTTTGTTTTAATGTTTAAAAGAATGACTCAGTTGAAACACAGGCAGGAAAGAAATCAATATCTGGGTTTTATGCAGCATTTCCACCCCCACCAAACATGCTTCAGATACTTTTTTCATTCACTCTTGAAACATCCCTGTGTGAGAAGGTAAGAATTAACTTCCCTATTTAATGTTTGGGGAAACAGGCTGAGGCTTGGGGATGTTATGTGACTTTGACACTTTGTCTTGGGGCCATAATGTTAACATTAGAACCAGAACTCATATTTTCAACATCTTAGTATAAATGCTACTACAATGGAAATGAAGGAATAGTACACAAAAATATAGTTCTGAGGCTTTCTAATTTCATCATAATACAAATGATCTAAGACAACCATAGTTCAGTAAAGGTTTTCAGAATAATTTCCTCTTGCAATGAACACAGCTGAAGCAGTATACACAAGTATACCCATCTAGATTACAAACAGATAATATAAATGTTAAAACTCACTTTTTTTCTTAAATGTGGATTTCCTTCTTGACTAAAATCAGTAACATGCTGCCATTTGCCACTTTTTTAAATGGAGGAAAGTCATGTTTATTTCAAATATAAGAGTGAGATGCCTAAATACGTTGAATATATTTGCCAATTACAAAACCTTATAAAAGTTTCTTTTCCTATTATTTTATTAAACTGGGGAGCAGGCAGTTTTTAAAAAATCATTTTGAAGCTACTATGTAGGGTAAGAAAAAAAAAGTATTTCAGAATGAGACTATTCAAGCCTGGATTGATCTTCCAAAGTGAGCTTCAACTTCTTGAGCACTGGTTATTGCTTCAGATTAAAATCCATGCTCAATATGGCTACTGCCATTGTGTGATATTGCTTAGTACTTTCTGTAGGAAGTAAGCAAAACTTTTCTACAGCTTTCAATTTAAAAAATATATATCCATGGTTCACATTTTAAATACTTCAGTCCACTTAGATTTTACAAACCACTCATTATCAGTTCTTTCAGATGTTGGGGAAATATTGCTATTAATTCTCATGCTAAAGGATATGTAGTCCTCTATTATATTGGATCAATCACACGGTTTATCTGCTACTTCATCTTTTAAAACCAGAAACAATGACCTCCCCCAACAAAGCATACACATAAGCACCAACAAAAACCTTCAATATCCTTGTGTTTGTTTGAATTAATAGCTGTGAGAAAGTACCACTAATGTATTGTGTAAATTTGTGGTCACACAGCCATATACAAATACAATTCATATATAATTATAATACTGCTGTCCCTAGAGAGCTGCCATGTCTCCTCTGTAGTGGTGACAGCACATTTTTCTACTTTCCCAACTTCCTCCCATCTCCACAGCTTTAAATTTGTAGTTATTAACATTTTATTCTAGATTGATTGTTCATACCATCACAGATTATCAGCCCTTGAGTTAATCTTCTTGTAAGGTCATCTAGTGACTTATATTCTTTGATTACTTGGATTATTTAACTTGTCTTCCCCTTAGTGAAGAAATAGAAATGACCTTTAAACTCTTCGACTTTATAACCAAGAATATGGTTTGAAAGAAAGAAACATACACATAAAAAAAGAATACTGGTAACGACTGTTTTATAAATACGTAACTGTATTTTTCTTCCTCTCCAGAAACTGTTATTGAATAAAATTCAGGTATATTCCTCCAAAACCCACACAGTTCAGAGATTTTCAAACACCAGGTTTCCATTTGTATTAAAATGGGCAAGATAATGAAGGCACAGGCTCACTTTGTATCAATAAAGGACATCAAACACAGTCATGAGGCACTAATGACATAAGCAATCACAAAAAGCAAGTGTTCAAAGTCTTCAGTAACTCTTCTCCCTTTAACATTTGGCAAAATTCAGTCTAGATATTTTAATACCTCAGAAAGAAAAAATAAATATTAAAATGTCAGATTACCTATAATTAGTCTTTAGAAATAAAAAGGATAAAATGAAAGGAAGAGAACACCGATCTCCTATATTCTTGGATTATCCTTCCTTTCTGAGGGTCTCAGATGTCTCTACACATCTGCCAAAATGCCAGCTGTACTTGAAGATTTAAGAGATTTTTGGTAGCTGCTGGCATGGTCCCTCAACACTTAAAGTTTATATCACAAAAAACAAAACTAGCTTGGTTTCAGCTTTTTAGTCCTTTGTTAAAAACCATGAATCAAATTTGGTTATTTAAAAATAATCTTTAAAAGTTTAAAATAAAGGAAAAAATATATATTCTACCCAATAAGAAACAGATTTCATATTTATATTTAAATGGCAAATAAATATATTTTAAAGCCAAGCAAGTTCCTCTCTATACAGACTAAGAAAACAGAGTTATTATGTCTTTATTGCTGATGATCACATCACTCATATCAAGAAATCGTTTCACAATTTTAGGATACTTTTTTCATGACATAATATAAAAGATAAGGGTCTAACTTAAGTCTGAGCAGGCAGAATAGAGCTGTGCTCCCAACATCCCTATCACAAACATATGACAAATGAATCACAAAACAACTGAACCTGTTTACATCATAACCACTGTCTATGTGATATACAACTGCTTGCTTTCTATGGGTTAATACTACCCATTGCAAGACTAGAGATGGCAGTCAATGAAGCATGCTGCTTTACAAATAAACTTAAATCTACAACTGTAGAAATAACATGGAAATGTTTCAGTCTATCCAGAGTACTTAAATATACTTTTAATTTTTTTCTAAGAAATTAATTTTGATAGTATTTCCCAAGTCCTTCAACTGAGATACCTTGATAATTTCTTTTTACATCAGAATCTATCAGTTTAAAAAAAAAAATTCCAGGTATTAGGAATAAGGAAGCTGATAACAGCATGAATTCACAATTAATTGTTAATATTTTTCAATGAGTTACAATAAACTGTTTTGCATGCTTGAAAAACTGTAAAAAGAAAAATATATATAGAAGGATTTTAATAATTTGGTTTTGTTTCTTTTTGCTTTAAAAACAACCCCTAATATTTATCTCTGACAACACAGTGGTGTGTATAAAGTTCATTTCCATGCTTACTACACAAAAATAACGATCAGAAAGATCAATCTATCAGTGTCAGCTGATATATATCCAATTAATTCACTGCAGGAAGGAAAATAAAACAAATCTAAATTAATCATTAAAGCTTACAGTTCAAATTCTTTTTCTTTTTTTTTTTTTCTCGTTTAAATTTTTTTTGGTGTTTTTTGTGCTGTGTTGCAAGCTGATTCCTACATTAATGGCCTCCAAGTAGATTTGAAAGGAAACCTGAAGACTTCTTATTTTGCTGTGCTTCTGCTTCCTGGTCTTGTGTAAGTCCCAATTCACTCTCTATTTGATCCAGCTCTGACTGGTCAAGTAGTTCAAAGTCATCACCTTCTTCAGTGTCTGTGTCCTCTTCTGGGCTGGGGGCAGCCTGAGAAAGGGCTTGCTGCACACCCTCTAACTGGTCTTTGATGGCTGCAGTCACTGCAGCTGTGATGACATCCCCAGCCAGGTTGCTCATCAAGTGAAAGGTTTGGTCACTGTTCAGAGGAAGGGTGAGACCAGCTGCTGATTGCATCTCTTTGCTTGGTCTGTGACCGCTATCCAACTGTTCCTTCTTTCTCTTGAGCTCAGTGGGCAAGCCAAGGCTTAATTCATCTTCATCATTTGTTCCCATGCCATTTTCTAGAGATGGAAAATCTGAAAGATCTCTAGAGAAAACTTCCTCACTAGGTCGGTCAAGATCTGTGAAATGCATAACAGAAGTTCAGACTTAGGCACCATGACAAATTTGAAATAGAAGTGCTGTCTAAATGATAGCACTTTTATCTGAACCCTCTGGGCAAGCTTGGCGTTCACTAGCCTCCTGAGTCAACTTGAATCCCTTTAACCACATACTGAACTCCTCCTAATTCTGCAACACTCTTCTCCACAGGGACACAAATACTACACATCCGTCTCCATATTTAGTTTCCTCTTAAGCACAAAACAATTTATGTACTGACCTAAAACTCACCTTTGTCTGATACTAGTTTGAGGTTTTGACTAAAGTTTAAGCATTTACTATAAAAATTCCCCATCCTGCTCCTACAGTGGGAATTATCTTAAGCCAATGGGTATATGTACATGAAATTTAAAATACTATAATTGGAAGTTTCCTTGGGTTTTGATTAATGTTATCCAGCCTTAGCATTTTCATATATAGAGATCTACTTCAGTGTCTGTAACCTGTGTTTGTTTTAAGCAATGAAAAGAAGATACTGCTCCCTACATTCTAAATAACCCAAGAGTTTATGGAAACATTGGCTCTCTGTAAGTATAGCTGAAACTGACCAGACCAAGATTTAGGACATTTGAAAGCAATGTCAGATTAGAAGGCTGATAGATTTTATCGTTTTTACTTTTCAAATAAAACCTTATAACAGTTAACTCCCTGCAATAGTTATTTGAAATCTTCAATTAATTAAAAGCCTTATATGTGGCTTGGATTATTATTGGGTCTTTTGTTGAATAAATTGAGATGGGATGCTTAACAACAAGGTACTTGTTATTGTTGTTCTTTAAAATATGACCTCAAATTGTAGGTACTGAAAGTTTGTAGAGCCTGAATGACCTTCAGCAATGCTCTGATGTACTTTAAAGGTAAGGAAATTGAGATCCACAAAATTTATGTCACCTATTCAAGGTCATAGAGTTAGGTGGTGACAAAGGCAAGACTCTACTTGGGTCTTCCACCTTCCAAACCCATCTTTTTTCAAACACTGCACAGCCTCCCTCCCTCTTTCCTTTAGAAACAGAAAAATGTGTGTTTGGAACATAAGTATAAAATAGTTCATTCACCCTCCTGCTCATATGTTCAGGATATGGCCAAAACAAGGTAATCCCGTAAGACTAGCAAAAGTCAGTTGCTGCATAAGCACTGACTCTCAATTTGAGTTATAGATGTAATTTGCATTATAAAAAATATTGTACTCTCCTGTTTTTAATTGTACTTAATTATTATAAACAAAGAATATACTGGATAAAGAAAATGTGGCACACATACACCGTGGAATACTATGCAGCCATAACAAAGGAATGAGATCATGTCCTTTGCAGGGACATGGATGGAGCTGGAAATCATTATCCTCAGCAAACTAACAGAGGAATAGAAAACCAAACACTGCATGTTCTCGCTTATAAGTGGGAGCTGAATGCTGAGAACACATAGACACAATGGTGGGGAACAGCGCACATTGGGGCCTGTCAGAGTTAGGGGTGGGAGGAGGGAGAGCATCAGGAAGAATAGCTAATAGATGCAGGGCTTAATACCTAGGTGATGGGATGACCTGTGCAGCATGGGACACGTTTACCTATGTAACAGACCTGCACATCCTGCACGTGTAGCCCTGAACTTAAAAGTTGGAAATAAATAAAATAAAAAAGCTTTTTTAACTTTGAAGACAAATGTGAGAAACTCTGGAGTCAGCTTTGGACTCAGGGAATTTGCCTTCCATACTTCAGCCCCTTTTAGTGAGGACTAGGCCTAAATGTATAGGATTAGCTTCTCTCTTTCTCTCCCACCATTGTTGCTTAGGACATTTCAAAGACATTTCAGGAGGTAATTTTTCAAATTTTTTGTTATTTTTTAAATAAAGGCAGATCTGGACATTGGCTAATTTAGATTTTTTTTCTCAACAGCTTTTGGTAATTCATACGCCCCAAAAAATCACCCTTCTAAAGTGTACAATTCAGTGTTTTTTAGTATATCCACAGAACTGTACAAGCAGCATTACTGTTTAATCCTAGAACACTTTAAAAAGGAACTTTTCTACTTCCCACAATAGCCAAGTTATTTCACTATATAGATATGGTGGTAACATTTTATTTACCCATTAGTATTTTGACAGAAGTTAAATAGTTTTGTATGCACTTATAAAAAATAAACATATCCAGAAATATTAGCATACCATCAGAAGTGTCTGTCTGTGGAGTATATCCTTCTGAAAGGTTGAAGGTCCCGTTATCAGTCCAGGACACTTCTGAGACATCTGTGTCAGACACGGATAACTCTTTGGCAGCAACCGTGAGGCTAATCTGTGTTAATATAAATAAATACCAGTAGCACATTTTAAACTGCTGAAGGGAATATTTGGAAAAACTATACAAGCCCCCAAAATTTCAGAGTAATAAAAACCAGATGGATATTTTTCTTCTGAAATCATTCAATCATCTTACAGAAATTTAAGGAGTCTATTAGGAAGCTCATTCAGCTTTGGCCTTTTAATATTAAATACCTTTACAATCAAACCACACAGGAACAAATTGAAAACTAAACAAATACCTTAGGACAAAGAGCTGAAAAGTCTAATTCACTGTCATCTTTGTGACTCTTTTCTTTATCTGCTTCTGTTGAGAAAAAATGTGGAAGCTTTCAGTTTCCTAGCCAACCTAGACATAGTGCATTTATTTTATTCTGTATTCTTACCCCACATTTCTCATAGTCTAAAATGCCTCCATAAAATTAAATGTTTGCACATAAAAAGCTTCACGTATTTGCAAAAGATACACGTTAGTGGTTCTTTTAATATTGTCCATGAAACAGCAAAAGCATCCTCCCTGGGAACTTTTTAGAAATGCAAATTCTCAGGCCCTACTCTAGACCTATTCAATCAGAAACTCTGGGCCGGCACCACGCAGTTTAGCTTTTCATAAGCCCTCCAGGTGACTCTAATACATTCTAGTTTGAGTACCTAAACAGTCATAAGCCAAGTTAAAAAGTAAAAGGTGATTATACTGACTTCTCCTGTGTTTTCTTTTCCTTCCCCTGTGCTTTCAATCACTTCTTACACAGCTTCCATGCTGTTAGCACTGCTTGTGTAATTTTATATTTGCGATAGTCCAACCCAAAATAAAACAAAGTTAAGTAAATCATAAATAGCAAAATAAAGTGTGCTGAAGCCCTTTCTTTCTACCCTGACAATCTGGATTAAAAAGTCAGCTTATTTAATTGTATATTTGAGAAAAGAATGAAAGTCTAAATAGGGAAAGACTATATATATGTATATATTACCTTGAGGGAGATTTGCTTCTATAATAATATTTAGTAAAAGGCTAAAAGTATCCTCAAATGTATTAAAGGAATTTCCTAAAAATAGCCCACTAATGTCTCACTTCATGCATAGAATCTAAAATATAAACTTTACCTACCAGATCTCTCACGTTTCTTCTGATTAATATATTCTCCAATTCCAAAATCCAGTTTCAGCAGAACTGACTTAATTTTGCTGTATATTTTTTGTCCAATATCATTACATTTAAACAATGGACACAAAAATGCACACAGTACTGGAAGAAGAAAGAGAGTATAGGTAAAATGGCTTTCCTTTCAAAAGGCTATATACATTTCAAAGTACTGTTTCTTTACTGAAAAATATAAGATTTTTTTTTAACGGGAAATGCCTCTGTGAAATAAGTTTATAATTTCCATTCTTTTTCTATAAGGTAAACATTTTCTACTACCACCCACACACATACAATGCTCACAGTCACTGTTTTCAGATGCAATTAGATCAGCTCCCTCCTTTTACTCTCAAAATTTATAGAAAAACTACATGCCTTGCAGACAACAGACCTGGTTTAACTATGTATTCAATGCCATTTTGCCATGGGAAAGTTATTAGCCTCTCAATAATATTAGGATAACTTTTTTTTTGGGCGGGGGGAGGAGGAGAGGAAGGCAGGAAGGGAGGGAAGGAAGAAGGGAGGAAGGAAGGAAGGGATGAAGGAAGGAAGGAGGGAAGGGAGGAATGGGGGGGAGGGAGGGAAGGGAAGGGAAGGAAGGAAATCAAGCAATGAGACAGACATTGCTGACCTGGATCTAGAGGTTTACAAGTTGATTTCTTTTTTTTTTTTTTTTTCTTTTTTTTTGAGAGAAGGAAAGAAAAAAAAATGAGTAAAAGAGAGGAAGAAAGAGGAAGAGAAAGAGGGAGGGTGAACGGAAATATTGCTTTATTCTGAAAAAAATAGATATCAATAATGGCCAATCAATGTTTCATTTAAACCTATGAGTAGGTGTGATGTGGTATTGACAAGAATGTATATTTTGTGTATTTTAAGTACCACCGGGCCTGCTTTACAAGAGATTCTGAAAGAAGCATTACACACAGAAAGAAACAACCAGTATTAGCCTTTCTAAAAATATACCAAAAAGTAAAGAGCACCAGCATAAAGAAGAATTTACATCAACGAATGGATAAAACAGCCAGTTAACATCAAATGGCAGTAACCCTAAATTTAAATCGACTAAATCCCCCAATCAAAAGACACAGTGAAAACCCAACGGCATGTTACATCCAGACCTGTTTCACAGGCAAAGATACACAAAGACTCAAAACAAAGGGATGGAGAAAGATTTACCAACCAAATGGAGAGCAAAAATAAATAAATAAATAAATAAATAGCAGGAGTTGCAATTCTTGTATCGGATAAAATAGATTTTAAAGCAACAAAGATATAGTGGTAAAAGGATCAATGCAAAAACAAGAGCTAACGATCCTAACACCCAGATACATAGAGACTTAGATTCAATGAGACAGAAAATTAATAAGGATATCAAGGACTCGAACTCAGATCTGGAACAAGTAAACTTAATAAATATTTCTAGAGCTCTCCACTTCAAATACACAGGATAATAACTTTATTTCTTGTTGTTGTTGTAAAGTAGAAATGAGATCAAAGCAAACCATCTGAATAATGCCTTGCCCAAATTATTCTCTCATTCCCTAGTCCTCTTCTCCTTCACCTCCTAAGCAATGTAACCTAGAGGCTGATGTTATATATGAGTTCTTTTGGGGAGAATGGATTTGAGCTCTGACTATTTGCCATTTGCATCGTGCATTAAGAATACAAAAAGAAACAAAGATTGCCATGCTCTAGGTCTTGTATTCCTAATCTTTATTTATTTGCTCTTTTTGGAAATGCCCCCTATTATATTTTGAAATAGGAGTTACAATTCAAATATCTGTAGAGGCCAAGAAATTGTCTGTAAATTTTGTAAGAAAAATTGGAAAATATGGGGTATGTTAAGTAGAGAGTGCCTGCCCCATAGAAAGGTAGCAGTGCCAGATCATAGTATCATAGTTTTCAGGTGAAGCAGAAAATCTACACTTTTTAATAACATTTTTGAGTGACTGCTGATGTATAATAAAATACATGTATTTAAAGTGTACAGTTTGATAAATTTTGACATATGCATACAACTAAGAGGCATCACCATAATCAAGATAGTGAACATGTCTACCACCCCCAGCAGTTTTCTCATGTTCGTATTCATCCTTCCTTCCAGTCTCCTGCCTCTTCTCCCTGCCCCCTCCCACCTCATCCCCAGGCAACCGCTGATCGGCTTTGTCACTAAAGATTAGTTTGAATTTTCTATTAATTTGAATAATATATAAATGGAATCATATTCCTTCATCTGGCTTCTTCTACTCAGTCTAATTATTTTGAGATTTCTCTATCGTGTTGTATGTATCCATTTTTAGTGCTAAGTAGTAATCCATTATATGGATATACCACACTTTGCTTACCCATTCATCCTATTAATGGATGTATAGATTATATTGTGCTTTTGACTACTACAAATAATAAGTTGTGAACATCTATGTCTTTGTACTTTTCATCTCTCTTGGGTAAGTACCTGGTTGTGAGATGGATTTGTCATGTAGTAGTTTTTAAGAAATTGCCAAACTGTTATCCAAAGTGATTTTAACATTCTACCTACCCTCCAACCGTATGTGAGAATTCCACTTGCTCTGTATCCTTCCTAATACTTCCTATCAGTACACTTAATTTTAGCCATCTGGTAGGGATGCAATGGTATTTCATCATGATTGTAATTATTTTTTTTGAGCCAAAGAACATGCATGAAGACAAAGGTGTTGGTGTGTTTTTGGGAGGTGGGGCATACAGCTTTATGGATAGTTTTACTGACAAAATTTAACATTAAATTATTCACTTATAATTCTGCCTTTTGCAGCTATTCTTCCAATTTTAAAATATAGACATGTCTCTAAGAAAATGGAGAAACTTTGTACAGCAAGAAATTAAAGAATAATCAACTTATATTATAGTTAAGAACTCATCCCTCCTCCTCAAACTACAGAAGGTCTGTTGACCATAAATGAAACCATATGCATCACAAAAATTAGCCACATGTTCTAGTATACTTACACAGTAGATAGCTGAGTATAACCCCAGGAATGTAACTTCCCAAGATTGTAAAAAATGTGCACACACTACAGACCAGGAGACAAAACTAGAAAGAACAGAAATAACATGGGATAGTTATGTATAACACCAAGATATTTTAGAGCACAGGATATACACACAATTGTAAATGTATATGTGACCTCTCAGGTTATTACAGATTTTTTCCAAAAAGCATTATTTTGTACTAAGGGCTGACTAATGACTGCTGCATTCAACCAGCCTTAGTCCATTTCAACACTCGGTAATCATCATTTTGAAGACACAGGAACTAATTTCCGGCACAGGTAGTGACAACTTCCATTACTCATGCCTGTGGCTATATTACTGCCAGGTGTAAGAGAACAGAGAGCTATTATGTCCCCAGAAACTTCTTTTACTTCCCTCATTTAAGGAAATTATTGTGGCCTGGTAACTATATCTGAAAGTTCAAACTACCACTGTAAGCCCACTGAAATTCATAAAAACATGGCAAAACCCATGTTCCAGAAATTAGAGGTATCTCTACAAATCTAATGTAGTTTACACAAATCTAACACAATGTATAGTTGCTAAGCTGACAGGATAAATTTATGGCCATCACTCACCTCTTTCCTAACCATATGTACCCCTCAAATTGACCCCACTTCTAAGTCACCTAGAACAAACTGCCATTGAAATGAAACTCCTACAGTGACATCTGTTTATTTTCCTTCTCTCTCTCATTACAGTCAAAAAAAAATCTTGGTTGTTTTAAAAATTTTTTAAAAATCAGAAAATGTCCTTAATTCCCTTTAGAAACACCCAGGTAGAAAAATTTTCCCATAAAGTCATCACCTGATTTTTCACACTCCAGTCTTAAACTGTCTTACATTTTTGCATCATCTTTAAATGGTGAGAGTAAATTAAACTGATAAGTAAGCAAAGGAAATTCATTAAGGGAGTTTCTTAAAGACACAGGAGGAAGGAATATATACCTCTGACCAATAACTGATTATTATAAAGAGCAAAGGGGTCTAAATGTGAGTTTACTTTTTATTTTTCATTCTTTAGTACAGTTAATAAATTAACTAGTCAAAAGTAGAATAGAGGAACTGTGGAACAAAATTAAGAGCTGTTTCTAAAACAGCAAGGGCCCTTGAAAGAATCTGGAATTCTATAAGTGAAATGGAAAGGCCATAAAAGCCAAAGGAACAAATAAGCCAATAAAAGCATTACTATATCCAGAATTTAGTTTTACAAAGGGATTTCCTATTATGCCCTACATTTGTAGCATCATCATTTTAAGCTCACTGACTTGGGCACATTAATGCAACCCAATGCAGAAGTTTGAAGTTTAGAATCTTCCAAAAAATATATTTAACCACTTCAGTAAAATCAACATCAACAGAACATTATGCCCCAAATATAGATACCTATGCTAAAAAATGCCTTGGGTGATTTTAAAAAATGCATCCAAATGCCATACAGCCACTTTAATACACTCAAAATGTCTCCAAGCGTAGTTCTATTATTTAGTACTACTGAAGTTATGAGATTGCCCATACAAGGTACAAAAACCGAGATTTTTCAATGCTGACATTCCCAGCTCTTCATTCTATCCACAGGTGGATAGTCAAGAAACTTGAAAGCAACACTGGAAGAGACTAGGTCTGTTGATGGTTCTGCACCTCACCCAAGCTATCAAGACAGTCAATCAGAATTAAAACGCCTCTACACATAAAATAATACAAGTATGTGTGGCACTCCAGGTCATCCCTTTCCGACCACATAAGACACTTCCCCTCATGGGTTTTATCTTAATTATATACACTCATTTTGTTTATATAATCACTATGAATGTTTTTGCCAAAAGTTTTCTTTCTTAAATAAATCATACAAGAATCTCCACTTTTTAGCTTGAAAATAAGATTCTGTTATCTCCAAAAGCACAAAGAAGTACGTATTCATTTCATATCACTTTGGTGCTATCATTTCATAGCACCAGGCTAAATACGATAGCTGAGGACTTTTTCTCTCCCTAGTCTGGTTGATAAGACCAACCACTATTCATTCTAGCTAATGAGCTAGATAAATATGTATAAAATGTAAAACCAATCCAGTTTCAAAATGGGAGGCTGAGGATTTTCTAGTGTTCGCACATTCACAGTTCTGAACCTTGCTGATACCAGCTTTTATGGTATATGTTCTTAGTATATTATCTTTAAAATTGGAGAAATCTCATAAGCTGATAAAAATAGGTTAGTTCATTTGTTTCCAAGTAACTGAACATTTAAAAACATACTCCTTTACTGGAAAACTTGCCTTGCCAGGGTTCTGCTGTTTAAAAAGAGACATTTCTTGAAGAAATATGCTGAAATTCATCCATGATTCTGCAATACAGTGGCTGAGCCTGGGTCTTTCATCTGGTTGGGTATTGATAACTTCCCAGCTAAAGAGACAAAAAGGAAAAAACATTACCAAACTTTAGATTATTCGTTCAAAATTTATGGCTTTGGAAAATACTTATTGAGCATCTATTGCTGCCACACCCTCTGGAGAAGCCCTGAATTCAAAAGTGAAACATCATACACAGGCTTCAGGAAACTCACATGCCAAAACAAACAATTAGCTGTCTGATTAATTATCTATTTACAACCAGGGAAACATTAAGGGAGAACAGGGTGAGGCTTAGGGACATCTTTAATGAAGCGTCATTTTTAAACTCAGATATGGGATGGATCAGCAGTTTAATCACAGGGTTCCAGATAGAACAATATGCAATATATGTAGAGGCCCTGGCATGGGAAGAAGCTTAAATGTGCCGTCCTGTTGAGTCCCAACTTGGCTCTAGCAAAGTCAACCAGAAGAACAGGTGAAGCTGGAGAGGTAGGAGGAGACTGGGTCATGGAAGGCCTTGTAGGAATTTGTTAAAAACTTCTTAAACCTCAAAGATTGGGAAACTGTAGTACTTTTAGAGAACCCTTGGAATTAAGCATATAATATTAAGAATAAACACCAACAATGTATTTTCAATATATACCATGGTTGGACAACTCTATAGAAAATTGTTAAAAGGATCTTACAGTACCCTCTATTTTTCTAGAGTACATTTTCCTAATCATCATCTAGAATGTGTTAAGTGTGATGCATGGGCCAGCAATGAGCTTTCTCTCTGCCCTCATTTTCCACAGGAACCTCAGTGAGCTAAAAACTAGAAACAGTCACTGCAGGAGGAAGATACATGCAAATACATGTCATTCCCTAACATTACAATGGCATAAAGCTTCATTCCCACTCTTGGCAATCCTATTATAAACATACCAGTTCAAACTAGCCTGTTAAGGATCCTCAAATTCATTCATTTCAGAGATAATGAAGGGATAAGTGCCTACCATGTTGAAGGCACTGCCCCAGAGCTATGGTTACGGCAGTAACAAAAGCTGCAAAGTTTCTAGCGGAAGACACGAATTGTTAGTGAACTATCATCTGAGCTACGGTAGGGTACCAGGGTGAGGCTGATCTCTGGATTCAACTCCAGTAGCCCTAAGACCAAGCTACCTTCACCCTTAGATGCTCAACTATACAGAAATTTGTGTACATACAGATTGTGACTTTTAATATATTTTGCAAAGTAAGGCAATTTGTAAATTAAAATTCCGTTTTTAAATATAAATTTTAATCCAAGTTTAAATGAGTACAATAGCATTTAAAAAGGGGGGAAGTATACCATTTCCCTTCCTCTTTGTTCTTTCAGCCTCAACTAATGCTATAGAGAGTCACTGAGCTACCAGTTGTCCAGGCTGTTGTTATTCCTACAGGTGGATTTCCTGTCTGTCATAAGAAATGAACTTTGGGGGATGTCAAGCTATCAGGTAGTGGTTTGTGTGTCCATTAACTCTACCCACTCTTGAATCACCAAGCAAATCTGTTTTCATTCATGACCATACCTGGCACCAGGTTTGCATACCCCATAATTCCACATCTATTAAACACTAAGTGCATAGCTAAGACGCAGACACCTGTAGCCTTACTTTGGCCTTCCCAAGTGCTGGGATTACAGGCATGAACCACTGTACAAGGACAAAAAGATAATTTTTGAATGAATGGTACTTTGTACAGCTGGAACTTTGTTCTAATATATCATCTTTAGGATTCATGTCTTGGAAGTGACACCGTAATTGGATACATATTTTTTATGACTGCTTAAGTAAATGTCCCCAAACTGTTAAAACCCCTAGTAGAATACTAAATTGTCACTATAGAGATAATGTTCTAGAAAAGACTTCACATAACTTAAGGTGTTTTACAGAGATGACAATGGAATAACTAAAAACTCTCTTTTGCATGTAAGGGTTTTCCAAAGTGAACTTCAAGTGGACACCATCTATCCATTAATTTATCCATTTATTCAATAAAAAGTTATTACATTCCCCCTTTGTGTCTTGTATTACACCAAATGTGGAAAATATTGTTATTTCAAAAACTTGAATGCTGGTAGCACTATTCCTCTCTTTGTGTCTATAGATAAACATTATTTGCTGGAAAGAAAAAAATACTCAAACTTTGACTATTTTCCATAGCCATAAGAAAACACTCTTAATTACATTTTTCCCCTTTTAAAAAGCCTCATGTAACAGTTTTGGGGACAATAAATTTCATCATTATTTATATTTTTATTAACACAAATTATAATTGGTATTTGAATTGTTTAATCAGAAACAAATAGAAAATTCATTGTGTACAATTTGAAAATGATGTCTAATCAAATGGGTTTGTAAAGAGTAATAAGTGTTTGAGATAAAAATAAATGTTCAGACTGTGCTGAATAAAATTTAATGGCAATATATATGATTTAAAAAGAAAATGTGAGTTTCATGGTAAAGAAAATATGTCACTCCACACTTCTTTAAACGAGAGATGGTCCAAAAACAGGTGCTCTCTGGGAGTTTAATAGCTTTAAATTGCCCAGTGATTAATTCTGAGTACCATAGGAACTCACATTTCTATAGTCTTCCAGTGAATTTACCATTAACGTATGTCACCACAGTTCAATTTAGGTTATATAGAATTAGATAATTTGGCATTAGTCGGGACATCCGATGTCAGCTTTTCAAATTCCCTTATTTTATAATGTAAGTGAAGAATGTGAAATTCAAGTTTTTGCAGCTAGTGTGAGGCAGAGCCAAGACCCAAGGCCAGGACTCTGAGTTTGCAATGCAGTTCTAATCCTTTAAAATGTGTGCCCTCTTTAAAGGGGGAATAAATTCAATGACATCCTTTGAAGAGACCATGTGGCAATTCAGAATGAGAAGGTACATGTCTTGTTCCTCCCCACTCCTCCCTAGAATCAAAAGAGATGAGGTGTGATTGACCAACACCAATGTGTCACCAGGTAGGACCAACCCTTTCCAGGAAAATAGAGCACTTCACGTGCAGAATCCAAATACTCAGCAGAAACCAAGATCCATGGTTGGTTGACATTTAACACAGGTGTCATCTGCACACACACACACACACACACACACACACACACACACACACACACTGAGTTGCTCCATAATGAAACTCTAGGTTTTCCTAGAGAGCCTTATTTGGAAAACACATGAGAAAAAAGATCTCCTGTGACTGCTGGGCAAGGCTTGGGAAACAGATCTTTTCCACGGTGTGTGGCTGTCTTCCCACCATCCTTGGCACTGATCACCGTGTAATGTAAGGCCCAACTAACATAAAAAGAAATGAAAATACCTAAGGCTTCAAAACATTTTGAGTTTGTACTCAGTTCCTAACCAAACAATACAAATCTTCTGTGACTGACATTCAACTAAGGGAGAAAATTTATTACCAGTGGCTTTATTAATATTTCCTCCTTAGTTTCTGAGAGAACATGCACTTTCCAAGTTCAAAGGGAAATAGGTTTTTTGGTTCATCTTTCTTTCCATCTTCCCTCCCTCTCTCTCCCCAGCCTTCCAGCTTTCCTCACTCTTGCCTTCACTAAGGCGTGACCTCAACACACACTCCAGCCACAAGATAAAGACCATTTAAGTGTCACCCTCGATGACCATCATCCCCATCTTCCCATATTCGTAGCCAGGCCAGTCCAGGTGGTTCCCAGGGAGAAGTCACTACAAGTCCCAGCCTCTGCATGGCCATGCCATCTTTCAAATGGGCTTTGCTCAAGGATCTGCAGCTGTAAATGATTCCCTAAAAAGCCCCAGCAGCTGCCATCTGGTTAAGTTTCCTTCTTACAGGAAAACTAGTCAGGTGTTTTGACGAAGGCCACTCTGTAATCAAGCAATTATTTATCAAAGAACCATAAGCCAGGGCAAAGCGCTTTTTCAGCAGCTGAAGAATTTATCGTTTCCCCTGCCAGTGAAACTCTAAGGGAACAAATTATGGAAGATGGCTCCTCGGACAAGCAGCCTCACTTTGTCCACAGAAAGGAGCTTTGGCTTCTCAGTAGAATTTCAAGCCAACATCCCTTCTCTCTTCCTCCCTGTCCCTATTAGATTACAGTTCGTCATATACATTGGGTGGTTTGGCCAAATAAGCCCTTTGTGCAGTTTCTAAAGATGTCGTTGTGAGACACCCAGGACACTGTTTAAGCAGCAGCTGTCTGGGCCTTACTGAGGAGATGGAGATGGAGCAGATCTGGGTGAAGCTCACTGCATTTTAACAGGTGTCCTAGATGATGCTGAGGCAGATACTTCTTACCCTAAGAGTCACTGTGAGAAATACCCTTGAGAAAGTAACATTGAATTCCTGTCCTACAAATAAGAGAGAGACTTCTGCTTCTGGGTAAGATGGTGTGAGAGGGAGCTGATATACCCAACCCACCTGAAACAATCAAAAGGAAATAAAGACAAAATTTATGCAACAATGATTTTCAAAACTGGGCATTAGGCAAGGAAGGACAGTGACTCCTAAGGGATGAGAAACCAGTAAGGGAGTTATGTGATCACTCAGCTCACTGCCTTGAGTGTTTGCTGGACTGGGAGCAGGAGCAGCAACTCCGGTGCCCCCTGGCAACTCCCTGAGTTGAGGAGACAGAGCTGGGGGTCCAAAAAGGAGATCCAAGGGGCCAGAGTTTGCAGGACCCAGTGCTGGAGAGTAGAGCACAGTGCAGAGGGAAACAAAGGGAGAAGTCTGCTGAGGGGGATTCCTGGAGTCTTCAGCTGAGGCTTGACTGGCACAGGCATGTGAGAAGCCCAGAGGCCAGGAAAGAGCCATCAGAAAGAACTAGAAGGAACAATGTCTTTTGCAAGGAATGACATCTGGTCCCAGCAACTAGACTGAAAAACCTCAAAATTCACAGACACAGGTAGAACACTCAGAAGGGTCTTGCCTCAGTAGCAGAGAATAATCAGTCCTAAACCAAATGCAGCTCTGGTCTAACAAGTCTTAAAAACAGACCTTAAAAGGATCAAACTGATTTTAAGTGATTCAACCACCATCTACAGAAATACAAAGTGGTGAGTTTTGTTATGAACCAAATAACTCAGTCAAACTGGAATCTGTAGCAGTTTACTTATTTTAATTTCATGTATATCCTTTAAATTATTGTATACCTTTGGTCCCTTAAAATATACTTATCAAAAACAATGTTTAAATATTATAAGATTTGTCTTTGTGTAGTTCAAAGCCTGCATAAATGGAATTCTAATGCACTTTGCCGGTAGCTTCAGAATGCAGCACACAGTATTCTCCAGTAGGGGGTTCTGTAAGACTAGGAAATATTTCACTGTGCTCTTTAAAAATAGATTGTAATTCTGTAAGAGAGAACATGTGCTGGCAGCCTATTTCATCTCTTTCACCAATAGTGTCTTTGAGCACTAGAAAAAATAATGCTGAAATAAAATGAATCTTGGCAAAGAAGAACTCGTATCTCATTATCATTTAACTTGTTGGTTTTAATAAATATGCAGTGAATGTACATTAACTGTCACCGTTCCTGGTTCCAGGACTGAGAGGTGACTAAGGTACAGCCCCTAACCAATAAGTTAAAGTATGCATGTGACCCAGGAATGACTCAAAGCATACACACACTCGTGATACACGAAACTCACCTTTGTAAAATGGCACTTAATTGTATCTAGGGCTATTGGAGATACATGAATTTGAAAGCTAAGTTGGGGATTGGATACATGAGAAGAACCTGTTAAATGTAAGATATTTCGATGATTATACATTTCACAGGACAATAAAATGTTTTAGCATATACCTATAAACTTAAAAGTGTTTTTACAACTCAGTTATTTTTGAAAGCAAAAAATATATATTTTTTAATATATCAAATCTCATATCTTTTCACATATTTCTTGAGCTTAGATTTGAGAAGATAACTACCAACCAGAGATAGGAAACCTGGAGTGGACAGAACAAGAGCGGGAAGGGAAAAGAGTATATGGGAGGCAAGGAGAGAATATAAATGAATCCTGATAGTCTGGTTTGAGTTCTTGGGTTCTGTTGGGCCAAGAGGAAAGGTGCAAAGCAAATCCACCCATAGACATCCCCCATGAAGGAACCAATTCCCCTGTGCCTTAAGCTGGTTTCTGGCATTTGTAACACAAAATAAAGTGCCACGTGTTTCAGTGGAAGCAACGGAAAAACTGTCTAAAATATTTTACATTACAAGTAAACGTAACCATAAAAAAAGAGTTATAAGATTACACAGATTCGTATGACAGTTTTATTTAGGTGGCAATTTTTAGTAGAAAGAAAAGATGCAATTAGGTTGTATAATACATCAAGCAAAGGCAGTTTATCAACAATTCAAATAAAGGGTGCTACAGGCAGCATGAAATCAGAAGAGCTGACACTCAGCAGGGTTCAGGTACTGAACAGCACCTTGTAAACTTTCTGGCTTGTTAAATCCTTAGAACCAACCTGTGAGTGAACTATTGTGTATTATTCCTGTTCAACAGATTGAGGAAGTTGAAGCCCAGATATATTAGCTGTCTTGCTCAAGGTCAGAGAACTAATACATGATGGAATGGGGAAGTAATACATGGAACTGGGAATGCTCCTAATGTGAGGCGAGATACAGAAAAAACACTCTCTGGACTGGAACACGGGAACCATTGCAAAGATGTGTAGGAAAGCACATTCGGGCAGTGCCATGGGCAGGATTATGGATCCCTAAATGCCAAGCTACACAAATAGAAATCAAAATAGCTAAAAAGCGGCTTTGGTTCCCAGGTGAAACTCCTTGGTCCTAAGGAGTCTGGATTCCTATTTTCTCTCTGAACCCCTTCAGCTGTTCCTAAATTAGTACCCACAAAGTGATTCCATAATCATGAATCCAACTTCTCAAACCTAAACTACGACACATGCCCTTAATAATCATGACCATGGCAACTATCTGCCAAGCTCTCCCTGTGTGCCAGGCACGACGTTAAGCACCCTGCCTGCATTGTCCCACTGACCTCCACGCAATCCCCCTATGACCCCCAGCCCATTACAATACCCTGCAAGGTAGGGTTGTTTCCATTTTACCCAAAAGAAAACAGAGGCTGAAAAGGGCTTGAAACACAGCAGATTCCCTGGTTACTGACCACAACCATCGCATCTGATAATATTCTTTCATGGTAATTATCAATTGCAATTAAATATGACATTTGTAATACTGACTCCCTATTAGACTTAAGATTCCATGAAGGAATTCTTGGACAGTACTCTGTCTTCAGTAGCTAACAGAGCTTGACATCTATGAGGCACATAAAAATATTGAATAAATAAATGAATATAAACAGTAAACATCCAAAGAAGAAAATATCGAAAATAATTAATGGTAGTTATTTAGTGGCACCATATTTTTAATTCAGAAACAATTCTGAATGTTTCTATATATTATATGTTGGTAATAATTAGCATGCATTTCTTTACATGTATAAAAATATACAAAATAACATACAAAAAGTCCTCTTAAAAATCTGGAAAACAACTGTCATCTATATGGAAGAGTTTTGATTTGTTCTTTTTTGCGAATGGGCAGTTAAACTGTCTTCAAAATTAGGTAATTAGGAAATACGGGCCAGGCACAGCAGCTCACAACTGTAATCCCAGCACTTTGGGAGACCAAGGTGGGAGGATCCCTTGAGTCCTAGAGTTCATGACAAGCCTGGGCAACATGGCAAGACCCTGTCTCTACTTAAAAAAAAAAAAAAAGAAAGAAAGAAAGAAAAAAAAAAATATGCTTCATATTTCAAGACTTTCTGGAACTGAAAAATCAGTATTTCATATGGGATTTCTGCTGGCAAAACTTGAGCCTTAATGTGTGACTTGGGGATCCCTGGATACATGAGTATCTCCTCCAGGCACTCTTCCCACAGGGCCTTTGGCCATACCTGCATAGAACAGGACTGGGTCCTGATAACTTGAGTAGGGCAGAATGGAAAGATCAATGAATATCCTACCTTCAGATGGAATATCAGAGAAAAATGACTCCCTTTTTTGTTTTGCTTTTCAAGTTTTTGTGGGGCAACTGCACCCCACGGGAGAACATTTTCAGATAGGGTGTCTTCTCTCAAACACACACACACCATTCTAGTTAGGTTTTAACTCTTTCACATCTTTCTGAATTTATAGTGCAATAATCATTTCCACAGATGTTTTGCTCTCTGCTAGAAAACCTCCAGAAAGTGCATTATTTCACTACTCATTTTATTTTTAATTTATAAGAAATGGAAGTTGAAGCCAAATTATTTTTCAGAAAGTTTGCTATGTCACCATTCCATATTGACAAACTATTAAAAAAAAAAAAAAGGATTTGTTAAACCTAAGTTGTCACCTGGCAACCATGACAAACAGTTGCTGCAACCGTCACACCTATAAATACGCTTTGGCTTGGAGACTTTCATTCTCAGCTAGTGACTAAAGGTCTCATGCTCTCCACTGGTAGTGGACATCTGTTGATGCTAATTCCTGTCGAATTTTTCTTAGAAAGGTCAGTCAGTATCTGGTTACAGATTTTAACATTTCTTAGGGTAATGTATTAGAATTTTTTTTTAATCCTGTGGACATTTATGTTCCTCGGTGTGTGGGTACTTGCGTCTGAGGGTATGTAGGCAGAGAAACAAAATAAAAACAGGGCTCTATTTCTCTGCATGCGCATTCACAGAGTTAGAACCATGACAAAGCGAATAAGATTTGTCAACTGGAGGATTAAATAAGCAAACACAAGATTAAGAAATTACACAGCACTCAACATGAAGCACTCCCTTTCTCAGGCCAATCTGCCACGTGAACAACTCCTCCCAAAGCCAAGGACCAGAAGGCGCCAGTGAGTGCCGGCGTCTTCTGCCTGCAGAGCCCCACCTTCCTCAGGGCAACTTAGTGTTCTATTTGGGGCTCCCTCTTTTTTTATGCCAAGTTTAAAATGACTCAGAGATCAGCCACTTACTTTTTCAGATGGACCCTTTCCACCTCTCATCTCAAAACTGAGCACTGCTACCTCTCCAGGTGATCATCAATTATCCAGCCCACCTAGATCATTTGGAAGGCTGACACTCAACTACCCACTGTATTATTTATGTTATTACAGTTTCAAGTTTCTATGAACAAGATGCCAAGTGTAGGTCATTTTTCAGCATTTTTAATTTTAATATTTTAATAACTAGACTTTCATAAGCCCGGGGTATGAGTAATGCAAATTCCATTACTAGCACAGGACAAGCACCTACTTGAGACCTGCAGGAGATTAAACACCCTTTCATTTGTGACGGCCAAGATTTGCTCCAATCACTGTCCCTGAGGGCAGAAAAGATTTCTACTTTATCCCTGAAGGGCAGATAATATCAGATAGTCAAGAAATACTCCTCAAGGAAAACAAAACTGTTTCTGAGAAGCAGGTTTGCTAATTTAGCTATAAGCCTTTTCTTGTATTCTACTTAGAACCCACAATTTCCAATGAACTTCAACCCAGGGTTTACTGCAGTTGGAATCCAAAGTAAATGTCCCTTCCCTGTGTTGTAACATTTGACCTGCTTATATGAAACCTGTGATGACACTGAAATATATGTTTCCTACAGCACAAAAAAAGTCATTAACAATATTGTTCCTAATTTTGCTTTTTAGAGATGGCACCCATCACACTGGGCCTGAGCACTAGGTATATACAGCTTGAACACTGAATTCTCAAGTTTCTCCAAAGTGCTTTTATTATAAAGGCCAATTCAAATTACTTTTGTTTGGAGAATCAGCCTTTGTAATAAAAAGCAACAACCTGGAAGATGGCAAACCTGGGGTGATTATCACCCATTGAGATATTCAGCCAAGATGCTGGGCTATTTAATTAGGTCATCTTCCCAACCTAGTCCTTTAAAGAGTGTATCTCCCATTTATTTTCACATAAATAATCAGAGGCTTTTAAAGGAATATATGGCTACCAAGAGAATCAGACCCTTATCAGTCACAGAAAAAATGACAAACTTACTATCATGTCTCAATGCTTGCTAAACTTGCCCTCAGCCTCCCTCAATAGCAGATTTTGAGAATGAGCTATTATGTAAATAGTACATGTATTAATGGTAAATTAATATAATATAATATTCAACAATGGCATGCAGGGAAGATGGGTATGGGTATGCATTTGGAGTTATAGATGACAGAAACAAGAAATGGTGGAAAATTATTGATATGGTTTGAATCTATGTCCTCACCAAATCTCATGTCAAATTGTAGTCCCAAGTGTTGGAGGTGGGGCCTGGTGGGAGGTCATTGAATCAGGGCAGTTTCTCACAAATGGTTTAGCACCATCTCCTTGGTGCTGTGCTCATGATGGTGAGTGAGTCCTCAAGAGATCTGGTTGTTTAAAAAGCATGTGGCACCTCCCCCCTCTCTCTCTTACTCCTGCACTGGCTATGTAAGACATGCCTGCTTTCCCTTTGCCTTCTGCCATGATTGGAAGCTTCCTGAGGCCTCCCCAGAAGCAGAAGCCATTATGCTTTCTGTACAGCCTGCAGAACCATGAGCCAATTAAACCTCTTTTCCTTATAGATTACCCAATCTCTAATATTTTTTTATAGCAGTCCAAGAATGGACTAATACAGAAAATTGGTACAGAGGAGTGGCGGCATTGCTATAAAGATACCTGAAAAAGTGGAAGCGGCTTTGAGACTGGGTAATAGGCAGAAGTTGGAAGAGTTTGGAGAGCTCAAAAGAAGACAGAGAGATGAAGGAAAATTTGGAATGTCCTAGAGACTTGGATGTTTATGACGAAAATGCTGGTAGTGATATGGAAAGTGAAGGCCAGGCTGATGAGGTCTCAGATGGAAATGAGAATCTTATTGGGAACTGGAGCAAAGGTCACTTTTACTATGCCTTAAAGGCATCTGGCTGTATTGTGCCCGTACCCTGTAAAACTTTGAACTTGAGAGTGATGATTTAGGGTATCTTATGGAAGAAATTTCTTTTTTTCTTTTTTTTTTTGAGATGTAGTCTCACTCTGTCTCCAGGGTGGAATGCAGTGGCGCCATTGCGGCTCATTGCAACTTCCAACTCCCAAGTTCAAGTGATTTTCCTACCTCAGCTTCCCGAGGTAGGGAATTCTTCAATTATAGGCACACACCACCACACCCAGCTAATTTTTGTATTTTTAGTAGAGATGGGGTTTCACCATGTTGGCCAGGATTGTCTCAATCTCCTGACCTCGTGATCTGCCCCCGCCTTGGCCTCCCAAAATGCTGGGATTACAGGCATGAGCCACCACACCCAGTGGTGGAAGACATTTCTAAGTATGAAGGCATTCAAGATGTAGCCTAGCTGCTTCTAACAACCTGTGCTCATATGTGATGTGTGAGCAAAGAAATGATGTGAAACTGGAACTTACATTTAAAAGGAAAACAGACCATAAGTTTGAAAAATTAACAAGCTTGTCATGTGATAGAAAAGAAAAGCCCGTTTTTAGGGAAGGAATTCAACCACACTGCAGATATTTGCATAAGTAAAAAGGAGCCAAGTCTAAACAGCCAAGTCAATTCAGGAAAGCCCCATTGTCAAAGGCATTTCAGAGACCATCTAGCAACCTCTCCCATTGCTGGCCCAGAGCCCTAGGAAGACAGAATGGTTTTGTGGGGCAGGCCCAGGCCACCTCTGCCCTGAACAGCGTTGGGACACTGCTACCTACATTCCAGTAGCTCCAGCTCCAGCTATGGCTCAAACAGGCCAGGTATAGCTCCGGCTGCTGCTACAAAGGGTGCAAGCCATAAGCCTCGGCAGCTTCCACATGGTGTTAAGCCTGTAGGTGCACAGAGTGCAAAAGCTGAGGCTTGGCAGCTTCTGCCTAGATTTCAGAGGATGTATGGAAAAGCCTGCATGTTCAGGCAGAAGCCTGCTGCAAGGGCAGCACCACCCACTCTCTACTAGGGCAGTGCAGAGGGGAAATGTATAGTTGGAGCCCCCACATGGAGTCCTCACTGGGCCACTGCCTAGTGCACCTGTGAGAAGAGGGCCACCATATCCAGACTCCAGAATGGTAGATCCACCAGCAACTTGCCCCCTCAGGCTGAAAGCCACAGACACTCAGCACCAGCCCATGAGAACAGCTGCAGGGGCTGAACCCTGGAAAGCCACGGGGCAGAGATGCCCAAGGCCCTGGGAACATAAACTTCACACACGTGTGCCTGGAATATGGGACATAGAGTCAAAGGAGATTGTTTTGGAGCTTTAAGATTTAATGACTGACCGGCCACATTTCAAACTTACAGTGGGCCTTCTGTCCCTTTGTTTTGACCAATTTCTCCCATTTGGAATGGGAAAATTTACCCAATGCCTGTACCCCATTGTATCTTAGAAGAAACTAACTTGTGCTTTTACAGGCTCATGGGTGGAAGAGACTAACCTTCTCTCAGGTGGAACTCTGAACTTTTGACTTTTGAGTTAATGCTGGAATAAGTTAAGACTTTGGGGAGACTGGAAGCATGATTGTATTTTGAAATGGGAGACAGACATGAGATTTGGGGAGCCAGGGGCCAAATGATACGGTTTGGATCTGCCCAAATCTCATGTTGAATTGTAGTCTCCAGTGTATGATGTGGGGCCTAGTGGGAAGTGATTGGATGAAACACCTGAGGCTGGATAATTTATAAAGAAAATAGGTTTACTTGGTTTATACAGTTCTGCAGGCTATACAAGAAGCACAGCAGCTGCTGTCTTGCTATGTATTAAAAATATCTTCTATATAATGCAATGAATCAATTGAATTCTGTTATTAATCAATTCATTGGAATCATAAGAGCAAATGAAATGAATATTCTTGTCACCAAGAATGTAGGGATATAGTGATACAGTAATACACAGTAGCATGGCCACCACAGATGATACGGGGAGGCCATTCCAGGGTCTAACTAGTCCACATGAGGAATCTGTGTTTCTCTGCTTGTGAAATAAGAAGCTGAATGTTAACCCTTTTTGGATCATTGCCCCCCTTTAAAATATCTGTGGATTTTTATGGCTGCAATCTTCACTGATGTTATCTTTCTTTAGCAAAGCCAGTAAAATATAGAACTAGAAATTCTGTGTTTAATCAAAGCAAGGATTTCTGATTTCACTGGAAACAAAAATGGGGGTTAAAACGCAAAGGCTAATTCATAAGAAACAATGGGTGCTGCTAGATTTCAGGGCCTAATCCAGGAGTAATAAAATCTTCCTTTCTCATTTTTATTGTTGGGCATAACAAGGCTATTATAACCTTTCCTTATATATTGCAAATAATGGTCACTTTCAAGCTACTTTCTTGTTATCAGTTAACATCCTCCTTTCCTTATCTAGACTGATATAGATTAGTTATTAATTC
This sequence comes from Callithrix jacchus, assembly GCF_049354715.1. Taxonomy (NCBI): domain Eukaryota; kingdom Metazoa; phylum Chordata; class Mammalia; order Primates; family Cebidae; genus Callithrix; species Callithrix jacchus. Next base: position 188,617,301 of record NC_133503.1, on the reverse strand, counting down.
CAAAGCATATTTTAAAAGAAACTGGTATTTGAGTCAGGTGTGACAAGACAAAAATTTTTAAGAAAAGAGACAGGTATGAATATTCTTAGACTCAGGGTACAACTTGAATGCTGACTGGGGACTAACAAACCTAGCAGTACGACCCTGTAGTATTCGATTCAATTCACCTAGGTGCAGGTATTTAGGGGGTTATAGAACTGCCAACTGATTTAGGGCTTCAAACAAATTGATGTATTAGGCATGATTTCTAATTTTACCTATTTAATAAAGGAGCAAGAATTTAATGACAGAAGTCAAACCCAAGTAAAAGATCATTCTAAACTTTTCTATTCATCCCCCACAAACCTTTTTAGTTTTGTCCACACTTAAAAAAAGTAGTATTAGCAACTTTCTCTTACTCTCTCCAATGCATTTGACTTAATTTTCATAAACAGGTGTATGTATTACAATATAGGTTTACCTAACATATCAAATGTCAAAGCAATGGTGGTCTAAACAAGAGAGCAGTTCATTTCTCCCTCATGTGACAGCAGAGCATAGAGGTCCCAGGCTGATATGAGACATCCATAATGTTGGAGACCTAGGCCCTTTCCATCTCATTGCTCAGACACTGTCGAATCACGATGGCACCCCGTGGACTTTGCCCCATCCACACTGCTACCAGCAGGAAGCGGGTAAAGCGAAGCCGAGAGAATTCCCCTTTCTCTTTAAAGTCATGGCCTGCAAGTTGCCTGTACAACTTCCATTCACCTCCCACTGGCTGGAGCATGGAAACATGGCCATGCCTACCTGCAAGAGAGCCTAGGAAACATAGTTCAATTGCTGGTGACCACCCAGCTGAAACTCAGAATTCTATTAACCAGAAAGAGAGGGAAGCTGAGTATTTGAGAACAACCAACAGAATCTGCCCCAACAATTCTTTTTGATCTCTTATTTCAGCAGTTTACATAAATTATAATTAAACTGTGCAATAACAGTGAAAACAACCAGCACAAAGAGACTTGAGAATAAACACAACTGACTTAGTACGCACACAAGTCAAATGGTAGAAGCAGTAGAGCAGGAGTAGGCAAACACTTTCTGTGAAGAGCCAGACAGTAAATACTGTTGGCTTTGTTGGCTATACAGCTCTGCCTTTGTAGCAAGAATGCAGCCACAGACAATATGAAAATGAAAGAATATGGTTGTGATCCAATGAACTTCATTTACAAAATCAGGCTGCAGGGTGGATTTGGGCCCAAGCACAGGAGCCTGCTAGTTCAGGGTGTCATAGGTTCAGACACATGACTATACAAAGGTGATGAAAATCACGAATTCAGCAAGCTGCTAGGAACTATTAAGCGGGCTTCTCTCTAATAGCACCTCCTATTTACTAAGCACACACCAAGTGCTAGGCAGGACATTAGGAGCTTTGTTATTACCTCTAATCCTCACAACAATCTGACAAGGTGGGTAAATGCCTCTATTTTCCAGATGAGAAAGCAGACAGAGCCAAGAAGAGGCAACCAGGATCAGAACCCAGTCTGTCCAGCCTCACCCCACCAGCTTCCAAAGCCTGTTCTCTGCCAGGTGAAAGTTCTTCCCAGAAGTTGGATGACAAATTGTCCTTTAGCTAACAATAAGTGAAATAAATGCACACAATTTCTTGTCACACTATCAGCAAACCTGCTATGTCAGATAGGACGTGTAAAATATTACAATGACAAAAGCTTTCCTCTGATCTTAAAATAGCCCCTGCCTAACAGTTTACTGGGGCTTTAGCAAGAAAGCACCTAGCCTTCAGATTTTCCTGGGTAAAGTTGCCAAGGTCATGAGCTTCACAACATTGGTAACTAATAGGGGGTGGGGGGGGATCAAAGTCGAGGTGCCATCAACATCACTGACCACTTATAAGGTCTCTGAAAGTTTATCTAAATAAAGAGAAAGATTATCACCCTCTGTCCTCGTCTTGGGACAGGCATGTACCATTCCACCCTTGCCACACACGGCAGACCACACTAATGTGTCATAGCACTCTTTCCAGAAATTTCCCAACAAGTCCTCATGAACCTAATAAGAGCTCCAGGCACTATTTCCAGTTTATAGGAGTTGGCATGAGAGAACAAAGTCATCAAATTCTCAACGCTTGCCCTATGGGACACAACAGCTTCCAATTTTCCCCCTACCGTGCCCCCAAAGAAAGGATTATCAGTTATCTCCCTTATCATCAGTGCCAATGTTTGTTGTACCTTAGTTTATTGAGCAAATCTCTTCTTGTTTCAGCAAGCAAGTCAATTCATTCCAGGTTTATCATTTTGGCATTCATTTTATAATGTTTATCTCAAAGCCTTCCTGAGCACAAACAAATATGCTTCCAAAAGGAAGTTTTCACAATATTTCAGAATGGAGAAACTATGACTAAAGTCATGCATCATTTACCAGTGGGGATATGTTGTAAGAAATGCATCATTAGGCTATTCTGTCATTGTGTGGACACCACAGAGTGTACTTACACAAACCTGGATGGGATAGCCTACTACACACCAGGGCTACAGGGTACAGCCTATTGTTTCTAGGCTACACACCCATATAGCACACTAGTGTACTGAATACTGTGGGCAACTGTAACACAATAGTAAGTGTTTGTGCATCTAAACATAGAAAAGTACAATAAAAATACAGAATAAAAGATACAAAATGGGGCCAGGTGCAGTGACTCACGCCTGTAATCCCAATACTTTGGGAAGTCAGGACAGATGGATTGCTTGAGCTCAGGAGTTCAAGACCAGCCTGGGCAACATGGCGAAACCCCATCTCTACAAAAAATACAAAGATTAGCCAGGCATGGTGGTACATGCCTGTAGTTGCAGCTACTCAGGAGGCTGAAGCAGGAGGATCACTTGAGACCAGGAGGTCAAGGCTGCAGTGAGTCAAGATTGTGCCACTGCACTCCAGCCTGGGCAACACAGCGAGACCCTGCCTCAAAAAAAAAAAAAAAAACAAGTGCACCTATATAGTGTACTTATCATGGATGGAGCTTGTAGGATTGGAACTTTCTCTGAGTGAGTCAGTGGTAAGTGAATGTGAAGGCCTAGGACATTACTGTTCAGTACCGTAGACTTTATAAGCACTGTGCACTTGCTGAGTAAAATTATTTAAAAGTTTCTTTAACAGTTCCCTAGCTTACTTTAACTTATTTACTTTAGAAACATTTTTTAAACTGTTTGACTCTTTTAATATCACTTAGCCTAAAATACACATTGTACAGCTGTACAAAAATATTTTCTTTCTATTTTACAAGCTTTTTGCTATTTTTGATTTTTCACTTTTTAAACTTTTTTGTTAAAAACTAGGACATAAACACACACATTAGCCTAGGCCTACCCAGGGACGAGATGATGAAGACATCACCAGGCGACACAGGTTTCTCCACTCCAGTATCATCTACAGGACCACTGTCATATATGCAGCCATGTCCTAATGCAGCGTGTGACCATATTTAGAATTAATGTTCCATTTACTTCAATCGTGGAGTCTACTCCAGTTACTTTGGAGGAAACTTATCCACCACTAATGTCATAAGCTACTCCAGAAACATATATGTGCCACATAATTTGTGATTCCTGAAGAGAATGTTCTAAGCAGTAGAAATTAGTTTGTTTTATTTTGTTTAGATGGAGTCTCCCTCTGTCACCTAGGCTGGAGTGCAATGACATGATCTTGGCTTACTGCAACTTCCACCTTCCAGGTTCAAGCAGCTCTCCTGCCTCAGCATCCTGAGTGGCTGGGATTACAAGCATGCGCCACCATGCCCAGCTAACTTTTTAATATATATTTTTAGTAGAGACAGGGTTTCACCATATTGACCAGGCTGGTCTTGAACTCCTGACATCGTGATCCGCCCTCAGCCTCCCAAAGTGCTGGGATTACAGGCATGAGCCACCATGCCCAGCGCAGAAACTAGTAATTTCTAAGAAACATAAACACATTCATAACCCCCTTACCTTATCTAAAATTAGAGTTTATAGTTTTTAGAGGAATAATTTTAAGATTCTGCACTGATAGATGGGTTTGTTTTCTTTTCAAAATGAAGCACTTCCTTACAATTCAACCAAACTATCACTATGAAAAGTCACGTCTTGAGTCAGAGTAATATTTGTGCCCAGCTACTTCTGTTTTGTTTATATGGCTAGCAAGGAGGCCATTCCTCATGGTAATTACTATGTGACACTCGTGTCTAACCACCTCTGGGAGTGCCAGTGTTTACCCATGAAACACTTGCATGTTGAGGACACAGCAACCCTTCGTAAATCACTGCTATCAGTGAGAGAGAACATTCTGGGCTTTGACCCGTTCCATCATCTGTTCCCGTATCAGGCACTTAACAACTGCAATTCTCCCTTCCAAAGCAAAGAATCTGCAGTCTGGTAAAGCCCCGACCCCCACCCGCACTGACACAACTCAGGGCCACAGAGCAACATCTTTAATACCCTCCATGGGAGTTACCCAGTGGGTAATAATTACACCTAGGGCAGGTCAACTCTGCAAAAGTGAGGATGAAGCAGGACAGAGGTTGTGGCCTGGCCTGAAAGACCATGGGAGCCTCCCTTTAAGATGATCATTTCATCCGTCTCCCTAATGAAAGGGTGAGTTTGTCCCTATAAAGTGGAGCAACACAACTGTCCTCTTGATATCTACACAGAGCCCATGGGCCTCTCTCAGGGACGCTGGGACATTCCCTACACCACCGTTTCCCAGCTTCTGCCTCAGGATGCTTTGAACCTAGATGAACTGCAACGCATTGCTACATCCAGGTTTTGCCTCGTGCCTTTATCAATTTGGGATTCAGAGACAGCAGGTGCCAAGGTTTTAAGAAGACAGTTCACTGGTGAGACAGTGCAAGGAGAGGAAAGAGAGATGAGAGAATGGGTGAATGAGAGACTGTGAAAATGAACAAGAGTATGAAAGAGAAATTAGAAAAAAAAATACAGAAAAGGGCCTATTAGGGTAGAATTGTCTGCCCTCATTTCATCTCCTTCACAAGAAGACATTGGAGGAGGTTATTCCCACTCAGCCCTAAGATGATGAAGCCAATATTCCTGCAGGATGTCATGTTTGTTTTCCCATTCAGAGTTCACTAGTGGTTTCACAAGAACAGCTGACAAAATGTAAACAGTTTTAAAACTTTCAGACTGGGGCCTGAAGGTCTGTGTTCTGAGTCTTGGCAGCCCTTTTTGTACATTAAGAATATTGGTTGCAAGAGGACCAACCAGCTACAGAAACACACCAAACTCCCTGGATTTTAGTAGAAAGAGACATTTGATTGCTGAAGAAAATACTGATTTTCCAAGCAACAGATAAGCATTGCAGGCGGCTGTCCTGCATTCTCAAATGCAAAACTGAGGCAGCGTATCTTTCTCTCTATCTCCAACCCTCAACTGACCTTCTCTGGAACAGAATTACTTTTGGTGCCTAGTCTTAAGTTAAAAACTAGGCAAATGGGACATTTACTTTTCTCTGCTTCTTCAAAGGCATGTGTGTCTGTGTGTGTGTGTGCATCTAATTTGTGTGTGGCAAAGGGATGTGGAAGAAGACCATACAGGAGTGCATTCCAGAGGGTCCAACTCACTTGCCAGAGGAGAGCTGAAATTTTAGCTCCAAACCTCCAAATGGCTCAATCAGAAATGGAAATAGGACCAGTCAGAAGATTCAGAGTGCTCAAAAGACTAAACCAAACCAACCACACAAAAGACATACGCACGTCCTGAGCCTGAAATTCACCGTGTGGGTACTCATTTCTCTGTAAGATGCACTGGGCAGACATCCTTGCTTTTTACCTAAAGAGTAAATACTTTCACTCAGCACAGTCCATGGCATAATATCAATGTTCACCTGGGTTAAAGCAATCCTAGGAAGGGTGTAAACAAGATGAACCTACCACAAAGAGCCCACAGACCCTGTAGAGCAGACTAACCACAACGGTACTCCAGAGCCGTTCAGGGAGTTGGCGCCTCTCCTGAAAAGGGATCCCAGGTAACTCTGCACACCCACTCGAGGAGACCAACTCCTAGAGAGAGTGGGTAGACAGCATGTTAAGCACCTGCCCTATATATTATGTCTGGCAATAAGGATTTTCTCAAAAGGTAAACCAAAGATGGTTTGAGGTGTTTTTACTCGACATGACCTATTTTGTATTACTTAAGGAAATGTATAATTTATGTATTATTATTATTGTTAAAACCTACTTTTGAGGACTTAACAATGAGCCATTCTCTAAAGTGAATATTTAATGTGGCTCACCATATTTAATCTATAAACCCTATAAAGTAGGGCAGATGACAAAATGAAATTCAGAGAAGTTAAGCAGCTTACCCCAGGTCACCTAGCTAATACCTGGTGAGGCTGAGATTTGCAGCCAGGAGTAAAAACGGCATTGCATCATTCTAAAACTCATGCTCACAGTCAACCAAGAGAATGGTTAAAACGGTTCAAATATTCAGTGTTTATGCTTTAATATGCAAGCTTCAATTAACTAGAAAATTATTCACGTAGAAGAGCTTATTCATCAAGCGACTACGCATCATTCTGTTACAGAGAGAGGTCATTGGCCTGAATTTTTTTTTTTTTTTTTTCCTGAGATGGAGTCTCTCTCTGTTGCCCAGGCTGGAGTGCAGAGGCACGATCTTGGCTTACTGCAACCTCCACCTCCCAGGTTTAAGAGATTCTCCTACCTCAGCCTCCTGAGTATCTGGGACTACAGGCATGTGCCACCACACCTGGCTAATTTTTTTGTATTTTTAGTAGAGACGGGGTTTCACCATGTTAGTCAGGCTGGTTTTGAACTCCTAACCTCAAATGATCCACTGCCTCAGCTTCCCAAAGTCCTGGGATTACAGGTGTGAGCCACCACGCCCAGCCTGGCCTGCAGTCTTTTTAAGAGCATGAGAGAGCACCAGATGGCAAGTACTACCAGAGATACCCTTTCCACTAACAACTGATAAAACTTTATAGCCATAAATATTAAGTAAAACTTTTTTCTCTTTCAGATAGTTGTAAATTAAAGCCTAATTTCTTCAACATTCTTCCCAAGGGAAGAGTGGGCTGTATGTCCCCTCCCCTCTAATCAGCGCCCTTGGGCTGCCAGACCAATCGGATACGGTGCGAGTCACGCTGTCCCAGCTTCTGGGCCCAGGCCTTAAGAAACAGGCGATCATAAAGGTGGGTCAACTCAAAGGATAGGATATGTTTGCAGGCATTTAAAAATGCTTCCGGAGTATCTAGATGCTACTGAAAAATGCTGCTGAGAGAGAAAAGCAGCAGACAAATTGTACATATGAGATGCTTACTGTAACTTCGCCAAGAAAATACATCAGGAAGAACCAGAAGACAGCATAACAGTATTTTTTCAGGGCATTTAGATTACAGTTGATCTCTCTGCCTTTATATTTTTTCCCAGTACTATTTTTATCTTCCCAAATGAACAGCTATAACATCCTTTAGTGGGAAAATTGTTTAAAGAGACACTGTTTTTAAAAGATACAAACAGTAGTGGATCAGACTTGCCCCTTAGGCAAGACTTCATGCCCACATAGCTTCTGCAGGACCCAGATTAGCCCAGTGTAGAGAAGCAGCAAGACGCTCTGATGGATTTAGACTGATTTGCCATAAAGAGAAGAGAGGCTGGGAATAAGGGGAAGCCCATACAGTTCGGCTTCTGTCCTGTCAGTCACCAGGCACAGACCCTCCCCATGGCCACCCATAGCAGCTGCAGCCCTCCTTGGGTATGGTAAACAGAGAGATCTTCAGCACATTTTAGGAACAGCAGCAGAGCATTAGTCACTCTGTGTTTATAAAATAGCAATCAGCTTTCACAGAGGTGTGATTACAGGAAACTCGCTGGGACGCTGCAAGGGTTTAGGAAGCACACTACTTCTTAACTGGTGATTCAGATATCTCACACAAAACAATCTCAAAAAACTCCCTTGCATCAAAAACGGACTGCATTGTTCTACATGTTCTTAATCAATTTTAAATATTAGCCCAGCTGGGTCAAAGTAGGATTTTTAAAAGTGGTAAACATTTTCTATATCTAAGAGATATTTTCCATGACTATGGTAGAAGAGTGGAAGAAAAATAAATAATTCCATAGGCCAGGCACAGTGGCTCACGCCTGTAATCCCAGCACTTTGGGAGGCTGAGGCAGGTGGATCACGAGGTCAGGAGTTCAAGACCAGCCTGGCCAAGATGGTGAAACCCAGTCTCTACTACAAATACAAAAAAAATAGCTAGGCATGGTAGCGGGTGCCTGTAATCCCAGCTACTCAGGAGGCTGAGGTAGAGAATCCCTTGAACCTGGGAGGTGGAGGTTGCAGTGAGCCAAAATCATGTCACTGCACTACAGCCTGGGTGACAGAGTGAGAATCTGTCTCAAAAAAAAAGAAAAGAAAAATAATTCCTTCCACAAATATTTAGTGAATGTCTACTATGCCTTAGAGATATATAAATGAAGGAGCCGTAGCACAGTTAGAATTAAATGCTCACTCTTATCTTGGCCCACAATCAGTCTCTCATGAGGCTGACCTCTGCAGGCTCATGAGAGCAAATATTTCAATTCTCTTTCCAGCTCCAATTTTTTTTTTAATTTTAATTTTTAGTTCTGGAGTACATGTACAGGATGTGCAGGTTTGTTATATAGGTAAATGTGTGCCGTAGTGGTTTGCTAAAACTATCCACCCATCACCTAAGTATCAAGCCTAGCATGCATTAGCTACTTTTCCTAATGCTCTTCCTCTCCCCAGCCTATCCCCAGCAGGCCCCAGTGTGTGTTGTCCCCCTCCCTGTGTCCACATGTTCTCACTATTCAGCTCCCACTTATAAGTGAAAACATGTGGTGTTTGATTTTCTGTTCCTGCATTAGTTTGCTGAGGACAATAGCTTCCAGCTCCATCCATGTCCCTGCACAGGACACAATCTCATTCCTTTTATGGCTACATAGTATTCCATGGTGTAAACATACCATATTTTCTTTATCCAATCTATCGTTGATGGGCATTTGGGTTGATTCCATGTCTTTGCTATTGTGAATAGTTCCAGCTCCACTTTTAGTGACCTCACATGGTGATGTGAAATCACCACAGTGGGAGTATTTACACCACAGGAATCTGCAAATGCTAAAGATCAGGGATTCCCTACCGCAGAGAGCAGACTGCATGACATTCACACACACCGCTTCCTACAAGGCCCAGTGAAGGACTCCTGTGTACTTCTCCTACTTCAGCCACTCCCTCCTTTCTCCTTGGGTGCCAATCCTACTGACCTTTCTGCGCCCACACTGCTCTTCTTTAAGTGCTAAACACACCCAGGGCATCGTCAGCACCTTCACAGCTATATACGTGTCTAACTGACAGGCTCCACAGGAGTCAGTCACCTGCCTTGGAATCACAACTCCCTCACTTCACGGCTGTGTGAACTTTGTTTACTTCACCTCTCTGTACCTGTTTCAAAACCAAAGGCCACTTATGACGTTTTCAAACATGCAAAAGCTGAAACACACTGGCTCACAGGGATCCCAGTGGCACCCTGGTGAAACTCCAGTGCAAGGCTTTTCTCCTCATCACCCCATTTTTTAAAGAAATAGTATTATCGACAATAGGCTTTGTCAACAACGTAAAAATTAAACCTAAAATCTGGCTAATCTGAATTATTAAAACATCTGGATATATTTAAGTCAATTTCTTTTAAACCTTCGAAGAATAAAATTTAGTGCAATTACGAATGACGTTTTGGCTTTAAAAGTCCTTTGGGGGTCTTAAATACAATAACTCTTCGTATATCCAGAACACACATGTATGGCAGCCCAACTGCTCCAGAGTCAAGTGATCACAGAAAGCCTGTGAGTAGCCAAAACTTGTTACTAAGTTCCAGCTGTATGGGCTCAGTGGCTTTTGCAGACAAACTTTTCAGCCCCTACTGTATGATAGTCCAGTAGGATGTTTCCCAGGGACCTGGACTTACAGGTGACATTCTGCTGTTAGTCCCCTCCCCCAGCCCCAGCCTGCACGCCAGGTACTTTCCCACGTGACCGTTTTAACTTTCATTTCCTCAGTCCCTATTATCTGAAATACTCTTGCTTACTACTTTTTCACGTTGGGGTCTGTCTCTGCACCCAGGCTGTGTACTCCGTGAGAGCAGGGGCCTGACATCACCCTAGCTCCTGGCACAGCAGCAGGCTGACATTGGGACCGCCATAAAGCCCTACCAAGTGAAGCAATGAATGTGTGAATACGATGATCTGGGAAGTGCTTCCACAGGAAGATGCATGAAGAGCTTCGTCTTGGTGCCCAGGGTCCCTCTCCCTTTAGGACAGCTAGAACAGGGACCGTCCCCCTTTCCATACCCCTCAGTTCAGGCTGTTGAAGACATTAGAGGTCCTCCGAGGCCCCGGCTCCAAGGTGGGCCAAGGAACCATTGCACAGCCAGCTGGTAGGCGCTGGCCAGGGTACAGGCTTCCTCTTATTTCTTGACCTTGGCTGCTGCCCTAGTCACTGCCCCATTGTTCTTTCCTTCTTCTTGGGCACCTGAGGCTCCCTGTTTGGGCTTCTGTCTTCCTCGCCTGCTTCGAAGTGGCATTCAGGCTCACCCTTTCCCCTCACCTCTCAACCTTGGAAAAGGGCATGGCGTCTCCAGAGGCTCTTACTAAGGACTGTGTATTGCTGACAAAAGATAAACCACAAAAAGCAGGGGTTTCTCCTGGACCTGCCCCCTCTCTGGCCATTGGTTCACCAAGTCCATTTGGTGAATATCAAATGGTGCCTTGGGGCCATCAGACCACAGAGCAGTCTGCCGTGGATGCCTGCGCCCTACACCAGGATACACTTATGAAGCTGCCGAGATTCAGCTTCCACTGATTTTTTAAAACCCAAACTCAGATTTAGCTCACTGGTGGTTGCAGAGCAATCCAGGTCACCAAGTGCCAACATGGGACTAAAGTAATGAACAAGTCTCAGCGTGAGACTCAACTAGAACCTGCTGCAATCCAGCTCTAAGAACATACTTTGTCAGTAAACACCAACAGCTGTTTTTCTTTCAGACAAGGCACCAAAAGATGTGTCCAATGGCATTTCATTTCACATTTAGCAAGAGTAAAATTCCTTTTCCATTCCAATCTTTTTTTTTTTTTTTTTTTTTGAGACAGGGTCTCACTGTCACCCAGGTCGGAGTGCAGTGGTCTGACTACGGCTCACTGCAATCTCCACTTCCTGGGCTCAGGTGATCCATCTCAGCACCCTGGTGCACATACCCAGCTAATTTTTTGTAGTTTTTGGAGGGACAGAGTCTCCCTATGTTGCCCAGGCTGGTCTCAAACCCTTGAACACAAGGGATTCTCCTGCCTTGGCCTTCCAAAGTGCTGGGATTACAGGCATGTGCAATGGCACCTGGCCAGTTGTAATCTTTTATTTCTAGCCTAGGTCTAAACTTTCCCCTTGTCTGGATGTCCCTTCTTTCTGCTAAGATAGGAGAAAAAACAAACATATGAAGTAAGGCAAAGTATATTGTATAGAAAACCACCAACTGAAAAGAGCTTAAGTTATCTCATCAAAATAAAAACTACAGGTAGCAGGGGAAGGTGGCACAGGAACCTCAAAGGAGAGGGAGTCTCCCATTTTCAATCCACTGTATTACTAATCCTTGGTAATCATCATCATTATATGTGTGTATAATATAGAGTTATGTGTGTGTATATATAGCTATACAATGTCTACACACTCTTATCTGTTTACCCTTTTTAACCAGCAAAGCATTCTTAGAAATTCTTTTGTTTAGTATATATCACAAACTGTTAGTTCAAAATATTTATCAGTAATGAATTACTACTTAATTGTGATAACATTGCATTTCATTAAAGCAACCTTAATCACATTTCTGCCAAATCTCTCCCTCCTTTCAACCTCTAAAATGAGTAGGCCGCATAAATATTTATTGCACATATCGAATAACTTGTCAATACATTGCATCCTACAAGTATGTATTCAAAATGCCTATTCTGTGCAAAATTCTATGCAGAGAGCTGGTGGGAATGCCCAGGTGCCAAGAGGAAAATAAAGGTCCTGCTTTCAGAAATGTCTGTCATGGAGGGGATACATACAATACAATACAAAAAAGTAAATCAACCCATCGTCTCCAACCAAATCTGCCACTTACATTTTTCTAGAAATGTTTTCTTAACCAGTTAACCCATATCCTACTCTAGGCACGTCTATCAATGTCACCTTTACGTACTTGATTTACTGTGTCATTTTATGTAGAAAGTTGTTTCACTGTTCGATTAAATGCCAATATAATGTTGATGTATTAGGAAGGAATCTGTAAGAACCTAGAAAACTAGAGAAAAGTAGCTTTAACGGACTTTATTACAATTAATTATAATCACCGCACACACAAACATGCCCCACATGCCCATGGCTGAAAGGGGATGCTTGTCTTTAATACAATGACAAAATATACATTTTGGTGCCCTTGTTCCTAGAGAGTTACCAGTTTCCACTTTCTTTGGCAAGAAAATTGTCTGACTCCTTTTCTTATTGAATAATTTTCTGTCTACTTCATATCCAGATTTCAATGGCCCCAATTTAAATTCCAGTGAAGGCATCTAACTGACTCCTACGAATGTTCACAGCAACGTGGCTACAGTGAAGATTTTCACTTTGGGCACACAGTTATGCTCATATGACTAGGAATTAGTCGCCTGCTTCCTTTCCCTTCTCTTGATCTCCCCTTCTTAGAGTTAGATATTAATATAAACAGCGATAGAATTAGTGTGCTGTAAAGGGAGCCCAAGTAATCAGATTTTCAGGAATAGAACTATGGCTTTAACAAGTTTTACAATATCAAAATGGTATATTGGTCCAGTGTTTAACCTTTAGAAATGCTTAACAGATCTTTCAAATGCAAACGGTTTTTAAAAATGTTCGATAGCTTAGATTTCCAACAACTATCATGTAATGTTAAAAATTCACATCAAAACATTCAAGTAGATTCTACATTATGTACCAAAAACCTTTTTTTTTTAAAAAAAACTTCAGGCCATTACTTTCTGAGTCAAGAAAAGCACTTACTGGTGCAGGTTTTTAAGCGCACACTAAGTTATTTGTCTCTGGAGTTAGTTCATGCCAAAGAAAATTGTTTCCTAGAATTAAAAGATTACATCCTTAATATTTTTACATGTTAAACTACTTTTTAAATTAGTCATAATATTTTTTAAAAGATAACTAGCCAATGAAACAGACCGAAGAACAAGTAAGTATGCATATACCACAATTACCTTTTGCCTGGTCCAAAGTCTTCACCTTCAGGCATTTCTGCCCTTTAAAAATAACAGTGGTGAGGGCTGCAGCACCTGCCCACCGCAGCTAATGTGGCCAAACAATAGTTTCTTTTCTACTCTAATGCTGAATATCAGGAGGGAGAGAAACCCAGTAGAGACGTTCTTTCCTTTTCGGGGAAAAAAGTGCTCCTCCCTTACTCAGAAAGTTGGTGTTTACAAACTTCCAAAGCGCCTGCCTGCCTTGAATGAAGCTAGGAGCTGGGTTATTATCACTGCCCCCTTCTAAAAATAAATAGGTCACCTCTTACTCCCAGTACCGTGACAGGCGGCTGGAAGGGAGCTCTGCCCAGCTGCCCCACATTCTCCCTCCAGTCGTGTGAGAAGGTGTCCCTGCTCAGCCAGTAACCTTCATTGGATGACTTCACCTAGGCCCGCCTGCCCTTTCTCTTCCCCCAGCTTTTTTTTTTTCCTGGCATGATCAGGTACCCACCTAAGGGTGGAGTGGCCACAGGAGGTTGAAACTTCGCCCTGGGCTATCAAATCTCCTCCTTCGAGTCACAGGAGGGAGTTGGAGAGCAGAAAGCAAAACAGGCTGTACCTGTGAGTGTTGGAGGTTTGTTTGGGGAACGTCTAGCCACTCAGCAAAAAGATCCCTCGCTCAAAAAAGTTCAAAACTAAAGCCATTAGGCAAGGAGGTTTTGAGGGATATTGTTTTGCAAGAAAATCTTTCTTCGAGTCACATAGATTTCTCAGCTCACCAGAAGCACGCATACAAATGTTCATGTGTTCATCCAGGCAAAATGCTTTTCCCCAGGACTTCCCTGTCCTCAAGGGCAGCCTATGCCAGGCATAGGGAGGACTGTGGGTCTGGATGTTTTCATAGCTTGGTTGTCACTGAAGAGGGGTGATCCTTCATTTCCTTTTTTAAAAGAGTATGACAAAAATCAATTCAAGTCTTGCTCTCAAAAAGGCCAGAAGAAATATTATTGAGATTCCTTTAGGAATATATCCTGAAAGCTTTGGACAAAAAGTTGAAGCTATTTTTTTTTCTTGACTAGGAATATTAGGGATGGCAGAAAGCAAGATCTAATTATAAAGAAACAATACTCTTTTCAAAATGTGTTGCCGGGTGCTCTGGCTCAGGCAGGAGGATCATTTGAGCCCAAGAGTTCAAGACCAACCTGGGCAACACCCCATCTCTACCATAAATACAATTAGCTGAGCCTGATGGCATGTTCCTGTGATCCCAGATGCTTGGGAGGCTGAGGTAAGACAATTGCTTGGACCCCAGAGGTGGAGGCTGCAGTGAGCCAAGATCGTGCCACTGCACTCCAGCCTGGGTGACAGAGCAAGACCCTGTTTCTTTAAAAAAACTAAAATAAAATAAATTTTAAAAATAAAAAAATAAAACTCTGTGTATTCCATTGTTATAGCTAATCCTAGCATGTTATCTGCATCTAATGTATATTTTAGTTTTTTTTAGTTTTTGTTTTTGAGACGGAGTTTCCCTCTTGTTGCCAAGGCTGAAGTGCAATGGCGTGATCTCAGCTCACTGCAACCTCTGCCTCCTGGGTTCTAGTGATTCTCCTGCTTCAGACTCCCTAGTAGTTGGGATTACAGGTGCCCACCACCATGCCTGGCTAATTTTTTGTATTTTTAGTAGAGACACCATTTCACTATGGTAGCCAGGCTGGTCTCAAACTCCTGACCTCAGGCGATCCACCGGCCTCAGCCACCCAAAGTGCTGGGATTACGGGGATGAGCCACCACGCCCAGCTTATTTTACCATTTATATTTGTCAGAGACTTTCTACTACATTAAAGAAATGAAACGTCAAAACAAATAATATACTTAGCTGCTTTCTTTTGGATAGTGTTAGTTATTCTGTGATGTATGCATCTCACAATTAATAATTCCTTGAAGCATTTAATATTTTACACAAAATACTTCAAAGTCTAAAGTGAAGTAGGTGTGTTTACAACAGACACACACCTGAAATACCAGGAACTTGAAAGAAAACAGTCATAAACTGAGTTCTGAAGATCGGGGTGTGCGAGAGCCTCTCAGAGGCAGAGCAGTGTGCTCTACTATTAGAAATTCTATGTTTTTAAATAACTGAAGAGTTGAAATGCTGAAAATATAATATTTTGGCACTTGAATAAAACCTTATCAGCTGGGTGCAGGGGCTCACACCCGTAATCCCAGCACTTTGGGAGTCCGAGGCAGGTGGATAGCCTGAGGTCAGGAGATCGAGCCTGGCCAACATGGTGAAATCCGAGTCTACTAAAAATACAAAAATTAGCCAGGCATGGTAGTTAACGCCTGTAAGTCCAGCTACTCAGGAGGCTGAAGCAGGAGAATCGCTTGAGGTTAGGAGGCAAAGGTTGCAATGAGCCAAGATTCCACCACTGTACTCCAGTCTGGGCAACAGAGCAAGACCCTGTCTCAAAAACAAAAACAAAAACAAAACCTTATCAACACAAAAGGCTAATTCTCTTATCTCACTTTCAGTTCTGATCATTCTGTCCCATGAGTTTTACCTTTTCTTTCTCCTAAGCTTCTGGTTTGCTATTTCTTGAATACCTGAACGTAACTGTCACTGATCTTAGCTACTGGTTACCACAGAACTGAATAGATCCCTGAGACCTGCCTCAGTTGTAAAGGTTGATGACCTGACTCAGTGCTTGTAACAGATGAATTAGCTATTACCAACAGGAAATATTCCTCAACTTAGGATGGCTCACCTTATCATTGTTTGACTTGACAGTGGTGCAAAAACAATACACTTTCAGCAGAAACTATGCAACAAATTTTGAATTTTGATCTTTTTCTGGGCTAGCAACATGTGGTGGGGTACTCACTTGTGAAGCTGGGCAGCAGCCATGAGCCACAGCTCCTGGTCAGCCCCACGATCACGAGGGTGAGCAGCCAGCACTCTGCAGTGAGCTGTGTTGCTGGCTGCTTCTGCCCAACCATAGGCTGATTTAAGTGTTCTGAGCATGTTTAAGGTAGGCTGGGTTACGCTTCCATGTTCAGTAGGCTAGGTGGATTAAATGTGCTTTCAACCTTAATATTTTCAACTTAGGACAGGTTTCTCAGGCCGTAACCCCATGGTAGGTCAAGGAGCACCAATATTTTGTTTTAGTGCTCCTTCGTGCATATTAAAATTGCTTGTTCCAACCATGGAGTCCCCTTTACATATATTTGTGGTAATCTGTATTAGTCCAGCCTCGTATTGCTATAAAGAAATACCTGAGATGGGTAATGTATAAAGAAGAGAGGTTTAATTGGCTCATGGACCTGCAGGCTGTACAGGAAGCATGGCTGGCATCTCCTCAGCTTTTGGGGAGGCCTCAGGAAACTTACAATCATGGCGGAAGGGGAAGGGAGAGCAGTCACATCACATGGCCAGAGCTGGAGCAAGAAAGAGAGTGACGGGGAAGGGGCCACACAGCATTAAACAACCAGATCCTGTGAGGACTCACTCACTAGGACAGTATGAAGGGGGGATGGTGCCAAACCATTCATGAGAACTCCAGCCCCATGACCCCATCACCTCCCAGCAGGCCCCAGCTCCAACCCTGGGGATCACAGTTCAGTATGAGCTTTAGTAGGGACACAGATCCAAACCATATCAGAGGGAAAAGAAGGACAGCACAGATAACAGACCTTGAGTGTGGCTACACAAATGGCAAGTGTCCCCCCACTGAAGGCCTAAAATGGCTTCTTCACCCAGATGGCACCTTTCACCTTGCTGGAGACTAAGGCGCTAAGGGTTTCCTCATTTTTGCTGACCTGAAATCTACTAGACATCCAGAACTTAAGGACTCACAGAATTCAGATATGGGAGAGATGCTGGGTGCCACTGAAGTGATCACCAAGATTTTTAGTGCTGAAACTATGGCACAGCAAAGCCAGGTGACATGTGGGTGACAGAGCCAGGAGTCACCTCCAGGTCGCTGTACCTTGGCTGGGTATCCTTCCACTCCAGCAGAGCCCACACATGCTGCAGAAGCCCAAAGGGGCAAACACCTCCACATTTTAAATTTTCCTGTGTATACTCTCTTTCCAAATGTATGTCCATTTAATATTAGTAATATACTTTAAACGAGCATTTTTATTCTCCTTTGCAATTTCATCATACAGTATGCCCTAGAAAATCATTGCCACTTGCAAAGCCAAATGTTCACCTTTCTTGACACCTTTCTCCCCTTCACATAACCATCAGTCTTTGAGAAGCTGTTTGGTAAGGAAAAAAAAAAACGTGTTGGCTAAAAGAATACAAGAAAGAAAACTAAAGCAAACCCTCCACCCACTGACTCAAGAGTCTAAGAATTCCCCATCTCCATCTTCCATAGCCCACCAAAGACTCCCAGTGTCACCAGTACAGAATTTGTTGCCCAGGAAAAAATTCAGAGTATGTATTATGCACTTTGCAAAAGTGAAAAAAAGGTATGAAACTAGTATCAAACCCAAGATATTTCTGGAACAAAGAGGAAGAAGACATTTTCCTTTTTAGATCAGACAAAAAAAAACACACACTCAAACAAACAAAAATCAAAAGATGAAATGAGCACCTATGCCCGCGGTATAAATGATGCCACCGATAATGGCCATCTGATGGATAATGCATGTGTACCACGCTGCGGAAGGAGAGGTGGTACCCACTCCCTCACTACCTGGTTGGTGGAACCACACTTAGACTTGTCCTAGATCAGTGGCTTTCAAAGAAATACAAACTTTTTCCCCCAAATATTATGTTATAGCAATCTTATTTGTAAAAGATACAACCACCAACCCAACAAGCATTCTGCACGTTTAAATGGGGCAGGTCACTGACACATGGTCTCAATCCCTGCAAAGAGAGCCCCGACTCAGGTCCTTGGAAACCCAGAGTTTCTCAAGATACAGGGGCAAGCAGTGTCCTGCCTCATCCGGACAGCCAGTGGAAGAAAGCAGAACCTTTTTCTCTGTCTCTTCTCAGAATAATTAGATCAGACTTAACCCAGCTGCCCATTTTATCTTTTTAACTCTTTTTAAGCTTAGCGCATGGAGTGTTTTCCTCAAAGCTCCTTTCAGCCCAAAATAGCCGGGACACTCAAACCAATACCCTGAGCCTCTGAAGTTTCCCTGTCCCTGAGCTCTTCAGTGGGCTGCCTCCATTCTCGGTCTGGAAACATCACTGTAGTCACCCTGTTTCCCAGTCTGCCGGGGACAGTCCCCAGGTGCACCTCTTGTCCTGGTACGACCTCTCCCTGTCTCTAGATAGCCATAAAATTGTAGGATCAAGCAACATATCACTATTTGCTTACCCTGCAATAGTCAGAACTTTGATTTTGCCCAGTGTGTTATGGTCTCAGTTGGGACCAACAACTGGAACCGCGTCTGTGCCACAGACCATCACTTTGACCAGCATGAGCTTCTCACCCGTTTCCTGTCCAGCCTGTGCCATGCCTGCTGCCTGACCCTGTTGTGGGTTAGCCTGTGTCTCCCAAAAAGCTATGCTGAGGCCGAGCTATCTGGAAATCATGGCCTGAACACAGCGGACTGCAGCCATCCAGGAGATGGTGGGAGAGAAGGCCAGGAGAGCAGGACATGGACTTGCAAAGGCAATGCTGGGAAGGGGTGAGAAAAGACAGAAAGACAGGTGAAGAGTCACAGCCTGCAAGGGCGGTGTCCTGCTCCAGCCTATTTCATCATGCTGATCTCTATGGGGGTGTGCTTGATGTCCTTTCTAATCAATAGTTGTTTTAAGAAAAGTTCACTGACTGCTGCTATTAGGATGGTGCAAAAGTAACTGTAGTTTTTGCCATTAGAAGTAATTTAAATTAATTTAAAATAATTTTTAAGTTGCGATATTTAGCAGTTAATGACCATTTGCAAACATGATGCAAAGTGTGAAGTCTGTGAGAACCCATCTTCCCCTCATTTGTGGCTTCATTCCAGGAAGGGTGGGGTGATGGCAGATGGAGAAGAAGAGCAGGAAGTGGCAGGGAATTCAGAGGACAGGAGTAGCCTCGGGAAACACGGCCGGGCGGGGGGAGCTTGGTGACAGCTTAGGAAGGCCAGAGAAATAACTGCAGGAAACAGGGCAGGGCTCAAACCCCAGGCCTTGGCCAGGGCCACTGAGTTGTTCTGCATCGAGTCCTGCGTTTACTGAGATTCCTTCCATTGCACGGAACACGGTCTTTATGAATTCTGGTTTGTGACTCCCTCTCAGAAGTCTTGTGGGTCACCTGGAACCGGTTTTATTCCTACTCATTTCCTCATGCCTCTTCTCCTTAAAACTGCATTGCTATGCCTCTGATATGAAGCCACTTTCCTTCTCTATCTGTCCTCCTTCCCATCCTTCTCCCTTCCCATCCTACCTTCCAAATCCCTCAGAACTTCTCTAAAACCCTCACCCCCACAGTTTAAACACTTGTAAAAACCAAATTCCCTAGGGGGTCAGCACTGCCAGCTGGTTCAAGCTGCCCTTCACAGAACTCCCCTGTTCCTGAAACGATCTTCCTCTGGCTTTCTTATTTAAAGCTGTCTTCTAAGGTGATGTGGCATGTGCGTTTCAGGGGTGAAGCTCCTTGACAGAGAATCTTTGGTTCCGAGGCATGGAGAACAAAGTGTCATAGCAGCAAAAGAGCTCTGGCTCAAGCCTTGCTGCTCTCAGCCAACATCAGGAAGGGAATTTTTCAAAGTCCACACACCATAGAGACAGAGCGCTTTGTGGACAGTAGGGACATGAGTGAATCAACAAGGGTGGCCCACAGCTCAACACAAACCTTATCTCCCGAGTTTAAAAGCATAATGCAACACAGGAGCAATTACATATACCCTTCTGTTTAACTATGGGTTCTGTTACACGTCGATCTTCCTTATTGCACTCTGCTGATGTCAACCTTAAACGATTTCAGTCCTTAAATAGCAACTGATAACATGCTTCTTGGTTATACATTTACCTGGTAATTTTTGGAGAAGTGAAATTGAAAGGGAGCCTTTGTAGCTTCACAGCTCTGGAAGTGAATCAGTATTTCCATATTCACTTCGGGGGTGTGGGCCAGGGGACCAGAACACCTCCACTGGGTACCCTTTGCCATGTGCCATCTGACGGCCTTGTGGCCTTGGCTGCATCAGCTTCATGTGCTGAGCCAGCCTTGGAGAGGGATGAGAGTTGCCTCAGACACTGGAAGGACTTCTCCTCCAAGCAATGGGGCTTGGGAAACTGGGGGATGGTTTCTGGGACACCATCCTGTGGGATCTAGGCATTTTCCAAGAGGAAGCAGCTCCTGGATAAGCATTTGCTACCAGAGTAAGCTGAGCACCACACTGATCTTGGTACATGGAGAAAAGAAGGCCTTGACTTAGGAGCACTCAGAACTGCTTCTTAGGAAGGGCGGATGCCTCCAGTAACCTACTGGGCTTTCATTTCCTCATTGCCTCAATCACTGTCTGGAGATAAACCACGTGTTGGAGAGGGACAGTTTATCATCTGTACTCTGCGAAACATGGGGTATCTCCTTCAGGCCCCCTCAGGGTTCTATATGATGTAGCAACTTGAAGGTATCCAGTAAGTGGTTTCGCGTCTGTTGGGGTATGAGCAAAACACCTTCAATAACTAGAAAAAATCATGAGCTTTAAAAATAGAGTAAAACAAACCCAAAACTTTCATCTTAAAGACTCTCAGAAGAGAAACTGGATCTAATAAGACTCTGATGATGTTACTCCCCAATCTCCTGTCTCCACGCTAATTGCTCATGAGGAGTTTCCTCCAGCATCCGGCAGCCCCCTCCTATGGGCGGACACAAACTTGCTTTATGTTAATAATTTTTTTGAAATAATATTGGAGACAGGTGCAGTGGCTCATGTCTGTAATCCCAATACCTGGAGAGGCTAAGGTGGGAGGATCACTTGAGCCCTGGAGTTCGAAACCAGCCTGGGAAACATAGTGGCACCCTGTCTCTACAAAAATTTAAAATAGTTAACTGAGTAAGGCAGCACAAGCCTGTAGTCCCAGGTATTCAGGAGGCTGATATGGGAGGATCGCTTGCGCCGAGGAAGTCGAGGTTGCAGTAAGTTGTGATTGCACCACTGTACTCCAGCCTGGGAGGAAGGAAGAGAGGAAGGGAGGAAAGGAAGAAGGGAGGAAGAGACAGAGAGAGGGAGGGAGGGAGGGAGGGAAGCTGGATTTACATAAGAGTTGCAAAGACAGCTCCTAATCTCTGTCACCCAGTTTTGCCCATGTTAACATTTTACATAACCATGGCACATTTGTAGAAACTGAAAACCACTGGTATACTATGAACTAAATTCCAGACTTGGTACTTGGCTAGTTTTTGGTTGGCTTTTGTTTTTCACTTTATCCCTTCTAGGATACCTGGATACCTGGATACTGAACCACGCCGCATTCCATCTGGGTATCAGCTTGGTCTCTTGTGGTCTCTGAGAACGACGTGGCCTTTCCTCAGTTATCATGACTTGGACAGATCTGAGGAGTGTCAGGAGTGATTTGCAGAGATTCACCACTTTGGAATCGTCCAGTGCTTTTCTCATCATTAGGCTGAGATTGTGGGTTTGGGGGGAAACCACGAGGTGAAGTGCCCCTCTCATCACATCACATGGGGTCTGATGATGTCCAAATGGCATCTCACAAGTGTTGTTAACTTGATCACTTGGATAAAGTAATCTGCCAAGTTTGCAACTGTAAAGTTATTATTTTTCCCTTTCCATCCTCCATTCTTAGAAAGCAAGTCACTAAATCCAATCCAGGCTCAAAGAGGGAGAGAGTGTGGTGCAAGGGACAGGACTCTCACTCCTGAGCAGGGGAGTATCAATGTACAGCATTTGGACACTTACAAGGAAGACCTGCCTCTCCCCTCCCCTCAGGTTACTAATACTTGTGTGTCCAATCATTTCTTTCCATCAGTGAGGACTCGGGTTTACCGGATACTGTGGGCACTAATCCAGTGCTCTGTGATTTGCATACTCACACTGTTCTAGGCATAAACTTGTTCTTGCCTCCCCTTTCTGTTGACTCCTCCTCCAACCCCAGGCGATCTGAAGGGGCCACCTCTCTGCCCTCTCAGCAAGGTTCCCCTCAACTTGTCCAACCCTGTCCTGCCTTCCAGCTGAGCTCAGCCTTAACCACAGAGCAACCAGTCCCCTCGAAGATGATCGCACTTCCTTCCCAGCCAGCATCAGCCCAGCCAACAGGCAACACCAGCAATGAATGCAGAGCCTGAGCTGAGCCGACCAACAAGGCAACATCTGTGCCCCAGTGCCCACCTCCACCAACACATGTGAGAAGGGGCGACATGTGTGCTCCTGATGCTGTGAGCGTCTCCACTGCAGTGAGCCGTGTGAATCATTTCCAGCGTGCTCCTGTGAAAGCTGTGAGCGACAGCCTGCCATCTCCCCCTCACTTTGATAAAATCTCCAAAACTTAAACCACATCCAGATTTCCTTTCCATGTGTGCCACTAGTCCTTACCTTTCATGTTTCTTTCCTATTTTGAGTACTAGAGGAAGTCCAAGTTTCAGAAATAGAAAGGAGACTTGGCTTCTTTACATCCATCTACTTTTAGCATCAAACCATGGCAACATCATACACACAATCCATCATACATTTTCATGGTGGATTCACACTGCCAGACGCTGCTTTCGGCCTCCTGATTTATAACCAATGAGAATTTGCTTCTATCAAACGTGGTTTTGTATTACTTTTAACAAGATAATGAAATCACAAGTTGTGTTGAATACTGTAGAGGGCAGTGGCCTGTTTAACACTCCTGCTACTCCAGCTTCTGTGTCTTTCCCAAGCAGTTAAAATCTCAACATCATCCCAGTCCTAAATGTAAGGGAAGAGGAAGGGACGTGCTGTGTCAGAGCCATATGAGAGGCCAGGAAACCACATGGGCTTGCCCACACCTGCAGGCGGCTGTGCATGGGGGCACGCTGTGCCAACCTGCGTCCTCCGGAATGCTCAGGTCCCCTTCTCCCCTCCCTCCCAGGAAAGTGCAGCTGGCCTCATGTGAGGAGATGGACAGGGAGGCCCTATCAACAATGGGAAACCACTGTTCCCAGGTTCTTCACAACGCACCAGTTACAAACCCTAAGGCACAAGCAAGGCTCCTCTTGAGCAAGTCAGCTGGGAAACAGCTTCATTAGATGAGATGGTGTCTTCCTCTGCCCTGCCTGAAAGTCACGGGCCCACATCTATAGATCCCCAGACAAACACTGCAGCAATTTAAGCAAAACTGGGGGATGGAGACTCAGCAGACACTGGGTTCCTAGATGCATAAGGGTTCTTCAGGAAAAGAGAACCAATAGGATGTATAGAGAGAGAGAGGGATTTATTTTAAGGAAACGGCTTATGTGACTGTGAAAGCCTGCAATCTGCGGGGTAGGTCAACAGGCTGAAAATTCTAGAAGTTGCCATCTTGAGTCTGAGGGCAGTCTGCAGACAGAATTCCATTCAAGGGACCTGAGTCTTTGCTCTTAAGGCCTTCATGTAATTGGATGAGGCCCATTCACACTGTGGAAGGTAATCTGCCCAGAGTCAAGTAAGGTGCTCTGACTTAACCACGTGGATCACATCTAAAAAATACCTTTACATCTACACTGTGCGTGACCAAACAATGAGGCGCCATAGCCTGGGCAAGCTGACATGAATCTAACCATCACACTGGGGAGGTCTCCCGATGACCATGGAGAGCCCTTGCTGTGGGTATCAAATTGCTCAGGGAGATTCTGTAGAAAAACATTTCATTTCCAAGAAAAATCAATCAGTCTTGATCCACAGGCATGCCGCTGAGCAGATAAGAAAATCTCCAGTCTCATTGGTTCATTCATCACATACTTACTGGGGGCGCATTCTGTGCAATCTCATGTGACCTAACAAGTCACAGGACCAGTGTCAACTGCCTTAGTCACCAGGCAAAGCTAAAGCAGGAAGGAGGCTTTGAGACCCTAATCTTAGAGGCTCCCCCCATGCATTACGTGGGAAAATGTGGATTCAAAAAGAGACATTCCAGGAATAACTATAAAGACCCTGAGTCTATAATCCCAGCATTTCGAGAGGCCGAGGCGGGTCACAGGGTCAAGAGATTGAGACCATCCTGGCCAACGTGGTGAAACCCTGTCTCTACTAAAAGTACTAAAATTAGCTAGGCGCGGTGGTGCACGCCTGTAGTCCCAGCTACTCAGGAGGCTGAGGCAGGAGAATCACTTGAATCTGGGAGGTGGAAGTTGCAGTGAGCCGAGATCACACCACTGCACTCCAGCCTGGCAAGAGAGTGAGACTTTGTCGAAAAAAAACAAAAACAAAAACCACCACCCAGAGTCAGGAGTAAAACTGGCATATTCCAAAAGTAGGGTCTGGAACTTACTAAGGCAGTAGAATAATTAAGAAGAAAGCGACAGGAGGAGATGAGTCAGGCCCAAGGTTTGAATTTTGTTTAACAAATACACGTCAGTTACTGTGAGTTCAACGCTGTTCTAACATTTCTACAGATCTTAATCCATTATGATCAATATCAGCATATTAGAAATATATTTCTAATTCTATTTCTAATTGAATATTCAGAATATTAGAACATTAGAAAGGTACTGTTATCACCCCGTGAGGGGTTCTGTGATGCACACCACCGGTTCCCCCTTACGAAATGAAGGACCTCCTCCTCCAGCTGCAGGAATGCTGCAGAGGATGCCACACAGCTGTTAGTCCTTTGTGGGTACCATCTTTGCTGCAGACAACTAACACCCCAATGTCTCATTTCCTCCTAGGGTGAGCCAGTGACTGATCAGCACAGGGGTGCGGAAGACTGGCTGCCTTGTGGCAATTTGGGACAACTCTGCGAGGTGTCGGCTGAGGCGTTTGTTGGGACTGCAACACAGCTCAGCTTCTCCCTTGTCCATGACTGCTTCCTTTTCCTTCCCTCCTTGGTGATGATGCCAAGACCATGCCCTGTTAAATGTGTCGACCTCCAACTCAGAATTTGCTTCTTGGAAAACCTTAGAAATGGGGTCAAAGCACTTAAGTCACTTGGCCGAAATCACAGAGCTGGTAAACTGGGGAGCTGGGATTTGAACCTAGGCCCTCTGGCTCTAGGGTGGAGCTCTAAACCACCAAGTCAGCCTGTTCCTCCATGCCAGCCGGGCCGCACTGCTCAGGGTTTTACAAGGCTGTGTGCAACTGAAATGCCGCTTCATACATCTGAACACGAGGCAAAGTTTTCCTTTGCTTTACCTAAAATTCTCTCTCAAAAAAAGTAGGTACCCATGCTTTTGTGATCTAACAAAAGCTGACATATACCAGGGCCATACATTCTATTTATTTTGAATTTAAAAGTTCTAGGGAAGGAAGAATGGCTGAAATGGCATCAATGCCAGTTTGGAGCCTTTTAGGTGTCACAGAAGTTGCCTGACAGAATTGATAATAATAAGAAGAAGAAGAAGAAGAAGAAGAAAGTTTATTACAGATCTCATAATTCTTTCTGAGGGTGTGACCTCACAACTGAAAAGGCTAAGCGTCATTGTAAATAGCCTTGCAAAATTTCTTCAAAAAGTATTAATAACATAGTAAGTGGTTGTATGATAGAGACTGATCAAAATAGCTATTCATAGCTTAGTACAATTTCTAGGGACTCTAATTTTTTTTTTTTTTTTTTTTTTTTGAGACGGAGTTTCGCTCTTGTTACCCAGGCTGGAGTGCAATGGCGCAACCTCGGCTCACCACAACCTCCGCCTCCTGGGTTCAGGCAATTCTCCTGCCTCAGCCTCCTGAGTAGCTGGGATTACAGGCATGCGCCACCATGCCCAGCTAATTTTTGTATCTTTAGTAGAGATGGGGTTTCACCTTGTTGACCAGGATGGTCTCGATCTCTTGACCTCATGATCCACCCACCTCGGCCTCCCAAAGTGCTGGGATTATAGGCGTGAGCCACCGTGCCCGGCCAGGACTCTAATTTTTAAACATGCTCTATCACAGCTTAGTAGTGAAGACAACCTTTTCTGGAAAATGTGTTAGATTCAAAAAGTGGCCTTAGTTTCAATAAACCTGGCATAAAGAGAAAGTAGGAAAAGCAGCATTTAAAAAACATATTATGTAAAGATGTGATTTTTTTTACCTATCTTAACCTAACTAAATTAACAGACACTGATTTTACAGAGATTACAATGCATATGAGTAAAAAATATGACTCTTTAAATTTATATTCCTGGAACCCTATATAGCCAAGGTGTCCACAAGCTTTACCTGGGCCTTGGCAATGAAAAGGGGACAGTCACCCCAGGTTCAAGACCACCTTGTGTTGGGCATATATTCCACCTTCCTAGGACAGGAGTCAGCTCTGGATGGCGTGGGGACCAGCCTCTTCAGGGACAAGAGAAAGATTAGGGGGCCAGGGAGAGGTGAGATCTGGCCCAGGTCCCAGGTTAGAGCTGGGGGATCTAGGACGTATCTGGAGACAGAGCCAAGAGGGTTTCCCAGTGGACAGGATGTGTGCAATAAGGGACAAGGTAAAGTCCAACGTGACTTTGATTCACTCACATGAACACTATGCAGTCCTTCAAAGCACATTTCTGAAGAACATCTGATGCCACGGAATGTCTGACATATTAAAACCGGGATGGAAGAACTTTTCTGTAAAGGGTTAGACGGGAGCTGCATTCAGCTTTGCAGGCCATACAGTCCCTGTCACAAATACTCAATCCTACTATTGTGGCATCAAAGCAGCCATAGGCAGTAAGCAGACAGATGAGTGTGGGCCATAATGTGCCGACTGCCGTATTTTGCACACCCACGTGTACACACATACAAGTTATAAAAGAATAAGTTACATATTTTGAAACTGAGGAAAGCAAACAAACAAAATCTGGAAGGAACTATATACCCCAAGAGTAACAGTGACTATCTCTATGATTCTTAAGTATTTTCAAAAATTCCCCCACCTATGTATTCCCTTTTATAATCTAATAAAGCCTATAAATTAAAAAAAAAAGTATAAGATTCTCTCTTCTAAATCTACAAATGCAAATAGTCTGGGATTCTGTATTTGGGTGCCTATCATTGACCACACACTTTTACTTGAGACTATTTAATATAAAAATTCTTATTACAAAAGGCCATCAGTAAATCATTTCTAAATCAGAAATTGACCAAAAATTAAGTTATAGTTTATTTCCTAAACCTGGAGAGTGTCTGTGTGAGGAACGGGGAACGTTGTTTTTTACCACATTGGCTAAGTCTCTGGAAAAGACTGCATCTTGAATTAGCAGCTTGACTGTTTGCTGTCCAGATAAATATTGTGTTGCTAGGACTGAAATTGCCCTGCCACGTGGGTTGCCCTGCCATATAATTAGCTTCTTATCGTATCAGGTGCAAATCAAACTAGCAGCACTTGCTGTTAATGTGGTAATTTAACAAATCAGAAACACTGTTTTCATATATCAACATCTGATTTCATAGGATCACCAGCCCACCAAAGACCAGCCAGGGTGATTTCGCGTCACTGTTCAACAGCAAGCTTAGCCTCAGTTGAGTTCTTAGCTACATCGGCTGGTTTGGTTAATTTTTTTACATCCTTAATTGCACCTGTGTGTGTTTTGTCAGTCCAACCCAACATGGAATGGGGGTAGAAAGTGACATTCAACCCTAGGTGCCCTTTTGATACGTAAGTACCACACTCAGGCTCTCGCATTTGGGTTCATCCTGCATGGTGGTCATCAGATTCGTCTTCTGTTTCAATAAGCAGCAACTGCAGTCTAAGCAGAGCCTGAAGTAGCTCAACCTGCTTCCAAAGAGCTGCACCCTTTACCCTCCACATCACTGAAGAATGGTTCTCCCAACCCCAGGAGGCCAGGACCAAGCTGCAGCTCCATTTCCCCCTCTTTCCTCCTCCGCTTACTCCTTCCTTCCCAGACATTTATCGCAATAAACACCTTGCACGCTCATCTCCATCTCATAGTCCACTTTCGAGGAACCTAACCTAGCTATAGGCCTTCTGTCTGTTTCCAAGTTGTATTCACTTCCCTCTGTGATTATAACTCTGCCTAAACAGACAACCACTACAGGGCAGTGTTTCTGGTGTCAAGTCCTCTCACTATGCTGGGCACATACTTGTGCTCCCAGGGGCATTTCTGCCAAGCGACCCCTGGTGCCAGTCTGCCTGAGTATTCATGCTGGCTCTACCACCTACTGGCTGTTTAATCTCAGGCAAGTTCCTTAACCTCTCTGTGCTTGTTTTCCAATGAGTAAAAGGGAGACAATAATTATATATATCATATAATGGTTGTAGAGATTTAATATATCTGTTAATGTGTGTCAGGTGGCTTAAATAGATGATCTGACAAGAATGTAATCATACGCAAAACACAGACTAGTACCTGGCATGCTAACTGTCTTACTGAAGTATCTGAGGGCCAGGTGTGGTGGCTCAGGTGTGTAATACCAGCACTTTGGGAGGCCAAGATGCTGATCACCTGAGGTTAAGAGGTGGAGACCAGCCTCGCCAACATGGCAAAACCCCATCACTACTAAAAATACAAAATTAGCTGGCTGTGATGGCAAGCACCTGTAATCCCAGCTACTTGGGAGGCTGAGGTAGAAAAATTGCTTGAACCTGGGAGGCAGAGGTTGCAGTGAGCCACTGCACTCCAACCTGGAAGACAGAGTGAGATCTCAAAAAAAAAAAAAAAGAAAGAAAGAAAGAAACAGAGAAGACTTAATCACACATTTTGCTTGTTGCTTTCTGCAGTTATAATGATCTTTCCTTTATCTGTCTTTCATCAGAATTTCCACATAAGGAAGAAATGGATGAGTGAAAAAGGGGAGAAGCGGGAAGGAGGAGGGGAGGTGGGCAGGAAACATTTCTTAAATCTCCTGTTCTTTTGTTTTAATCCCTCACTTCTGCTGGCCAATTCATCCCATGATGAAAGATAATAATAGCAGTAGCTAGGTATACTTACTATTCACCCAGCCATTTGTGTTATTGTTTCATATGATCTTTATGATGTCTTAAAGTTTTTTATTTATTTATTATACTTTAAGTTCTGGGATACATGCGCAGATCGTGCCGGTTTGTTACATAGGTGTACACATGCCATAGTGGTTTGCCACATCCACCGCCCTGTCATCTACAATAGGATTTTTCCTAATGCTATCCCTCCCTAATTTCCCCACCCCCTGCTATTCCTCCCCGAGTCTCCCACCTGCCAGGCCCTGGTGTGTGATGTTCCCCTCCCTGTGTCCATGTGTTCTCATTGTTCAACACCCACTTATGAGTGAGAACATGTGGTGTTTGCTTTCCTGCTCTTGTGTCAGTTTGCTGAGAATGATGGATAAAAGACAGAGAGCCAAATCATGAGTGAACTCCCATTCACAACTGCTACAAAGAGAATAAAATACCTAGGAATACAACTAACAAGGGATGTGAAGGACCTCTTCAAGGAGAACTAAAAACCACTGCTCAAGGAAGTAAGAGAGGACACTAACAGATGGAGAAACATTCCATGCTCATGGTTAGGAAGAATCAACATCATAAAAACGGCCATACTTCCCACAGTAGTTTATAGATTCAATTCTATCCCCATCAAGCTACCAATGAGTTGAAGAAAGTATTCTCACCCCACATCACAGATAAAAAGACTGAGGTTGACAGAGGCAAAGTATGTACCTTGCCCAAGGTTACAGAGCTCATAAATGGCTGAGTCAGAGCTATGTTTTCCTTCTCTGGAATCACTCATTGCTCACAGCACAGTTCTAGACTCATCACAGCTGCTTATTAATGTCACAGTTTGGTGAAATGACTGATGTATTTAACAACTGTTTACTGTTGCCAATTACAGGCCAAGTGTCAGGAAGGCAAAGATTAGGAATGGTCCCTGTCATCACCAAGCTTAAGTCTGGTGGAGAACACAGACAAATCAACGAGCAATTACAGAGCAATGTGATGCAGGCTATTACAAGGGGGAAAGTACAGAGTGATGAGCACAGGAGACAGCCTTGGAGGTCTGGGGGATGGCAGGAAAGGCCTCCCAGGGAAGGGTGCCTCCATTATGTTAAAGGATACATTGGGCTTGGAGTGGGGGAGAATTCCAGGCAGAAGCAAGACACGCATGGTACATCTGAGGACTTGAGATGGGGATGGCTAGCCAGAGCGGAGGAGAGCAGGAGGTTTCGCTCACCAAGTATCAAACAGGAGATTCCTTTAACAAATTAGGCAGTGGCCGTCATTGAGTTTCTACTCTTTCCCAACACATGCAGTGAGCAAACTAATTCTGCTCCATGTACCCTGACTCTAACTGCAACGTTCCTTTACACCAGTATGAGTTGGGAGAGCTTCCCTGATGGGTCAGGCCACACATGGCTGTGTCCGCCCTGTTAAGATGCATGGATTGCTGGGAGAGAGAAAATGAAAATGAACCCATTTACCTCCTTGATCTTGGAAACCTTCCTTAACTGACAGACACAGGAAAGCACATTTGAGATTAAACAATAATTCCTGATATCCAGTGGAGACCCAATGGCATCACATCTTAGTAGCTTGTCACTGAAGTCTTTAAAGGATGAGGGTATGATGTGCAGTTTTTTAGAACATTAGAAGTCTCATCGTAACTTAGCTGCTAGTGTTCAGAAAGTTTTCCTGGGCCGGGCATGGTGGCTCACACCTGTAATCCCAACATTTTGGGAGGCCAAGCTGGTGGATCACGAGGTCAGGAGTTCAAGACCAGGCTGACCAACATGGTAAAACCCCATCTCTACTAAAAGTACAAAAATTAGCCGGGCACAGTGGCGAATGCCTGTAATCCTAGCTACTCAGAAGGCTGAGGCAGGAGAATCACTTGAACCCAGAAGGCGGAGGTTGCAGTGTGCCAAGATCACGCCACTGCACATCAGCCTGGGTGACAGAATGAGACTCTGTCTCAAAACAAAATTAAACCATTTTCCTGTTTATTTTTGCCCTTTTTATTAACATTTTGTTGGCTTTCCATGCAGACAATGAAAAGAAAAATTAAAGCAATTACCTAGATGTCACTTTTTATTTTGACAAAGCATGCCTCTATTATCTGCATATTTGTGAAGAAATTTTCACAATTTATCTGTACCTGTCAGATAATTGCACGAGTTCTTCACAGGAAGTTAAAGTCTAAGGGACACAATGTAAGTCCATCTTGGGAAAGCAAGCTAGGTTCCTTCATTGTTTATAAACTATTCCAACTCATGTAACGTAGCTCTTGTAAAAGACTGTTGTGAAATGTCAAAGAATAACAACAACTTTGAAGACAGATAATTCACAATAGTTATTTCATCCCACAAAATAAACTTGCCAATCCCAACACAGATGCAAACATGAATTTGTATAATATACCACCTGGGTTCATGACATGTGACACTTTAGAAAGATCTGAGAAAACACCTTTTTAGGTAAATAATTTTCTTGGGTTCTAAGTTTTAGAGTTGAATGGAATTTGCAAAGGACTAAAATGCATACTCTAGTAGTTGATAATATGAACTTAAAAATCTTAATGATTTAAAATTCTCTTAACTGCTTAGACCAAGAGCCTAATGACCACCACCAACCTATCTCCCAGGAGAAATGCCCTATTTTAAGTGGGAAGGAGCTATGTCCAAAGGCAGACAAACGTAGTGGTCTCCTGGCCTAAGCCTTTCTCAAGTGATGGTCAGGAATGAAGAAGAACTTTCTATGGTAACCAGCAGAGGTCCCAAAGGGAGCCCCAGGGTGACCATGGTGATAATTCACACCCCCATGGGTTCTAGAAGTTCAATGACCCACAGTACCCACCACAGTTCCTGGTGGCAAATAAGACTGACTATGGCTGGCTCAAGTAGAAAAGAAATTAACAAAAGTGTAGCCCACATTGTTTCCAGAACACAAATGGGTAATAAATGTTACTCAAATCACACCACAGAACTTCTCCACCAGAAAGGCTAGTAGAAGTACCTGGTACAGCCCCAGATGGTGGAGCAGCCTAGAGCCTTCACCATTTTGGAAAGTGGATGTGTCAATCACCATCCACGCCAGAATGGATCCCTTTAAGCTTGCTTCTTTCATTGCAGAGTCTAGCGAGAATGCATCTGGTTGGTGGAATGTGAGGTCATGAGCCTACACCCCAGCTTCTAGGGGGGTGAGAAACTGAGCTCAGCTGCTACTTTGGAAAGGCACAGGCTCGTAAGTCAGAAAGCTCTCCTTCATCAGCAAGTCCTTTGAGAAGTTTAAGAAATCAAAAAAAAAAAACACATTTTCCCCACATCCATAATTTACAATAATGAACATATCACCACCACCAACAACAAAAAAAACTTGACCAGGCATGGCAGCTCACACCTGTAACCCCAGCATTTTGGGAGGCCAAGTTGGGAGCTATTGTCATGCCACTGCATTCCAGCCTGGGTGACAGAGCGAGACCTTGTCACTAAAAAACAACCAACCAACCAACCTAACATCAGAGTATGTTCAGAGTAGCTAAGGCTTTGACTGTGTGAACCGTATTGTTTGCATGTCCTCTCAGAACTGAGATGCAAGTTACCCATCCCACTGCCTGAAGCAGTGTGCACTGGCCAGACGGGGTGTTCCCAAGGTTATCATCCTGAAGTGCAGAGGGCCCTACACTCATCCAGCCTTGCCAGAGAGCATGGGGACATATAGCGCGGGTGGAGAGGAGAGATTACCATACTTATTTCAGCTGACATTATCAAGGCCAAGGCCATCATGTGATAATGTGTGAATGAATCAGAAGGGGTAGCCCGGATATTTCTGTACTCATATCAACATTCACACTTCAATCCCAGCCAGCTGCCATGTTCCTTTTCTGAGTTTTCACTAGCCACTTTCCACGTGAGACTCATCACCTTTATCTTACTAATCTGCTAAGAGTCGAAGCCCCCTCAGAATTATAATTAGTGCCTGAGATTGCTTCATTGAAAATATATCCCTGCCAAACTTCTGAAAGGAAATGTCTCTGCTGCCATTTTCCTTCTTCTGTAAATAATGGTCTCTTTAATGGAAACTGAATCACTCATTCATTCATCGAGCATTTTTACTGAGCATTTATTAAGTCTCAGGCACAGAGGTAGGTCCTGGAGGTCCAGGGATGGATAAGAGAAACAAGCCATCTGCATCATGGAGCTTGCAGGGCAGTGGAGAAGCTGGACATTAAACAAGTGAAGACACAAATCAATACATAAAGACCCATTTTGTAAAGAGTGATGAGAAGCTGCTATGAGAAGCTAGAATTCCAATAAAGTGGATTTCAAACCAGAATGCTTATATCACTTTTTTCCTCATTCCCTCTCAAAGATATTTATATTTTATATTGTATGTTTTATAAACATACAGATTTTCAGTCAGCTTATTCCCAGGCTGTTCAGTTGGGGTCAATCCTTGCAAGCTCTGAGTGCTCTCACTGATCTCCAGGATGCCAAGTACAAAGAGGGCCCTTCTCCAGCAGGAGCTGGAGCTACTGCATATACATCGCCTTCACAAAGAAGGAGCTGGAGCTGCTGCGTGCACACCGCCTTCACAAAGTAGGAGCTGGAGCTACTATGTGCACACCGCCTTCACAAAGTAGGAGCTGGAGCTACTATGTGCACACCACCTTCACAAAGTAGGAGCTGGAGCTGCTGCGTGCACACCGCCTTCACAAAGTAGGAGCTGGAGCTACTATGTGCACACCACCTTCACAAAGTAGGAGCTGGAGCTGCTGCGTGCACACTGCCTTCACAAAGTAGGAGCTGGAGCTACTATGTGCACACCACCTTCACAAAGTAGGAGCTGGAGCTGCTGCGTGCATACCGCCTTCACAAAGTAGGAGCTGGAGCTACTATGTGCACACCGCCTTCACAAAGTAGGAGCTGGAGCTACTATGTGCACACTGCCTTCACAAAGTAGGAGCTGGAGCTGCTGCGTGCACACCGCCTTCACAAAGTAGGAGCTGGAGCTGCTGCGTGCACACCACCTTCACAAAGTAGGAGCTGGAGCTGCTGCGTGCACACCGCCTTCACAAAGTAGGAGCTAGAGCTGCTGCGTGCACACCACCTTCACAAAGTAGGAGCTGGAGCTGCTGCGTGCACACCGCCTTCACAAAGTAGGAGCTGGAGCTGCTGCGTGCACACCACCTTCACAAAGTAGGAGCTGGAGCTGCTGCGTGCACACCGCCTTCACACCTTCACAAAGTAGGAGGTGGAGCTACTGCGCGCACACCACCTTCACACCTTCACAAAGTAGGAGCTGGAGGTACTGCGTGCACACCACCTTCACAAAGTAGGAGCTGGAGCTACTGCGTGCACACTGCCTTCACACCTTCACAAAGTAGGAGGTGGAGCTACTGAGTGCACACCACCTTCACATCTTCACAAAGTAGGAGCTGGAGCTACTGCGTGCACACCGCCTTCACACCTTCACAAAGCAGGAGCTGGAGCTACTGCGTGCATGCTGCCTTCACATCTTCACAAAATAGGAGCTGGAGCTACTGCGTGCACACCACCTACACACCTTCACAAAGTAGGAGCTGGAGCTACTGCGTGCACGCCGCCTTCACATCTTCACAAAGTAGGAGCTGGAGCTACTGTGTGCACACTGCCTTCACACCTTCACAAAGTAGGAGCTGGAGGTACTGCGTGCACACTGCCTTCACACCTTCACAAAGTAGGAGCTGGAGCTACTGTGTGCACACCACCTTCACACCTTCACAAAGTAGGAGCTGGAGGTACTGCGTGCACACCACCTTCACACCTTCACAAAGTAGGAGCTGGAGGTACTGCGTGCACACTGCCTTCACACCTTCACAAAGTAGGAGCTGGAGCTACTGCATGCACACTGCCTTCCCACCTTCACAAAGTAGGAGGTGGAGCTACTGCACGCACACCGCCTTCACACCTTCACAAAGTAGGAGCTGGAGGTACTGCGTGCACACCACCTTCACACCTTCACAAAGTAGGAGGTGGAGCTACTGCGTGCACACCGCCTTCACACCTTCACAAAGTAGGAGCTGGAGGTACTGCGTGCACGCCGCCTTCACACCTTCACAAAGTAGGAGGTGGAGCTACTGCGCGCACACCACCTTCACATCTTCACAAAGTAGGAGCTGAAGCTACTGAGTGCACACCACCTTCACACCTTCACAAAGTAGGAGGTGGAGCTACTGTGTGCATGCTGCCTTCACACCTTCACAAAGTAGGAGGTGGAGCTACTGCGTGCACACCACCTTCACGCCTTCACAAAGTAGGAGCTGGAGCTACTGCGTGCATGCTGCCTTCACACCTTCACAAAGTAGGAGGTGGAGCTACTGCATGCACACCACCTTCACACCTTCACAAAGTAGGAAGTGGAGCTACTGCGTGCACACCACCTTCACACCTTCACAAAGTAGGAGCTGGAGCTACTGAGTGCACTCCACCTTCACATCTTCACAAAGTAGGAGCTGGAGCTACTGCATGCACACTGCCTTCACACCTTCACAAAGTAGGAGCTAGAGCTACTGCATGCACACCGCCTTCACACCTTCACAAAGTAGGAGCTGGAGCTACTGCGTGCATGCTGCCTTCACACCTTCACAAAGTAGGAGGTGGAGCTACTGCGTGCACACCACCTTCACACCTTCACAAAGTAGGAGCTGGAGCTACTGCATGCACACTGCCTTCACACCTTCACAAAGTAGGAGCTGGAGCTACTGCGTGCACGCTGCCTTCACACCTTCACAAAGTAGGAGGTGGAGCTACTGCACGCACACTGCCTTCACGCCTTCACAAAGTAGGAGCTGGAGGTACTGCGTGCACACCACCTTCACATCTTCACAAAGTAGGAGCTGGAGCTACTGCGTGCATGCTGCCTTCACACCTTCACAAAGTAGGAGGTGGAGCTACTGCATGCACACCACCTTCACACCTTCACAAAGTAGGAGGTGGAGCTACTGCGTGCACACCACCTTCACGCCTTCATAAAGTAGGAGCTGGAGCTACTGAGTGCACACCACCTTCACATCTTCACAAAGTAGGAGCTGGAGCTACTGCGTGCACACTGCCTTCACACCTTCACAAAGTAGGAGCTGGAGGTACTGCGTGCACACCACCTTCACATCTTCACAAAGTAGGAGCTGGAGCTACCGCGTGCATGCTGCCTTCACACCTTCACAAAGTAGGAGGTGGAGCTACTGCATGCACACTGCCTTCACACCTTCACAAAGTAGGAGGTGGAGCTACTGCATGCACACTGCCTTCACACCTTCACAAAGTAGGAGGTGGAGCTACTGCATGCACACCACCTTCACACCTTCACAAAGTAGGAGGTGGAGCTACTGCGTGCACACCACCTTCACACCTTCACAAAGTAGGAGCTCGAGGTACTGCGTGCACACCACCTTCACACCTTCACAAAGTAGGAGCTGGAGCTACTGCGTGCACGCCGCCTTCACACCTTCACAAAGTAGGAGCTGGAGGTACTGCGTGCACGCCGCCTTCACACCTTCACAAAGTAGGAGCTGGAGGTACTGCGTGCACGCTGCCTTCACACCTTCACAAAGTAGGAGCTGGAGGTACTGTGTGCATGCTGCCTTCACGAAGTGGGAGCTGAGTTACTGTATGCAGACTGCCTTGGGCTGGCAGAGGAGACACTTGCCATGTACACCTGCCTGATCTGATCGCTCACAGTAAGCAAGAGTCTGATCAGTCCTTTCATCTCCTTGGGGAAATACCTCCACTCCCACCCCAAGGAAGGAAGGAGATAAACTCCCACCTACTTCACTTCTCTGGCTTGGCATGGATCATCCAAATGCTAGGATTGGCCAGAATTTCCAGGCTACCGTTTACAAAGAAAGAACCCTGCCTCTTCTCAGAGCTGTCCTTTGAAAGCAGGAAGCCCACAGTGATTCATTCCCAAAGAGAAGCTCTCACAAAAATGCTCTGAAGCTGGACAGTGTCGATAAAAACCCAAATTTTAAGTCTGCGAATATGAGGAATCTGATCAGTCACAGCAGCAAGGGGAGGGAGATGACCATTAGTCAGCAAAAGCAGATCACCTCACCAAGCAGGAATCACCAGCCTGGTTCACTCCTGGACCCTGACATGCCAACATATCAACACACTCTAACTCCTCTCCCAAAGAGCCACCAAGAGCCACCAGGACGCAGGACAAACATGCATCTCCCATTTCATTTGCTCAGCATGCTGACATTTATTCCCTCATCCCATTCAACAGGAAACACTGACTCCACAGATGTGTCAGATTGCGTCAAATGGAAAAATCACAAATTCTCATGGAGTGGGACCATTTTTGCCAAAAGACTGAAAATCAGTGCAAGATATCAATGGCACGAAAGTCAACAGATGCCTGAGATCTCAGACTCTTGTCTTGCAGAAACATTCCGGCAGATTAACATGACGTTTTCCCAACATGAATTTGCTTGGGAGCTGTCAGAGATGAGCTCTCTGAGTGGGGAAGATACACTCCAAGGCCGAGGGCAGCTCCTCACCATGCTTCACGCCAACATAGTCTCAGGAGGTCAAGAGCTCCCATTGGCAGAGAGGTCACATAAAACGTCCAGTGTGACTTCCCTTCTCTACTCTTCCCGACCTGCCCATGCGGATCCCGCCCTGCCTGCCTCCTCCCTGACCAGGACAAGGGTCTGTGTGCATCTCCTGTGTAATCGAAGAGCTGCTCTGTTCTTGGAGCGCAAACCAAGAGCCAGGCCCCGTGCCAAGCACATGATAGGTTTTTCTATGCTTTCAAAACCTCCCAATTAAATTACATTTTTCACGTATTAAAAGTGGAGAAATAAGGCTTTGAGGGTAACTTGCCCCAGGCCAGGCGCCTGTTTAGAAAGAGAACTGGGTTGAAACCGTAGGTGTGAGGCTCAGAGCTGACCCTGGAAATAACTCCTCTCTGCTACCTGGAGATGCTGCTGAGGCTCAGCACAGCTGCCAGCTGCAAACATCTGCAGCAGCTAAAAGCGAGGGCGCCAGGAGTGTGTGGTATGTGGTGTTTGGATTTGGCCACCATTCCAACAAAGGTGTTAGTCCTTTAAAGGAAAGAATGCCAGCCTGGCCAACACAGCAAAACCCTGTCTCTACTAAAAATACAAAAATTATCTGGGTGTGATGGTGCACCCCTTTAATCCCAGCTACTTGGGAGACTGAGGCATGAGAATCCCTTGAACCCAGGAGGCCGAGGTTGCAGTATGCCAAGTTCACACCAGTGCACTCCAGCCTGGGGACACAGCAAGACTGCCCCCAACGAAAAAGAAAAAAGGGTGAGGTGAGGCATGGATGTTGGGGTGGCAGGAGAAAGAGGCTCTGGCCATGCAGCACAGTGCCATTCACAGACGCAGTGCCCTTCACCTACAGGTGAACAGTGGCATCCCTGCCTGCATGCAGGGTCCATGGCTTTGGGAGCAAATATCAGGCAGACAAAGCCCACTTAGTACCGGAATTCTCAGCTCTCCAGTACAGCCACAGAATCACAGAGTTTTAGAGGGGGAAGGGACTTAGAATCAGCTGAGCTCGGCCCTTCATTTGACTGTGGCCTGAAGAGAGATGAGGTCTGCAAGGTCAAATGCTAAGCAGGGTTCCCAATCAGACCATGATTTCCAGAGCTGCAGTGCAGCCCTCAGTCTTGGAAGAGACTCAGAAATCTAACTCCCTACCGTACCCCACCTGCCACAGCTAAATCGGGGAGCAGATGGCGCCTGGCTCCGACTCTGAAGACCAAGTCAGTCAACCTCAGGGGGAAAAATGAAGAGATGGCTTTGGACAAAAGGCGCCTGTGATGTGACTGCTCTGGGCAGCTGAAGGATTAGTCCTCGCTCCTGGCTCCCCTTGGAGTCCTGTTCTTAGTATGAAAGTAGCTTCACATCAGGGGCTCTTTGACATCTCAAACAAAATGAAGATAACAGATAATGATGATGATTGCTAAAGTGAATGGAATGCATCCCATGTGTCAGAGACTATATTAAATGCCACACATTCATGATCTCATTTCATCCTCCCCAAAGCTCAGTGAGGATGCCTCTATTACTACACCCATTTTAAAGAGGAGCACAGAAAGGCACAGAGATCTGAACTCAAGGCTGCCTTAACCACAAAGTCCCTGCTTCTCAATGCAACCACAGACCTACCGAGATACCATGTACCTTGCCAGTTGAGTCACAGATATCACCGTGGCATCAAGAAGAACAAAAGCACTCATTCAGAGCAAAACTGGGGATGGGCTGTCAGAATCTCTTACAGACTCACTCTGTATTCCAAGATTTTTCAGGTGACTCAAGTCATCTCTTCAGACACAAAGCTCAAACATCAGTATAAGGAGCCTCTAAGAGCTCTACTTAGAGACCATTTCCCTATGAAGGGCCAGAGTGTTCCATTTCCAGATGGTAAGGGACATCCATGAAGGTGGGCACCAGAGGGAGGAAGGAGGGCCTGCCTTTATGGCCTGTTCAGATGAGCCTGGAGGAAATAAACAAGTTATTTTGCTTCTTCACTCATGTGCTCTGACCCAAAGCCAGCAGGGAAAGTCCTTAGAATTCAGTGACTAATCAGATGATGGGCCACGGAACACACCCCTGAATGTCATCAGAGTCCAGGCATTTGCACCAGGAATCCAGAAATAAGCTGTCACCAGAGAGACGTGTGCCCTCTGGAAATAATTTCCAGAACATGTTTCGTAATCTGGGGCCCAGTCAGTTCGAGCGAGCCAGGAGACAAGGAAAGGTCAAAACGCAGCCCCTGATCCCACCCTACCCAGCCTCATCACCTCCTGCCCAAAACTCTCCTCCAGCCCAGCTGCCCGCACAAGCTGTCCCATGCTTGCTGCTGCATCTGAGCCTCCCAGTCCTTTCCAATCAACCACCAGGGAAGCCAGCTGTCCTGGTACCAGGGTCCTGATGTGACTTCACTATTGCTAAGGGCAGATCTCATGTGTCTGTCAGCAGACGCTGTCATCACTTCCTTGACTTGCCTTGAACATGTTTTGCGAAACTGTCAAAAATTAATGAGTAGCTTATTCACCAGATGTTTAGATGTCAAATAAGGCTGGGGCCCAATTCTGTACTTATCAAATGTAACTGAATTGAATGACATGTTTTAAAATAACTTTTCTTTTTAAATATTGCCTCAGTGTAGAAAAGGGAAATGACATTTTTAAGTGAATAGATAAGAATTCTTCCTCCTGAAGGAAGTGCATATTCAAATATAATCTTCTAAAATGTAAAGCTTGCCACGATCTTATTTATATCCTTGAGTGCTTTCTGGTTAGGACCAAGAGTTTGGCTACTCTTTCTGGTTAGGACCAAGAGTTTGGAATTCACAAACATTCAGTGAGTAGATTTGTCAAAATCAGTTCTTTTGGAACCCATTTTAATGGAGATCTAGGAATCCAAAGTGAGTATCTTTTTTTTTTTTTCCTTGAGATGGAGTTTCACTCTTGTTGCCCAGGCTGGAGTGCAATGGCGCAATCTCGGCTCACTACAACTTCTGCCTCCCAAGTTCAAGTGATTCTCCTGCCTTAGCCTCCCATGTAGCTGGGATTATAGGCATCAGCCATCATGCCCAGATAATTTTTGTAGTTTTAGTAGAGATGGGGTTTCACCATGTTGGTCAGGCTAGTGTCAAACTGCTGACCTTAGGTGATCCACCTGCCTTGGTCTCCCAAAGTGCTGGGATTACATGTGTGAGCCACTGCGCTCAGCCCAAAGTGAATTTCTTAATCCAAACCTGGATCCTCCAACTAAAAACTACCAATCAAACAGGACTTTATGCAGCAGTTGTATTTCCAACGGCAATGATCTCTATCCTATTGATGCAGTTGAAGGACTTGTAAATTGTTTAAAAGCAAATCAATTCTCCTTATTAGCCTTGTATATGAAGCAGCATCATTGATAAAGTCAATAACTGATAGTGATGTGGTGGCTAATGTCACACAGGAATACTCACTCACCTTCTGCAAATACAGGGCAGGGCTAAGTAATAGATTCCTTTCCACCATGAATTCAAGTATTACAGAAAGGATCTTAAAAACTGAGAATCTCAAGCTCTCTGATTCTGAAAATTCATGCACATACCAGTGAACAATTCACTTCACCACCATAAGAAAATCAAATCTGGGAAAGATGAAGACTTGTTGTTAATGAGTAATTTGGAATGAACAAGTGATTATATAAAAGGGACAGGAAGGAATGAGGGAACACTGTGCCTATTCCATCCTAACATGGTGCTGGCGCTCCGCACGCATTAGCTCACCTATCCCCAGATGAACTAAACAGGAAATGTCAGGTCTTCCTCCCGCCAGCCACAGGCCTCCTAAAGACCTGAGCACCAAAGGCAACAAAAAGAGGAGATGGTGAGACATATCATGAAGACGTGTTCGGTGACTGGCCAATTTCTTTTTTTTTTTTTTTCTTATTTTTTTATTGCATTTTAGGTTTTGGGGTACATGTGCAGAGCATGCAATACAGTTGCATAGGTACACACATGGCAGTGTGTTCTGTTTGCTTTCACCCCTTCACCCACATTTGGCGTTTCTCCCCAGGCTATCCCTCCCCACCTCCTCCTCCCACTGGCCCTCCCCTTTTCTCCCCAATAGACCCCAGTGTTTAGTACTCCCCTCTCTGTGTCCATGTGTTCTCATTTTTCATCACCTGCCTATGAGTGAGAATATGCGGTGTTTCATTTTCTGTTCTTGTGTCAGTTTGCTGAGAATGATGTTCTCCAGATTCATCCATATCCCTACAAATGACATGAACTCATCATTTCTGATTGCTGCATAATATTCCATGGTGTATATGTGCCACATTTTCCCAATCCAGTCTATCATCAATGGGCATTTGGGTTGATTCCAGGTCTTTGCTATTGTAAACAGTGCTGCAATAAACATTCGTGTGCATGTGTCCTTATAGTAGAATGATTTATAGTCCTTTGGAAAAGAGAGCCCACATAGCCAAATCAATTCTAAGCAAAAAGAACACAGCGGGGGCATCACACTACCAGATTTCAAACTATACTACAAGGCTACAGTCATCAAAACAGCATGGTACTGGTACCAAAACAGAGATATAGACCAATGGAACAAAACAGAGGCACCGGAGGCAACACAACATATCTACAACTATACAATCTTTGATAAACCTGACAAAAACAAGCAATGGGGAAAGGATTCCCTATTTAACAAATGGTGTTGGGAAAACTGGCTAGCCATGTGCAGAAAGCAGAAACTGGACCCCTTCCTGACACCTTACACTAAAATTAACTCCAGATGGATTAAAGACTTAAACATAAGACCTGGTACCATAAAAACCCTAGAAGGAAATCTAGGCAAAACTATCCAGGACATAGGAGTAGGCAAGGACTTCATGAACAAAACACCAAAAGCATTGGCAACAAAAGCCAAAATAGACAAATGGGACCTAATCAAACTCCACAGCTTCTGCACGGCAAAAGAAACAGTCACTAGAGTGAATCGGCAACCAACAGAATGGGAAAAAATTTTTGCAGTTTACCCATCTGACAAAGGGCTGATATCCAGAATTTACAAAGAACTCAAACAGATTTACAAGAAAAAAACAACAAGCCCAATTCAAAAGTGGGCAAAGGATATGAACAGACACTTTACGAAAGAAGACATATATGAGGCCAACAATCATATGAAAAAATGCTCATCGTCACTGGTCATCAGAGAGATGCAAATCAAAACCACATTGAGATACCATCTCACGCCAGTTAGAATGGCGATCATTAAAAAATCTGGAGACAACAGATGCTGGAGAGGATGTGGAGAAAAAGGAACACTTTTACACTGTTGGTGGGAGTGTAAATTAGACTGGCCAATTTCTACCACGCATCTTTTCCACTGTGTCTATATAAACCATGGGGATTGAAGAGTAGAATTGTTGTCTAATGGGTTATTCAGGCCAACTAGAGGGGAGAAAAGCATGGATTCAGTCAACTGACAAGGAAACAAGTACTTATTATGCACCAGCACCATCACTATGCTTGAGAGATTCCAGAAGGATCCCATCTTGGTGACTACATTGCCCCAGAGCTTACTCATTTCAGGAGACACACAAATAATCACATTTTCTGTCATATGTAATTAGTGCTATGGTCTGAATGTTTGTGTCCTTCCAAAATTCATATGTTATAACTGAATATCCAATGTGATAGTATCAGAAGACAGGGTCTTTGGGGAGGTGATTCAATCATGAGGGCGGAGCCCACAAGTGTGGGATCAGTGCTCTTCTAAAAAGAGGTTTAAGGGACTGCCTAGGCCCTTCCTCCATGTAAGGACACATCAAGAAGGCACCATCTGTGAGAAAGGAGCCCCTACCAGACACTCTGTCAGTGCCTTGATCTTGGATTTCCTAGCCTCCAGAACCGTGAGCAATAAATTTCCATTATTCATAAATTACTAAGTCTAAGGTATTTTGTTACTACAGCCCAAATGGACTAAGACGATCCACTAAAACAAACTGCCTCAATTTCACTTTTCTTTTCTTTTTTTTTCTCTTAGAAATACAGATAGAAAGAAATAACACACAGGTTTAAAAACAAAAATGAATCTCAGGCTGGGCATGGTGGCTCACGCCTGTAATCCCAGCACTTTGGGAGGCTGAGACGGATGGATCACCTGAGGTCAAGAGTAGAGATCAGCCTGGACAACATGGCAAAATGCTGTCTTTACTAACAGTATAAAAAGTAGCTTGGTGTGGTGGTGGGCACCTGTAATCCCAGCTATTCAGGAGGCTGAGGGCAGGAGAATCACTCGAACCCAGGAGGTGGAGGTTGCAGTGAGTCAAGATCATGCCACTGCACTCCAGCCTGCATAATAAGAGCCAGACTCCATCTCAAAAAAAATAATAAACTAATCTCTACATCAATGGTTGAAACAACTAAATAAGAAGTTTTAATCTTGTTTCCTAAGAGAAATTACACAGGGAGGCAATGACATGATTATTTTATTAATACTTGTGTTCAGGGGCCACTACGTTCTAAGGCTGAGGGCAGAAAGGCACAAAGTATGAAAAATAACTTTATTTTGGCGGATGTGATAGAGAAGAATCTGTCTAAATTAAAGCAGGAAAGTTGGTGAGTTTTGAAAGATGTTTCCAGCCTTAAAGCCACCACCACAAGTAAGATACAGAACATTTCCAACAGCTGCTGGAAATACACCCACTCACCCTGCTCCTCGCAAGCCCTCAGCAGCCACCGGCCACCACTGCTCTCTGTCACCACAGATTAGTAAAGGCAGGAGCTTTACTGGTGGGGTTTTCTAGGGAAAAACAAAACAAAACCCCCACCTCATTTCTGCCTGAAGTTTCTCAGCTGAGGGGAGGTGACAGCATGTATATGTCATTTACTCAGCTGTATACAGTCGTAGCAGGTGACAGGGCTTTTGAAAAACACAAGAGAGCCACAGACCTGTTCTTCTCCAGCCAACCACAGCCTGCAGTCTCTGTTTTTATGACATACAAACAATGTAGCCC
Organism: Callithrix jacchus; assembly: GCF_049354715.1. Lineage (NCBI taxonomy): Eukaryota > Metazoa > Chordata > Mammalia > Primates > Cebidae > Callithrix > Callithrix jacchus. Next base: position 188,572,523 of record NC_133503.1, on the reverse strand, counting down.
GGAGCCATCTCCTAAGTAAACACACCTCATAATCCGGGTCTACACTTGTCTACCCGTGTACTAGGAATCTAGGTCTACACTTGTCTACCCGTGTACTAGGAATCAGCGTTTTGCCATGTTGTCCAGGCTGATCTCTACTCTTGACTTTTGCTTTACTCTCAAAAGTCAAAGGGCTCTTTAACCAGTTTCACTAAAAGAAATACATGCCACACAGCTTATGTGAAAGGGATGTCTCAGCAATATGAAAGGGTGTCAGAACGAGCTCTGGAATTAGCTGCAGACAGTTCCATGAAATGCCTGTTGACTTCTTAACAGAAGGGCCACTACCTCTAGGGGGTTTTCCTTCATGTATTAGTGCTTATTGCTGGACCTGCTTTTTTTTAAACTGCTTTATTGATGTATAACTGACCTACAATAAACTGTGCATGAGGTTTAACATTTGATCACTTTTGACATAGGCATACAGCCATGAATCCAGCACCAAAATCAATAGAATCAACACCACCATGACCTGCCATCATTTTCTGGTACCCCTTTTAATGCTTCCCTGTACCACTCCTCCCCTTCCAAGACAAAAACTGGTCTGCTTTGTCACTGTAGATTAGTTTGCACTTTTAAAATTTCATATAAATGGAATCATACAGGATGTACTCTTTTTTGTCTGACTTCTTTTATCCAGCATAATTATCTCGAGATACTTTCATGTTACTTGATTTCTATCAATAATTCATTCACTTTTATTGTTGAGCTGTATTCTACCATCTGGATATGCCACAATTTATGCATTCACACCTGCTGATGGATAGTGTTGGCTATTACAGATAAAGCTGCTGTGAGCATTTACATGTGGACATATGTTTTCATTTCTCTTAGCTAAATATCTAAGACAGGAAGCTGTTGAATCACATGGTAGTTGTGTATTTATCTTTTTTAAAAAAACTGCCAAACTGGGCCAGGCAAGATGGCTCATGCCTGTAATCCCAGCACTTTGGGAGGCCGAGGCAGCCTGATCACTTGACGTCAGGAGTTCGAGACCAGCCTGGCCAACATCATGAAACCTCGTCTCTACTAAAAATACAAAAATTATCTGGGTGTGATGGTGCATGCCTGTAACCCCAGCTACTCAGGAGGCTGAGGAAGGAGAATCACTTGAACCCGGGAGGTAAAGGTTGCAGTGAGCTGAGATCATGCCACTGCACTCCAGCCTGGGTGACGGAGTAAGACAGCATCTCAAAACAAAAACAAAACTGCCAAACTGTTTGAGAAAATGATTGTAACATTTGATATTCATTCTCACCAGTGATATAAAAGAAGAGTTCCAATCACTCCACAGCCTCAGTAACACTTGGTATAGCCAGTCTTTTTTCCATTTTGTCCATTCAAACAGGCAAAGTGTTATCTCATGGTGGTTATAATTTGCTACTTTACTGACTAATGATGTTGAGCATCTTTTCGTGTGTTTATTTTGTTTGTTGAAGTGTCTGTTTAAATCTGGACATTTTACGGGTTTGTTTATTGCCAAGATTTGTTTTCGAGACAAAGTCTCGCTCTTGTTGCCCAGACTGGAGTGCCATTGCATAAGTTCAGCTCACTGCAACCTTTGCCTCCCGGGTTCAAGCAATTCTCCTGCCTCAGTCTCCTGAGTAGCTGGAATTATAGGCACCTGCCACCACACCTGGCTAATTTTTGTACTTTTTGGTAGAGACGGGGTGTCCCCATGTTAGCCGGGCTGGTCTTGAACTCCTGACCTCAAGTGGTCTACCCGCCTTGGCCTCCCAAAGTGCTGGGATTACAGGCGTGAGCCACCGCGCCCAGCCTATTGCCAAGTTTTAATAGTTCTTTATACATTCTGGAAAAAAGTCTTTTGTCAGATATATGATTCACAGATATTTTCTCCCAGTCTGTGCCTTGGCTTTTCATTCCTTTAGCTATGTCGGTAAAGGGCAAAGGCTTTTCATCTTGATCAAGTCCAATCTATCCAATTTTTCTTCTGTGGATCATCCCAATAATATTGTATGTATCTAAGAAATCCTTCCCTCACCTGGGGTTATGAAGACTTTCTGCTGTGTTTTCTTCTAGGGGTTTATGGATTTAGGTTTACATTTAGGACCATGTTCTTTTTGAGTTACTTTCTGTATGCAGCACAAGGGACGGATCAAAGTTCCTATTTTTGTATATGGGTATTTAATCTTCCCATCACTATTACTTAGAAAGGTAATCCACCCTCTTACCAATGAGCTGCCTTTGAACCTTTGTTGGAAATTAGTTGTCAAGTATACGTGTGTCTATTTCTGGACTGTCCACTTTGTTCCACTGATCTATTTACTGTCTTGATGACCACAGCTTTATAATAAGCCTGCTCACTTTGTTTTAGCCAATAAGCAAAATGAGGCCTAGAAGGCTGAACTGGCTGGCTCAGACTCCAGAGTTTCTTCCATGGGGGCCACATTATCTCCTAAGGTTTCTGTTTACAAGTAGGAAGAAAATATATGCCAAGAAAACAATTAGCTTACATGACAACATACGAAAACATATTTTACTAAAAACACAGCCTCATTTTTTGTGAGGAAAGTATGCTTCAAATCAATTAAATATAAGCTTTTAACAACAGCAAAGCAACACATTTCAGTTGCAAAAGCACAGCTTGCCTCTCCAGTACATAGAGAGTCCTGGGAATTGGGGCTACTTCCAGCTCAGGTCCCCTGACGAGCTCTGCCAGATCCAGTCCTCAAACACTGAGGATACCAATATTCTGCTGGCTCCCCATTCTTGCAATGTGATGAAAACATTTTAAAATTCTTGTTTTAAATTCTAACCATACCTTTATTTTCCTAAATACTGTTTAAGAAGCTATGTACTGGGGGTAAGACATGTACTGTTGATATGGGATACGGTAGGATGCCGTGGTGAAGCCCATTGGTGTTAGAAGGAGACAGACAGGAGTGACACCCATCAGTCTGGCCAAGTCCCTTAAGGAAGCTTTGGTGTCCTTGTCTTTGAAAGGGGGCTGCTAATTCCTGCCTCATGGAATTGTCTTGGAGATAAATTAGGTAATACACGGAAAGCATTCAACACAGTGACTGGAAAATGTTAAGCACTGAGAGGACAGTTAATTCACAGTTTATCATCATTGGCATCATCATCGTCCACTATCCTCTCTTCCCCGGGTGCCCCTCACTTGTCCAAGCTCCCTGTCAGCTTCCTTTGATTCTTGGGAGGCTTTATGTTGCTTCTGTTCCTAGGAATGTCTTGGTTCCTATTCCTAGCATGTCTTTCTCTCAGCTTCCATAAGATGCCCAAGTCCAAATAATAATTCCTCCTTTATTTATGCTAGATCGAGGGGGTTTCTGTCTGTTGTTAGCACAGAAGCTTTCCCAGAGAAAAGGGTAAATTCGCTCCTCAGAGCCACAGTTCCACCTGTCCAGGAGGCTCCTCCTCTGGGGCACGGAGCACAGTCACTCCAGGCAGCCAGGGCTGGAGAAGGCAGGCTGGATGGGAGGCGGTGCTGGGTTACGACAAGAGGCAGCATGCCATGCAGATGTGAGTTAAACCCTTTTGCCTCCTGTAAGAGAATCCCAATTCTATACCTGCACAGGTCATAAAAAGCAAAGCAGTGAGATACAATGATTGAAATTCCAAGAAAGAAAGAAACATGAAAAAGCAAACAATTTCCTTTGGTATATTCGTTTTTCCACTGCACAAATCTTGAAATTTTATATTCTCTTTTTTTTTCTTACACAGGGTCTCTCTCTCTGTTGCTCAGGCTGGAGTACACTGACATGAACGCAGCTCACTGCAGCCTCAAAGCCCTGGGCTCAAGTCATCCTCCCACCTCAGCCTCCCAAGCAGCTAGAACCACAGGCATGTACCACCATGCCTGGCTAACTTTTCATTTTTTGTAGAGACACGGCCTGGCTATGTTGCTCAGGCTGGTCTCAGACTCCTGGCCTCAAGCCATCCTCCTGCCTTGGCCTCCCAAAGTACTGGGATTACAGGCATGAGCCAATGCACTTAGCCAAAATTTTATATTCTTGAGATATAATTTTAGAAAAGAGTAAGTTATTAGAAGGAACATGTTGCCCCAAAGATGCTTTGATAGTGTAAATAGGAGACACTATGCTTATAACAGGTGGTTAGAAAACAGGAATAAAATAGGGTGCTGATTCAATACAAATGAAAATTAGTGCCAGATTCCAATTTTGAAATATTAATCAGTGCGTGCAAAATAAAGGTGGTGGCCTTCTTCAGTCATCTCTCCCTCCCTACCTTTTCTCTTGCTTTGCCTTAAAATCATCATTTCAATGAGCAAAACAGAAGTCTATCTAAATATAACCATGGACTTGTTCCCTTCATGGCCTGGTGTACCAATGAAAACTTTTTCTGATGATGTAATCCTTACAGCTATTTTTATTCGGGTGGCGCAGACTCAATCTCTTTATGTAGAGCAAATAGCAACAGAATCTCTTTGAATTACTTTAAAGGTGAATTCAACAGCTTCAAAGCCAACTATGTACAACTCTCTCGTTATTTCTACCACCTCTCTGATACCAGAGACCTTTTCCCCATGTTCCGACATCGAGGGAAATACAACAAAACCTTGCCACGATGTCAGGAAGCATGCTGCAGGTCCGGTGGGGTTCTGCCTTATGCAGAGCAGGTGTTTCATAAATGGTAGAAGTTTATGGCTCAAGACACCTACAGGGAAGGTGGCCCCAAAGTTTAAGCAGGAATCTAAAACCTGTTGTCAGAGACCAACAGGGTGACTGTGCAAAGTGTCACCTCCTTTCTCTATTCACAACCAAAGTGTTTCATACCATTACAAATATCACAAGAAAATTCAAGGGGAGAATTTCAGAGTCAGGCCCAAGATAAGAGATACTTTATCGGGGGAAAACATAGATGACTAGTCAACTCTTGAACAGAAAACAGGGGTATTTGGTTTCTTCCAAATAAAAATCACACGTTTAGCACATTCCACACTCCCTTTCAACCGTCTTCCCGCAGAGCCTACAACTGCTGGCTCCTTTAACTTTTGTTGGAAACCATGAGTGTTAGCAACAATGGGAGTTTAATTTACGACCCAAAAATAAGTAACTTATGTTTCAGTAGCGTTCATTTAGGCTGCAGAAATAAGTGTGAGATTTTGCCAAAGAATATATCTGATTCTTCCAAGTTCCCTTTGCAATGTGTACAATGAGGCCCTTCTATAAATATAAAGGTACACGATGTGTTCAGAGTCATGTAACAGCAGGTTTCACGAAGCCCTTTAGCTCTGTATGTGAGCACACACACATATACCATCTTAATGTCACATCTGCCAATAATTTTATAATCTGACATTATTAGTGGGCAAAATTGTTCTGGTTTTGAAAGAGGGAGAAATAATCAGGAATGGAGTAAATTTCTTGAAATTAATGCTGGATAAAACTAACAATTATGGTTAAAAAAAAATTCAAGCAACACCAACAAAACACTTAGGGTTAGAAAGGGTATTTAAAGCAGCCATCTTTAAAAATAAATGGGGAGATTGAACTTATAAGCTTATTTCCTATAATTACATAAATATGTATATCTATTTACACATCAAAAACTATTCTGGAATTTTAAAAGACACTAAATACAGAATAAAAACACATAACTCTATGAAAATAATTCCTACCTAATAATGTAAAAAAATTGATATCAGATTCAATTATAACACTCAATTCTTTACTCTCTCATTGTAGTGTTATACATCCATCCCTTCCATGGCCTTGTGTGGTCAAAGGCATTTTTTCCTTCTTGGCGTCGGACCTAACCATGTAACTTGTTTAGGCCTCCTGGATATCAGCAGGCGGAGGTGTGAAATGTGCCTGAGTTACTGGCTTTGTGCTCTTGTGCCCCTCCTGCCTTTGTCCATAAGAATAACAGACTTTAAGTAGCCTCTGGTCCAATGAGGCTACAAGACTGGAGTAAAGCTTGGATGCAACCCAAATCTTTTTTTTTGCTTTAAGTTCTGGGGTACATGTGCAGATCTTGCAGGATTGTAATACAGGTATAAACATACCATGGTGGTTTGCTGCCTCCATCCCCCCCCCCCGTCACCTACATTAAGTATTTCTCCTAATGGTATCCCTTCCCAATCTCCCCACTCCCTGCTATCCCTCCCCTAGCCTCCAACCCCCCAACAGGCCCCAGTGTGTGATCTTCCCCTCCCTGTGTCCATGTGATCTCATTGTTCAACACCCACTTAGGAGTGAGAACCTGTGGTATTTGGTTTTCTGTTCTTGTGTCAGTTTGCTGAGAATGATGGTTTCCAGATTCACCCAGTCCCTGTGAAGGACGTGAACTCATCCTTTTTTGTGGCTGCATAGTATTCCATGGTGTATATGTGCCGCATTTTCTTTATCCAGTCTATCATTGATGGAGATTTGGTTGTTATTGTAAACAGTGCTACAATGAACATATATGTACATGTGTCTTTATAATAGAACGATTTACAATCCTTTGGCAACCCAAATCTTAATGCCAAGTACAGGCTAAACCCAGTTGCTTCACAGAAACATAAGCAAGAAATAAATATGCATTGTATGACACTGAGATTTTATGCTTGTCTATTATAACCCAGCCATACCCAGCCATATTCAGTCCTTATGCAATAACAAGGAAAGGACAACAAATGAGGGGGTCATAATGTATTCACTATTAACCTGGTTTTAGTCCTCTATGGTCCGAACCAAAGTTTCTACAACATCCCTTGCATTCAAGGGCCCCAGCACTCAATGGTAATAAGCAGTGGGTGATGGAGGGTGTCTAAATTAGAACATTTCCCTTTTTATTTAAGGAAGTCGTGTGACGCTTGCATTACTTAACCAAAAAAATTTTTGGAATAATCCCTTCTCCAGGAACCTGAGTATAGGTGGATCCTCTTCATAGTTTTGTTTCATCATGACCCTGTCTGCAGCTTGAATTGTGTGTAGCTTCACCCAGCTCTCTAATTCTGCGTTCGTATGAATTGCAGCAACCCAATCAAATCTCTCTACTTACCCTCATGATTAAATTCAAAAGGAGGAAATGGGGCAGGCAGGGAAAAAGAGTGCTGTGGTATAAATGTTTGTGTCCTCCCAAAAAATTGATATGGTAAACATATCTTAACCAATTTTCTGCTGCTATAACAGAATATCACAGGCTGGGTAATGTACAAAGGAGAGAGATTTATTTGGCTCATGGTTTTAGAGGATGGGAAGTCCAAAACTGAGGGGCCACCTCTCGTGAGGGTCTTGTTGTGGCACCATTTCATGACAGAAGGGCATCAAATGGCACGCAAGTACATGAAGCAGAGTAAATGGGGCCAACTTCTCCTTCTATCAGCAGTCCCCTCCTGCAATAACAGCATTAATCCACTCATGAGGGCAGAGCCCTCAGGACCTAACTACCTCATAAGGGCTCCATCTCCCAGTACCGTTACACTGGCAGTGAAATTTCAACATGAGTTTGGGAGGAGACATTGAAACCACAGAAAAGTCCCAACTCAGAATGTGATGGTATTTGAGGTGGGGCCTTTGAGAGGTAACTGGGTTTGGAGAGATCATAGAGACGGGACCCCTCATGATCAGATCACTGCCCTTATAAAGGGATGAAGGGACCAGAGCACTCTCTGTAAACCAGGAAGAGGGAAAAGCCCTTACCAAGAACCCAGCCATGCTGGCACCCTGATCTCAGACTCTCAGCCTCCAGAACTGTGAGAAATAAATACCTGTTATTTAAGCCACCCAATCTATGGTGCTCTGTTATGGCTGCCTGAGCAAACTAAAATAAAGAGAATCCCAGGCCAAGAGGCCATGCAAAATCTAGGTGCTGGGTACCAACAGTGTTACTGACATAGTAGCTGAGCTGAAAACCTTGTCCAAACAGCCTCATCATCTTTTCACTGGCCTCCCCCTGTTTCTCAAAATGACTTGCTTACCCGAGAAGGCCTTTTTTCCTATTCCAGAAATCAGCTGGCAGTATTTAGAGGAAAAGCTTTCTCTTGAACTTACCTACCTTCCTGATATTGATTAAATTATCAATCCCATATTCTAACCAGGTTGAGGAAATTCACTTACTACAAGCTCTGTATTCCTTCACTATTGGAAAACTGTCATGCCTTGATCAAAGAACAAGACAAATTTATAAGCAATGTCTAACTAACTTTCTACGTGCCCTCCACAAAGAGCACAAACTAATCCCTCAAACCAGGGTCACTCCCCCACCACTTCCATCAGGGAAGTAGAAATGGTCCATCTCAATGACCTATGTATTCACTGAACTGCTCATATATTAATATAGGTAAAACTGTGGAGAAGGGCAGGCTTTTCCACTCCTACTTAATGAAGACTTGGGATAGTCCTACTTTTACCCCCTAGATCAGTTTCAGACCCATTTCTCAATTTAAAAATACAAGTTTCTGTTCCATTTAGACATTCTCTCAATTACCGAGTCTTCATTATATATTCCAAGCATGATACATCCATTAAAAGCCCTTGGAAGCAAGATGATTTCATCCAAACTTAGCCTCATGGGGAAAAAAGTATTTAATTGTGCAGTTTATTCCACATAAACAGCAGTTCTGACTTGAGGATGTTCAGCTTAATAAGCTATGGAATTCAGTTTTTATTCCACAGCAGATGACTCTTGAGTCATGATTGAAAATATCACTCATTTTACTAAAGACTGTAATAACTGACCCCCCAAAATAAGGAAAACATCAAAAACAATCTAGAAAATGTGTTTTCTGTGTTAGTGAAAATATTATTCAAATTCAAATCTGTAGTCCAGGAGAAGTAAATAGTGAAAGTACTTCTTGGTCTTTAAAGTGATATGAGATGGCTCTGAATGTTATAGTTTAAAAATACTCTCCAAGAATACAAGCCAAATGACTGCAGGATAAGTTCTCTCTCCCAGTTGTTCAGGTATTAAAAACAGGCACAAGTAAGAATAGCCTTCAGAAGAACTAATAAACAGCACGTGAGGAATAATGCAATATACCCAGTGAGGATACACGTAACTTTTCCTCTTTTGACCAAATACCTCTAAATAATAATGTCAACTTTCTTCCTTCCCACATATTCCCTCCTCTTTAAAATTAAAAAAAAAAAAAGTGTTAAGGGAAATATGACTAAATGTCAAATAAAGGGCGCATTCTTGGGTTCCTCCCTTAGAAGCAATGCTCTCACTGTTGGAGATACTGACGGTGCCTAGAGTTCAACCTCCCCAGCTGCTACTCCAGCATTTGCAGTTACTTAATGCTATCTTCAATTTTCCAATAGAGATTTATGGATGATGAGCCACACCCATCATCTTCCCAGTCCACCTGTCCCCAGACATAACTCTGCCCCCTGTGGCAGATCAGACACTCCCCTGCCTTCTACGTTTCCAAATCAAAGCTGGTTGGTTCTTTCACATCATGAGAAATGCTAGATTAGTTTCCTGTTCCTGTTGTAACCAATTACAAATTTAGTATCTAAAAAACACAAAAATTCATCATCTTAAAGTTCTGGTGGCCAGACTCTAATCTGGGTCTGCTGGTATGAATTCCTTCCAGAGGCTCTGGGGGAGATGGAGTCTCTCAGCTTCTTCCAGCTTCTAGAGGCTGTTTTCTTTAACTCACGGTCCCGTGCTCCATAGTCATAGCCTGCAGGCTCACATTGTCTCTCTTTGACCTGCCTCCTTCTTAAAAGAACCTTTGTGATGACACGGTACTCCAGGATCATCCACCCATCTCAAGATCCTCGATCCCATCTGCAAAGTCCCTCTGCCATCCAAGGTCGCATATTCAGTTTCTAAGTTACGGGATGGACTTCTTTGGTGGGGATGGGATTATTCAGCCTGCCCGAACACACAATGGTATGGAAGACATATTTTGGTAGCCACAGCTCTTGTACACTCTTCCAACAAGCAAGAACCTTTGCCCTCAATATTTAACAGGTCAATTTATGTCTGGGAGCCAACAACTCACTAATACCCCCTCTTTCTACATAATCACCTGCAAATTAAGCTATTTTCTAAGATTCACAATTCAAGGTGATTTTAGAGTCCTCAAGAAAAAGAAAATACTAAGTCAAAGGACTAAGTCAAAGAGCAAGGAGGGAAGAAGGAAAGACTGAGATTTTATGTAAGACAGTGGCTAGAAACAAGCAGTAAGAGTGTCATGAACTCAAAGTACCATTTAATTCTCAGAGACCTCACAGATCCTTAGGTTTTTGTCAACTACAAAGTACAACCATTTGTCATTGATTGATGTCATTTATTTGTGAATTTCCTGCCCACCCACACTTTCTCTTTCATATTCTCCATCGATCCACACTTCGATCACTTCCCTTAGTTAGTCCCTGTTCATTTTTTTCATTCCCCCTACTACTCTAAAGCATGAGTATCCATGCATACCTGTGCACACAGGTACAGGTACAGAACTAACCTTTCATTGGACTTTCTTCTTGTAACTAGAACAATACGAATGTTCTTGCCCTCCTGAAATGTGTAGGTTCTAATCATACTTTGGACCAGGCGGCTGGGTTTCTGCAGTAGCCAGACTATTCTTAGCGTCTCTGAAACAGATGTCCCATCGCTCACACCCCCTCTAGTGGCAGCCAGCCCTAGAACACGCTGAGCATGCACAGACTAAAGACTCAGAAAAACCTCCCAAGAACTCACAAGAATATTTCCACGCTAGGTGTCACAGCCCATGCACTGGTATAGATTTTACACAATCTTTCAAACATACAATATCCTGGCTTTGGAAACTGGTCACTTTACGCATTAGGCATTTACCTTTTTCCTTTAAATGACCATTTGTACTGCCATATAGTAAACTCAGAAACAAAAACAGTGGGCACCATGGGAAAAAACAATCCACGTTCAGTGAAAAAGAGCAGATAAATAAGTTGTGATATAGTCACATGATGGAATATTGTACAACCACAAAAAATGAATGAACTATAGTTATATAATGCAACACAACTGATCTTTTTAAAAAATGTTTTTAAAAATGTTAAGACGCTAGTCCTAGAAGAGTACATAAATATGGTACCATTTTTATACGCCTCAAAAACAAAAACTTTATTTAGGGATACATGTATATGCAATTTAGATATATAAATATTCATACTTTGTTTAAATATATAACTATATTTTGTTTGAATATATAAACATACCTTATTTAGATAGATAAGTATTTAGATGTTTAAATATAAATATTTAGATTTTGTTTGAATGTATGAATACTCATATTTCATTTAAATATAAGTGAGGTTTTTCTGAAAAGCAAATGAATGAGGGGCACAAAATTTAGGACCATGCCTGCTTCTGGCAGGCAGCAGGATGGGGTAGGGGAGGAGCAACTGTATCAGTCCTGATTGGATGATAGGTTCATGTATATTCATTTATTAAAATGTTTTACAACTTATATGTATATTACAAATATCCTGCAATATATTCAATATGATCACTAATATGTACCTAAGGAACATATATAGGAAGGCCAACAGACAGACAGACAGCCCTGCCCACTGACAGAACCCAGGAATAGGTCACTGAAAGAAAACACGACGACCTCTTGGATTCCCTCTTGTTCACATTGTACAAAGACTATAGTTCAGAGCACAAGGATAGAATTCCAATCTTATTCTAGATGATAAAATGAGTTTCCAAATCTTGAAACATTTTGGGGTTTGCACATAAGTCACTGGAATATTCATTCAACCCTGTCACTTGTATCTGGAGGCTCAACTTTGAGCTTGCCTCTGAGCCTCAGAAAGCAAGAATGTAAGAACTTTGATCCCACCTGGCCTTGGAAAATAATCATTTTTCTTCACCCAATCCTGTGAGACTTTATGTCAAATGACACTCGGCCTGGCTGGGCCCCACCTGGAATGATGCTGACATTTCTGAGGCTGGAACCTCTCTGTTGAGCCCTGCTGGTTTCTCTGGACTTTGTCCCTGACCTTTAATTCCTATGATTGGGCCCTGCCAGTCTCTCTCCTTGTAACCAGAGCCTGCCTCTGCACAGCAGCTCAGGAGCCAGAGCCCCGGGCACTCCGGTGAACTAAATGCTGGGTGCTGCTGCCTGTGTCACCTCCCCATATTCACCCTGCCTGCTGGGACATGCTCCTTTTCATTGAATGTCTTTTGTTTCCCCTTTTGATAAAAGAATGTTCATTATAGAAAAAAAATGTAATAAGGGTGAACCAAATCAAGAAAATAAAAAACACTTATATTCCCCTCACCCTGAGATAACTACATTTTATGTGCCAGCATACAATTGTGATGTACTGTGCATATGCCTCACCGCACTTCCGTTAATGTTGAGATGCACTCGGAGTGGCTGGCAAAATATTAGAAAAATATTAGGGAAAGTTATAGATATAGTCTCTTTTGGAAGGCCAAAAGGTTTTATTGGGACAGGCTGAAGGCAGCCGGCTCAATTATATTCGCAAAGGGAAAGACAGAGACATAAGCAGCTTTCCCAGTGAAGTCTGTTTACCCCACATCACTTTGTCTCTACTCTGTTTACTCATGGAAACTTTGTGCTGGATGTCCCTCTCAGAGGGAGATCAAATGGGAATTACCCATTAATAGTGTTTACTCTGGGCCCCAGAAACTTAAGCTTTCATCATTCGTAAAACCACTCTTTTAACCATGTTAATTATGTGCTGACTTAGAACCTCTGTTATAAAATCTTTGCTCAATGAAATGTGAAGATGGGATGGGGGTCTTGGTCAATTGGCTGCAGTCGTCCTCTGAAAGCAGCCAACAACCATCCCTAACCCACCTGAATCACTGAAATGGGTGTGAGAGTGAATTCATTCATTCGTCGTTGAGTCAGGGTCTGCAGGATAGATCTCTGCAGGTGGTGATCAACATCTCAGGAGGCGACCCCGACATGATGGAGGGCACAGCTGGTGCCCCATGCGAGATCACACTTTAAATCTACAATTTTTGATAAAAAATTAATAATAAAGGATGACCTTTCATGTCCCTATATATTCTTCTACATTATGATCTTTATTGGCTACATAATATTCTACTGATCCCATTCACTAGGGATACATACCACCAATAACAAATAAAACAAAACTTACTGGTATAACACAACGGTCACCCTCACACAAGCCCCAGTCTCGGGGCCTTTACACTCCCAGTTCCTACTGCCTAGAAGCTCCTCATACAGACACGGGCTGCAACCTCACCTCCTTCAAGTTCTTGCTCAAAAATCTTCAGTAATGTCTTTCCTGAGCACCAGATCACAGCCTGGACTCTCCCTGGCCCCTCTCCACTCCCTACCCACCTCTCCTGCTTTCGTTGCCACTAAGCCCAGTTCACCATCTAACATTATATATTGCAGTAATTATTTTCTGACTCACTCACTAGAACATAAACTCTAGAAGGACAAAGTTGTTTGCCTGTTGATTTGTTCATTTATTGATTTATTTTTATTTTTTGAGACAGAGTCTCACTCTGTCACCCAGGCTGGAGTGCCGTGGTGCAATCTCGGCTCCCTGCAACCTCCATCTCCCAGGCTCAAGTGATTCTCCTGCCTCAGCCTTTCAAGTACCTGGGACTATAGGCAACGCACCACCACACCCAGCTATGTTTTTGTATTTTAACAGAGACGGGATTTCACCATGTTGGCCAGGCTGGTCTGGAACTCCTGAGCTCAGGCAATCTGCCCACCTCAGCCTCCCAAAGTGCTGGGATTAAAAGCATGAGCCACCACACCTGGTCTGTTTTTACATATTTTTCCTTCCACAAATGCTGAGACGATCTGGCAATAAAGGAACTCAATAAATATCTGTTGAAAGGATGGACAAATAAACAAACACCTACGTAATTCTGCAAAAGGCTGCAAGAAAATAAACTCAAAATTGGAAAGTGAGTTTAATTTCTAGTTGATGTGTCTCTAAGTGATTTGGGTATTCTTCTGTGTAGTTTCCTGTATTTTTGATTTCCTCAATTAGCATTGTATTACCTTTACAATTAGGGGGAAAATTAAAGTTGTTTTATAAAGGCTACTAGGCAAATATGACTACAAGTAACAATGTTTGGGGACTGTAAATAAGTAAACAATAAGGGAAATAGATTTCTAACCACCTGCAAAATCTTAATTTATATTCCTATAACTGCAACACAGAACAAGGTGAGTTATGAGAAATGTTAACTACTAATCATTTTCTCTTTTATAATTTAAATGTATTGAAGCAAATATGCTATGTGGTAACAATTATTCTAGCCTAGTTATTTTACATATTTATAAATGAACTTCACTCATTTCAACTCTGTAAGTCAGGATCTGCTAACTCATCAAATCTAATAAGCTTGGGGAGAATCCGAAAAACTGATAAAGCCACCAGAGTTTTACCTTTCATTTGTTATGGAGCAGCTGTGCAGACCCAAGGCACTGCCACAGGAAACACTGTTAATGAAGCAAGGATGAAGTATCCCCAAAACAATAAAAACAGGTGATTGAACTCATGTTCAGTCAGACTGTCATAAAATCACATCAACTTAAAGGAACGTCAAAAACAATCCTAAACAACAAAAATTATAAATTATAAGAACATGTAACATTGAGAGCCTTTTGCCTAGGGAGTCTTGCGTATTAAGTCATTTATGAGCTACCAAATGTCCACTGCTGCCAGACCCACAAAACCCTGGATCCCCCTCGTTTTCTGTTTTGACTTGACAAATCTGAATTTAAGGAGAACATGTTACCTGTGGAAGGAACATGCGATCAGGAACAGGTCTGAATATGTATCACCCTTGTCAATGGAGCAACTAGAATATTACATGCACTGTTTACTTCATTTTTTTTTTTTGAGATGGAGTCTCGCTCTGTCACCCAGGCTGGAGTACAGTGGCACCATGTTGACTCACTGCAACCTCCACCTCCCAGGTTCAAGTGATTCTCCTGCCTCCCAAGTAGCTGGGAATACAGGTGCCCACCACCATGCCTGGCTAATTTTTATATTTTTAGTAGAGACAAGGTTTCACCATGTTGTCCAGGCTGGTCTTGAACTCCTACCCTCAGGTGATCTGCCCACCTCAGCCTCCCATAGTGCTGGAATTACAGGTGTGAGCCACTGCGCCTGGCCATCATTTTATTTTTAATGCCTCAAGAATTATATCCGTGGCTGTCCTGAAGATCCACATCAATTTCCTAGAAGGCTCTTCCCTTGAACTTACATTCTAGGCATGTACTTACTTGAGTTACACAGACTCTTCAGAGAAAAGTGTGGCCCTTAAGTGTTCAGCATGAGACTTTCTGAAAAACTCATAATTTTTTATGTAGGTACACCACTGATGGTGAGAAATAATAACTACAGTTCTCCATACCCTTTTTTTCCAAAACAGCTTGAAAACCCATTTCCATCCCCTTGTTTCACAGTTGTCTTCAATGGAACTAATTTTCAATGCACAACTTTAAAAAAGTAACCACAGATTGGAAACTGCATGTAGAACTTGCAGAAACTTTCAGACCAGATCCTAGCAGCGCTGGCTGAGGCATGTTATCGGTCAATGAATAGATCCGTTCTTTCTTCTGAGAGAGGAAGAAAAGGGCTTTGACTCTCCATTGTGCAATATATGACTGCAGAATTGTGCTCACTTATTATTTTTGAAAAGAGGAATAAAAGGCCTATTCGGGTTTTGATTTTGGCAGGGTGCAGACTGTAAGACTGGTGTTTAGTTCCCAGGCTTGCCTAGGCCTCTTCGGCCGAAGAGTGAGCCAAGCACAGATCTGCTTACGCATAATGCATATGTTTCAGCATATTCTGAATTTAAACGATTCTTTTGAGGGATGATTTTTCATTCAATCTAATTGCTCTGGTTTGAATGTCCCCTGCAAAACTCATGTTGAAATTTAATTGCCATCAAGATGATACTAAGATGTGATTAAGACATGGGGGCTCTGCCTTCATGAACAGATTAATGTTTTTATAGCAGGAGTTGGTTAGTTATCATGACAGTGGGCTTGTTATCAAAATGAGTTTGAGAAAAATCAGAAAAAGAAAGATAAAACAAAAATTTAAAAGGAGATTGAAAATAAATAAGAAAAAAAGTAATGAAAAAACTAAAAGTGAGTTTGAGCTGAGCGTGGTGGTGCATGGCTGCAGTCACAGCTACTCAGGGAGCTGAGGCAGGAAGACTGCTTGAGCCCAGGAGTTTGACACTAGAGCAGACTGTGATGGCACCACTGCACTCCAGCCTGGGTGACAGAGCAAGACTCTGTCTCTTAAAAAAATAAAACAAACAACAACAAAGAGAGTTAGGCCCTTTCTTGCTCTCTCGGGTTCTCCTGCCCTTCCATCCTCCCCATGAGATGATACAGCAAGAAGGTTCTCAATAGATGCCAGCCCCCTGACCTTGGATTTCTCAGCCTTCAGAACTATAAGCAATAAATTTTTCCTTTATACATTGCCTAGTCTCAGATAATCTGTTCTAGTAACACAAAACAGACTAAGACACCAATGTATCTGTCACAGCAAGAATGTCTTTTAAAACTCATAGAGATGTGGCTCTCTTTCTATAGTTGTGACTGAACACAAAACTAAAAAATATAGCTTTCAAATACGATGTCTTATTAACAAGGTTCAAGTCTTACTGTACAAGTTACAGGATGCAGGCACAAGGTTATGAAGTGCAAGTTAGAAGGTGACTTTAAGACACATTAGAACAAAATCAAACTGTGAAGTCCAGTAGTTTCAACACAAGAATGTCAGAATTACTGTTGCACTTAACACGGTGAGAGATCAAACCTCTTAGGCCATCAGGTAAATATTTTATGTCTTTTATTTGGGACTTCCAGGCAAGTTTGATATAAATAAAGATATGAGTCATGTATACAAAAATGCATTTTTCTCACTAAGTTCCATTCATCAGAGGAGACAATTTGGCAAACACTAGATGACTTTTTACTTTTAAAAGTGACATAATGTTGTGCTCAAGAATTTAATGTCTTAGACATCTCTGATTTAAGTGCTCCAATTTGTTCTGGGCCTATAAGCTGGGTGAGTATCAAGGACTTGGGTTTTATAACCAAAGATTCTTGAATCCTTTCACCTTCCCACCTTTAACCCTCCTCGCCCCCGCCCCGTCCCCTGCCGCTCGGAAGCATACAACCAGCTAGAGCACTTTCACTGGCAGTTATCTGGAAGCCCACAAAACAAAAGAGCATTTCACTGCAAGAATCAGGAACACACAAGTGCTTCCCCCTGAGAGTTTGAGAGGAAAAAAGGCTGAGGACTCCCACCATCTGACCAAGCTAGAGGCAAAAAAACTCAGGACTCCCTTGCTAATCCCTGCTGGCTCTAGAAAGACTGACCCTGTGAAATCTGTGCTCCAACTCTCAAGAATCAGCTCAAGGTAAGGCCAGCAGATGCAATGGCCCAGCTGCAAGCTTGAGAAGCCCCGCCCACTTCCTGAAGACAGCACACGGCCAGGGGCATTTGGATTCCTGGAATATCTGTCAGGAAATCCCATAGCTCTCAGCCATAACTTTCGAGTTTCAAGCTTTAGATGCCAAGGAAAAAATTGTTTTCTTTAAATTGGCACCAAACAATAAAACAAGATTTATGTCGAGAATAACTTCTTAATTTGAGTTAAAATGTACCAACTATTAAAGAAATTTTGAATGATTTGTTGTATATAAAGTTACTTCTTTCTAATTTATTCATACTTAGAAAAACCTGGCCAAACTGAAAACAATTTTATGTTTTTAAAGGTGCACACAGAAAAGGCCACATGCATACTTTCTCATTTGTTAAGAGGACTTGATTTAATCAAATGCTACAGTTTCATGCAGAAAGGAAAAGCTATTATAATACTATCGATCAGATTTCAATTCAGTGCTAGAAATGAACGAAAAAGATAGATGTCAATTTGGTTCTGTTGACAGACAGCTCTGTATAAATCCTGTTCACAGATTGGAGAGTTAGTGTTTATTAAAGAAATAGGTCAAGTATGGACCCTTCTCAGAACACACCCACTGAGAACCACATTTTCACAAATGAATTTTCCAGGTACAAACACTGACGTGTGAATGGCATATGATTAAAATTATCTAATTTTGATTGTTGATGAGGCCATAAAAAATCAGACTCTGGGTTTAATATTAGGCGCAGTATAACATTTGTGAACTTTATGAATACTCTCTAAACATCCAGAAAAATCACACCTGCATAAGTGTACGCATCTACTGCCATCTTCATGCTAAATTTTGAAGGAAATCTTTTAAGCTTAGTGTAGTTGACAAAAGCAGTTTTTCCCAAAGAATAAATAATAGTTTGTGACACATATAACAAGTCATTAGGATTGTAGGGAAGGAAAGATGAAGTTATTTCTCAATATAAAAGCTTAACAATGGCACCATGAGGCCAGGCACAGTGGCTCACACCTGTAATCCCAGCACTTTGGTAGGCCGAGGCAGGCAGATCACCTGAGGTCGGGAGTTCAAGACCAGCCTGACCAACATGGAGAAACCCCATCTCTACTAAAAATACAAAATTAGTCAGGTGTGGTAGTGCCACACCTGTAATCCCAGCTACTTGGGAGGCTGAAGCAAGAGAATCGCTTGAACCCGTGAGGCAGAGGTTGCAGAGAGCTGAGATCACGCCACTGCATTCCAGCCTGGGCAACAAGAGTGAAACTCAGTCTCAAAAAAAAAAAAAAAAAGTCAATACCACATCACACCTACCCATTAGTTTAAATGAAACATTGATTGGCCATTATTAATACCCAATTTTTTTCAAAATAAAGCAATATTTCCATTTACTCTCCCTCTTTCTCTTCCTCTTTCTTCCTCTCCTTTACTTATTTTTTTTTTCTTTCCTTCTCTCAAAAAAAAAGAAATCAACTTGTAAACCTCTAGATCCAGGTCGGCAATGTCTCTTTCATTGCTTGATTTCCTTTCTTCCCTTCCCTCCCTCCCTCCCTCCCTCCCCGCTTCCTCCCTTCCTTCCTTCCTTCATCCCTTCCTTCCTCCCTACCGTCCTTCTTCCCTTCCTTCCTGCCTTCCTCCCCCCCAATAAAAAAAAAAAAAAGAAAAAAAAAAAAAATGACACCGTAAGTGATGAATGCTTCACTATTTGATCCACTTTTTTAACAGTGAAATTAATACTAGGAATGCTTCTTAAAGGTCCTGAACCTCCACGGAAAGAAGGCTTGGCTTATTCTGAGATCTAGCCCAATGCCAGAGAGAAGAAAAACTAAGCCTTGCTGGCTAGCCTGAGAACCTCAGCTGTGCAGCCAAAGGGCAGTTGGAGGTGATTTCTAGCTCCTGCCATGTGAAGGGAGGTTTCTGAGCTCAGCACCTATGAACGTGGAGGTGAAAAAACCTAATCCCACATGGCTCACATGAGCAAAAGAGCAACTCTCTCTGCCTCCAAAGATCTACTTATCAGTCACTGTATTTTATCCTGGAAATAAATTTTTCAGTGTTAAAAATATAAGCATTATCTAGAGCCAGATGCTGAGAATCACTGCAGACAACATACCAAATCATCAAAGAAATTCAAGGAATCATATTTAATTTCACATCTCCAATGTGGTGAATAGCGTTACACATTGGAAACCGCAGTGGACATACAGAGGAAAGTATCCCTTTGGTGTAACTTAGCGTAAAAAGACAATATGAAAGGGACAATAAATCCCTCAAATTGCACCGTCATACACATCATATACGTACATCATACATCATACAGGCTATATGGGATACTTGCAACCGTTCACTTGTACCTCCCACTAAGCAGAGGAAAAGCTGACGCCCAAAGAGAAGTGAAGTCGGCAGGACCACAAGCTATAGGGCTGGGACGAGGATGGAAGTCAGTTGTACCTGGATATACACCTAGGCAATTCTAGAATGAATGAAACCCTTCCTATAAATGGCATGTCCATAGCCTGCCTTCTCCGGGGCATGTGAGCACTTCCCCAAAGGAGAGAAAGCCTTTGTTAGCACTTTTTTCCAACAGAAGCCCTAAAATAGATAGGTACTCAGTCTCTGACCAAACCTAACAGTTAGCAAAGTATGTCCTTTGGTTCTGCTGTGCTAATATTTTTCGAAATAATCATTAGATGCTCAAACAGCTTCTGAATTAAGAGAAGGCACACAGCAGAAATTCTCACATGCAAATTTTTGATGCATTAGAAGGGTTGTGGGTGCAGGAAAGAAGGGGAGATAATACCTTGACCAGTCAAACTGATTATCAGTAAATCTGAAAGAACTCTGAGTCAAAGAGCATGGAATCCTTTTTTAAATCCTTTGAAATTGCACTAGCTCCACTTGTCTCATCTTCCCCCAACCGCCATTAGAGAGAAAGCATCAATTTCCTTGCCTGACAAATGAGGTAACCCAGGCATAGAAAGCTTAAGACGCTTACCCAAGGCAGCCCAGAATATCTGTGGTGGGCAGGACTAGGACATGGGTCCCAAACAGCCAGCCCCAAGGTGGGCACAGGACTAGACCCCGCGTGCCTTAAGGGTGCCATCTTCAGCAAACATCCAAATCCCTGGCTCTGTTCTCATCAACAGCTTTCAAATCTTAATTCAGTTTCCCCAGTAGATTCTCCTGCTTAAGAAAACCAACTTGGAGGTGCCTGACATACACTACTTCAGCCATAACACATGTTGATGGCTTGTACCCTTGATAGGATGATGGAAATGATACTTTACCGCTGAGGTTCTCTCCCAAAAACACATACCCTCAATCTAATCATGAGAAAAACATCAGACAAATTTCAAGAGGGGGCAACAATGACTAGTATTCCTCAAAACTGTCCCTATCAACCCAAACAAGAAAAGTCTCAAAAACTGGCACAGCTAAGAGGAGTTTAAAGGGACATGACGAATAAATGCAGTGTGGGATACTAGACAGGATCCTGGAATACAAAAGTGACATCAGCTAAGAACTAAGGAAATCAGAGTAAAGCATGGACATTAGT
Source organism: Callithrix jacchus (assembly GCF_049354715.1). Classification (NCBI taxonomy): domain Eukaryota; kingdom Metazoa; phylum Chordata; class Mammalia; order Primates; family Cebidae; genus Callithrix; species Callithrix jacchus. The sequence goes on along the minus strand of NC_133503.1, from coordinate 188,551,575 downwards.
TAATAAGAAGGAATTCGCTATTGCTTTGTTAATTGTAACGAATGTACCACACCAATGTAGGATGCTATTAATGGGGGAAACTGTTTCCAGGGTAGGGGAGTATATGGAAAGTCTGTACTATCTTCTCAATTTTCTGTAAATCTAAAACTGTTTTTAAAAATGTGCTGTGCCTGGTTCAGGTATCGTGGAGCCCATCAGTAGTAATGTGCAGTAGTTACGACTTGTTGACATTTCCGTTATAAACTTTACTTTTGAATTGTTTACGCATTATAACTCTGGATTTGTATTGTATTGGGCTGAAAGTTGACAGGATCTCAGCCACCATTTGTGAGTTTTTATATGGATTCATTATGTACATTATGCCTGTGTGAGGGAACCCATTAATGCAAGATTCAAACTGATGGAACAGTTTAATTCCTTAGCGGAGCTCGATCCGTCTCACTCATATTTAAAATCATTGTCTTAAAGGTTTAGTTAGCAGGAATCACTCCTCAGAGCCTACACACTTCTGTAGGAATAAAGTAAATGTCTTTATTTTATGTTATTTTTAAGACAAGGCCTCACTCTGTTGCCCAGGCTGGAGTGCAGTGGTGTGATCTCCGCTCACTGCAACCTCTGCTTCCTGGGTTCAAGTGATTCTCCCACCTCAGCCTCCAAAGTAGCTCGAATTACTGGCATGTGACATCATGCCCAGCTAATTTTTGTGTTTACTATAAAGTCAGGGTCTCCCTACATTGCCCAGGCTGGTTTCAAACACCTGGGATCAAGCGATCTGCCTTCCTTGGCCTCCCAAATTTCTGGGATTACAGATATAAGACACCACACCTGGCCCATAAATGTCTTTAACATAATGGATCTGGCAAACAAAAATGAGAGCCATGCCCAGCCTATCCCAGTTCCTATCTCTTATCAAATTATTAATTCCTAAATTAATCGATTAATTTATAAAGATGATCTGTGTGGGTAAAATGTATTTCTATTACTAGATAGAAATGTTTTTCTATTAAAGAGTTTTTTGAAATTAATCTTTATTTCTATCCATAAAGTCTAAAAATAGAAATCCTTTTATCATGTATTTCAAACCTTACTTGTTGGGTGAATGAAAATACTGGAAAAGAAAAGAGGAAGCTTTTGTTAAATGAGTCACTGTACATATTTTATCATGATTGTAGAAATTATGTCATCATATGCATTAGATAGCATACCTTAAATTTCTATTTCCAATTACACAAATTATTTTATTACATGAATACAAACTTTTCTGTTATTCATTTTTAAAAGAAATCTAAACATAAGCAGTATTTCTTATCTGCTCTAGACTCCTGGGTCAGAAATGTATTTTCTGCTTAGGAATCAGATTTTAAATTCTCAGTTTGCTTTTCATTCTCTTCTTTATCCTCCTCTTTACTATTGATAAAACTCTGTCAGTAAAGAAAAGTATTGCCTGTGCACAACTGCCATTTAAAATAATTCCAGAAACTCACACTGAACAAACTATGTATGAAGTCCCTTGTCTTCATACATGTCTTTTACTGATTTCCAACATTATAATGCATAAGGCAGATCCCATTTCCAGCTGAGACATTCTCTTACAGTTTTTGACTTAAATGCTTTCCCTCAAAGATGACAATGTAGAAAAAGCAGGTGAAGCATGGAAGCAGATAGACAGCAAAACCCAAAACACATTTTAATCAATTCCAAACACATGGCTGTTTCCCTGTCTCATAAGAGTAATCTAGAGGTCTATCTTGACATTCCCACAAGCAAGTTTCTATAAAATAGAAAGAGAACCTTAACCTGCCTGTGCACAGCACACAGATCAGAGCACAGGGCAAGACCAATGCCTGCCAGAACCTGTGCCAGCTCCTCCCTGGGGCCAGCCCACCCCTCCCAGGCCACCCCCAACCTCCATAAGAAGCACCAAGGATCACATTTCTCTCCTTATATCCAGTGTCATCCTCTCTCCTGAGTCTCTTGGCAAGTCTGCATTCTGTCCATGAATATTTGCGATTTGAAATGAAGAAATAAGAAAGCAGTTGTAAATTGATCATGAAATGAACCTTTATAGCTGAAATAAGCCTTATTTCTATCACAGCTTCCAAAGGTGCATTACATAAAATACCGGGTGATTCTTTTTTTTCAGAAAGAATTTTGTTCTAGTCACCCAGGCTGGAGTACAATGGTGTGATCTTGGCTCACTGCAACCTCTGCCTCCCCAGTTCAAGTGATTCTCCTGCCTCAGCCTCCCAAGTAGCTGGGATTACAGGCATGTGCCACCACACTCGGCTAATTTTATATTTTTAATAGAGACAGGGTTTCTCCATGTTGGTCAGGCTGGTCTCGAGCTCCTGACCTCAGGTGATCCACCCACCCTAGCCTCCCATAGTGCTGGGATTACAGACATGAGCCACCGTGCCCAGACTGGGTGATTTTTTTAAATAAGATTTTTCATGGCATTATTTTGTCCTCCTTTCACACAATTCATTTCGTGATGTCCACTTGTATACATGTCAGGGTCCTCAGCCATCCTTTTTAAGTAATACAAATATATTTTAAGGCAGAAATTTTAAAAACAAATTCCTGCAAAAATTCATTTTGCTGCAATATTCTCCCCATACTCCACTCATTTTTCTGCCTCTCACACACCCGGCTGGTGGAGTGCACTGTGGTCCCCTCAATCAACTGCCCCAGCCCTTTCCATGTCCATTTGGAATCAGCTCCTTTACCATAGAATGAATGAATGGTGGACATTACATAAAAGAGCTGATGTTTGCCTTGGGCTGGGCAAGGATCCCAGTGGTGGTCAGCATCTCTTGCACCCTCTCTCTTGCAGCCTCTCACCCCATCTCTGTGTTCCCCCCACCCTATGGTCCTCTGAACTGACAGCATGGCTAACCCTCAAAAACATTCCAGGAGACTTCTCCAACTCAGTGCAGCCCTGTTCTCCCAACACAGCTGTTTTGTTCACATCCAAAAAATGAAGTCTGAATGGAAATCCCAAAAGAAAATGCCTCCCTCTCTCGCCTCCCTTCTAAAGCCTCACACATTACAATTCTCATAAATTCATGTTGCCCGTATCATAGCAAGATACACACCACTTCCTAGAGTGAGCCCCAACTTTATCCTTGGCCTCCCTGTAACTTCTTTATTTCCCCACTCTGGTAAATTATTCCTGGATTTAGATTTCTGTCACTAAAATTCTATTTCAGAGCTACATCTTGGTGGCTCAGTCCCCTCCCTCGCCCTCCCTCCATGAAGTGCAAACGGAAGGAAAGTTCCCTACCTTTCACTGAGGCTTCTCCACAACTGTGCACCTGCAACAGAGAAGCAGAATGTGAAACTTAACAGAGGCATTTTCTCCTGACAGATGTCTCAACTTAGAACTCGCTGAAGCTATTTAAAGTGGAATGCTCAGATCTTTAACATGCAGGACACCAACAAGTCATACAGTGTATACTTCTGGCACCATGTTGCCAGAAATTTAGGCAATTCATCCACATATATTTATGGAGACCTTTCTACATGTAAAACACTTGGGTGGGTACTGTGGGAGACAGGATACTCTGTAATACATGGACCCTGCCTCAGGGACTTCATTGTCCCCTGGGGAAGATGAAATATACACCCAAGTAAATATGAACCAAGACAGGTGGTACAGGAACTAACTACACAAGACGGAGACACATGCCATTTGAGTTCAGGGAAGACAGAAAATGCAGCTGCTCAAAAAGTGCCAGTAGCAGAAGCGGGGTCTAAGGTGAGTCTTGACATGGTGCTGACCAAAGGAGAACTGTTATTTGAAAACAGGAGATTTTTATCTATTTATTCTTTAGATGTTTTGACTTTTATCTAGGTGTAAATGAAATCAACATAAATACACACACACACATATATATATCCATATGCACACCTAGATCTAATTTGCTTTCCTAATTTTCCAATGAACACCTTTATTTGACTATATCTTGATATTATGCTCCCAGCTACCAGCTTTAATGCAGTTCATTACAGGAAATGACCATGAGGAAGCTTCTGCATTTTCCATCTAACAAAAAGCCGAAGGTGGCCAGGCACGGTAGCTCATGCCTGTAATTTCAGCACCTTGGGAGGCTGAGGCAGGCAGATCACCTGAGGTCAGGAGTTCAAGAATAGCCTGACCAACATGGAGAAACCCCACCTCTACTAAAAATACAAAAAAAAAAATTAGCCAGGTATGGTGGTGTATGTCTGTAATCCCAGCTACTCAGGAAGCTGAAGCAGGAAAATCGCTTGAGCCTGGGAGGTGGAGGCTGCAGTGAGCGAGATCACGTCATTGCACTCCAGCCTGGGCAACAAGAGCAAAACCCCATCTCAAAAAAAAACAAACAAACCAAAGGTATTGTCCCTTATGTTTTTCAACATCCCCAATCAAAGATCTATGAGATAAATCCTTCTTAACCTTTATGTCTGTTATGTTTTTCAATATCCCCAATCAAAGATCTATGGGATAAATCCTTCTTAACCTTTATGTCCGGAAATAAGTTTCTCGAAATTGCTTGCTTCATTTGTTTTTTTCAGATAAGTAGAATTGTGTGATTGATCTGGTTTTCCTTTTCCCCTTGTCTGCCAGTAAGCATGAGGATAAATCTATTGCTCAATCAATGGTTACCATGTTAGACTATTGCTCCTCTTCCAGACCTCTTTTGAACAGTTTAGTGCTTATGTTTCAAATAAACTTCTTCAGACTTGTTAGAGGAAGGTGGCATATGAAAACAAATTGAGAACTCGAACCCAGAGGACTGTGAGCAATAGTGAGGTCTCAACTAAAGTTGGAAAGTTGGAGAGCTTGTCATTTGACATTTCTCTAATAAGCCTGGAGCCAAGAGTGGAAAAAGTAGATAATGGTATAGGACAGGCATTTGCTTGTTTGTTTCATTATTTAAAAAGTAAAGAAATGGGTATGGCTGATGGATAAGGAAACAAGGACCTTTAGAATGGTAAGGAAAGCATCTCTGTAACCATTGAGCATGGACCAAGAGGAAGCTGAATAGAGGGAGGAAATCAGTCTAAAGACAGGGCTGAGAAATAGTACAAGCGGCAAGAGACCTAGCAGGGAAAGAGTCCATCCAAGAGTCAGAGAGCTAGTTTATCAGGCACAAGAGGCCAGCGAGGAATGGAGAGAGGGTATGCTGAGAACTCACTCTCAGACACGCTGCTTCCAAAGGCCAAGGTCACAGATGAGGCTACCTGATAGGCAACCAAATCCAGGCCATCCAACAAGTTATCAGAGTACAAGCTGAAATGACAGAGAATGGGGAGTGCAGGAAGGACTACAGTTCATGGGCCACAATCCTTACTGAGACCACAGTTGACAGCAACCAGGGTGCTGAGGCCAGATTTCACAGGAAGGAAAGTATAAAGCAGCAGTGGTTGCAGATGCTCCACAGGTGGCTTTGGGGAGCCACAGGGCCACCCACTGAGCCCTCCTCCCACAGAACAGGGCAGTAGCTAGAGATCTTCAAGAGAGCTGGGGCCAGGCACACTGGCTCACACCTGTAATCCCAGTGCTTGGGAGGCCAAAGTGGGAGGATTGCTTGAGGCCAGGAGTTGAGATCAGCCTGGGAACAAAGCAAGACCCCATCTCTACGAAAGCTTAAAAAGGAAAATTAGCCAAGTGTGGTGGCATGCACCTGTAGTCCTAGCTACTCAGGAGTCTGAGGTAGGAGGATCACTTGACCCAGCAGCTCAAGGCTGCAGTAAGCTACAATCACACCACTGTACTCCAGCCTGAACAGCAGAGGGAGGGAGGGAAGGAAGGAAGGAAGGAAGGAAGGAAGGAAGGAAGGAAGGAAGGAGGGAGGGAGGGAGGGAGGGAGGGAGGGAGGGAGGGAGGGAGGGAGGGAGGAAGGGGAAAAGAAAAGAAAAGAAAAGCTGGGGCAGAAATGACCAGTTCTACCTCAGTGAGAAAGAAGCTAGTCAAAGAAAAGTTTCAGGATGCAGCAGGAGTTTTCCAGGCCACAGAAGAGTTCCCCAGAACTCAGACAAAGCAATGCAGGGAAGCACACACTCAAGGTACACAACAAGGAGAGAGATAGAGGGAAAGAGAGAAATCCATCACAGAGAGAGGATGTTCACCGGCCATACAAAATAGGCAAGGGCTCCCATAGTTTTCACAAAGATTCACTCACAAGAAGGTATCACTGCTTTTCTTTTTTTTTTTTTAGATAGAGTCTTGCTCTGTCACCCAGGCTGGAGTACAATGGTATGATCTCTGCAACCTCCACCTCCCTGGTTCAAGTGATTCTCCTGCCTCAGCCTCCTGAGTAACTGGGATTGCAGGTGCCCACCACCACACCTGGTTAATTTTTGTATTTTTAGTAGAGATGAAGTTTCACCATGTTGGCCAGGCTGGCCTTGAACTCCTGACCTCAAGTGATCTGCCCGCCCTGGCCTCCCAAAATGCTGGGATTATAGGCATGAGCCACCGCACCTGGCCTGGTCCATCTATTTCGTATTAAGCACTTAAGATGGTATCAAAGATAACAACTGGGAGTTGTCAAAGTCATGGAAGCAGAAAGTAGAATGGTGGCTGCCAGGGGCTGGAGGAAGGCGGATCGGGGGACAGGGGGATTTGGCTGTTCCATGGGAACAGAGTTGCAGTCATCAAAGATGAAAACGTGCTAGGGGCCGGGCGCGGTGACTTAAGCCTGTAATCCCAGCACTTTGGGAGGCCGAGGCGGGTGGATCATGAGGTCAACAGATCGAGACCATCCTGGTCAACATGGTGAAACCCCGTCTCTACTAAAAATACAAAAAAATAGCTGGGCGTGGTGGCGCGTGCCTGTAATCCCAGCTACTCAGGAGGCTGAGGCAGGAGAATTGCGTGAACCCAGGAGGCGGAGGTTGCGGTGAGCCGAGATTGCGCCATTGCACTCCAGCCTCGGTAGCAAGAGCGAAATTCCGTCTCAAAAAAAAAAAAAAAAAGAAAGAAAACGTGCTAGGTATCTGCCGTACAACAACATGCACAGGTAACAATACTGTACACTTAAAAATTTATGAGAGAATCAAACAAAAATAATAACTGGGGGAAGGATACAATTAAACTCAAACTCTCAACAATAAAATTTCATATTTTTAGCAAGAAAACATGGGAAGCAGAGAAGTTGGAAGAGAGAGAAGGGGAGAGCACTGCTGACTTGGTTGTCCTTCCATTACCATTGTCATTGCTATAAGCCAGGGCATCTAACAAGAGCAGCTGGCAGCTCTGATTGAAGCCATGGAGTTACCATAACTGCATCTGGATCTAATGTGAAGCCAAACTGTCCCCTGCAGAGACTGATTCATCGCAGCAGTGCCCTGCGCTAGGAGGCCTGCGGGATGGGGCTGCTGCCAACTATTCACAGGGCTCCCCAATGGGCCTTTGTCCTAAGAGACTCTACTGAAGGAGGATGAAGCTGGCGCCAGAGCTTCTTCAGCACAGACTACAGAGCTCTAGGAAGACAGAGGAATCTTTCCTATTTTTTTTAATTTTTCATGCAGTAGAAATGCTACACTTAGGGCAATGTCATCCAGTGAAGACTCAAAGCCTGGCCTTGGGCAAAAGCCTGATGTACAGGACTGAGGGGAGGTTCTACCTGGGCAGAGGCCAGCTGGGACTGCTTCCCCAAGAGGAGCCCAGCACCCAGAATGGGCATCAGCACAGAAAAGAGCTCAACACGGACTGACCCAGGAATGCATAAACCCCATGTGGCCCTGATGATATGTCAGCTGGGCAAAGTAGACAGCAACTGTGCTGAAGGCACTTCTACTTGATGCTTTGATTGCCCTCTTATAAAGCCCTGTGGTATGAGGATGGTTTCTGCCACGTTACAGGACAGAGAGGTTCAGATGGTATAGGAGGCTGACTCATAGCTCACAAAGATATCAAGTCGCAATCCCTGGAATCTGTGATTGTCACTTCATATGGACAAAGGGTCTCTGCTGATACGATTAGGTTAACAAATGTGAGATGAGAAACCATACTGAATTATCTAGGTAGGCCCCAAATGCCATCACAAGTGTACTTACAAAAGGAAGATGGAAAGATTTGACATAGACAGAAGAGAAGGTCAGGTGACCGTGAAAGCAGAGACTGCAGTGATGCGACTGGCAGCCATGGAATGCTGCAACCCCCCGGAGCCGCAAGAGGCAAGGAACGGATCCTTCTCCAGGGACTGCAGAGGGAGTGCGGCCCTGCCAACACTGATTTGGGCCCAGTGACATTGACTTTGGACTTTAAGAGAAGACGTTTCTGCTGTTATGACACACCGCGTTTGTGGTAATTTATTACAACAGCCACAGAAACAAATGCAGTCTATCATGGGGCTTCTCCACAGGCAGGGAATGGAATCAACTAGCTCAAAGATGAAACTTTTTAGGCTGGCGTTCCTTCAACTCTACCACCTTGATTGTTTTTCAAGGACTGAATGTTTGCAAGGTAAAGGTTTCCTGCAATTTGTGAGTAAGAAATTTCCACATCTGCATGAATATCAAGCCCGTGAATTGACAGTGGAAACAATCTGTGTGTGAAGGCCTGGAGAGAGAAAAGGACAGCTTTCAGCTTTATCTTTGGCCTTCCATGCATGTCTATTCCTTATAACTTGTGCCCAGACTAGGGCCAAATCTGATGCACGCTGAAACACTAAGATGCTCACTTTGCTTCCTGAGTCCATGTTTAGCTCACTTTACCAAGCTAAAATGGTTGCAGATAAAATTTATGATTGGCTTTATCTCCTGCGATTTCCCTGAGGAAGTTCCTAAAGGGTGAAAATATTACAAAGTCTAGTCAGGAAAAACGGGCTCTCTATCAGATATGAATCGAGGCAGATAAATAAGGATCACCACGGACTGACCCCACTGACCAGCTCTGGCATGAAACCCTAATGCGAGGGGAAGGCCCACCTCCAGGCGGCCTTGATACATGCGTAAGTATCAGAACAAGTGCCTGTTTGGGCTGAAATTGGGGAGTTAGGTGTCTGTTCCCTGAAACACAAAAAAGGAAAGTGATGATGGAGAGAAGGGGAAAAAGGGGAGAGAAGGAAGAGTGCGTTGAAGAATATAGCTAAAATCCACGATCCATGGAAAGCACAAAGTGAACAAAACCACATTTGTTTGCCTTCCCAGAATCCTGAGAATGAAGCATCTTCAAACCTGAAAACACACGAATGTAAAACATTCTAAAGATGGCTTACACGATGATTTGCTTTAGAAACTGTAGAGACTTAAAACATAACTGGATTTTAAGCAGATCCCTAGAACACCATGATAGTAAACCCATACCAGCTTACGTCCCTGCTTTCCAGCTGCCATCAGGGAGGAGATGCGTGCCTCCCACGGGGCGGGCCTCAATAACCCTGACAGGAATATAATCCAGGCAGTTCTCTGAGCATCAGTCCACTCAGACCTCCACCAAAAGCGTCCCTCCATATGGGGTGCATTTAGTGAAATTAAATGCATCTTTTGTAACCTCCTCATGGCTATTTCTGATAAAATCTATCTTATTATTACATTTAGGTATATGGGGCTTAATTATTCCCAGGAGGGCTTTTTCCAAGTTTACAAAAACTAGCTCAAACATTGGTAAAAGAGGTCAGATTTGTAATGCAGTTAAATTACTCAAAAAGCACCCCAGACAAAAATTTTTTTAAACCAACCTCTTGCTCTTAAACTCAATGTTAAAATTAATTCATTTTTCATTATCAACTCATTTTTTAAAATTTATTTAACCATCACTTGTTTTTAAACTCTGAATTAGTTGTTTTTCTTCACTGAGGCAAAGAAAATTTTTACATAAACTAGTCCATTTTCCAGTGGCCCAGTTTCATCATGTGAGATGTAATAAATATTTAACTGTTATCCTCACTGCAGCCTACTTAAATACTAAAGTGGTATTTAAAATAGCTCTTAAGGCCAAGAGAAAAACCAGCACGCACAAACCTTTTGCCCAGAAGCAGTAGCTATAAAGACAACATCAACTCAATAAATTAGCATATTGAAAACAGCTAAGTCAAAGCCTTATTTGCTCCTGTTCAAAGGATGAATTAGTTAATACGCCTACACAAATATCAGAAATGCAGGGTCTAGAAAATTAAATACTGTATAAATAAAATGTGAGTTTCCTTACCTCTTGTTCTAGACAAAACCATATCCTTTATTATTTGCATAATAACACGCCCAAGTATCATGACTGAAATCAGGTGATACACTCTCCATGGAGTCAATGCAAGGAACCTGCAAGAGTGAAACACAAATCAGTATTTCAGCTTGAGGACTTTTTTTTTTTTTTTTGAGATGGAGTTTTGCTCTTGTTACCCAGGCGGGAGTGCAATGGTGTGATCTCGGCTCACCGCAATCTCCGCCTCCTGGGTTCAGGCAATTCTCCTGCCTCAGCCTCCTGAGTAGCTGGGATTACAGGCACACGCCATCATGCCCAGCTAATTTTTTGTATTTTTAGTAGAGACAGGGTTTCACCATGTTGACCAGGATGGTCTCGATCTCTTGACCTCGTGATCCACCCACCTCAGCCTCCCAAAGTGCTGGGATTACAGGCATGAGCTACGGCGCCCGGCCCAGCTTGAGGACTTTTAACCTTTTTAATATTAGGTTCACCTACTGTCACAGAAACAAACAGTGCATTCAATAATGATTTCACTTTTTTTTTCTTGAGACAGAGTCTCACTCTGTTGCTCAGGCTAGAGTGCAGTGGCATGATCATGGCTCACTGCAACCTCCACCTCCAAGGTTCAAGTGATTCTCCTTCCTCAGCTTTGCAAGTAGCTGAGATTATAGGCGTATGCCACCATACCTGGCTAATTTTTGTATTTTTAGTAGAGATAGTGTTTCGCCATGTTGGCCAGACTGATGATGAACTCCTGGCCTCTAGTGATCCACCTACCTCGGCCTCCCAAAGTGCTGTGATCACAGGCGTGAGCCACAGCACCCGGCATAATTTCACTTTTTGAAATCACCCCATGTGACTGCATGAAAGTTATTTAATATAGGGATCAAAGTCAGAAAATAAAAGTGTCTGAGCCTGTGCACTTTTGTGCTAAGCTTTCCGCTCTACCTTCTAATTTTGGCAGAGGATTTGCTATCTCAGGGATGGACCAAAATATTGCTCCCAAAATGCAAGACAGGACGGCGAGTAAAGGGCTGCTCTGACATACATGGAGGGGCTGCACTGAGGCCCTCTACTCGCCGTCCTGTCTTGCATTTTCATTTACGTAATCCCAGCACTCTGGGAAGCTGAGGCAGGCAGATCACCAGGTCAAGAGATCGAGACCATCCTGGCCAACATAGTGAAACCCCATCTCTGCTAAAAATACAAAAATTAGCTGGGTATGGTGGTACATGCCTATAGTCCCAGCTCCTTGGGAGGCTGAGGCAGAAGAATCACTTGAACCTGAGAGGTGGAGGTTGCAGTGAGCTGAGATCACACCACCGCACTCCAGCCTAGGTGACAGAGCAAGACTCCATATCAAAAAAAAAAAAAAAAAAATCGGCAGCTATTAAAGATCCAGTTGGTTAACTCTCTCTCTTTAAGATCACGCTCCCCTTTTGCTACCTGTCTACCTCCTCTCTGGAGGGAAACTAAAAATTCTTGACCATGAGCAGCACACAAACACTGCAGTGCTTTTTTGGGGTTTTATTTATAAAGAAGTGCAATGGCAAAGAAGTCACAAGGAGCACTGACCCTTCACATGAGACTACAGGTCTGTTGACACAAATTAATTGGTGAAGCTGCCAATAAATATTAACTTCGATGGGATCAGAACTCACAGAAAAATTAATTTAAAAAATGTTTAAGATTGTTTGTGAGGCTACAAAGAGAAGAAAAGAACGCAGGAATACTGCCTTCTACAAACTTGCTTTCTCATCTGACAAACACAGGCCAAGCTGATGAAGTCCAATGCAGCCGAGGCTCAGGTGCTGTCACAGAGGTGCAGAGAACAAGGAGAGGCACAGAGAGAGGGAGGAGGGATTAGCTCCCAAGCAGGGAAGGGTCTTTTTGTGGCGTTTTTTTTTTCTTGTTTTTTGGGTTTTGGTGTTTTTTTTTTTTTTGAGATGGAGTTTTATTCTTGTCACCCTGGCTAGAGTGCAGTGGCACAATCTCAGCTCACTGCAACCTCTGTCTCATGGGTTCAAGAGATTCTCCTGCTTCAGCCTCCCGAGTAGCTGGGAAAATAGGCATCCACCACCACTCCCAGCTAATTTTTTTCTATTTTTAGTAGAGACTGGGTTTCACTATTTTGGCCAGGCTGGTCTTCAACTGCTGACTTCAGATGATCCACCCGCCTCAGCCTCCCAAAGTGCTGGGATTACAGGCACACACCACAGTGCCTGGCTGGGAAGGTTTTATAGAAGAAGCACTTGAACTTGGTCTGGGGAGATGGATGCAATTCAGAATGAAAACAGAGGCTCCTCCAATTAGAGAATAAAACACGAACAGAAGATCACACTCAGGGAAGGGTGAGGTGCGTGTGGCATGTCAAGCAGTCTGGGGTGGCCTCAGCAGGAAGGGAAAGCAAAAAGAGAGGGTGGGAGACTGGCAGAGAGACAAGATTGGGGAGACAGGTTCAGAGAAGACGTGGCAGGCAGAGTGCGGCATTAAGTCCTATGCTACAAGCAACAGAAAGAAAGCTAAAGATTAGAGCACGAAAGTGAAATGACAGGTGGTTTAGGGAAACACCTGAGGGCAACAGAAAGAACGTGACAGGGTAGGGAGGAAGCATGGAATCCAGACCATCTACTAGACAGTCATGCAGTATGTTTGCTGAAAAGCAGATCAACACGAGATGCTGGGTGACGTGGTGGGTAAAGCCTCCACCAGAAGGTGCGCTACCCAAGCTCTCACTGGTTCGAATGCTGTGTGTATGGCCTGGGCCAGCAAAGTGAGCAGGTCAACTAGGTCAGTGTTTCTTAAATAACAGTCTGCAACTGCTGCCAGGTTGGCTGCCTGGAAAACTTGACAAAATGCATATTCCCAGGCCCCGGGCTCCTCCTCGCAGGCCCCCTGAAACAGGTGGTCTAATTACTAGCATTTGCATCTAATAAATATTTGTCGTTTGCCTACATGGCAGCAAGCACTGTGCGGCCAAAAGGGAATGGGGAATTAGGAGCACTGAAAGACAAGACAGAAGTAACAGAATTAATGAAATGCTGCAGTCCATGCCTTTGGCAACAAGAATTTACTCCTCCACTAAATTTGTCCCTCCACTACGGAGTCACCGCTTGCTCAGTTTTTGCAGCTCGGTTGTTTTAAGCAAGGTTGTGTGCCGGTGTTTGTTTTGTTTGGAGCCCACCTCCTCACTCTCAGATCGGGCTTCATCCTTGCTCTTGTGCATGTGCTCTGCGCTCCCAGTTTTCCCCCACCTCACAATGAAGTGGCAGATTTCATAGCAACCCACAGTAAGATACTCGTTTATATCTACGTACATATAAATGAAAAACAAGTCTCAAAAAATAATATTTTCCTTCCAACTCATAACGCAGTCCAGTATTTTCCATTTAATTCTATTATGTGTTTAAATGCTGACTGTGAATCACTCGCCTGACTCAGGGCCCACTAATGAGCTGTAATGTGCAGTCTGGCTCACATGGCATGAGAAGAAACCTGCCAATGTTCAATCCACACGCTTCCTTAGAATGGCTTTCTTTGCAGGGTCAGGCAAAGCCCTAGCAGAGACAGAAAGCTCCCTCAAGTTTAAAAGTCTTTGGAGCTAGCAAGGAAGCCATTTAAGCATCTTTTCAAAACCAATGAAATGTAAAACCGACTGAAGCAGTGAAGGCCGTTAGTTATTCTCTTAGTGGAAATTACAAACTTCCAAGAATAATATAAAAGAAAATTAGGTAATGCCAGGACTTCGACCCACAGGCCTGGCTGCCAGACTTTATTTGGAAGGCATTGCCGTAGCAACTCCAAAGAGCACTCGGGATGTCTGTCTATTCTGTGTCCTGGGCAAGGACCCAGTTGATACCTTGGTCAAGGTCTCGTTGGTCATTGAGAATAGTCAGTCAGCTGAGAAGACAAGCCCAGCAATTGCTTCGGAGGGTAACGCCAAACTGTATAGGGCTACATATTTGCTTCTTTGGTGGTTTGCGTCATACAAAAATGTGTGAGAAACAAAACCCTAAGAGAATAATCTGTATTTAGAAAAATCTGAGCGTTTTTAAAATGATTTGTGTCATGGCCTCGCTTCAAAATATGAGTAGCTGAGTAATTTAGACTTGTGATTAGAAATTAAAATCTTACAAACACTTATGAGTTTATTCTTTATTCATCTCTCACGTAGTATCTAATATTTGGGAGGGCTTGGGTTATTAGACAAAGTAATTTTTAAAAAGCTTTTGTCTTGGTAAACTTCAAACATCTACAAAAAGAGAAACCAGAGTGTAATAAACCCAGTTTCAATAATTCTCCGTTCATGGGCAATCTTGTTTCTTCCATACTATCACCCACTAAGCTCCTCCTTCCCTCAAAGTTATTTGAAGCAAATCCCAAACATCATGTAATTTCATCTGCAAATACCCGCCATTTATCTTCAAAAATAAGGTGGTTTTTTTTTTTTTTTTTTTGAGACAGAGTCTCACTCCATCACCAGGCTGGAGTGCAGTGGCACGATCTTGGCTCACTGAGATCTCCGCCTCCCTGCAGTCTCCGCCTCCTGGGTTCAAGCAATTCTTCTGCCTCAGCCTCCCAATTAACTGAGGCACATGCCCAGCTAATTTTTGTATTTTTAGTAAAGACGGGGTTTAACCATGTTGACCAGGATGGTCTCCATCTCTTGACCTCATGATCGGCCCTCCTCGGCCTTCCAAAGTGCTGGGATTACAGGTGTGAGCCACCATGCCCAGCCAAATACAATATATTTTTAACCAAACAACAATACCACTATCACATCTAAAAAATTTTAATTCTTAATGTCATCAGATACCCTGTAAAGGTGCATATTTCCCCACTCATTAATGTGTGCACATGCACACACACACAGACTGAAACAGGATCTGAAAAAGTCGTCCACTGATATTGGCAGATGTGGATTTTAAGTGTCCTGTATTCTTATAGGTCCCCTGCTGTCTTATTTTTTTTTTTAATTCTTGAAATTGTTTGTGGAAGAAACAGACTCATTTTGTCTAATAACGTTTTCCAGATTCTGGGAATCGTTTGTTGTATCCTTGTGGTTTTAACATTTTCCTTGATCCTCTATGTAGCCCGTAAGTTGACAGGTGGATCTAGAGGCTTGATCAGACTTGGGTTCTTGTTTTCCTGTAAAACCCCAAGACAGGTGGTAATGCCCTTCTCCATCAGCAGGCGTGCAGAAAGTCTGGGTGTCTGCTGGCCACACTTGCACTACTGGCAGCCACAGACAATCCCTGTCTAGTGTCATTCCTCAGAGGCTACATGGGGGTGACAGCCCTTCATTCCTGCTTCAGGTATTAGCTGGATCATAGCTGTAAAGAGAAGTTTCCCCTCATTAATGTCCAATTACACTGAGAGGTGGAGCTCATTAGAAAGGCAGCAACAGTTCTTGATTTCTTCCCTTTATTTTACCAGTTTTTTTTTAAGATAATGAAGCAGTGTCCTAGTGTCCTCTAAAGGCAACTGATACGGTTTGGCTGTGTGCCCACCCAGATCTCATCTTCAGTTGTAGCTCTCATAATTCCCACTTGTTGTGGGAGGGCCCTAGTAGGGGAAAATTGAATCACAGAGGCAGTTTCTCCCATACTGTTCTCGTGGGAGTGAATGAGTCTCGAGAAATCTGATGGTTTTATAAAGGGACATCCCTTTCACCTGGTTCTCATTCCCTCTTGCCTGCCACTGTGTAAGATGTGCCTTTCACTTTCCACTATGATTGTGAGGCTTTCCCAGCCATGTAGAACTGTGAGTCCATGAAACCTCTTTTTCTTTATCAATTACCCAGTCCCAAGTATGTCTTTATCAGCAGCATGAAAACGGACTAATGCAGTAAGTTCATTTTCTTATTCCTTTTTTTCTCGTTATTATGAACTCAGGAGTCTGAACATATTTGATGTGTTTCAGTCACTGCAGGGTTATCCTTACTGATATTCCAGCTGCCCCGTCTTATTCAGGTCACCTCTCAGGTCTTTGGCATAACCTTAGTTATTCTGATAATAAAGTACTTTAAAGGGATATAGAAAATATAACATTTACAAATGCAGTTTAAAATGTTCAAAGGAATATAACTCAAACTTAATTAAACTAATCACATAATAAAGCAATCGTTTATTATTTAATGAAATAGACTCTCTTGATCATGGTTACAATTTGCTAGATTTATAAACAAAATAAGGTTTTGTTAGCTAAAATGGAAAACTCAAAGAAAAATGAGAGTTTTAAATTTGCAATGTTATAAAATCAAAATTTATTCTTTAAAAAGTAATTGAAAACGTTGTTTCTAACTGATCTTTACATGGAAACTGTCCTAGAAGGACATCAAAAAACAATCCCCATCTGCTGGGCATGGGCAATCCTGACACCAGCACGCTGTGGCATCACTCAGAGAAGGGCTGTCACAGAATCACAGAGCTGGAAGGAGCTCAGAGGTCATCTGATTGACTTTCATCTGATCCATGAATCCCCTCAGCTGCAGTCAACCACCTGCACTTAAATAGATCTCATGCCAGGAAGCTCAACATTTCTTGCAGCATTCAATTTCCAGCAGCATCCTATTATTACTTGAAGAGGCAGAGAATTCTGTTTCAGTCCATTCACCAGCCTCTGTCACACACTGGGCTAGCTGCTGGGAAAACACTGGTGACTAAATCCTGGCCTGCTCCTGCAAAGCCGGGAAAGCAGACAGGTAAACAACTGCGTTTACCAACATACTATTCGGGATGCTGTGGCGGCAGAAAACAGAGCTGATAACTACATACAGAAGCAGAGAAAGCTCTAGAGAAGGTGGCATCTAAACTTTAACTTCCCAAAGACATCCGATTTGGCCAGGCAGAGAAGAGACCAATGCACTGCAGGCTGGGTAACAGCGTATGCAAAGGAAACTTCAAGACAGCCACAAGACTAGAGCCTCAATTAGAAAGGTTACCCTTAACCTTTGTCTCCTCCACTCTGAGGTGCTAGTTATGAACCCCAGAACCAAATGTGGGATGATTAGCACAGCTGATGTTCAGCGAGCACAGGACTGTTCTAAGAGCTTTATACGGAGTCACTCATTTAATTCTTTATCCCTTCAGGAAGAGACCACCATTATCCCTATTTTACAGATGAGCAAAGTGGCTCGGAAACTTCCTCAAGGCTCCAAGACAAGGGAGAGGCAGGACCAGGATATGAATCCAGGCAGCCTGGCTCTAAGCCAGCTCTTGCCGTTCTGCTAAATCACTGCTAGACATGAGTGTCTGCCTCTTCATCTGCCTGCTCACACATGAAAACAGCTGGAAGGACTGGCAACAATTTACAGCCTTTTCTTTTTTTATATATTTTAGAGCATTCCATGGGTTTTGACAAATGCATAATGACATATATCCACCATTATAGTATCATACAGAATACTTTTCTTGCCCTAAAAGTCCCCTGTCCTCCATCTGTTCATCCCTCCCTCTCCCAAACCCTTGGCAACCACTGATCTTTTGACTGTCTCCACAGTTTTACCTTTTCCAGAATGCTCTGTAATTGTGATCACACTGTATGTAGCTCTTTCCTACTGGTTTCTTTCATTTGACAAAATGCATTGAAGTGTTTTTGTGGCATGATAGCACATTTATTTTTGATCACTGAATAATATTCCATTATGTGATATACTAAAATTTATCCATTCACCTTTCAAAGGACACCTTGGTTGCTTCCAATTTTTGGCAATTATGAATAAAGCTGCTATAAACATCCATGTACAGGATTTTGTATGGACATAACTTTTCAACTTTTTTTTTTTTTGAGATGGAGTCTTGCTCTGTCACCCAGGCTGGAGTGCCGCCCAGGCTGTAGTGCAGTGGCACAATCTCAGCTCACTAAAACCTCTACCTCCTGGGTTCAAGCAATTCCCTGCCTCAGCCTCCTGAGTAGCTGGAATTACAGGCTCCCACCACCACGCCCTGCTCATTTTTGTATTTTTAGTAGAGATGGGGTTTCACCATCTTGGCCAGGCTGTTCTTGAACTCCTGACCTCGTGATCCACCCACCTCAGCCTCCCAAAGAGCTGGGATTATAGGCATGAGCCACCACTCCAGGCCGACATGGCCTTTTTAAAAATTTTTAACAGTTCCATCAGCATGCTGGCTGAAGTTGAATTCACAGACATTAAAACCCCCAAGGGTTCTATTTTCCAGGTACCATCTGTGAATCTATGTCCAGTGAAATTTGTTCTTGTTTGACACGTCCCATCATTCAAACGTATGAGCTTCAGTGGTGACATCAACCACATCTGTTCTCTTGTCCAGCTTCAGGACACCATGCATTTGCTATCTGGATGTCATCAGTCCTCATCCACACTACTGATCAAAGATATTGATCGGTACTGGAGTCCTGTCACTCCTCATTAGAAGAGTGACCTAGAATACCATTCAGCAAACAATCCTGTCTGCCACTCTGTGCTTGTCCATATCACTCCATCTTATCCACAAAGACAGAATTAGCTTTCCTTAAACACCTTGCTGAAGCCTCCAGCATTCTGAAGGGCTAAGTGTCTGTAAGTGCAGATTTGCTTAACTGCTGCTGAAAATTACTTTGAAGTATGTAGAAAAACTCTCTGTAGAAAAACTAAACACCATCGGACTCTGCCAAAAATATCATGGGATGCAGCCTGAGCCAAAGCCCCAGGGTCACCTTGCTTATCTGCCCATTCACAGAATCCACAGAAACGTGTGGTAACCATGGAAGAATTCTGAAGTGAAAATAGTCACACACAGGCTGTCAGAGGGTTCTTGAAAGCTGCAGAATAATTATCATGAGGGGGAGCATAGTCAAAGTACAGGCTGCCCAGAAGACTGTGAGAGCATGGCGACAGAGGACAGGCTGGGAAGAGGGAGGTCTGTGGATGTGCGCCATCCTCACGAGAGGGGTGCCTTAATTTTCAAAGCCCAGAATAAGTGAAAATGCAGAGACCCACCTGGGCTAAGGAAGTCAGTAACTCCCTTCCCAGGCAAATGGGAGATCCCAAGATCTTGCAACTTCCACTGCAGGACATGTTCAGGACCTGGATCCAGGACAGATGAGAGGCCCCTGCCTAGTCACTTGCTGAATGCACCACATCACTGCCAGCCTGGGAGATGACAGCCTGGCAGCTGCAGGGCCTACAGTCCCTCAAGTTCAGGCCTCCTCAAGGGGTAGACAGCCGCAGTGGAACACAATCCTCCCCTGTGGATGCAATTGACGGCCACCCTAGGCAGTCACACGGGGTGGGATTGAAAGGGAGAGGCTGGGCAGGGCCAGGGCACCAACTGGCAAGAAGTGGGTGGCCAAGAACCCATCTTGGAGAATGAGGAGATGAGGAGGGAGGCCAGTGGGAGGCAGGACTGCACACAAGCTGAGGCTCCAATCCCCCATGCATGCTCCACTGCCCCTTCACACTTCACTTACAAAACACAGATTCAAAGAACTCAGCGTTAATAATCGCAAGGTGATAATCACAGAACATTCATCCCTAGGTGAGGGGCCTTCCTTCCCCAGGCCCTGTGCAGCTCTCTAGGCGACTGTCCCATTTAGCCAGCCCCACTTTCACTGGATCTTCCAAGTAAGATCCCCATCACAGTGACCAATAAAGGCTTTTTCTCCTTAAAATACTCTTTCAGTTCAGAAAGAAAAAAAAAACTACTGGCCCTCATCTTTATCTGAATGAGCCCAGGGACTTGTGACCACATCAATGGATCCTAGAAACCAAGAGAACAGAATCAATATTTCCACCAGTCCCTAAGTCTACAGCCATCAGAAACATCTCTCTACAGATTGATGGCCTTTTTATAACCAATTAAAAGAAAAAAAAACTAAAATATGTTTTTAAATTAAAATATCATTTATTTACTGAGAGTTACATGTTCTTTTAGCTGAATAGAATACAATCTTTTTAAATCTCTTATTTTATTAAGTACCTGGGTACGTGTGCAGGATGTGCAGGTTTGTTACATAGGTAAACGTGTGCCATGGTGGTTTGCTGCACCTATCAACCCCTCACCGAGGTATTAAGCCCAGCATGTATTAGCTATTTTTTGAATAGGATACAACTTTTATCTGAAAAGGATATTCCAGACTTCAGAAACTAAAGCAAACATTATTTTTGACCATTATAACATACATATATGTATCATGATAGGTAAACATTACATATGACAATTCTATACTATACAGAAATATATAAAAATCTATGTGTATAATAAATACCCCATTTGTTATAGAAAGACATACTGTGTGGTTTAGCTGCTATTGGAAAGGTACAGTTCTCTAAATCACTATATGCATGCTCTTTTAGCAAGTTAGGGCCTATTTCTACATAATAATGTAATGTTAACTCTAAAAGAGAAACCACATCACCCAGATGACTCATGTTTAGCTTGTGATAACCACAGCCCATATTGGATAAATGTGTTTATCTGCTTTTTTTCTTACTGTTTTTCATTTCTTCTATATTTTTTCCTATTCCATTCCCAGATTCAGTAACATTATTTTGATTTTAATCTGGTTTTCAAGTAACCAACTGCCTTATCCCATTTGGTATTGCTGGGATGGCTTACAGGACTGGTCTCTATCCAGGTATCTGGGTCAGGGAAGAATTAAGATCCCATCCTTATGCTCAGAGACAAATGAGAGTATTGGGGCAGCAGGGGAAGATGCAGAGAAAGCTTTGAAACTGTCAGAGGTAACCCTCAGCTCTCGGTAAAAAAATTGGCCTGGGTAATCCCAGCTTATTTCCACATTAAAACGCACTGTGATTTTAAGAGGAAATTTTCCTATCAAATTTCAGGCTTTGACAAATATCAAAAGTAGCCTGCACTGGCCACTCAGAAGCCCCCGGAGAGTGAGGGCACTCGTTCCATGAAAAGCCCAGCAGGGAAAATGATGGGCTGTAGAAATAATTTACTCTCGGTTAAGCTAGCATCTTCCCTCTCTGCATGGATCACTCGGACCCCTGCCATTCAGCGCTTCCTTGTCCCCTTATTGATTCTCGACCATTCCATACCCACGTGGAGCTCTGAATGCAGCTGCTCCAGGCAGACACCTGTGCCAGCTCAGGCTCAGCAATGCAGGAGGTCACAGCAAAGTGGCCAGGCCAGCCAGAAGGCAGGGACAGGAGCTGGGCTATGTGGAAAATTTACATGATGAAAAAGAAAGTGATGGTACTTGAATGACCTTCTGTGGAACTTCACTCAGTGGCTAACTATAAAAAATAATTTTTGGCAGAGCACAGTGACTTACACTTGTAATCCCAACACTTTGGGAGGCTGAGGCGGGTGGATCACTTGAGCCCAGGAGTTCGAGACCAGCCTGGGCAACAATGGTAAAACCCCATCTCTACCAAAAATACAAAAAAAAAAAAAAAAAAATGATCTGGGTGTGTTGGCATGCACCTGTAGTCCCAGATACTAGGGAGGCAGAGGTGGGAGAATCACTTGAACCTGGCAGGCGGAGGTTGCAGTGAGAAGATCATGCCAGTGCACTCCAGTCTGGGTGACAGAATGAGACTCTCTCTCACACTTGCTCTCTCTCTCTCCATATCTATATATAATGTATTTCATATATATATATACACACACACACATATACACATATATATATATACACACACATATATATATACACACACACATATATATATAGTTGTGTATCCATCTGACAAGGATAATTTTCCATTACTCTATGATGAGTTTTGCAAGCCCAAATTAAATGGCTTAACAGGATAAAATTCCTATAAAGCAAAGAAAAATAGTTCACACACACACACAAACCTAAAAAAGACAAGACTTAGTTCTTCCCATGTGTAAAAACCTAACCTTCATTTCTGAGTAAAGCACAACCCACTTTGTACTATGAAATAGATGCTGTCAACAGCTAAAAGATTTTTTTTTTTTTTGGCTTCAGAGAAAGAACATCTATGGATATGGAAATTAATCTGCATTACTTACTTTGTAACTCTTAAAATGGAGATCCAAAAGCAGGGTTTCGCTTTCCTTTACTGAAATATATATAACTGGAGCCGTAAAAAGGAATGAAATAATGGCATTCGCAGCAACCTTGATGGAACTGGAGAACATTATTCTAAGTGAAGTAACTCGGGAATGGAAAACCAAACATTGTATGTTCTCACTCATAAGTGGGAGCGAAGCTATGAGGACACGAAGGCCTAATAATGACACAGTGGGCTTTGGAGGCTCGGGAGAAAGGGTGGGAGGGGGTGAGGGATAAAAGATTATACATTGAGTACAGTGTACACCGCTCCAGTGATGGGTGCACCAAAATCTCAGAAATCACCACTATAAGACTTTATTCATGTAATCAAATGCCACTTGTTCTCCAAAAACCTACTGAAATTTAAAAAATTAAGATTTTAAACAGAAAATCAGAATCATTGAATATGAAAGCCAGAAAGGATCTTAATGGTCAAGTAGCAATCCCTCCATTCAATTTAAATGTTCACTAAATACTGACTGAATAAACGATTTAAAAAATGAAATATATGTAACTGTAGACTTAGCCTGAGTTTTTAATGTCTCCTGGCTTAATTAATATTATGGTGGCTCTAATTGTGAAAGAAAAAAGGGTCTCATAAGGCATAATGATTTACCAAACATTATTCAAAGTCCAGATCATCACACTTCGTTGGAAGATAATTATCTTAAGAGTCAGACATACCTGCAGCCATCTACTGTAATAGCACAAAATTCAGAGTTTCAACTAAAGTTGGCTTAATTTCTCCTGGCCTTTTATGCAGATCCTGCAAAATTAGTAACTGACGATGCTGTGTGAAATTAAATGATGCACTATTAAGGGGAAAAAAGGTGCCAAATAAAGACACTCTCAATTGTAATATGTATCCCATTTTCAGAGCTGTTTAAAATATGTATATGTGTTAATTGGAGGGTATATTTCTTAAACATGAACAAACATGTAATTTTAAATAATTTGGAAAAAAGATCATCCGAAAATGTTGTGAGATAAAGCAATAACAATTGCAAATCAGAGATTCAATGAAACCCAGAAGGCTTTTTTTCTAGAGTAGTACTTCTTTAGTTGTGATAGCCAAGAAAATGAATGAGAAGCATCAGAAGAGAGGAAGAGAGGGTGGTAGTTAATAGACTTCTTCCTCTAGAGAGATGAGAAATTCTGAAAGATGTCAATCAGCAGGGAAATGCTGGGTAGCAGCAATCAGTCTGCTGCAGCAGAGGAGTGAAACAACCTTGCTCTAGGAGAAGCACATCGTGATTACCCAGTGAATTCAGGGAATGTGCCCAGGTCAGCAAGGCGTGGTGGACAAACAGACGAGACAGTGGGGAAGAGCAGTAGGAAGTTTGCATTTTGTTTGTGTTCTTGTGCCCAAAGAGTGGGAGAAACTAAGAGCATGGCTGGGATGGAACCAAGGCCATCTGAGGTCAATGCAAAGAGAAATTGGACATGCTCTACTGTGCAGCCTTGCACTAAAATTATGAGAAAGCCATGAGTAAATCAAGTCAGGGGCACCCTAGGGCCGTGTAATGTGTTCCTTAGCTCCACCTAGTGTATAAATTGAACACCTGCCCACTTGTATTACTTCCACCTTCTACCTGACCTGGTTGGTCACAGTGGGAAAGGGGACTTCAAGGCAGGGTGGGTGAGTCAAGTTCTGCAGCCCACCCCAGCTGAGGTCGTGTACTAGGCCATTCTTGCATTGCTACAAAGAAATACCTGAGAATGGGTAATTTATAAAGAAAAGAGATTTAACTGGCTCGTAGTTCTTCTGGCTGTACAGGAAGCATGCGGCCAGCATCTGCTTGGCTTCTGGTGAGGCCTCAGAAAGCTTATGATCAAGGTGAAAGGTGAAGGGGGAGCAGGCATCTCACATGGTGGGAGCAGTAGCAAAAGGGAGTATGGGGAGAAGGTGCCCCACATTTAAACTACCAAATCTTGAGAGAACTTACTATTTTAAAACAGCACCAAGCCATGAGGGAGATCCGGCCCCATCACCCAAACACCTCCCACCAGACCCCACACTTCCAACACTGGGGATGACATTTCAACCTAAGATTTGAGCAGCAATAAATATCCAAACTATATCATCTAGCCATAAGTTAAATACTAACCACCAGATTCAGTCATAGAAAGGACCTAGAAGAAGAAAAAAGCAGAGCAGATCAAAGTCATACACTGCAATGTCATGCAGGATGGCAACAGAGAAGAAAGGAAGAAATGGTACAGAGGTACAGAGAAGAAAGAAGAAATAAACTCGTGAGGATCAGGAAGCCATGGTAACGGGGAGCTGGGTTAGTTTCCTTGGGGTTTTATGCAAATGGCAAGAAGGTCATCTTTGCGTCTGCCCAATGGGAACTTATGACATGAATGTGGGACCCTAATCACAGCTGATTAGGTGGAGGGTCTAGCATGGCCAGTGAGAAACGCCTCCACATCCCCTGCCTCAGTATTTTCATCTTTAAATTAAGGCACTGGCTAGATAAGCCCTTCCTAAAACTGCCTCATCATCATCAGAATTACTTGGGGCATTTTTCTTCCTTTGACCGATCACAAGCATTTTTAGGAATTGCAGATTCCTGGGCCCCACTCCAGACCTGGTAGGTCAGAACTCCAAGGAGAGGTACAGGAACCTACATGCTAACAGTCAGGTTTACAAACCACTGGACTGCGAAGGTGTCTCAGGGCACTTCCCATTCAAATATTCTCTGATTCTATAAACTCTAGATCTAGAGAATGCTGTGTAACAGATCCAAATATCAAACTGAGCCTTGGGGCCTCTTCCTTCACACAAAACACACACATATACTGCTGTCTTAGTCCATTCCAGCTGCTGTAACAAAATACCACAGGCAGGGTGGCTTATAAACAACAGAAATCTATTTCTCCTAGTTCTGGTGGCTGTGAAGTCCAACACAACGACACTAGCAGATTCGGTGTCTGGTGAGGACCTGCTTTTTGGTTCAGAGATGGCAACTTCTCACTGTGTTCTCATATGGTAGAAGGGGCAAAAGTTCTCTCTGGGGTCTCTTTTATAAAAGCACTAATCCCTTTCATGAGGGCTCCACCCTCCAGACCTAATCACCTCCAAAGGCTTCACCTCATCATACTGGTGATAGGTTTTTAACATAAGAATGCAGGGGCAAAAGGAGACACTCAGTCCCTTGCAACTGGGAGTGAGGCATTGTGACCAGTACCGAAAAGGCTTCTGAGAAGAGCTCTTGGGTGAGTAATGAGGAGAGAAGCACGATACACAGTAATGAACTCAAGGAACCTTGGTAGGCATGCCCACTGCAGACAAATGTTGATTTGTAATCAAAGCCCACCCTATGCTGGGTATTTTCACATCTCTATCACATTTAATGTTCCTAAACAACATGATGGATTTAGATACATGAAAATTATATATCCATAAATAGGTTAGGTTGGAGCAATTTGTCTAAAATCATGGAGTCTATAATGGAAAGAGTCAGAATATAAATTTGGATCTTCCTGACTCAGAGTCTGCTGCTCTATGTCAACATCATTTGTGGAGTTCCCTGGCATCCTGCTTTAATCAACCAATCTCAGTGTACCAGACTGTTCCAGAGAGCAGAGTTGAAAGGCAACTGTCATGTGGACTCTGCCTTTTCAATCCCCATTCAGTTGTAGTCACCCACTAATCAGTTCATGTCTACCGTCTGTTCAAGGACCCATTCCAATACATCTGACCCTGTCCAGGGTCCCCCGCAAAAATTCAAACACTCTACAGTTCTGAGATTGACAGCATTGCCACAGCTGTAGAAGATGCTTTTGCTTCTCCAACTCCTTGACCCCAAAAACCAAGGATGCCAAGAACTAGACTCTGGCCACATGTATCTATCTGGCACCCCCTCTCGCCTTGGCTGTGCTGCCTGGTTGTTCTGCCTGGTTCACCTGTGGCAGGCGTGATCCTTCTCATTCCCCTCTTCATCAGAAGCCCTGCCAGGGGTCTGCTTACCCAGCTCCAGCCAATCCCTTTCTAGGTGAATGAATCTTGATCACATCCTAATTAATAACCCACTGTTCAAGACCACAGACACATACTATGGACCATTTCTTGCCAAGTTCCTGGACTCCACAATAAGATTTCATGTGTCCCTTCCTGCCACTCCCAGTCTGAGACCAGAGTGATCACTTCCAGAGCTGGGAGTGAGGCTTTTACATCTCTTGGGCCAACTGTATTGGTTTGCAGTAACAAAACACCACGGGCAGGGTGGCTTAAACAACAGACGTTTATTTTCTCATAGTTTGTGTGAAGGCTGGAAGTCTAAAATCAAGTTGTCTGGGCCAGCACGGTGGCTCAAGCGTGTAATCACAGCACTTTGGGAAGCCAAGGCGGGTGGATGATGAGGTCAAGAGATCAAGACCATCCTGCCCAACATGGTGAAACCTCATTTCTACTAAAAATACAAAAATTAGCTGGGCATGGTGGCACGCGCCTGTAGTCCCACCTACTTGGGAGGCTGAGGAAGGAGAATCACTTGAACCCAGGAGGCAGAGGTTGCAGTGAGCAGGGATCACACCACTGTAGTCCAGCCTGGGCAACAGAATGAGACTCCGCCTCAAAAAAAAAAAAAAAGATCAAGCTGTGTGCAGGTTTGGTTTCTCCTAAGGCCTCTCTTCTTGGCTTGCAGACGGCCACCTTCTCACTGTGTTCTCACAAGGTCTTTCTTCTTTGCATACTTATATCTGGTGTCTCCCTCTCCACTTATAAGGACATCAGCCATATTGAACCAGGGCCTACCCATATGACCTCATTTAACCTTGATTACCTTTAAATGTCCTATCCCCAAATAGAATCACCTTTTGAAGTGTACTGAGGGTTGGGACTTCAGCATTTGAATTTAGGGGAGAGCATGATTCAGCCCATAACACCAAGCATCTGGACCACTCACCTGCCAGCCCCAAGGTCACTCCTATGTCAAAGTTAAGTAGCCCTGTGAAGTGTCCTGTCAGCCCCACCATGCTGAGGACATATCCATGTCCTCCCAAACTCCCTGCCAGAAAGGCAAACGTTCACTCATGCTGCTACACTCAGTAAACAAAGTCAGATCAAGGCTGAAATATCTGAACAAGCTATAGAAACTGCAGATTAGAGCCAACAGGCTATTTAAGATCAGAGAGACCACAGTACCCTGGTATATACTGTGTCCTGGCCTACTTAGGTTAGGACAATACATTATATGCTCACCCTACATAAGCTCTAAAGAAACACAGGACAGAAAGAAGCAACTGTCTAATTTGTTTCAAAATCCGCGAACACAAAATATACTGAGCAGTGAATTAGTAATGTCATCCTCTGGGGACCACTTATCTGAAGGTCAAGATCAAGTGTCTTTTATCAGGAGAGAGGCTGCTCTGCTCAGCAAAGCTAACCTGGGTCACTCCACGTACACACACAGTACCCCTGTGCTACGTGAGCAGCCTCCTTTCACATACATTTCTTTAGTATCTAGGGCCCCGTATCCAGTTGTTGTTCCAAGAAAACAACACTCCCTTTGGTTATTCCATACCAAAATGTTCAACAAACCATAGAAAACCCAGAACTCCCAGAACCTAAAGTACAATAAAAAATAAATAAATAGTCCAGGTGCAGTGGCTCACACCTGTAATCCCAGCACTTTGGGAGGCCAAGGCAGGTGGATCACGAGGTCAAGAGACCAAGACCACCCTGGCCAACATGGTGAAACCCCGTCTCTACTAAAAAATACAAAAATTAGCTGGGCATGGTGGTGCGTGCCTGTAGTCCCAGCTTCTCGGGAGGCTGAGGCAGAAGAATTGCCTGAACCCAGGAAGCAGAGGTTGCAGTAAGCCAAGATCATGCCACTGCACTCCAGCCTAGCGCCTGGTGACAGAACGGGACTCTGTCTCAAAATAAATAAACAAACAAACAAAGCAAAAAAACAGAAATTAAAAAAAGAAAAAGAAAACCCAGAACCAGACGTGGACCATTGTCCAGTTTATTTAATATATTCAGGAGCAGAACAGTGACAAGCCTCTGGGGGATTATAATCCCACTGGGTGCAGCAGCCTTGACCAACACAGGTGAAAGCATATTTTCAAAACTTGAGTGTCTGTTGTTGTTGTTGTTGTTGTTGTTGTTGTTTTTCAAAAAGGAGTTTGTACTGTATCTAATGCATGTCTTTCTTTTGGTTGGTTGGTTGGTTGGTTGGTTTTGAGATGAAGTCTCGCTCTGTCGCCCAGGCTGGACTGCAGTGGTGCGATCTCAGCTCACTGCAACCTCCACCTCCCGGGTTCAAGTGATTCTTCTGCCTCAGCCTCCTGAGTAGCTGGGATTATAAGCACCCAACACACCCAGCTAATTTCTGTACTTTTAATAAAGACAAGGTTTCACCATGTTGGCCAAGGCAGTCTCAAACTGCTGACCTCAAGTGATCCACCCCCCTCGGCCTCCCAAAGTGCTGGGATTACAGGTGTGAGCCACCATGCCCAGCTCTGGCGCATGTCTTTCTAGCTGCCAACATGGAAGGGAAGACCATGGCCATCAATTCTGGTGCATGGGGAACTGCTGCAACTCCCTGCTACTCTGTGACCAAGACTGAGACAGTAAAATGCAGTGACAAATATTGGGGCACCAATACTATGTATCAGGAAAGTCCACCCCGGGCCTGAAGCCAATGGCCACATTCCAGCTGAACTTCAGTGGGCAAGGCCACCTCAAGGCCAGAGACTGTGTTGTATCATCCCAGGTAGGAAAACCCTTTCTGATTCTTTCCTGTGGGTCAAATTAAAAAAGAAGACAAATAACTAAGAGTGAGAGGATGTCCACGCTCCTGTCCAAGTGCACAAGCATGAGAGAGAACTGGCAGCTGCCTCACGGACCCCACTCTTCTAAGTGCCCTAAGAACATTCTAAACTGAGAGTGAACCTCAGATGAGAATGAATGTTTTCTTGATGGCTGTCAATTCTTCAGGTTCCCCCACCCTCAGTGGCTGATCCTGGCACCTCCAGGATCCCTCAGGAGTATTTGAGGGTCAGGGCAATACAAGCCCGTCACATACAAAGGTAATGGCTCCCACACCAAGGGAGACCGTGCACCTTGACACACGACAGCAACGCCCGCGGTAACAAAAAAGCCCACAGACTATACACCTGTCCAGCCAGGTTTCATGGGATTCACTGAGCCCACACCTCAAAGGACAAACTGCAGGCCAGGCTTCTTGCAAAGTTCTTTCTTATGAAGTAATATTTTAATGTCCTGTTTTACATGTCAATGTTTAAAAGAATCTTCAGTAAATAGCACAAACAAGTAGTAATATAAAACTTAATGAAATATCTTAGAAGTGAAAAAGTATGACTCTGAAAAAGAATGCCTAGACTGAGTGAACTCAGGGCCTGTGTGCCACAGAATCAACGTGGGCCACGGACTCAAGGTGGACTGTCTCCCAGAGCCTCGTTGTTGTTTTGTGAAGTGATGGCATTACCCAATTTTTACAAATAAGAAAGCTGAAGCTAAGAAAGATTAAGTCACTGGACTAGGTTTGCCCAGCTAGAAGATCACCTTTTCCCAGAAACCCTTACTCCCTGGAGCATACACACACACACACACACACACAAGCATAGATGCACACACATGCAAACACACAAACATACATGCACACATGCAAACACATACACGCATGCAAACATATGCACTTGCACATGCAAACACATGCATGCAAACATACAAATGGACATGCAAACACACACAAACATATGCTCACACATGCGAACACACACTGACATGCAAACATGCACGTGCATGCACATGCAAGCACACGTGAAAACATACACAAGCACATGCAAACACACGTGCAAACATGCATGTGCACACATGCAAACATACATGCGCACGTGCAAACACACAAATGCAAACACACACGCAAACACAATACACACATACAAACACACACGCACACATGCAAACACACACATGCAAACACACATGTGCCCACGTGTAAACACATACACACGTGCAAATATACACACGCACGCACATGCAAACACACACATGCAAACACATGCGCACACATATGCAAACATACACACACAGGTATGTACACATATGTGCGCACACACACATATTTGCCTGCCTCCATAAGCATTTATTTCTATTACACCTCAGTCCAAAAACCAGTTGAGAGAACTTAATTATCTATCATAGCACAGAATAAATATAAAAAACTAAGGAATTTGGGCAAAGGGAAAATAAACTGAGGAAAAGAAGATGACTTAGGTTGAGGTTTAGCCCACAGGAATTCAAGCCACGAGCTGAGATGCAGGAAGACAGTCACAAATTCCGTTCTGAGATGACCTCTTTCGGGTTGAGAACTTGATACTCCATCATTAGTGAATCCTTTGTGTAACTCAATAGGAGAAGAATACAAACTAACACAGTGAAACGTTCCATAATTTCTTAATGTGGAAGAATCAATCACTAAAACATAGCAAGCCTATAAAATAGGCAAATGTCACAGGCGACCACCACATGCTGACTCTGAGAGCCCGAGGACCAAAATGAGGACTTTAACAGCAGTACCACCTGATTTGTTAAAAGTGAGTCTCGGCCAGGCGCAGTGGCTCCCGCCTGTAATCCCAGCACTTTCAGAGGCCAACCCGGGTGGATTGCAAGGTCGGGAGTTCAAGAACAGACTGGCCAACATGGTGAAACCCCGTCTCTACTAAAAAAAAAAATTAAAAAATTGGCTAGGTATGGTGGCTCATGCCTGTAATCCCAGCTACTTGGGACACTGAGGTAGGAGAATTGCTTGAACTTGGACCCAGGAGGCAGAGGTTGCAGTGAGCCAAGATCGAGCCACTGCACTTCAGCCTGAGCTACAGAACACTCCATCTCAAAAAAAAAATAAAAGTGAGTCTCTGGGGATATTTGTTTTTAATGCTTTTCCCTGTTTGCCAAAAAGGAACTATAATTGGAAGAACGAGAGAAACGGTGATAAGAAGTGTTAGCCACCCTCTCCCACACTATTTTTTTTTTTTTGTAGAGATGGGGTTTCACCATGTTGGTCAGGCTGGTCTCAAACTCCTGACCTCAGGTGATTCCACCCCTCTCAGCCTCCCAAAGTGCTGGGATTACAGGCGTGAGGTATCACGCCCAGCCTCTCCCACACTATTTACCAACTCACCTGGCTTTGCTGGAAGGTGCTCCCTTTACCCAGCAGGTCCACAGTTCCCTGCTCCCTTTGTGTACGCACACGAGCAGTACGCAGGAGTGCAAACAACCCTAACAACTTTCTCTAATTAAACAAGGGGGAAGAAACCCTCCCTTAGCACAGGCTCTAACCAAGCTCCAACGGAAAACATCTGTCTCTCCTGATAATTCCACCTGCGACTTCCAGCACCGTATTTACTCTCTAACCAAAAAGACAAAGCCCACGAAAAACAATACAGGGAACAAGAATAAAAGAAGACATAATAAGGAAAGGCAGCAGCTCCTCAGAAGCTCTTTTGCAACATTTGACATTAAACACCAACTATAAAAGAAAATGCCTCAGTTCAACCACATGACAGCAGTTCATCATCAGACTGTGAGTCTGGACTAGAATAGAGTCTACCACACAATCCTAAGCTTATATTTCAATCAGATGAGAAGTGAATACAGAGGTAAAAACAACAAGGAAATGCCCTTCGTCGAGCAAGTCGTTTAAAAATAATCCCAATCAATTCAACCACATCAGAACTTCAAATCCACTGTACCAGAAAAGAATGAACCATTTTGATAAATAAAAATGTGGGTTCTTCCCGTTAAAAAGTGGGCAAAGGTCAAGAACGGACACTATTCAAAAGAAGACATACATGCGGCCAAGAGGCATATGAGAAAAAGCTCTGTATTACTGATTAGAGAAGAGTAAATCAAAACCACGATGAGATACCATCTTACACTGGTCAGAATAGCTATTATAAAAAGATCAAAAGTAGCAGATGCTGACCAGGTTGAAGAGAAAGGGGAACACTTCCACGCTGTTGGTGTGAGTGTGAATTAGTTCAACCACTGTGGAAAGCAGTATGGCAATTCCTCAAAGAGCTAAATACCATTCAACCCAGCCATCTCATTACTGAATATATACCAAAAGGAATATAAATTCTATTTATATTCCTGAATATATACCAAAAGGAATCTAAATCATTCTACCACAAAGGTGCATGCACGAGTATGTCCGTTGCAGCAGTACTCACAATAGCAAAGACACAGAATCAACCTAAATGCTCACTGATAGACTGGATAAAGAAAATGTGATACTCATACACCCTGGGATATTATGCAGCCATTAAAAAAAAAAAAAAGATCATGTCCTTTGTGGGAACATAAATGGAGCTAGAGACCATTATCCTCGGCAAACTAACAAACCAAATACCACATGTTCTCACTTATAAGTGGGAGCTAAACACAATGAGCACACAGGGACACAAAGAGGGGAACAACAGACACTGGGGCCTATTGGAGGGCGGAGGGTGGGAGGAAAGAGAAGAGAGGAAAAAATAACTTTTGGGTACTAGATTCAGTACCTGGGTGATGAAATAATCTGTACAACGAACCCAAACTTTGACATGAGTTTAACTATATAACAAAGCTGAAATTAAAATAAATTTTTCAAAAAACCAAAAAGAAGAAGAAGAGGAAAATGTGGATTATTTGAGAAAAGGCATTTGCTTCCTAAAGCTTGGCAAACTCACAACAGTGAACCCCTGACTCACCATTCCATGCCCAGCGGTCACTCTCAGCAAGGAAAACTCCACCCAGTCTCCCTAGCAGCCTGCAGTCAAATTAGGTCACCTCGCTGCTCCCCCAGAGTGATGCCTTTTCCCTTCATAGCATGCCTTCTGATTCCCACTTGCATGTTTGTTTGCCTGGCCATTTGCTTCTCATCTGTCTGTCCTTCCCTATCCAAAACTACAAGCTCTGTGAGACAAGGGCCCATCTCTCCTGTTCGCCAATGTCACCCCAGCACTAGGTCACTGCACAGCCAATCACAGGCACCCAATAAATACTTTTCTGTTTGCTGTTGCTCATTCAATATTTGTTGTATGATTCAGTTAATGTAATTAATCAATCATGCATGTAATCAATGTAATCATTAATCATGAATTCCTTGAAGCACAGTATCATAATAATGACAGCTTGCCCAACAGGGAAAAAAACAAACTATGGGGAACATTAAAATGTCCCTAAGACCACAATGAGATACCATCTCACATCAGTTAGAATGGCGATCATTAAAAAGTCAGGAAACAAGAGATGCTGGAGAGGATGTGGAGAAATAGGAACACTTTTACACTGTTGGTGGGAGTGTAAATTAGTTCAACCATTGCAGAAGACAGTGTCAAAGATCTAGAACTAGAAATACCATTTAACCCAGCAATCCCATTACTGGGTATATACCCAAAGGATTATAAATCATTCTACTATAAAGACACTTGCACACATATGTTTACTGTGGCACTGTGCACAATAGCAAAGACTTGGAACCAACCCAAATGCCCATCAATGATAGACTGGATAAAGAAAATGTGGCACATATACACCATGGAATACTATGCAGCCATAAAAAGGATGAGTTCATGTCCTTTGCAGGGACATGGATGAAGCTGGAAACCATCATTCTTAGCAAACTAATACAAGAACAGAAAACCAAACACCACATGTTCTCACTCATAAGTGGGAGGTGAACAATGAGAACATGTGGACACAGGGAGGGGAACATCACATCCTGGGGCTTGGTGGGGGATGGGGAGCTAGGGGAGGGATAGCATTAGGAGAAATACCTAATGCAGACGACGGGTTGATAGGTGAAGTAAACCACCATGGCATGTGTACACCTATGCAACAAACCTGCACATTCTGCACATGTACCCCAGAACTTAAAGTATAATAAAATATATATAATTTATATATATTATATAAAATATATATATAATATAAAATATATATCATATATATAAATATATACACACACACACCATTTTATTAAAGACCCTTTGGGAAGCATCAGATAACACAAATGGCTCTTGGATATCGACTTGGACAAATCTCATTTCTTCCTGTTCAGAAGACCTGGCCTCTGATAACCAATAGAAGTAAATCTGGCCCACCTAATTTGCCCCATACTAAAGTCATGTTGTAGTGGTGTGGCTCAGGTCAAAGGGAATGGTGCCCTGCTCACTCATGTGTCCCCACCACCCTCAAATCTAAGCAGCCGTGTTTACTGTGAAAGCCACACCAAATCAGAATACAACAAACATCTGGGCTTCTTTCTAGACAACTGGTAGTTACAGCAAAGGCCAAATATCATCACTGGCATTCTGGGGATGGTAGCTCACGATTGCTTCTTTTGTCAACAGCTATTGTTTTCAACATCACAGGCCCACAGCAAACATGTATTGGACCCTGGTTTCACAATCTTAAGATACAACCTGTCTGTACCAGGCAAAATCCATATACAACAGAGATTTGATGGACACAGTCAGAGCTGAAAGCTGGTATGTACACAGAATTAAATGTGTTAGTCATAGGGTGACAAATGTACGAGTGTGCTGAACCTTTTGGCTATATTCAGTGACATGATTAAGAATCAAAATTTTTCCTGATACCCAACTTTCATTTTGATAAATGAAAGCTACTGTACCCTAATATCAGTGAATTAAAAAGAATAGAAAAGCAATTTTAAGCCATATTTTTATTTTCATTCAGTCACATTTTAAAATCTATTCTAATACACTTAGAACTTGAGCTAACCATGAAATGTCATTGTTAAATATCTTTAAATATGTAGATAACTTTTATTTTTTAAAAAAAAAGTTAAATGCTTAACATAGCATTTTTCAGCTGGGCACAGTGGCTCACGCCTATAATCCCACCACTTTGAGAGGCCGAAAAGGTTGGATCACCTGAAGTCAGGAGTTCATGACCAACCTGGCCAACATGGCAAAACCCTGTCTCTACCAAAACACAGAAAACAGCTAGACGAGGTGGCACATTTCTGTAGCCCCAGCTACTTGGGAGGCTGAGGCAGGAAAATCACTTAAACCCAGAAGATGGAGATTGCAGTGAGCCAAAATCATGCCACTGCACTCCAGCCTGGATGACAGAACAAGACTCCATCTCAAAAAAATAAATAAATAAAAACAAAACCACACAGCATTTTTCACAGACTACATCACAAACCAGCTAAAAGTCTCTCACTAAAAGTTTCTGATGTTATAGATGACATAACGATGCGAGCTGTTGTTTTCCATTTCTCCAGAAGGTATCTGGAAGTTAAATTCAAAAGGTATGCCAGGAAAACATACATTCACTTCCAAAACAATGAAGAAAGAGATGAAGTAAGGTTTCCAGACTAAGGTCAACACTCCAAGATTTACCTGTCCAGGTCACAGGAGCTCAGCTGCAGTACAGTTTCATGTAATATCCTTCCTTCAGCTAATCAGCCATTTTCTCCATGTTCAAAGATGGTATTTGGATTTTACGCAACTCATGAGCAACTGAGCCCCTGACCAGAAACCACGAAGCCGTCTCCTGACTCATGGTGACATTCCCGTCAGGGTGGCAGTCATGTGCAGCGCTGTACACAGGCCCCCTAACCCTTGCTGTCCTGATAAAGTCCTTTAATGTTTCTTTGTTTTTATATTGTTTTTATTTCACATGAAAGATCACTTTTTTAGGCTCTGAGTGCATGTATGCTTTGTTTGTAGACACGCTGCACCATGCTTAATAGCTACAGGAGAGCTTAATTAAAAGAGGTCAACAGCTCTTTTAGAGAGATTTTATTAACAAAAAAAGTCCCTAAGTTGTGTTATGATAACTAATATAACTACCGTATTAAAGTGACCACGTCCATTTTAACAGGTCTTGGTGTTGTTTTGGCAGACACAAGTAATAACTGGTTAGTTACCAGCATACAAAAAAATGTTTCCTTTGAATAGTAAATGCATTTTCAACAGCCGAAATCTCCTTCTATGAAAAGGTTTCTGGATGGAGTTACTCTCATCATTTCAAAGATGCACTACCATTGAAGATGTGGTCAAACAGAAATTATTTCTACTAAGAGCAAGAGGCTGCTCTCGACTGCCTCTTTATATCCAAGTGACTTTTAGCAAACTCTGGCTCATTTGTTGCGGGGGAGAGGGGGCAGAAAGGGATGTGAAGTCTGAGACGAAGGCCTGAATCTCACAGCTAAGAGCTTTTTAGGGTCCTGGAAGATCACGGGGAGACCTGTCAATACTCCAGACCCTCAAAAGACCTGCAAAGACATGGTTGGGTCAACACAGTAAAGTTCCCACACTGACCTGCAAAATATAATTAGTGATTCTGCCACTTGGGAACATTATTATTTTGCCTTCCTAAGTTTCATCATGTTCACTGTCTCAACACGTAGCACATGCAGTTTAAAAAGGGGGTCAGGAGACTCTGATATGGGTCATGATGTGACCAGCTGAGGGACCTTGGAACTCAGTTTCTTCGTCTGTAACACAAGGTGGTTAAACTGGAGCAAAGATTTCCCCTCCTTTCATTTCACCATACGGATGTCTTGAAAGGTTTTAGCTGCTAATGAAACAAATAATATGGTTTACTAGGTCAGAGCTGGTGCAACTTGATCACAGAAATAATTATCTTCGATGAGGGGTTTGAAATACTGAAAACAGATCAGTGCTTTCAAAGAACTGGGCAGCCCTGGGTCCTATATGATTTCTATATGATTCTTCTGCTGGAATCTGCTACTCCAGAGGCACATTTCTCTCAGTGCTACACAGACTGGCAAAACACATGCAAAACTGCCAGCGTGGCTTTTTGGAAGGTGACAGGAGGAAATCAGCACCCATGTGGCATTAAGCATTATGCTCCAAGACAAACCTAAAATGTAAGCAGTAGTGACACTCTCAACTCGATGCATCCTGGTCAGTCACAGACTAGAATATTTGTTTTGAAAGTTGTGCTTTGAAACATCAAGGTATGAATTCTCTATTCATTCAGTTAAGCACGGTCTATTCCGGCAGTTCCCATGAAGCCAGGCCAATTACCTGGCCTGACAGGCACCCTCCAACGAACTCAGCAAAGCCCACAACATCCAGCCAGGCAACCTCACTGTAACTCAAGGGGATGCCGCTCACGCTGCTTTCTGTGTGAGTACCCGGAGATACACAACGCAGAAGCCCTGTGTCACACCTAGAGAATGGACCACAAAAATCATGTGCAGCTGCTATACAGCAAGCAGATGATGGGCCGTGGCAGTACAAAAGGCAGAAAGTAATGCTTTAAGCTTGCCCTGAAGATTA
Source organism: Callithrix jacchus (assembly GCF_049354715.1). Classification (NCBI taxonomy): domain Eukaryota; kingdom Metazoa; phylum Chordata; class Mammalia; order Primates; family Cebidae; genus Callithrix; species Callithrix jacchus. The sequence goes on along the minus strand of NC_133503.1, from coordinate 188,514,128 downwards.
AAAGCATGAGAAATAATGGCACAGGTGTCTGGCTGCTTCTCTGCTTACCTATGTACTAGAAGTGATCAGTCAATAGTTAGACTACTGACATGTGTCAGACAACAGAGAAATGCATCGACACCAAAGGACATGGAAAGAATCCTGAACAAGTAGGCTAGCAAATGCATTTAATGGGCAAAATAACCCAGCAAATAGAGGACAAACTACAAGCAGGCCGCCCAGGTGTAAAACAGCTGCAACCACACCAGTGTGGCTGTGTGCCCTGGCAAGTCACTTGACTTCTCTGTGCCTCACAATGCCTTTATCATTGTGAATGTTAGTAATGACACCTACCTCCTCAAACATTTGTTATGTATACAGAATGAGAGGTACTACAGGTGAACTGCCTAAAATATCTGGCACAGGTTAAGTGCTTCGCACTCATTAGTTCTGAATTGTAACATTATCCTTATTCACTGATTTGTCACTGTACCCTTGTCATTAAAGCCAAAGCATCATAAATCTTAATAACCCCTAAACTTGGTGTCACAAAAAGCACACGGCCTTTCTCTGCTGGGCTCTGAGTACCCTCAGGGAGCCTAGGAGTCTCTCTCAGGGTGGCAGTCTGGGCTGGACCAGGCCCCATACTCAGCCTGAAGTCAGCCACCCTTCCAGAACCCCTCCCAGGGAGAAGGGCACTTCCAGCCTGCACTGCCCTCAGGCCTCCTCCACCCACAAGGGTGACCCCACCAGTGTGTTCCTATAGAAAAGTAAGATCTGAAGTTCTAACGGATCATCATAGATTTGTAGGCTGGGTGTGGTGGCTCACACCTGTAATCCCAGCACTATAGGAGGCCGAGGCAGGTGGATTACCTAAGGTCAGGAGTTCAAGACCAGCCTGGCCAATCGGTCTTCCCCTTGATGCCCCACTCTCCAGCCTCCAACGTGCCTCCCACATGCCCCTCCTCACTGCCCCTCAAATGCTTTCTACAAAATCCATCACATCAGTGCCAGGGGATGTTTATAATGGCCCAGCAGTTCTCCAGGCCTGAAAGAGGTCCCAGTCCTGGAACTAGTGCCCAAGCCCTTCAGGATCTGGACCTGCCTCCCTTCCACCCTCACCTCCTGTGACCACTGGCACAACTTCCTTTCCTGAGGGGTAAGGAACTACACTGGAGGGGCCTGGGCAGCCCTTGCTTCTGACTGCACTCTGGATGAAGCCCAAACCCCCTACTCCAGTGCCAGGCTCTTCACCGTGCCCCACCTCCTGCCCCACCTCACCCCCTCCCCTTCCATCTCCCCACCTCCCAACCACACAGAAGTCCTTGCACACTTTCGGCAGCCCACACTCCTCCCTCTGGATGTTCACACACGCTGCTCCCTTGGCTTGGAACAACTCCTTCCCCTGCACACCCCGGCAACCTGGCCAATGCCTACTGACTCTTTAGGTCCAGCTAAAATGTCACTTCTAGGTCTTTCATGACTACCAACCACCATGGCTGCCCCTCCTACATACCCCTAGCATGGCACTGATGAGAACATGTTAGAAAGGACCCCTGACCTGAGTTTCTTCCCCTTACAGTGAGCTCCGTGAGGGAAGAAGACACCCTGTTCCCAGCATCCAGCACAGTGATTCCACCTGCCATGTTCTCAGTGAGTATTTGCTAATGAAACGAACTGGGGCCATGTTGCTCTCTGTCACCCTTGTAGCCTTCATGATTCCTTCAGCCTGGAAGGCTCTGCTTATGTGGACTCACCCAAACCATTTCTACTTATCATGCTCAGTTCACAGAAGTGTGACCTCCCTGTAGTCACCAGATTTGGAGGACTTCCGCTCCTTCCCAGAGCCGCAGCAGCCTGAATACCTGTTACTCAACTTTGTCATACAGACTAGTTGCTGCTCTCCATGTCATCTCTCCCAAGAGATTTTAGACACTAAGAACCACCTTTAATGTTCCTTTATAACCATTCTTAATAAGTGACAGACCCCACCAAGTCCTTCAAGGCCCACTACAGTTAAAGTTCAATGTCAGATCAAGGTAAGCCGAAGATACCTAGGATTTAGAGTTTGATACTAATGGTGCCCTTCATTCACCAAATCATGCTCTATTTGTTTTTTAAATTGTACAGGCTGGGCTGGGCACAGTGGCTCAGGCCTGTAATCCCAGCATGTTGGGAGGCCGAGGTGGGCAGATCACGAGGTCAAGAGATCGAGACCATTCTGGCCAATACGGTGAAACCCCATCTCTACTAAAAATACAAAAACTAGCCAGGTGTGGTGGCACGCACCTGTAGTCCCAGCTACTCAGGAGGCTGAGGCGGAAGAATCGCTTGAACCCAAAAGGTGAAGGTTGCAGTGAGCCAAGATTATGCCACTGTGCTCCAGCCTGGCAACAGAGCAAGACTCCATCTCAAAAAATACAATAAAATTTACAGGCTGGGTTTAGTGGCTCGCACCTGCAATCCCAGCACTTTGGGAAGCCGACGTGGGAAAGATCACTTGAGAGGTGGGAGGATCACTGTGTTACCTAGGCTGGTCTCAATCAGGAGTTGAGTGAGACCCTATAGTGCATCCCCATCTCTACTAAAAATTTTAAAAATTAGCTAAGTGTGGTGGCACAGACCTGTTGTCCCAGCTACTTGGGAGGCTGAGGTGGGAGGACTGCTTGGGCCCAGAAGTGGAGGATGCAGTGAGCCAAGGTCACACCACTGCACTCCAGCCTGGCCAACAGAGAAGCAGCCTGTCTCAATAAGAAAGAAAAAATAAATGAATATTTCCAAATGAAAGGAAATGCTATAATAAAATGCCATTCTCATGCTTTAACGAAACCAGCCAGAACCAAACATACGCCATTCACTAATATTCTACTCGGTAAACTTTCCAAAATCTAGACGTGTATTACCACTCAGCAATAAATTATTATCACGCCGATTTTTAATTTAAAGTCGACAAAGTGCTTTACTTGAATTGGATAGGAATTATCACAACCACATAGTATTTTGGAAAAGAAACGGTAAAAGAGCAGAAATTCTTCTTCTCAAGGGAGGTGAGCAGAGAACTTGGGTACCTTTCCACAGGCATGAATCGCGAGGAAGTGGATGAAAAAGCAGAAGGTGTCACTGCAGTTTTACCCACTCAGTTACCATATGCTATGGTGCTGGGATACAGGGCTGAAGCAACAAACTGCTCTCCGCCCTCCTGGAGGCAGTGTTCAGGTGGGGAGGCCAGACCTGTGGTCAGGCATGGCACACTGAACACACATATCTTCCTCCTCTCCCTCCCCAAACCACACCAGAATAAAAGTAAGAATACAACAAAGATATGCAGGCATGAAGCTAAAAGAAAGCAGGAAAGGAGACCACAGGGTGCATATCAACAAATGTCCAAAAGACGGAAAGCAAGCTCCAGGGTGGTCATTGGGCAAGCAGCAGAAGGAGCACTGGGAATTTCAAGGGCGCAAGGAGAAGGTCCCCAAAAGCACGTCCCCCTGAGCTGCAGGTCCCAAGAAAGCTGGGAGGTGAGGGGAAGGGGGAAGGTACTGAGAGAAGGCAGGGGCTGGGACAAGTGTGAAGATGTCACCCAGGCTTGAGTGCAGTGGCATAACCTTGGCTCACTGCAACCTTCACCTCCCCGGGCTCAAGCGATTCTCCTGCCTCAGCCTCCTAAGTAGCTGGGATTACAGGTGAACACCACCATGCCCAGCTAATTTTTATGTTTTTCATAGAGACGGGGTTTCACCATGTTGGCCAGGCTGGTTTTGAACTCCTGACCTCAGGTGATCCACCCGCCTCAGCCTCCCAAAGGGCTGGGATTACAGGCGTGAGCCACCACACCCAGCCTACAAATCTGTATGATGAACAGTTAGATCTTACTGCCCACCCTTGCTGGGTCAGGAGAGAGCATCCCTCCTTCACCCCAATAGAAGTAGGAGGTTGTTCTCTGAAAAAATTAAACTGGAAAGGCTTCAGACCCCAGGGGTAACACCACAGAAGAGAGCAGGGCAGAGGAACCACACTGAGAACAGGGAGCTGATGCCAGGCAGCATTCTGACAGGGACCCTGCATGTTCACCATCTCCCTGGCACAGCTCCCAGACCACTCAGAGTCAGGTGTCCCCTCCCTGCCCCACCCCCCAGGAGGGGTCAGCGAACACTGTGAAGTGGACACTCCTCAGCCCTGCACACTGTGCTCAGTCTTGAAGCCCTTTACTGTGAAACAGGAATGGGAATCCGAGGACCCCTTAGATATTTCAGGAAACCCTTCAACACCTAAGAGAGACAAAACACACAGAAATAAGGAACTCAGAACATGCATGAGAAACCTCCAATAAACTGTCTTCTCCTTTTTATTACGGAGGAGAAAAATCTAAGTTTCAAAAAATCTAAGATTCAAAACAAGTGCATTCTAAAAGGAAAAAATCAAAAATGAGGAAAATGTCTTGGAACTAAAAATGAAACCAGAAATTTTTAATCAGTAGAATGCAAAAGATACAGGAAGCTTTCTGAAAGCAGAACAGAAGACGCAGATGAAAACAGAAAACTGAGAAAATCAGGAGCAAACCAAGAAGTCCAAGATTTGACCAGTAAGGTTTCCAGAAAGAAAAAACAGGCTGGGTGTGGCGGCTCACGTCTGTAAGCCCAGTGACTCAGGAGGCGAAGGCCAGAGGACTGCTTGAGGCCAGGAGTTACAGACCAACCTGGTCAACACAGCAAGGTCCCACCTCAACAAAAATTTTAAAAACTTGGCCATGCATGGTAGCGTGTACCTGCAGTCCCAGCTACTCGGGAGGCGGAGGTGGGAGTATCGCTTAAGCTATGATCTCCTCACTGCACTACGGCCTTTCCTTTTAAATTTTAAACAAAATTTAAAAAGAAAGAAGAGAACAGCAAACAAAACAAAGAGGAGGAGTTTTGTGGGGTTTTTTGGTTTTTTTTTTGAGATGGAGTCGTGCTCTGTCACCCAAGCTGGAGTGCAATGGCTCAATCTTGGTTCACTGCACCCTCCACCCGCCAGGTTCAAGTGATTTTCCTGCCTCAGCCTCCCAAGTAGCTAGGATTACAGGCATGCACCAGCATGCCCAGTTAATTTTTGTATTTTTAGTAGAAGCAGGGTTTCACCATGTTGGCCAGGCTGGTCTTGAATTGCTGACCTCAAGTGATCTACCCGCCTCGGCCTCCCAAAGTGCTGAGATTACAGGCATGAGCTACTGCACCCGGCCAGGAAATAATTTTTTAAAAACTGAAGAAAACTTTGTTTTTAAAGAAAGAATTTTAAAATTTTAAATGTAAAAGACTTGAAGAAATTTTTTTTCAAACACAAAAGTTCCCAGCTGAGACTATTCATAAAACCTAGAACAATAAATGAAAAAAGGATCAACAGAGACCTATCAATTTGAAATATCAAATATCAATAATCAAGAGAAAACCCCAGAATCTTCCAGGGAGAAAACCCAGGTCATCTATAAGAGATCAGGCACTGGCAGTTCTTTCGCCAGCTCAAGTGCAATGGTAGAAGCGAGAGAGGAGACCAGGAGGCAATGTTTCCAATTTCTAAGGGCAATTCTTTCCAACCCAGAACTCTAAACGAAGCCAGATGAGAAATCCACAGCAAGGATGGGATAAAGATGTTTTCTGCATACAAGTTCTCAAAACATGTATTTCCTTGGTACTCTCTCCAAGTGAGAGAATGTGCTCTCCCCATACAGAGGAGTGCCCCAAGGAAGGCTTCAGGAACAGAGAAGAAATGAACAGAAATCAAGAACTCGGGACAAGGGTGAAGAAAACCTTACACTCTCATGAATATTCTCAAGAGGAAGAAAGGGGGGCCTCCCCATTCAGGATGTTGACTTTGTCCTGAGCCCCTGTTTTAAGCAAGGGTCTAGTATCAGGGGCTCTGACTGAGGAGAAAAGGAAAAGGATGATGATGGAGTGTGCTGGGTGGACAGCAAGCCCAGTGGGGCATCAGAGAAGACCAGAACAGAATGACGGGAACTGGGAGAAGGCTGAGAACTCTGAGAGTAACAGCAAAATAACGTTGAACAGGAAAGGTAAACGTGATACTCAGTTCATATGAAACAATACTTACAGAGTCATAATGCTCTCACCAAAACTTGTGATATCATTACAGTGGAAGGGGGATGAGAAGAGTTTATGTGAACTGGGGTACCAGGAGAAAATTAATGTCTTAGATTGCTGAATCAAAAACCAGCATTTTAAGAATTTTACTTAGAAAAGTCTGTATAGAGCCAAGAGCATAACAAATAACAGTTGCTCCTAGAAACAGGACTGGAAAGAAACTGTTGCATTTTCATTAAAAACCCAGTGGAATTGATTGATATTAAAGACGTATGTGTGTGTAAGGGAGAGACTGATTTTCATACATGGTATTCTCTGTATCATTTCCTACATATTCTGTAATTGCAGTTTTAACTTTCTTCTTTGACCCAAGGGATACTTAAAAGAGTTTTAACAAGGTTTGAAGAATTAGAAAAACAAACACAGAGAAAAATAAACAAATACCTTCCAGTTGCACCACATTCTCTGAAGAATACTTGCAGATCTGAAACTGAAATTAACAAGCAAGATCTAGATGGAGTCTAGGCTGGGGACAACCTCACCGAAGAGTTGGCAGGTGGGGCTAATGACAGCAAGGAAGGGACACAGCAAGGAACAGAGATGCAGGAGTTACAGTCCTGGTGGGAGAGGGGCTGCCCACAGAGCACGCAGCTTTACAGAGTGGGCGAGAACAGGCACAGGCAGGTGTGAGCTCCCCTGTGCTCCCTCCATAATGGCGCCATGCCCACCCACCCCCCAGCCCAACCCCACCCTCAGAGTGGCAGACGCACTCCTTCAGCACAACATGTCAGTCCCCAAACTCTAAATTCACCTGGACTCGCATCCCAAGTCACCTATCTCATGCAACTCTCTACACCACAAAGTGGTACAATCAGCTAAGAACAGGCCAGAGCCTACATGACATCTTACCTGTTAGGGAAAGTGCCACCCGCCCTGGGTCAAAAGAGCATACACAAAAGGGAACTGAAATATGATAAAATTGGGCCACATGATAACTCACAGAAATACACACCCTGCTTTGGTAATCAATGCCGAAAATGGAAAACAAAGGTGGTGGGGTGGAATCCTCTACGGGGTGAAGCCAGAGTTGGTGCCAAAATTTTACTTGGAAAAATAAATTAACCTTTTTATGCAAAGCAAATGGAGATAGCAAACTCTGCAAGTGAAAGCTGATGTTTTGATCTGAGTAAGAAATTGTCTGTCTTTGAGAAGCAGAGGGAAGAAGTCAAATTGAATTACGCTCTGATTGTATCCTGTAACCTCCCCTTGCAGTCTAGCTTATTGGCAGGGAAAGCAGAAACCTGGCTGGTATCCCCATTCTGCCAAATACCATTACCTTGGGACAAGTGACTTAAATGCCTTGAGCCCCAATATCCCCTCTGCCAAATGGAGCAATGATACCTGCTGTATGGTGTGAGAATTAAATAAGGAAACTCCGCTAAGTGCCCAGCAAAGCAGGAGCCCCATAAATGGTGACTGCCATTATCAAGAATCACTGCAGAAATGCAGGAAATTATGCAAGGCCACAGAAAGTGTGCCACAAAATCATCAAAAGAAGAATGGCTCATTACACGATAGCCACAGTGGTTTATCTAGAAACCCAGAAAGTGCACGTGGCCCAAACTCAGGAGAGCTCCCTCTGCCATCTGAGTTCATCTTTCCTCAAGGCCTTAGAAATAGAAATTCCATTTGACCCAGCAATCCCATTACTGGGTATATATCCAAAAGACTATAAATCGTTCTACTATAAGGACACATGTACACGAATGTTCATTGCAGCACTGTTTACAATAGCAAAGACCTGGAGTCAACCCAAATGCCCATTGATAATAGACTGGATTGGAAAAATGTGCCACATATACACCATGGAATATTATGCAGCAATCAGAAAGGATGAGTTTGTGTCGTTTGTAGGGACATGGATGAATCTGGAGAACATCATCCTCAGCAAACTGACACAAGAACAGAAAATGAAACACCGCATATTCTCACTCATAGGCGGGTGATGAAAAATGAGAACACATGGACACAGAAAGGGGAGTACTAAACACTGAGGTCTATTGGGGGGAAAAGGGGAGGGCCAGTGGGAGGGGGAGGTGGGGAGGGATAGCCTGGGGAGAAATGCCAAATGTGGATGAAGGGGAGAAGGGAAGCAAAGCACACTGCCATGTGTGTACCTACGCAACTGTCTTGCATGCTCTGCTCATGTACCCCAAAACCTAAAATCCAATAAAAAATAAATAAAAATAAAGAAAGGTCCGGTGAGTGTCTAGGAAGAGATGGGACACCAGCCTCCCACGGGTGGCTCATGCTCTTTCTCCCAGTTCTAGGTTTACTCAGGAGCGTGGAGGTAGCCACACCTCACTCAATGTGTCTTCATTTAGGTATTGCCTTTTTCATCCCTGAGACAAAAATGAGTCTTTCCAAAGACTGGAATCAGCAGCAAACAAAGAACATTACACTGAATCAATTGGCAAAATCTTTGAAAACACTTCACAGCTGCATGCTTCTAAAAGCATATTCGAAATGACACGTGGATATCTTGGACTCATTTTATATTTAGCAAATGGGAAATTTCCCATAACATATTTATCGTTAAACGAATATAGTATGGGGTGACTTTAATACTAAAACTAGTACTACTCCATTAAAAATGCACCTTGGAAAAAAACGGTCAATGCAGACAAAGATGAATATACAGGAACCCGATACAAAATGTCTGCACTGAAGAAATGGCCAAGCATAAATAAAACCAAAAAAAAAAGTATAATCTAGCATTTTCCCCCAGACATTTGTGCTTCCCCACTAAAGCTTACAGCCGGCCTCTGCAGGTGCCTTGTCCTGCCTTAACCTCCTCAGCTGCAGCAGATTACCATCCTCCTTCAGAGAGAAACCAGACAACGTATGCGACTCCTTGCCGCTTTGACTACAGGTGCACAGGGTCCCCAGGAATCAGAAGAAAAGGTGTCCTCACCCAGCCCCTTTGGTCCCCCCACCATATCATCAACCTTGCCTCTCCATTGCCCCTTTCCCCACAAATTCCAGTGTCCTTTGGAATACCCACCCAGGCATCTCGAGGATGCACCGAGAATGGGAGGGAGTGGGGTGTTAAGATTCTACAGCGGGAATGAAAATAGAAACACTGGTGAAATGCAGCTTCTGACATTCAGAATAAGGTATCTCATGGGGGTGAAGGCCAAGCATTAGAGAGAGGGTACTTAGTCCACTTGGATTGCTGTAGCAAAAATACCATTAACTAGGTAGCTTATACATAACAGAAATTCATGTCTTACAATTCTAGGGGTTGGGAAGTTCAAGATCAAGGCACAGTAGGCTTGGCATCTGGTAAGGGCTCACTCTCTGCTTTGCAGATGGCACCTTCTTCTGTGTCCTCACATGGGGCTACCTCTGGCTCCTTTTATAAGGGCACTAATGCCACTTATGAGGACTCCCCATTCATGATCTAATAGCCTCCTAAAGGCTCCACCTCTTAAAATTAATGCACTGGGGAGAAGGTCTCAACATACGAAAATTAAGGGGACACAAATATTCAGACCATGGCAGACAGAAAAGATTTCCTAAACTACTTGAATTCCTGTTGGCCAAGTTGGGAGCCAGCCTGAGAACCAAATCACAGAGGGGCCCAGAAATAGAGAGTTGATAGCTGGGTCCTCCACTGAGCCACAATGCTGCAGCGAGGAGGTGGTGCCACGGAGAAAGGAGGAGAGTCTCCTCCCCTTGGGGTGTGATTTGAGTCCACCAGGCCCCTGTAGAAACCGCTTCAGCTAAGGCCAGCAAGGAGTAATTGTAAGTCAAGTACTGGATGGCATTTGTGATCGCCACCCTGGCTGCTCTTGGGACTCCGCCATGCTACCACTCTCTCTCTCTCTCAAGGTGCTCTTTCTGGTCACCCACCTCGGTAATTCAATCTCCCCAACACTCTCCCCCAGCGTTCTCCAAGAAATTTCACATGCTCCCAAGGCTGCTAAAACTAAACTCTAACACATGCAACTCCATACTTCAAACTCAACCTGCACCCTGACTCAGTCTGTGTCTAACACTGTAGTGACACGTGGATAATTCACCTGGTGAGCTACAGGTACGTCCAATGCAACATCCCCAAACCTTGGCAAGCCCAGCCTGCTGCAACCTCAGCCACCCATTCATTGGTTAAGGTCACTACCAGGTGCTCCTCATCTAGCCCATAGCCTAAGTCATTTCCCTGCCTTTCTCTACCCCTACCCACCAAATCACTCTGTCCTCCCGATTTTATCTCCAGAGTCACCCCAAACCCATCTCCTCTTCCACACCCCCACTACCTTGGCTCAGCCTCTCTGCGCCACCACATGCTCCTGCAATGGTGTCCTAGCTGGTGCCTGGTCCTGGGCTCTTGCTCCCCTAATTCATCCAGAGGGGCTGGTAGAAAGCTGACGGGCAGCCTCTGGCACAGTTGTAGCATGAAGTTCCGAGCTGAACAAACACCGCTTCCCCCTTGCTCACCCAGCCCCAGCCACAATGGCCTCCCTGCTGCCCTGCAAACCCCGCAAGCCCACTCCCACCCAGGGCTTTTGTACGTGCCTTCCCTCTGCCTGGAACACTCCACTCCAGAGTTACCTGCTTGCATCATCACCTTGCTCTTCAGGTGTCTGCTAAGGCCACTTCCTGAAAAGCCAATGATGACCACTCAACAAAGTAGTAACTTCTGTCACTCTCTGTCCCTTGTCCTTGCTTTAGTTCTCTTCATAACGTCCAGCTCCTTCTAGCATTTTGTACCTATGTTGATCGTCTTTTTTCCACCACTTTCACTACTAGAATACAAGCTCTGGGAGAATAGGGACCTTATCTGTTTGTCCCCTGTTAATCCCTTGCACCTAGAACAATATCTGCATGTAGTACACACTCAAGAAATATTTGTTGCATATTTTGGCCAGGCGTGGTGGTTCAGCTGGCCAAGGCGGGTGGATCACCTGAGGTCAGGAGTCCAAGATAAGCCTGGCCAACATGGTAAAACCCTGTCTCTACTATAAATACAAAAATTAGCTGGGCATGGTGGCTGGTGCCTGTAATCCCAGCTACTCCGGAGGCTAAGGCAGGAGAATCACCTGAACCCAGGAGACGGAAGTTGCAGTGAGCCGAGATAGTGCCACTGCACTGCAGCCTGGAAGACAGAGTGAGACTCTGTCTCAATTTAAAAAGAAAAAAGGAAAGAAAGAAATACTTGTTGCATATTTAAATGGAGGTGCTGAAAGAAAGGGAGGAATAAGATGCTATTACTACTGGGGTGATAGAAGGGGACTGCTTATTTGATGTCATCCAAATTCCTTAGTATAGTCCAATAGTAACCTCTTCAAAACCTGGCCCCACCCTTTCAATCTGCAGCCTCACCTCTGGGTACTCCCCCAGCAAGCACATAAATCTCCCCTCCACTCCACTCTCACTGTCTTTATTTTTTTTTTTTCTTTTCACTTTCCTACAGTTTTACTATTTATACCAACGGAAGGTAATGCGAGGAACTTGGTGCAATGCCACAGGCACTAAGGCAAAAGGCCTATGCATGGACTTTTCTAAATGGCCATGGTCTCCAACCGTGGGTTCAAAACCAAATCTCGCTGTCGCCCAAGCTGGAGTGCAATGGCATGATCTCAACTCACTGCAACCTCCGCCTCCCAGATTCAAGCGATTCTCTTGCCTCAGCCTCCCAAGTAACTGGGATTACGGGCACATGCCACCATCTCTTTTAGTAGAGATGAGGTTTCACCATGTTGGCCAGGCTGGTCTTGAACTCCTGACCTCAAATGATCTGCCTGCCTCGGCCTCCCAAAGTGCTGAGATTACAACTGTGAGCCACCACGCCTGGCCCACTCTCACTGCCTTTAAATAGGCCCACCTTATTCATCACAGGGGAATATCCTCTAGTCCAGCTCATTTCACCAAACCTTTTTTAACATCTACAATGTTTTAGACCTCATGCGGATCCAGCAACTCAAGATTAATTCTCCATCCCCAAAACAGACCCTCAGTGTGAGTCAGGAGAGTCCTCCCAATCTCAAAACATCCAGGGCTCATCTCCCATTTGTTCCTGAGTTGTCCTACGCGGAAATCCCTCACCATTAACCTCACTTTTTAAATTACGCCTTTCCTTCCAGGCTTATACAATAAATCTCACAAGGCTTGCGTCAACTATTCCAAACCTCCCTGATTCCCACTTTGTCCTCAACTGTACAGCCCCGGAGACCATGACATGCAATTCAGAACTGTGACGTACTCTCTCGATCAATTCACCGACTCAGCTCTGACTCCTAAACCAGTGGGTAGGCTCTGGGAGGTAGGTTCAGGCATTGGGCTTCTGTATACCCCCTGGACCCAGCACCACACTGGGCGGGGAGCAGACACTCATTCACAGGTACTGGCTACCCAGACAGGACAAAGATAAGGCAAAGAACTTGGACCAGGCTGGCTGACAGTCTAAAAAGATTCCTCCCATTTATGCAGAAGCAACCCTCTCACAATATAATTTTTTTCACTCTGCACCAAAATCACTAAGTGTAATTCTGTAATATTGAAAACAGTAAGCCCTAGTGGTCTCCTACTGTTTTGGTTTGTTTTGTCTTTCAGATGGAGTTTCGCTCTTGTTGCCCTTGTTGCCCAGGCTGGAGTACGGTGGCGCTCCGCTCACTGCAACTTCCGCCCCTTGGGTTCAAGTGATTCTTCTGCCTCAGCCTCCCAAGTAGCTGGGACTACAGGCATGTGCCACCATCCCTGGCTAATTTTGTATTTTTAGTAGGGACGGAGTTTCTCCATGTTGTCCAGGCTGGTCTTGAACTCCCCACCTCAGGTGATCTCCCTGCCTCGGCCTCCCAAAGTGCTGGGGGAGCCACCACACCCAGCCTCCTGTTGTTCTTTAGAGAGATGGAGTAGAAAAATCAGTGAATTTAGGGAAAATGGATGCTGCTTCATTACCCAGCTTCAGCACTATTATCTAAGATGGTGCTAACAAAGCAGCCACTAGTCATGTGTAGCTATTTAAACTTACACTTAAATAAAAGTAAAATGATATTCCAAGTGCCACTAGCCACATTTCACATGCTCAACAGCCACAAGAAGCTACTGGCTACCATAACTGGCAGCGCAAAGGTAGACTATGTCTCACTGCAAGCATTCTTTGAACAGTACAGGTCAATGTCATCTTTGGTGTTAACTTTTCTGGGCCTCTTGTTTCCTCTTTGTAAAATGGAAACAACACACACCTCACTGTATTCCTGCAGGGTTTAAATACGATGCTACACGTGAACACCCTTTATCATAACTTAAGTAAAGTCTGACAGACTGGAACTGCATATAACTATCCAGATAGCCATACTTTGACAAAGCACTAAATGATATATATTTACTTATTTGTAAGAGTCTAACAACCAGCGATAGTAGCGTCTGTAAAAGGGAGTTACTGTCAACTGGAGTAAAGAATTCTATCTCAGGCTGTGACACCAGAAGGACACCGTCCAGAAGGAAGAGAGAGAGTATGCAGCGGTCAGACCACCTCCGGAATGCTGCATTCCAGGCAGAATACAGATGAACTGAAGCCCGGCCAGAAGCCTCTGCAAACCAGACAGCACAACAGTGAGTGGAGGAGGCCAGGATTTCTCAACCAGGGAAGAGAAGACTTGGCAGGAACCAAGAAGAGAATGGATTTTGATACAGACAAAGGATGGTCCTGGGGAGGGGTCCACCTCCTGGGCAGCTTCGGAGACAATCAAGAGATGGCCTTAATGTAAGGAAAACATTGACTAGTGAGAGTCGTCCAGCAATGGAAATGCTGCCTCATGGAGAAGATAGCTCACGATTTCAGAAAGTGCTCAAACATAGAGGTTCCACCTGCAGAGCTTGAGAAAGCCCACATGTTTTGGACCTACCTGCAGAGATTCCTGTTCAGTGAGTGTGGAGGAGGCCCATGCTTTTGCAACTCCAGGTGACACTGGTGATGTGGATGCTGCTGGCCCAGGACCTCACTTTTTGAGGCATGGCTCTAACGCCAGCTGGAGCACTCCGTTCATGCTGGCGGAGAAGGGCCAACCTCCCATCAAGTGGGAGGTTGAACCCTGCAACCTTCTAAAACAACATGTCAGACAGTGCTCCAAAGACCATCGGTGGGACCTGCTGGCGTTCGGGACCACCAGGTGCCCAGCCTGAAAAGTCAGAGTGCCGAAGGTCTCCTGCCAGGTGTGCCCGTGTGTGGTCACTCAGGCAAATCACTTTCTTATAGTTTTATTATTTATACCAATAGAAGGGAATGCTGTCATCATTCATCACCACAGGCACTAAAGAAAAAGGCCTATGCATGGACTTTTCTAAAGGCCATGGTCTCCAACCAGTGGTTCAAAACTAAATCACACCAGAGAAGCTTTGTAGGCTGCAGCGGTAACATGCCCAAAAGAAGAGCTGCATTGTAAGCCATTAAATTTCAATACGACAACCAGCAAGACTAAGGAGATGGACCTTTTACTCCTTTCGGTGCCGATCCAAGGCAACCATCAGGGCTTACCACTTCCTCACCAAAAACAGACACTTCCCACACAGATTTCTACCTGATGTTTTCCAATAGCTTTATTCATAATAGTCAAACGTGAATATTACCTGAAGGAACATCGACTAGCAAACGGATAAACAAATGTGGAACAGCCTCAAGGTGGTGCACTACCCAGCAATACGAAGCAGCAAATCACTGATACGCACAGCACAGATGAACCATGAAACTACGCTGAGTAAGCAAAGCCAGATACAAAAGATATCACGAACTTTGGGAGGCTGAGGTGGGCGGATCACTTGAGGTCAGGAGTTTGCAACCAGCCTGGTCAACGCGGTGAAACCCCATCTCCATTAAAAATACAAAAATTAGCCAGGTATGGTGATGTGTGCCTGTAATCCCAGCTACTCAGGAGGCTGAGGCAGGAGAATCGCTAGAACCTGGAAGGCAGAGGTTGCAGTGAGCCGAGATCACACCACTGCACTCTGGCCTGGGTGACAGAACAAGACTCCATCTCAAAAAAACAAAAGACATCACTAAATAACATCATTTATATGAAACTTTAGGGAAGTCCAACCTAGGCAGCAGTGACAGAAGCAGATCAGTCCCCAGGGGTAGGTGCTGATAGGACAGAGGTGCAAAGAAGTCTTTACAGGTGATGAAATATTCTAGATCTCCACTGCCACTGTGGTTACACAGGCATACAGAATACATTTGACTGTATACTTACAGCATGTGCGTTTTATTGGTGGTAAACCACAAAAAGTTAATCCTTTAAAAACAAAAATAAACCCGACATTTTCTATTACACTGGGCTCATTCTATTTCAGGATATGTTTACAAGTATAACATCGGTTGCTTCTGAGAGGAAACTGCGTAGACAGGGACAGGCGTGGAAAGAGGATTTCAAAATGTTTACCCTTTTGTACATTTAAACATCTGAACTATAAGCCTAGGTTAGTTAATTTTGAAATAAATAAAATTTTAAATGAAGGAAAAACTCTAGAAACATGTTCTTCATTGGTGACATGAGTAAGACAACATCTGAGGCCCCTCATCACTACAGAACTATTGGACTGTTGCCCGATCTGTTTCAGTTGTGGAAACCCCGCTTTTTGAGACAGGCACTCTATGTGGCCTGTATTTTACCCGACTCCTCTGAGTTCTCAGTGAATATCATTTTTTGGTATTTTTCATAAAATATACCATAGATAAGAATGCGTATGTGTGTGTGTGCCTGCATGTAACTGATTCAAGAATGTCTTTCATTTTCTTTGTAGTTTTTTAATTTCCTATGTGCGGATCCCTAATCAACCTGTTCTGCTTCTGCACCATTTAAAACTTCTTAATTGAATCATTCAGCATATGTTATTTTGTGCATCTTTTACCCAAAATTACATTTGTAAAATTCATCCATGTTGTTGCCAAAGCTGTATTTTCATCATTCTATGGTATCACAATTCATAATAAATAAATGGACCACAATGTACTTATCCATTAAAACATTTGTGGACACTGCTATGAGGTATTTTTTTGGTCCCTGTTGCCTACAGAAAGAAACAAAGTCAAACACACAACATAGCAACGGAGGCAACAACTGCCCCCACAAACCACCTAGCCGACCTTATCTCCCACTACCTTTTCTACCAACCCAGGCTGCTGCTGCATCTGTGTACTGCGTTGTGGGTGAAACATCAGGTACACCTTCAAGACGCTGCTGTGTTCATTTTATTCCTCAGGGTTGGGATGCTGTGGATCATGATCCAGATTAGCTCTCTCAAATCATTCCCATCCACTGAGGTCTGGTTCAGTCATGATCTCCTTAATGAAGAACCCCGCAATCTCTTCCATCCACAATACCACTGTTCCCCAAAACCATGTCAAAATGAATTCTCCTTTCCTGAACTTTCACACCTAATTCATGCAACTTTGAGATATACTCATTAGCTATGGCTATGTCACAATTCTTGCCCAAAATCTTACAGAAAATGGGCAAATGTTGAAGCTTTCGAGTCAAATTCAAAATCCTAAAACCCACTGCTAACGCCAGGTGCTAAATCATTCAAAAATATAGGCTTAGAAGTTTATTTCCACAAAAATGAAATGAAATCAATTAAAGTGAACACAACATTCCATTGCTTAAGACAGATTTGGTTGGCTTCCCCATAGTTTTAAAATTGAGTTTTTTGTTGTTTTTCTCATAGAAAATACAGTGCTTTAGAGTTCCTAAGACACATAATTTAAGATCATAAGAGAATCACATAATTTAAGATCATTTGAGAAGAAATACCTCATTTAAAGAAAATGCAATGTCCTTAAAACTATTTTAATCCCAGAGCAACAAATAAAAGGGGAAAAAAACTAAATTTTAATGACATTAATAAATGGGTCATAAATTCAATGGACTATAATGGAAAAGCAACAAGTATTTCTGAATTTAAAGAACAGGACAGTCATTTTTGTCAAAGAAAATATATGCATGGAATGCAGATGCCTCAAACAGGAGATGAAATAAAACAGATAAGGAGAAGGCTCTATCTAGGTTGAATGCCTGGCCAATGTGTCCTCTCCAACAGTCATAAATAAAATAGATGGAAGACAACACCCCTGAATAATACCAAATATGCCTTCCAATTATTTTATGCAAAAACATGATTTTCAATAGGTGTCATTAAAGAAAACATCATAGAAAAAAATGTTCAATTCATGTTACATAAATTAGGCTAAAATCTTTACTATAAAAATGGCTCCTATAAATAATAAAGAACAATGGCCTACTTGAATAAATAGACAAATGTTATTTGTAAACGATGCAGATAAAAGGTAACTGCATCTTAAACATCAGATGAAATGCTCAATCACAGAGAATTGCAAAATAAAATCATTTGGGGATAGTCGTTTTCACCCATCAGATTTGCAGGATCAAAAAGTTCATAAAAATATTCTTGGCAAGGGTATACCAAAGCAGGCAGGCAGTCACACACATTGCTGATGGAAGTATAAATTGTTAGAACCCTAAGGAAGTGCAATATGGTGATATCCACCAAATTACAAGTGCACACGCCCTCTGACCCAGCAATTCCACTTCTGGGAAGTTATCCAGAATACTTGCATGTATGCAAAATGATGCATGTACAGGGTCGTTAGCTGTAACACTGAAACAGCGAAAGCTTGGAAACATCAGTGTCTCAGTAGGAGACAGGTTAAGTAACTTGAGACATCCTTACAATAGAATTCTGAAGCAGCTGAAAAAGAACAAGGAAGCAATCACCAAGAAATACCAAGAAAAGGAAGAGCTCGTATGGTATTCCGCAATTTGCATAGAATACGGTATATTTGCTGAAACATGCACTATCTGGAAAGAGACACAGGAAACTAGCAACAGTAAGAAAAGGCCTAGCACAGATCTGCAGGACAATGATCGCCTTGCTCAAGTTAACCTAGAAAATGACAGGCTGTGTATTTTGCGCAATTTATTTATTTCTCAACTTTAAGGTTAAGAAATCTCTGCCCTGTAACAAGGCACCTGTTAAGGGAGCTCTGCTTATTCTGCCCTGTGTGGGTCATGTTTGTTATGAGGACACTTAGCAAACAAAGAAGGCTTTTCTCCACCCTTAGTAGCGTGGTAACGGATAACAGGACAGCACTCTTAACGAAGGAGCCACTCTCCTGGCCTCCCTGGTGAAGAGAGCTTTTTGGAGATAGGAACCTGTTGCTCAGAGGCTGAGCATCCCCGTCTGTTCTCCCTGTACTTCGCCTAAAAATATGCCTGCGTTCCACACTGTGCACACCCAGGGGTGGGTGCTGGGCGTACTCCACCTGCTTGTTTGCCTCCCGTCTTCTCATCGGGGAGTAAACACAGTAAACCTAACCCTTCAGGGGAAGGAGAAACAAATCATTCAGGGCCCATATCAGGTGACTGATGAGCGCGGCACCGTTTTGAACGTGTGCCTAATCCGGTCCAGATATGCCTGCTGGGGCCGCCAGAACCAAGGCACGCTCAAGCACGTTTGTTTCGGCAAGCTTGGGTGAAGAGGTCAAGACCTGAGAGTTTTAGGAAGCGGGGGCGAAGTTTTCAAGCACGATGGGAACACCTGCAGGTGCAGGTGCCCGCGGGCCGGCCGACCACCTGGCTCTGAGGCTGGATCTGCACACGGAGGACGACAACTACGCACAGGGACGTGCGTCCGGAGGAAAGTTGCAGCGAGTGTCTGTCTACCTGTTCGAGACAGGTGGCCGAGAAAGTGCGGCAGCGCTGACAAGTGTTTTGTCCCGTGGGCTTCCGCTGCACTGGGTCCCCGGGGCCCCGGGCGCCCCAAGGTCACCTGCCCTCCTGAGCGCCCCCACCCTGCCCAAGCTCTCACCAGAACAGCAGGTTGGCAGCGACGAAGCTGAGCAGGCTCCGCAGCGGCCTCTTCCAGCTCAACAGCTCGTCCGCGCGGCAGCCCAGCCACAGCACTGGCTCCCCGAGCAGCCAAGTCACCGCGGCAGCCGCCCGGCCCGCGGCCTCCTCCACCTGCAGCCCCGCGCCCTCCGTCGCCCCAGCCTCCTGCGCTTCCTCCTCCTGCGGCGGCCGCTCTGCTGGGGGCGCCCGGGGTGGCGGCGGCGCCTCCTCTTCCGCGGCGGGAGCCGGGCATCCCTCCTCGGCGTGCTCCGGGGGCGCCGGGCTCGCCATCTTCGGCGGCGCTTCCAGGCGGGGACCGTGCAGGGCGCGCGCGGGGGCGCGCCTGGGTGTGGGCGCCGAGGGCGGGGCGGCGGCCGCAGGTCCCGGAGCCGGGCGCGCACCGCGGGGCGCAGGCGGCCGGGTGCCTTGTGACGTCACAGGCCGCGGAGGGGGGCGCCGCCGGGGGAAGTGGGTGCGGCCGAGTTCGCGCTGGGGCGGGGCCCGAAGCTGGGCGGTGTCCACTGGGGGCTCTGGGCTCCTCCAGGGCCTCGTCGGGGACCCGAGGAAAACGACCTTCTTTTCTCTTGCAGCGGCGGGGAGGGCGGACTGGAGGACCGCGGCTTGGTGCCGGATCCGAAAGGAAGCCAAGGCTAAGGGCAAAATAGATTGGACATTTTCACTTTCTCAAGCCAGGGTCACCGGTCGCCCAACCAGCAGCCACTGAGGGTGGTATGGGGCGCCCCTTCCTCTGGCAGCGGATTTCAGCCCCCGGGGCATCTCCCACCCCGGCCATCCCCAGCACCTTTGCAAGGACAGCAGCACAGCCATAGCAGAGGTCTTGGGCACCCTAGGAATAACGTGCTGGTATAAATGTTGGATTGAGAAAGGAAGAGAAAACATCTGGGGTCAATTTGGGGCCCTCTGGTTTGACACGGGAGGAAACGCCAAGCAGCAGCGGTGGGGGAAGGTGCTTCCTCTCTCTCTTCTCTGTCTCTCGCTGTTTCTCTCTTTCCGCCACTCCCCCTCTTTCTCTCCCCCTCTCCCCTCCCTCTGTGTGGCCAGGTGATCTGACTCAGAAGTGCACGTTGGTCGTGCTTTCGGGGAGCTGGCAAGCAAGAGACTGAACCTTTGCACACGTCAAGCAAGGTCTGGCCTGCTTTGAAGCCAGTGATTTTAGAGCTACTTGGCCTCCGCGTCACGGGCAGACATCAGGGCAGTCAGTGGTGGGGTGGCAGGGCATCCATCCTGAGACCTCCCATGCCCCATCTTTTTGGCCCCAGTGCTTCTGCGTGAGTGCAGAGAGAGAGAGGAACACAGTTCATTGGTTATGCTTACTTTTCACTATTTGCATTTTTAAATTTTTGTCTTCTTTAATCTTCCTGGTCTTGCTTTTACTCTATGACATGCCCTTCATCCAAAGGATTCTATCTGTAGATGAATCAGGGCATCTCAGATCCCTTTATTGGCAACCAGCCTTCCTGCACAGGATGGAAGGGAGGGCAATGAAATTCCCTTGTGTCAAGGGAGCCTCTGGGGAAAAGTTCTGTAATGCCTCTGGATGGCCATTGTAAACCTCTGTGTAGACACATGTGGAATCCATTGATCGGTACATTCACTGCAGGTGTCTGCACTTTACTGTGTGTATGTTGTACTTCAAAGGGGGTATATTCCCAGAGTCCACGCAAAGGCTTACTAAACACCTACCGAGTACACAAAGCATCGCTAAGCTCTGTGGATACAGCTTCCACCCACAGGAAGCTTACAGTCTGATGAGGGGCCAATTAAGAGCATCTGGCATTTCCAATTTCCCTTCTTAGGACAACCCGATGGAAAGTGGCCTGGGTGGCAAGGAAAAAACAACATGTAAACAACTCAGGTTTCATCCATATAAGACAGACGATCTTGGCCGGGAGCGGTGGCTCACACCTGTAATCCTAGCACTTTGGAGACCGAGGCAGGCAGATCACAAGGTCAGGAGTTCAAGACCAGCCTGGTCAATGTGGAGAAACCCTGTCTTTACTAAAAATACAAAAATTAGCCAGGCATGGTGGTAGGTACCTGTAGTCCCAGCTACTCAAGAGGCTGAGGCAGGAGAATCGCTTGAACCCAGAGGGAGAGGTTGCAGTTATCACGCCATTGCACTCCAGCCTGGGCAACAGAGCAAGACTCAAACTCAAAAAAAAAATTTTTTTTCCAGGTGCGTATCCTCCCTCTTGGCACTAGTAGAAAAGTTTTTGAAAGATAAATGCTTTTATTGTGTCCTTTGGCCTTTGTTTGGCACTTGATACAGCCCCAGGTTTGCTATTCTAAAATCTGTTGCTAGACGGATGTGTGCCAAAGCCAGTGTGGAGAACATGGGGCAGGCGAGAGGAAGAACCAGGCGTCCCCATTGCCCAGAGCAGTGTTGATGAGCTACCAGAAACAGGTCTGCAAGATTCATCACCTTCCTCCTGCTTCCCCTGAATTCTAATTATTGTTGTCAGGAACTGCTGAAGTAGTAAAAACTGCTGGCAACCAAGACACATAAAAGCTAAGCTCCAGTTGCTGTGTGTGATTTCCAACACATATTTATTATCTCTGTTTAATAATAAACCTCTTTACACACAGCCATGTGTTGTAAAGAAGATTCTCCCTCTCTCTTTGTCTCCCTCTCAAAATTACTAGGGAGGAAATGCTACGCAAACTGATTTGCATAAAAGGCTGGGCTAATCTGTCCTTTTCACCTCCGACCTGTAACACTTACTGACGACTTGTGTGACAAAAGCGGACACTGGCATAGACATGCAAATGGTGCTGCTGGGTGGGTTTTTGTTGCTGTTGCCTGTTCGTTGTTTGTCTAATTATCTTTGTGATGCTTGAGTACTTTATTCAGGGCTAAGATGACGGAAGCATAATGCTAACAGTGGTTGAAATCAATCTTGTCCCCTAGTTTTAAGAACATGCCATATTCTTGAACTCCTGCAGGTAAGCTTACTGTGTAAGATTCTCTCCTGAATTTTATATTGCTATATATTAGGAACAGAATGATTAACAGCAATGAGCTAGATGATTTGACAATCCATATCTGAGAAAAACAAGGAAACTAGAAATTCATCTGAGAATTAAAAAAAAAAAAAAAACAAGGCCGGGAGCGGTGGCTCAAGCCTGTAATCCCAGCACTTTGGGAGGCCGAGGTGGGTGGATCACGAGGTCAAGAGATCGAGACCATCCTGGTCAACATGGTAAAACCCCGTCTCTACTAAAAATACAAAAAATTAGCTGGGCACGGTGGCGCATGCCTGTAATCCCAGCTACTCAGGAGGCTGAGGCAGGAGAATTGCCTGAACCCAGGAGGCAGAGGTTGCGGTGAGCCGAGATCGCCCCATTGCACTCCAGCCTGGGTAACAAGAGTGAAACTCTGTCTCAAAAAAAAAAACCAGAACAGTCATAGCCACTGAATCTTAGTTTAGAAAATGAGACAGCTCCAGTAAAGAAAGTCCAGATACACATAAGAGCTCTAACAGAGGCCAACTCACTCATCTCTCATCTTAGAGTATGTGGAAAGCTTGTAATAGGAGAGAAAAACAATGAATAATTGATTCCCACTGGAGGAAGTCTCCTCAGGCAACATCAAGCTAAGACTTAGAATGATGGGGAAATGCCCCAGTCATAATATTTTGGGGAAATTTCTTTTCCCCAAAATATTATATATTAGAATCCTACAGTAGGTCCATGGTTGGTTAAACCAAAGGAGGCTCTTTGATATGGTTTGGCTGTGTCTCTACCCAGGTCTTACCCTGAATTGTAATCATCCCAGGTGTCAAGGGTGGGACCAGGTGGAGATAATTGAATCATGGGCATGGGGGTTTCTCCCATACTGTTCTCGTGATAGCAAGTTCTCACGAGATCTGATGGTTTTATAAGGGGCTTCTCCCCTCAGCACTCATCCTCGCTCCTGCCACTCTGCAAAGGTGTGTTTTCCACCATGATTGTAAGTTTCCTGGGACTTCCCTAGCCATGCAGAACTGTGAGTCAGTTAAACCTCTTTTCTTTATAAATTACCTATTCTCAAGTATTTCTTCATAGCAGCATGTCAATGAACTAATACACTTGTGTACGCATTGTATTGTTTACTAGACTGCAGATAGAAATTTTTGTGTGTTGATAATTTTATTAAAGCAATTCTACCCTCCTCTCCTTGCTATATCCTCTCTTCCTTATTTCTAAATTTCCATAATTTTCTTTTTTTGGTGGGGAGGGATGGAGCACAGTAACACAATCTCGGCTCACTGCAACCTCTACCTCCCAGGTTCCAGCAATTCTCCTGCCTCAACCTCCCGAGTAGCTGGGACTACAGGCACCCACCACTACACCTGGCTAATTTTTTTTTGTTGTTGTTGTTGTTTTTCTTTTTTTTAGTAGAGTCAGAGTTTCACCATATCGGCCAGGCTGGTCTTGAACTCCTGACCTTGTTATTTGCCCGCCTTGGCCTCCCAAGGTGCTGGGAGGCCAGACTGCGCCCAGACAAATTTCCATAATTTTCTTGTCACTAAGAAAGCCTGGACAGTTAACTCTAAGCACAGATAAGTAGGAGTATCGCTCAGCACCAGCAGCCACAGAGCAATTGGGAAGGAAGGAAGGTCATTTCCTGGGTCTTTAACCCAGCTTCCAAGGCCCAGCCCAGTGCCTGCTTCACAGAAGGAGTTCACTATTTCTGCTTACGTTGAATGTCTATTGTGCATATACAAACTGAAATATTCAAACTAGGATAGTCTGTGTTTAACAAGCATTTGGTAAGGGATGTGCTTACCAGAAAGGTGTGGGCCACCCACATAACAGCTAGGGTATTGCTCCCTAATACCTAAAAGAAGTAGTTTTGTTTTGTTTTGTTTTTTTTGCCAAGTGTCATGGCTCACACCTGTAAGTAATCCTCATACTTTGGGAGGCCAAGGCAGATGGATCACCTGAGGTCAGGAGTTTGAGACCAGCCTGGCCAACATGGTGAAACCCCACCTCTACTAAAAATACAAAAAAAAAAAAAAAAATTAGCCGGGTGTGGTGGCAGGCACCTGTAATCCTAGCTACTCTGGAGGAGACTGAAGCAGGAAAATCACTTGAACCCAGGAGGCAGAGGTTACAAGTGAGCTGAGATGGCATCACTGCACTCCAGCCTGGGAGACGATAGGGAAACTGTCTCAAAAAAAAAAAAAAAAAAGGTTTTTTTTTTTTTTTTTAAGGCTTCAAAATGGTTAATTGAAAAGTACGGAGGTCACATGACAACATGAGTATATCCCCCAAGGAGGCCTACCTGTCTGTCCACAGGTACATGCATAAACACACGCACTCCTGTGATTCACAAGGGTGGCTGCAGGACACTAACTTCCAACTCCTTCCCAACAGGAATCCGAACCAGCAGACAAAGCACTGCTGTGTCCTTGTCTGCAGCCTCTTCCCCGCACTCCCTTTGATGGTCCTGGTTCTGCATTGTTGTACCTGTGTATTCATTCATTATTTCTTCATTTCTTCACTCACTGGTCATCAGACATTCATGAAAGGCTGATGGTGGGATTCTGGTGAGATGAACAGGACTGCTTATTTCTCTCATGATGCTTAGGCATAGACAATGGATAATGACCCTAAAGAAGGTGCTAGGCAAAGGGAATAGGGAAGCATGAGGTGCACGGTCTGGAAGCGGGAGAGGAGCCAGTGTGGCCTTCAGAGGAAACCTGGAGGAGATGTAAGCTGGAGGATGGGGTGGAAGGAGCAGGAGACCAGTCACATTGGGCCTCCTCCTTGTGATGCTAGAAGCTTCTGCTTTGTCCTGAGAGCAACAGGGAGCCATGGGTGGGCTTGCAGCAGGAGACAGAAGGAGCTAGCCTGTGTTTCAGAAAAATATCTCTGGATCATGGATGGCATAAAGCCTGACAGAGGGAAGGCACTAAGGGACTTTTCCCTTGTCATTCTCCAGGATGAGGGAGGAGGAGAAGCCAGTTTGAAAGGGAGACTGGCAGGTTTCATTTTTGGAAATGGATCTGCATTTGGATATCTCTGGAGATGTCAGTAAGGTTGTTGGGTACAGGGCTCTGCACCTCAGAGACCAGCAGGCATCCTGAATGAGACAGATCCTGGCAGACGGAATGGTCTGTAGGAGAACTTGGCAGACGGCATGACCAAGAAGCAGTCAGAGGCGCT
This sequence comes from Callithrix jacchus, assembly GCF_049354715.1. Classification (NCBI taxonomy): domain Eukaryota; kingdom Metazoa; phylum Chordata; class Mammalia; order Primates; family Cebidae; genus Callithrix; species Callithrix jacchus. Next base: position 188,488,999 of record NC_133503.1, on the reverse strand, counting down.
GGCTAGGTCCGTGCAGCTGCATGGGGCATAGCACTTTTGATAAGACTTTTGGATAAACGGATCAAATCAAATAAACTTGTAAGTATCAGTAACAATTTTAGACAAAATCCTTTGAGTAGTAGAGAGTTCCTGGAGTTTGTGGGTTTCTTTGTTGTTATTCTTTCTTTTTACCAAGGAAGTGATTGAATCAAAGCAACAGTGTCCTGAGGTCCCAGGAACTCCAGCCTGACTTCCATCCTTGAAGCAAAACTGTGTTGTGATTCTCTCTAAATCCAGGTATCCAAATCAGGCCTCCAGTCTCAAGGGGATGTCTTCCATGCTAAAATTAGATTAGTGGAATGCAATGAAATAGCTATGAAGGTGACATCCCACAAACAACCCTTCCAAGGGTATATTTGGCTTGTCACCTGTTACTAATTTTAGTTCATTAGAAATCATGCACAAAATCTGGCAACCCTCGAGGCTGAGAAAATGGCTGCAGGCCCTGCAGTCAGACCATGTCACACATGCCCACTTCGGTTATACATGCTTGGTACAGTCAGGTGCTTGCTGCACAGCCAGTGGTATTCCTGGGGACCCATAAGTTGTGAAGCCCAAATGTCTTCTGAACCATCCAAGAAATATGGCTCTACTTATTATAGTTCACAGTTCAGTATATTTGCTTGCAGGTTAATTCACTGAAAAGGGATGTTCTCTCTACTTCTCCCTAAATAAAAATTAATTGGAGGATGGCCAGGTGCAGTGGCTCACACCTGTAATCCCAACACTTCAGGAGGTGGGCAGATCACTTGGTGAAACCCCATCTCTACAAAAAATATGTGCCTGTAGTTTCAGCTACTTGGGAGGCTGAGGTAAGAGGATCACTTGAGCCAGGGAGGTCAAGGCTGCAGTGAGCCATGATCATACCACAGCACTCCAGCCTGAGCAACAGAGCAAGACTCCTTCTCAAAAAAAAAAAAAAAAAAAAAAAGTTATAGGAGGCCGTTTTGTTGTCGTCGTGAGTGCAGTAGTGAGAAGGACAAAAAGAGAAGGACAAGGAGTTTGATCTGTAACTGACTGCAAACAATTAATTGAGATAACACACTACCTTCAGACCAGCCAGGAGGCTACTGTTTGGACTAAGCTCCTACACTAGGCCCCAACAGACCAGACCAAAAATCAGAATGAAGTCACTCATGCTGAGGTTCCACATTGCCAAACCTGAGTTGTCAGCTGACCTCCAGAGCAGTCAAAAGAGAAACACAAATTTCCCAAACAGGCCAGTTTCAGTCTGCATTGTGATGGAGTTTCCTCTATTCTCTCCCTTCCAAGAGAAAGTGACCTGATATTAACCAATCAGTTATTTCTCTGCTGTTCTGTTCCCCATATCCACCTTGCAAGAAAGTATCTTTGAAATGACCAATCTGCTTTTTGGGTTTTGTCCCTGCTTTCTTCAGCCCTTCTCCATATGAAACCACCCTCTCTATTCAGCCCACTGGAACACTTACTCTATTTTATCAGATGAAGTTTGCTGGATTCTGGAATTACAAATAAAGTCAATTAAGATCTTAAAACTAAACCTGTAATAAGGTTTTCCATTGACAGTCTGAACTGTTTTTACTCCCAATACTTCTGGCACCGGGTATGTGGACTTTCCCACACCAATAACCAACTCTCTCATTGTCTACATACCAGCTGGGTATCAGTTCAATTCTGACATTAACTACCTGATCTAACCCAGCAGATCATGGGTTAAGGGCTCAGCCCCACAAGACTACCCCACTTCAAATGCCAATCACAAGTCCTGGACCTCCCACACTTCTGACTGACTGGCTATAAATCGGAGGTTTCCATGACTCCCCCTTCAAGTTTATATATATATATATATACATACATACACACACACACACACACACACACACAGAGGCAGAGGGTGTCTCACTCTGTCACCAAGGCAGGAATCATGGCTCACTGCAGCCACCACCTCCCAGGCTCAAGTGATCCTCCCATCTCAGCCTCCAGAGAGTAGCTGGGATCATACCCAGCTGGAACACAGAGTAGCTGTGCTCCACCACACCTGGCTAAACTTTTCTTTCTTCTAGAGACAGTGCCTCCCTATGTTGTCCAGGCTGGTCATGAATTTCTGGGCTCCAGCAATCCTCCCCCTCAGCCTACCAAAGTGCTGAGGTTATAGGCATGAGCTACCGCTCTTGGTTCAATTCAAGTTTCATACTTTGCTAGAACAACTCACAGAACTCAGGGAAAACAGTTTACTTACTGTTGCTAGTTTATTACAAAGGAAATGATAAAGAATATGAATGCGCATGCAGATGAAGAGGTACGTAGGGCAAGGTCCAGAAGGGTCCTGAACGTGGGCGCGCCAGCCCCACTGGGGAGTTGGAGCATGCCAGCCTCTGGGCACGTGGATGCATTTGTTCACTCTCCCACAGGCTCCTTACATCTCTTCATTTAGGGGTTTTTATGGAGGTTTCATTATATAGGCGCAGTTGACTAAATCTTTGGCTGTGGGTGACTTTTAAAACCTCGGGCCCCTCTCTTTTCCCCAGGAGGCCTGGGGATGGGACTGAATGTTCCACCCTATAATCACATGGTCAGTTCCTCTGGCCAGCAGCCCCCATCATGAAACATCTAGGGACCAAGGAAGAATCATCTCGTGAGTGTAAACTCAAGTATGGTTGAAAGGGACTTATTAAGAATAATAAACTATGCTCTTCTCATAATAAACTCTTCCAAGGGTTTTCAAAGCTCTGTGCTAGAAGCCAGGGAGGATGACCAAATACATTCTATTATATCACAATATCACACTTCCCTATTTTTACCCTCACTTCTGCCCCTTCCCTGCCCTAAAGGAAGTACTTTTGTGTCACAACTGAACTATCCCAAAAAAGGCCCATGGGAGCTCACTCTGGGTTGCCTGGACAAGGTCCTGGAAGGGACTGAAGGCCTTTCTTCTTTCTCCAGGGAGAAGAGATACACTTAAACCCAGGGTCCTACAGGCTTGATGTGTCTCCTTCCAAAACCAGCTTCAGAGTCTCCGAATACTGGACGGCTGGATTTCCCCATACCTTCTGCACTCTACCAGCATCAAATGTACCTGTAGACTGTTCTCCCACTGACAAGGTGGTTCTTGCTCTTGTCCTATAATGAAGAGAGGTGGCAGAGAGTTGGAGGAGAGGGACTCCTTCCCAGGCACATCCACCCAGGGGCTCCAAGAACATCCTGGCTGTGGTACACACCTCTCTGTATAAGTAGGCTAAATTTTAGATTTAGGAAAGCACCATCTTGTAACTGACTCAAGCAGGCGAGGCATGGTGGCTCACACCTATAATCCCAGCACTTTGGGAGGCCAAGTTGGGTGGATCATGAGGTCAGGAGTTTGAGATCATCCTGGCCAACAAGGTGAACCCCATCTCTACTAAAAATACAAAAATGAGCTGGGCGTGGTGGTGGTTGCCTATAACCACAGCTACTTGGGAGGCTGAGACAGGAGAATTGTTTGAACCTGGGCGGCAGAGGTTGCAGTGAGCCGAGATCCCACCATTGCACTCCAGCCTAGGTGACAGGGTGAGACTCTGTCTCAAAAATAAAATAAAAATAATTGATTCAAGCAATGATTATCAATGAATAATGCGACCCACTGGGAGAAAAGACTGTAGGGGAAAGGCTGTTTATAAAACCTCGCAGGTTACTGATTAGTTACAAAGGCAAAAAGCATGCCTTTGCATTGCCATCTGTCAGCCTTTACCTCATCTAAGGTGAAGAGAGACTTGGAGGAGAGGGCTCCTTCCCAGGCATGTCCACCCAGAGGTCGCTGAGACCATCCTGGCTGTGGCACACACCCCTCTGTGTGGTTAAGAGGAGTATTGGATGCCTTCTCCTTCCAACCTTGGCTTCCAAGTTTCCCCCACTAAAGCCTGGTTCTTCACCCATACCACGTGGGCTGTTTGATTCCGCACAGCTTCTTTTGGAGAGGATGGAGGAAATCACAGAGACTGTCCTTGCACAAGAGGTAGCATTTGCAACTGCTCTGTAAACTACAGTAACCCAAAGTCCCCCAAACAAGAAACACTGGAGCTGTTTTGGTTCTGTTCTCTCCTTCATTCTCTTATCTGCAGTAACTGTATGTCAAGTTTGCCCAAGACAATGCTGGCTGATGCCTGCCTGCTGGCATGGTTATTAATAGGGCTTCACTTTCTTTCTCAGAGGTGTCTGGGTTTGGATAAGAAATATGGGCACCCTGTTCATCGCCAACCTGTCAACAGTTGCTGAGAACTCCTCCTCTGAAGCATTCTTACCTCATCTAGCCCTTTTTCTGTAGTCTCAGGTCTGCCATCCCTGTTCAAGCTCCAGTGCCTATTGCCCATCTGACTATGGCAGCCTCATAGCTCTTCTTCCAATCCTCCCTGTACCTCTCCTTTAAAACTGGGCTTTCAACCTGTAGCATCTACCCCCAAGTGCTTCCAACAGTGCCCAATTTCCTAGAACTGCTATGCCTAAAGAAATTGCCAGCTGCCTTCCAGAGCTGGTTCATCCGGTCAAGCTCTTTCTGAAAGCTACATTTCTCACTGCTCCCAAACATGAATACTCAGCTATCATCAGACTAGCTCATCTCTGAGTTCGCACTCGAAGCAAAACTTCATGTCCACGCTTGTGTTCACACTATGCTATTTCTCGTTGTCTTTTCAACCTCCTGGAAGCCCAGGTCTCCTATCTGCAGCTCAGCTTGCTCTTCTTGCATGAACCCTTGACCAAGTGGGAAAAGCTGGAGTTTCTTAGGAGGATCTGAATTTGACTCTAGATCTATCACTAGCCACTGTATTTCACTGATTCTAAGGCATACCCATATTTTTTTCACTTTTAACATACCTGGAAATAGAATGTACTTTAAAATCTTAGCATCTTAGATTCGACAATGCATAGTAGCCTGTGACGTTGTGTTATGTGACAGTTTCTCTGAGTCTTGGTTTCCTTGTCTTTAAAAGAATACTTAACTCTTAAGACTGCTGTAGGAATTACTTGGAATAACTGCAGTTGAGACCCAGGGGGAGAGTATCTCCGTAAGAATCTGGATCCTGAACACAGGCATTTTATAATGACTTTCTCTTGAGAAGACCTGGGCTACATGGAAAAACTGTTGCAACTGATACCAAACTTGTATCATCAAATTTCAGAACAATTCTCTGCAGTGTACAAAGCCAGAAAGAGAAACCAGTCTCATTCATGGGTGGCTTAACCACAGCTCTCTACAAAGAGCTCTGTTCAGAGGAAATAGCTACAGGGGCCAGTTCTCCAGGGGTCATGAACCAAGTAACTTTCTGTTGGAAACTCGTCGTTTGATGGACAAAGCTCCAAAAGCATTTTTGTCCTTAATTCTTCAGTAGAAAATCTTCAAAAGCTGATTTTATGTAAAATGTCCACAGGTAGCTTTCTGAAGAATTGGGTCACAGGTGCATGTTTTAATAACATCCAAGTGGACAATTTCCATCTTCTTTCTATATAAAAATCTGCCTACTCCAAGAAGGCGCTAGCAGCCAGATGCCTGGGGTACAATCAAGTTGACTGGCAAGGGAATCTTTCCTTCTGCCTCCCCTGCCACTCCAATGGGTGAGAGTCCCAGCCTCCACAGTGAAGTCCCAAACTCAGACCATTGAGGATTGTGTTTACTTCTTGCTTTTTTTTTCTTTTTTTTTTTGAGCTGGAGTCTCACTCTCTCACCCAATGGCATGATCTCGGCTCACTGCAACCTCCGACTCCCAGGTTCAAGCAATTCTCCCTCCTCAGCCTCCTGAGTAGCTGGGATTACAGGCACCCACCACCATGCTTGGCTAATGTTTGTAGTTTTAGTGGAGACTGGGTTTCACTGTGTTGGTCAGGCTGGTCTTAAACTCCTGACCTTGTGATCCGCCCTCCTCAGCCTCCCAAAGTGGTGAGATTCCAGGTGTGAGCCACCGTGCCCAGACTACCTCTTGCTCTTAATGATGGTTTTCAGTCTGGGGATCTAGAACATAGGATCAGGGACGGGGGCAGGTGGAGAACCCTGTAGTGTAGGATTTGAATTGGAGCTGTCAGCAAGTGGGAGATCGTGATACAATATTCTAGCTCTGCCCCTGAAAAAGCCTAGAATCGATAATACCCAATAGCAATAAGTTCATGCAGGAACCAGGTTTTGGTTTTGGAATACTATTGCCTGCCAAAAAGAACCAGAGCTCCTTAGAGAACTGGCAAATACTAGGTCAGAGTTAGGAACATCTTGTGTATCAGAAAGCAAAGGTGTAGTCACAGACCATTTAAAAGTCCATGTCAGAAAGATACAGAAGTCAGCTTGAAAAGGATCCCACTGACCAAATCTGAGAAACTTTGAGGATCAAAAAAAATAATCCTTGGAAATGACAGTAATGCATTGCATTTTAAAATTTTTGTGATTCTATAATGATTCTTAAAGGAGCTGCCTGGGCAAAGGAAAAACCCTATCTCTACCCAAAAAAAAATGCAAAAATTAGCTGGGCATAATGGCATGTGCCTATAGTCCCAGTTACTCAGGAGGCTGAGGTGGGAAGATCACTTGAGCCTGGGAGGTCGAGGCTGCAAAGAGCCATGATCTCACCACTGCACTCCAGCTTGGGTGACAGAGCGAAACCCTGTCTAGGAAAAAAAGAACAATAATTAAAAGATGCTAATCTAGTATGTGTAGGCTAAATTTTAGAGTTAGGAAAGCACCATTTTGTAATTCTCAATGTAATAATTGATTCAAGCAATCATCGTCAATGAATAATATGACCCACTGGGAGAAAAGACTGTAGGGGGAAAGGCTGTTTACGCAATCTCTTGGTTACTGATTAATTACGAAGGCAAAAGTGTGCCTTTGCATTGCAATCTGTCAGCCTTCACCTTATCTGCCTCCCATGATGCATGCCATGACAATTAGTGAAGCAACCTGACCCTGTGAGCCCCTGGTCTGATGCCATGGGTGGGACACCCGTAACAAAACTTGCTAGAAGCATCTGACTTAAATCAAATCCTGGCCAGATGATCAGAACACCCTGGAATATGGGATTTTTTTTTTTTTTTGAGACAGAGCTTTGCTCTGTCCCCCAGGCTGGAGTGCAGTGATACGATCTTGGCTCACTGCAACCTGTGCCTCCTGGGTTCAAGTAATTCTCATGTCTCAGCCTCCTGAGTAGCTGGAACTCCAGGCGTGTGCTACCACGCCCAGCTAATTTTTGTATTTTTAGTAGAGACGGTGTTTCAACATGTTGCCCAGCCTGGTCTTGAACTTCTGACCTCAGGTGGTCCTCCCACCTCGCCCTCCCAAAGTGCTTTGATTATAGGTGTGAGCCACCATGCCCAGCAGGGATGCTCTACAGGTCTTCAGAGTTCGATATCAAGAACAGAAGCAGAGGAAGGGGAAAATAAAAGACAGAACAGCCAAATCTAGGTGTCAACCTTGATTGTATTCTGGGTCAAAAAATAGCTACCAAGGACATTTTGGAGGACAATTTGGAAACTTTGAGTCCAGACCGCATGTTAGATCATTCCGTTGAATTAATGTTGATTCTCTCCTTTGGTGTAAAGATGGCGTTATGGTGATGAAGGGGATGACTCTGTTCTGAGCAATGCAAGATGCAACATTTGGGCATGAAATGTCATGATGACAGCTGCCTACTTGAGCAAAAGGGGGAAGAGAGAGAGATTGTGTGTGTGTGTGTGTGTGTGTCTTCACATAAAGAGAAAGGAAGAGGAAGTAGGTGCAGCTAAGTGGTGAATCTATGTGAGAGGTATCTGGGTGTTCATTGTACTGTTGTTTCAACTTTTCTGTGGGTTTGAAAATTTTCAAGACAAAAATGTTTTTCAAAGACTCTTTGAGAAAATAGGAAATGGAAATAGTTCTTATAAAAAGTTTTCAAAGACTGTTTTCTTCTATTCCCTTTTCTCCACAACTGTGACCCTCAGTGCCAGTAATTTCTCTTTTCCATAAACTTCCATTTGACTTAAAATCACTGTGACACCACTGAGCAGGGAATCTCAAAGATGATTGACATATCTAAATTCAAATTTCTTTTTTTTTGAGACTGAGTCTTGCTCTGTTGCCCAGACTGGAGTGACGTGACGTGACCTTGGCTCACTGCAGCCTCTGCCTCCGGGGTGCAAGCAATTCTCCTGCCTCAGACTCCTCATTAGCTGGGATTATAGGTGCTGGCTGCTACACCTGACTAACTTTTGTATTTTTCATAGAGACAGGGTTTCACCATTTTGGCCAGGCTTGTCTCAAACTTCTGACCTCAAGTGATCCACCTACCTTGACCTCCCAAAACACTGGGATTATAGGCATGAGCCACCATGCCCAGCCTCAAATTTCTTATATTAGGCTTCAACTATGCAAGATTCCATGAGAGGAATAATAACAAGATGAACAGCAGAATGGTCTCTACCTTCAAGGGGTATAAAATCTAACTTATACCAATGGGCTCCACAAGCATTTTTTGAGTGGCCATTATGAGCTAAACAAAACACTAGGACTAGGGATCCAATTATGAACAAGATACAGGGGCTATCAAAGAGTCCCTGATCTTTTGAGAAATACAAGTATATTAATTTCAATGTATTACATAGGGTTTATGGTAAGACCTTTATCATGTTCTAAAAATTAGAACCAAGAATCTAGCAACAGCTTCTGATCAGAGAGTTCCTCTGAGCCATGGCTTGGATTGAAGTTCAGAGGGTTTTTCAGACAAGGCAGTAGGCATTCCAAGCAGATGGAACAGAACATGCAAAAGCATGAGGGCATGAAATGAGCACCAGGTCTTTGGGAATCAACAACTAGTTCAATATGGCTGGAGCATGGATACTCAGGGCAGTAAAGGAGCTTGGAACTCCAGCTGAACTTGGGCTAGTACATAAAGAGCTTCCATCCTATCCTGAAGAGTTTGAACTGTGTCCTAAAGGCAGTGGGAAGCCAGGAGGAGAGTTTGGAGATAAATAACATGATCAGCAGGTGCTTATCTTAGAAAAGTAAGTCTAGTCGTGGAGTGGCAGGGGATTTGGAAGGAGTTGAGCCAGAAAGTCTGGTTAACAGACTTTTGTAATAGTGTTGGTGAGAGATGCTGGGCACCTAAACCAAGACAGGAAGTAGAGACAGAGAAAGGATGGATGCAAGAGACAGTTTGTAGATTGCAAAAATAGGGCATGGTCACTAAGTGAATGCTAGGAAGTGACAGAGAGGGGTCATAGAGATAACCTTTGTATGAGGATTCTCCACAGAAACAGAACCAATAGGATGTGTGAGTGTGGACTGAGAGAGAGAGAGGAGCTCTCTATTATAAGGAAACTCCATTGTGGGTGTGTGGAAGTCCAAAACCTGCAAGGTAGCTAACAGCCTAGAAATTCTATCAGAAGACGATCTTGCAGTCTTGAGTTCGAAGGCAGTCTGGAGACAGAATTCCTTTTTCCTCGGTGGAGTTCAGTGTTTTCTCTTAACATCCTTGATTGATTGGCTGAAGCCCACGTATCTTATGGAGGGTAATCTGCTTTCCTCAAAGCTCACCAATTTGAATGTTAATCATACCTAAAAAATACCTTCACAGCGACATCCGAACAACTAGACACCACAGCCTAGCCAAGGTGATACATAAAATTAACCATCACCTTTAAAACATTGGTTCTATTTGGGTGCCATTAATAATATATGGAATAAAGAAGAAAAGATAAGTTTGGAGGAGAAGAACATCAGTTTAGATGTTGAATTTCAGCCGGCGATGTCCAGTGGTTACTTGGGACAGACACTTGGATGATAGATTTTTCTAATGAGCTAAATTTAGACATCTTATTCATATTAGTGGATCCATGTGGTGGTATTGGGTTTGTTAATGCATTTGCCACCAATTGCCAGATGCTGAATGTTTTCACTCACACACCTGGCAGTTGGCTGGCACTGCTGGCTGATGTGCCTCAGTTGCTCCCCAGCTGGCCTCTCCCAGCTCAGCCTTCCTCACTTGGGAGCTGGAGTTCCATGAGGGCAAGTCTGCTGTGCACGTATGGAACGGGCCTCTGCTTGGGCCACATTTTCTAATGATCCAATAGACAAAGAAAATCATATGACTAAGCCTAGAGTTGATGTTGAAGGGGACAACACAAGATCCTAGAATTCATTGAGATCCATTAACATAACAATGGAGCACATGTTAAATGCAATGAAGAAAAAGAGAATAGAGTAAAAAAAAAACAGATAATTACATTGGAGGAGAAGGCCATAGTAGGCAGGGTCATGAGGAAAGTGACTTTTTTTTTTTTTTGAGATGGAATCTTGCTCTATTGCCCAGGCTGGAGTACAGTGGTGCAATTTTGGCTCACTGCAGCCTCCACTACTGGGTTCAAGCGATCTCCTGCCTCAGCCTTCTGGGTAGCTGGGTAGCTGGGATTACAGGTGCATGCCACCATGCCCGGTTAATTTTTGTATTTTCAGTAGAAACGGGGTTTCACCATGTTGGCCAGGCTGGTGAAACCCCATTTCAAACGAAAATGACTTTTGAGCAGACACTTAATTGAAGTAAGACAGGCAGTCATGTGAAATTCTGCAGGCAAGCCCATGCCAGACAGAGTGAAGAGCAGGGGTGAGGATTGTGAAGCCAGAACCAGCTTGAAATGCTCAAGAAACAACAAGAAGGAGAAAAGACGAGCAGAGGACAGCAGGGCTGGGGGTGTGGAAGGGCAGTGGGGATGAGGCCGCAGAGTGGGCCACCGTGCAGGGCTTTGCAGACCATGTGGAAGGAGACCCAATTTTATTCTAAATAGTGATGAGAAACCAATGAAGGATTTCGTGCAAGAAGGGACTTGATCCCATTTTCATCTTTATTTATCTTTTTGAGACAGAGTCTCACTCTGTCACCCAGGCTGGAGTGCAGTGGCGTGATCTTGGCTCACTGCAACCTCCACCTCCTCTCCCGGATTCAAGTGATTCTCCTTTTTCAGCCTCCTGAGTAACTGGGATTACAGGCCACCTGCCATCACACCTGGATAATTTTTGTATTTTTAAAAAAGAAGGGGTTTCATCTTGTTTGCCAGATGGTCTTGAACTCCTGGCCCCAAGCGATGTGCCCTCCTGAGCTTCTCAAAGTGCTGGGATTACAGGCATGAGCCACCGTGCCTGGCCAGATTTCATCTTTTAAAGATGGCTCTGATTACTGATGAGGCAACATGCATGGAGGCTGGGAGACCAGGTAGGGACTACTGCAATAGTCACAGAAAGAGAATGGTAGTGGTAGAGGTACTGAGAAATGGTTGAATTTGGAAAATCAGGGGAGGTAGAAACAGTAGATGTTCATGGACTAGATGTAGAATGTCAGGGACAGACAGGAGTCAAGAATGATGCTTGACAACTGAACAAGATAGGAAATATTTGGGGGAGAAAATCAGGCACTCTCCTTTTGGACACGCTCTACTTCACCTGCCTAATATACTTGCAAGTGGAGACACCAAGTAGGAGATCAGATAGGAAGACCTTAAGTTCAAGGGAGAGAAAGTCAGCATCTAAATGGCATGAAAGCCATGAGAGTATGTGGGATAAATTGGAAGATGTGGTAGAAGATGCGAGTGTTCTCTGCTTACCACTGGGTTTTCACAATGAAATAAGAAGTGAAGAATAGAAGGAACGGCTGCAGGGAGCTTAGAAAGAGAGGAGTTTTGGCCGGGCACAGTGGCTCATGCCTGTAATCCCAGCACTTTGGGAGGCTGAAACAGGCAGATCACAAGGTCAAGAGATCAAGACCATCCTGGCCAACATGGTGAAACCCTGTCTCTACTAAAAAATACAAATATTAGCTGGGTGTGATGGTGGGTGCCTGTAGTCCCAGGTACTGGGGAGGCTGAGGCAGGAAATTGCTTGAACCTGGAAGGTGGAGGTTGCAGTGAGCCGAGATCGTGCCACTGCACTCCAGCCTGGTGCCTTGCGACAGAGCAAGACTCTGTCTCAAAAAAAAAAAAATGAGTTTTGAGAACGTGGTCTTGGCCACAGGATACAAGAGACTGAATTCATTAGGGAAGGGCAGCAGGATGGGTGTGAAGTGGCTGCCGGCTTCTGAAGATTGTAATAAAGTGAGAGTTACCATGATCTCTCCAGCATTAGTCAGCTGCTCAGATACAGGGCATTAGAGGTCCTCAGAGAAACACATCCAATAGGATAGCTATCTCTCTCTCCAGAAAGAAATGGATTATAAGGTGTTGGCTCACATGATTGTGGAGATTGATTATGGATTCTTAAGTCCCACAAGCTGCTGTCTGCAAGCTGGAGACCCAAGAAAGTTTGTAGTATAACTCCAATGCCTGAAAGCCAGAGAGCCAATGGTGTATTCCAGTCCGGGTCAGAGGGCCTGAGAACGAGGTGCTCCAAGGACAGGGGAAGATCAATAAGCCAGCTCCAGGCTGGGCACAGTGGCTCACACCTGTCATCCCAGCACTTTGGGAGGCTGAGGCGGGCAGAACACGAGGTCAACAGATCAAGACCATCCTGGCCAACATGGTGAAACCCCATCTCTACTAAAAAAAATACAAAAATTAACCGGGCGTGGTAGCACACACCTGTAGTCCCAGCTACTCGGGAGGCTGAGGCAGGAAAATTGCTTGAACCCAGGAGGCAGAAGTTGCAATGAACTGAGATCGGCCACTACTCTCCAGCCTGCTGACAGAGCAAGAATCTGTCTTAAAAAAAAAAAAGCCAGCTCCAGCAGTCAGGCAAAGAGTGGACTCAACCTTCCTCTGCTTTTTGATCTATTCATGCCCTTAATAGATTGGGTAATGCACACCCACATGGCTTTACTCAGTTCGCCGATTCAAATATGAATCTCTTCTGGACACACCCTAAAAGACCACCCAGAAATAGTTTGAGCAGTTATCTGGGCATCCCATGGCTCAGTCATGTTGATACATAAAAATAACTATCAGGCCGGGCGCGGTGGCTCAAGCCTGTAATCCCAGCACTTTGGGAGGCTGAGGCGGGTGGATCACGAGGTCAAGAGATCGAGACCATCCTGGTCAACATGGTGAAACCCCGTCTCTACTGAAAATATAAAACAAATTAGCTGGGTGTGGTGGCGCGTGCCTGTAATCCCAGCTACTCGGGAGGCTGAGGCAGGAGAATTGCTTGAACCCAGGAGGCAGAGGTTGTGGTGAGCCGAGATCGCACCATTGCACTCCAGCCTGGGTAACAAGAGAGAAACTCCGTCTCAAAAAAAAAAAAAAAAACTATCAAATACAGACTTAAGAATTGGGTTTAACTGTGGGTGGGATTTTGGAAGTTAAATGCAGGAGGGAAGGGATGAGGAGGGAATTGAGGGTATATGTAAATGAAATTATACTAACGGACCAGAGATCCTAGACTGTGGAAGCAGGAGCAGCGGACCTGGAGGAAAGTGGGGGCCTCGCTGGTTTGGAAGTCTTCATGGGGTAGCATTGTTGGAGAAGTGGCGCTAGAGGAACTATGCTGAGAAAAAGTGGAGATGAAATAGTTTGGGAGCAGCAGGCCAGAGTTTGGTGGGAAGATTGCTAGAAGTAAGGAGGTCAAAGGACCAAGAAGCCAGGGCGTTGGATGGACTGTCTATGAGAGGGAAGTCTCCAGAACAGTGGTGCAGCAAGACAGCCAAATACTTGTATGAGGAAGGGGTGAGGACAGTCTGTTCCAATAGCATCGCTTCAAACAGTTTCAGGGTTTTCAGAAAAGAAGGAAGAGCAAAGGTCTGGAGGAGCTAAGAGAATAACCACCTCGCCCAGGCCCAGTGGTGCAGGGCTGGGATGCAAACAGCCCTTACTTGAGAAGGTTGCTGGAAACATGCCAGTTCTCAGCTCAGGGTAGAAGGTCAGAGGAACTTGAAGAAGAGGTGGTGATGACGGGGTTTTGCAGGTGACAGATCATTGGCTGCAGAGGGCGCAGGCGAGTGAGGAGAGAGGACACCTGCTGAGTGGGATGAAAGGGAGGATTATCTTTTCTGACCCTTTTTGAGCACAAATGGAATTTGTGTCAGCAAAGCTCACATGGACAGTTATGAGTTACTCACGTGAAGCGAAGTTTTGCTTCCTCCCAGATTCTTGCCGTGTTTTGAATTACTGAGTTTGCCAAGTAAGAACCATATGAAAATGAGTTACTATAGGTAATATCATTTATTATGCTTGAAATTATATAATGCTCTTGGAAGAAATATAACCTACATGTTTCATCTATAGACATCAAAGTTACACATTCTAATTTAAATTTACTAGAAATCAGTTCAAACAAACAGGATCCAAGCAAGAATGTATGTTAAATCTCATGTAACATGCACTCAGGCCAGGCTATTCTGACCTAGCAGCGATATCACATCTGACACAGCAGTTGCAATGGCGACTACTGCTTGGTTGAGTTGGCCATGGACCGTTGTCATCCTCCAGGATCCGCCTGTTTTTTGTAGCATCTGCGCTTGTGAATTAAATGGAGACATGATGGGGTCCATTACCCTGCATCCTCTAGTTCTTTAGGGATGGCACTAAGTTTTGCCATTCACTTTGGAATGCTGTATCGCTTTCAAGTCACTGTCTATGGTCATCGAGGGGATTCATTTCAGTGGATTCCCCTTGGTTCTCTCCACAATGATAGTCTTAAGCCTAGGAACCAAAAAATGAAGCATGCCTATTTCCATTATGCATTTGTGGTCCAGAGAAATGACCACTGGATGAATCTGCAGACCCAGTGGGCAAACCATAAATAAGTAGGATCTGGGCCAGTCTTCATGTTTTACCTACTCTAATATTACCCACTCTAGCAGGGGCCCAAGCTGCTGGTTTGTGTCTCTAGGTATTAATGTCTACTAAGACCTCATGCAACAGTCACTCAAATGTTTGGGTAATCCTCAGTATTCAGTCACCCAACTAGATCCCTTTTGGTAAAGCCCTGGGAGACCCAGGACCTCACCCTCTTGCTGTGTGGTTTTGCAGGGCTCTCCCTCCTAGGGACACAGTCTTTTCTTTAGTCAATGCACCTGGGGCCAAACAGTGTCTCAGGCCTGGCAACTGAACAAGGGATTGTGTTTTTATCGGTGGCTCTTGGGTTCTTAATCATCCATCCTTGATTTCTTTTGGTTTTACAGACTGAACAATCTCCTGTTGGCTGCCCATCTGTTTTGTTCCTAGGGATGCAATAACTCAATAGAATTTTGAGTTAACTTTCTTGAATGTTCTTTTTTTGGCCAGGGGAAGAATTTTCTTTTAGAGATAGCATCTTTGTGAATATTTCTTGGCCAGAGCGGCAGGCTGCGACAGTGACAGCTAACTATCTACCAAAGCATCGTTCTCCCCTTATGTACAGTACAGTTGCTACTGAAAGGGCAGCTGTCCAGCCTGGAGCTGCATTTCCAGCATCTGCTGCATCTGTTCCTCAGCATCCTTGCATATAAGTAATGCCGTGTGATTAGATCTTGCCAGTGGATTGGGAGAAGAAGTGAAGTCACTTCCAGGCTGAAAAGGTTAAGAAGTGACTTTCCATATTCAATGGACTGTTTGTTTCCTTTCTGCCAGCTCTGCCCAGCTCCACCGAAGACGACCACGGAAGCTAAATGTAGAAGAAGGCAGAGGCCCGGTCATCCTGGACCCCTGAATAGCCACAGGGAGTAACCACCACTCTCCATATAAGCAAAAAATCATCTTTCATTATATTAAGTGGTTGAAACATAGCAGTTTGTTGGCTAAAGCAACTAGAGTTACCCTAACACATATTTTATAAATTCTACATCATATATAAAAATAGTTTCTGTCCAGATTTTCACTAGTTTTTTTTTAATTGAGATGGAGTCTCTCTCTTTCGCCAGGCTGGAGTGCAGTGGCACAGTCTCAGCTCACTGCAACCTCTGCCTCCCTGGTTCAAGTGATTCTCCTGCCTCAGCCTCCCGAATATCTGGGATTACAGGCATGCACCACCACGCCCAGCTAATTTTTGTATTTCTTAGTAGAGATGGGGTTTCACTGTGTTGGCCCGGATGGTCTCAATCTCCTGACCTTGTGATCCACCCACCTCGGCCTCCCAAAGTGCTGGGATTCCAGGTGTGAGCCACCGCACCCAGGGATTTTTACCACACTTAAAGGTGTGTTTGTGATGGTCTGACATAAGAGTAGAGATGATGTGACATAAAATTCACTCCAAGGGGCCAAGGGGCTGTCTCATGAGGCTCAGCAGTTATTCCTTACAACAGCTGAAAATGATGTACAGCCAACCCTCTGTACCTGTGGGTTCCACATCTATAGATTTCAACCAAGCAAAGATTGAAAATATTTGAAAAAAAATGTTGCGTCCTCATTTAACACATACAGACTTTTTTCCTTGTTAGATAGTACAACAACTATTTACATAGCATTTACACTGTACTAGGTATTATAAGTAACCTAGAGAATACACAGGAGGATGTGCCATTGTACATCAGGGGCTTGAGCATCCTCAGATTTTGGTACCCATGGAGAGTCCTGCAGCCAATCCCCCATGGATACCAAGGGACGACTGTATCATAAAAGGCAACGATAATACAATCAACATGTACACATTTTCTCTGTCTACACCTTGTTTGTTATATAAGTGGTTGTTTTCAATGTGGGTCGCTGGATGCTACATCTCTTACCTGCCGCCTCGGGTTCCTTGGCCTCATCCATTCCCCAAGCTCTTGAAAGCTTGGTCCACTCAGCACCAAAACAGTTGACTGACTCCACTCAACCTTTTGATTTTCCACTTCTTAAGACTGACCCGCTGGATACCTGGAGTCTCAGGAGCCCTTCTGCCAGAGATTTCGATGAAATGCTACCTTCAGGGCATGTAAATTCCTGTCCTGTTGCTGCTGTCACAAGTTACCGCAAACGTGGTGGGGGAGGGAGGGTGGATTAAAGCAACAGATGTTAGTTTTCTTCCGTTTCTGGAGGTCATAGTCTGCAATGAGCTTCATGCTTCTAAAATCAAGGGGCCGGCAGGGCTGCCTTTTCCTGAGGGCCGCTGCCTCTCCAGGCTTGCGGAGGTTGCTGGCATTCCCCAGCCTGTGGCCCCTTTCTCGTGTAATTCTTACTCTTGCTTCCACTGTCGCATCTCCCAACACTGCCTCGGATTTTCTGCTTCCCTCTTCAAAGATCCCTTGGGATTTTTTTTTTTTTTTTTTTTTTTTGAGACTGAGTTTCGCTCTTGTTACCCAGGCTGGAGTGCAACGGCGCGATCTCGGCTCACCGCAACCATTATAATGGGCCCACCTGGATAACCTAGAATAATTGCTCCAACTCAAGGCTTTTTTTTTTTTTTTTTTTTGAGACGGAGTCTTGCTCTGTCACCTAGGCTGGAGTGCAGTGGCACGATCTCGGCTCACTGCAACCTCCGCCTCCCAGGTTCAAGCGATTCTTCTGCCTCAGCTTCCCAAGCAGCTGGGACTACAGGTGCCTACCACCATGCTTGGCTAATTTTTGTATTTTTAGTAGAGATGGGGTTTCACTATGTTGGCCAAGCTGTCTCAAACTCCTGACCTGTGATCCACCCACCTTGACCGCCCAAAGTGCTGAGATTACAGGTGTGAGCCACCATGCACAGCCTCAAGATTCTTTTTTTTTTTTTTTTTTAATTGCATTTTAGGTTTTGGGGTACATGTGCAGAGCATGCAATACAGTTGCATAGGTACACACAGGGCAGTGTGTTTTGTTTGCTTTCTCCCCTTCACCCACATTTGGTATTTCTCCCCTGGCAATCCCTCCCCACCTCCCCCTCCCACTAGCCCTCCCCTTTTCCCCCTATAGACCCCAGTGTTTAGTACTCCCCTCTCTGTGTCCATGTGTTCTCATTTTTCATCACCCGCCTATGAGTGAGAATATGCAGTGTTTCATTTTCTGTTCTTGTGTCAGTTTGCTGAGAATGATGTTCTCCAGATTCATCCATGTCCCTATAAACGACACGAACTCATCATTTCTGATTGCTGCATAATATTTCTTAATCACATCTGCTGAGTCCCTTTTGCCATTAAGTTAACATACAGATTCTGGGGATTAGGATGTGGTTATCTATCAAGGGCCATTTTTCAGCCCACCTCTGGGTAGGATATAACTTCTTAAGTGGATTTGAAAAGCATCAGATAGGCCAGGGACAGTGGCTCACATCTGTAATCCCACCACTTTGGGAGGCTAAGGTGTGAGGATTGCTTGAGGCCAGGAGTTTGAGACCAGTCTGGACAACATAGCAAGACCCCATCTCTACAAAAAATTTTAAAACTTAGCTGGGTTTGGTGGCATGCACTGGTCACTCTAGTTACTTGGGAGGCAGAGGCAGGAAGATCTCTTGAGCCTAGGAGCTGCAGTGAGCTATGATCATGCCACTGCACTATAGCCTGAGCAAAAGAGCAAGACCCTGTTTCTAAAAATATAAAAAATAAGTAAAGATACCAGATGCCATGGACATGTGTGGGAGCTGACTCCCCAGGTAGTGAAATTCAACTAGTGGGAAACAGGAGACAGGCCCAAGCCAGGAAGATGTATTTCTTCCCTCTGGAGGACTGCTCTGAGGTAGGACTTTTCTGTACAGCCTCTACAGAGCCAAGCAGATGCTCCAGCAAGCAACTGGCTGGATCTCTTTCTGGCTCATGGTGAAGAGGGGTTGGCCCAATAAAGCCTCGGCTGGCATTGATTCCTCTCCATTTCTGTCTCGTTTCCGAATCCTTTCTGCCCTGGGATTACATTTCTCAACGCATCAGCAGGTCATCTCTGCCTTCATTTCACCTGGGTAGCCCCAAGTTGAAATTCATACTTCATTCTTTCATTTATTGAAGAAATAATTACTAAGAACCTACTATATTCAGATACAGTTCTCATTAACAAAGTGACAGTTATAAATGTAAAAAAAATTCTGCTCTCACGGAGCTTCCATTCTAACCAGAAAAGACATACAATAAACAAAACGCCACCATTTAATGACAAGTCCTATTTCAAAGATGGTGATGCAGCAAAGACTGGTTATTTTATTTTTTTCTTTTTGTGATTTTATGATACTTTAAGTTCTGCGGTACATGTGCAGAACGTGCAGGTTTGTTACACAGGTATACACGTGCCTTGGTGGTTCGCTGCATCCATCACCCCATCATCTACATAGGTATTTCTCCTAATGCTATCCCTCCCCTATTTCTCCACCCTCTGGTGTCCCTCCCCTAGCCACCCCCAACAACAGGCCCCAGCGTGTGATGTTCCTCTCCCTGTGTCTGTGTGTTCTCTTTCTCAACTCCCACTTACGAGTGAAAACATGTGGTGCTTGGTTGTCTGTTTTTGTGTCAGTTTGATGAGATTGATGGTTTCCAACTTCATGTACCTGCAAAGGACATGAACTCATCCTTTTTTATAGCTGCACAGTATTCCATGGTGTATATGTGCCACATTTTCTTTGTCCAGTCTATCACTGATGGGCATTTGGGCTGGTTCCAAGTCTTTGCTATTGTGAACAGTGCCACAATAAACATACATGTACATGTGGCTTTATAATAGAATGATTTATAATTCTCTGGGTATATACCCAGTAATGGGATTGCTGGATCAAATGGTATTTCCAGTTCTACATCCTTGAGATATCACCACACTGTCTTCCACAATGGTTGAACTAATTTACACTCCCACCAACAGTGTAAAAGATTTTCTAATTCTCCACATCCTCTCCAGCATCTGCTGTCTTCTGATTTGTTAATGATCGCCATTCTAATGGGCGTGAGATGGTATCTCAATGTAGTTTTGATTTGCATTTCTCTAATGACCAGTGATGATGAGCTTTTTTTCATATGTTTGTTGGCTGCGTATATGTCTTCTTTTGAGAAGTATCTGTTCATATCCTTTGCCCACTTTTTGATGGGGTTGTTTTTTTTTCCTTGTAAATTTGTTTAAGTTCTTTGTAGATTCTGTATATTAGCCCTTTATCAGATGGGTAGATTGCAAAAATTTTTCCCATTCTGTTGGTTGCTGGTTCAC
Organism: Callithrix jacchus; assembly: GCF_049354715.1. NCBI lineage: Eukaryota > Metazoa > Chordata > Mammalia > Primates > Cebidae > Callithrix > Callithrix jacchus. Next base: position 188,469,025 of record NC_133503.1, on the reverse strand, counting down.
TCTAATGATAGTTTATTTTGCTGTACAGAAGCTCTTAAGTTTAATTAGATCCCATTTGTCTATTTTGGCTTTTGTTGCCACTGCTTTTGGTATGTTAGTCATGAAGTCCTTGACCATGCCTATGTCCTGAATGGTATTGCCTAGGTTTTTTCTAGAGTTTTTATGGTGTTAGGTCTTATGTTTAAATCTTTAATCCATCTGGAGTTAATTTTTGTATATGGTGTAAGGAAGGGGTTCAGTTTCAGCTTTCTGCATATGGCTAGCCAGTTTTCACAACACCATTTATTAAGTAGGGAATCCTTTCCCCATTGCTTGTTTTTGTCAGGTTTGTCAAAGATGAAATGGTTGTAGATGTGTGGTGTTGTTTCTGAGGACTCTCTTCTGTTCCATTGGTCTATATCTCTGTTTTGGTACCAGTACCATGCCACCATGCCATTTTGATTACTGTAGCCTTGCAGTATAGTTTGAAGTCAGGTAGCATGATGCCTCCAGCTTTGTTTTTTTCTTTCTTTTTTTTTTTTTTTTTTTGCTTGTCTTGGCTATGCAGGCTCTTTTTTGGTTCCCTATGAAATTTGAGGTGGTTATTTTTCCAATTCTGTGAAGAAAGTCAAAGGTAGCATGATGGGGATAGCACTGAATCTATAAATTGATTTGGGCAGTACGGCAATTTTCACAATATTGATACTTCCTAACCATGAGCATGGAATGTTTTTCCATTTTTTTGTGTGTGTCCTCTCTTATTTCGCTGAGAGGTGGTTCTCCCTGAAGCAGTCCTTCATTTCCCTTTTTAGTTGTATTCCTAGGTATTTTATTCTCTTTGTAGCAATCATGAATGGGAGTTCACTCACGATTTGGCTCTCTGTTTGTCTGTTATTGGTGTATAGTAATGCTTGTGATTTCTGCACATTGATTTTGTATTCTGAGACTTTGCTGAAGTTGCTTATCAGTTTCAGCAGATTTGGGGTTGAGATGATGGGGTCTTCTAAATATACACTCACGTTGTCTGCAAATAGAGACAATTTGACTTTCTCTTTTCTAATTGAATACCCTTTATTTCTTTTTCTTGCCTGATTGCCCTGGCCAGAACTTCCAATACTATGTTGAATAGGAGTAGTGAAAGAGGGCATCCTTGTGTTCTGCTAGTTTTCAAAGGGAATGCTTTCAGTTTTGCCCATTCAGTATGATATGGCTGTTGGTTTTTCATAAGTAGCTCTTATTATTTTGAGATACGTTCCATCAATACCTAGTTTACTGAGAGTTTTTTTAGCATTAAACGCTATTGAATTTTGTCAAAGGCCTTCTCTGTATTTGTTGAGATAATCATGTGGTTTTTGTCTTTGGCTCTGTTTATGTGATTGATTACATTTATAGATTTGTTTATGTTGAACAAACCTTGCATTCCAGGAATGAAGCCAACTTGATCATGTTGGGTAAGCTTCTTGATGTGCTGTTGGATTCAGTTTGCCAGTACTTTATTGAGGATTTTCACTTCAGTGTTCATCATGGATATTAGCCCAAAATTTTCTTTTTTAGTTGTGTCTCTGCCAGGTTTTGGTATCAGGGTGGTGATGTTAGTCTCATAAAATGAGTTGGGGGGATTTCCTCTTTTTCTGTTGTTTCGATTCATTTCAGAAGGAGTGGTACCAGCTCCTTGTTGTACCTCTGGTAGAATTCGGCTGTGAACCTGTCTGGTCCTGAATTTTTTTGGTTGGTTGGCTATTACAGCCTCAATTTCAGACCTTGTTATTAGTTTATTTAGGGATTCGACTTCTTCCTGGTTTAGTGTTGGGAGTGTGTAAATGTCCAGGAATTTATCCATTTATTCTAGATTTACTATTTTATTTGCAGAGAGGTGTTTGTAGCAATCTCTGATGGTAGTTTGTATTTCTGTGGGATCAGTGGTGATATCCCCTTTATCATTTTTATTGCAAATTCAATTCTTATCTCTTTTCTTCTTTGTTAGTCTAGCTAGGAGTCTATCTATTTTGTTGATCTTTTTAAAAAGAGCCAGCTCCTAGATTCACTGATTTTTTGAAGGATTCTTTGTGTCTCTGTCTCCTTCAGTTCTGCTCCGATATTAGTAATTTCTTCTAGCTTTTGAATTTGTTTGATCTTGCTCCTCTAGTTCTCTTAATCATGGCATTAGGGTGTTGATTTTAGATCTTTCCTCACTTTTTTGCTGGGCATTTAGTGCTATAAATTTCCCTCTACACATTGCTTTAAATGGGTCCCAGAGATTCTGGTATGTTGTAAGACTGGTTATTTTATTAATATATTTGGTGGTGAGGAAGGGCCTTTCTGGAGGTAACATATAACCTGAAGACTGAGTGACAAAGGACCATTAGTGCAGATCAGGAGAAGCGTGGGGTGTTCTTTCCTTTTCTTTTTTTTGAGATGGAGTACAGTGGCACCATCTCTGCTCACTGCAACCTCTGCCTCCAGGGTTCAAGCAATTCTCATGTCTCAGCCTCCCAAGTAGCTGGGACTACAGGCATGAGCCACCATGCCTGCCTCATTTTTTGTATTTTTAGTAGAGATGGAGTTTTGCCATGTTTGCCAGGCTGGTCTTGAACTCCTGACCTCAAGTGATCTGTACACCTTGGCTTCCCAAAGTGTGGGGATTACAGGCATGAGCCACTGCACCTGGCCAGGGAATTATTCTTTTTTTTTCTAATATACACTTTATTGCATTTTAGGTTTTGAGGTACATGTGAAGAACATGCAAGATTGTTGCAAAGGTACATACATGGCAATGTGGTTTGCTGCCTACCTCCCCATCACCTATATCTGGCATTTCTCCCCATGTTATCCCTCCCCACTCCCCACCCCCTGCTGTTCCTCCACTAGTTCCCCCCACAGACCTCAGTGTGTGATGCTCCCCTCCATGTGTCCATGTGTTCTCATTGTTGAATACCCACCTATGAGTGAAAATATGCAGTGTTTGGTTTTCTGTTCTTGTGTCACTTTGCTGAGAATGATGGTTTCCAGGTTCATCCATGTCCCTACAAAGGACATGAACTCATCATTTTTTATGGCTGCATAGTATTCCATGGTGTATATGTGCCACATTTACCCTGTCCAGTCTATCATCGATGGGCATTTGTGTTGGTTTCCAAGTATTTGCTATTGTAAACAGTGCTGCAATGGACATTAGTGTGTTCATATAATAGAACAAGTTATAATCCTTTGGATATATAGCCAATAATGGGATTACTGGGTCAAATGGAATTTCTATTTCTAGGTCCTTGAGAAGTCGCCACACTGTCTTCCACAATGGTTGAACTAATTTACACTCCCACCAACAGTGTAAAAGATTTTCTAATTCTCCACATCCTCTCCAGAATCTGCTGTCTCCAGATTTTTTAATGATCGCCATTCTAACTGGCGTGAGATGGTATCTCAATGTAGTTTTGATTTGCATTTCTCTAATGACCAGTGATGATGAGCATTTTTTCAGATGTTTCTTGGCCTCATATATGTCTTCTTTTGTAAAGTATCTGTTCATATACTTCACCCACTTTTGAATGGGTTTGTTTTTTTTCTTGTAAATCTGTTTTAGTTCTTTGTAGATTTTGGATATTAGCCCTTTGTCAGATAAGTAGATTGCAAAAAAATTTTTTCCCCTTCTGTTGATTGCCAATTCACTCTTTTTTATTTTTTTATTTTTATTTTTATTTTTTTGAGACAGAGTTTCGCTCTTGTTACCCAGGCTGGAGTACAATGGCATGATCTTGGCTTGCAGCAACCTCCGCCTCCTGGGTTCAGGCAATTCTCCCGCCTCAGCCTCCTGAGTAGCTGGGATTACAGGCACACGGCACTGCACCCAGCTAATTTTTTGTATTCTTAGTAGAGACGGGGTTTTACCATGTTGACCAGGATGGTCTCGATCTCTTGACCTCGTGATCCACCCACCTTTGCTTCCCAAAGTGCTGGGATTACAGGCGTGAGCCACCGCGCCCGGCCTACCAATTCACTCTAATGACTGTTGCTTTTGCTGTGCAGAAGATCTGGAGTTTAATTAGGTCTCATTTGTCTATATTGGCTTTTGTTGCCAATGCTTTTGGTGTTTTTGTCATGAAGTCTTTGCTTCTGCCTATGTCCTGAATGGTTTTGCCTAGATTTCTTCTAGGGTTTTTATGATGTTAGGTCTTATGTTTAAATCTTTAATCCATCTGGTGTTAATTTTGGTGTAAGTTGTCAGGAAGGGATCCAGTTTCTGCTTTCTGCGCATGGCTAGCCAGTTTTCCCAACACCATTTATTAAACAGGGAATCATTTCCCTATTGCTTGTTTTTGTCAGGATTGTCAAAGACGAGATGGTTGTAGATGTGTGGTGTTGCCTCCAAGGCCTCTGTTCTGTTCCATTGGTCTATATCTCTGTTTTGGTACCAGTACTATGCTGTTTTGATTACTGTAGCCTTGTAGTATAGTTTGAAATCAGGTAGTGTGATGCCTCCAGCTTTGTTCTTTTTGCATAGAATTGACTTGGCTATGTGGGCTCTCTTTTGGTTCCATATGAAGTTTAAGGTGGTTTTTTCCAGTTCTTTGAAGAAGGTCATTGGTAGCTTGATGGGGATAGCATTGAATCTGTAAATTACTTTGGGCAATATGGCCATTTTCATAATATTGATTCTTCCTAACCATGAGCATGGAATGTTTCTCCATCTGTTTGTGTTCTCATTTCATTGAGCAGTGGTTTGTAGTCTCCTTGAAGAGGTCCTTTACATTCTTTGTTAGTTGTATTCCTAGGTATTTCATTCTCTTTGTAACAATTGTGAATGGCAGTTCATTCTTGATTTGGCTCTCTTTAAGTCTGTTATTGGTGTATAGAAATGCTTGTGATTTCTGCACATTGATTTTGTATCCTAAGACTTTGCTGAAGTTGCTTATCAGTTTCAGGAGATTTTGGGCTGAGACAATGGGGTCTTCCAGGTATACAATCATGTCGTCTCCAAATAGAGACAATTTAACTTCCTTCTTTTCTAATTGAATACTCCTTCTTTTTCTTGCCTGATTGCTCTGGCTAGAACTTCCAATACTATATTGAATAGGAGTGGTGAGAGAGGGCATCCTTGTCTTGTGCCAGATTTCAAAGGGAGTGCTTCCAGTTTTTGCCCATTCAGTATGATATTGGCTGTTGGTTTGTCATAAATAGCTTTTATTATTTTGAGATACGTTCCATCGATACCTAGTTTATTGAGAGTTTTTAGTATAAAGGGCTGCTGAATTTTGTCAAAGGCCTTCTCTGCATCTATTGAGAGAATCATGTGGTTTTGGTCTTTGGTTCCGTTTATGTGGTGGATTATATTTATAGACTTGTGTATGTTGAACCAGCCTTGCATACCCGGGGTGAATCCTACTCAATCATGGTGGATAAGCTTTTTGATGTGCTATTGCAATTGGCTTGCCAGTATTTTATTGAAGATTTTTGTGTCTATGTTCACCATGGATATTGGGCTGAAGTTTTATCTTCTTGTTGAGTCTCTGCCAGGTTTTGGTATCAGGATGATGTTGGTCTCATAAAATGATTTGGGAAGGATTCCCTCTTTTTGGATGGTTTGGAATAGTTTCAGAAGGAATGGTATCATCTCCTTTTTATATGTCTGGTAGAATTCGGCTGTGAACCCATCTGGACCTGGCCTTTTTTTTGGGTGGTAGGCTATTAATTCCTGCCTCAGCTTCAGCCCTTGTTATTGCTCTATTCAGGGTTTTGACTTCTTCCTGGTTTAGGCTTGGGAGGATGCAAGTGTCCAGGAATTTATCCATTTCTTCCAGGTTTACTAGTTTATGTGCATAGAGTTGTTTGTAATAATCTCTGATGGTGGTTTGTATTTTTGTGGAATCTGTGGTGATATCCCCTTTATCGTTTTAATTGCATCTATTTGATTATTCTCTCTTTTCTTTTTTATTAATCTGGCTAGTGGTCTATTTTGTTGATCTTTTCAAAAAACCAACTCCTGGATTTATTGATCTTTTTGAAGGGTTTTTTTGTATCTCTCTCTCCTTCAGTTCTGCTCTGATCTTAGTTATTTCTTGTCTTCTACTAGCTTTTGAGTTTTTTTGATCTTGCTTCTCTAGCTCTTTCAATTTTGATGATAGGGTATCAACTTTAGATCTTTCCTTGCTTCTCATATGGGCATTTATTGCTATATATTTTCCTCTAGACACTGCTTTAAATGTGTCCCAGAGATTCTGGTATGTTGTGTCTTCATTCTCGTTGGTTTCGAAGAACATCTTTATTTCTGTCTTCATTTCATTGTTTAACCAGTAAACATTCAAGAGCCAGTTGTTCAGTTTCCATGAAGCTGTGCGGTTCTGAGTTAGTTTCTGAATTCTGAGTTCTAACTTGATCGCACTGTGGTCTGAGAGACTGTTATGATTTCTGTTCTTTTGCATTTGCTGAGGAGCGATTTACTTCCCATTATGTGGTCAATTTTAGAGTAGGTGTGATGTGGTGCTGAGAAGAATGTGTATTCTGTGGATTTGGGGTGGAGAGTTCTGTAAATGTCTGTTAGATTTGCTTGGTCCAGGTCTGAGTTCAAGTCCTGGATATCCTTGTTTTCTGTCTGGTTGATCTGATATTGAGAGTGGAGTGTTAAAGTCTCCCACTATTATTGTGTGGGAGTCTAAGTCTCTTTGTAAGTCAGTACGAACTTGCTTTATGTATCTGGGTGCTCCTGTATTGGATGCATATATATTTAGGATCATTAGCTCTTCTTGTTGATCCTTTTACATTATGTAATGCCCTTTGTCTCTTTTGATCTTTGTTGATTTAAAGTCTATTTTATCAGAGACTAGGATTGCAACTCCTGGTTTTTTTTTTTTTTTTTTTTTTTGCTCTCCATTTGCTTGGTAAGTCTTCCTCCACCCCTTTATTTTGAGCCTATGTGTATCCTTGCATGTGAGATGGGTTTCCTGGATACAGTACACCAGTGGGTTTTGGCTTTTTATCCAATTTGCCAGTCTGTCTTTTGATTGGGACGTTTAGCCCATTTACATTTAGGGTTAATATTGTTATGTATGAATTTGATCCTGCCATTTTGATGCTAGCTGGTTGTTTTGCCTGTTAGTTGATGCGGTTTTTTTCATTGTGTCCGTGCTCTTACCATTTGGTATGTTTTTGGAGTGGCTGGTACTGGTTGTTCCTTTCTATGTTTAGTGCTTCTTTCCGGAGCTCTTGTAAAGCAGACCTGGTAATGATGAAATCTCTGAGTAATTGCTTGTTCATAAAGGATTTGCTTCTGAAGCTTAGTTTGGCTGGATATGAAATTCTAGGTTGAAAGTTCTTTTCTTTAAGGTTGTTGAATATTGGCCCCCACTCTCTTCTGGCTTGTTTGGTTTCTGCTGAGAGATCCTATGTGAGTCTGATGGGCTTCCCTTCGTGGGTGACCTGACCTTTCTCTCTGGCTGCCCTTAGCATTTTTTCTTTCATTTCAACTCTGGTGAATCTGACAATTATGTGCTTTGGGGTTGCTCTTCTTGAGGAATATCTTGGTGGCGTTCTCTGTATTTCCTGGACTTGAATATTGGCCTGCCTCACTAGGTTGGGAAAGTTTTCCTGGATAGTATCCTGAAGAGTATTTTCCCGCTTGGATTCATTCTTTCCGTCACATTCAGGTACACCTATCAAACGTAGATTAGGTCTTCCCATAGCAGATTAGGTCTTTTTACATAATCTCATGTTTTTTGGAGGCTTTGTTCATTTCTTTTTATTCTTTTTTCTCTAATCTTGCCTTCTCATTTTATTTCATTGGTTGATCTTCGACCTCTGATATCCTTTCTTCTGCTTGGTCAATTCGGCTATTGAAACTTGTGTATGCTTCGTGAAGTTCTCATGTTGTGTTTTTCAGCTCCATCAATTCATATATGTTTCTCTCTAAGGTGTTTATTCTCATTAGCATTTTGTCAAACATTTTTTCAAGGTTCTTAGTTTCTTTGCATTGGGTTAGAACATGTTCTTAATAGCAGGTATCAATGTGCAATCAGTGTGCTTCTCACATGGATGCTTCTAGATAGGTGGTACACTCAGTTGAACAGCAGCACAAATTTACTTTGAAAAAATTCATAATTCTAACAAGTAACAGAAGGCTGGCTGATGTAAAATAGAAAATAAACATTTCAAGCAGAAGCTCTCTACTAGCCAATAAATGGGACTTCCTCTTTTTCTTGAAGGGATGTATTTTATTTTAGAAGTTAGATTTTCTTACTATGTTTTATACTCAGCATAATTTAGAAGAAGGGGGATCAAGGTAGGAATTAGAAAGCTGTAGCTTTCCCAGCTGATTAACAAACACATCAGGTTATATACCCGTTTCCTTCCATTGCCAACATATTTTCGCTTTTATGGTTGGCTATTTGTAGCAGCAATTTTTCCTTCTCCTCATTTTGTGTTTTATGGATCAGTTTACATCGCATCAGGAAGAAGTCATGGGCTTTGACATCAGAGAATGAACTATTTCATTGAGATTTTCACTTTCTATTAGATATAAAATGTTTTTAATAACATCATAAAAGGTATTATTTTTACATTTTATAATTCATTGTCCTATATAAAAATGCACTTTTTAAAAAACTGACTTTTTATCTAGTGATATTGCAACAATCACTCATTAATTCTAATAGGAAATCTAACATAATCAGCCAATAAGCTAGGGGCATCATCCTTTCAGCTGTGAATAATGACAGCTGTGTATCTTTTCCCTTCCTCTTTCTGGCTTGCTGTAGTGGCCGGAACCTCCTCAGTGAGCATAGCATGCCTCTGTTCGCCTTGGCCTCAGGTGAGGCAGCTTGAAGGCTGGAGACTGGAATCATTTGAAATGCCTTGTGGTTGGTGCTGGGAAGACTTAAATAGCTGGGAGTTGGCACAGCTGGGATTCTTTGGGTATCTTTCTCTTGAGAATGGTGGAAAGGGCTCCAAAAGCATATGTCCCAATAGAGAAGGAGAGACAAGCAAAAGCTGTAGTGTCACCTTCTATGACTTGGCTTTGTAAGTCATTCAGCATTATTCCTGCCACATTCTATTTGTCAGAAGTGAGTAACTGGAGCTGCCCCATATTCAAGGAGAGGAAAATTAGACTCCACCTTTTCATGGGAGGAGTATCACAGCATTTGTGGTTATATTTTAAAAGCAGCACATCAATCCTCTAGCCCAAATTATTTACATTTCTCCTTCATGTAAAATACACTTGCTTCATCCCAGGACTTGCAAAGTTGTATCAAGAGATCAGATTTAGATTTGAAGCCCAGGGTCTTGACCTGTAAATCATGTTCCCACATGGGTGAGGCTCCTTGTGGGTAGTTCCTTAAGTGTAGATCACTGATGATCATATTCTTGATCTGAAGATCTCTGTAGTAAAGAGACAAGTCTTCTGTCTCTAATGCCACATACAGTTATGGGCCTGGCATAAGATAACTGCTATAGACACTCTAACCCACAGTGCAGGGAAAGAGAAGCACACAGAACTCCATGGCCCATGGCATTTCTGAAATCCAGCTGAACACACATTGCCAGTGCCTTGACGAAGACTCAGTTCCAGCAACTGGGAATCATTCTCCATGGGTTCTTGGATATATCCTCTGAGTCATCCTTTCTTTTTCTATAAAATGTAGCTGTGTTTGCAGCACATTAGATTTTTCAGGCTGTTTCCCACCTAAGTTTTGCTTCATACAATTCTCTTACAACATTTTGGGTTTACTATGTAACCTACTGGAATTCACTCTACTAAACAAAAGCCTCACCTATGTATCTCAAGATAAGTCTTTTTCTACATTAGGATCCCTGAAAGGTGACTCTGGAACAATTCCTTTAAGATGCGTGGTCGGGTGTGGTGGCTCCCACCTGTAATCCCAGCACTTTGCGAGGCTGAGGGGCAGATCACCAGGTCAGGAGTTCAAGACCCAGCCTGGCTAACAGTGAAACCCCGTCTCTACTAAAACTACAAAAATTAGCCAGACATGGTAAGTGTGCACCTGTAGTCCCAGCTACTCGGGATGCTGAGGCAGGAGAATCACTTGAACCCAGAAGGCAGAGGTTGTGGTGAGCCAAGATCACGCCACTGCACTCCAGCCTGAGCAACAGAGCAAGACTCTGCCTCAAAAAAAAAAAAAAGATTCTTAGATGCCCAAGTTGTGTAGCGGGAAGGATCTGCATGGCCTATCCTGATGATCCCTAGAGAACTTTGATTTTATTTCTTTCTAAGATCTTCACATAGAGTTTTTCAGTTGCACCTTTGTGTCCATCTGAGACTACACTGTCCTGACAGTGCCCTGCATTTGATATCTTCGAGAAACCATTTCTTAATTTTAGCAATCACTATGCCAATTGGAGAAACTAGGAATGAAAACCCGTTTTATTTTCAACTCAGAAAGTCCTGGCTCCTTTGTATTTAACAGTTCTTTCTTTAGCTTGTCTGTTTTTTATACACAGCAAAAAGCAACCAGGTGGTACTTTCAATACATTATCTGGAAACCTCCTTAGCTGGAACATTTAGCTCATTAGGTACTTTTTCCATTTCTCACGTGATCACAGGCAACAGTGTTTCTAAACTTCCTGAGATTGCATCACAAAGATTTTTTTTCCAGCTTCCAATAATATTTTCCTCACTTTCCTGTAAGTCCTCACGAGCAATCCCCAGAGGGTCATCAAGACTCTGCTAATGATTTCTTTGACGTCCTTGATGCTTCACTAACATGTTTCTTCAGTTCAACTTCTTTCCACTGCTCAGTCCCAAAGCCACATGCTTTAGGTTTGGTTACAGTAGCACCTCAAGTCTAGAGTGCCAAAATATGTCCAGTTATCTACAGTTGTGAAACTAACCACCCCCGAACTTAGTGATCATTTTAAATAATAGTTAATTTGCTCATGAAACTGCAATTTGGGCAGATCTTAGCAGAGGGAGCTCAGCTCTTCTCCCCTCAGCTTAAGCTGGGGCAGTTCAAAGCTAAGGTCTGCAATAATCTAAAGACTCATTGACTTACCTTATGGTTGAGGTTGGGAAGACAAACAGCTGAGGTGTGGTACCTCGGGGGTGTGTCAAGCTTTCCTCTCTATGCGGCCTCCTTAACATAGTCTATTTGGCATGGTATCTTCAGGCTAGGGAGACTTCTTCCATGTCAGCCTGGAGAGTGTGTGTGTCCCAAGAGAAAGAGCAGGTAAAGATGTACCACTTTTTATGACCTAGACTTGTCAGTCATGCAGTATCATTTCTTCTACATTCTACTCATTAGAAGGGAATCACCATGCCTGACCCATATTCGTAAGAATTAGACTTCACCTTTTTATGGGAGAGGTATCAAGAAGTTGCGTATGTTTTTAAATGGCCACAGAAAATTTCAAGTGAGGCTGGGAAATGTATTAGTGGCTAAACATAAATTGCAAGCCAAAACGCAGGGGAATTCTGTTACTAAAAGGTAAAAGGAGATAAAGGCCAGATTACTGGATGTTAGCAGCTTCTGCCACAGGCAGCTTGGTGTAGAAATTAAAACCTGAACCAAGTTACCGAGGATGAAGACAATGTGAATAGGGAAGAAAGGTCATTTCAAGCAAGAGAAGAATATGAGCAGAAACTTGGAAAAGGGAAAATACGGTGGGTATGTGTGCATGTTTATGCTAAAAGTGCATGTCTAATTAAAGGAAGCTGGTGATGGGATGTGGTAAATTATGCCACACAGAATGGGTGTGGTCCTATCATGAGGCCAGTGAAATACAGAGAAAGTGCTTGGATTTAGCATAGTTTTGTGATGAAAGAGCGATGTGTTAGGCCATTTTTGCATTGCCAGATAAATATCTGAGACTGGGTAATTTGTAGAGAACAGTTTACTTGGCTCATGGTTCTGCATGCTTTACAGGCATGGCACTGGGATCTGCTTGGCTTCTGGGGAGGCCTCAGGTAGCTTTTACTCACACGGAAGGTGAAACAGGAGCAGGTGTACCACATGGCAGAGTGGGAGCAAGGGCAGTGGGGAGGGGCTAACCTTTTAGAAACAATTAGATCTCGGCTGGGTGCAGTGGCTCATACCTGAAATCCTAGCACTTTGGGAGGTCAGGAGTTCAAGACCAGCCTGACCAAGATGGTGAAACCCTGTCTCTACTAAAAATAGAAAAATTAGCTGGGCATGGTGGCAGGTGCCTGTAATCCCAGCTACTTAGTGGGCTGAGGCAGGGAATTTGTTGAACTCAGGTGATGGAGGTTACAGTGATCAGAGATCCCACCACTACACTCCAGCCTGGGTGACAGAGCAAGACCCCATCTCAAAACAAACAGATCTCATGAGAACTCACTATGGTGGCACCAATCCACGAGGGATCTTCCCCCAGGATCCAAATACCTCTCACCAGGCCCCACCTCCAATCCCAGGGATTATATTTCAGCATGAGCTTTGGACAGGGACAGATAACCGAAGTATTTCAAGTGAGATTCAGGAGACAGACGATGCTGGATCTGAATTTCCTGTCCATACAGTATTGTGATTTTTAGCAAGTGATATAGATTACAAAAGTGGCCACAATTCTCCAGCCTTTCGTGGAGTGGCTTTGCAGCAACTCCCATAACGTTATGGATCTGTTTCCCCACCTCCAGACGGTGGTCTGGCATTACGTCTTGCTTTGAGCAGTAGAATGTGGTGGAATCAACAATGTGCTAGTTTTTATTTTAAATCTCAATGTGCCAGTTTTTAAATTTTAATCCCATTAATTTTCTTGAGACCTTGTCAAATGCCCCATAAACTGGCCAAGGCTAGTTAACTGGAGGATGAGCAAACACATGGAGTGGAGCTCAACTGTCTCCTTTGAGGTCCCAAATATGAGAAAGCCGGGCAAGGTCAACTTTGTGGACCTTGGTTTAGTTGAACCGAAGAGGCTTTGAGTGAGCCCAGCAGGGAGAGGCTGCCCAGGTGAGCCGGGTCAAACTGGCAACTCCTGGAATCATGAGCTAAAGAAGTAGATGTTATTTTAGCTACTGAAATCGGGGGTGACTTTTTACACAGCAAAGCTAACTGTTACAGTAAGCTAAGTAAACTGCTTTCTAAATCTCAATAGCTTCACCGTAAAATAGATATTAAAATAGATTATAAATAGCATCGACAGCATGGCAAGGACAAAATGAGACACTGATGGCAGCACACTTGGCACCAAGCCTGAAATGTGTGCTGAACAAAGGGTAAATAACGCACCGATTATGTCAAAGAGAAGTTATTGACAGAGTAACACAAAGGAAGGAGAGTGTAAGAAAGAAGGACTTTAGAAACCCACATCTGCTCATTTTTGCCTCATGACTTTTCTCCATTCATTAGCTCCATTGCCCTCATATGTGCTCACATTACATATCACAAATCTGCATTTTGAGGCTAAATGTTCGCCTCTCTTCAAAACTTCCCTCTTTGGACACTTTCTTTTTTTTTTTTTTTTTGAGATGGAGTTTCGCTCTTGTCAACCAGGGTGGAGTGCAGTGGTGTGATCTTGGCTCACCGCAAACTCCACCTCCCAGGTTCAAGAGATTCTCCTGCCTCAGCCTCCCGCTAGGATTACAGGTATGCACCACCATGCCTGGCTAATTTTGTATTTTTAGTAGAGACAGGGTTTCTCCATGTTGGTCGGGCTGGACTCAAACTCACGACCTCAGGTGATCCATCCACCTCGGACTCCCAAAGTGCTGGGATTACAGGCGTGAGCCAGCATGCATGGCTGAACGCTTTCTTTCTGGACCCCTTCAACACAAATGCAGATGGTCACTGTACTCTGTTAATTGTCTTATCACCTTATATATTTATATATTTTCTTAACAACTAGGCTCTAAGCAACTTGATAAAGATGGTTGGTGTTGATCCTTGGGGTTATCTTATCTGCAGTTAAGAGGAATATTAAATTTCCTGAATTTAATAGTTTGTGAGTCATTCCGTGAACTCACACAGAACTATTCCCCTGATCGATAGGATTCGTAGGAATCACTGGGTATTTCCCCCAGCATATCATGAGGGAATGATGAGAGCTCGAAGGTAACAACTGGTTCCCACCAAGCAAATACGTGACTATTTCAGGGGCAGTAGACCCTGTTTATGTCTCAAACTGCTTATCAACTGTAACCTGCTAATTCCATGAAAGTAAAAATAGAAGTCCCTGGAAGAACTAAAGATGGAAACAGATCCTATACTAAATTTTAACTTTCCCACCTTAATTACACTCCCTACCAAAACAAGTGCTGAAGGCTTTGTAAGTGTCTTCTTTCTACTTCATTCAGAGGTTGTCTTCTGAACCAGCAAGTATCATTTTTTAATTCAAAGGACATCTCTCCATTGTGCTTTGTCAGTGGTGTGCAGGACCTGGCTCCTACCAGTTTGCCAGAGGTGACCGTGTGTATCTCATTCCAACTCACATCCACTGCTGCCACCCTGGAGCCTGAAATTAGCTGTGGTGGGGATGTTTACACTGTGAAAATCAGCAAATTCTATGAAGCAGGGTGGTGGTTATTTTTTCCCCCAGACAGCCGGTTGGTAAGCATTTACCAGCACATCACAGCCAGATCTCCATGGGCTTAGGAAGTACAGCTACCATCACCAGGAAACAGCTGTTGCCTTGGTCATTGCAGAATACTCTAAGTTGTGAGAGTGGTAAACGGGAACTCAATGAAAGCATGACCAAGTCAAATGCTGCTAGGCCACAGCCAGTCTGGCTGGAATATGAGTGAGATAGAGAGAGGCTTGAGACAAGGCTGGAGGGGCATGCAGAAGCAGAAAATACAGGGCTTGGCTGGATGCGGTGGCTCACGCCTGTAATCCCAACACTTTGGGAGGCTGAAGCAGGCAGATCACGAGGTCAGGAGTTCAAGACCAGCCTGGCCAATATGGTGAAACCCCATCTCTACTAAAAATACAAAAACTAGCTAGACATGGTGGCAGCCTGGATGCCTGTAATCCAGCTATTCTGGAGGCTGAGGCAGGAGAATCACTTGAACCTGGGAGGCGGAGATTGCAGTGAGCCAAGATCGTGCCACTACACTCCAGCCTGAGCAACAAAGGGAGACTCTGGGGAAAAAAGAAAATACAGGGCTCTAAAGGAATAAACATTTATGTTTCAGTGGTACAGAAAGTTGTATTAATAGTTTTGCAGAGGAAATACATATATTTGGATTTATGTTTTCTAAAGTTCGAAGTGTCTGGTCTGTGTTGAATAGGATAGATAGATGGTGGGAGGGCAAGGGCGGAAGACTAATGAAGACGGTATTTTGGAAGAATACTACCTGATACAAGACTTGCTGTGCCTCCTTGTGTGCTCATTTCACATTTTATGTGCATTTGTCGGATCTCCATAACTTGCTTAAAGTTTATTATTGAGATCAGTGGTGTGATCTATGGCTAATTGAGTCCCTAAAACATTCCAAGCAGGCATGACACAATTTTAGATCAGGACAAGGGAGTCCTAGCATGGCTTCTGACCTCTGCCTTGCACCTGCCCCATGCCCATCTCCACGCCGCACCTGCCCCGTGCCCATCTCCATGCCATACCTGCCCCATACCATCTCCATGCCATGCCTGCCCCTTGCCCATCTCCATGCCATACCTGCCCTGTGCCATCTCCATGCCGCACCTGTCCCGTGCCCATCTCCACGCCATGCCTGCACTTGTGCTTCCAGTTCTCTTCACAAGGAATCCCTTCCTCTCCCATCCCAAGTCCTGCCATACTGCAGGACCAGTTCCAGGTCCACACCCCTCCACCTTGCTTCCTCCCCCGCCATCAAAGCAGTCACACCAATCTACCTGCCTTGGCACCTGAAATGCTACTTCCTGATACAAGACTAGCTCTGCTATCTTGTGTGCTCATTTTGCGTTTTATGTGCATTTGTCTGATCTCTATAACTTAAAGTTTTAGAGGTCAGTGGTGTCATCTATGGCTACCTGAGCCCCTAAAACATTTCAAGCAGGCACGATGCTAGATATCTTGGGGCATGTGGAGGGAAGATAGACTCTGTCCCAGAGAAGCTTTCGTTAATCTGCGGACTGATTAAGTACAAAAAGAGGCAACACTGAGCCAGTTTGCACTAATGATGAAATGCAAGGAGGGAGGAGATTCATGCAAAACAGTGGGTAAGAAACACTTAAAGCAACAATCTCAAAACCGGGGACTGTATTCCTTGCATCACACAAGGAATCAAAATTCTAACTGTAGCTTTCCTTCTAAAGAAAATATACTTCCATAATTACAACGGGGGTCAGAACATTCTATGAAGAACCAGAGAGTAAATATTGTCAGCTTTGTGGGGGACCTTTGTTGCAACTACTCATCTCTGCTGTTGTGGTACAAATGCATACATAGACAAACCATGCACAAATACACACAGATCTGTTCCAGTAAAACTTTATTCACAAAAACAGTAGCAGAGTAGATGTGGTCTCTGTACTGTAGTTCACTGACCCCTAACCTAAAAGATCATGTAGTTTGAAAAGAGCAAGGCCAAACCTTGAATCCAGGTTTGATATTTTCCAGCAATCTTGGTGTTTCTCCTATCAACTGAATGAGACAGTTGTAAATGTACTGGTTAAATTCAGCTTAAGGCACTTGTTCTGTCCCCTGTTACAGTATAAGCTTTTGGTCAATAGGGATTTTCAAATTCTTTAAAGCACTTATTTTTACACCAAATAAACACAAGTACAGAACTTTAGCAGATTTTTGATCCCAATTTAGTGTGCCATCTGAATGAACAAAAAACTTAGTATTTGTCCTCTTAGGTTTCTGAACTATTTTTTTCTTTACTATTTTAGATTCAGGGTCTTGCTCTGTCATCCATGCTGGAATGCAGTGGCAGCATCATGGCTCACTGCAGCCTTGAACTCCTGGGCTCAGTGATTTTTGTCTCAGCCTCCCCACAGCTGGGACTACAGATGCGCACCACCACACCTAATTTTTAATTTTTTGTAGAGACAGGGTCTTGTCATGTTGCCCAGTCTGGTCTCGAACTCCTGAGGTCAAGTGATCCTCTTGCCTCAGCCTTCCAATATGCTGGGATTACAGGCGTGAGCCAGCATGCCTGGCTTAAACTATTTTTATAGAGAACTTAGATGGTGATATGGTTTGGCTGTGTCCCCACCCAAATCTCATCTTGAATTGTAGTTCCCATAATCCCCACCTATCATTGGAGGGATCTGATGAGAGGTGATTGAATCATGGGGGCAGGTTTTCCCATGCTGTTCTCTTGTTCATAAATAAGTCTCACAAGGTCTAATGGTTTTATGAAGGAGAGTTCCCCTGCACATGCTGTCTTCCCTGCTGCCATGTAAGACATGCCTTTGCTCCTCCTTTGCCTTTTACCGTGATTGTGAGGCCTTCCCAGGCATGTGAGACTGTGAGTCCATTACATCTCTTCTTTATAGATTACTCAGTCTTGGGTATGTCCTTACAGCAGTGTGAAGATGGACTAATACACATGGCCTTATTCTGTTTTTCCACAAAGCTATCTGAGGTACTATAGAATCACCAAAAAGAATAAGGCAATTCTATAGGTATTAATGTAGAAAAATAAGCTTTTGGTGAATATGTATTTTCAAATTCTTCAAAGATAGAATATTATGCTGTTAAAAAAGCAAGCTACAAGACTTTATTCTTCTATATATTAAAAACAAGGATGGGGATATATATATGTGTGTGTGTGTGTATACGTGAGTATATGCTTGGATAGTTTAAATTATTTTTGAGACAATATTCAATGAAACAGTAAAAATAGCTGTTTCTGGGAAAGGGAAATGGGTAACTGGCAAGCTACAGCTGGAAGAAAAAGTAACATTTTACTTCTAGTATTTGAATTTTTTTTTTTTACAAATCACCTATATGTATTAACTTTCAAAATAATTAAAAATTTAAAAAAAAAGACTAGATTGTTAGTGTCTGAAGTGATAAAATACTTGATGCTGATGCCTTACGCAGTAATAAGCAGAGACATTCAAAACTACAGTCAGCCCTCAATGTCCATATGGTCTGAATCCAACTACGGATTGAAAATGTTTGAAAAAAATTTTTTTGGTGGGGCACAGTGGCTGGAGGCTGAGGTGAGAGGACTGCTTGAACGCAGGAGGCTGAGGCTGCAATGAGCTGTGACTGAGCCTCTGCACTCTAGCCTGGATGACAGAGTGAGACCCTGTCTCAAATAAACAAAACCATTTTTAAAACACACAAAATACAGTATAACAACTATGCAGCATTTACATTGTGTTAGGTATCAGGGACCTAGAGATGATTTGAAGTGTAGGAAAGATGTGTGCAGGTTCTATGCAAATACTACACCACTGTGTATCAGGGACTTGAGCATCTGTGGATTTTGTATTCTGGGGGTCCTGGAGCCAGTCTCCCTTGGCTACCAGGGGATGACTGTACTTCACTGGCCTTGTTCAAAGCTACAGACATCACACACACCAATCAGTGCATGTAAAACCAGTGAAATCAGAACAGACTCTGTGGCTACAGGATGCTCACCCAGCTGTGATACTGATCTACAGTAATGTGGGATGTTACCACTGGGGAAACAGAGAGAAGGGCACGCAGGCCTCCCTGTATGCTCTGTTCCAACTCTCTCTGAATCTAATTATTTCTCAACAAAAGACTAAGACAAAACCACAACTGTGCTACGTAAAGGCTCATGTGTAAATCTATGTTCTAACTGTGGTGCTGCTCTAACCCCTTATCTGAGTCATGCCTTCCTTGCCTATTTCCCCGTCTATAATTGAGAGCAAGGGACAGCCTTGCAGAGTAAATTAAGTCACAGAGGGAATCCTGAGAGGTGAGCAGTAGAAAGACTTCTGCCAAATTCTCTCTAGACCTAAACAACAAAGACAACACATATCTGAGTCTTTGCTGGCCTGCCTTGGTTTCCTGGGGGGCCACAGGCTCCAGGCAGCACCTGGCTTCAGGTTCCAACCCAATTCCAGCAGAATGAGAAGCCACTCGTGGGCATGAGCAGAGGTGGGAGTCAGTGGTTTGCAAGAGAAGTGGCGCTTGCTCATGCCAGATGCCTGGCCTGGTGGTTTGGGTACACTGGCAACCAAACCACCTACCTGTGAGTTCGAATCCAGAGGAAGGTGCAGGCAGATTCTAGGATCCAGGGTTTCAAATCAGGCACACTTGGGAGCTGACACAGGAGACTATCTGACAGAAACCATTTCTTTTCTTCTTTTCTTTTTCTTCTTTTTTTTTTTGAGATGGAGTCTCAGTCTGTCACCCAGGCTAGAGTGCAGTGGTGCGATCTCGGCTCACTGCAACCTCCACCTCCTGGTTCATATACATATAAAATAAAAATTGCGTTTTAGGTTTTGGGGTGCATGAGAGAACATGCAAGATTGTTGCATAGGTACATACATGGCAATGTGGTTTGCTGCCTTCCTCCCCATCACCTGTATCTGGCATTTTCTCCCCATCTCCCCACCCCCTGCTGTTTCTCCCCTAGTTCCCCCGAACAGACCCCATGTGTGATGCTCCCTTCCCTGTGTCCATGTGTCCTCATTGTTCAACATCCACCTATGAGTGAGAACATGCGGTGTTTGATTTTCGGTTCTTGTGTCAGTTTGCTGAGAATGATGGTTTCCAAGTTCATCCATGTCCCTACAAAGGACACAAACTCATCGTTTTTTATAGCTGCATAATATTCCATGGTGTATATGTGCCACATTTTTCCTGACCAGTCTATCATCGTTGGGCATTTTGTTTGGTTCCAAGTCTTTGCTATTGTAAACAGTGCTGCAATGAACATTCGTGTGCATGTGTCCTTATAATAGAATGATTTATAATCCTTTGGATATATACCTAGTAATGGGATTGTTGGGTCAAATGGAATTTCTATTTCTGGGTCCTTGAGGAATCACCACACTGTCTTCCACAATGAAGTGATTCTGCTTCAGCCTCCCCAGTAACTGGGATTACAGGTGCACGCCACCACGCCCAGCTCATTTTTGTGTTTTTAGTAGAGATGGGGTTTCACCATGTTGGTCAGACTGGTCTGGACTCCTGACCTCATGATCCACCTACCTTCGTCTCCCAAAGTGCTGAGATTACAGGTGTGAGCCACTGCATCTGGCCAGAAACCATTTCAAGTCCTCAGCTGTGTGTGCCTTCATTTACGACTCCCTTCTTTTGCCTTCTTGAAGTCACACTCAGTGTCTACAAGAGCAGTGGAGACAGCTGCAGATCTGTTTCGATCTGGTGAGCAATTCCATGAAATGAACACAAAGCCCAGACACAGAGAGCATAGCATTAACACCGGAAAGCTGGCCGGGTACAGTAGCTCACACCGTAATCCCGGTACTTTGGGAGGCTGAAGCAGGTGGATCGCCGGAGGTCAGGAGTTCAAGACCAGCCTGACCAACATGGTGAAATCCCATCTCTACTCAAAATACAAACCCTAGACAGGCGAGGTGGTGCATGCCTGTAGTTCCAGCTACTTGGGAGGCTGAGGCTCCAGTGAGACAAGATCGCTCCACTGTGCTTCAGCCTGAGCAACAGAGTGAGACTGTCTCAAAAACACACACACACACACAAAAGCCAAAATAAAAATAAGCCTCCCATCCATGGTATTTAGATCCTCCTCTGATAAAGAAAACACGCAGTGTGTTAGCTAATATCTTTTATTGTCAGACCTTCTCTGAGCCAACAGTTTTGTAGAGTTGTACATGTAGGAACAAGGCAAACTGTTCTGTGGGTAGACATAGTTGGCCCAATTCTTTAAAACTTCTCCATATAAAAATAAAAGTCCAAGACCAGATTATTTTTCTTCTGGTCATAAATGCTGATTTATTTACAGGTGCCTTGTTCAGACCACCATTATAAACTTGGGATAAAATATGCATATATCTTATTAAAGCCTCTGCATTAACATCAGGGTCCTTTAAAGACTCACTCAAGTGTTAAGACCTTTCAGGAATGTGGCGTCTCTCCCCCAGAGTCAACGTGGTTATATCTGTGATCTATCCAGACTGATACAAGTGACATTTTCTTTTTAAGTTAAATCTTTTAGACATGAAAGACTCCAAAATGACTTCATTCTTGTTCTAAAACCAGCACGGAAGCCAGATGTGGAAGAGGGTTTATAAATACAGTTATCTTGTAGGCTGCATATCTGTTTATAATACAGCAGACACAGATAGCACTTTGTTACATGTAAAACAAAATGGACTCAACACATGTTTTTCGAAATACAGCAAAGACAGGAAAATCCAGGATTCCGGTTTGTTAATAAAACCACCTTATAAAGTAACAATCGAGACTATAGCTCTGCACTATGAAAATATACAGACTGTGAATACCATTGCACATCCTTTTTCCCTTTGCTTTTTAATGCTCATGAAACCATGATTAAAATGTTGCGTTTATGAACACGCATGAACAGGCAAGCATGTACACTTAAAAAATGAAACAAAGAAAAAAGTTGATCCATGTCATTCCATGAGGAAGGCTGCCCGCAGCACTCCAGCTCAAACCCACTGTCCCCTTGAGCCCACTATCCCCTCCCCACTCCCTCACCTTCCCTCAGATTCAGGGAAATCAGGCTGGGAGGTTAGTGCATCATTGATAGGGAATGCCCCTCCTTCCACGCTCTGTCAGTCTCCCGGAGAAGGCGGGAAAGGCAGTTCCCTTCAGTAGCACAGTTAGGGTCAATTAGTGTTGGTTCCACAAGTTAAGGCACTTCCGGCTGCTTTGGTGGCAGCGTGGTTCCTCCCCTCCTTTTTTAAGGCATGTATTCTCTAAGAGTAGTAAAGCTTTGGAAATTGTGCAGTCGGTTAAAGTTGACAGCTTAATATAGGATATCGTTGAAATCGGCAAGGCGAAAGGACCCTCAGAGACACCTCCCTCCGACAGGAAGCTTCCAGAAAGCCTAGGCAGCTCTGTTTCGGCTGGGCATGGCACACTGGAGACGGCTGAGGCCAGAGGGCATGCGGCAGTGCATGCAGGTAGCAAAGACAGGTGGGCTCTGTGCCGCCTTCACCTGGAGCTGCCCTGGCTGCTGGCGGAGCGCGTGGTGCTGTAGCGCTTCTTCACGATCATGCTGATGTAGGCTTTCATGAGCTTGGCCACATCCACCACCTGCCCGGGGGAAGGAGAACCAACACAAGATCATGAGTCTCCCCCAGGTCAAAGGCCCCATCTAATAACCAGACATTCTCCGGGCATCCTCCCATAGCTTTCCGGGCTAATCCACGGCTCTCATTTTACAGGAAGACAGAAGCTTAACTGCTTTCACCTTCCTCATCAGGGAGAAGTGGAATCTCAACTTTTCCAAATAGAATGTGCACCACCTGGTGGTTCTTTCACACAAACAATTGTGCCAAGTTGTTTGTGCACCACCTGGTGTTCTTTCACACAATCAAGTGTGCCAACTCGGCTTGATGTGAATTGTCAGATTTTGCACTTTAAAACACAGAACTACCCAAGGAAGTGACTCAGTGTCAACAGTGCTAAGATTACTATCCCAGCTTAAAATAAGTGGGAAATGACAGAGTCCACAATTACAGCCTTTGAAGATGGGATCATCTCATTCTAGTCAACTCCTTAAAATGCAGCTGAAGAAACAGAACTGAGGCCCTCGGGGCTGGAAGGGCAGCCAGCTCCCGAGACAGACGCCAGGCCCACTTCTGCTCCAGACCAGCCACCTCCTCCAGCTGGGATCTCCATTAGCTCCTTCCCATGATGTCCCTGTCACTGACACCCTTCTCACAGCGGCCTGGACCCCTGTGAAGGTATCGTAACTGGCTTCCATTTCCCTGCTTGCTCTCTTCCATTCCAGTCCCACCCCAGAGATCACTGTTTGGAAGTTCACTGTTTGGAAATTCACTGTTGTTATGCCATGCACAACTAAAGATCCCACAGTGGTTCCTGGTTGTCTACTGGATCTCACCAAATCCTGCAGCCTGGCACCTGGCACCCTTGAGTCAAGGGCTCCCCGCCCTCTTCCCTCTCACTGCATGTCTCCCCATCAGCCTAGGGAACCTACGATGCCACATCCTCCCAAAACCTGGAACGCCCTCCTCAGCGCCTCTCCATTCCAAACCAGGCAGCAGGCTATTCCTCTCCACTCACCTCGCTGGCTTGCTGTTTCCTTTGTGGAAGCCTCAAAAGCTTCTTGTTTTATTGTATTTTTTAAACCTTGAAACTGGTAGCACATATATTTAGAGGTCTTTTAGTGTGTGTGGTTTCACAATAATTAGCTGGGCCAGGCACGGTGGCTCACGCCTGTAATCTCAGCATTTTGGAAGACCAACGTGGGCAGATCACCTGAGGTCGGGAGTTCAAGACCAGCCTGACCAACATGGAGAAACCCATCTTTTCTAAAAATACAAAATTACAGGCACGCGCCA
Organism: Callithrix jacchus; assembly: GCF_049354715.1. Taxonomy (NCBI): domain Eukaryota; kingdom Metazoa; phylum Chordata; class Mammalia; order Primates; family Cebidae; genus Callithrix; species Callithrix jacchus. The sequence continues at coordinate 188,445,701 of NC_133503.1, read as the reverse complement.
CCATGCCCGGCTAATCCTAGCTACCTGGGAGGCTGAGGCAGGAGAACTGCTTGAACCCGGGAGGTTGAGGTCGAGGCTGTGGTGAGCTGAGATTCTGCCACTGCATTGCAGCCTGGGCAACAGGAAAGAAACTCCATCTCAGGGAAGGAAAAAAAAAATGAGCTGCATCCAGGAAGGCCATGTTCCCAGTTCCCTCCGGGTCTGCAGAGGCCACCAGAGCTGAGTCTCACAGCTGTGACACTGACATGTAATCATTAACTCATTTTCAAAGCTTTTGTTGCAAATGATATGCTTTTTCATGGACAGCTGTGTCATTTCCCTTTCTCCTCCTCTCCTCCAAGGGTAAGACTCCCTGTCACAATGGAACCAAATTCCTCTGATGCAAAAGTATACAGAAGAAATATGGGGTTCTCAGATATTGGCCTGCAACGGATCGGCAGCTGGAAAGGGACCGTCACACTGTATTTTCATGTTTTAAAGAAAAATATTCAAAGAAAATGACCTGGTCAAAGACACGAGGAAATGGGGTCCCGCTTTTCTGTTTCATCAAGACCACGAAGAAAAGGATGAACCTGCTTTGCCTCTTACCTCACTGGTTTCAAAGAGCAGTTCCCTTTCATCGACCACGATCTTGTATGTATTCGCCAGGGGTGCACCAAAAGAGAGGATGTGTTCATACTGGAAGACTTCCAGGGGTCTTCCCTCCCCACGCTTGTAGACAGAGACGGCGTCCGCGCTGACACCCAACCAGAGTTCCTGTGGGAAGCCGCCTTCCTTGCACTGGTGGGCAAGAGAGTTGACAGAAGAGTTAAGTCACGAAGTGGTTGGCAACAGAAGGCGTCTACACCATAAGACAGGCATTGAGTCAAGTCCTCGGCACAGACAGATGATGAAATATGTTCGATGTGCATGCATGCGTGGAGGGGCCTGAAATGTGAGAAACGGTGCCTCTCCGGCTATCTTGATTGATTTCTAACTAGTTAATCTCATGCACTGGGGAACACCTCACTAACTGGCAGAGTCTACCATCTTGCTTTGACTCTCAACTACTCGGTATTATTGTACTAGCCGTTTGGATTAGCTGCGGGGAAGTGGCCTGGTAATGGATGCGCTGGCCGAGGGACTCAAGAACACTCCCCTGAAACCCAAGGCAAGTCTACTCTCTTATTCATATTTCCAGTTCTGCCTCCAAGCCTTTATGGGGATCATTAGTCTTCAAATACAAAATCTAAGATCACAGAGGAAAATTCTCCAAATCACTCATGCTGAGCAGTTCTGGCTCCTCTTCACAAGGAGCAGCAACGGCCTTTCATATGCAGAGTGGGGACAGGGACTTTACTGGTTTAACTATAGCCTTTCCTGTACAGATCGGCAGAAGAAAATAGAGCCCATATGTAGGGGCTAATAACACAGGGCTGATCCAAATCCAGACAAGCAGGAGGGATATAAATTGGGAACACTGAAAAGAGTGCCTGGTTTGTATCCCTAATAATCAGCCATTCTCTGTGAAAAGCTTTCTATGCTTAATCCACAGCTCATATTTTGCAGGAATCCAAATGTTTAACTGTTATTACCTGCTCCTTGTCAGAGAGAAGTGGAATCATGGCTTTGTACACAGCACCTGATTTTTTTTTTTTTGAGACGGAGTTTCGCTCCTGTTACCAAAGCTGGAGTGCAATGGCGCGATCTCGGCTCACCGCATCCTCCGCCTCCTGGGTTCAGGCAATTCTCCTGCCTCAGCCTCCTGAGTAGCTGGGATTACAGGCACGCGCCACCATGCCTAGCTGAGTTTTTGTATTTTTAGTAGAGACAGGGTTTCACCATGTTGACCAGGATGGTCTCGATCTCTTGACCTCGTGATCCACCCACCTCAGCCTTCCAAAGTGCTGGGATTACAGGCTTGAGCCACCGCGCCCGGCCTACACCTGATTTTTTTATACATAAAACCAAATATAATTGAACCAGCCAACCAAACCAAAAACATCACCCAATGAAAAGCCATTAATGGATCCTACAACCTGTAATCAATATTTACAGATTTTTATAGAGCCTCAACATAAAGTCATCAGATAACATGCTGAATTACTATGATAATTAAAAAAAAAAAAAAAAAGGAAGCGAATGTAGACCAGGAGCTGGCAAACTGATCTATTAAGGGTGACATAGTAAATATTTTGACTCTGTGGATCACATGGTCTCTGTTGCATCTAAACTCTGCACAAAAACAGCCAGAGAATGTATCTAAAGGAATGAGTTTGGCTGTGAACCAATAAAACTTTATTTAGAAAAAAGGAGGCAAGCAAGATCTGACCCACAGTCCACACTTGCCAAACTCTCATCAAGACCATTAGCAAGACTGCTTTTCAGTAAGTGGTCTACTTAAAAAAAAAACAAAACAGTACTAGGTTGATGCTAATGGCTAAATTCCATTATGAAATAGACATTCTTCCCTTTAAACAGATGGCTGTAAGGAAAAAACAAAAAGTAAAATGCAAGTATATCCAAAGTTTCTAATTTGCATATATACCTATACATTTTTTTAATGTAGATTTTTATCAGCTTTTAAAAAAATTAGACCTATTGCTTCCCTAAGGGAGGGCAGTAGAATAGATGACGTCTTAATTTTGCGTTCATTCCTAATATCACAGATGCATTTACTATAAAGGAGGAAACTGGGGAGAAGAGAGGTGTTCGTGGTACAATTTGGAGGGCTCTAGCAAAGGAGGCTGAGAGCAAACTGCTCCATCTTGTCTTCTCTCCACATGAGCTTGGCTGTGATCCATGTTCTCAGGTGCTGGCGCCCTGCCCGCCCCAACACACGGCAGCCGGTTCTCACCTCCACATCAAACAGCGTCGACCCATAGCCAGGCCACTCCTTGATCAAGGACATGTACTTGGCCATGGCCTGTTCCTGGTTCATTCCCTGAAATTTCTTCCACTTGTCGATGATGCTGGCTCGAGCAGACGAGACTTCTTCCTTAATCCACATGTCCAGCATCTGCTCCTCCTCGACCTTCTGCCGGACCATGGACCCCGTCCGGAAGCTCCGCCTCAGGGTCCCCTCCAGGAAGCTCGTCCGCCTCTTCTCCAGCCGCTCGCAAGGGGTGAAGGTTTTGGTGGACTGGCTGATGCGGGCCTTGAGTCTCTGTAGGGAATAAACCTCTTCGAGGGGTGGGATGGCAGCATGCAGAGTATAATTCCCCTGCAGATACTGGAGTCGCAGGGCAGCAAGAACCTGGAGGTTTTCTTCCGGGGCTGGATGGTGGCCGTGGATAACCGCCTCATGGGCCTGAAAGGGGAGAGTCCTTCTGGTCAAGGCACTGCCGTGCCACGGATGCCCACCGGGCTGGCTCCCTCACTTCATCAGGGTTTCTCCCAAACTCACCTTCCCTGACTGCCCTGGTTAAAACTGCACCCTCACCACACCTCACTGCTTTAAATTTAACTTTCTCCCTAGCACAGATACCGTCTAACACACGTCATATATTTTATTTTTACAGTCTCTCTCCTGTCAACTATAAGTTTCTGGCACAGAGATTTAAATGAAATGTGTAGCAGGTTTCATTCCACAAATGAATGAAAGAGCAGCTGGCCTTGTCTTTGCTGAGAAATCTACAGGTGTGCCTCATTTCTAAGGAGTGCCAGTTAACTTACAAGGCTAAGTATTAACAGGCTTCACCCTTGCTCACCGGCAAAGAAATCTGTTTCTAATTATTCCTTTTACCTGTTCAAACATAAATGCAAATTCCACACTGTCTTTTGGCACATTGTCTGTGTCCAGGAAGCAGTAAAGTTTGAAGTAGAATTTCCATGGCAGGTCCCCCCCATCAGATGTGGCAGCCAGCCTACAAAGAGGAATCGAGAGACTCAGAAAATGAACAAGAGGGGCCTCTGGTGACCCGCAGGGAGCTGACTTTCTATGTTGTATTCTAAGGACACAGACATTCTGTCCAGGCCCAGATAACAGTGGATAGAGAAGCGGAGAGAGGAATAAACAGAATGAAAAACATACTTTCATCCTGATTTTGCTTTAAGAAAACCAAGAGGCAGCCTCTGGTTAAACCAGCTAACACGTGTTTTCTGAGAGCCGCAGTAGAGTTAGTACTAGTTAAGCACTATGCTGAGTCCACAGGAAGAAAAGAAACAAAAGCCTATTTCTTTACTACCTTTACCAAGCCTCAAATAAATTCAAAGAATAGTTATAAAAATTGATGTGAATATTCTTGTATGAGGACTGTGTTTATACTAAGCAGGAATACCTTCCATGCCATTTAGAGGATGCAAAGTCACAGATCAAATATCATAGGTCTATAGGCTCACACCTGTAATCTCAGCACTTTGTGAGGCTGAGGCAGGCGGATTACCTGAGGTCAGGAGTTCACGTCCAGACTGGCCAATGTCAAGAAACTCCATCTCTACTAAAAATACAAAAATTAGCTGGGCATGGTGGTGGGTGCCTGTAATCCCAGCTACTCGGGAGACTGAGGCAGGAGAATCGCTTGAACCCAGGAGGCAGAGGTTGCAGTGAGCTGAGATTGTGCCACTGTACTTCAGCCTGGCGATGGAGCAAGACTCCGTCTCAAAAAACAAACATGGTCCATTTTGTAGTATAGATATAAAACATAGTTTAAAGAGTTTGTAAGTTGGTTTGAGTCAGTCTGCCCAATTTCAGAGCTAATGACAACTGGAAACCTAAAAAATCAAGAAATTCCCAGACGAGTCCAACATGGTACTGAGAGAAGGAATGGGGTAAAAGACCACTGACAAATTAAATCACATAAGATCATGGCTTTAGCTGGGAATCGAGAAAAACAGCTAGCGGAGGTGCAAAGTTAAAGAGGCCTCAATGCAGGTAAAACAAAACTACAGTACATCGTGAAGCCAGAATGGACTGGAAGCTCAAACCTTCAGCCCTGCTCTGAATCCTCTTATTTGCTCTTCTGATACAGTAGGGAGAAGAAACTTACTTTTCAAACTTTGCTAAGACATCAGCTACAACGGTTCGACTTTCAATGGCTTTGTCGACGTGGCCATTGTATTCAAATAAGGCAAACATGTTCCTGCTGTCCTCCATGGCGAGGCCTCGGATCAGCTTCTCCACCACCTGGAAGACACATCAGAGGAACTTCAGCTCCACAGGCTGCAGCTGCAACACGTGTCCCAGAATGTGCCGTCACCTGATCCCACAGGGAGCTGCTGGCACAAGGGTGTCTCCAAGCAGCTTCCTAAAAAATGTCACCCGTGAGGTTATCCCAGAAATTCCAAAGTACGATTTTCCCTTGTTCTCTTGAAATTAGGTTTATCTCTTTCCTGTCAAAACGAACTCAGAGTATCATGCCCAACAATAGAAGCAGATGGACCAGGTGCAGTGGCCCACACCTGTAATGCCAGAACTTTGGGATGCTGAGGCGGGTGGATCATGAGGTCAGGTGATTGAGACCATCCTCGCTAACATGGTGAAACCCGTCTCTACTAAAAATATACAAAATTAGCTGGGCATACTGGCATGTGCCTGTAATCCCCGCTACTTGGGAGGCTGAGGCAGAAGAACTGCTTGAACCTGGGAGGTGGAGGTTGCAGTGAGCCGAGATCACACCACTGCACTCCAGCATGGCCAACAGAGCAAGACTCGGTCAAAAAAAAAAAAGAGGCCGATGCAGGGCTGATTTCTTGCAAACCTATGTTAACAGGAAACGTGGGTGAAAAGCTGAAGTCCTGTTAATTAGCTGATAAATTTTATCAATTCCAAGGAACAACTAAGACTCCAGATGATGATTTTTTCTGCACAGGAAGCCTTGGTTGGGGGGAGGTTGGGGGTGGTTACGGCACTATCTTTTTGTCCAATTGGTTTTATAATAGTAAGTTCAAACTTAGAAAATGTGGCCGGGGGCGGTGGTTCATGCCTGTAATTCCAGCACTTTGGGAGGCCAAGGTGGGTGGATCACCTGAGGTCAGGAGTTTGAGACCAGCCTGGCCAACATGGTAAAACCCCATCTTAAAAAAAAGAAAATGTGTTCATCTGCCATTCATCTAGCTAACCATGTGACAAACACCCTGCAGAAGCACTACAGTAAACCCCCATCAAAGCGGGTGGACCTGAGCCAGGTCTGCAGCGCTGCTAGACACGCAGCTGCTTCTCAGATTAGCAAGATTATGACTCAGGTACTTTATCTCTGTTTCCACTCATCTTAATATGTTTTTATCTCTATTGACGTGGTTGTTTGTGGGTTACATGCATTTCCTTAGTACCGAGCAGCTGTACTAAGCAAATTGCAACTGTGCAGGGCAGCGGTTCTAACACCGCACCGCGTTCCTGACCCAGGTGTGTCTGCAGCAACGCATCTAATGGAACAAGCAGCAGCCGCCTCTCCTCACCTCCCCAGCGGTGGTGTGGGAATTGATGGTGATCTTGCAGGAGCCGCCTCCATGGCAATAGACCGTGGATGTCATCTCCTGTCTATGGATCAGAGCTTCGATTTCATCTCGCGAAGGCACAAACTCTCTGCATTTGGTTTTCTTAAGAGATTCGTAAGTGAAGAGAGCGTATTTTTCCATCTCGGTTCCTGGAAACTGTTCCCGTACCCTAGGAGACAAACATTAACTTAATTTTTAGACTGAAGAGGGCTGGCTGCTGGGAACTGGGCTGTGGCAGGTTCTGAGACCAAAGCGGTGAATGGTCCCCAATGGTGAATGGAGCAAGCACCGGTGACTTCCTGGCAAGGGCCTGCTTCATTCTGTGCAGTTCAACTTAAATACAAAAAAAACCCTACAAGAGCGAATGTCTCACTGGAAGCAGTTGTGCTGCCAGCTCACCTCTGCAGCATTGTTAATACTTGAAGAATCATGCCTCATATTATATAAAAATTCTTGGCTGGTGGCCGTAGCTCACGCCTGTAATACCAGCACTTTGGGAGGCCGAGGTGGGTGGATCACATGAGGTCAGGAGTTGGAGACCAGCCTGGCCAACACGGTGAAGCCCTGTCTCTACTGAAAATACAAAAAGTTAGCCAGGCACAGTGATGGGTGCCTGTAATCTCAGCTACTTGGCAGGCTAATGCAGGAGAATCTCTTGAACCCAGGAGGCAGAGGTTGCAGTGAGCCGAGATCGTGCCGTTGTACTCTAGCCTGAGCAACAAGAGCGAAACTCTGTCTCAAAAAAAAAGGAAAGAAAAGAAACTTCTTTTTCCATAGCTAATCAAAATCCCAATCAGATGGTTTCTACCTCTGATCTGGAACAAATATCCAAGTTGGTATTTTTTTAATGTACAGTAGTGGTAAAGTGATCCAACGTCCTACACATGAGGACACTACACGAAAAGTGACATGGTCCCTGAAATAACCTTGTGTGGCTTAAAGAGAAAAAGGATGGCTGCATTCTGTAAGCTTGCTCAGGCAACTCACAAGTCTGACCGGGAGGTCCCTGCCCTACTGGAGGTATCTTCTGTTCAAGAGCCTCCTTATCAGAACCAGGACCCAGTGCCCCAGCTGCTGGGCAGCTCTGTCCAGCTCACCTACCGTGCCCACGTGCTTTACCTTTTCAGATGGAACTTGAGATATTTGAGAATCCCTCGGCTTGGCAGGAAGGTGCAGCTCAGGCACGTCAGGATCTGCCAGCTGTACAGGTTGCCCACACTGCCGGGGTGGGGCACTTTGTTGGTCTGTTTGATGAGCTGGCAGTACAGCTCATCCCGCAGAGGTCGCAGGTCATGCCCTGTCTGCAGGATGCCCTGGATTATTGGAATAGGGTCAGACATGGACTCCAGCTGCTGCAGGGAATTGAATATCTTGATGGCTTCATCCTGAAGGGTGGTATAGCCTTTGTCTTTGAGCACTAGGACAAGCAAAACAAACACAGAAGTCACCTTCTGAGGGGTTCAGAAAAGGGCATGGGCATAATCGGAGTAGTCAAGACAAAGGAATAAATGAAGTGCAATGCCCATGACATTCCCTGTACACCTTCATCAGCAGAAGACAGATCTAAAAGCACAGAGGCGGGTAACTTAACACTGCTTTGTTATCTAATTGAACTTCTTACTATATACAATGCTAACTTAAAAGGTAATCTGTTGCCAGACAAAATCCTTTTTTGGAATGCAAAATTACTCAGGATCTGGTTGTCTGGCCACTCTGGGCCAGGTGCAATGGCTCACACCTGTCATCTCAGCACTTTGGGAGGCTGAGGTGGGTAGATCACTTGAGGCCAGAAGTTCAAGACCAGCCTGGGCAATATGGCAAAACCCTGTCTCTCTTAAAAATACAAAAATTAGCTGGATATGGTGGCACACACCTATAATGCTAGCCACTTGGGAGGCTGAGGCATGAGAATGACCTGAACCTGGGAGGCAGAGGTTGCAGTGAGCCGAGGTTATGCCACTGCACCCTAGCCTGGGTGACAGAGTAAGACTGTCTCAAAAAAGAAAAAGGGCTACTCTCAGTTCATGGGGAGAGAGCCGGCATTTTCTGACTTCCTTAAATCTTTTTACTACAGCAATCAATCTTAGCATTACAACCACAATCTAGAAGTCTGGCTTCAGTAATGAATCTAAGTATATTTCATCTTTTCATTCCAATTCACGATGAATAAGAGTCTCTTTGAGCTTAAAACAAATGCTACTGTGTTAAGCCAAAAAGAGTTAACAGGGCAAGTGGAATCACGGTCTCTGAGGACCTGGGGTAGAAGTCAGGACTTACAGTTGAGATTTATGTCCCCGTAAGGAAGGGGTAGGAGTGGCGAGTGCAAGGGGTGGTGAGTGTATCGAAGGATGGGGTTCCGCTTGTAAATCTGTTCCACCACGTCTGAGTTCAGGCAGTTCTCCTAGAAAAGAAAGCAAGCAAGCTTACTGTAAGAAACCTGTACCTGAAGTAACAAGAGCAACTGTATTTTCCTACACATAAATATTTTTCAAGAGTTTCAAATGTCCGTAAACCTAGCGGGGCAAAATGGTAGAAATCCAGTGTTAGGTGGTTTCACACACGAAGATACCCATCGTCTGTGTTTGAAGACAAGCCACAAAAATTCATTCTTACCGCTCATTCTCTTAGTGTCTCAGGCGTACTTCCCCATGTGATTTTAAATTTTCTCCCCTGGAGATTACATACACTTAAATTTAATCTAGGCTGGGCATGGTGGCTCACATCTATGCATTTTGAGAGGCCAACGTGGGAGGATCACTTGGGCCCAGGAATTTGAGACCAGCCTGGGCAACATAGTGAGGCCCTGTCTCTACAAAAAATAGAAGAGTGAAATAAAAAAATTTATCTGAACTTCTGTTATTGATTTAGCCATCAGTAGCCAAATGAGATTATTTTTATCTATAGTTTTTTTTTTTTTTTTTTTTTTTGATATTGGAGTGCAGTGGTGCAATCTCTGCTCACTGCAACTTCTGCCTCCTGGGTTCAAGCAATTCTCCTGCCTCAGCCTCCTGAGTAGCTGGGACTATAGTCACCCGCCACCATGCCTGGCTAATTTTTTTTTTTTTTTAATTCAGCAGAGACGGGGTTTTACTGTTGGCCAAGCTGTTCTTGAACTCCTGACCTGGTGGTCTGCCTGCCTCAGCCTCCCACAGTGCTGGGATTACAGGTGTGAGCCTGTACCTGGCCTGTAGTTTGTTTTATAAACACATTTTGCTAGTTCTTTAATTGATGTTTTCTATTCTCTCTACACCTGAAAACTACAGACGTTAATATATTCTTGGGGAGACCGTCCTTCCACGTGCCTGCCCACCCTTCCACCCTTGAAATGTAAAAGAGTCTCTCTCTACAGAATTTCATCACCATGTACTTATGCTCCTAAAATGTTCATCTGGGATATGAAAAAACCAGTTACTTTTAGAACCTTAAATCAACAGAAAAGTTGGAGGAGAGGGAATGAATCATTCTATTATGGGAATTTCATTTCCACTATAAAACTTTTTCAATAACACCCAATTAAAGGCCAAAAATAAATGGTTTTAATTACTTCAATAATTTATATGGACTGGTTTAGAGTCACTTATTTCTTAAGAAGCATGGCTTCATATTCGAAAACTCATACTTACATGTTCTTTCTTTGAGACAGAATTTCGCTCTTGTTGCCCAGGCTGGAGTGCAATGGTGTGATCTCAGCTCACTGCAACTTCTGCCTTCTGGCTTCAAGCAATTCTCCTGCCTCAGCCTCTGGAGTAGCTGGGATTACAGGCACCTGCCACCACACCCAGCTAACTTTTGTATTTTTAGTAGAGATGCATTTCCACCATGTTGGCCAGGCTGGTCTCGAACTCTTGACCTCAGGTGAGCCACCTGCCTTGGCTGGGCACAGTGGTGAGTGCCCGTAATCCCAGCTACTCAGGAGGCTGAGGTAGGAAAATTGCTTGAACCTGGGAGGCAGAGGTTTCAGTGAGCTGAGATCGCACCACTGCACTCTAGCCTGGGTGATAAGCAAGACTCCGTCTCAAAAAAAAAAAAACACCAAAACAATAAAAGCCAACTGGTTTGTTGGAATCTGGTTCCAAATACTCAGAGGACGTTATCACTTTGGTATCAGGAGGCCAGTTTGATTTTCATGAAAAATTATCCACCAATGACGAATTAGATCCTCTCCACCTCCACAAAAGCTGAGTTTCCTCTTGGATCTGGTTAGCTAATTTCCTTTGACATCCATCAGTAAAATACCTGCCTCACCATCCTTCTAGCATCTTCTCTGTCACAGCCCCAGCTCTGTCCCTTGCCCTGGGAATCTACCTGCAGGACTGCATGGAGGGCCAGCAGTCTCCCTCGACTTGTTCTGCACCTGGGACTGCCCAGCTACATGCAATGCAACCAGAACACCCCCCAGTCTTCGTTCCATTTCTGGCAAGTGAGAGTAATAATCCCCACCCAGGGCTGCCATGCAAACACTCATTCCCTCATCTCACATACATTTCCTGAGCCACCACACTTACTTATAAACAGGAATTCACAATTTAACATGCTCAGTGTTAATATAGAGACTCAGGAGCTTCTGGGACTTTGCAAGTGCCTGAGGGATGCCAAGTGTTCTAGACCACTCTGGGCTCCTTGGGAATTCACTTGTGTGGTCTGGAAACTGGACAGTGACAGAGGAACTAGTGGGTCACTCCTAGAAGGTCCCCAACTGAGGCTGAGGTGGAACCTGAGGCAAGGCAGGTGTTCCCCCATGCAGGTCACCACATCCCCGTGAGCAAGGAGCCCCAGGTGCAAGCTGCAGACCATGCCCTCCTGCTCACAGAGCCCAACAGGTGGGATCGGGCGCCTCAGCAACAACATCTAACTTCCCTAGGGACAAAACATTTTTCACATAAAATTTCCCATTTAGATTCCTGAAAGCAGGGTCCTCAAACACAAACTTAACCAAGCGCTAGCTTTTTGGTTTTTTTAAGATGGACTCTCATTCTGTCACCCAGGCTGGGTTGCAATGGCATGATCTCGGCTCACTGCAACTTCAGCCTCCCAGGTTCAAGCAAGTCTCCTGCCTCAGCCTCCTGAGTAGCTGGGATTACAGGCATGTGCCGTCATGCCTGGCTGATTTTTGTGTTTTTAGTTGGTCCCAGCCTCCCAAAGTGCTGGGACTATAGGCATGAGCCACCATGCCCGGCCTATATCTTAATTTTTATATTTTTATTTACTTATTTAAACTTTCCTTGTTAACAACCAAGACACACACATTAGCCTAGACCTGCACAGGGTCAGTGTCACCTGTCACTGCCTTCCATATCTACTCGTCCTAGTGGGAGGTCTGCAGAGACAAAAACGGGAATGGAGCTGGCAGCTTGTACGACGATAATACCTTCTTATGAACACCTCCTGAAGAAGCTGCCTCAGGCTATTTATAGTTAACTTTTTAAAAATATGTAAGTAGAAGGAACACCACGCTGGGTTAATTTTTGTATTTTTAGTAAAGATGGGGTTTGACCATATTGGCCAGGCTGGCCTCACACTCCTGACCCCAAGTGATCCACCTGCCTCGGCCTCCCAAAGTGCTGGAATTACAGGCATGAGCCACTATGCTGGCCAACAGAGCACTAATTTCGATTCCAGAGTAAACGCTGAGCTTCACTAATGCTGAGGTCTTGGTGCTCTAAGGGTGGAGTCTGAGCTGTCATCACCCACCCTTGATGGGCTGGGCTTGTCTTACCTTGATGTCCTGAATCAGCTGCTGGGTGGGGGTGTCGATCGGGGCCTTGGTGTCCGTCACGTTTTGAATGGCACTGGACCACCGCGTGGCCTCATTGAGCAGCTTGGTGTAGAGCCGGTAACAGTGCTTGCGCCCGTACACGGTGACGTTCCAGTAGCCTGCAAGGGCAGGGGACAAAGCACACGCATGTCAGTGCCAACCTCAGGGACTGAAGCGATGCCTGTGTCCTCTCTGACCTTAGTCCCTTTAATTATTCAATTCAATAAACTCTAGCTGAATTCCTCCAGGTGTCCTGCCCCACGCTAGGTATCCAGTAATGAAGAAAAGACAGTGTCTCTTGCACAGTGGCATTTACAGCTGACCGGGGAGACGAACATTAGAACAATAAGCCCATCATTAAGTATATAAAGATACATGGTAACTGGCTCTGGAAGGGAAAAGGGTAAGGTAACATCTCTTTCTGGGCCTTGAAACAGGAGTGAAAACTCCCTCCGATTTCTGACTTTCCTTCTTACTTCCTGTTTCTTTCTTTTCCTTCCTTAGCCTCTCCCTTTGGAAGACAGCGCTTGTGCCTGGCAGAGTGTGAGTTCAGAGGCAAGCTGCCTGAACCATCACCCAAACCTGATGCAAAGAAAACGACTCCGTTAAACAGAAGCACAAAATCGCAACCAGCAACAAAAATCAAAACAAGCCATCTTCTGGAAACACTTTTATAATACAAAAAAAATGAAAAGAAACCCTCTAAGCTACATGTGCTGTGCTACTAGGCTAAGTTCACGGACAGGATTTATCTTTTACAGGGTGCATAGGAAACTCGTCATACTCTGACGGAAAGCAGCCTGGCCCACATGGCAAAACTCCATCAAAAAGTACAAAAATTAGCTGGGTGTGATGGTGCATGCCTGTAGTCCCAGCTACTCCTCAGGAGGCTGAGGTGGAAGGATCGCTTGAACCCTGGAAGTCAAGGCTGTAGTGAACTCCAGCCTGGGCAAAGGTGTGAGACCTTGTCTCAAGAATAAATTTAAAATAAAAGGATGAAAACAGAGTATATAAAAACAAAGCTTCCTACACGATGCCCTGCATCTGTTGATGTGTTCTTGTCCTTGCGAGAGTCCATGAATCAAGACCTCTATTATGGCTTAAACACTAAGTGGTCATAACCCCAGACAGGCTCAGAAGATAAACCAAGAAGACCACGTCTTTGAGGGGAAATAAAGTACACACTTGGAAGGAATCTTATTCCTTTGCCTGGAGCAAGCCCAGACTTTAAGATGTGATGCTCAGGGTTTGGGCCCAGCCAGTCACAAGCAGCCAGCCTGGTTACCTGTCTCCTTGAATATCTTCTCGTCCGGGGGGACGACGGAGCAGAGGCTGTTGAGGACCAGGGTTCCCAGTTTCAGCGCATTCTTCTCTGAGCTCTTGTAGTAATCCAGGGAATTGTGGGTGAGTACAAACCACCTTTTCTTCAGTTTCAGTGAGGACATCTTTGGACTGTTCTTCACCTCTTTGTGCAACCATCCTGGAAAAAAAGATTCAAGTGTAAATTAAAATCTATGAGGGGAAACCCCAAATATCACACAATCATCTGCATAATGCTACCAGATAGGTGGGGTTTCTACCTATTTGGCAGAAAAAGACCACGATCACCCCAACCTGATGTGAATATAACAACTACATGGGGAAAAAAAAACCCACAAAATAACGACTAGCAACAAAAATCAAAACATGATCCTCTGGAAACGCTTTTATAATACCACAAGTTAAAACTCATTTAACAAATCTCCAACAGTCCAAAGGACTGGGAAAGGCAGCTCAAAATGGAAATGCTGCAGATGTCTATATGCAAATAGAAATGGGAGTGTGAAAGAGACGAGAAGCAGGAGAGGCAGTCACCTCTCACGATGAATTCCTGGCCCTCCACTCTGGTGTCGCCTTTAGACCGCTGCAGCAAGGTAATCCAGTGGTGCATCTCCTCCGGTGTGTCAGCGTTGCAGTGCAGCACCCGGTTGGCCGTGATGATGACAAATGAGTTGGGCCTGAGGGACAAGGTGAGAAGGAAACAAAACCGTCAGCATCACCTCTGTGTGAACCAGGACTCAATGCCTTCTTCCTGGCGTTGGGTCACGGGATATACACGGCTAGACTATTTTTGTTTTTATGAAGGCAACCCTTGCTCATTTCTGCAGAATTTCTTTTACGCATCATTAACCTTTAAATTTGGAGCAACACATTCATTCTGAAGGTCCTGGAAGGGAAAACATTTCTTGATGCAAAACTTTCCAGATGAAACTCAGTTCCGGGAAGGCTAAATAAGGTGACTATGAGGGAAAATTTTTTTTTGATGCCTCTCCAAAGTCAATTTCTTCCTGCCATGGGTAATATTTCTGTGGGTTGGTAATGAAATGTCAGACACCAGCACTAAAAGAGGATCAGTAAATAGCTGCAGGTGGAGCATCTTAAACACTTGATTATGCTTTGTAAGAAAAGCCTCCGGGGTCTGTGTTTTCAAAGTCATCTGACAAGGGCGCACTTCCCAGTCTTAGATAACGTGATAATGGAAATTTACTTTCTCCCTCACCTCTTTTTGTCTGGAAATGCCCTGAACCTCTCTCATAGGCCCTTGCTAATATTAATACTAACTCCTCTATCTAACGGCTTAAGCGAGTGAACACGAACTATTTCTTGCAAGTCTTCAAATGTTCACTGTAGTTAGGTGACACAAAGTTCAAGAAAAAGAAAAGTAATGGCCAGGCACAGTGGCTCATGCCTGTAATCCCAGCACTCGGGAGGCCGAGGTGGGCAGATCACCTGAGGTCAGGAGTTTGAGATCAGCCTGACCAACATGGAGAATCCCCGTCACTACTAAAAATACGAAATTAGCCAGGCCTGGTGGTGCACGCCTGTAATCCTAGCTACTCAGGAGGCTGAGGCAGGAGAATTGCTTGAACCCGGGAGGCAGAGGTTGTGGTGAGCCAAGATTGTGCCATTGCACTCTAGCCTGGGCAACAAGAGTGAAACTCCGTCTCAAAAAACAAAAAGAGGAGGAACTGGACTGCAGGACCCCAGGAAAGCTATGCAAACAGGCTAAATTTGAGGTCCTTCTTAAAAATTAAAAACAATTTTCTATAGTTGGAAACAAAAAAAAGTGGGCAGCTGAGGAAGAAAGAAAAGTGAACGAGGATGCAAAGTTCTAAGCAAGGGTCATCACATGTCCAGCCTGGAAGAGTGAAGGGCTTGGGAAAGTGAAGGTGTGGAGAAGGTAAAGTAGAAACTCACATACCAGAAGAAGCAGCAGGCTTTGATTACTGATACGACACACACGTGTTAAAGATTCCTGAGCCAGGTATAAGGGGGTGCAGGCTAACTACCAAAAACAAAGGACCCCTGGTTCAGAGGGACTCTGTGAATGGGAGGGTGATAGAGTCCCCACCACTCTAATTCCGCCAACTAGGCACTATATTTTGTTGTCAGTTTTAACACACTCATATGCACTTTCCGCCTGTCTTACTGAGGACAGAAGTGAATTTAGATTCTTTCTCTGGTCCGTACTAGAGAACCTTTTCTTAAATTCTGCTGCAGGCCAGAAGTAGAACTTACAAGATAATACAGAAACACAGAGACCATACAGATATAGTTCACTGGGCACAAAGAAGCCTAAGACCGTCTCCAAAGATGATTTGCCTTCAAAAATCAAAACCAAAAAGGGTGCCAAGAAAGAAGAAATGTCAAGGAAAATACGTGCTTGTGGTGTATTAACACCCTACACAGACATTATCATCAAAATCCTTCTGAAGTTCATCGTTAAGTTCGGCAAGGAGGACGGCTCCCTTCCCCTTTGCTAGAATTTCATTTTCCTAAACAGGCATTTTCTTCCTGTATAAATCCCAATTTTGTCCCTGTATCCACATTAAAAATATTCCTCATGCTTTTTAAAAATTGTCTAAATTAGGATCCCAAGGTTTTCCCCAGAACTTCAAAGATACCCAGAGAAGGAAACTTCCGGATGATGTAAAACTGGGTAGCAAGAAGGAAGACTCCGGATTGCTGGGGTTGACAAGGTAGGAACACACTATCAGGTGATGAGCTGTTTTTGTGAAGAGCAGCATCTGAGCTTACCTGTCAGGGCTGTCAGAGGCGCACACGGAATCAATGAGCCCCACATCCAAGGTGCCCTGGAAAGGAACAAAAAAATAAAGAGAATGAGAGAACCACTAAGTATGGTGCACACTATAGTAATACCTCTAGCCTACAACTCATAGTCAGACAGAAAAGGCTCTTTTGTTTTTCACTTCAAAATAATAGTTATCTAAGAGACGACTGCTCTGTTGTGTGAGTACAAATGGCCTCTACACAGGGCAGAATCTATAGCCCATTTATTTAAAAAATTATGAGTTAATCATTTCCTCTTGTCCTTTCAATAATTTGTTTTTTAAAAAATAAATATTTTACTAAATTTGCTACAAATATCTATTTTAGTTTAATTTAATTTGTTGGTTTTGAAGAGTCTCACTCTGTCACCCAGGCTGAGTGCAGTGGAGTGATCTTGGCTCACTGCAATGTCTGCCTCCCAGGTTCAAGTGATTCTCATGCCTCGGCTTCCCAAGTAGCTGGGACTACAGGTGCGTGCCACCACACGTAGCTAATTTTGTATTTTTAGTAGAGATGGGGTCTGACCATGTTGGTGAGGCTGGTCTCAAACTCCTGGCCTCAAGTGATCCACCTGCCTTGGCTTCCCAAAGTATTGGGATTTCAGGCCTGAGCCACGGCGCCTGCTCCCTCTTGTTCTTAAAATACGTTCGGTGAACAGTGTTTATGACCTTTCAATAGTACAAATTTTCTGATTATATTTTGTCCTTTATTAAATTTTACACTTCTTCTCCTAAGAAACTTTATTTCAAGCTTTCTGATGAGGAAATAAAACTTTAATTCCAAAGTAGGGTTTTGTAGCTTGTGTATGTCTGAGATACAGGAAAGACAAAGAATATAATTTAGATTTTGGCCAGGCGTGGTGGCTCACACCTGTAATCCCGGCACTTTGGGAGGCCAAGGCAGGTAGGTTGCCTGAGGCTCAGGAGTTTGAGACCAGCCTGGGCAAGAGGGTGAAACTCCGTTTCTACTAAAATACAAAAAATTAGTCAAGCATGGTGGCATGAGCCTGTAGCCCCAGCTACTCGAGAGGCTGAGGCAGAATAATTGCTTGAATTCAGGAGGTGGAGGTTGCAGTGACCCGAGATCACATCACTGCACTCCAGCCTGGGTGACAGAGCAAGACTCCATCTCAAAAAAACAAGAATACAACTTAGATTTCACGAAGTCCTTTGAAGAGTTAAGTGTAATGTGGCTTCCGTGCCTTCATTAAAACTAAGATTATTTATTTTGCTCTTTTAAAGGTCTGAAATGCAAGAATTGGAATGTATTACTTAAAAACCTATAATTTATTAATTCTTGTTTTTTGTTTTTTTTTTTTTTAAGAGACAGGGTCAGGCTGCTGCACTCGGGCTGTTGGAGTGTAGTGGCGCAATCATAGATCACTGTAGCCTCATATTCCCAGGCTCAAGCGATCCTCCTGCCTCAGCCCGGATCGGCACGTGACACCGTGCCCGGCTAATTTTTAATTATTAAAATTGTTATTAAAAATAACAATTTTTAATTGTTTTTCTTATAGGCACTGTCTTGCTATGTTTCTCAGGCTGGTCTTGAACTCCTGGCCTCAAGTGATCCCCTCACCTCAGTCTCCCAAAGTGCTGGGATTATAGGCATAAGCCACAGTGCCCGACTTCATTGACTTGTATTATTATGATATTGTTCTATTTATTGTATTTATTATTGTACCGATTTTAAACTCAAATGGTCCTGTTTTTCTCCTTAATTATTATATATTTGCTTTTAGAAAAAGACTGTCTGGAAATTCCCAATCTTTCCCTTCTTTGCCATCCTGATGCCCTCCCTGCCCCCGTCCCTGGATACTTCAGCCCATCCCACCCCTGGATGCCCCACCCCATCCCAGGTAGTGCTCCCATACCACAGCATTCTGTGGGTTCGCCTGCTCATCATGCATCTCCTGGATCTCCTGGTCTGTGGACGCGTGGACCTGACTCAGCACGCTGAACCACTGGCTGTGGGGAAGAGACAGCAACTGTCAAGGAGAGGCCAACCTCGTATTGGCAAAGCAATGGCATCCTACTCCACATGCTCTGTGAAAATGACATCTCTGAGCACCTTTGCTTTTGATTACTTCTCAGGGGCAAATGAGGGTTTCAATACCAAAGAATAAAGTTAGAAGAAGCAGATGAAGTACCCGTAAATGCCTTTAAGTGCCAGATTATGTTGTAACTTTAGGTCAATGGACGTCCGTTTCCTCCAGGTCCCATAGACCTTTACAGACATTTGATGATGATGAATGAGTTCCTTGAGAAATTAACAGCAAATAATAAAATCCTGAGTTCTACCCCAAATACTTTTATCAAGCATCCTTATTTAAGATATTATTTATAAACTAGGGAACATTCAGGTGATTTTTCTGTTTTAAAATATAAATTTCGAGGTGAGAAGATCAATATAGACTAAGCAACCATAATCCAAAAAAATCTGAAATCTGAAATGCCTCAAAATTCAAAACTTTTTGAGCACCACCATGAAGCCCAAAGGAAATGCTCACTGGAACATTTCGCATTTTCAGATTGGAGATGCTTAACTGGTAAGTCTAATGCTAATATTCCAAACTCTAAAACCCACAACCTTCCAGCCCCTAGCATTTTGGATAAGGGATACTCAACCCATAATGGGAGAGTGTCATCTTGAAATGGCCATGAGATGTCTTTTTTCTATGTATTCTCAGGGTAGAAATTTCAACCACCTAACAGCATTTCTACTCAAGTCAATAAAACCACAGGAGAGCTGGAAATGAAAAATAACTGCTTAAAGCAGAAAACTGTTTAGACGAGATAACTCTTCCATCTTCATTTCAAATGAGTACTCTGACATCCAGCCTCATCACTATCAGAAAATAAAAGGTGGCTGGGCATGGTGGCTCACGCCTGTGATTCCAGCACTTTGGGAGGCCAAGGTGGGAGGATGGCTTGAGCCCAGGAATTTGAGACCAGCTGGGGAAATGTACTGAAGCCCAGTTTCTACAAAAAAAAATTAAAAATTAGCTGGGTGTGGTAGTGCATGCTTGTAATCCCAGCTACATTGGAGGCTGAAGCAGGAGGATCACTTAAGCCCAGAAGGCCAAGGCTGCAGTGAGCCACGGTCATCCCACTGCACTCCAGCCTGGGTGACAGACCAAGACTCTGTCTCACAAAAAAACAAATATAGGCCAGGCATGGTGGCTCACTCCTGTAATCCCAGCACTTTGGGAGGCTGAGGTGGGCAGATCACGAGGTTAGGAGATCGAGACTGTGCTGGCTAATATGGTGAAACCCCGTCTCTACTAAAAATAAAAATAAATTAGCTGGGTGTGGTGCCATCTGCCTGTAGTCCTAGCTACTCAGAGAGGCTGAGGCAGGAGAATTGCCTGAACCGGGGAGGCAGAGGCTGCAGTGAGCCGAGATCATGCCACTGTACTCCAGCCTGGGCGACAGAGCGAGACTCTGTCTCAAAAACAAAACAAAAAAGCAAATACAAAATGAAACAAAACATGTCAATTCAAGAAAAACCAAGCAGAACAAAGTCATGATATAACTAGAAGCATCAGGAAAATGACCATGAACAGCCATGCCTCCATCCAGCATGTGCTGACCAACTACAAGTCGCGAGAGCCACCAAACATGAGAGACACGCTGGGGCATCCTTCTCCTGCCGGGGGCTTATCAGACACAAAATATACAAACGCTCCTATTATTTAAGGCAGAGGGGAGAGTACTTGGTATGCAATGGGATAGTTAAGTAAGAAATGACACCCATATGTAAAGGTAGGCCGCGCAAATTATTTACAGCAAAGCACTTAAATCTACCTCCCGTGCTTCCTAAAGGAGAAAAACGTGACTACAAGCTTGAAAATATTCACCACATACAACAGATATGCATATGTATCTTGTATAAAACAAGGGCAATACTTGAATATAACTCTGCACTATCCATTCCAGTTAACCAAACAGCAAGACGTCACTGCTTTGCTAAGCTCAAAAATATCCCAAATTAAACACTGAAAAAGACATACATTCCAGTTGTAGGAATCACATGCACAGAGGCATACAATTTGTTGCACTTTCAATTCTGTCTAGATTATACGCTTAAATTTATAGATTTCTTCTCTTGAATCAAGTATAACTTGGAATCTGAAAAGGATTTGTTTTTTAAAAAAAAAACAAAGTGTCCCACTGGTCAGGAAAAAAATTCCTTGGCTAAAATATTCCAAAGGTTAAATTTAGCAGGTTCATCATGGCATAAAACAGACACGGCAGCTGCCAAACGCCAGGCCTGTAATTCAGCTGAAAAGCTGCAGGCATTCCCTGCCCCACAAACAACCACACGTGGTCTCCAGGAGTCGCAGACGGAATGATGGGCTGTAATTCCAGGTCTGCTTGTTTTTCCAGTTTTGTTAGAATTTATGGGTCTAAGCAGGGTTTTAGTTTGTTCCCATGGGAAGAATTATTTTCTGGTGTCTTTCCCCTCAATGGTGTTGTGTCAACTTAGAAACATTCAAAGGGCAAGGGGTAGTGAGAGGTCCTGAGAAGAACACTATAAGGTCCTAATGATCTTGGGGCTGAGGACTGAAGAATTAGGCTATTGGATGTTACCCGCATAAATGAAAAGGCGTTCTCTAGCATTGCTCACAGCAGATGACAGACACCCCCAACACAACCCTGCAGACTCACAAAGCTGCAGGAACAGACAGGACGGACGCTCCACTGTGTCAGATCCACTAGGGGACCCTGAAGAGCAAATGCTAAGTCTCCTTAATTTTGTGCTATGTCTCCTCAGCACTCCAACATGGGAACCTGAAGTCCAAGAAGTTACAGACAACTTGCCCCAGCCAACGAAGGACTCCACCCCCTCTAATGCCAGTCACAAGTTAAAGCTCTTAGGAAGCAATGTTCTTAAGAAGTTTAATGTCTCCATTCAGCAGAATTGAGGCTGCACTGCATTCCAAATGATACATACTTTCTCTGTACCCCAGTCTCCTATTCTGCAAAATATGGATGATGGCAATAATTAACATCCATCTTGCAGGATTCAAGAAAATCAAGCTCTGGGTGCGGGGACTCACGCCTATAATCCCAGCACTTTGGGAGGCCGAGGCAGGAGGATCATGAGGTCAGGAGTTCAAGACCAGTCTGGCCAACATGGTGAAACCACGTCTCTACTAAAAATACAAAAATTAGCTGGGCATGGTGGTACATGCCTGTAATCCCAGCTACTCAGGAGGCTGAGGCAGGAGAATTGCTTGAAACCAGGAGGTAGAGGCTGCAGTGAGCTGAGATCACAACACTGCACTCCAGCCTGGGTGACAAAGTGAGACTCCATCTCAAAAAAAAATGCTGGCCGGGGGTTGGCTCACGCCTGTAATCCCAGCACTTTCGGAGGCCGAGGTGGGTGGATCACGAGGTCAAGAGATTGAGACTATTAGGGCCAACATGGTGAAACCCCGCCTCTACTAAAAATGCAAAATTGAGCTCGGCATGGTGGTACACACTTGAGTCCCAGCTACTCGGGAGGCTGAGGCAGAATTGCTTGAACCTGGGAGAAGGAGGTTGCAGTGAGCTGAGATTGCGCCACTACACTCCAGCCTGGTGAAAGAATGAGACTGCCTCAAAAAAAAAAAAAAAAAAATCAAAAGAGTGAATCAAGAGTTAATAGTTGTGAAACATTTAGAATACTGCCTGAAATATGTAGGTAATAATGAAACATTTAGAACATTAACCTCAAATAGAATTGGGATTACTTTTGCACCAACCTAATAGTAAGTTCTGTGTAAGTCAGTATCTCTTCCACGGAATTCTTTAATATGAGCATCATAAAAACCCTCCCAATGCCGCAGCACTGTCACGTACTTAGACACCCATCAGTTACTGCTCCCTGCCCTTTTGGTCCTTATGAAAACACGAATGATTCACTTTCAAGGCTCAGAAGCTTCCACAGGGCCGGCCTTCAGCTTCATGCAGCTGTGTAATTTACACATGCTACCAGTGACAGGAACAGCCCGAACTGGATAACAATGGGTCCATCTAGTGGCATCGGAGCCTAGAAATCCTGAACACTGTGCTGTACGTGAACACATCTGCCCAGGGAAAGATTCCTCAAGGGACAAGTATGTGAGTCTCTTATGACTTTTGGTTTCTCAACCATCCTAATAGAAAGTCAATTAAAAAATTTCAAGGCCAGTATGGTAAACAGAGCTCTGTGTGACACTCACCCCTGTGCACGGGAGTATCAGGAGGTGGGTAACACGAAGTCGACAGCGCAGACTCACCTGGCATCTTCTGGGGACTCCGCAATCAGGTGGAAAGTCCTATCAGCCATAATGATGTCAATCCCATTCTCCTTGGTAGTGTTATCTATGATCTCTCTGCAAAGGAGCAAAAGCACATCAGGAATACCAAATTCTGAATAACCAAGGGAAGCAATTTCATGAAAGCAATGACTAGCGTTGGAACTATTACTGAAGAAACGGTACAGTTGGCCCTCCGTATCTGCGAGTTCAGCATCTGTGGATTCAACTAGCAGCAAATCAAAACTAAAACTCCAATTAAAAAAATAATAGTACAAATTTAAAAACAATACAGTGTAACCTCTATTTACAATGCATTTGCAACATACTGGGTATTATAAGTCATCCAGAGAAGAAAGACCTGAAGTATATGGGAGAATATGCACAGGTTACATGGTATCATTTTATAGCAGGGACTCAGGCATCTGAGGATTTTGGTGGCTGCAGTGGGGTGGCGGTTCTGGAGCTCACCACCAAAAGACTTCAAGGGACCTACATTTTTTTTCCTTTTAGCAATGATGAAAATTCCCTCTAGGGGGAGCCAGGCCCCTCTCTGCTGCCTAGGGAAGAGGCTGCGGGTGTGGCCAGGGATAGCAGACTTCTTTAGGAAGGGACTCTCTCCCCTGACACTGGCCCACCCAATGCTGACCCCTGCTCAGGCCCCAGACAGGCCTGGGGCAGCAGCCCCCACTCCTGCCTGCAACTTCCTCTGGTTCCTTTCTCAAATCTACAAAAGCCAACCTGGCCTGGTGTCAGCCCTTTCCCTAACTCATCACAGTTCTTGTCCCAGCTTAATGCCATGGCTGCTGCGTCTGACTTCTGGCTGAGATGTGCACATTATTTCCATGAGGGGTGCTGGGGGTGAGGCGCAGGATCCGGGTGTGTCTCGTTCTCAATACCATCTTGATCTCACCTGCAACCCTCCCTAAACAGCATTAGAGGAATAAAACTGGTGAACCAGGTTAACAAAATCAGAGTAAAACAGCAGCAGATGTTAGGATCAGACCGGAGATAGTAACACATTTGATGAAGAAGGGTTTGGGGCATAAAGCCAGCTTGCTCTGATAACTAAAGAAGTAAAAATGTTCAGAAAACATGTATTTTACAACAACAAAACGGAAAACTCTGATTGGTTAGAGGAAAAAAAAGTATTATCTGACCTCTTAGCTAGAATCACTTGGATAAAATATTTTTAAAAAAATCAAGATGAGGACTGGGCAAGGTAGCTCACGCCTGTAATCCCAGCACTTTGGGAGGCCAAGGCAGGCGGATCACTTGAGGTCAGGAGTTCGAGACCAGCCTGGCCAACATGGTGAAACTCCAGCTCTACTAAAAATACAAAATTAGCCAAATGTGGCGACTCACGCCTGAAATCCCAGCTACTTGGGAGGCTGAGGCAGGAGAATCATGAACCCAGGAGGCAGAGGCTGCAGTGAGCTGAGATCGTGCCACTGCACTCCAGCCTGGGTGACAGAGAAGACTCTGTGTCAGAAAAAAAATCAAGATCAGAACTACTGCTGTTATCATAAGAGGGACAATCAGCTATTCTAAGCCTTCTTAACAGAAATAAACACCAACACAAGCGAAGCACTCTTACATAGAAAGAAAACCTGAATTCGATCGCTCTCTAGGTCTATAATGACCAATTCACAAGAAATAAATGAGAAAGAGAAACATGTTCAACACTGTGCCCATACAGGGCAGTGAAATCTAGAAACCATGGGATGAGGGAGCCAACATGTTCCATTACAAATAGCAAGTAAAAGAAAGATGGAGGGGGCATCTATAAATTAAAATAGACTTGAGTGACCTAAAAACCAGTGACAATATCTAGACCTTATTTGGATTCTGACTTGAAGAAAGAAACTATAAAACCAACCCAAACCAACAAGAACACTCCACTTAGAAGCCGCCGGGAGCCGAGGCATGTGGATCACCTGAGGTTAGAGGTTTGAGACCAGCCTGGCCAATACAGTGAAACCCAGTTTGTACTAAAAATACAAAAATTAGCCAGGTGTGATGGCGCATGCCTATAATCCCAGCTGCTCGGGAGGCTGAGGCAGGAGTATCGCCTGAACCCAGGAGGCGGAGGTTGCAGTGAGCCGAGATTGTGGCACTGCACTCCAGCCTGGGCAAGAGAGAGAGAGACTCAGTCTCAAATAAATAAATAAATAAATATGGCCATTGCAGAAATCCAAACAATTACTAGAGTTTGGATAATATTAGAAGCTAGTATTACTTTTTAAATGTGATTATATTATTGTATTGTGATTATATATTAGAATCTTCAAATGCATATTAAATATTTACAGAAGAAATTACATGACACGGACTTGCTGTAAAAGAAGGTAGAGTTTGCTGGGGAGAGGACTGGTAGAACCGTGGATGAAACACTCTTGGCCACGGTGGCCAGCCACTGAAAGCTCTGGAATGAGTCGTGTTTTGTTATATTCTTCTACCCACTCTTGCATGATTGAAGTTTTCCATAATACTGGTTCACTGTTCCTGTTCCGTGGGAGGTGACAGAAATGGCGGAATAACAGCTACCATTTCCATAACTCAGTATAATTTTGATGAAGCACCTGAGAATAGAACTTGTATTAAGCAGCATACAAAGCGACTTGCAAACATCCATCAGCGTACTCTGGTGAAATTCAATACCATGCCTACCTCTCTCACAGCCTCCTGGTGCTTGCGGCCCCTTCTATGGGATAATTAAAGAGAAACATCATGGCTGTAATCCCAGCACTTCGGGAGACCAAGGCAGGTGGATGTCTTTGAGCCTATGAGTTTGAGACCAGCCTGGGCAACATGGTGAAACCCTGTATCTACTAATAATACAAAATTAGCCTGGCGTGGTGGTGGGCGCCTGTAGTCCCAACTACTAGGGAGGCTGAGATGGGAAGATCACCTGAGCCCAGGAAGTTGAGGCTGCAGTGAGCCAAGACCATGCCACTGCACTCCAGCCTGGGAAATGGGAATGAGACCCTCTGTCAATCAATCAATCAATCAATCAATCGACTGATAGACAGATGAGGAACATCAAGGTATGTGAGGCTGAGAGAAGATGGTGGAGGCAACAGAGCCATGCCTTGCTGTGAGCATTTGCTGTGGCAGGATTCAGACCCAGAATTCTCACCAGCCCACTCCTGCACCTCACAAACTCCAAAGGGACAGCCTGGAAATGTGCAATATTCTGCCGTCTGCAGAGACCTGAGCTTTGCCCTTAAAATCAAATACATAAGACTTTTCTCTCCTCATTTAACTTTCCACTTTACAATAAATACTTTGTGAAGTTCTGGTGCTGGCTGACCACTTAAGGCTCCTGACTTCAGGCATTCATCTGATCCCTCAAAGCTTCTTTTACCACTTTACTAAATATTTGAGGTCCCTCAGTTTTGAGTGGAGTATGGCTACAGCTTACCCCCAAACAAGTTTTCAGGCTTAGGATCTAGTTACCCGAGAAAACCAGCTGCTTGTAACTCCCAACAATTTTCAGGAAACATTACTTAGTCTTTAACAAAAAATAATAGGCCCCCAATAGTCCAAAGCTTTGGTTCTACAAGCGGGTGGCAGAAAAAGGGGTGTGTTGGATTCGAAGGCCAGCCCTGTTCCTCTCATTGCTAGGAATGGGGATGACTAGTATAGCCACACTGGTATAACTGAAGACAAGCAATTCATTTCAGAAAACTCCTCCAGTCTGTCTGCTTTCCATTTAGCTAATTTATCTGCTGCTACAGCGGGAGTAAGGAATTGAAAGTACATTAAGCCACAGAAAGACTCAGCCACTTGTTCCAGATTCATACCATTCTTCCTGCACACACTGAACTGAATTATCAGGACACCTACTACATACAGGCTCCTGCCGCTGCAAGGAACCTGCACAGCGTGGCTCTGTGACGTCACACCAGCATAAACCATCGAGCAACCAACCCACCGGGGCCAACAGCCTGGCTTAGCCACACCAGCATAAACCATCGAGCAACCAACCCACCGGGGCCAACAGCCTGGCTTAGCAACCTACTTTGCCGTTCGCACTTCGACGGTGCCCTTGAGCTTCTCCTCGCTGTCGTTTTCAAAATACATCAGCTTGGACTGGCGGAGGACAAACCAGCGCTTCTTCCAGTTTCTCCTGGATAGCGTGGAGGAGCCCCCACCTTTTTTGTGGAGCCAGCCTTGCTTGAGGGCCTCCTGCTTGGAGCGGAACCACAAGAAGGTTTCGTCCTTGAGGACACACCAGCGGCGTTTCCAAGAGTTCATCAGGCCACCTGTTCCCCCCAAGATTGGGTAGAGAGGGGTGTAAGAAAAGTCAGTCAAACTGGATGACAACATGCACAGCAGATGTGAAGGTCTAGCCAAGCTTAGACTCTGCCCCGGCTGCAGCACCGCAGAGAACCCTCAGCGAGGAACGCCACTGCTAGCTCATGTCTGGGGGCACCACACAGATGTCACATCAGCTGGGCTGAATCACACAAGAATCCTTATATCCAAAGAGTTCCTGCTCTCTTAGCTGAGAGAGCTTTGTAAGGAGCCAATAGGAAAGTAAGAAATGGGCCAGACATGATGGCTCACACCTGTAATCCCAGCACTTTGGGAGGCCTGGGCGGGCAGATCATCTGACGTCAGGAGTTCAAGACCAGCCTGCTCAACATGGCAAAACCCTGTCTCTACTAAAAATACAAAAATTAGCTGGGCATGGTGGCGTACGCCTATAATCCCAGCTACCCAGGAGGCTGAAGCAGGAGAATCACTGGAACTCAGGGGGCAGAGGCTGCAGTCAGCCAATATTATGCCACTGCATTCCTGCCTGGGCGACAGAGCAAGACTGAATCTCAAAAAAAAAAAAAAAGAAAGAAAAGAAAAGGAAGTAATGAATTGAAACTCTAACCCAGGAATGAGTCAAAAGCCAAAGGTGAGAACATGTCCCTAGGCATGGATCAGGCTTATCTCTAAATGCCCGAGCGAGGGTAATTTATTTTAAAATGGTGTCATAGTTTACCAGTTTCTTCACCTGTTTTTGGGTCAGGAGTGGTGGCTCATGCCTATAATCCCAGCACTTTGGGAGGCCGAGGCAGGTGGATCACTTGAGGTCAGGAGTTTGAGACCAGCCTGGCCAACATGGTGAAACCCGTCTCTACTAAAAGAACAAAAATTAGCTGAGTGTGGTGGCACATGCCTGAATGCCAGCTATTTGGGAGGCTGAGGCAGGAGAATCACTTGAACCCAGGAGATGGAGGTTGCCGTGAGCCGAGATTGTGCCACTAGACTCCAGCTTGGGTGACAAAGTGAGACTCCATTTCAAAAAACAAGCAAACAAACAAAATTTACCCATTTCCTTCCATAGTTGGTCAATGTGGGAGCAAAAATTATCAGTGATTCTAGAGTTTACTGATAAAGTCTAACTTACATAGGTAGAAACAGCAGGGCTTTTTGGAAAAAAAAGTCCTTTGCAAATAAAAGCATCATCTGGGCTAGGCGCGGTGGCTCACGCCCGTGATCCCAGCACTTTGCGAGGCTGAGACAGGCAGAGAGATTGAGGCAGGCAGAGAGATCGAGGCAAGGTCAAATGATCGAGACCATCCTGGCCAATATGGTGAAACCCCATTTCTACTAAAAATATAAAAATTAGCTGGGCGTGGTGGTGCACACTGATATTTCCAGCTACCCAGGAGGCTGAGGCAGGAAAATTGCTTGAACCTAGGAGGCGGAGGTTGCAGTGAGCTGAGAACACACCACTGCACTGCAGCCTGGCGACAGAGCGAGACTCCATCGCAAAAAAAAAAGCATCATCTGAAAATGGTTTACAGGTATAATATTGAGACTATGAAAAAAAGCAAGAGGACAAACGATACTAAGATTTGAACTTAAATATATAGAAGTTACAGATGTTATATTTCATAGGATAAAAAAAAAAATCTTTCTCTACTCTTCCAGGAGGGTGGTATTGTGTATTCCAGATTCCCTAACCTGCTCAAGAACAGCATCTTACACAAATCTGTTATGAAAAGACCGTCCATACATTATTTTCTTTTGACCAACCAGTAATAAAAATAAGGGTCATTTAAAAATAGGATATTTAAAGCAAGTATAAACAAAATGTTTTCCTTTTATGTGTTCAGTGTGTGAAAACCGGACGGTGCACATGCTTCCCTGAACTTTCTAGACTGCTCTGCCTCCTTCTGTCTAAGGCATTCCCTGCTCATCTAGCTGAGATGCCAAGCTCCAGAGCTGTGCCCTAACATACGGCAAACCTGCCAAGGGCTACCAGAATGAAACACTGTTAGTTTTTTGATTTGTGACTTTAATCTGCATTTATCAAAATAAGCCTGGAGGAAAACTGTGCAAAGTTATTCTATGATCTTACAGCCTTTAAATGATAAACTTATTCACAGTTGTTTCAAAGATTAGAACAATGAGCACAACAGCTCCCTCCATTAGTTTATTTAATCTGTTGTTTCTCTGTTATCAACAGCACTCACTCTTGGCCCTCCCTCTGCAATTCCAGGCCCTCTCTTATAATTCGTCATTTAGAGAATCTACTTAATGCTATCATTTCCTAACTGCAAACACCTTTAGTAGGTCATTGGGTTGCAAAAACTCATTTATGCCCATAAAACATAAACTGGTGATTAGATTTTCTTTTTCATTTCTTGGTTTCTCTGAAAATGTTTGGCTCTGCTTTAATTAAAATGTTATTAAATATTAAATGACGCTGCATTTACATAATAGCTTTATTAAGAGATGCCCAAAACTCACCGGCCTAGGTTCTTTGACTCTGATTTTAATATTTGAATGTTTCTTTACTTTTTTCCTACTCTTACTGGTTTTAATCAACTGTCTAATAAATCAATGCCATACATTAAAAATAAGACAAATACTGAAGAGAATTTTCAAATTAACTTAGGGAACTAAAATTTGAGGAATGGGAATTATATGTTAATAAAAACAGGTAAGATGTTTTCTAGCTGAGAAAGTCTTAAGATGCTATGATTAAATGCGTAATGGATCATGAGGTTCTGATGTGCGATGACATGCTTCCTTTGTCAGGTGTTCCAACGCTGGCTACCTCAATGTTTTTCATGCCAGCAGTCCTACTGAAGTCCACATCAACAGTGATTTCAGACAACAGAAAAGTCTCCCCTAAACCAAACCTTGTGGGGGTTTCAGGAGCACCTTCGGGCTCCAAAGCTGAGGATGGCAGAACTCTGAAAGGCAAATGACTGACAGTCGTCACCAGACCCATGTTTTCCAAGAGGGGCAGGTGTGGCACAAAAGGAATCCAGCAAACAAAGCCACAGGTGAAGAAAACAGAAAAAAAATATTAAGGACAACAAAAGAAAAGGGTTGGAAAAAAAGATAAAGAAGTGAACAGAAAGAGAAGCACGGGAAACAAGAAGGGAAGATGAAACAAGAAGGGAAATAAAAAGGTTTTCATGGTGGGAAGACAAAGAAAGAAAACGTGAATGAAGAAAGATGGCAGGCAAAAGGAAAGTGGAGAAAAGGGAGGGAGAAGATAAGTTCAAAAATCAAAGATGGGAGCAAGCAGGAAGAGACCTGCAAAGAAGGTTCTCGAATCCCCACCCATCTTACGGTCTCAGCGCTCTCCCTGCTCCAGTCTAGGTCCATGCAAAAAAACAGGAAGGCCCCTTCTTTTTAACCTTCCACGTAAAACTACTGCCAAAAATTGGTGATGATTATGGGTTCCTATTATCCCTGTCACTGAGTTACGACTCAGAGTCAAGAACGGGAATAAAGCATAAATACAAGGTCTCAATTAAATAATTTCCTGGCCAGGCATGGTGGCTCATGCCTGCAATCCCTGCACTTTGGGAGGCCAAGGTGGGAGGACTGCTTGAGGCCAAGAGCTGGAGACCAACCTGGGCAACATAGTGAGATTCCATCTCTATAAAAAATTAACCTGGGCAACATATTGAGATTCCATCTCTATAAAAAATTAGCCTGGGCCGGGCATGGTGGCTCACCCCTGTAATTCCAGCACTTTGGGAGGCTGAGGCAGGTGGATCACCTGAGGCTTGGAGTTCAAGACCAGCCTGACCAACATGGAGAAACTCCGTCTCTATTAAAAATACAAAAATTAGCCATGTGTGGTGGCGCATGCCTGTAGTCCCAGCTACTTGGGAGGGTGAGGCAGGAGAATCGATTAAAACCCAGGCAGCGGAGCTTGCAGTGAGCTGAAATTGAGCCATTGCACTCCAGCCTGGGCAACAAGGGCAAAACTCTGTCTCAAAAAAAAAAAAAACAAATTAGCCTGGCATGGTGGTGTGCATCTGTAGTCCTAGCTTCTATGAAGGTTAAGGTGGGAAGATGGCTTGAGCCTGAGTTTGAGACTGCAGTAAGCCATCCCCATACCACTGCCCTCTAGCTTGGGTAACAGAGCAAGACCCTGTCTTAAATAAACACCTAAATACATAGATAAATACACAGAAAATAATTTTCCAAAAGGAGTATGCCTCAGGGCCCCTAACTGTTAAGGTTCAGCAAAGTATATTCAAAGGTTAATAACAATTAAAGCATACAGTGAAAATGCTCATCATGAAGTGGGTATGGCGAGCATTGAAGACTGTGGCCCTCAGTGAGATCCTCGCTCCCCACCCATGGATAGCACATCCTTCTAGCCTCTCTAGTATCCCCGGTAGGAGAGAAAATGCAGTTTATCATCAGAATGAGTCTCGACCGATTTGAGCAGCAGCAGCAACACACATATTGGTTTATATGTCTGCATATGTGAGAGAGAGCGATCAGAGACAGAGAAGGAGATAGTGAAAGAGAACGTGGGGGAGGGAGGGAATGAAAATAGAAAGAATGACAAAGATGAAAGAGAGCTAAGAAGAAGGGAAAAAGAGACAGGGAGAGGCAGAGGGGAGGAGGAGGGCTGATCATGGAGGCACTGCTTGCAAATGCTTCATCCTGCCACTCTGCACCAAGCCAGGGGAGTCATGGCTGTGTTCATGCTGGTAGGACCACATTGCCATGTCACAGCAGTGTGACAGGGCGTCCCTTCACTCATCTAAGTGGCCCAACACCGAGGTAAGGGTAGCTAGAGGGACTTCCCCAGTCCCCATCCATCAGCCCAGATAAAATAACACCTCCATTTTCCAGTATTCTCCCCAATCCCAGACTCTGCGGTGGCTGCAGTCATACCTTTCATGTACAGAAAGCTGTGGAAATACGGCAGAGTGACACAGCTGTACACAGAGTCACGCCGGTAGGAAAGCTCATCGTCTGTATCAAACCTGGAGTCAAAGTCCTCTTCACTATCTTCAAACTGGACAAAGAGAGAAAGAGAAGTCAGTGGTGAGGGAAAGGGCCAGAAAGCAGCCACAAAGACACCCAGCATGTGTATCATCATTGAAAAATAAAAAAATACCGTTACTCAAGAGGCTGAGGCAAAAGAATCGCTTGAACCCAGGAGGCGGAGGTTGCAGTGAGCCAAGATTGTGCCACTGCACTCCAGCCTGGGCAACAGAGCAAGACTCTGCCTCAAAAACAGAAAACAGAAAAAACAGACAAAGAAGCAATACGCCTGATTTACAGAACCACACAAATAATTCAGAATTAAAAATACTGACTTTTAAGGTCAAATGGTCAGTTAAGTTGATACTTAGAAGACAAGACATACTGGAATCCAAAGACTATCTGCCCTAAAGTTAACACTGCTTTTTAATGCTATAATTTTAATCAAACCATCCAAGAGTTAACCCCCTCTGAATTTCTATGTTAAACATGTTTTTAAATCTTCGAAAGTCAAGAGAACATTCAATGCATGACCAAAGGGACAAAATAAAAGTAAACCATACATAAATCCAGAAACTGGAAAGAGTGCATTTAATCCTGCACATTCTTCCCTTATACCCACTGTAAGAAATAACGTCGTGTGGTTCGATTGTGAAGTTACTGTAAGGAAAGTTTCGCCAATTCACCCCTGACAAGTCTTGTTCCAGTTTAGGGTGTGTCTCATTTCCTAACACAGCCCAGCAAAGCTAAATATCCATTCAAATTGTTAAAAAAAAAAGTTGGTGGGGGAAGGAAGAAATAAAATAAACAAAAGTTCCATTTAAAAAGCCAGTTTTCAGCCAGGCACGGTGGCTCACGCCTGTAATCCCAGCACTTTGGGAAACTGAGGCAGGCAGATCGCCTGAGGTCAGGAGTTCGAGACCAGCCTGGCCAACATGGTGAAACCCTATCTCTACTAAAAATGCAAAAATTAGCTGGGCGTGGTGGCGGGTGCTGGTAATCCCAGCTACTCAGGAGGCTGAGACAGGATCATTCGAACTCGGGAGGTGAAGGTTGCAGTGAGCTGAGATCATGCCAATGCACTCCAGTTTGGGCGACAGAGTGAGACTCTACCTCCAAATAAATAAATAGCCAGTTTTCCCAGATCTTGGGCACAGCTCAGCTCTGGGCTTTGAGCTAAACCTGCAACAGGCACATCAAAGTTCCACTTAGGAATGGCTTGTGGAATGAGAAAAAGGTTTAAGATGATCTAAAACCCCGACTCTGCAATCTTCGTACGGATATCCCATGGAGCTGTCTTCATTCAACCTGAGGATGCAGCAGAGGTGGGCGTGACTGGCCACACATGTCACTAAGACGTGCCAGGTGGATACTCACCGAGGACTGCGCCCCCTCAGAGCTGAACCGGTAGGCGCCCGAGCTGTTGTAGGTCCCCACGGAGCAGCGGTAGTCGGGGGACCACTGGCTGCCGTAGGAGTTGGAGAAGGTTACGCTGCTGCCAGAAGTGATGGCGCCGTCCTCGTAGTCGTCCTGGTCGTAGTCGTAGTCGCCGTCCGGGGAGGGGAGGTCGCCGGCGTTCTGGGGCATGCAGTAGGTGGACTCGCCGCTGGAGGAGTTGTGCAGGCTGCCGGAGTCCGGCGCCGACGGGGCGAGCAGCACCGTGCTGTCCGCGCTGGGGCTGGTGGGCACCACCGTGTCGTTCATGTACGGGTCCTCCTCCGAAGAGTCGTCGCTGGTCCGGATGCCGCTCGTTCGCTGGTCGGAGTGGCCGTGCTCGCTGGGGTTCGGGGAGTCCTTGAAGGCGTCGTCGTCGGCCTCGAAGCCCTCGTCGACCTCCTCCTCCGGGTAGGGCTGGCTGAAGTTGAAGTTGGGCTTCTCCTCGCACGCGCTCTCGGCCAGCTCACCGGAAAACTCGCTTCCCACCGACAGGGACCGCTCAATATTCCGGACGCACTCGTCAATTTCGTCGAAATTGAGGGACTCGAGGAACTCCTGGGCCGCCCGGCAGGCTTCCTCCTCCAGCCTGCGGAGCTCCTGGTCCCGCCGCTGCTGCAGCTTCTGCAGGGAAGCCTCGGTTAGGGACAGCTCCTGCTGCTCCTTCATGCGCTGCAGGTCCTCGATTTCTTTCTCCAGACGCAGGATCTCTTCCACCTGCTTGTTTTCCTTCTGTTTCTCCAGTTCACGGGTCAGTTCAGCTTCCTTCTGGCTCTTCTGCAAGGCTTCGAGTTCTTGCTGCTTCCTCGTTTCTTCCTCCTGGACAAAAGCAGAAGGGAGATTTTAGAAGGCTTCAGTACAAAAGTGCAAGGCATAGCTTTCCCTTTGCAACCAGGATGAAATGTGGTCATTGTAAGTTGGACTGTGTTCCCATAAAGTCCACAGGTTGAAGTCCTAACTAACCCCCAATACTGCAGAACGTGACTGAATGTGGAGAGAGGGCTTTATTTTTTTTTGAGACGGAGTTTCGCTCTGTTGCCCAGGCTGGAGTGCAGTGGCATGATCTCAGCTCACTGCAACCTCTCCCTCCTGGGCTCATGTGATTCTCCTGGCTCAGCCTCCACAGTAGCTGGGATTACAGGTGCCCACTACCATGCCCGGTTGATTTTTGTATTTTTAGTAGAGACAGGGTTTCACCACATTGGCCAGGCTAGTCTGGAACACCTGACGTCAGGTGATCCGCCCGGCTCGTCTCAGCCTCCCAAAGTGCTGGGATTACAGATGTGAGCCGCTGCATCCAGCCGAGATAGGGCTTTTAAAATGAGGTCGTTAGGGTAGGCTCTAATCCGAGCTGACGGGTGTCCTTATG
Source organism: Callithrix jacchus (assembly GCF_049354715.1). NCBI lineage: Eukaryota > Metazoa > Chordata > Mammalia > Primates > Cebidae > Callithrix > Callithrix jacchus. Next base: position 188,411,081 of record NC_133503.1, on the reverse strand, counting down.
GGTACAGGAGACCAGGACACACAGAGAAGAAAGGCTGCTTCAGGACGCACTGGGAAGACAGCCGCCTGCAAACCAAGGAGGAGGCCTCAGGGGAAATTAAACCTAAGGACACCTTGATCTTGCAGTTCCAGCCTCCAGAACTGAGAGAAAATCAATTTCTACTTTTCAACCCTCCTGGTCTGTGGTATTTTGTGGTGGGCCTAGTAAACTAACAGGCTGGTTATACCAATTTAGAGAAATTATGCTCTTGTGATGCACACTAAAACCTTAGCCATTCGCCACGCTTTACCCCACTGTAATGGGTCAGAAACTGCATCATAAACACATCCTCTTAAACTTTTCTTCTGTTATCTTTCTACTTTAATTTAGTTTTGAATCCCAGAGTCCAAGCACTAGAAGTGGAAAGGAAGCAGAAGCAGAAAAAGAGACGCAAAGTTGTCACCGTGTTCATTACCTGCTGGGCGCGGAGCTCGGCTTCTCTTCGCTCTCTCTCTCTCTCTCTAAAAAGAGTAAAGAAAAAGTGAAAATTGACAACAATAATCCTAGAACCACTTTTCAGAGAGCTTTTTAAAACAGGTTTGCCAAACACAGAAAGCATGAAAGACAAGAGCCCCTTCCTCTGGCTATGGACTTGTTCTGTGTATGAATAAAAATATTCCCAGAACTGAGTCTTCAATGCTGCCAAGGAACTTTATATTCTAGCCACCAAGAGTTACTGTTTCAAACTGTAGGTTCTGGGGCATCTGCTGCAATTTCTGGCTGCACAGATGGATACTGAGCAGAGCACTCAACATACATCCTTTTGTTTCATCCCAGCAACAAAAGTACTGTCCCTTTCTTCTTCCTCCTACCTTTCTTCCTCCTCCCTTTTCTTCTTTTCTTCCTCCTCCCGTTTCTTCTTTTCTTCTTGCTCCCTTTTCTCCGCCAGCAACTGTCTGTAAACTCGGCGAGCAATCTGACCTCTGAGTTGCTTCTGGAAAACTACGGCTGCCTTTTTCAGGTGCAAAAATCTCCTCCTCAGAAGGAATGCTCTGTAATTCTTCTGTATTATCACTACACAATAAAGGACCTTTCTGTATTGTTTTCTGAAAATGAAGGAAAACAAGAGAATCATGACTGAAGTAATGAGCCTTTGAGCTATTCAAATGAGCTCACATCAAGGCTACAAGCCAAAAGAGGACCCAGTTTTAGAATGATACTCTCATTATGGAAACTGGAGAGAACAAGGAGGCCCCTTTGGTCAAAACAAAACAGAAGAAAAACAAAGAAATAATAACAAACAAAACTAAAGTAAGAAGCCTATCACTATCTTGGCTAAATAAACACATAAGCCCTCATGTTGACTTTGAGTAGTCTCCGCAGAAAGTTGCGTAACTAGGACCCAAAGAGATCTGACATATTCTTCTGTTAATATGAAAAAAATCATCACAGCAGGACAGCTTTGTACTTCAGAAAATGGAACATGGGGTATCAAGCGCATAATGGACGAAACTAAAATGCCCATGAAAAGAAGCTGCCTTGTTCAGCAAACAACTGGAGGATGGGTCTCTGTAGACAAAATGGTAACAATGAAATAAACAGCCAGGCTGCTACCCCTTCACTACCTGATGCAGAGGAAGTAGGTAAACGATTTAAATATCAGTAAAGGGCTGGGCGCGGTGGCTCACACCTGTAATCCCAGCACTTTGGGAAGCCAAGGCAGGTGGATCCCATGAGCCCAGGAGTTTGAGACTCTCCTGGGAAACATGGAGAGGCCCATCTCTAAAACTTTAATTTTTTTAATTAGCCAGGCATGGTGGTGTGTGCCTGTGGTTCCAGCTACTTGGGAGTCTGAGGTGGGAGGAATGCTTGAGCCCAGGAGGTCAAGGCTGCAGTGAGCTATGATCGTGCCACTGTACTCCAGCCTTGGCGACAGAGTGAGACCCTGTCTCAAATAAATAAATAGATCTCAGTAGAGTTCTCTAATGTCACTGTTCCTTCTTTCTTTTTTTGAGACGGAGTCTCACTCTGTTGCCAGGCTGGAGTGCAGTGGTGCAATCTCAGCTCACTACAATCTCCGCCTCCTGGGTTCAAGCGATTCTCCTGCCTCAGCCACCTGAGTAGCTGGGACTACAGGCATGCACCACCATGCCCAGCTAATTTGTATTTTTAGTAGAGACGAGGTTTCACCATTTTGGCCAGGATGGTCTCGATCTCTTGATCTCATGATCGGCCTGCCTCAGTCTCCCAAATCGCTGGATTACAGGCGTGAGCCACTGCACCCGGTCTATGTTCTTTCTACTTGAGATGTCAAAAAGTGCAGAGCTCCCTTTCCTACTTGCTGCCCACATCAAGCTAGCTAGGTTTTGGGCATGCTACTAGGAGGCCTGACCTGAGACTCGCCTCAATTAAAAAAACTCAGGCTACTCCACTAGAACACAGTGGGAAGGAAGGACCCCTCATGGAGCTTACTGCCTTCTCCCCTCAGCCTGCAGTTCTTACCGAGCCAAGAAGCCCAACACATGGGCCCGAATCACCATGGCTGCATGGGTCACTTCCTCCTCCCTCCGCTTTTCCAGTTTCTGCTCCAAGGATTCTCGAAGAAAGACCTGCTCAGGAGAAAGTCACATGTCAGAAGCAAAGAACCTGGCCAGCAGAAGGAAGGCATTTCTGAGTCAGAGATATCTTCTGGGGTTAAGGCTTTTTCTCTCCTTCAGTTTGCTCCAAACTCACATAGCCATGCTTTCTAGAACAGTGCTTTTTAAAGGTTCCACCTGTCATGGGCTAAAACAGTTGCAAAATCCAGTAAGATATATTATAAGCAGAAACAAACATGCTGTGTACAAATAAAGTCCCTTTTACGGTTATTGTTACTAGATTTAGCAGGCACCAGATGACGACCAAACTGCTATCTAAGATTCTAAACAGTTATCACATCATGGACCGGCACAAATAGTTCATAGACCAGCACTGGTCACTGCACTGAGTCTATGTAATATGATTCAGAGATACAGAAGCAGAGGAAGGAAACTAGAAAGGGAGGGAAGCCAGGAAATTTCTCAATTGTTATTTTGCTTTCATGTGGAAATCCTCTCTTTGTGTCTGCTATGTTATTACAATAAGAGCATCTTGGCTTTAAAAACTTAAATGCACACAAAATATTGACGTTAAGAACATAATTCTGAAAACTGAGTTTAAAATGAGACTCACGCCTGTAATCCCAACACTTTGGGTGGATCACAAAGTCAGAAGTTCTAGACCAGCCCGACCAACATGGTGAAACCCCATCTCTATTATAAATACAAAAATTAGCTGGGCATGGTGGTGCATGCCTGTAATCCCAGCTACTCAGGAGGCTGAGGAAGGAGAATCACCTGAACCCAGGAGGCAGTAGTTGCAGAGAGCCAAGATTGTACCATTGCATTCCAGCCTGGGCGACAGAGTGAGACTCTGTCTCAAAAATAAATAAGTAAATAAAACACAAAAAAATAAAATAAAATGAGAACTGAATTATTTCAGCTACATCTCAGTTCAGCTATCACAAGCACAGCAGAATCAGGATTAGATAAATTGTAGCTGTTTGCTTGCCTATTTCTGAGAATGGACACTTCCATCCTCTGCTTATCAAATACGTATGTCTGGTAATTGGCACTTTGTATCAGCATTCCTAGTTTTTGAAAACATATGAAAATCTCAGGACTTTCTCTTGATCAAAGTAGCTTTTAGTTTTGCCGTTTTAGATTTAATACATGCATAAGAAATTCTGAATTATTCCCTAAAACAACCAGAATCAGACATTTTCATGCTTTTCTTGGTAACAGTCCACACAGAGGCATTCTGGGGTCTCCACAATATTCTACTTTATGCTTCCATGAGTCATTCTGGCCTAAAAGGGTGCATCATGTTCTGCCGATGGCACATTTTTCCAGGTTCTCTGTTCTGTGTCCTCCATGACACTTGGGCAAAAAAGCAAATAAAGAGTCTTACTACCTTGTGACTCATAGCTGTACCTATTCCTGCTCCGAGTAAAACTCCATGACAAATCATTCTCCTATGAAAGCTCTTCATACAATCCCCTCCTTGTAATACTATAAATATACTCTGTTGGCTGGACACAGTGGCTCACGCCTATAATCCCAGCAATTTGGGAGGCCGAGGCGGGTGGATCACCTGAGGTCAGGAGTTGGAGGCCAGCCTGGCCAAAATAGGAAACTCCATCTTTATTAAAAATACAAAAAAAATCAGCCGGGCCTGGTGGCAGGTGCCTGTAACCCAGCTACTCGGGAGGCTGAGGCAGGAGAATCACTTGAACCTGGGAGGTGGAGGTTGCAGTAAGCCGAGATCGTGCCACTGCACTCCAGCCTGGGCCACAGAGTAAGATTCTGTCTCAAACAAAAACAAAACAAAACAAACAAAAAATATATATACATACATAAACTCTTACACTCTGTTGCTACAGAAGCTGTTAAGTGTAATGTTTGTTGGAAGTGATCGTCATTAAAGACGTTCAGAATTACAGAATTCCCTGTACATATCAAAGCCATATAGCAAAAGCAGTTTTCATCAAGACTGGCCTTTAAAGAAGTATTTCGACTTCTCTTTAAAACTTTTGTTCGGTATTACATATCTTACTCTAATGTTTTTGCTCTTATGGGTGCTTAAAAGGAAAAGTAATAGCCAAACCGAGGGGAAGAGGAAGAAGACACTTTTGTCTCTTACCACCCCTCTTGTGTCTGTGAGCGACACACTGATGAGGTGAACAGGTAGAAACCTTTATGAAGGAACGAAGGTCTCCTCCATCAGTGGGAGTCCAAAGAACGTCTCGGTTAAAATCAGAATCAGACAAATACTTGCTTTAGTTTTAAGTCCATTAAAAAGACAGCTCTCTAAATATATATATAAATATATAAATATATAAATATATAAATATATAAATATATAAATATATAAATATATATATATATATATATATATTTGAGACCGAGTTTCGCTCTTGTTACCCAGGCTGGAGTGCAATGGCGCGATCTTGGCTCACCACAACCTCCGCCTCCTGGGTTCAGGCAATTTTCCTGCCTCAGCCTCCCGCGTAGCTGGGACTATAGGCATGTGCCACCATGCCCGGCTAATTTTTTGTATTTTTAGTAGAGATGGGGTTTTACCATGTTGACCAGGATGGTCTTGATCTCTTGACCTCGTGATCCAACCGCCTCGGCCTCCCAAAGTGCTGGGATTACAGGCTTGAGCCACCGCGCCCGGCCATATTTTTAAAGGCAGCTTTCTTTTCCTGCCTATTAAATTATTCTCCCACATCTTTCTTTCTTTTGTCCTTCACCAACCAGAAGGGTAAACAAATGGAGAAAATGCTTTTAGGGACCTGTCAGTTTCATTAAGAACATGAACCCTGAATTTAGACAATGACAGAAGGAAAGTAATAGGCTTGGCTGTGTCCCCAGTCAAATCTCATCCTGAACCGTACCTCCCATAATTCCCATGTGTCATGGGAGGGACCCAGAGTAGAGATAACTGAATGATAGAGGCAGGTCTTTCCCATGCTGTTCTTATGATAGTGAATAAGTCTCATGAGATCTGATGGTTTTACAAAGGGCAGTTCCCCTGCACATACTCTCTTGCCTGCCACCATGTAAGATGTACCCTTGCTCCTCCTTGGTCTTCCACCATGATGGTGAGGCCTCCACAGCCATGTGGAACTGAGTCAATTAAACCTCTTTCCTTTATAAATGACCCAGTTTCAGGTATGTCTTTATTAGCAGTATGAGAAGCAACTAATACAGAAAGTGTTGCTGTGAGCCCTTGTGTCACCCTGCCACATTCCCAGGACTCAGCCGAGACCAAGTTGGCACAACCTAGTGACTGGGAATGTGGCACTGAAGCAGGCACCAAAGCAGCTGAGCAAAGGGTGGGGCCCACTCGGGCGCTGCTTGGCTGAACTTGACTCAACATCCAACAGGAACCATTTCACATGGCTCTTTTTCACCTGTATCTTGGGTAGCTTAAGATCCTGTGGGTATTCTAGTACGCTGTCTTTACAAAAACACTTCCTGCAGGCTTCATTGCCATAGAACGGAGGAAGAAAAGTCTGACACTGAAGTCCAGACGGTCAGAACAGTAAAGCCTTGAGTCTTGAGGAATCCTTGAGGCAGTGGGAAAAGTCACAACTAGGAAGGAGAGGGAGCGGCTGCCCATCTCAGTCACCACAAGCACAGCTATCCAGCAGGGAAATACATCGCAACCTCCCCATGCGCTGTGCCATGTCGCATCCCACAGCCCTCCTCCATTCCTAGTAATGCTTCCTAGTCCTCTAGGTGAGAACGCTGGCCTTACAACAACAGTTACGTTTTACATAAGCCAGCCGGTTCAGACCTGGGGCGGTGGCTAATTTTCTGCCTTCAACACCGGCCACGCTTGCCTCTGCTGCCTATGCTAGACATTCCTCTACCAGAAGACCCAGAAGTTCATTAGAGGTTTGGGGCTTTAAATACAAAGACCTTCTGGTGGCAACAAACCAAAACATCTGCTATCCAACATGTAAATAAAATGCTGGTCAAGATCAAAACTATCAAGAGGGTACAACTCAAATGCTTTAGGTTTACATTTACTTCCTATCTTGTCTGTGGAAAAATAAACTTCTATCTAACTTCTACTCCCAACTGCTCACCAATTAAAACTGAACTCCTCTGTGGCCGGGTGCAGTGCGGTGGCTCATGGGGTCAGGAGTTTGAGACCAGCCTGACCAACACGGTGAAACCCTGTGTCTACTAAAAATACAAAAAAATAGCTGGGTGTGATGGTGCATGGCTGTAATCCCAGCTACTCGGGAGCCTGAGGCAGGAGAATCGCTTGAACCTGGGAGGAGAAAATTGCAGTTAGCCAAGATTGCAACACTGCACTCCAGCCTGGGTGACAGAGTGAGACTCTGTCTCAAAAAAAAAAAAAAAAATGGGTGTGGTGGCTTGCACCTGTAATCCCAGCACTTTGGAAGGCTGGCGCAGGCAACACAAGGTCAGGGGTTCGAGACCAGCCTGGCCAACATGGTCAAACTCTGTCTCTACTAAAAATACAAAACAATTAGCTGGGCATGGTGGTGCATGCCTGTAATCCCAGCTACTCGGGAGGCTGAGGCAGGAGAACTGCTTGAACCCGGGAAGCAGAGGTTGCAGTGGGATGAGATTGTGCCACTGCACTCCAGCCTGGGAGACAGAGCGGGACTCCATCTCAAAAACAAACAAATAAAAAACTGAACTCTTTAAAAACTTCTTCTTGAATACTTCCTTGATCATTTCAATCCATAGGGATCTCTCTAGAAGCTGTTTCCTTACTCCTTTAAAAATACCGCACTGCATGATTTAATTCATCCACTGTGTGTGAATGTCTTATCTTCTAACATAATGAACTGAGGACAACGCCCATGTCTCTGTGTCCCCTATGCTACACTACATCCCAAGCCGGCCTTGGGCCTGATTTCCATAACATAAACTCTAAGTGAAGCTGGATCGGCTGTTAACAGCCAGGGTGAGTTTGAATGATCTCCAATGTTACTCCACTATATAAGGCAGTAAGATAGATGGGAGGTGATTCGTTTTTAGGGAATACAATTTCTTTTTGCTTTAGAGACAGGGTCTCAGTTTGTCCCCAGGTTGGAGTACAGTGGCATGATCAGGGCTCACTGCAGTCTTGACCTCCTGGGTTTGAGCAATCCTCCCACTCTAGCCACCCGAGTAGCTGGAATTATGGGCACACGCCACCATGCCTGGCTAATTTTTCTGAATTTTAGTAGGGAAAAGGTCTCGCTATGTTGTCCAGGCTGGTCTCAGATCCCTGGGCTCAAGCATCCTGCCTCAGCCTCCCAAAGTGCTGGAATTACAGGTGTGAAGCACTGAGCCTGACCTGCAATTTCTTTTTGATTAAAAAAAAAAATCAGAGCAGACTCTATTACACTGCTAAGAGCTCCACTTGAGCCATTTTCTTTAGCAAGTTTTCCTACCGGAAAAAATGTATGACATCTTGTGTCACCTCCTACTGTTTTCAGCACTTCGCAGATACTGAATAAGCTTAGCACCTTCTAGAATGAACAATCAGCTCTGAACGCTCTGCTGGGTGATTGTAGAGAAGCCAACAGCAAGACCGCAGGACAGCATACTGTGTCAGGGCTAAGAAGAGGATGACCTGGGATGACAGAGGGGCTTAGCCCAGCTGTAGGGTGCACTGAAGAATATCAAAAAACGAGTCCTGTCAACGTCTACATCTAAGCCAAGACCTAAGGATGAGTGGGCTACAGAGAGAGTGGAAAGTACGATTCCAGGCAGAGAGGCCTACCGCCTGCGGGAGGCATACCCTCAGGTGGCCCCCAGTGGGCTACACCCCTCTTTAATCTTCCTGAGTATGGGTGGAACCTGGGACTTGCTTCTAGCCAGTAGACTGCAGCAAAGGCCATGGGATGTCACTTCGTGAGAACATTACATCATTTAACACTCCATCCTATGTTGGAGCATGGGGTTGTCCTGCTGGCATGAAAGACGTGAGCTGCCATGTGGTGAGGGGGCCATGTGGCAAGGAACTTTGGGGGCTTCTAGGAGCTGCGAGTGGCTCCCAGCCAACAACCAGAAAGAAAACAGGCACTTCAGTCCTGCAAACACAGAGAAAGAATTCTGCCAATGACCAAGTGAGCCTGGAAGACACCCTGAGGTCCAGAGAGGAACAAAGCCCCAAGATACAAGGACTGCAGGCTTGGGGGACTCTGATCACAGGATCCAGCTCAGCTGGGCCCCAGCTCTGACCCTTAAATACTATGAGACAGTCAGTGTATGTTGTTAAAGCCACAAAGGTTGCAGTAATGTATCGCAGAGCAACAGCTACCTCATGTGATCATCTCTGCATGCCCTCTCTACCCTATTTTGTGTTTGTATCTGAAATCCCTCAGCAAAAAAACATTCCCCTGGAGCAGGGAGGTGGGTCCATCCTGACTTTCCCTTGCTGGATGGCCAGGAGGTGATGCCTAAGTCCCTGTCATCAATCTCACATTGGTCAAACTGCAAGACATATGTCTCTCTCTCCCTGCTTTCTCCCTCTTTCCGTTCCTCTTTTTATAAAGCAAAGAAACTCCTAGATTAAGGCCAGGTGCGGTGGCTCAGGCCTGTAATCCCAGCACTTTGGGAGGCCGAGGCAGGTGGATCACGAGGTCAGGAGTTCAAGACCAGCCTGACCAACATGGTGAAACCCCATCTCTACTAAAAATATAAAACTTCGCTGAGCATGGTGGCATACACCTGTAATCCCAGCTACTTGGGAGGCTGAGGCAGGAGAATTGCTGGAACCAGGACCCGGGAAGCAGAGGTTGCAGTGAGCCAAGATCGCGCCACTGCACTCCAGCCTGGGCTACAGAGCTAGACTCCATCTCAAAAAACAAAAACAAACAAAAAAACCCTCCTAGATTGAAAACAGCCTATTACAAGTGGAAGCTTCAAAATACTTCTCTGACATTGCACTGCTGTGTGTAAGGGCAGGGGATCAAGAATGAGGATTCATTCTTCCTGTTGAGGACACACATGTCCTCAGCTGCCTGCATTTCTGTGTCGAGCCACATTGCTGTCTTTCCCATGTGACAAATCAGTGGAGTTGGGTGGGAAATGAGAGTGGAAGCCAAATGAGATCCTTGGCAGTTTCTGATACCGAAAGAAGTCATGCAACAAATGTTATGACTAATCTTGGATGTTTAGGCCAGACTGCCCACTACTCAGCTCCTATCTGGAATGAGGGGTTAAGGGGCCTCTGCCCCAACAGCATGTTCAAAAGGAGACTTTCTGCCAGGCATGGTGGTTCACACCTGTAATCCCAGCACTCTGGGAGGCCGAGTGGGGTGGATCACAAGGTCAGGAGTTCAAGATCAGGCCAATATGATAAAATGTGGTAATATGGTAAAAATACAAAAATTAGCTGGGCATAGTGGTGCGCGCCTGTAGTCACAACTGCTCAGGAGGCTGATGCAGGAGAATTGCTTGAACCCGGGCGGTGGAGATCGCAGTGAGCCAAGATGGTACCACTGAACTCCAGCCTCGGCAACAGGGCAAGAAGTGAGCCGAGATGGTGCCACTGAACTCCAGCCTGGGCAACAGGGCGAGACGCCAACTAAAAGGGATAAAAGCCAGCATTTGAATTAGACAAAGTTAGAGAAGGGTCTGTGGTATCACTTCTTAGACATGGGGGGCTGCCTCATACTTCCAAAGCACCGTTACTCATCTGCCAACATTTGCTGACTGCCTGAACAAATACACACACACAAACAATTAGGATGAGATGTTTCAACGTATTCCTAATGAAACAAAGTCCCTGACAAGTCAAGGACTTCAAATAAAATAGTAACTGTTTGGAAGACAAAAGGTTATGGCAGGCATGGCAATGGGAGCATCTTCCCAATGTGAAAGAACAATGGTGCAGCAGTATCATATGGCCCGAAACCCCTGAGCATCACCCGGACTCTGCTGGGGGTTCGATGGGAGCTGCTCTTTCTCCACACCCTACCTTGGTCTTCCCCAGCTGCCACTCGCTGTTGGAGGCATCGTAGAGCTGCAGCAGGCTCGTGCACTTTCCTCGGACGTCCTCAGGCAGAGCCAGATTCCTCATCAGCACTTTATACCTACAACGTAAAGACACTTGGGGTCACCTCCTGCGATGGTTCGCTGTTTTCTCCAACCCCTTTGAAAAGAAGGAGGATCCATTCAGCTCCCCTTGCCTTTTGTAGAAGTCCTGAAAGGGTCTTCGGACCGCATACCCAGCTTTGCGGATTCTCACAGTCTCCAGCATCCCTGAGTACCGCAGCTGATTCAGCACCACCGCCTGGTCAAACTGGTCTGGCATCTAAACCATGCAAAAAGTCGGGACAGCATTAGAAAGGACGGAATTAGAGGCAGACTTAATGAAGCCACCTCCATCACTGGTCTATCGCTGCTTCAAAACACATACAAGAGTCTTGAACCTACACGGAAATACAGACTAGCACATGAATGCCAGTGGAACCATCATCTCGCGTTAGCAACCATCACTCCTGCCAATCTGCCCCATCCACAAGCTATTTCTTCCCTCCCCTTATATTTAAGAAAGTCCCAAACACCACATCATCTCATTTGCAAAGATTCTAGTATATGTCATGTGTTAATATAACAACACTACAATCACATCTTAAAAGATATCAATAATTCTTTTTTATTAATACCATGTTCACATTTCCGGCTGTAGTACAAATATCATACATGTACCGCACTTTAAAATCTACTTTTTTCCCAAAAAATCTAAAGTGTCAGACAAATGTCACTTTCTTTTACTTTTTTTTGAGACGGAGTCTCACTTTGTTGCCAGGCTGGAGCACAGGGGTGCAATTTCAGCTCACTGCAACCTCCACCTCCTGGGTTCAAGCAATTCTCCTGCTTCAGCCAATCAAATAGCTGGGACTACAGGCATGTGCCACCATGCCCAGCCAATTTTTTTGTATTTTTAAGTAGAGACAGGGTTTCACCACGTTAGCCAGGATGGTCTCGATCTCTTGACCTCGTGATCCACCTTCCTTGACCTCCCAGAGTGCTGGGATTACAGGCATGAGCCATCACAACAGCACTTTCTCTTACATTTTAAACTTTAATTTAAAGGCTTATTTTACCTAAGAACACAGTGACTCAGTGAGGGGTGGATACCCACAGTGCAGCAGGTGGGGTGGGGTGGAGAAGGCGAGATGACCATCTGGCCAGTGGAGAAGACACAGGAGTGAAAACAAGTTTGATGGGCCGGGCATGGTGGTTCACGCTTACAATCCTAGCACTTTGGGAGGCTGAGGTCGGGAGTTGGAGACCAGCCTGACCGACATGGTGAAACCCCATCTCTACTAAAAATACAAACATTAGCTGGGCGTAGTGGTGCATGCCTGTAATCCCAGCTGCTTGAGAGGCTGAGGCAGGAGAATTACTTGAACCCGGGAGGTGGAGGTTGCAGTGAGCCGATATCACACCATTGCACTCCAGCCTGGGTGAGAGTGAGACTCTGTCTTGAATAAAAAAAAAAAAAGAGTTTGACTTTGTTCAAATTCTAGTCAAATACCCATTTATTGAGAGCTCCATACTATGATCATTAAATAAAGTGAGCCTGAGAACACACAAATTAAAGACAGATCCAAAGCCAAGACTTAATGTTCTGAAATGTGTTCTCTTATTTGCTCAGCTGCCAAACAAACTGGTAACTGGTGCCAGGACAATAGGTTTTCAGGGAAATCAAAAAAGTGGACCATTTAGGGACTTTGGGGACAGCGATTTGTTTTTTTAATCCACCCGCCCGTTCCCTTTAATTAAGCTGCATGTTATTATCCTACACAACTGTGAATGCAACGGTAACAAAATAGTGCCCTAGGACCTCACTGTTAAAAAATACAAGAATGCAAAGTGGCTTAATTTGTGACACTTTAAAATGCAGTTATTAACACAAAATTAGGCATAAAGCCATGTTATTCTGCAAGCTTTCAAAATTGACAAAAAATAAGTTTCAAGAACTTTGCAACTGTCCCTCACAGCGTTTGATGGAAGAGCTGCCATCAGCTCTAGTGGGCTGACTGCCCTCATATTCAATTTCTTCTACAAATACTGTGGTCAAATGGTCTTTACTTAGCAGTATTCCAACCCAGTGTGGCCAGCAAATTAGGGCAAACGTCCAAAGATGTGGTTCTCTGCTTTTTAAGTCTTGATTATTTAAATGATCCTTAGAAAAGAAAGTCATAAAAATATGAAAACAAAATTACCCTTGGTGACTCTTACCCCGTGTCTCTGGATTTAAAAATGTAGGTTGGGGGTGGGGGGGGTGGCGGTTCTGAAGGCATTTGGTTACAATGCTTTTGTGATATTTATTTTGGAATATAATCTCACCAGCAGAAACCTACAAACACTACTATAGAGCAAACATAAAAGGAATATTGAATCGGACTCACTCAACTTTGCTAAATTTATACTGCCAGAGAAGCCTTCTAAATTTAATATTTAATCACTTGATGCTCAAAGACTTTTAACCAAAATATCTCTCTCGCTCAGGCTTTCACCGTTCCTGCCCCCGACTTTCCTCCCAATCTCTAATGAACAAAGTCCGTGCGATTCTCCAGTCCGGGGTTCGACTTATTAAAACTAAAGATATTACACCAAAAGGACCGCCCCGTTCAAAAAGTTCAGCCACACTCACCATCTTCCTGTCTCTCCGAGGGGCACTCCACCTTTCAGTTTGGCTCTGGGGCCAAAATTCATATGGAAAACAACTGCCACACTGACCTTTTCCCCACAGCCAAAGACATGGAACAATAATGAACACCATTCCTGTGCTTTAAAAAGTGCCCGGTCGCCATGACAACCCCTTCCATTCTCGGGCTAATTAGTGTGGTGTGGCTGTAGGATTCGATACAGCCCGGGGAGGGGAGGGGAGCCCGGGGCGGCCGCGAGTTCCAGGCTCCCATCGCGATTGGGTCTCTGCCCCTTCCCAGTAACTTAACCGGGGGAGGGGGATCTATAGGCTGATTGTCGCCCTGGGCAACCCACCCTGCGATCACGAGGGTAGATTTCCATTGGTGGTTCTCTTTTTAGCTGCAATTTCCTTTTCTGATCAATCAAATGTTCAAAGATGACACAGCTGGAGGTGGATAAGGCACAACGTAAAGCCATTTCACCTTTCAAAAGTTTGCTACTGCGCTCCTCTCCACTGCTAACCAGTTTTCCAGAAGCTGCGTTAACTCCAACAAAGGCTGCCTGCAGTGTGAGGACAGGGAAGTCTTGATGGTGACAAATAGATTGGAGTTGTGAAAAAACAGCCCCTAACCCAGGGCAATTACAGCTACTTGATCTGTTTACTGAATATTTATTGAACACCTACTATGTGCAAGGTTTTGTGATTCATGATCAGGAAAGATTTTTTTTAAAAGGTGGAAGCTGTGTTTCGTTTCCAATGCAATTTAGGAGGGTGGACAGATACATCAGTACTTATATAGCAGAAAGCCCAATATTAAATTATAATTCAAGATTAAAATTAAGTTCCTTGGGAATACAGAAAAGAGAAAAATACTGAGGGGGGATGGGGAGTGCACAGGTTTGAAGTAGAGCTTGGACTCTTAAAATGCTGGAGGTAAGGGGCATTCCCCATTGAGAAAAAAACAGGAGGAAAAGCCAAGAGGAACCTGGCAAGTTCAGTCGACAGGATGGGCTAGAACAGAGGGAAGCGCGGAAGGACCTGGGTGGAAGATGGACGCATGGTTCTTATATTCAAGATAAGGAGGAGTCATACAGGGTCACTGGAGGCTCACAGTTGAGACCATTGGGGTCAGACCTGGGCTGTATAAGGTTCCCCCTGGTGCCAGCAACAGCACTAGGAACAAGACCATCCCTGAATGGGCAGGTATATTCTGATAGCATGCATGTCATAAAAATGTCATACAGCCATTAAAAGAGAAGACCAAGGCAGGGGTGATGACTCACGCCTATAATCCCAGCACACTGGGAGGCCGAGGCAAGAGGATCACAAAGTCAGGAGATCGAGAACATCCTGGCCAACATGGTGAAACCCTGTCTCTACTAAAAACACTAAAAAAGTAGCTGGGCATGGTGGTGCATGCCTGTAGTCCTAGCTACTCAGGAGGCCGAGGCAGGAGAATCGCTCGAACCTAGGAGGCGGAGATTACAGTGAGCCAAGATTGCACCACTGTACTACAGCCTGGACAACAGTGTGAGACTCCATCTCAAAAAAAAATAATTAAAGAATAAAATTCGGCAATTGGACAAAACACACAGATACACATACAGACAAAACACAAAAGGTCAAATTGAAGACATTACCTGTTGACTTTAGGGCCCTTCACAAGGTATTATTGAGTGGGAAAAGCAAGCTATGAAGAATCTTATTTAAAAAAAAAAAAAAGATGGCCACTCCTCTCCAAAAATCCCTGCTCTATCTATATATATATGTATATATGTGTATAAACAGTCATGCACCACAGAATGATGTCTCAGTCAGCAACAGACTACAGATATGGCAATGGTGCCATGAGATTGTAACCCTGTATTTTTTTCTTTTTTTGAGACTGACTCTCATTCTGTTACTCAGGTTGGAGTGCAGTGGTACGATCTCAGCTCACTGCAACCTCCGTCTCTCGGGTTCAAGCGATTCTCCTGCCTCAGCCTCCTAGGTAGCTGGAATTAAAGGTGCCTGCCACCACATCCAGCTAGTTTTGGTATTTTTAGTAAAGACAAGGTTTCACCATGTTGGCCAGGCTAGTCTTGAACTCCTGACCTCAGGCAATCTGCCCGCCTTGGCCTCCCAAAGTGCAGGGATTACAGGCGTGAGCCACCGTGCCCAGCCTGTTAACACTGTATTGTTATTGTGCCTTTTCTATGTTTAGGTATATTTAGATACAGATACGTATTGCTGTGGAGAAACTGCCCATAGTGTTGTACAGTAATGTGCTGTAGAGGACTGGAGCCTAGGAGCAATGGGTCACACCATCTAGCTAGGAGCGTCGTAGGCTGCCCCATCTGGGTTTGTGTGAGTGCACTCTGTGATGTTTGCACAATGATGAAGAGAAATGGAAAGACACAGGCTAGTTGTTACTGCATGGCGGTGGGGGCGGGGAGGGACCCAAGTCAGAAAAAAAAGAAAGAAAAAAATCAGACTACACTAAAAGAAGGAAATAGTCACATATGTCATGTGAAATTTTCTGTAGGATTATATCTTTGAAGGAATTTAAAAATAGCGTTTTTTACATGAGAATCAAGCAGAGGCTTCTGGAGGTCCTGCATGGAACAGGGTGAAGCAGGAACAGCTGAGTAGCTGCTGCCTGCTGGGCAGGGGGACGACTTTAAAGTGGAAACCACCTGCCCAATGTCCATGAGCCGCACTGAGAGAACAGATTTGATATTTATCATTATCATGTACATAATATGCATCTATCAATGCAACATTAACTGGCCACACAAAGGAATGAAGTCCTGACACATGAGACAACATGGGTGAGCCTTGACAACATTATGCTGAGAAAAGCCAGTCACAGTCACAAAAGGCACACATGACATGATTCCATTTATATATACGATGCCCAGCACAGGGAATTCTATGGAAACGGAAAGTCAATTCTGGTGGCTGCATGGGGATAAGGACATAGGACACTGGGTGGGTGGCTAGAAGGCAGTTTCTTTTTGAGGTGATGAAAATGTTCTAAAATTGACTCTGGTAATGGCTGCACATATCTGTGAATATTTTTTAAACTCACTGAATTGCACATTTTAAATAAGTCAATTACATGACATGAGAACTATAGCTGGGCCAGGTGTGGTGGCTCACATCTGTAATCCCAGCACTTTGAGTACTATATCTCAAAAAAGCTGTTAAAAATTTTTTTTTATTACATTGAGGCCGGGTGCAGTGGCTCATGCCTGTAATCTCAGCACCTTGAAAGGCTGAGGCAGGTAGACTGACTCAGGTCAGGAGTTCGAGACCAGCCTGACCAATATGGAGAAACCCCGTCTCTACTAAAAATACAAAAATTAGCTGGGCATGGTGGCGTGTGCTTGTAGTTCCAACTACTTGGGAGGCTGAGGCAAGAGAATTGCTTGAACCCAGGATGCAGAGGTTGCAGTGAGCTGAGATTACTCCACTGCACCCTAGACTGGGGACCGAGTGACATTCCATCTAAAAAAAAAAAAGTACATTAAGTACCATGCTAATACTGAGACATTTAAAATGGACAAGGGAAGGATGGAAGAGAAAGTTTGTGTCCTGGAGACAGGATGAAATCTATGTAGTTTTAATATATACTTTGGATAATTTAATCCTACTAAAAATAATTAGAAATACTTCTTTCCAGCTAGGCACAGTGGCTCACGCCTATCTATAATCCCAGCACTTTGAGAAGCCGAGGAGGGTGGATCACCTGAGGTCAGGAGTTCGAGACCAGCCTGACCAATATGGTGAAGCCCTGTCTCTACTAAAAATACAAAATTAGCTGAGCATGGTGATGCATGCCTATAATCCTAGCTACTTGGGAGGCTTGAACCAAGCCTATAATCCTAGCTACTTGGGAGGAGAATCGCTTGAACTCGGGAAGCATAGGTTGTGTAGTGAGGAGGGATCAAGCCATTGCACCCAGCCTGGGCAACAAGAGCAAAACTTCGTCTCAAAAAAAAAAAGAAATACTTCTTTCCATACAAGCTGAAAAATACGATTTCAGAATGCTTAGATGATTAATAATGATTCATAACAGGGCACTCTAAACCCTCCGCAAAAGTCAATTACAGACAAGCCTTACCTCCTACAGCTTAAAATTTAAATAAAGGGTAACAGAGGTGCTGACAAACAGGGACACCAAGAGCAGAGAGGGTGCTTCCCAGTGAAGACAGAAATGCATTTATTTATATGCATCAATGAATCCAATTGCCCCGAACATTACCGAGCCTTCCATAATTTCATAAACAGTGCCTGACAACAAGAAGTGTAACAGTGGATTTGAAAACAGCCATTTGCCTATGGTAAGGGGACATTCAATCTATGCTTATTTAATGAAAGAAAATACAGTGAGTTTATTATCTGTGGACCGTTAAAGTTCTGTTTTTCAGCATTTGAGGATCTTGGAGAAACCAACCAAGGCATCCAAGAAGAGCCCAGGAAGGGGTGGTTGGGGGTGGCAGGAAGGCAGCCTGTCACAGAGGGGCCGTGGGTTTTTCTAGAACCAGCCAGGATTTTAGGGAAAAGCCATTTTGTAGATGAAGGGACTAGAAATGACGAAGGCTTTATGACTTGTTCAAACTAGTTTTATTTTTTTGACATGGAATTTCACTCTTGTCACCCAGGTTGGAGAGTGCAGTGGTGCAATCTCAGCTCACTGCAACCTCCACCTCCCAGGTTCAAGCAATTCTCCTGCCTCAGCCTCCAGAGTGAGCAGTCGGGATTATAGGCAGGTGCCACCACGCCCAGGTAATTTTGCATAGTAGAGACAGGGTTTTACGATGTTGGATGGACTGGTCTTGAACTCCTGACCTCAGGTAATCCCACCCACTTTGGGCTCCCAGACTTGAGCCACATCGCACAGCCTCAAACTGGTTTTAATATTTGCTTTAATCAAGAAGTAAAAAAGTAAGTCTCAAAGAGCTTTGCATTCCTGAAAACTAGCATGTAAATCAAACCTATTTTCCTACTGACATGTTCTAAAACTGGGATATATTTCCGTGGGACAGAATTCTGAAAGGAATGAAAACTTTAGGGAAAAGACTGAGTAGAACCCAGGCAGAGAATGTGGTCTGCACGGTCTTACTCCCAGTAGCAATCTGTCTTCTGAAAACACAGAGACGTCCTCTAGAGATTTAAGCACAAGAAACATTCTTAGAGATCAACTTGTCAGGTACTGACTTGGTCTAATACAGGTGACTTAAAAAATCACAAATTTAAGGGCCACAGCCACATTGATAAGAAATCATTTTGCCACATTGTGAGTTCAGCCAAACATCTGCATATGGAAGCAACTAGTGAATAAAGAACAGCTTTTAGAAAACTAAAGTGCAAACTGAGCAAATCCAACTCTGGTTACTCCCATAAACACAGATAATCAACAGCTGACTATATCCTTGCTTCGCAAAGTGATCACTGACAAATAATTCAAATGGTCTTCGACCCACGTGGGATTTAACTCCATTTGCATCTCTTTCTTCTTGGGTGCCCGCTAAGGGAAGGTGTCTGAGCATGAGATGACACTCCACGGTGGACAAGGGACACACCAGGGACACATGGCACTGTATCCCAAGGGTCATGCTCACATGTGGTAACATATTTAATGATGACTGCTTCTGCTTTAATAACAAATATCAAATACAATGCAACGACTCCTCGAGTGCTTCTGAACACATGTTCTAATTTATTTCTAGCATGGATCCTTTCCTAACTTTTTTGGAGAAAATTTATTCAAAGTCTAAAACTTTCATGTGATCACAATGTCTTGGAGATTATATAAAAGTAAACAATTATTTTAATTGATTAAAAATATTTATTAGGGCCAGGCGCAGTGGCTCATGCCTGTAATCCCAACACTTTGGGAGGCCGAGGTAGGTGGATCACCAGAGGTCAGGAGGAGTTTGAGACCAGCCTGACCAACATGGTAAAACCCTGTCTCTATAAAAATACAAAAATTAGCTAGGTGTGGTGGCGCGTGCCTATGATCCCAGTCACTCGGGAGGCTGAGGCAGGAGAATCGCTTGATCCCAGGAAGTGGAGGTTGCAGTGAGTGGAGATCACACCATTGCACTCCAGCCTGTGTAACAAGAGTGAAACTCCATCTCTAAACAAATAAATGTATCAGAAGCCTCCCATAGACTAAGCAACCACACAAATAACTAACTGTATGGGATGTCCCAGAGCAAACCCAGTCCCTGCTGTGACCCGACAAATGCAGGCCCTCTCCAGATCAGATCTGCTGAGAATGCAAAACTGTAGAGAGCCGGAGATCTGGCAACACAGGAGATCCTCAGGGCCCTGACAAGTATCTCCAGAAAGCCAAACAAAGGCCCTGAGTGTCACGCCAACAATAAGTCAACTGCCTTACTGTCTTAACTTGGAAGCTTATTTTTTAAACATTTTTTGAAGACTTTCTGTCTTCTAAGACTTAAAAAACTTCCACATTGCTAGGCTATTTCTCAAAGTGAGTGGTACCACATTCAAAATGTAAAGAGTTCTCCTTTTCCACATTCTATTTTTTAACGGCACCTGACCTACTTTAAATGAAATATTTTAAACTTTACATACATATTGGGTCTGCAACTGAGGGACACATCGCATAGTTCATATTATGGAAGATTCGTCTGCCACTATCTTAAGAAACATAAAATATGCCAATTGTGGAAAAAGAAAAGCCATTACATGATTATTTAGATAAGTGGATACTGTATACGCACTGGACAGGGGGCACTGCAACGTACCTTACAGTTACATTTCCATTACGGGCTATACCTCTACCCTATTTAACTTTAAAAACAAACAAACCTTATCTTCTGGTAACCCATCTTCAACTTTAAGAAGTTAAAGATTGCGTGAGAATTACCCAAAGACAATTATGCTACATAACAAAATGTCATTCCCAGTCCTATATAACTACTGAGAAAGTCTCACCACAAGACTCCCACCCCCACCTCTTGCTGATTCACAAAGAACTCTGCAAGGCATCTCAATCTATTTGCTTTCTTTGCTACAATCAACTCTCAAGAGTGGTGAATAAATATTCTCAGATAAGAAGTTTATCATGTTTTGAACAATGTTCAAAAGCATGGTTACTAAAGCAGCAATATAACTTTCCTGACCTTGAACAGAAGGTAAATAAAAGGCAATTCCACTGGCGACAAATGTTCTTTGTACTTACATCAGTCATTTCACTCCGGGGCTGTTCAACACTTTACACAGTGGTTGCTACTTGCTAATTTTCCCATTTTCAGAAAAGAGGCAGAAATTAATTTCCCCTAAAGAAGAGGCGAACCCCGCAGGTGAGGAACAGAAAGGTAGTAGGCAGTGCCCGACTGGCCAGCGAGCTGCGAGTCAGTCCTGGAGGTCAGATTGCAGGGGCTGGAAATTTCTCACTCCACATACCCGCTGAGACTAAGTACAGCTGTCACCCTGAGCAAGGACACCCACACTCTGTTACAGCTGCAGGCTCTTACCTCGGACCCACACAAACCTCAACTACTTAATGGGAAAGAAAACACGGAACATAAATAACATGTCAGTCTTTCTAAGGCACAGCTCCGGCTGTATCACAGCCTTGTTCACAAACTGCCAGCATATGCCAGTTTCAGACAAAGGCTTTGATTTCCCATTCAAGGTCCTCACAATATGGCTCCAATTTACCTTCCCAGTCAACACACCCCTACGCAAACCCTCCATTTTAGTCCAATTATAGATCATTCTAGTCATTTGACTAAAATGCTCACTTCCTGTCTTAACCTCAGCTGAAGCTGGCCTCTCCACCTGAAATGTACCATCTGTTGAGCCTGATGGATGTTTTAGGTGTCTTCAAATAGTCCCTCCTCTGCAAAACCGTTCCTGATGCATCCCACAGGTACCATCTGGGAAGTTCCTTACCCCTGGGTTCCCAGCACACACTGGACTTGCACAAGGATGTGACCCCTGGTCATGCTCTTTTTTATGTTAAGTATGTCCATGTGAACTCCCTATTAAATTATACATTGGCTCAGGGAGCAGCTGATTCTCCGAATGTCTGAGTTCACCACATTGCCTGGCACTGAACCTGATGTTATCAGACATGCTCTCACTTATGCCGGTGCATTTGCATAAACAAAACTGTGGTTCTGTTTACGGCCGTTTCTAATAATTTGTTTAACATTAAACAGGTTTTGCATCTACTACACATTTTCGAGAAATGAAAATATTTTTTGCTTTTTAAAAAGTATGTCAATCTACACAGCTATAATCAAGTGATTTTTTAGCAATGTGCAAAGGCAACAGAGAAAGTATAGTCTTTTTAACAAATAGTGCTGGAATAATTGGACAGCAATGTGCAAAGATATAATCTAGATGCGGACATTACAACTTTCACAAGAATTAGCTCTAAGTAAATCATAGACCTATGTATTTAATGTAAAGCACAAAACTCTAAAACTCCCATTTTTCAGCTCGGAAGAGGCTAAGGTGCAACTTTCTTCGGTCGTCCCGAATCTGGGTTCATCCGACCCCAGCCGCCTCCACCAGGCTGCTGAAGCTCAACCCCAACGAGATCAAAGTCGTATACCTAAGGTGCACCGGGGTGAAGTCAGTGCCACTTCTGCACTGGCCCCCAAGATCAGCCCTCTGGGTCTAGCTCCAAAAAAGGTTGTTGATGACATTGCCAAGGCAACGGGTGACTGGAAGGGCCTGAGGATTACAGTGAAACTGACCATTCAGAACAGACAGGCCCAGGTTGAGGTGGTGCCTTCTGCCTCCGCCCTGATCATGAAAGCCCTCAAGGAACCACCAAGAGACAGAAAGAAACAGAAAATCATTAAACACAGTGGGAATATCACTTTGGATGAGATCGTCAACATTGCTCAACAGATCCAGCACCCATCTTTAGCCAGAGAACTCTCTGGAACCATTAGAGAGATCCTGGGGACAGCCCAGTCTGTGGGCCATAAGGTTGATGGCCACCACCTTCATGACACCAACAGTGGTGTTGTGGAATGCCCAGCTAGTTAAGAAGCACAAAGGAAAGTATTTCAATAAAGGATCATTTGACAACTAAAATGTTTTGTGTGTGTGTGTGTGTGTGTGTGTGTATGTG
Organism: Callithrix jacchus; assembly: GCF_049354715.1. NCBI lineage: Eukaryota > Metazoa > Chordata > Mammalia > Primates > Cebidae > Callithrix > Callithrix jacchus. The sequence continues at coordinate 188,388,772 of NC_133503.1, read as the reverse complement.
TGTGTGTATATATATATATAAAACTCCTAGAAGATAACATAGGAAATAATCTAGGTTTGGGGATAAATTTGATACAACGAAAGCACGCTACATGAAGGGAAAACAGATATGCAGAATTTCCTTACACTTAACTACTCTTCTTCTGAGAAAGATGCTGTTAAGGCAATGGAAGACAAGCAACAGACTGAGAAACATTTGTAAAATACACACTAAGAGAGACCATCCAAAATTTACCAGGAACACTTTAAACAATACGAAAACCCAATTTGTAAAATAAGCAAAAGATCTGAACAGACACTTCCCCAACGAAGATAGGCCAACAAGCATATGAAAAGATATTCAACATCACCTGCCACTGGGGAATTAAAAATTAAAACATTAATGAAGCACCATACTTATCAGAATGATTAAAATCCAGAAAACTGCTAATATCCAATGCTGGCAAAAATGTGGAGTGACAGGAACCCTCATTCAGAAGTGGCAGGAACGCAAAGTGGTGCAGTCAATTTGGAAGACAGTTTCCCACAAAGCTAAACACAGCTTTAACACATGATCCGGCAACTGCCCTCTCAGGTATTTTCCCATTTATGTAAAAACTTATGCCCACACAAATATCTGCACATAAATGTCCATAGCGTCTTTGTTTGTAACTGCCAAAAACTGGAAGCAATCAAGACATCCTTCAATAGGTGAATGGACAAAGAAACTATGGCATATCCATACAATGAAATAGTATTCAGATTTTTAAAAAAGCTATCAAGCCAAAAAAAGACACAGAGAAATCTTAAGTGGATACATAGTGCTAGGTGAAAGACGTCAGTCTGAAATGGCTATATACGATTTAATTCCAATTATATGACATCCTAAGAGAGACACAACTTCAGAGACAGTAGTAGAACAATCAGTAGCTCCGAGGGGTTGGGGGAAAGGATGGAGAACTAAAGCACAGAGGAATTTTAGGGAAGTGACACTCCTCTGTATGATACTGTAATGGTAGATACATAACATCATGCATTTGTCAAAAGTCGTAGAACTTTAGAGCATGAGAATAAACCTTAAGGGAAACCAAGAAATAATGTAGATTGTCACAAGAGAATCTAGATGAATTAACCTCACTAAACAGAGTGGGGAAAAAGACACTGACTTAAATAACTCTGCAGACATATGGCGTCTATAAGACTAAAAGCAAAAAGAACTGCAGGTAAGCACTGTACTATAGTTGATAAGGTTGTTTACCCCAGGGGCGTGGGTTCACAACTCATACTACTGTACATGTACATTTGAATTAAACAAATAAATGAATGGCAGATGATGGGAGCCACGTTCCTTACTGTTGAGAGGGAGAATTTTGCAAGAAAACCTAAATGAAACCAATTCTGTCCAGATAGATTTGATTTATTTTCATGAAAAGAGCGGCAGAAAACCTCAGGGTCCTGACACTGGTTCAAATGCAACTCTAAAAGAAGCCAGCATAAGGTCCAAGTAGTTCTCACAATGTGTTTCTAGGGAACATGCCTAAAATGCAGCCTGATGCCCAGTTATTTTTTTTAATGAATCACATGACATGACTGGAATGTGTTTCTATGGGAAATCGGGAAATGGTTCTCCTGCAAGATAGAACCATTTTCAGTGCAGCGTTTGATAAGCAGGGATGCAAAAGAGATTGGGAGAGGCCAAGGCGGGTGGATCACGAGGTCAAGAGATCGAGACCAATCTGGTCAACATGGTGAAACCCCGTCTCTACTAAAAATACAAAAAATTAGCTGGGCACGGTGGCGCGTGCCTGTAATCCCAGCTACTCAGGAGGTTGAGGCAGGAGAATTGCCTGAACCCAGGAGGCGGAGGTTGCGGTGAGCCGAGATCGCGCCACTGCACTCCAGCCTGGGTAACAAGAGCGAAACTCTTCTCAAAAAAAAGAGAGATTGGGAGATTACAGCCACCGGGCGTGGTGGCTCATGCCTGTAATCCCAGCACTTTGGAAGGCCAAGGCAGGCAGATTACGAGGTCAGGAGATCAAGACCATCCCGGCTAACATGGTGAAACCCTGTCTCTACTAAAAATACAAAAAATTAGCCGGGCGGGGTGGCACGCGCCTGTAGTCCCAGCTACTCAGGAGGTGAGCTGGGTGACAGAGTGAGACTCCGTCTCAAAAAAAAAAAAAAACAAAAAACAACCAACCATGCAAAGGATCTGGGCATACATATACATACATATATGAAGAATATCCGCCATAAACTCCACAGCTCTCCTGGAAAAAACCACTTGTTTCCTGCGTCTCCCTCAGACACAGTCGATGCATGTATAAACACCGTGTGCGGGTTCACGTGTGTGTGTGCAGATAAATACACAGTTTTTTTTTTAAATGCAAATAAAAGTGTTCCACATTTTGCTTTTCTTACCTAACAGAATCTTAGAGACAGTTAACCTGTCAGGTCATGCAATTCTCTCACCTTCGTTGTTTTTTTGGACACAGAGTCTTCCTCTGTTACCCAGGCTAGAGTGCAATGGCCTGATCTCGGCCTCCCAGGTTCAAGCAATTCTCCTGCCTCAGCCTCCTGAGTAGCTGGGATTACAGACGTGTATCACCATGCCCAGCTAATTTTTGTATTTTTAGTGGAGACAGGGTTTCACCACATTGGCCAGGTTGGTCTCGAACTCCTGACCTCAAGTGTTCTGCCTGCCTCTGTCTCCCAAAATGTTGAAAATTACCAGGTATGAACCACGCGCCCGGCCCTCTTACCTTCTTTATAACAGCTGCACAGGATGTCTCTACCACAATGCATTTAACCCAAGAGCTATAGAGGAGCATTTTGGTTGTTTCTAGCATTTGCTACTTTTCTCATCCAACTTTTAGGGACTGAACAGACATAGAAAAGCAGAACTACCGAGCTTCTACATCAGCGAGTTTCCTGTCAATACCTCCATGCCCAACCCCCCAGGAGTCCTTTTTGTTTCATGGTGAATCAAGTCCTGTACTTTTGACGGCCAATAATTAAACCAGGAACACAGTGAACTGAAGATGATCGCTCCAACCTGGAGTTCCAGAGCCTCCTCCTGGCTTCCTCCCAGCTCTGTTTCTGAGGGAATGCTATTTCCAGTGAGGTACCTTATGTGTGGGACAGGCCTTGCCTCTCTAGAAAAGATCACACCATGGACTCCCTCAGCTCCCAGTTTACAAAGTGTCAACGTTCAATCAATATTAGTTCCACATATTAATCAATAAATCAGTATGTAATTATGTAGAAGAATAACATTTGTGACAATTTCCTATTATGTTCTATTATGTTAAACCATGGAGCTTTGGGAGTTTATCTGTCACATCATTTAACGAGTCATTTAATAATATTTCTAGTCTAAATGACACATTTAAAGGTATTATGATAAAATGCGGTATCTTAAATTGAAAATCTAACAATAAAAATAGCAACTACCCCGTCCTTGAACAGGGACTATGTTTCCACCATTGAACTGAGCATTTTACGTGGGCCCACTTAATCTTTACAACTACTCTATGAATTAAATCAGTCCATGATGATATAAACTTTTTTAAAAGCAATCATGTGGGAAATGCTCTCAGCTAATACTTCTATAGCACTCTACAATTTCCAAAGTACTTTACCAACAATTTGCTCTATCACCTTGTAAGGTGGGCAGGGCAGCCATTAACATTTTCAATAAATAGGGTCAAAGAATGATGTGTGACCTGAGTCGCATCATACAGCAACTACCAGGGCAGAGGAGCAATAGGCATTGTCTTTTCTCTTTTTCTTTCTGGAGACGGAGTCTCACTCTGTCACCCAGGCTGGAGCGCAGTGGCATGATCTCAGCTTGCCACAACCTCCTCTTCCTGGACTCAGGCGATTCTCCTGCCTCAGCCTCCCGAGTAGCTGGGATTACAGGCAGGCGTATGCCACCATGCCCAACTAATTTTTGTATTTTCAGTAGAGATGGGGTTTCACTATGTTGGCCAGACTGGTCCTGAACTCCTGACCTCAGGTGTTCTGCCCACCTTGGCCTCCCAAAGTACTAGGATTACAGGCGTGAGCCACTGTGCCTGGCCCACTCAAGTCTTTTAACATTAGAATCCTTGCAGATCACGCCAGATCTCTTTTAGAGAGCAGTAGCACATCTACTGACTGACAAGCTCACATCCAAAGTGACATCACATGAGTGGCCACTATGGCCACTGTGGACAGTCATCTGTGGACAATCATCAAGTCAGCGTGCTTCAATTCTGGCACATGGGTTGGTTTGTATGTCCAGATCTTTGTGGTGCTGGTGGCGATGATGGTGGTAATAGCAGTACTAACTCACAAGTAATAACCAGTAAGTACCAGTAAGTAATACTTCCAGCAGCAACATTAGTGGCAGAGGAATGAAAGCTAACATGTACCAAGGGCTTACTGTGTTAGCTTTCACTGAACTTCAGTAACTCTATGAGGTAGATATTATTGCCATCCCCATGCTACAGATGCATAACCTGAAGCACAGGATGCTTAATTAACTGCCTAGGGTCACAAGGCTCAAGCTTAATTAACATAGCCAAGTTTCAAATCCAGGCATTATGACACAGCCAAGCCAGCGCTAAGCACCACTAGCTATGCTGCTCTTCCTGAAAGGTGCAAATTCAGGAACTGGGGAGTTCCCGCCGTTCCAATGTATTCATTATTTAACAATGGAGTATATTTCCTGGTACATATTTCCTGAATATTTCTGAATGAAATTCATCACAATAGCTATCTTGGTAGCAGCCCAAAATAGCAATCAGCTTCTGAGCATTAAAACCCATGTGAGATGATACATTTAGTTAGAGTGAGAGCTTGTAAACCACAGCCTGCTAGCCATATCCGGCTTGCCACCTGTTTTTGTAAATAAAGTTTTATTGGAACACAGCCACATATTGTCTATAACTACTTCCACAATACAATAGCGAAGCCTAAAATATTTACTATCTTGCCAACTACAGAAAATTTTACTGATCTCTAAGTTAGAGAATAAAAGCTAGGCAAAGAGGGTGTTCAATGGTGCAAACAGAGCTGTGCTCTAGAGATAATTATACACCAGATTTCAAAAACTCAGTGTGAAAAACATAATGTAAAGTATCTCATTAATCATTTTGAAATGTATTATGTGTTGAAATGGTAACATTTTGGATATAGTAAAAATATATATAGTTAAAAATGCTTTCACAAAAACAATTTTTTTTTTTACACTTTTAAATGTGGCTACTGGAAAACCTAAAGTATGTATGTGGCTCACATTTCATTCCTATTGAACAGTGTTACCCTAAGAAATTAGGGCCTCGCCAGGTGTGGTGGCGCATGCCTGTAATCCCAGCACTTTGGGAGGCTGAGGCAGGTGGGCGGATCATGAGGTCAAGAGAGGAAGACCATCCTGGCCAACATGGTGAAATCTTGGCTCTACTAAAAAACAAAAATTAGCTGGGCGTGATGGCGCGTGCCTGTAGTCCCAGACTCCCAGGAGGCTGAGGCAGGAGAATCGCTGGAAACTGGAAGGCAGAGGTTGCAGTGAGCTGAGATAGTGCCGCTGCACTCCAGCCTGGCGACAGAGTGAGACTCTGTCTCAAAAAGAAAAGAAAAGAAAAACAAAAGAAATTAGGGCCTCTGCTTTATAAGGACTTGGAGAAAAAAACAAGGCTTATAATTCTAATTTAATTAGAATTTTGATACTTGCAGCATGTTTTGTATAAATAAACTCTCAGACTACTTTGATATAAGGATCGTATATTTAGAGACTAACACATATTCCTTTTCATAACATTACCCATTTTTCAAAGATAAAAAACAATGCTCATGCAAGCAAATACTGTGAATGAAAAGGCCCCATGAATAGTTCTCACGAGGCTAATGACTCTGAACAAATAAATTAGACATGGAGAATTTCCATTGACTTCAAATAAAGTGTGAAATAATCTTTCAAGATCAAGACAATGATTCTCAAACAACCTATCATTAACTACTTTTGCTAACAATTTTGGTTTTTTAGACGGAGTTTCCCTCGTCTCCCAGGCTGGAGTGCAATGGCACAATCTTGGCTCGCTGCAACCTCTGCCTCCTGGGTTCAAGTGATTCTCCTGGGTTCAAGTGATTCTCCTGTCTCAGCCTCCAGAGTAGCTGGGATTACAGCATCTACCACCACGCCTGGCTAATTTTTGCATTTTTTAGTAAAGACGGGGTTTCACCATGTTGGCCAGGTTAGTCTTGAACTCCTGACCTCAGGTAATCCACCGTCCTCGGCCTCCAAAAGTGCTAGGATTACAGGCACGAGCCACCGCGCCCAGCCTCCTAATAAACTTATATTTAGTTTTCAAAGAGCCCCCAAAAGACGCCTAGGACAGTAACTTAGGTTTTATTTTTTAAAACAAACTGTTAAAGCCAGCATCTTCTGTGCCCATGGGGATGCTGAAACAGAGCCAATGCTGGGGACAACGCTGTAATAAATCTGAATTAAACAAGATGAAACTGGGGCATATACTCTGATCCTTTCCCCCCACAAAAAAACTAGCAAAGAAATGCCTAGAAAAGCTATGCCTAAGTGCTCTCCAGTGTAGGGCACAAGCCCTTCCTCTTTAATTATGTCCATGGGACATTCACTCATTTGAATCTTGACTGCCACTGTGCCCTGTCACATACTTGTTTCCAAAACATACAAGTGGCCTGAAAATCACACGTGTTGAGCATTTGATCAAATGCTTCCTTGAGCTCTAGGAACACAGGCCACCCTCCGCCACGGCTTCTTCCTCCCATTCTGGTTTCTGTCTCCTGCTTTCCTGCCTTACACAGCCCTGCACCTGCCGCTCTGACTTCCTCTCTCTCAATGGCCCCGTGTGTGCATGGCTATGGCTGCCGTCTCGGGAAACCAGCAGGCAGATCCTGGACTTCACGCCACATACCAACTCCTTGGGGAGGAGGCACCTGGGGGCTGTCCTGTGGCTCCCACCCCTTTAGCTCTGTGGGAAGACAGAAAGCAGAATTGCAGTTTCCTGCTAAAAGGGAACCTTTGGATCACCAAAGCTGGAATTTTTAAACTTCAACATTGAAAAAAAAGGTTATATCGTCTCCTTCCTGAATTAAAACTGAAACAGCATATTAATGACACCTAATATTTAAATATGAATTACCAGGTACCAAGGTTTTTCATGAATTTAATTAAATCTCTAGGAGCCAGTGGGTAAGATGGGACTATTATGCCAGTATCTACATGGAGACTCTGATCCAAGTGGAGTGGCTTGCCCAAGGTCACACTAGTGTGCACTAGGACCTGTGTCCAGTTCTGTGCTCTTCATCCTCATGGGAAAACCAGACGCGTATGACTCCAAGAGTGGCCTCGGATGGCTGTCTGTCCATGGCAAGACAGCCACCAAAGGTGATAATCAGCATTTAGGAACTCTTATAGCAGTCTGATGTGACTGCATCATTTTTACTGTATTTTTCAAATGCACCAGTAGGCCGGGTGCAGTGGCTCATGACTGTAATACTAGGACTTTGGAGGCTCAGGCAGGTGGATCACGAGGTCAGGAGTTCAAGACCAGCCTGGCCAATATGGTGAAACCTCATTTCTACTAAAAAAAAAAAAATACAAAAAATTGGCCAGGAGCGGTGGCTCAAGCCTATAATCCCAGCACTTTGGGAGGTCAAGGCGGGTGGATCACGAGGTCAAGAGATCGAGACCATCCTGGTCAACATGGTGAAACCCCGTCTCTACTAAAAATACAAAAAATTAGCTGGGCGTGGTGGCACGTGCCTGTAATCCCCAGCTACTCAGGAGGCTGAGGCAGGAGAATTGCCTGAACCCAGGAGGCAGAGGTTGCAGTGAGCCGAGATGGCGCCATTGCACTCCAGCCTGGGTAACAAGAGTGAAACTCCATTTCCAAAACAAAACAAAACAAAAACAAAAAATTAGCCAGGTGTGGTAGCACATGGCTGTAGTCTCAGCTACACAGGAGGCTGAGGCAGGAGAATCGCTTGAACTTTGGAGGTTCCAGTGAGCCAAGATCGTGCACTGCACTTCAGCCTGGGTGAGAGTGAGACTCCGTCTCAATGAATCCATCAATGCACCAGTCCTCAATGAATTGGCTATGAAAAACAAAACACTGCTCTTTTGACTCTTTGAGATGCTTTGCTCTAGAAGGTACCAAGGTCAATTTTGAGTTCATGCTTCTAAGATACTTCTTTGTATTAGTGTATATACAAATCCACTGATGTTACAATATTGTTCTGTAATTTTGCATAAAGTACTAAAGTTCTTTCTCTTCCTATAGTTTAGCATCAAGTCAGGCTGGATGGATAAGAAAGTGTGCTTAAATCCTTCCTCAAAACTACCACAAATGTAAAACGTGGATTCAGAAAATCTGATATTACATCTCTACTAAAAGCTATCCAAATTGTACAACGATAAAATCCAAATATTTTTGTATTTCTATCTTCACTCCTTCCGCTCTTCATCTGAAGTTTCATTTTCTACTGCGGCCTACCAGCCACCCTTTGCTAAAAGAACTCCAACTATACCCAGCCAACTCTAAAAACTCATCCACTCACTTTCTCAGCTTCCTGTGGAGTGAGGCTCAGTGACCAGGCCCGGTCCTGGCCCAAGAACCAAGCAAAGAAATGAGGAAGATGTCAGGCAAAATATGGTGGGGCTCCTGGGGAAGATTTTCCTTCCTAATTAAAGGAACAGGGGTCCCCGAGAGGAGTCTCTTTGGGCCCAACCCTGATTGATTCTTTCCAGGATTAATGTTTACTCTAAGAGGGTGAGGTCCTCATTTGCTCTACTCAGAGTTGCGTCGGAAGGGCCAAACAATGACAGTGTCCTGTGAGGACGTGATGGTTGCAGCTACAGCAACCATTTTGTAACCTTGAGGAAGGACCCAGAGAACTGCAGGCGCATGGACTCCAAAACCTGACCCTGCGGAGCCTCTAAACAAACGCTTCTGATTAAATGTGGTATCTGTACGTATTAACTGTGTAGGTCATCACTGGCAGAATTATTCTTAGCACTGAAAAGTTGGACTCAGCCTGGAGACAGAGAAGTGTATGTGACACACCTGTAGAGTCTCTTCGTAGATGAAAGAGCTGCCGTGGTGGAAGGGAAGGATTATTCCTAGGAAGGAGGGAGCCCTATGAGGAAGGCTTAGCCCTCAGCAGGATTAAGGCGTGTGCTGATATTGCCGGGATTGTGTATAGTTTAAAACTCTTGCTGGGTGCGGTGGCTCACACCTGTAATCCCAGCACTTTGGGAGGCTGAGGCAGGTAGGTCATGAGGTCAAGAGATCGAGACCATCTGGCTAACATGGTGAAACCCCAGCTCTACTAAAAATACAAAAATTAGCTTGATGTGGTGGCGCACACCTGTAGTCCCAGCTATTTGGGAGGCTGAGGCAAGAAAATCACTTGAACCCAGGAGGCGGAGGTTGCAGTGAGCCGAGAACGTTCCACTGTATTCCAGCCTCACCACAGAGCCAGACTCCATCTCAACAACAACAACAAAAAACACTCTTTAGTGGTTAACACTGTGAGCCTCAAAAATACCCAGAAGACAAATCAGTATGGAGCAGAAGTCAGCAGGGGCAACATCAGCTGGTATGGGATGCCAAAACGAGAGGTACATCAAGGGCAGTCTCAAGTTCAAGCCCAGCCACAGAAGCCGGAAACAAAGACAAAATACAGGGACCCAGGTTCCCTGGCCCCAGTGAGAATCACTAGGTGGGAGCCACATCTGAAGCAGATAAATGCCCAGACAACCTGGGAGGGGAGAGACTAAGAACTCAAACATATTCAAAATATAGAGAGGATCTGACAAAGGCAGAAAGGCAGAGAGGCAGCACACGGTGGAAGATGAAGGGTGGCATGGCTGATGTTAGATGCTCTCAGTCTTTTGATAAATTACAAGGTAAGGTCGTGGGCTGGCATGGGGAGGTTGAAATCAGGTTCATGGGTGTGGGGAGGCATTGGGGGAGTCAATGAAGAGCAGGAAGGCCACCTCCCAGGCTGGCACAGTGTGTACCAGCAGCACTGATCAAAACACACTTCTTTTTTGTTTGAGTCTGTTGCCAGGCTGGAGGGCAGTGGCACGCTCTCTGCTCACTGAAACCTCTGCCTACCAGGTTCAAGTGATTCTCCTACCTCAGCCTACTGAATGAGTAGCTAGGACTACAGGTGAGCGCCATCATGCCCAGCTAATTTTTTGTATTTTGAGTAGAGACAGGGTTTCACCATTTTGGCCAGGCTGATCTCGAACTCCTGACCTCAAGCAATCCGCCCGCCTCCGCCTCCCAAAGTGTTGGGATTACAGGCGTGAGCCACCACATCTGGCCCAAACATGCTTCTTGATATAGTAGGCCAGCAACTCTGCGGATCTGAAGACAGAGAGGGAAGCGTGGACATTATCCAAGACAAGGCTGGCAACCCAGACAGCAGGGAGGGTGCGCGCCCCAGGAGTTGACAAGAGGCCACCAGCTTGGGACAGGGTGGCTCCCCATCTCCTGCCTGGCCTGGGAGTCTTGTCAAGTGTTGTGTTCACTCTGGGACCATTCACGGCATGTTTTAGTATGTATGTTATGCTGCCATCAGAAAAAAAATTGGAGGCTCAGCAACAAACCAAGCGAGGAAAGAAAATGAGGAAATTCCACTGGGCACGGTGGTTCGTGCCTGTAATCCCAGCACTTTGGGAGGTCGAGGCAGGTGGATCATGAGGTAAGGAGTTCAAGATCAGCCTGGCCAACATGGTAGAACTCATTATCTACCAAAAATACAAAAATTAGCCAGGTGTAGTGGCATGCCCTTGTAATCCCGGCTACTGGGGAGGCTGAGGCAGGAGAATGGCTTGAACCTCAGAAGTGGAGATTGTGGTGAGCTCAGACTGCGCCAGTGTACTCCAGCCTGGGTGACAGAGCGAGACTTCATCTCAAAAAAAAAAAAGGAAAGAAAATCAGGAAATTCCAAAGGGGGGTTCATGGAGACAACAAGAGCAAAGAGGGACTTGGCAGGGGGGTGGGGGGCGGCGTCTGTGTGAGGAAAAGAAGCAAGTCAGTGCTCTCCTTTTGGAAGGGCGAGAGATTAGGCCGAAGGGGAACATTTCATATTTTGAACAGATCATATAAATTTAAAATTAGGAGTTTAGTAATTCAACGTATAAGAAAATGGATACTGCAAGTCAGTTTAAAGTGTGCTAAAAGTGATTTTCAGAAAAACCCAAAGAAACAAAGAAGGAAGGAGGGAGGGACAGAGTGACTACAGATTTGTTCCAAATCAGACCCAAATCCCTGGTGAAGACGACAGAAGGTTCAACCCTTCGCATAAATCCCATCTGGAAATCCTCACAGGGCAGCCTCCTCCTTGGGTATGATCTGTTGCCCTTTTATCTAATGAACTTAATGAAACCTCTTTATCTGGCTAAGCTAAACCTCCATCTCTCTCTATTCATCAGTGTTCTATTTCTACTTCTCTGTCCACCGTACTGAACAGGTCAACGGCCCCTTTATTCAGACGTGCTCTGAAAAATCATGCTGAGAAATACAAATTAGGAGGGCAGCTGTCTCTCTTTGTAGATGTTGCCAAGGAGGCCCAAATCGGTCATTAAAATGCTAAAATAGCTGTGAAACTCACCAAAGCACTTACAAAATCACCAAGGTAATGTCCACCCAGTGAGGACTAAGCAAGATAAAGAAAGCAGGAGATGAGGAGAGAAATAAGAGGAACATGCTGCCAGCGGCCGTAAGTTCCTCAATATCCAAAGCTGGGAATGGTGGTCAAACTGAGCTTTGGAATGCTTGGCTGAATTTTTTTTTTTTTTTGAGATGCAGTTTTGCTCTTGTTACCCAGGCTGGAGTGCAATGGCGCGATCTCGGCTCACCGCAACCTCCGCCTCCTGGGTTCAGGCAATTCTCCTACCTCAGCCTCCTGAGTAGCTGAGATTACAGGCACGCGCCACCACGCCCAGCTAATTTTTGTATTTTTAGTAGAGACAGTGTTTCACCATGTTGACCAGGATGGTCTTGATCTCTTGACCTCGTGATCCACCCGCCTCAGCCTCCCAAAGTGCTGGGATTATAGGCTTGAGCCACCGCGCCCGGCCTGGCTGAATATTTTTATCACGCTGCATTCATAGGATTTTAAGAGCTGAGCATGCAGATCACTTGAGGTCAGGAGTTTGAGACCAGCCTGGCTAACAGGGCAAAACCCCGTCTCTACTAAAAATACAAAAATTAGCTGGGCATGGTGGCACGTGCCTATAATCCCAGCTACTCTGGAGGCTGAGGCAGGTAAATCACTTGAACCCTGGAGGTGGAGGATGCAGTGAGCCGCGATTGTGCCACTGCACTCCAGCCTATGTGACAGAGCAAGACTCCATCTCAGAAAACACACACACACAGATACACACACACACACACACACACACTCTCTCTCTCTCTCTCTCTCTCTCTCTCTCTCTCTCTCTCAGAACAGTTTGAGCTAAATATCCAGTCACCAAACAGATGCCAAGTATTAGAAAGAGCACAAGGTCATCCAGATTTATATTACTGGAGTGTTAGGGCTTGAGAAATCACCCCATCCCATCATCCCATTTCTACAGGAAGAAACTGAGATGAAGTCACCCCTCTTCACTGATTAAAAACATAGCTAAGAAAAGATTTACTTCATTGATAACAGATATAGCTGATTTATAAATATTCATGACTACATACTGAGATACCAGAAGAAAAAAAGTCACATGGAAAGTTTCCTCGAAAATTGCTCAGTGCCGTCTGCTCTGAGATAAATGGTAATTTATTGGCTTCTTGGTAAACTCTGCTTTCCAGAAGGCATGAAGGCCTGGTGGGAAGAGGGTATTGGTGAGCTGGGCATCCTAGGAGTCCTTTCTCTTGCTTATTCATGTATTAAAGTGGTTGCCTGCAATTCATAATGGGAAATTAGCCAGCCTTAGGTCACGGCCAATATCTGTTAAGTATAAATTAGAAACACCACAAAATATCCCATGGAGCAGTTGGGAGTTGCTAGGAAACAGGAGGTCAGGCAGCACTCAAAGGCCAGGTTATTCCCATCCCCAGGCCTCTTCAGGCCTCTCCAGGCTGGACTCTGGGTGGTGGGTGCCAGAAGCTGATGCGGCCTCCATGCCTAAGCGGGGAGTCCAGGCTTCTGCGCTGCGTGACTCGAGCTGCTTAAATGTGTGTGCCCCCTTCTGCTCCCAGCAGGAAAGGGTCCAACATGTGACATGCCAGGCTGGCTTCAGGGGCAGCCTTATGCTGCCTGAGAATTCATACGAAAGAGTTTTAAGTTGAAGACTATTCCACAGATTAAGCACAATGTTAAAAAATAAAAGGGATGCATTAAAAAAAAAAAAGAGAGAGAGAGATAAAGAAAGAAGTATATGCTCCTAAACCCAAGAAGCAGCAAACAGAAGGCTGTTCATGAGTGACAGCTGTCTCCTCACCTGTCCTTATTAACACATTTCACCCACTTCCTTTAGTGATTCAATGTCTTTTTCATTTTTTTGCTTTTGTTTTTGAGTCGGAGTTGCTCTTGTTGCCACGGCTGGGGTGCAATGGTGCAATCTGAGCTCACCGTAACCTCCGCCTCCCGAATTCAAGCAATTCTCCTGCCTCAGCCTTTCAAGTAGCTGGGATTACAGGCATGTGCCACCACGCCCAGCTAATTTTCCATTTTTAGTAGAGATGGTGTTTCTCCATGTTGGTCAGGCTGGTCTTGAACTCCCAGCCTCAGGTGATCCGCCCACCTTGGCCTCCCAAAGTGCTGGGATTACAGGCATGAGCCACCGCGCCCAGCCCCAGTTTCTTTACTTAACATCTACCACATCTTTAGACTTAAAGAATGACTTTCAGCGTTCTGATCATACTTCTTCCATCAATTTGTTTTTCCCCATGCCTACCCCAAAATGAACATACGTCCCTTCACAAATTCTACCTGGTGATGTACAGCTGAGTTCAGTCAATGGTGCCCACATTCAAATGACGGATCACAAAAAGACATGAACACCTGTTTCACTGGAAGAGCCACACAGTAAATACCAGAGCTCTCTACCAAGACTCCAATGTCAGGCCGGGCATGGTAGCTCATGCCTGTAATCCCAGCACTTTGGGAGGCTGAGGCGGGCAGATCACCTGAGGTCAGGAGTTTGAGACCAGCCTGGCCGACATGGTTAAACCCTGTCTCTATTGAAAATACAAAAATTAGCCAGGCGTGGTGGTGGGCACCTGTAATCCCAACTACTTGTGAGGCTGAGGTAGGAGAATCACTTGGACCCAGGAGGCGGAGGCTGCAGTGAGCTGGGACTGCGCCACTGCACTCCGGCCTGGGTGATAGCAAGACTCTGTCTCAAAAGAAAAAAAAAAAGACTCCGATGTCACTTCTTTCTATAATGATGACTATAACTGCTGTTTATCAGCCACCATGGCCATCAGTGGTGACTCTGTGCCAGAGGCTGAGCCAGGATCTTTACAGACTTGCTCACGGTTTTTCTTTGTACCCACCCTACAAAGGGTGACTTCTGTACTCCCTTCCATGATGGGAGAACAGAAAACTAAAGTGACAGACCAATGACCTGTGGCTGGTAAATGGCAGGCCGGATCCATGTTAAAACCTCATTTGGTCTACCTTGATGTGTGGCCTCCCAGGACAGCCTCATTCGTCATTTCACTCCAGAAATGTTGAAAGAGTACGTTGCTTTATCATCTTGTCCACCATAAACTGTTTAAAGGAGAGGCTGCTTTTATTCACTGAGTAAACAGCAACAAATCAACTTGTTCCTTGAGAGGAGAACCCTATGCTGTTAGCCCTGAAATAGGCAGAACAACACCCAGGTTAATGAATTGTTATAGAGTCACCAGGCAAATGGGGAGAGCTACAGGGCAGAGTCTAAATTCTGTGACTTATACGACAAAACTGTGGGACCAGGCCACAGTGGTGAATGCGGTTTAAAAATGCTACCACGAGGCCAGGTGCAGTGGTGTGTTCACACCCGTATTCCAGCAATTTGGGAAGCTGAGGCAGGAGGATTGCTTGAGCCCAGGTGTTCGAGACCAGCCTGGGCAATATAGGGAGACCCCATTTCCACCAAAAATAAACAATATTAATTAGGTGTGGTAGTGCACACTTGTGGTCCCAGCTACTCAGGAGGTAGAGGTGGGTGGACTGTTTGAGCCCAGGAGGTCAAGGCTACAGTGAGCTGAGATCCCACCACTGCAGTCTAGCCTGGACCGCAGGGTCTCAAAAACAAACAAACAAACACCCCAAACCCAAAAATGCCACTGTGACACATTACACACTGCAGACACTCTAAAAAATCCTTCCAGTCAGGCCGGGCATGGTAGCTCACACCTGTAATCCCAGCACTTTGGGAGGCCGAGGAGGGCAGATCATGAGGTCAAGCGTTTGAGACTAGCCTGGGCAACATGGTGAAACCCCATCACTATTAAAAATACAAAAGTTAACTGGGTGTGGTGGTGGGTGCCTGTAATCCCAGCTTCTTGGGAGGCTGACGCAGGAGAATCGTTTCAACATGGGAGGCAGAGGTTGCAGTGAGCTGAGGTCACGCCACTGCATTCCAGCCTGGGCAACAGGGCAAGACTCTGTCTCCAAAAAAATTTTTAAATCCTCCCAGTCCGTCTCCACATTCAACTCCATCAATGTCTTGGCATTATGCACTATGACCTGAGGCCAGTCTGTGACATAGGTACGGAAACAGCAAAAACTTAGACCAGCTCATCTCTTTACTCTTTCCTACATTTTTGCACCCAACCCTTATCAGAGTTCACTCTCAACTGAAGAGTCTCTCTTCATCCACACCCACAGATCAGGGCGCCTTTCCAGGCACTGCTGCTGGTTTCCACTCTCCACAGCACCCAATAAAACACAATGTAGGTCTCAGATATGGGACTGCACATTTACCAAAATGACCAGAACAAAGAACAAAAAAGAAGCCTTTGCATCCAGGCCAGTTGCTACGGGGTCTTTGAATATTCCCAGCTGGCTTTCTCAATCATCTATACTTTGTGAGACATGCTGGAACAAGAAGAATGGATGTGCTGTGAGCAGGCAAGGTGAGAAGTGGAGAACAAGCGGCAATTGTATTGTAGTTAATTATTTTAATTGAGCATGAGAAGGGAAAGGCTTGAACTCTAAGGATGTTGGCAGAGCCCCAGAGTTTCAGTAAACCAGGAAATGCCTCTCGCACGCCCCAGATAGCAGGAGCAACTGAATAGAAGCGGCCCATCTGCTAATGGAAGACTCTGCAAACAATGGCCGCTCTGAGAGATGGTCAGTTTCACAGAGTTTTGCAGAGGTTGTACCTCTTTGTTCCTGCGTGCTCACAGGCTGTGTTAGAAGCCTGGAAATCCCAGTCAAATGATGTCACGACCAGGTCCAACCTGCCCTTCCACTTCTGCACAGGACCTTATTTCCCTAATTCACAAGGTATCTCTGATTAAAAGCCTCTAAGAGCTGCAACTGTCTGCATTTGCAATCCAATGTAAACTGACCAGCTCAAGCTTTACTGGAAGCGATGCCATGCAGCCAGTGAATCAAGTGACTAGGCCAATGTTTCAGAGTCAATACCAGGAAAAAAAAGAGAGAAAGAGAAAAAGAACGTGGTAGGCTAATTTTCCTTCTGCAATTCCTGACACCACAATTAACATAGTAACAATGCCTTGCATTTGGCCTTAATAATCCAGCGGGATTTGTTTCAGCTCAGCAAAATTTGTCGTAGACCTCTACTTAAGTGTTATAATAACCATACTTAAACCTCTGCGGTCCCGTAAGAGAACACGATCAAAGTATGTGTACAAGATTTCAGATTCAAACCATGGTCCTTCGCCAAATGGTTAAAAGCTGAAATCTCAGTTGTTCTAACTTATTTTGCATACTCTTATTTCATATTCTTATTTATCTAAAGAGTTATTTTAGAAAACAAATCACTAAATCAGGTCTAAAGCACCGGTTTGCTGGTGACTTTTTCACCATCCTAAATGTGAAGGGTGGGGGAAAGACGTGACTGTGCCTTTAACAGGATCACTTTAATTTTGCAGAGGCAACTCGGAGAACACAGTAGAATTCCAAAGCTGAACAGCATTCCCTTTTAAGTGAAATACTGACAAATGAAGCATCTGGCACCCTTTAATGAGCTGTTTCATCCTTTCAGAGTGGCTGAAACTAGGACAGCCATTCATCTGGGACAGCGGCTAGCACAGTGCAGTCATACAATGCCACAGGGCGCACTGATAGAAGCCCACCATGGCCATTTACCAGCTTCTAACACGACTTACCAGGAAAGGAAACAGAGTTTAACTTAATGGCTAAATACATCCAGAAAATGTGAAATAATACACCATTTTGTTTTCACCTCATTTAATAGTAAAACACAGTTAAAAGCAATAACAAATGCTGTAATAAAAGTTAACTTGTATGTAGATGCCATTTTTACTGAGAGCAAGTAAAAGATAAGAATAAAAAACAAGAAATCATCAGCATTGACAGCCCAGTGGTTTTAAGAAGACGTGGTTCTGCCCCCTGGGGGGGCACCTGGGAGTGTCTGGAGACGCCCAGAGGGACTGTTACTGGCGTCTAGCAGGTAGACGCCGGCACTGCTTTGAAGCCTCTTTCTAAGCACAGGCTAGAGCCCAACAACAAAGAATGAACTGTCCAGTCCAAAATGCCAGTACTGCCAAGGCCAAGAACCCTGACCTACCCTGATAAATAGGAAGAGGGTTAACAAGAATCACCTATTTGAGAGATCACTAATGCAGAAGGAAAAGGATATGAAGTTGAATTACATTTCAGTGCAAAGTGCTGAACAGGTGAAGCAGACCAACACAGAACGGGAAAATCTAGAAAACTAGGGAAATTAAGCAAGTTACAAAATTAAGGGAGACATGAGGCCAAAGCTTAGAGGAGGGGTTTCAGCTGAAAAACACAGTGGAGACTACTCACCTAGCCCGGAGCTGAAGGAGAAGAGCCAGTGTTTCTTTTGGAGCCCAGCAAGTGAGAAGGTGGGGGCAGAACACCAGGCCATGCCTACACCCAGAGGAACCAGTCAAGAGGAGGGGGGTGGTCAGAGAGGTGTCAGGAAGGAGGGGTAGTTAGTAGTGTCCCAGGCCTGAGAGCAGGGGGTGGGGATTAAGAGGCAGGCCAGAGAGAAACTGCGCTGGGAAGCTTCCAGCAGAAGGGAAGCAAGGGCAGCTTTGAGTGCCTGGCTTTAGAAAGAAGCCACAGACTCTTTCGGGAAGTGATCAACAGTGAGAAGATTGCTCAAGGTGTGGGAGCCAGTCAAGTTCCTATTCACCCTCATTTCTCCCTTTTCAGCAGGTGTATGTGTATGTATATCTGTAAATCCATACAGCTCTCAGGGGAGGCAAGACAAAGTTTAAAAAAAAAAAAAGAGGCCAGGCATGGCTCATACCTGTAATCCCAGCACTTCGGGAGGCCAAGGCTGGTAGATCATGAGGTCAGGAGTTCAAGACCAGCCTGGCCAACATGGTGAAACCCCAGCTCTATTAAAAATGCAAAAATCAGCTGGGCATGGTGGCGCGTGCCTGTAATCCCAGCTACTCAGGAGGCTGAGGCAGGAAATCATACGAACCCGGGAGGCGGAGGTCGCAGTGAGCTGAGATCGTACCACTGCACTCCAGCCTGGGCAAAGAGGGAGACTCCGTCTCAAAAAAAAAAAAAAAAAAAAGTATGGAATTGTCCTTCAGAAAAGGCTGTAACAATTTATAATCCCAGCAGCAGAATCCATTAATGGCAGTTTCTTCAAACAGTTACAGAAACCGAGAAGTGTTATTAAAAAGCAACACAGAGCCAGGAGCGGCAGTTGTGCCGCTATAGCCCCAGCTACTCTGGGTGCGGAGGCAGAAGGATCTCTTGCAGCCAGGAGTTTGAGGCTGTAGTGTGCTATGGTTGTGCTTGTAAATAGCCCCTGCACTCCAGCCTGGGCAACATAATGAGATAATATCCCTTTAAAAAAGAAAAGGACAAAACCTTTAAGCCATTAAATCCTCACACCAGCAAAAGTATCCTATTATTTTTAATTTCATTTATTTGATTATGCTACTGAGAACTTCAAGTAATTTTATATTTCACCTTTTGCAAATTTTCTGTGTATGCATTTTACTCAGTTTTCTACTAAAACATACTGTTCTCTTATTGATTCATGACGGCTCTTTATATATTAAAGCTATACATCCATTGTTATATACATTAAATATATATATATAGTCTGCTGTCGGCTTTAATGAAGGCGGTTTGGCTATGCATACATCAAAGTCATAACTCTAATTTGCCAAATAGACTTTCAAGAATTTACCTTAAGGAGAAAGTATTTGTGCACACGAAAAATACAGTACCATCATTTGCAAAAATAAACAATCCAGTAATAGAAATTTGACTTGAAAGAATAGCCACTGACAGAATTTTATAGTCATGAAAAATAAATAAGAATGTTTCAAGATTAAGTTAAAAAAAAAGATTACAAAATTAAGGTAAATTATGTTCCCAATTTAAAGGAAAAAAAAGTATATATGTAACAAATATAAACAGAGTTGTCCCTGGCTGGTAAAATTATGGGTAACTAATTTTTTTTTTTTTTTTTTTGAGACAGAGTTCTGTCGACCAGGCTGGAGTGCAGTGGCTCAATCTCGGCTCACTGCAACCTCCGTCTCCTGGGTTCAAGGGATTCTCCTGCTTTAGCCTCCCAAGCAGCTGGGACTACAGGCATGTGCCACCATGCCAGGCTAATTTTTTGTGTTTTTAGTTGAGATGGGGTTTCACAGTATTAGCCAGAATTGTCTCAATCTCCTGACCTTGTGATCCACCGGTCTTGGCCTCCCAAAGTGCTGGGATTACAGGCGTGAGCCACTGTGCCTGGATATGGGTAACTAATTTTTTTTTTCATTTTTCACATATTTTCCAAATATTTTATAATCAGTAAAAATTGCCTTGATATTGGAAAGGGGTGGGTGCAAACCCAGCAACTAATTCTATGGTGTTTTTACTATTGTTACTATTCTTGGTCACCTATTTTTGAGGGTCAGAGAAAGAACTGTCCTGAGAAAAAAAGGAAAGTACCCCTAGGATGGAAGAACAACACAGTAAAATGCTGAAGAGCTAATGAAGCAGAGCGGACCATCTGCACTGATGGGAGAAAACCCATGGGAGTTGCAGACCCTGATCTTAAGAACCCCAGTCCACCCCCAGGCCCTAATCTCTGCTCTCCAGTCTCACACCTGGCCCCTCGGCTCCAGAGTCTTCCAAGGGAGTGACAGCTGGGAGGGAGGCTGACAGGGATTTGGGATTGGTCCTTTGTAGCTGCTGGGGGAGCAAACTGAGCTTTAGAACAAAATCACTACCAGAAAGCACACGTTGAGGGGGCTGCCTGGGAAGATGTTAGTTCAGGGTGGCTGATGCTTAGAGGGGAAAAAAATATATCTTGTTCTGCATGAACTAGACAGCCAGGGGTGGAAGGTAGGGCAGGTGGGGAGGGAGGGGCTTCGCTCAAAGTGGGAGCCTGAGTGCTATACAGACTGGACAGGATTCCATAGGTTCATCAGGATAAGCCAAGTAAAAATGCAGGATGAGCCAAAGAGGCTGCAGTTTTGTACCCCCCATTTTAGCAGTTAGCACCTCCAGGGAGGGGAGCGGGCAAGACTGACTGGGGTCACCTCTCTAATCGCACCGTCTTCCCATAGATACCCTTCAGCCACCAAGGCATTCAGCAGAAAGAGGGAAGTATTTCTGTATTCCATCATTCCAGCCCTCTTGCAAGCAGCACTGTGGTTCTGGACCTGAGGACCCACATACAGAAACCCAACAGAAGCGAGGAATGAGAAAAGCAGTTTCACATTGTAAGAGAGGCAGAAAATACATGGGACTTTCCCACAGAGGATTCACCTTTGCCTCTTTCTTATGAGCGTAATAAGTGTGTGTCAGATTAATTACTCTCAAAAACTGATGGCAAAAAAAAAAAACACACATTCTCATATTTGGTCTTAGCAGCAGAAATCTAAGCAACAAAAGCAGATTTAGCCAAGTAGCCATCAGCCACGTGATTATTCATTTCTTTCAAATGTAACTCAATTGACTATGAAAGACCCACTTTCAACATGAAAACATCTCCCTTCCAGGCATATTTAGCAACTGAATAGACAGCAACAGAACACCATTCCTACATCGGTGCGGAGGCAGAGATTAGCATTTCAGTCACTCTTCATTTTGTTCTTTCTTTGGGGACCTCAACTTCGGGGAGTACAGAGAATCCCAACAAAATGTGCCTCATCAGGTTTTACCAAGCCGATTATAAATTCCCAACATGTGTGTGCTTGTGTGAAATAAGCACATGATATTCAACAGATGACCATTCACCTCCTATAGCTTCTCACATTTCCATACTTGCGTTTGAACAGGTTTACAATGCGATTAAAAAAGAGATTATTCTAGTGCCGATTTTTTTAAAGGGTTCCTATAAAGCTTGAGGCAGGGAAAAGATGGATGACTGCAGTGCATAAACTCTTAAAGAAAAATATTTTGAAATAACAAATTCGAACAAAAGAAACCACCAATTTCCCCCTTCAACCTAATATTAAAAAAGAATTTTTCCTATAAAAGGTGAATTCCATTTAAAAACATATTGCATTATCAGTGCCTTAACTGATAAGTTTTTACAAAAAAAATTGCAGTTTGAACTTGCACATGCAATCAAAATCAGCACTTACCCACTTGTAAACACTTCTGGTGCCTGGAGAAACAGCAAAATCTGTTCCTTGTTGTTTGATCTCGGCAGTTTTACACCCCCATAATCATGGCAAGTTACATGAAACTTTAAAGCAGAACAAGAAAGAGAAAAATCCCTACCTTGGGCTCCCTTCACCCCTTCAGTTTTTGTCCACTGTAAATGGCTGCATCTTTAGCAGTCTGGGCAAGAGCATCTAAGCTGACAGACACAAAAATGGGCTTTCTTCGGCTGGCTGGTGTTCCCAGCCTTTTATGTGGTGTCTCGGGCTGTGCTGCTTAATTCATTCCTGATTCTACTCAAAGGAAGTCCAGCCTGGTGAGGCTGACGTGATAGGAACAGCTGAAGACACTTTTGACTGCAGGGGCAAACTAACCATCACACACGCATCAACAAATGTGTAATTACGTTTCAAGGCCCAAAGATTCTTGATTTTAAAAGTCAACCAATAATTAAAAAAAAAAAAAAGTACTAGGACAAAATCAAGCAATTTAGTATGTTGGAAAATCGACCCAGAGAACAAGAACAGCACTCTTTGCTGGTGCTAAGCTTCATTCACGGGAATTTATCCGGATCTCTACAGAGCTCTGCTGAATAGTTTCCATGACAACTTGGTAAACAGGATGGAAGTGACCACTGAGGGGTTTACTGGGATTGTTTTGTTTGGGGAGGAGAATGGTGGCTTTAAATACTTCCTTTACTAAAATTTCCTCCAAAGGTAAAAAGGCAGCTTTTTACAGATCTTCTGTATGAGATGTTTTCAAAAGTCAAAGAAATGCTGGTAATGGGTGCTCCAGTTGCAGGAGAGGCAGTCAAAACAAAGAGGGACATGAGTGGCAGTCAGAAAACCAGGTGGCTCATGCCTGCAATCCCAGCACTTTGGGAGGCCTAGGCGGGTGGATCACCTGAGGTCAGGAGTTCAAGAACAGCCTGGCCAATATGGTAAAATCCCATCAATACTAAAAATACAAAAATTAGGCTGAGTGAGGTGGCTCATGCCTGTAATCCCAGCACTTTGGGAGGCCGAGGCAGGAGGATCACCTGAGGTTGGGAGTTGGAGACCAGCCTGACCAACATGGAGAAACCCCATCTCTACTAAAAATGCAAAATTAGCCAGGCGTGCTGGCGCATGCCTGTAATCCCAGCTACTTGAAAGGCTGAGGCAGGAGAATTGCTTGAATCTGGGAGGCAGAGGTTGTGGTGAGCCAAGATCGCACCATTGTACTCCAGCCTGGGAAACAAGAGTGAAACTCCATCTCTGAATGAATGAATGAATGAATGAATGAATGAATGAATGAGTTGGCCAGGTATGGTGGCATGAGCCCATAATCCCAGCTACTTGGGAAGCTGAGGCAGGAGAATTGCTTGAAACTAGGAAGCAGAGGTTGCAGTGACTAAGACTCTGCCACTGCACTCCAGCCTGGGTGACACAGATCAGGACTCAGTCTCAAAAAAAAAACAAAAACAAAAACAAAAAAAACCAGGAAGAATTACAGAATGCCAAGGGAGGGGGTGCTTTCCAGTAAGTATACAGGGGAAATGGAACCATCCCCAAAGACTAATCCAATGCACAGAGGAGTGAAAGGGGCTGACAACCTGAATAATTCAGTCCTAATGTCCAAGTTGACACTTCTGCCCTCTCTATTCTTCCATTAATCTTGTCCATAGGCCAGGCGCAGTGGCTCACGCCTATAATCCCAGCACTTTGGGAGGCCGAGGCAAGTGGATCATGAGGTCAAGAGATCGAGACCATCCTGGTCAACAAGGTGAAACCCCGTCTCTACTAAAAATACAAAAATTAGCTGAGCATGATGGTGCGCACTTGTAGTCCCAGCTACTCAGGAGGCAGAGGCAGGAGAATTGCTTGAACCCAGGAGACGGAGGTTGAGGTGAGCTGAGATCGTGCCATTGCACTCCAGTCTGGGTAACAACAGCAAAACTCCGCCTCAAAAAAAAAAAAAAAAAAATCTTGTCCATACCAGTTACCACTTTCACTGCGAGCAACAGAAACGCCATTCTCGGCTGGGCATGGTGGCTTATATCTGTAATCCCAGCACTTGGGAGGCCAAGGTGGGTGGATCACCTGAGGTCAGGAGTTCGAGACCACCCTGGTCAACAAGGTGAAACCCATCTCTAATAAAAATACAAAAATTAGCTGGGCCTGGTGGTGCATAACCTGTAGTCCCAACTAACTGAGAGGCTGAGGCAGAAGAATCACTTGAACCCAGGAGGCGGAGGTTGCAGTGAGCGAAGATCACACCACTGCACTCTAGCCTGGGTGACAGAGTGAGACTTGGTCTCAAAAAAAAAAAAAAAAGGAAATTTCATTCTCAATGCTTCACTCTTTGACCAGGTAATCAGAAAGTTCCCATTCTTACAAAATATGACTTGGAAAAAAAATATTCATCACATTATGAACAGATTACAAACATGGCATTTTGACACATAGCACATATTTGTCAAAAGCCAAGGAACCATATAACACTGACAGTGGACTTCCTGTGTAAACTTTGGATTTTAATAATAATGTAGCAATACTGGTTTATTATAACAAACGCACCACATTCGTGCACCACGTTAATAAAAGAGAGAATTGTGGTGGTGGGGGGGAAATGTGGAAACTCCCTGTAGCACAGGCTCAAACTTTCTGTAAATTTTTTCTTTTTTTCTTTTTTTTTTTTTTTCTTTTTCTTTTGAGACGGAGTTTCGCTCTTGTTACCCAGGCTGGAGTGCAATGGCGCGATCTCGGCTCACCGCAACCTCCACCTCCTGGGTTCAGGCAATTCTCCTGCCTCAGCCTCCCGAGTAGTTGGGATTACAGGCACGTGCCACCATGCCCAGCTAATTTTTTGTATTTTTAGTAGAGACAGGGTTTCACCATGTTGACCAGGATGGTCTCGATCTCTGACCTCGTGATCCACCCGCCTCTGCCTCCCAAAGTGCGGGGATTACAGGCGTGAGCCACCGCGCCCGGCCTAAATTTTTTCTTTTTGAGACGGAGTTTCGTTGTTGTTACCCAGACTGGAGTGCAATGGCACGATCTCGACTCACCGCAACCTCCATCTTCTGGGTTCAAGCAATTCTCCTGCCTCAGCCTCCCGAGTAGCTGGGACTACAGGCGTGCACCACCACATCCAGCTAATTTTTGTATTTTTAGTAGAGACGGGGTTTCACCTTATTGACCAAAATGATCTCGATCTCTTGACCTCATGATCCACCCGCCTCGGCCTCCCAATCTGTAAATTTTTTAATGCTCTTTAAAAAAGTCTATTAATGTTAAAAATAAAGATAAAAATGTCCATCCAGTAAATGTCAAAAACTAAAGAGAAATTGTTTTTAAGGCTCCTTATGGCAATCTGCCAGAGGTTATTTAAAACTAAGCTCAAAAGAGCAAAGATCTTAAAATAGGTTTTTCTGTGATTCAGCGTATACTTGGGGTTAAACTTGTGAGGACAAAATATTCGGTAAAAATATAAACATACAATGTAAGTATGCGTTATTTCACACAGTAATACGCAGCTGTATCACGTCCACATGACCTCACTCAATACACATAACCGCCCTCCTTGGTAGGTATTGTCAATACACACATGTTAAACCCAAGGAAAGAATGCCTGGCCACACCAGGTGTAGTGATGAGACCTGAGGGAGACTAGGCGCACACCTTTGATCTATAGCATCGGTGGCTTCCTGAGCTTCCGCACGTGGGTGGCCATGTAATACCCATCTATACCAACGGTATTGCGGTGTATTATAATGTGCTAGACCCAGAGCCCCCCGACACCCTGTGTCTCAGCAGGGGTGGTGCAGGGTTTCCTGGGCCCTTGGGGCAGGAAATGAAGGACTGAGTCGCCCAGGCTCTGTGGGTAACTAGGCAGGCTTGTGGAGGGAGCGGTGGCTGGGGCTGGGGAACAGGTAGGGTAGTAGTCAATGCAGCCGTGGGAAAACAGTCACAAAGGATGAAACAGAAAAGAAAAACCAACAACATGACAACAAGCACAGGCAGTAAAAGGGTAAGTAAAGCTCTATCCAAAAAAATCCTAATCGCCCACAAGAGCTTTGAGAGATCCTATTGCATATTGTGTTGATGGTTAAATAAAAATGCCAAGATAAAATTGTCCTTGGAGGCTGTTTACTGGAGCAGGAAAATGTATTCTTATTAAGAGCTTGAAAACATTTGACACACTCCTGTGAATGAATATCTGACATTTTCACATTAATCTCAAGTGGCCAGAAGAAGAGCAGCAAACGGAAGATGCAGAAATGCAGACTTCATTCATTACAGTTAAGACCTTTCCTAGGCCAGGCACAGTGGCTCACGCCTGTAATCCCAGCACTTCGGGAGGCTAAAGTGGGTGGATCACCTGAGGTCAGGAGTTTGAGACTAGCTTGGCCAACATGGTGAAACCCCTTCTCTACTAAAAATACAAAAATTAGCTAGGCGTGCTGGTGAGCGCCTGTAATCCCAGCTATTCAGGAGGCTGAGGCAGGAGAATTGCCTGAACGCAGGAGGCGGAGGTTGCAGTGAGCTGAGATCGCGCCATTGCACTCCAGCCTGGGTAACAAGAGCGAAACTCCGTCTCAAAAAAAAAA
Source organism: Callithrix jacchus (assembly GCF_049354715.1). Classification (NCBI taxonomy): domain Eukaryota; kingdom Metazoa; phylum Chordata; class Mammalia; order Primates; family Cebidae; genus Callithrix; species Callithrix jacchus. The sequence continues at coordinate 188,362,426 of NC_133503.1, read as the reverse complement.
TTAGGCAGGCCTAGTGGTGGTGCATGCCTGTACTCCCAGCTGCTTGGGAGGCTGAGGCAGGAGATCGTTTGAGCCCAGGAGTTCAAGGCTTCAGTGTGCTATGATGGTGCCACTACACTCCAGCCTGGGCAACAGAATAAGACTTGTCTCTTAAAAATCAAAAAATTTTTAAAGGTAAAGGAATAAAAGAATGGCTACTCCACACACAGAGCAGTCCCGAGTGCTGCTGGTTGTCCTTTTTTTTTTTTTTTTTTTTTTTGAGACAGAGTCTTGCTGTCACCAGGCTGGAGTGCAGTAGCGTGATCTCAGCTCACTGTAAAGTCCACCTCCCGGGTTCAAGCGATTCTACTGCCTCAGCCTCCCGAGTAGCTAGGATTGTAGGCACACGCCACCACGCCCAGCTAATTTTTGGATTTTTTAGTACAGATGGGGTTTCACCATGTTAGCCAAGATGGTTTCAGTCTCTTGACCTCATGATCCACCTGCCTTGGCTTCTGAAAGTGCTGGGATTACAGGCGTGAGCCACCACGCCCAGCCTTTGGTTGTCCATTTTTATGGTTATTTCTTGATGATATGCTAAACAAGGAGTGGATTATTCATGCCTCCCCTTTTTAGATGACACAGGGTAACCTTCAGAGGTCACTGTGGCCATCTTGGTTTTGGTAGGCTTTGGCGGCTTCCTTACCGCAATCTGTTTTATCAGCAAGGTTTTTTGACATGTACTTTGCGCCGACCTCCTGTCTCATCCTATGACTTAGAATGCCTGCCTGGTCTGGGAATGCAGCCCAGTAGGTTTCAGTCTTATTTTACCCACCTCCTATTCAAGATGGAGTTGCTCTGGTTCATACACCTCTGACACTGTCACCCAAGCAGCCACCATGCTGCAATCCATGCCTGGATGTGAGTGAATTTCATCATCTTTTTTGTACTGTCTTTGCAAATTAGGGACACTACTGACACGCCTCACACCAAGTCCAGTTGTCCCTTAAGTGGAGGTGAAATATCACACTACAGATTCACCAGTGAAGCAGAAAATTATTTTATCTGCAAAAAGGCCTGGAAACAGAAAGGAAAGTTGCCTATTTGTGGTGGATGAATGACCTCCATTTCATACATTCTGCAAAGCAAGGAGCAAGAGCTAAGTGATAAGAAATCATCCTGCTCGCTGTAATCGGAGGTGCCTTTGCTTCCACAGTGACAAGAAACAAGGATGTATTTTACAGTCGTGGAATTTAGATTCTGTGAAATATGGCAATAATAATATATAGACTGAGTGAATAACCTATAATTCCAGAAAGTTCTATCTCAATGTTAAAATCTAATGTTTACTTAACCTTTCAGTTTAAACCCTGTCATGTATCAGATCCTCACGCCTGGACCTCCCACCCTGTATCATGCAGATAACAAAGACCTGTGGGGGAATGCCCCATTTGGAGATAGGGATATTTGTATATGAATAACCAGGCTCCAGATCAAAAAGTATTTGTGAATGAGCCCCTGCCTCTGTGCTTACCTATCCCTAAAGGACCATGAACCTGAGAAGGGTTATATCTAGAAGGGGTCAGCCGAGGAGGTAGACAGGGCAAAGGAACATGTCACCATAAAAAGACTGATACACATAGGCTGGGCACAGTGGCTCATGCCTGTAATCCCAGAATTTTGGGAGGCTGAGGTGGGTGGATCATGAAGTCAAGAGATCGAGACCATCCTGGCCAACATGGTGAAACCTGGTCTCTACTAAAAATATCAAAATCAGCTGGGCATGGTGGTGTGTGCCTGTAATTCCAGCTACTCAGGAGGCTGAGGCAGGAGAATCACTTGAACCCGGGAGGCGGAGGTTGCAGTGAGCCAAGATCGCACCACTGCACTCCAGCCTGGTGACAGAATGAGACTTCATTTCAAAAAAAAAAAAAAAACAGAGAAAGATATAGGAAGGAAAAAAAAAAAAAAGAAAAAGATACAGGAAGAATAACATGGGACCCAAAATTCAAGGCAAGAGATGTGTCACAGTATCATCAGAACTTTTTATTTTTATTTATTTATTTATATTTTTAATTTAGAGACAGGGGGTCTTGCTATGTTGCCCAGGCTGGAGTGCAGTGGCTATTCAGAGGCGCCATCCCACCACTGATCAGCAAGGGAGTTCCGACCTGCTCCATTTCCAACCTGGGCCAGTTCACCCCTCCTTAGGCAACCTGGTGGTCCCCCACTCCTGGGAGGTCACTATATTGATGCCATACTTAGTGAGGACACCCGATCGGCATAGCGCACTACAGCCCAGAACTCCTGGGCTCAAGCGATCCTCCAGCCTCAGCCTCCCAAGTAGCTGCGACAACAGGCATGCGCCACCGCGCCCGGCCAGAACTTTTTAAAAATATCTTGGTTTTGGTTGATTGTTTTCTTTGAGACAGGTCTCACTCTGTTGCACAGGTTGGAGTGCACTGGTGCGATCTCGGCTCACTGCAGCCTTGACCTTCCAGGCTCAGATTATCCTCTCACCTCTGCCTCCCAAGTGGCTAGGTCTACAGGTGCACACCGCCACCCCCAGCTACTTTTTTTTTTGAGACAGAATCTCACTCTTGCCCAGGTGGGAGTGCAGCAGTGCAATCTCAGCTCACTGCAACCTACACCTCCTAGATTCAAACAACTCTCATGCCGCAGCCTCCCAAATGGCTGGGGTTACAGGTGCACGCCACCATGCGCAGCAAATTTTTGTATTTTTGGTAGAGATGGGGTTTCACCATGTTGGCCAGGCTGATCTTGAACTCCTGGCCTCAGGTGATCTGCCCACTTCAGCCTCCCAAACTGCTGGGATTACAGGTGTGGGCCACTGCGCCCAGCCTCTTTGTAGAGACAGGGTTTCGCCATGTAGCCCAGGCTGGGCTGTAACTCCTGGGCTCAAGCCATCTGTCTGGCTCCCAAAGTGCTAGGATTACAGGTGTGAGCCACCAGGCCTGGTCAGGTCTGAAAGAAAGAAAGAAAATGAAGAATGGAAGAAAGGATGAAAGGAAGAAAGAAAAGAAAAAGAGGGAGGGAGGGAGGAAGGAGAAAGGAGAATGGGAGGGAAGGAGGGAGGGAGGGGAAGGGAGAAAGGGAGGGAGGAAGGAAAGGAGGCAGGGAAGGAAGAAGGGAGGAAATGAGGAAGGAAGGAAGGAGAAATGGCAGGCAGCACCTGGATTACATAAATATAAATCCCCAGGAGAAAATGTGCTAGATTCATTAAATTCATTCATCAAGTTATTATGCCCCTGGAAACAAAAGGCTCATGCTTCTATAATGTCAGCACAGAGCTCTCTCTGGATGTGTGAAGCCATAAGCTGTCTAGGACGCTGTCAACCTGAGGGGCTGAGTCTGACCTAGGAAGGAGCCCCGTGAAGACAGGACTACGGATGGGTCCCAGGACTCATTTATGTGAAAGGAGCTAACATCCCCCCAAAGTCCTTGACAGAAGACCCCTGTGTGAGACAGTTTCAGCATCCTTGTCCTCCTCCTTCTGTCTTGGGTTAGAGACAGATGGGACTGCGAAATCGACAGCTCACAAGGCTCCCGTGGCCTGCCTGACTCCACATCTCCAGCTTCCCCCTCTCACTTGATATTCCATTTTCCAGCAGATACGGCTACAGGGTAACTCTAGCCTTCCTGGTTTTCCCCTCTGGGTCCTGGTCTTCAGCCTCCCGCAGCACAACCATCTCTCCCTTCTTCCCTTAAGTAAACCTTCCATGCAATGTGTGTGGCTCCCAGCACTTTGGGAGGCTGAAGCAGGCGATCACTTGAAATCAGGAGTTCAAGACCAGCCTGGCCAACATGGTGAGAGCCCATCTCTACTAAAAATACAAGTATCAGCCGGGTGTGGTGGCGCATGCCTGTAATCCCGGCTACTCAGGGGGCTAAGGCAGGAGAACGGCTTGAACCTGTGTGGTGGAGGTTGTAGTGAGCTGAGATTGTGCCACTGCACTCTAGCCTGGGAGACAGGAACACTCTGTCTCGAAAGAAAAGAAAGAAAAAGAAAAGAAAGGAGAGAGAGAAGAGGGAGGGAGAGGAAAGAAAGGGAAGAGAAGGGAGGGGAGGGGAGGAGAGGGAGGGGAAGGGAAGATAGGGAAAGGAAAGGAAAGGAAGACGGTAGACTCTACTTAAGAGGCTGCTTGTGCTACAGGCCTTCTTGCACCAGATCCCAGTCCCAGATACATTAGGAGATTAGGCCCCTGCCTTTTTGGAGAAAGCTGGACCAAATCTTTGAGGGTCCTGTTCTGTCCAGTCAAAGACTGAAAGACGATGCTGCTGGAACCACGAGGTTTCCCTCCTAGAACCTGCGTCCTGGACACAGCAAATGTAAAGGCAGAACAGGGAGGAAAGCCAGCCAGACCGGTTCCAAGAGACAGCACGGGCTGAATCTGCAGGGAACAGATCCTGGCCACTCCCGGCAACTGGTTCTCACACCCCACGAGGTGTCCCGAAGTGTATCTGTCAGTTCCCTGCTTTCATTCTGCCCTGAACCTCCTCCGGGTTTTTCTGAAGAATGTTAATGAGAGACTTTTCTGTCTGGAACTTACTTGCTAAAACACCAGGCAGAGATGCCCTTGGGGAGATTCTGATGAGGAAAAGCAGGTTTTTATCTTACAGAAATCTGTGGTTGGCTGGAACACTTTTGGCTGCCACTGCTACCACCCAAGCAAATCACAATCAACAAAGCTAAAAGGTGTCATTACCAACTGAAACTCCGGTAATGGAGAGGTCTACCCCTCATGAACTCTGAAAACTCAAAGCTCAGCGGAAGGTTACATCCAAGGCCAAGGCCCACTGCAGACCTGTCTCTCACAGGAGGCAGGCTTTTCTAGCTGCTTCCTCACTGAGCGCCAATGAGGCTAGCCAAGTGCCTTCCATACGAAACTCAAGAACAGTATAAGGCTTTTTATGTAAGAAGAAAAAAGCACACATATTGTGACACCTGAATGGACACACGCGTTCAGTATTTCAGTTATACACTCCTTCTCTGTACCTCTTTTTCAAAATAAAACGTAGAAAACCCAAATTAAACAAAAAATTAGGCTGGGCGTGGTGACTCATGCCTGTAATCCCAGCACTTTGGGAGGCCGAGGCAGGCAGATCACGAGGTCAACAGATCGAGACCATCCTGGCCAACATAGTAAAACCCCATCTCTACTTAAAATACGAAAATTAGCTGGGTGTTATGGCACATGTCTGTAGTCCCAGCTACACGGGAGGCTGAGGCAAGAGAATCACTTGAACCCAGGAGGCAAACGAAGCTGCAGTGAGCCGAGATCATTCCACTGCACTCCAACCTGGGTGACAGAGCGAGATTCCGTCTCGGAAAAAACAAACAAAAGCTCACAAAGAATTTCTAGATTCTTTAGGCCCAGATGTCCATGCTGGAGTTCAAACCCTCGGCAAGGAGGAAAGGCAGCCTGTCCTAAAAAGCACGGCAGGTAAAGGGGGTGTGCTCCCTAGCCCTGCAAATGGGGGAGCCTTGAATCTACTTCTGAAGGCACAAAAGCAGCTACAGGTGTTTCTGTTGTTCTAATCCTACAGGTCTCTAGGATACTGGACTTTATAGCTACCATTCTGATTTCTTTATGATCATATAACCTACATATACAAAAAATACTACTGGTTGGGTTCGATGGTTCATCCCTGTAATACCCACACTTTGAAAGGACGAGGTGGGCAGATCACCTGCGGTCGGGAGTTCAAGACCAGCCTGACCAACATGGAGAAACCCCATCTCTACTAAAAATATGAAATTAGTTAGGCGTGGTGGTACAAGCTGTAATCTCATCTACTTGGGAGGCTGAGGCAGGAGAAACTTGAACCTGGGAGGCGGAGGTTGCTGTGAGCCAAGATCACACCACTGCACTCCAGCCTGGGCAACAAGAGCAAAACTCTGTCTCAAAATTAAAAAAAAAAATTATGTATTTGCTAAAACCCATGCTCCGGCCGGGCGCAGTGGCTCACGCCTGTAATCCCAGCACTTTGGGAGGCCGAGGCGGGTGGATCACAATGTCAAGAGATCAAGACCATCCTGGTCAACAAGGTGAAACCCCATCTCTACTAAAAATACAAAAATTAGCTGGGCATGGTGGTGCACGCCTGTAGTCCCAGCTACTCGGGAGGCTGAGGCAGAAGAATTGCTTGAACCCAGGAGGCGGAGGTTGCGGTGAGCCGAGATCGTGCCATTGCACTCCAGCCTGGGTGACAAGAGCGAAACTCCGTCTCAAAAAAACAACAACAACAAAACTCATGCGCCTTGCTCCTGAATAATGCACAAAATACCTAAATGCACACATATTTGAATACCACCTCCCAAGTCCTTTGATGGACTGGGGCTGGAGAGGAAAACGAGGCAAGGAAAAACTCTCATTCCTCCACGCTGAAAATACACATTCCCCATCTCTAGGGAGGAAGACGGCAAGATTTCTCCTGTGAAATTTCTAAAAGAATCTATCTTTGGATTTAAAAAATGTATAAGAACCCTAAATAAAGGTTGTTTGCAGACATTTCACAGAACATAATAGGCAGTGACAGTCCAATATTTCCGATGGAACTAAATAAATGCTAATCGAGACATAGCTGTATTTCCATAACCAAATTAGCATCTCCATTTACCACCACACCTTCATTTTAGACCTCAGACAAGTCAGCTCTTGTGCCTCTGCCTTCACTTGCTGAGTGCCTTTATTTTTTTATTTTGAGTCGGTCTCACTCTGTTGCCCAGGCTGGAGTGCAATGGCACAATCTTGGCTCATAACAGCCTCTGCTTCCTGAGTTCAAGCAATTCTCCTACCTCAGCCTCCCACGTAGCTGGGATCAGGCAATGTGCCACTACACGTGGCTTTTTTTTTTTTTTTTAAATAGAGACTAGGTTTCACCATGTTGGCCAGGCTGGTCTTCAGCCCCGCCCACCTCAGCTTCCCAAAGTGCTGGGATTACAGGTATGAGCCACCACGCCCAGCCTTCTGAGTGCCTTTAAAAGGGCACCAAGACATTCTTTGAAAGGTTTCTATAGTCTATCACTTGGTGGGTTATTAATTAGTGCCTGCCATATTTTAGGACATGTAAACCAAGCCAATACAAATGCAAACATGGGGTTGAGTTAATTCATTTTTAAAATGCAAAACCCAGGCCGGGTGCGATGTCAGGAGTTTGAGACCAGCCTGGCCAATATGATGAAACCCCATCTCTACTAAAAATACAAAAGTTTGCCAGGTGTGGTGGCGGGCACCTGTAATCTCAGCTACTCAGGAGAATTGCTTGAAACCGGAAGGCAGAGGTTGCAGTGAGCCGAGATTGTGCCATTGCACTCCAACCTGGGCAATGCAGTGAGACTCTGTCTCAAAATAATAATAATAATAAAAGTAAAAAATAATAAAATACAATGAAATCAAATGCAAAATCCAAAGCAATTAGGTACTACCAAATTTCAGCATGGAAAAATAAGGCCAGTTCTGCATATTCTGGCTGCTGAACTGCTTTCAAGCACGCCTAATTTCAAAAGCTAGTACACTTTGAAAGAAAAACTAACTCTGTGCTATCCGAGAGAGAAAACAGAAATGCTGGGGACTGCATATTTCCAATTAAATTTTCTATCTTTATTATAGCACTGCCAGGGTGGGAATTTAAGATGCCAACAAATGTAAAACTGTTTCACACCACGAATAACGAGAAAAAGAGCTTCCAATTAAACTACGGCTCACCAGCAACTGTGAGATGCAGGACAGCAACCAAGCCTTCATTTTTTTCATTTTTAGAAACAGAGCTTTTCTCTGTCCCACAGTCAGGAATGCAGTGACGTAACCTCAGCTTACTTCAGTCTCTGCCTCCCGGGTTCAAGCAATTCTCCGGCCTCAGCCTCCCAAGTAACTGGGACTACAAACGTGTGTTGCCACCATGCCCAGCTAATTTTTGTATTTTTAGTAGAGACAGGGTTTCACCATATTGGCCAGGATGGTTTCGAATTCCTGACCTCAAGCCATCCACCCACCTCTCAGCCTCCCAGAGTGCTGAGATTATAGGCATGAGCCACCATGCCCAGCCAAGCACCCAAGACTTTACACTGAGAAAAAACCTTGCCTGTTTGAAAGATGAAATATGGCACTATTATCCTTATCGTAAAAAGTGGAGAGAACCCCATCAGAGACTGAGCAACTCCTGGCATCTACACCAAAAACGCAAAGCCCACTTCTACTGTCTGGCAAATACCGCCCATCAGGGTGTACAAAGCAAGCCAAGTAGAATTTAAACCAGCTACATGCCATAGTGTTACACAGAGAGATGTTCTAACTGTTAATTTCCTACATGACATCTCAAAAAAAGCTATGCATTTGCTTAGTTGCCATTTTTGTGTGATAATCTTAAACGTTTTGACATACATTTGAAAAATGGAAAGATGGGTTCCTTTTTAAACTACCAGAACCAAGCACATCAAGTCAGCACAGATCTTCCACAGAAGACTACTTCGTCATTTCAGGTCACACAAACACCAAATTCTCACCATTATACCTCACATTAAGGAAACAAACTGAACAGGTTACTTTCTCTTCAAGAGATGTCCAATTTTGCCTCTCTGGAAGACAGAGAATTCAATATTGCGGTTCCAGACAGAGTCTGGCTCTATCGCTCAGGCTGGAGCACAGTGGCAGATCTCGGCTCACTGCAACCTCCACCTCGTGGGTTCAAATGACTCTCAGGCCTCAGCCTCCTTAGTAGCTGGGTTTACAGGCATGCCCCACCATATCTGGCTCATTTTTGTATTTTGTATTTTTGTTTCACCACTTTGGCCAGGCTGGTCTCGAACTCCTGACTTGAAGTAATCCGCCCGCCTCAGCCTCCTAAAGTGCTGGGATTACAGGTGTGAGCCATCGTGCCTGGATACTGTGGTCCTTATAAGCATACATCTTTAAACTATAAATGAGGAATCCATGTAATATTAAGCCAAAGGCAATTGGTTGACATTATAAAAAATAAGATCCAGCATCAGTCAAGTTACCAGAATGTAATAAACCAAGTCTCATGGGAAACAGCTCAGATCAGATATTTTACCTTAAACCTTATGAGAATGGCATCTAGTTCTTTAACATAAGGAGTTCTTAAAATTACAATTTTGTAGGGGTTATCTCTCGTAAGAAGCGTTCCTAAGAGGCTAATGTTCACTGAATCAAAATAATTTAAATGTATTAACAACACTTTAAGACAATTAGCTGTGGCTTCAGTGACTGCCTATATCTAACACTATAGCTTCTTTGTTTAGGGAGCTTTTCCTTTTTAAATTTACATTGTTTCTAATCGGATTATGAAATTAAAAAGCTAAAATCAAACAGCCAAGACATTAATACTTAAGACATTCTTTTGGGTGTCTTCTAATTAGTTACAATCAACTATTTAAAGTACTTAAAATCTAGCATTACTACTTAAAGCCTCTTCATCATGTTTAAAATAACAATAAAGCAAATAAAAGAAGAAAAGAAAGAAAGAAAAACAAAAACTTGAAAAGAATCAGCCACCACACACCAAATAATTCCTCTACAAAGGTGTATAGCACTCTGGAACTTTTCCCAAGAATTTTAAACCAAATGCTAAAAAAATAAAGGCTTCACAATGTTTCCTTTTCAAATAGATTTCCCTAAAGCTTAATAACATCACTCAAAAGCAGACTAACAGGCTCCAGGGACAAGGAGAACTTTTTCATTTAACCTCAAGTTATAATAATGTCATATCCATTTCCAACCATCTACAACGAAAGGCCTTTGGAGAAACCAAATCTGTGAGTAACCACCCCAGGAGGCTGTGTCCTTCATGACAGAGCCCAGCCTAGGACTGTCATAAATCTTACCTTCTGCATGTTTGGCTTGATACAGCGAACAAAGAAAGGATTAGAGGAGCTTAGGGTTGCCATTAAGGAATGCAGTGAGTCCTATTAGAAAGAAAAAAGTGTAAGTTGATTTAGTCTCCTATTATATGTCAGTCTTTAAACTTCTCAGTACTCTAGGCACTTAGAAACAAGAATTTCAAAAACACATCATAAATCATAGGAGTAATAACTTAGAGGCTTTCATTTTTAAATTGTCATTCTAATATAAAATAAAAGTATTATGATTCAATGTATTAATAACTGAAATGATTTGCTAACACACAAAACTCATTTATCACTTCCTTTGAAACAGTACAATTTTAATAAGCCATTCTGTCAATAAACAAAAATCATCCTAGGATATTTCAATGTTTAAGACAGAAAAACTGAGTAACACTCTTCCACTGTAATTATTCTTCCTAATTCATTATCTCCATCAAAATGACAGTCTATCCCAATATTTCACCGGTCTCTGAGCCACAATCTCTCTCTTACCTTCAAATCACCAGACTCCAGCTCAATCTTTAATACCACTTTCTTTATTTTCCAGTTTATTTTTTGGGGGAGTTTTTAGCATTTACCAAAGCAGACAGAAGCATACAATGAGTTCTCATCACTAGCTTCAGCTCATGGCTAATCTCATTTTACCTGATCCATACATACTATACCCACCCCTGTAGAAAAGCACATCCCAGACATCATGTGATTTCATCCATCAGCACTGCAGGATTAAAGGCTAAACACTTGAAAGCATTGTGTAACCACAGTATCATCACACCTATAAAGATCTGACATTAATTCCATAAACTAATATTAAAATGTGTAATGGTCTCACATTTCACATTAAAATGCTTAACTGTTTCAAATTTTATGAATTTTATTTTTATTTGAGACAGGGTCTCACTCTGTTACCCAGGCTGGAGTGCAGTGGCATGATCATAGCTCACTGCAGCTTCAACCTCCCAACTTAAGTGAGCCTCCTACCTCAGCCTCCTGCGTAGCTGGGACTACATGGGCATGCCACCATGCAAGGCTAATGTTTTAATTTCTTGGTGGAGATGAGGCCTCAACTATGTTTCCCAGGCTGGTCTCAAACTCCCTGACTCAAGCAATCTTTCCACCTAGGCCTCCTGAAGTGCTGATATTACAGGCATGTGTCACTGTGCCCGGCCAATTTTTTTTTTTTTTGAGATGGAGTCTTGCTCTGTCATCCAGGCTGAAGTGCAGTGGCGCAATTTGGGCTCACTGCAGCCTCCACCTCCTGGGTTCAAGTGATTCTCCTGCCTCGGCCTCCCGAGTTGCTGGGACTACAGGCACGTGCCACCATGCCCGGCTAATTTTTTGTATTTTTAGTAGAGACAGGGTTTCATCGTGTTTGCCAGGCTGGTCTCGAACTCCTGATCATGATCTGCCTGCCTTAGCCTCCCAATATGCTGGGATTACAGGCATGAGCCACCTTGCCTGGCCAGCCCATAATTTTGAAACAGTTTGTTCTTTTGCATCAGAATGCAAATACAAGTCATCCATTGAATGGTTGATATATCTGTTTTTGGTTGATATATCTTTTAAGTCTCCTTTAATCCACTGGCTTTCTCTCCATCTCTGTCTCTTTTTCCTTCTTGTAATCTTGCTGAAGAAAACTGAACTGTCTAAACACTACATGGATTCATTACTTCTCCAGCTCAGAAAACTTTAAAATTTCTTGTAGAACAAAACATCCTGACGTTCATGGCCCTTCATATTCTGATACCAACTTCAGTTCTCACCAGGTGTCCTGTCTGGCTGGTGTTCTACTGACTGTTGACAGTCCTGGGAGACAGGGCTTGCATCTCTGTGCCTGGGCTCTTCTGCCTCCGCCTGCACCTGAAAAGCTCGCCCACCCTTTTCCATTTTCTTCACTGTTAGTCCAGTTTAAGTCTCAAACATTCCAAAAACTTTCCAAGGCCTCATGCAGTGGCTCGTGTCTGTAATTCCAGCACTTTGAGAGGCCAAAGCAGGAGGATTCACCGGAGGCCAGAATTTCGAGATCAGCCTGGGGAACATAGTAAGACCCCGTTCCAGTAAAAAAAAAATCTAAAAATTAGCTGGGTGTAAAAAATTAGCTGGGCGTGGTGGTGCATACCTGTAGTCCCAGCTACTCAGGAGGCTGAGGCAGGAGAATTGCTTGAATCCAGGAGGTGGACGTTGCAGTGAGCCAAGATTGTGCCACTGCACTCCACCCTGGGCAACAGCAAGACTCCATCTCAAAAAATAAAAAGTTAGCTGGGTGTAACGGCTTACACCTGTAGTCCCAGCTACTCAGAGACTGAGGTGGGAGAATCACTTGAGCCTGGGAGTTTGAGGCTGCAGCAAAGTGTGATTATACCACTGCACTCCAGACTGGGTGACAGAACAAGACCCTGCTTCATACGTGCATACATACACACAGACAAACACACACACGCACACACACATGCATAAACACACACACACACACACACACAGGCATGCATGCACATACACACAGGGAAAACAAAAAGCTTCCCCAGAGAACTCCTGGCAAAACCAAACTTCTAGAAAAAGAAAACTGAACATCGCTACTGAAAGATTAAGAGCCTAGGACAAAGTAACTGACATCGGTCTTCTCTAACCATAGCCTTGGTCAGTATACCTAGTTATAATACTACAAACATACCCGGAGGGGAAAACAAACACCTAGACATGAGAAGAAACGTATCCCGTTTCCACATGAGCCTCTAAATACAAATCAACCTCTAAATACAACAAATCAAGCCTCTCAATACAACCTCCTTAAGCCTCCTAAATACAACAAATCAAGCCTCTAAATACAAACGGCCTTAAGGAGGTTGCCATTTCAAAACCTTAGAAGAAGTAGCTATTTCTTATTTTTTAAAAAAGGATCTATATAGTTTCATCTGACTCAGAGAAAAAGTCTACTTTATTTCTTTTTTCTTTTTTTTAGACAGAGTCTAGGTCTCACTCTGTCACTCAGACTGGAGTACACGGTGCAATCACAGCTCACTGCAATCTTCATCTGCCAGGCTCAGGCAATCCTGCTACCTCAGCCTCCCGAGTAGCTGGGACCACAGGCCTGTGCCACCACACCCAGGTAATTTCTGTACTTTTTGTACAAAAAGGGATTTTGCCATGTTGCCCTGGCTGTTTTTAAATCCCTGAGCTCAGATGATCTGCCCACCTCGGCCTCCCAAAGTGCTGGGATTACAGATGTGAGCAAAAACTCTTATTTCTAAAGTACCACCTGGTTTAAAAGCATGATAATAAAAGGAAACAAAATTAAACAAATATTCTCATAGACTTCACATACACCCAATTCCTCTTTTGAATTCTTAAAAGGACAGTAACGATGGATTCCTCTAAACCAGCAGTGAAAACGAACCTTGAACTGTGAGCTGACGGTGGGCCGCCGATGTTTGCTTCCACATTTCAAGGTATCCTGGTTGTTGCGGCTTGAAACATGTTCAAAAAGATCATAGATAAAGTCGAATCTGTGTGAGGCAAAAGCAGGACAGTAAGGCATACACACCCATTATTAGGTGCAAGATTACTGTAATTAATGGTGCCCTTTCCCAATGATAATTCAAAGTAAAACACCCTAGGCCTGGAAGAACTAAGACAGCTTCTGAAGATTTCAAACCAACCACTGCCAAAGAGTTTTAGGCACCGAAAACATGTGGCAGTGTCAGAGATCAGAGTCTTGCAGAGAAGGGGACTGGCCTGACACTGACACAGGAGCTCTGTGCTTTGTGGAATGCCATCTAAACCTCTGTAACCTCAGCTTCCTCGCCTGCAGAAGTGACAGATTTGTTTTGCCCACCTTGCAGTGTTGCAGAGATTGAAGCAGTTAACGGATGGAAAGGTGCTCCTGGGGAACACTAATTACGGGGTGAGGCAGGCGATGGTTCAAATCCCGCCTCCACCACTTCCTAGCTGTGCTGCTTGGGCAAAATGTTTCATCTCTCTCTAAGCCTCAGTTTTTTGGTTTTTTTTCTTCTGAGACAGAGTGTCTTGCTCTGTCACCCAGGCTGGAGTGCAATGACATGATCTCAGCTCACTGCAACCTTTGTCTCTCAGGTTCAGGCAATTCTGCTTCAGCCTCCCGAGTAACTGGGATTACAGGTGTTCACCATCACACCTGGCTAATTTTTGTATTTTTAGTAGAGACAGAGTTTTGCCATGTTGGCCAGGCTGGTCTCGAACTCCTAACCTCAGGTGATACACCCGCCTCAGCCTCCCAAAGTGCTAGGATTATAGGCGTGAGCCACTGCGTCCAGGCTTCAATAATTTTTTAATCTTCCTTGCATGGAAGATATCATGGGCTATGGAGCTGGTGGCTTCACGGTCACCAGGACAGTCAGGGAAGACTTCTGAGCATCTGCATCTCCCCAAGCAGCAATATTAGAGCTTTCCCTGGTTGCCTCTCGCTTTGCCCCAACCTTTGTCATTTCTGTTCTCGGGTGCTCTTTAATGCACACTCTTTGAAGTTCTCTCACCGTGTTTTGAGCTCTTTGGAGAAAGGCTTTGGTTCCATTAAAATGTCACAGATGTCAAAGGTGAAAGAGTGAAGCAAGTGAACAGCCCCAGCCCCTCAGTTTGCAAAGAGTAACCTGGGTTGAGACAGGAAGTTCTTTACCCGACTCACAAAACTGTTTAACACAGAAGCAACTGGAGAAACTCCACCTTGCTGGTCTCCAGGCCTGCAATCTTTTCACTACGACAAATTGCTTCTACTTAACATCAACACAGGGCTTTTATTTAAATGTATCACATTAAATCTGATAACAAAGAAATTGCTTTGACAACATGTGTTTAAAAAACGCACATGAGTGTTTAAAAAACACCCGTCATTTTTACAGGTCTGAAAACTCACCTAAAAATAAAATACCTACCCATGTTGTAAGTAGTGAATCCTCACATGGAAGAGCTGAAATAAGTCTGAAGATCAACTGTTTCAAATTCTGAGTTTCTAGGCTGATACTACCATATATGGGCTCCCTTAGTCCCAATTCATTTCTAAGTGACAGAGTGGCCATCTCGTATTTACATTTCTAAAAATATTACAGCTTTTAAACTTTTTTGCAACTTTCCTTCCTTAGATATTAAACATGTGTTTTTGTTACAGATTCCTACTAGATCAAATGCAGGCACTGAAAGCTTTCAGGCGAGGGTTTTTTCCCTAACATCTTTTCCTCTTATAAAGCCTCTAAAAATAGGACATTTCTTGGACTAATACACAAAAATATCTAAACTAATCACTGAAAGTTTCTGCCTGTTTTCTTTATTGATTTAATGGTGTGAAGTTATAATTCATGAATGAACAAATGAACATGTAATACATTTATAATTATAGCTGAGTTAAGATGTGTTTACTTTCTTTGACATTCCTTACTAACTAGAGACATAGCAGTTTTGTAAAACCAAGGCTGAAACCAACTTAAAACACAGCTCAAAGCTCCCTGTGAAGAAAGCAGGTCACACTGCTTAAGACCTTAGGTTCTCGCAGGCCAGGCGCGGTGGATCAAGCCTGTAATCCCAGCACTTTGGGAGGCCGAGGCGGGTGGATCACGAGGTCAAGAGATCGAGACCATCCTGGTCAACATGGTGAAACCCCGTCTCTACCAAAAATATTAAAAAAATTAGCTGGGCATGGTGGCATGTGCCTGTAATCCCAGCTACTCAGGAGGCTGAGGCAGGAGAATTGCCTGAACCCAGGAGGCAGAGGTTGCAGTGAGCCAAGATCACGCCATTGCACTCCAGCCTGGGTAACAAGAGCGAAACTCCATCTCAAAAAAAAAGACCTTAGGTTCTCAAGCCAACCAGAGCAGATCAAAACTGGGCTTCATGGGTCACTGGCTACCGGTTGAGAGGTCTTGGGGAAGTCACTTAACAGCTTTAGTTAAAGCCTCAGTTTCCTCATCTGCGTAAGAGGATTAATGAAAGTAGGTTACTTATGTCTCCGCGGTTTATTTCAGTAGCTCACTAAACTGCATCATTGATTGTATTATTATTATTTTATTTATGTATCTATTTTTTGAGGCAGAGTTTCACTCGTCGCCCAGGCTGGACTGCAATGGCACAATCTCGGCTCACTGCAATCTCTGCCTCCCGGGTTCAAGCGAGTTTCCTGTTTCAGCCTCCCTCATAGCTGGGATTACAGGCACCTGCCACCATGCCCAGCTAATTTTTGGATTTTTAGTAGAGATGGGGTTTCACCACGTTGGCCAGGCTAGTCTCAAACTCCTGACCTTAAGTGATTTGCCGTCCTTGGCCTCCCAACGTGCTGGGATTACAGGCGTGAATCACTGGGCCCGATCTTGTTTGCATTATTATATTATACTTTTGAGTCATTTTATTGATGAAATATTACCTGGGGAAAACAATTTTAAGTTTCCTATGTAATAATAATTTGTTCTGTATTTGTGAATTAAGAACATTTGCACAAATATTCCTTTGCCTGCTACAGACTTTCCAGGGAGAAGACTGGCATACCGGCTTTCTCTTAGCAAGTTGAGCAGGTCATCTCGAAATGTATCTCTGTTTTTCTCCAAGATACCACGGACATCATATTGCACCTAGTTTTAAGAAATAAGAGAGGAGTAAACAGACTGAGAGAGTAGTTTCAGGTCACAAGCAACTTCCTTGAAAGATCCACAAAAGATAATAATTCCAATACATTTATTTATTTTTTAAGAGACAGGGTCTTGCTCTATTGCCCAGGCTGAAGTGCAGTGACATGATCATAGCTCACTGCAGCCTCAGTTTCCTAGGCCCAGGCAATCCTTGCACCTCAGTATCCAGAACAGCTAGGACAACAGATGTGTCACCATGCCAGGTTAATTTCTTTTAAAAATATCATGTAGATATTTCTTATATCTATGTTGCCCAGGCTTGTCTCAAACTCCTGGCCTCAACTGATCCTCCTGCCTCAGCCTCCCGAAGTACTGGGACTACAGGCCCATGTGAGCCACCATGTCTAGTCCAATAAATTCATGATTAGCTTCTGAAACTTCTGTTTTCTCTGAATACCAAACAGGCAAATATCAATAGGTATCTTAATAAAAAGTTACCTCTCCAGCATAGTGTTTCACTCCAAAATTGTTAACTGCAACTCTGGGCTTCACATAAAAGTGATTATTCTAAAAAAAAAAAAAAAAAAATACAATGCCTTATTTCACTCACTGATTCCTTTGACTTCCAGAGAACATTAAACACAACAGACAGTGAAAATCATTTCCAAACTTGCTATGGATCTGAGTTTCAGTACACGACATATAGTCCACTTTATAAAAACTATATTAACTCTCGACTGTGTCGTTATAATAGATTAACAATTTCAAGTTCTCTATATAAACTTGGGCATTCTGACAAGTAGCCCCAAATCTAACCCTTTTGCTTATTTCAACTTAGTTCTTGTAATAGGTGAACAGCTTTGGTCTGAGAATGAAAGTTCAATGTGGGAGGCACAGTTGGGCCAACGGATTGACATGTCTGGTTTGTGACCCTAGCCCACAGATGTGCTACTCCAACGTGATTAGGAATTGGCAGGTTTCCACATACAGCATGCTGACTATGTAGCTTCTCCAATAACGTGCTGTCTGTGGCTTGAGGAAAATGGCTTTCTTCATTGATAAGGGCTAGGAGGCCAAGTTTCTAGAAGAAAGAAGAAAAAGAAGAAATAAATTAAAAGCTGAATGTGTCTGGTGCATGGTGGCTCATGTCTATAATCCCAATACTTTGGGAGGCAGAGATAGGTGGATCATTTGAGGTCAGGAGTTCAAGACCTGCCTGATCAACACAGTGAAACCCTGTTTCTACTAAACATACAAAAAAATTAGCTGGGCAGGGTGGCACACACCTGTAATCCCAGCTACTGGGGAGGCTGGGCCAGGAGAATCACTTGAATCTAGGAGATGGAGGTTGCAGTGAGCCAAGATTATGCCACTGGACAGTGGAGTGAGACTCACACTGTCCACTGAGTGACAGAGTGAGACTCTGTCTCAAAAAAAAAAAAAAAAGAAAGAAAGTTGAATGTCTGCCTCCTAAACTATTTTGGAGCTCTTTTCTACTCTCTATGGAATGAGTGGTGAAAAGAAAAGGCATGGTAATTTCTTGATTGGAAAATCCATAATGATACACTATAGAGAAAACCAATTAATTTAAGTTCTATATAAATCCTTTAAAAAAAAAACTGAACCCACTGCAATATTGTGGATAAAACTTATAAAACAGGCAAATCTATATTGGTACTGGCAAGATTTTTCTTCTGACTTAAAATCTAAGGGAAGCCAATTCACACACACTGCTGATTCTAAAATACTGAGTTCAATGAGACAATAGGTTTGAAGCAGCCAAGTATTTAAATTCAACCTTGCACATTTACATCTATGTTTCCAAATGGTCCATTGTGTTCTCAACATTCACATCTTTGATGTGCGTGTTGGCGCAGGTTATTTTGTTCCCATACGTATGAATCAGCCCAGCTGGACACCCTTGGGACTATAACCATTCTTCAAAAATACATTACCTTCTCAATCAAGTCCAGGCATTCTCCATTGTCTATCCAGTCAATATCTTCCCACACTAATCCTTCCCTGTAGAAAGATTTAAAAGAGCCTAGTTAAATGAAAACATGGCTTTGAAACTATCTAATCTAGTTGCTGCTTTAAAAAAAAAATTAAAATGGAATTGTATGAGTGCTTACCGGCTATATTCTAGTTGTTCTAAAGAAAAAATATGCTTGTTGAAGTACTCCTGAAGTTTCTCATTTGCATAGTTTATATTGAACTGTTCAAAGTGGTTAACCTAAGGAGGGAAAGCATTCAGTAAGTATCTTTAGCGCACTCACTATTATATGGAAAGGTGAAGGAAAGACAAAAAACAGATCTGCGAAGAAAAGCATCCATGCTTGTTGCGTGCTGCGATGGCTCACGCCTGTAATCCCAGCACTCTGGGAGCCTAAGGCGGGCGGATCACCTGAGGTCCGGAGTCCAAGACCAGCCTGGCCAACATGGTGCAACCCTGTCTCTACTAAAAATACAAAAAAATTAGCTAGACATGGCGGCAGGTACCTGCCATCTCAGCTTCCTGGGAGGCTGAGGTGGGAAAATCACTTAACCTGGAGGTGGAGGTTGCAGTGAGCTGAGACGCGCCACTGCACTCCAGCCTGGGAGACGGAGTGAGGCTCCAACTAAAAAAAAAAAATTGTTCACAGAGATTTGTTCAATAGCGGCTCATCATGGACAGAAGAGAATTCACGCACTGCACTGTTAGGAAGCCTACCTCAAAGTTCTCAAATCCAAAGATGTCAAGGATGCCAATAGATTTGAAGTCCTCGTTGCCTTTGATCCTGCTGTTGATCTTCTTGATCACCCACTCAAAGCAGCACGCATACAGAGCCATGGCCAGGGAGTCCCTGCTGTCTACTGCCTGTGGGAGAGGAAGCGGCACAGACTCAGCTGACCCCAGGCACCCCAGACAGGCAAGGTCATCCTGCCCCACTGTAGAGACACACACAAGACCAGCATGGCACCTGGGCCTCCAGTGCAAAGTCAGTTGATATCACCTAGGAAAGGACAGATATCTAAAGAAAAGATAAACTAGAGCTCATAGCTGGGTATGGCAGCTCACACCTGTAATCCCAGCACTTTGGGAGGACAAAGCAGGCGGATCACAAGGTCAAGAGATCGAGACCATCCTGACCAACATGGTGAAACCCCATCTCTACTAAAAATACAAAAAACAGCCAGTCCTGGTGGTTTGTGTCTGTCGTCCCAGCTACGCGGGAGGCTGAGGCTGGAGAATTGTTTGAAACTGGAAAACAGAAGGTGCAGTGAGCCAGGATTGCGCAACTGCACTCCAGCCTGGCGACAGAGCAAGACTGTGTCTTAAAAAAAAAAAAAAAATACTAGAGCTCACATATTTACTTTCTGTTAAGATTAAATACCAGGATTCCAAACTCAACTTTCTATGTTGAGTTATACAAAAGACTCTAAAGCATAAATACAGGTACAAATGTTACCAGGTTTAAATAATTAACATGCAAGCTTTTTTTTCTTTTCTTATTTTCCATTTTACTCTGTATTTACAAAGTTTTTCTTCATAATGTGGTCAGCATTTTTATTTGTCCAATTAAAAACATATTAGAAGAGTGTGATGGTGAATACTGACTGTCAACTTGATTGGACTGAAGGATACAAAGTATGAATCCTGGGCGCATCTGTGTGGGTGACATCCGAGTCAGTGGGCTGGGGAAGGCACATCCACCCTGAATATGGTGTGCACAATCTAGTCCGCTTCCAGGGAACATAAAGCAGGCAGAAAAACGTGAAAAGGAGACATGGGCCTAGCCTCCCAGCCCCCATCTGTCTCCAGTACTGGGCGCTTCCTGCCCTCAAACATCGAACGCCAAGTTCTTCAGTTTGGGGACTTGGACTGGCTGTCCTTGCTCTTCAGCTTGCACACTGACTACTGGGGGACCTTGTGATCGTGTAAGTTAATACTTACTAAGCTCTCCTTTATCTATTTGTCTATCTATCATATTAATTCTGTCTCTCTACGAGAACCCTAATACAAGAGCCAGCAGATACACATCGGCTCAAGGTAGTAGAAAAGGCAAAAATAAACACAACATATTGTTATATAGTTTTCGTAATAACAACACATTATTGTTGTAGCTAATTTTTATTTAGTGCTTACTCTGTTCCAGACATTAAATGCTCAGCATGTATTTGTTGCTTTTATTCTTACAAGAATCCTGTGAATTAGGTATGATAATTACCCTTGTCTTAGAGGAGAAAACTGAGGTATAGTGAATAAACTTCCCAAGAACAGACAGTAATAAGTAGAAGGGTCAAGTTCAAAGTCAGGCAATCTGCATTCGACCTATCTTCTTAAACCACAATTAGATGTTGTTTTAGATAATTAGACAACTCAATAGCTTTGCCCATTCCCAATCCTTGGGTGTCTTCTTTATTTTGATCATGAATCAAAGTCATTTGAACAGTTATTACTATATTTCAGTTATAACTGTTATTACCGTTATATATTTAAATCAAACCTATGGATCTGAAAACCCAGGAGTGTCTCATAAGGCAAGATTGGCTGGCAAACTATGTGTACCTGTTGAACACTGAGAGGCGTGAGGATCTCTTCTCCCCTGAGGAACATTGATCTCTGGGTCAGAGCATCTGTAAGCTGTGTTGGGTCCAGCCCTAGTAACTCTGCAGATCTGCCCAAAGCTGCAAACAGAGAATAAGACAAAGGTGAAAGGACCCACTGCCCGCAAGAAGCTAACCACCCTTAGAGATACCTTCATGCAGGGAACACTCCTGAAATCCCCCAGGCAGAGTTTAGAGACTGCGTGTTATTGCTAAGTTATTCCGTCCCTTGGTGAATCCTAGGTTAGTAGCATAGAGCCTTGGAGCTTGGATAAGTGAGGTCTGCTTATCCCATGGCTGTCCCCAGGATCCTGTCAGAAGTTTGCAATTAATTTCTTTCTTTCCTTTTTTCTTTTTTTGAGATGGAGTCTCACTCTGTAGCCCAGGCTGGAGTGCAGTGGCATGATCTTGGCTCACTGCAACCTCGACCTCCCAGGTTCAAGTGATTCTCCTGCTTCAGCCTCCTGAGCATTTTTAATAGAGACAGGGTTTGAGCAGGTTGACTAGGCTGGTCTTGAACTCCAGACCTCATGCTATCTGCCTGCCTTGTCCTCCCCAAATGCCGGGATTACAGTGTGAGTCACCGTGCCCTGCCTACTACTTTCATTAATAACACTAAGATGTTATCTGCTTTTTTCATTCTCATTCTCTCACCAGTATACAGAAGAGTATTCCAAAGGCTACATAACATGAGGGATTTCAACAAATTAAATGCAGAAGAGATATGACAACCCAACTTTCTTATTTTTTTTTCGAGATAGAGTCTCGCTCTGTCGCTAGGTGGAATGCAGCAGCGGCGTGATTTCAGCTCACTGCAACTTCCGACTCCTAGGTTCAAGCAATTATCTTGCTTGAGTTAAAACTTTTATTTTTTTGGAGACAGAGTCTCACTTTGTCACCCAGGCTATATGGTGCACTGGCGTGATCTTGGCTCACTGTAACCTCCACCTCCCAAGTTCAACAGATTCTCATGCCTAAGTCTCCCAAGTAGCTGAGATTACAGGCGTGCATCACCATGCCTGTTTAATTTTTCTATTTTTAGTAGATACAGGGTTTCACCATATTGGCCAGGTTGGTCTTGAACTCCTGACCTCAAGTGATCCACCTGCCTTAGCCTCCCAAAGTGCTAGGATTACAAGCATGAGCCACTGTGCCCAGCCAAAAAGTTTTAACTTTTAATGTGGTAAACATCAACAGATACATCCCACATAAACAAAAGCTCTCGACTTCTATGATTTTTGAGAATTTTATTAAGAGGTGCTGGGTGGAACCAGACATTTGAGAATTACTGACCCACAGTACTAGGCTTCTCTAGAACCATTCTGAACTTGAACTCATCCAATTTCCAGCTTCCATGACCTCACCTATTGCTTCTATCAGAAAAGTTTGAAAAATTAAATACATAAATCACTCTAGCAAAATGACAACTGACATAGCTATATGTTTATTAACTCATTTTTTTTTTTTTAAACAGAGTCTCGCTCTGTCACCCAGGCTGGAGTGCAGTGGTGCTATCTCGGCTCACTGCAATCTCCGCCTCCTGGGTTTAAGCAATTCTCCTGCCTCAGCCTCCTGAGTAGCTGGGACTACAGGCACCCACCACCATGCCCAGCTAATTTTTGTATTTTTAGTAGAGTTGGGGTTTCAGCATTTTGCTTACGCTGGTCTCAAACGCCTGACCTTGTGATCCACCCACCTTGGCTTCCCAAAGTGTTGGGATCACAAACGTGAGCTACTGCACCTAGCGAACTCATTTTATCTTGACAGCAAATCTCTGAGACACTGTACAGGTGAGAAGTCATGAGTGTTCAGGGGATAAGTAACACAGGAAACAGCATGAGGCAGGGAGGGCTATGAACCCATCATCCTGGCTTGCAAAACAAAGGGGCTTAACCATTCTACCATGCCGGCACTCAACAGAACTATGCCACCTGACTCTCAACACTTGCCTATGTCGCTTCCTGGTTGCTCACATTTCCACATATTTGACCCATTTTCCTTCTTTCTTTGTAAGAAAGAGAACATAACTGCTATCCCAATTCACTAGTAACTTTTCATACACTCTGAGCCTTTCTTAACCGATACTTCGTATCTGATATAGCTAACATTCTGTAGATCTCTATTAAAGGAGTCAGAACATTTTCTCTCTCTCTCTTTTTTTTTTTTTTTTTTTTGAGACACGCTCTCACTGTCACCCAGACTGGAGTGAAGTGACGCTATCTCAGCTCATTGTAGCCTCGACTTGCGGGGGCTCAGGTGATCCTCCAACCTCAGGCTCCTGAGCAGGTAGAATTACAGGGGCACGCCATCATGCCTGGCTAATTTTTGTATTTTTAGTAGAGACGGGGTTTGGCTATATTGCCCTGGCTAGTCTCGAACTTGTGGGCTCAAGCAATCTGCCCACCTTCACCCCCCAAAGTGCTGGGGTTACAGGCAAGAGCCACAGCGCCTGGCCAGAATTTTCTCTCTAAAAGGCCAGATAGTCAATAATTTAGGTTTAAGTTTCCTGTAAGGAACAAAGGAAGGGAGGAGGGCAGGCAGGCATAATCTTACCTGTTTTGAAGGAAACCTGCGCCCCACCAGCAGTGATAAATTCTATGTTCCCAAGATGCAGTATACCCGCAAGCAGCCTCAACACTTCCCGAACTTCCTCCTTGCTGAACTGCATCACGTCCATTGCCGTCTAGAAGAAAATAAACGCATTTAATTTATGTTGTTTTTTTTTGCACTGAAGAAAATGTAGAATACCCCTGACAATATAAAATAACTAGGTGTTATTCAAAAGACAAGGAAACAGACCAGGCGTGGTGGCTCACACCTGTAATCCCAGCACTTTGGAAGACCGAAGCAGTGGATCATGAGGTCAGGAGGTCAAGATCAGCCTGGCCAACACAGTGAGACCCCATCTCTACTAAAAATACAAAAACTGGCCAGGCATGGTTGCGCCTGTAGTCCCAGCTACTCGGGAGGCTGAGGTAGGAGAATCGCTTGAACCCAGGAGGTGGAGGTTGCAGCGAGCTGAGATTGCGCCACTGCATTCCAGCTTGGGCAACAGGGTGAGACTTCCTCTCAGAAGAAAAAAAAAGCAAACAACCAACCAAAAAAACAAAAGCCAAGGAAACAAAAAACAGATGCATAACCACTCACTATTTTTTTTTTTTGAGACAGAATCTCGCTCTGTCATCCAGGCTGGAGTACCGTGGCATGATCTTGGCTCACTATAACCTCTGCCGCCTGGGTTCAAGCGATTCTCATGCCTCAGCCTTCCGAGTAGCTGGGATTACAGGAGCATGCCACAAAGCCCAGCTAACTTTTTTTTTTCTTTTTTTTTAGCATTTTTAGTAGAGACTGGGTTTCACCATATTGGTCAGGCTGGTCTCAAACTCCTGATCTCAACTGATCTGCCCACCTTGGCCTTCCAAAGTGCTGGGATTACAGGCATGAGCCACAACACCCAGCCTATAACCACTCACTTTTAAAATGATGAAGACGTTACACAGTACACATAAAAGAAGGAAAATAAAGAACTACAGTATGTTCAGAGATAATCAATCAAATAAACATAGTGTCTGCCTTATGTATAAGCCTCCTACATATGGTATAAAAGAATTACCTCAGGGAGTCAGAGTCATGACAATGATAAAAAAATAGTTTTCTAGGTTGGGCATGGTGGCTCATGCCTACAAACCCAGCACTTTGGGAGGCTGAGGCAGGTGGGTCACGAGGTCAGGAGATCGAGACCATCCCAGCCAACATGGTGAAACCCCATCTCTACTAAAAATACAAAAATTAGCCTGGCATGTTGGCATGTACCTGTAGTCCCATCTACTCAGGAAGCTGAGGCAGGAGAATTACTTGAACCTGGGAGGTGGAGGTTGCAGTGAGCCGAGATTGTGCCAATGCATTCCAGCCTGGGTGACAGAGCGAGACTCTGTCTCAGGAAAAAAAAAAAGAAAGAAAAAATTTTCCGTACAGCTAACAGAGGGTAATGAAAAATAAGTTATTATTTAGATGTAAAATGTAGAGAGGGAGTACTTGGAGAGGGGTTTTTGTTTTGTTTCGTTTTGTTTCGTTTTGTTTGTAGACATGAGGATCTCACTATGTTGCCCAGGCTGGTCTCGAACTCCTGGCCTCAAGCAATCCTCCCACGCTGTAGTTCTTTATCTTCCTTCTTTTATGTAATTCCAGCCTTCCAAAATGCTGGAATTATAGGTGCGAGCCACCATGCCTAGCCAAGAATTTTTAAAAATTAGCCAGGTGTGTTGGTACACACCTGTAGTCCCAGCTCCTGGTGGCTGAGGCAGGAGTATTGTATGAACCCAGGAGTTCAAGGTTACAGTGAGCTATGATCACATGTGTACTCCAGCCTGGGTAAGACCTTGGCTCTTAAAAAAAAATTAAACAAATATTGATGGAAAATCTAAATGGATCTGGACCTGTCTTCTTTTTTTTTTCAGACGGAGTTTCGCTCTTGTTACCCAGGCTGGAGTGCAATGGCGCCATCTCAGCTCACCGCAACCTCTGCCTCCTGGGTTCAGGCAATTCTCCTGCCTCAGCCTCCTGAGTAGCTGGGATTACAGGCACGCACCACTGTGCCCAGCTATTTTTTTGTATTTTTAGTAGAGACGGGGTTTCACCATGTTGACTAGGATGGTCTCGATCTCTTGACCTCGTGATCCACCCGCCTCGGCCTCCCAGAGTGCTGGGATTACAGGCGTCAGCCACTGCGCCCGGCCTGGACCTGTCTTCCTTGGTCGGTCATCACATCTCTATTTTTAATTTCTCCAAAGGATTTTTTAAGGTCTTATCTTGGCTTCAGGATGCTAAGTGGAAATTAACATAATGCTGTTTGGGGAAAGATAAAAATAAATAAGCACTCACAGGAATCTGTTACCAACAAGTATCTCAACAACTGAAGCCAGGTGTTTTCAGAATCATGTCTAAGATTTCCTCCTTTTCTATTGTGACTGAGGAGCTGCATTCTTATGACCGAAAAAAAAAAAAGCTACTAAAAAGGAAAAGACAACCACACACACATACACACAAACCTGGGGGCAGACTTGTTGGCAATACGGATGAAAATGACCTACAAAAAGAACTTGGACCCACGCAAGGACCACGGGAGAGTGGGAAGGAAACCACGCACTGCTCTGAAGCAACAGAAACTGCAAAAGGAAACAACTGGAGATTTAACACTGCGAAAAGTTCCATTTCTTTTTTGAGATGGAGTCTCGCTGTTTTGCCCAGCCTAGAGTGCAGTGGTGCACAATCTCGGCTCACCACACCCTATGCCTCCCGGGTTCAAGCAATTCTCCTGCTTCAGCCTGCTGAGTAGCTGGAATTACAGGCATGAACCACCACACTGGGTAATTTTTATATTTTTAGTAGACATGAGGTTTCACCATGTTGGCCAGGCTAGTCTCAAACTCCTGACCTCAGGTGATCCACCCACCTCAGCCTCCCAAAGCGCTGGGATTACAGGCATGAGCCACTGCACCCAGCCAAAATTAATTTCCTTATAAAGAGAAAACAATAATGGCAGAAAAAAAAAAAGGAAACAATGGAGAGAGAAGGAATGAAAAGCTCCACTGAAATATACATGATCGACAAAAACAGAGAGAAATGCAAATCCAGAGTACTGTTTTCCTTCCCAGAAATTGAACATGTACAAATTCAGGTAAATATGAGATCAGTTCTGTCAAATTAGCAAAAAGTTTCGGAATGATAATGATAGGCAGGAAAGAGACATTTATACGCTGCTTGTTAGTACTATAAATTAGTATAATCTTTTCGGAAAAACAACAGGATTATCTGAGAATTGTCCTATGTACATAATACGTATATAATATTAGAATTTTCATATCTGAGAAAAAAACCAACAAAGGTTCAGAGAAGAAAAATAACTTTCTCAGGGTTGCACAACCAAAATTCAAAGTCTGGCCCAACTGACCCAAATCTAGGATACTACTATTATTGATCACTATTATTATTTTGATATAGGGTCTCACTCCCAGCACCTATGCCGGAGTGCAGTGGGTGATCATGGCTCACTGCAGCCTCAACTTCCCAGGTTCAGGTGATTCTCCCACCTCAGCCTCCTCAGTAGCTGGGGTAACAGGCGGAAACCACCACACCTGTCTAATTTTTTGTAGTTTTAGGAGAGATGGGGTTTTGCCATGTTGCCCAGGCCAGTCTCAAATTCCTGGGCACAATCTGCGTACCTAGGTCTCCCAAATTGCTGGGATTACAGGCATAAGCCACTGTACCCGGTGAGGAACTCATTATTATCCACCCAACTCTATTACTTTATAAAAGCATAAAAAAAGAAATCTATATAATCTCCCATAATTTCAATGCTAAAAATTTGTTTCAAGGAAAATTTCAAGAGCAGGAAAAAAACCGTTAGAAAATATTCACCAGCATTGTTACCTTACTAACACTTTGAGAGAAAAAAAATAATTCGAATTATTCTACAATTAGACAAGTCAAATATAGTAAGTTATTTAAATATTGTATACTTTTTTTTTGAGATGGAATTTCACTCTTGTTGTCCAGGCT
Source organism: Callithrix jacchus (assembly GCF_049354715.1). Lineage (NCBI taxonomy): Eukaryota > Metazoa > Chordata > Mammalia > Primates > Cebidae > Callithrix > Callithrix jacchus. The sequence continues at coordinate 188,334,832 of NC_133503.1, read as the reverse complement.
GGAGTGCAGTGGCATGATCTCAGCCCACTGAAACCTCCGCCCCCCTAGATTTAAGCAATTCTCCTGTCTCAGCCTCCTGAGTAGCTGGGGTTATAGGCATGTGCCACCATGCCCAGCTAATTTTGTATTTTGAGTAAAGACGGGGTTTCTCCATGTCGGCCAGGTTGGTCTCGAACTCCTGACCTCAGGTGATCTGCCTACTTCAGTCTCCCAAAGGACTGGGATTACAGGTGTGAACCACTGCACCCAGCCTTTTGTATACTTTTTAGAGAAAATTATGCACATTATATGAAGACACAGTTATATTTACTGTAGCTTTCTATAAAAAAGCAAAAAAGCTATTTTGTACCCATAATTATTTTAAAATTCAAGCTGGGAAGAAAATTGACAAACTTGAAAACATTTCCAAAAGTTATTGTTAAGGATTAATGGCGAGTTTACAGTGTTGGCAGGCTCATGAACATTCTATTCTATCACGTCTTTTTAATGCTGCTGGCAATATTTTTACAACAAAAAAATGAGACAATCAATGGGTGAATAGACAGACAAACCACTGTCTAGTCAATGGAATACCAAAGAAAGCAATGAATAGTGGTACGGGCCACGTAGATGGCTGGAGGAAACCAGACACAGGAGAATACATAGTGTACATTTTAGTTACATGGGACTCTAGAGAAGATAACCGTATATGAGAAGGACTAAATCAGAAGTTTCCTAGGGCCAGGTGTGAAGGGTTGAGATTGCCTGGGAAGGGGCACAGAGAAACTTTTGGGGTATAAGATTCCCTTTTATCTTGATCATGGTTGTGGATAAATGGGTGTGTAAATTCAAAATTCATTGCAATGTATACTTTTTTTTGTTTTTTGTTTCTTTTGAGACAGTCTCGCTGTGTCACCCAGGCTGGAGTGTGGTGGCGCCATCTCAGCTGACTGCAACCTCCATCTCCCAGATTCAAGTGATTCTCCTGCCTCAGCCTCCCAAGTAGCTGGGCCTATAGGCATGCGCCACCACGCCCAGCTAATTTTTTTTTTTTTTTGTATTTTTAGTAGAGACAGGGTTTCACTATGTTGGCCAGGATGGTCTTGATCTGTTGACTGCGTAATCCACCCGCCTCAGCCTCCCAAAGTGCTGAGATTGCAGGCATGAGCCACCTCATTTGGCCGGCACATATACTTTAAATGGGCACATCTTATTATGTGTTAATTATATCTCAGTAAAGTTGATTATAAAAATTAAAATACCATGACTTACTTGAAGGTGGGAAGGCAATCATTTCATGCATGCAAACAGAAACTGACACAAAGAATAAGAACTACTGGTCAAGTCCTCATCAATAAAAAAGGCCTATGAGAGGGACTCCATGTTTGGGTCCCCTTCCACAATGGTCCCTTCGTGAAAGCCGTCTCTCTCTCTCCTGGATTTCCCCTCTGCGGTCCCCTTCCACGCTCTCTCCTGGAAGCCTGTCTTCTCCTCCTAAACCCCATCTTTCTCTCTCTCCTCTCTACGACCCCTTCCACTCAGCGTGGAAGCTGCTTTCCTCTCCTGGCTTCCGTCTTTCTGGATTCTCTTGCTCTGTGTGAGAGTCAGCTGTTTCTTTCTTTCTCCTTCTCAGGTTTCTCTCTCTCTCTCTAAATAAATCACTTTCTACAAACACTTTTGAGTCCGTGGTCTCCTCTCATTCTTGAGAGGGCAGGAGACCAAGAACCTGTAGAAATGTCCTCTCAGGGGAGCTGAGGGCACTCTGAACCCCAGTATTACAATAGTAGCCACAAGAAGCCAAAGGTCACAAGTAACCCTACTAGGATGACGATTCTGCACATGAACTCGTAGCAATCTAGATGTGTTCCCACTCTTGCGTAGTCAGCCCCTTACCACATCGCATCATGGTTGCAACAACAGAAGTGAGGATGTGTGACTTGAGGCTATGTCCTGAAAAGCACTATGGCTTCCCTTTTGGCCTTCTGCATTGTTTGCTACAGAGGAAGCCAGACAGTATACTGTAAATATGCTCAATCAGCTCAATTAAAAAGCCCCCTGTGGGAAAGAATTGAAGACCCTGGCCTCAGCCCAACTTGTCATCCATGTGAGTGAGCCAGTCTGGAGGTATGGGAAGAACAAATGACCACCAGTTGTTCATTGTTAAAACTGAATGATAGGCACAGGGTTGTTAATTGTACCATTTTTCCTACTTTTAAATATGTTCAAAATTTTCCATTAAAAAAAGCCTATGAGAAAATAATTATTCAAATTTAAAGATATTTATCAGTGACTTCTTCTAAAAGGTAAAAGCAAAGAAATATGGTTAGGAAATGCCAAATAATTTGTTATTCTCGACTTTTTAAATTGTGTTAAAGACCATATCAGCTATGAGCAAAACAATAAAAAGCATTGTATAAGAGTTAAATTTTTCCCTTTCTATGATTAAAGTTTTCTTCATATATGACAAGACATATTCATAACTAACACATAAACATTTTCTAGCCGGGCAACATAGCAAGAACTCCATTTCTTAAAAAATATAAAAATCAGCCTAGTATGCTGGCATACACCTGTACTCCTAGCTACTTGGGAGGCCAAGGCAGGAGGATCCCTTGAGCCCAGGAGTTCCAGGGTGCAACAAGCCATGCTCACACCAGTGTGCTCCAGCCTGAGCAACAGAGTGGGGACCCTGTTTCAAAAAAAAAAAAAGTGAAATAAGTAGTAGAAAATTTCTAACTGCCAAAGAAAAATATTGACACATACCCCATAAATAAAAATTCTCGGTTAAGCTCTAAAAAAACATACAAAGGTTGTATAAAAAGATATTTAAGCAAATGAAAAAAAATAAATGTGCTTACTATATTAATAAATGTGTGGACTTCTTTGCTTTCAAGTCTAACTCTAAGTGACTGGGTAAGCAGTTAGTAGTGCCATGCATGGTAAGTGGCAAGTGCATTAATCATAACATGGGGTAAAAATGTCTACAACCAGTTCTCACCAATGCAGACATGTATGCTGAAACTGCGGGCAAGAGTCTCTATTTATTGTTTCTTACTCTCCTATTTCCAATCTGTTTCAGTAAGCAATCTTCACCCTTGTGACAACACTAGCCACTTTAAGGCTTACTATACTTATTTTAATATTTCAACACTAGGCCTTACGACTTAAAAAAAAAAAATGGGAAATTCTCAGTATGATTCAGCACATAAAAAACAGATGCTTGCAAATGTGAATGTGGGGGGGGGAGGGGTGACAAATACATAGTAGAATCCCAATCATCGAGCACAAAAGGAGCCCAGCTTGTCACACTGGTAACAAAGGGAGAAAAGGAGTGTCACCATCAGAGAAGGCTAAGATACCTCTGAAGAATCTAGGTAGAAGCCGGCTGGGCGAGATGGCTCACGCCTCTAATCCCAGCACTTTAGGAAGCTGAGGCAGGCAGATCACCTGAGGTTGGGAGTTTGAGACCAGCCTGACCAACATGGAGAAACCCCGTCTCTACTAAAAATACAAAATTAGCCAGGCATGGTGGTGCATGCCTGTAATCCCAGCTACTCCGAGGCTGAGGTAGGAGAATCACTTGAACCCAGGAGGCAGAGGTTTCGGTGAGCTGAGATTGCACCATTATACTCCAGGTCTGGGCAACATGAGTGAAACTCAGTCTCAAAAAAAAAAAAGGAATCTCAGAAGAAGTCAACAAATGGTATGTCTGAAAGGGTGACAGGAAGGCTATTTTGGGCACAATAAATTACAAATAAGTAACTCAATAATAATTTATTACATGTTATGTTTTATTAAGTAATATGTTATTTTAAACATACGTTATAATATAAAATTGACTGACCACCCAAGTTTTCCAACACTGAAAGAGTCTGACATTTCCAAGTTTCGCAAAATTAAAATATAAAGTTGGTCCTTTAAATTTTAATAAAATCTGACCCACAATGAATGAATTTACGCATGTACACACAAGGTCACACACCATTCAAACCCCACTGATAACACCCAGGAAGGCCCATGCAGACAGGAAACCCCAGTCCTGATCAGTGCCAGGCACGCTGTCAACATTCAGTATTTGTGGAGTAAAAGAATAAATAGATGATCACTCAGCAAAGACTCCTGTTACTTCATACACATTTCATCAGCCACCATCTGGGTGGGCCAAATGCAGGCAATAAAATAAACTAGTTGTTACTACTGACTCGAAATAGCTTTTCATCCTGACCTAACATTAAGGTGCAATTTGAAGGGCTAAGAAATGGCTAGGAAGTTTAGCATAGGTTTATTGCCTCTGCCCCAGGAAAAACTAGGTCTCTCCGAAAACTGCTCAGAATACCTCATAGATACTTTTTTTTTTTTTTGAGATGGAGGTTTCGCTCCTGTTACCCAGGCTGGAGTGCAATGGCGCGATCTCGGCTCCCTGCAACCTCCGCCTCCCGGGCTCAGGCAATTCTCCTGCCTCAGTCTCCCGAGTAGCTGGGATTACAGGCACGTGCCACCGTGCCCAGCTAATTTTTTGTATTTTTAATAGAGATGGGGTTTCACCATGTTGACCAGGATGGTCTCGATCTCTTGACCTCATGATCCACCCGCCTCAGCCTCCCAAAGTGCTGGGATTACAGGCGTGAGCCACCACACCGGCCCTGGTATTTTTTTTTTTTTTTAACAGATGGGGTTTCACCAAGTTGCCCGGCTGGTCTCAAATTCCAAATTCCTGGGCTCAAGTGATCCATCCACCTCAGCCTCCCAAAGTGCTAGGATTACAGGTATGAGCCACAGCATCCAGCTTTTTTTTTTTTTTTGTAGCTAAGAACGAACATCAAAAGTGATCTTTTCATATGTAATTCAAACAAATCCTTTCTCTCCACTTACACTATAACACATGTGAACAAATTATCCGTGAGCCCCAAATTTATTACATAAATTACATTTAATAACATAGAAAACTTGTTTATATAAAAGAACGTGGTCTCTTTCCTTCCTTTGATTCCGCCACCTCTGGGAAATGGAGCTTTGTGGAACAAGATGAACTCCATAAAACACAAGTGTGATGTCAGTTTCAGTCCTTTTCATTTCTCCAGCAGAAGGGAGGCATGCTATCTGATTTCTCCAGCAGAAGCCAGGGACTCTATATGATTTGTACACTGCAGTCTCCCCGGTGTCTAAAACAGTGCCTGGCACACAGCAGGTATTCAGACATGCTGAATGTTTAAAAATCAACCTCAGCCAGGAGTAGTGAGTGCCACTTGTTAACCGTGTCTGTGTCACTGCTGGATGCAGAGTGCAGTATGAGACAGGCCCACTGGTATTGATAATGACACTTACGACTATATTCTTGCATTATACAAAATGGAATTTTAGGAATATAGTCATATAGCAGCCACACAACTGTCAAATTCAATACATTCATTGTAAAAATATTATAACAGAGAAAATGATAAAGAATAAAACAAAATCCCAGAATTCTGCCATGTGAGATAACATTTTTGTTCCAATCTTTTTTCCACACATAGAATTGCTATAAACATGTTATACAACATGCTTATTTTTTTAAATGAAAAGATTATATAGTGCTGTCTCTTCCCTCCTATACAAGCATGAGTTTTACTTGTAGCAATGGATCTTATGTACTGGGTATAACAAATTATTTAAACTATTCCCCAATTCTTTTTTTTTTGAGACGGAGTCTCGTTCTGTCACCAGGCTAGAGCGCAATGGCGCAATCAGGATCTCGGCTCACTGCAACCTCCGCCTCCTTGGTTCAAGCAACTCTCCTGCCCCAGTTGCCCACGTGGCTGGGACTAGAGGCATGTGCCACCACACCCAGCTAATTTTTGTATTTTTAGTAGAGACGGGGTTTCACCACGTTGGCCAGGACAGTCTTGATCTCCTGACCTCCTGATCTGCCCACCTCGGCCTCCCAAAGTGCTGGGATCACAGGCATGACCCAATTCTTTTTCTTTTCTCTTGAGACATAGTCTCACTCTGTTGCCAGGGTAGAGTGCAGTGGCGCAATCTCAGTTCACTACAACCTCGGCCTCCCAGGTTCAAGCGATTCTCCTGCCTCAGCCTCCAAAGTAGCTGGAACTACAAGTGTGGGCCACCATGCCTGGGTGTTTTTTGTATTTTTAGTAGGGACAGGGTTTCACGATGTTGGCCAGGCTAGTCTCAATCTCTTGACCTCGTGATCCACACATCTCAGCCTCCCAAAGTGCTAGATTACAGGCATGAGCCACTGTGCCCAGCCTCTTTTTCTTATTTTTTATTTTTGAGATGGGATCTGGCTCTGTGGCTCAGGCTGGAGTGCAGTGACATAATCTCGGCTCACTGTAACCTCCAGCTTCCAGAAACAAGCCACCCTCCCACCTCAGCCTCCCAAGTAGCTGGGATCAAACATGTGTGCCACCACACCCAGTTAATTTTTGTATTTTTTTGTAGAGATGGGTTTTGCCATGTTTCCCAGGCTGGTCTTGAACTCCTCTGCTCAAGTGATCTGTCCCCCTCAGCTTCCCAAAGTGGTGGGATTACATGTGTGAGCCCACTGCACCCTGCCTATCCCCCAATTCTTGATTGTCATAAGTTTGGGAGGAGATATATTATATGTAGAAAGGAATATATTTTCCTTCTTCTTTCTCAAAAGTTACACTTTTTTTCTTTTTTGCTGCACTGCTTAGAATTTCCAGTACAAGTTTAAACCGTAATACATTAAATTTTGCTATTATTATAGCAAAAATGTCATGTTTGTGATGTTAATAAATGTCACTAAGTTTTCACTGATACACCTGCTAGAATAACACTAAAAGGTAATTGCAAATTAGATATTTAAGGATCTATAAATATCTTCTGTAAGTATAATGTATTAGCTAGAAGAAATGTGTTAGTTACGTTCATTATGTCAATTTCATGTATACACTTCTCTTCCCTTCTAGATGACTTACATATCCTTTTGTCATAAAACCAAATTTCAAATGCCAAAACCTATTACTTCAATTTAGCAATAAAAGCTAGCAATCACTGAAGGGAAGTCAAGTTCCCAAAGTTTACTTGAGCTGACAAAAAGGACAGAGAGTTCTTAAGTGGAAAATGATGAACACAGAGTGACACCACCAGAGTATCTGATTTCTCAGGGCCTTCCCAGGAGAAGGGTGCTGCCACCTCCAAGGGCTCCCTAGCGGCCAGAAAGTGAGCTCACAGGTGATGGGACCTGCAGTGACACTACCTCGTGGATAATCAGCCATCTTGTCTGAATTCTTTTATCACAATTATTGTTCCTTACTTCAAGAAAGAAACAAGAAATAAACAAAATAGGAAAAAACATGAAGACAAGTCTTTTTTTGCCCTGCTCCTCAAAAATGAGAATAACAATGTATTCTAAACATCATCTTTTCCACAAGGACAGTAATAAACAAATGGCGATAGAAGAAGGTTTGAGTAGTGAGAGGTCTAGAAGGCAAAATAAAATTAAAATTAAAACTTAGAAAAATACTTCATAAAACCCAACGGTTCAAGGCCAAATCCCATCCCTCCTCAGGCAGATGACAAAAGGTGCTGTCCGCGGGAGGCTTTTTGTTAACAGGTTAAAAGAAAGGAGACATGTTGCCAGGAACCACTCTGCATTATAAATGGCAGATTGTGTCATCTTTAATAGGGAGGCAGAGGGGAAAACAATCATGTATTATAGCCCAGTCTGTTTGGAATTTCATTTTCATTTATTAATTTAATTATTATTATTTTTTTTGAGACAGAGTTTCGCTCTTGTTGCCCAGGCTGGAGTGCGATGGCACAATCTTGGCTCACTGCAACTTCCACCTCCCGGGTTCAAGTGATTCTCCTGCCTCAGCCTCTCAAGTAGCTGAGACTACAGGCATGCGCCACCACACCCAGCTAATTTTGTATTTTCAGTAGAGATGGGATTTCTCCATGTTGGTCAGGGTGGTCTTGAACTCCCAACCTCAGGTGATCCTCCCGCCTCTGCCTCCCAAAGTGCTAGGATTTCAGGCATGAGCCACCGCACCCAGCCTGGAATTTCATTTTCAACTTAAGGAGACACATGTTAGCCATGGAGAAATGATGCGTGATTTATATCCATTTGTTAAATATACTTTGATTTCATTCCACAGGCAGTTCTAACAAATAATCTATGACAATGAAAGGAAATATGGAACAAGAGCTATTAGTCTTCCAGCTGCAGCCTACGAGGAGGAATCCGAGGTGCACTGAAAGCAGGTAGTACCTGCTTTAGTGTGTGGGATTCGGAGTTCGACTGTGTACGGATTCGGGCTCCATCAGGTACCAAGTAAAGTTGGGCTGGTCACTAACTTCTCTGAATGTTAGAATGGAGACAACCATACTTCCTACACTCAGGGGGCTGTTGAGAATGATTAGAAAGTTAACTCCACCAAAAGTCTGTAACAGTAAGTGCTGCTAAATGTCAGCTGCATTTGTGATGATTAGAATGATAATGACTCGATTCCAGGTGCATTGCACCTAACTGTTCTAATAAGGGCCCTGGGAAATGATTTAAGATCACAATGATGAAATTTCCTGACCACGCTCAGATCGGGTGGGGCTGTTCCTAACGATTGATAACCGGGCTTCTTAAATGCAGACACCTTGTAACAAAGCCCTTGCAAGAGACCGTGGCATGCCACAATGCAAAGTCAAGATGTCTACTGTTCATGCAACCAGAAACGGTTATCACAGGCCACGAGGACTGGATGATACCTTAACAGTGAGACAGCCAAATGCTTAGGCAGATAAAATGGGGTCCCTGGAGAATCTTGGATTGTCCCAAGAGTGTTTGCATCAGATGCTTTTGTGTTGATGAGGAAACCTGCCCAGGACTTGCCTGGGCAAGCCCACAGTGGACTGGAGCCTGACAAGTGCGGGGCGGGGCGGGGCGGGGAGTTGGGGGGGGCACAGGGAAGTCTTCCTCTCCTGTAGCGACCTGGGACTCGGCCTAACATGTGCACTGGGGGAAGTGGGTGGGACCATGGGGGTCTTCTTCTCCTGTAGGGACCTGGGACTCAGCCTAACATGCTCACTGGGGGAAGTGGGTAGGGCCACGGGGTAGAGACCCCTGCTCTCTTCCGCTCCTGTAGTGACCTGGCAATCAGTCTGTGAGGTGGCGGCTGATTAGCAGGAACCCCTCTTGCTTTGCTGAGAGTTTTTCTTTTTTTCCTTTCACTCAATAAAACCCTGATCTACTCATCATTCAATGTGTACGCGTGCCTATGTTTTCCTGGTCCTGTGACAAGAACCCAAGTTTTAGCTGAATTAAGAAGCAAAATTCTACAACAGTCACCTGGGTGAATGGTTGGCAGATTTGTTTTTAGCTACAGAATCTGTTTTTCAAAGAAATCTTACTTGTAAGCCCCAAAATAGAGGATTTGCTGGCTCCAGAGTGAAGCCCATGATCTGGGGGGGTTTTAGGAGTGAAGGGTACACTTTCTGAATACACTGTCCCAAGTCAGCCGCCCATCTGCCTTGAATGACACAGAGGCTCACTCAACTTCCAAAGAAAGCAGATTCCTCAAATCCCTTTCTGCCTGGAAGGCAGTATTTATTATGTTTGGAACAAGAAGAAAATACCTATTCTCACCCACTGGTCCTAATGTAATTACTTCTATTTCTATTTTAAAAACTATTTTGAAACAGAAAATGAAATCTGTCACTCTTAATAGGGAAAAAGTTTAAAAGTAACTTACAATAACTTCCCTAAAGGATTCCTGGTCACTGATTGTCTTGTCTTCTACACATCCAGACTGATTCAAGTAGTGGTAGTTTTCCGGCGTAGATAAATAAAATTCTTCTACAGAAAGACAAAGAAAAATACAACGTCACAGTTGTCCAGGACAAGATGAAATTCAGAGTTTTCACTCTGATTTTTTAAGAGAGAGAGAGAGAGGAGAGGGAGAGAGAGATAGAGAGAGAGAGAGAGAGAGAGAGAGAGAGAGAGAGAGAGAGAGAGAGTGTGTGTGTGTGTGTGTGTATTTCTCTGCTCCTAACAGTCCCCCATAAAGATAATAAAGTTCTTTCTTAATTATCATCTTGGGAAAATAGAAAACAATTAGTGAAACTAAATGAGATGATTAAAAAATGTTACTGAAAGGACAACTGATGAGGATCCTGTTTTATTGTCTTCTCTTAAAAATCTTTTTTTTTCTTCTTTTTTGAGATGGAGCCTAGCTCTGTCACCCAGGCTGGAGGGCAGTGGTGTAATCTCAGCTCGCTGCAACTTCTGCCTCCCAGGTTCAAGTGATTCTCCTGCCTCAGCCTCCTGAGTAGCTGGGATTATGGGTGCATGCCACCACACCTGGCTAATTTTGTGGTTTTAGCAGAGATGGGTTTTGACCATGTTGGCCAGGCTGGTCTCAAACTCCTGACCTCTAGCGATCCATCTGCCTTGGCTTCTCAAAATACTGGGATTACAGGTGTAAGGCACCACACCCGCCCAAAAATCAACTATTTATAAATTAACTTTATTCAGGGCAGTTGAAAAGTAAAACCAGCTGTGTAATACGTTATATATTTTCCATAAACGTCCTTTACATTAAAAATGTACCAAGACTCAAAAAAAAAAAAAAATCAAAAATTCAAGGTTTCTCTATTCATAAATTTCTCCTCTATTATTTCTCTCGCCTGTAAATCCAGCATCTTTTCGGTGTTTGCATAATGTAAATTTCATGGCTACTGGTGGAATGTCAGCATTAAAACAGATGTCTTCTCATTGACTGACATCTATTTCAATGGAAGGTGAGCTGCTAGTCCACCTTACCGGGCTGCCGTCACTGACTCACCTCTTTCTTCATGTCCCAGCCCTGCCAGCAGTGCATAAAATATGTGATAATTCCTTTCCCCGGGATTTTGCCTTACTACTCGGTTCTGTGAAGATAAATCAGATTTATATTCAGAGATGTTTCCTCTGCTTAATTCACAGTAACCAATAATTTCTGAAAATTGTTATTATGAAAGAAAATGTGGATTACATCAAGTTTACTTACTTTTTCTAATAAATCTTCATGTGAAAAGCAAGGGCAAGTCAAGGAACAAAACAAAGCTAGGCCATGCTCAACTACTCTTTCATTTTCTATCCTTCGCTACCCTGATAATTACAGCTCCCTGTTCCTTTGACACAGAAACTTCCAGTGCCAACAGACAAGCAAACGAAACATAGATGATTTCATCTAAATCCAATTCTAGGCCTGACACATGACATTCTGTCAGGTACCGCACTAACTGACATAGTCGATTTCAAACAAATATCTAATGTTTAATGATGAATTCAATGTTTCAGATTATAGAAATTATATCAGAGATTTACAAAACAAAGATGGTTCTTTATTTCACAGAATAATTTTTTTTTTTTAAGACGGAGTCTTGCTCTGCCACCGAGGCAGGAGTGCAATGACGCTATCTCCACTCACTGCAACCTCTGCCCCTCCAGGTTCAAGCAATTCTCCCTCGGCCTCCTAAGTAGCTGGGATTACAGGCACATGCCACCACACCTAGCTAATTTTTGTGTTTTTGGTAGAGACGGGGCTTCACCATGTTGGCTGGGCTGGCTTTGAACTCCTGACCTCAAGTGATATGACTGCCTCGGCTTCCCACAGTGCTGGGATTACAGGTGTGAGTCACGGCGCCCAGCCACACGGAATAATCTTAACAAATTATTTTATTTTATTTTTTTAAGAGACAGAGCCTTGCTGAGTTGCTCGGGCTGGCCTCTAACTCCTGGGCTCAAGCAATCCTTCTGCCTCAGCCTACCAAGTCGCTGGAACTATAGGCATATGCACCACGTCCAGCTCATAAAAAAATTAATAGGTCAAGAATACTAACATCAGAGCAGTAACTAACTGCTCTAATTCACTAGAGAACTACAGAAAGAAATGTTTCACATTCTTTTCCTTCTAATCAGAACAGTTTCCACTTAGAGAGTCAAATACTACAGATAAAAAATAAATGAAAGAGGATACAATCTACAATTCTCCCGCCCTGAATATTTCCTTTCTGACAGATGTTCAGCTGAACAAACTTCCCAAAGCGACTAGAGTTGTTGTTGTATACGGTCTTCGCGTTGCCGAAAGCTTCCATGATGGGGCTGCGGAGACAGGGAGGGCAAGAGAGGGTTAATAAGGACGGGCCTGAAGAGGGCAGTGGCACTTCTCACAAATGTCAAAATATACAACTGCAAGAAAAATCTGAAGCCCAAAGACTGAGGGTGACAATGCTTATTTCCAGAAGAGCCAGATTTTCAAGACCAGATAAAACCCTTGTTAAAATGGGTTTATCTGCATATTCATCGTAGTGAGCACAGCTGTGCTGGCAATGGATGCAACACAGTTAATGGGACCGCAGTGGCTCGTTCCTGCGTGCCTGAGTGTGGCCTTACATGTGCATTCCAGGGACTGCACAGAAAAAGCCCCCACCCCAATTCTAGAAACTGACGAAGTTCCAGTCTTGGAAATTTCACCTATTTGTTGCTATGTGCCAGGGACAGCTCATCTAATTTCTTCGGGTCTTTTCCAAGTGTAAGATGGAATCTGACTAGATCAGCGACCGGCTAACTTTTTCTGGAAAGGATCAGACAGTAAGTGTTTTAGGCTTTGCAGACCGTGGGGTCTCTGTTGCAACTACTTAGCTCTGCCTCTATAGCCTAAAAGCAGTTGTAAACACTACTCATGAGTTTGGCTGGATTCCAATACAAATTTATTTATAAAAACAGATTACGGGAGGGAGATGAGGAGGTTCTGGAGACAGATGGCAGCAATGCTTGCACAAACATGTGAATGTACTTAATGCCAATGCTGCCGCACTGTACACTGGAAAACAGTTAATACGCATTTGGCACTAGGTATATTTTACCACGATTTTTAAAAATTGAGTGTTTACATGCTAAAAAACAAAAAAATAACAACAGGCTGTAGGAGATAGGCATGAGGCTGTGGTTTGCCGATCCCTGGACAAATCTCTAAATAATAGGATGTATGAAGTCCCCACCAGTTCTAAAGTCTTATAAGGCACAAACCATCCATCAGGCAATTACATTTTTTTTTTGAGACAAGAGTTTCGCTCTTGTTGCCCAGGCTGGAATGCAATGGCATGATCTTGGCTCACTGAAACCTCCGCCTCCTGGATACAAGTAATTCTCTGCCTCAGCCTCCCGAGTAGCTGGGACTACAGGCATTCGCCATCACACCCATCTAATTTTATATGTTTAATAGAGACGAGGTTTCTCCACGTTGGTCAGGCTGGTGTTGAACTCCTGACTGCTGGTGATCCACCCGCCTCAGCTTCCCAAAGTACTGGGATTACAGATGTGAGCCACCAGGCCCAGCTGCAATTACATATTTTATACAACAACTCGGGTGACACCTAGCCCTCTTTCAAAGTTCTGAGTCTCCCTGTTACAGAATGTATCACTGATCTGCAAGAGGCCTGTTCTGCTCATGTTAAGTCTCCAGATGGTGGATGCTGAAGTGAACCCTGCTCGTCTCCAGACTAAGCCCCCTTTTCACGGTGGCTGGGGGTGGACATTTCTGCTGCTGACCAGGCCTCCAGAAAGCTAGTCAGCTGTATTCTTCTCCGTAAACTCCAACACAAGTGCCTTATCTGACTCAGGAGCTTCAAAAACACATGGAGCTAGCATCAAAGGCTCTTGGACAGGACGGAGGCTGCGGACAGCTCTTGGGTGCCACTCAGTCCCCATGAGACCTGGCCTGATGATGAAGGGGCAGGAGACGGAAGGAGCTGTTGTTGGGGTGAACAGATACTCCTATGTGTATGGCAAGACCTTTCCTTAAGGAATTGTAAAACTGAAGTCAAGAAAAAGAGAAACTAGACCAGCTAATTTTAACTCTTCCTTAAATAGGCCATACCATAAGGAAATGAATCCTATCTGTTGGAAACGAGAAAATCGATAAAGCAATACCTGCTTTCAAGAATCGCCCGTTCCACACAGGACGTCTTCTCCTTTAAGGACAATTCCAGAGACTGCTGACTAATGACAGACAGGAACTTGAGGATCAATTTTGTGCTTTCGGTTTTACCTGCCCCACTTTCACCACTGAAAGACAAAATGCAAAGTTTGTGCTTCTAAGTAGAATTAAAACAAAACACCACCAAACCAGCTTTGGTCAATGGCATTCTAAGTACTTAACAATGGTTTAAAGGTGGGAGAAGGGAGATCAAAATGCCTGTTTCCAAAGAGCTGAGTTAGAAGGAAGCTGAGTCCTTTCTCCTGCTGGCCACACTGTCTCTGGCCCTGCACATCCCTCTTCTGGCAAATGAGGCAAACAGAACTACCTTTTACTAAGGAAAGGTCAAAAGACAGATGGTGCCTTACAGGGAAGGTGCACTCTGTGAGAGGGACCTTCATTTCGTTCACTAGTTCATCCCAAACACATCCACCATGTAAATGTCTGGTTAATTGCATGAGCTCACTAACGCGATCTTTCTGGGAAACTTGAAGCAGGTACATGTGCATAAAAATGCAATCATTCATGAATATGACTGAGGGGACAGGCGATGAACCTGCAGGTACACAACCCCCAGTAAATCATGTTATTCCCACAATAGTCCCATGAGGAAAGCATGGCTGAGTATCCAAGTTGGACTGTGAACACCAGTTCTGCCTGATCCAAAGTCCTGCCGAGGTCACGTGTTACAGTGATAGTTAAGGAAAAGTGAACAAAATATCCAGAGGGAAGGGAGGCAAAGGATGGAAGTAAGGATGCATTATGCCTTAAAAGACCGGCAAACATCAGTCAGGCCAAGAGAGCACAGAAGCCACAGAAGCTGGGAAAGATTCTTAAGGGAGAATGAGACCCAGACTTTGTTAGGTCAGCTGGGCTGAGACGAAAGGCAGCAGAGGAGAGGAACTAAGGTTGAGATGGATGCTTCAGAGGCAAATGCAGGAGGCGGAGGGGGCGATGACCTCATCAAGGTCACCTGTAAAAAAAACGCATCTCTGGGGGAAGCTTTAGAAGGACTGAAGGGTGCCCCAGGAGACCGGCTGCTGCTATTGTCTAAGCCTGTGGTGGCCGGGTCCCAAACATGGCTAAGCAAGCTGGAGATGGAGAGGAAGATACGGACATGAGAGAGACCTGAAATGAGAAACCCCATCTCCTTTGCATATGGTACCATGCTTGGTACTGTGCAGAGAAGAGAAGCAGCAAAGAGGCTGGGAACTTTCGAGAAAAGTTAAGCCAAAGGGATAACCAAGAGCACACCCATACAAACGCCATCAGGCGGTAGCACGCTGACAACCGCTGAATGGTGGGATGGGCAGATGAGCCCCTTTTGCGTTCTAAAGAGAAGTCCTGTAGAGTACCAAGAGCTGGGACGTTATCAGGAAAGAGGAATTTTGCTAAGAACGTGAATTAATTGCACATAATAAAAGAGAAAAAATGATGCAGAGATAATACCGACACGCCAGACTGGGTACAGGGGTCCCAGGATGGCCACTGGTCTAGGCCGACCAATCCCTTCACCTGCTCTGCTAGCAACAGGCCTGGGCATGGCCAGTGACACGATTCCACAAAGACTTAACGTCGTAATGTCAAGGGTGCTGTGGGCTCCTAGGGGAGGTTTGCAGGTGCGCATGCACACACACACTCACACGCACGCGCGCGCGCGTGCGCACACACACACACACACACACACACACCCCAGGGCAGAAATATCTCTTTGCAGCAGACAACAAAGACCTGAGAATCTAAACCTGTCTTGAAATCCTAAAGCAAAAAGCCAAGAAAATCAGAGGCAAGCCCAGCGGGAAGGGCTGAATGCACACCCCTGAAACTGACCTGCCTCGTGCAGTCTGAAATAATAAAAGGCGGCATAAGTTAGGCCACCTTTAGCTGGGGTTTCCCTTACCAGCCTCCAGAATCTTCCCGGTAGGCAGCTTAGCAGACACTGAGTTAGCAGTACCCGCGAGGCCCAATGCCTGGCAAGCAGAGGCATTCAACAATGCAGTGACTAACAGAAACCGAGAGAGACTGTTTCAAGGAACCATTTAAATAACCTTCCATATTTAAAACATCTATATTGATGTGGCAGCTATGGGTGGCTGAATTATTAAAACACAAACTAGAGGGCTACGTTGTCTAGTGAAAATGATGAGGCAGAAACAGTGTTACGTGTTCCTCAACCTACCTGTTCATCCTTGGGCACACAGAAGCAGAGAACATTTAGACTCACTTGTAGTAAAAACAGCAGGCAGAGGCTGAGCACAGTGGCTCACACCTGCAATCCCAGCACTTTAGGAGGCTGAGAAGGGTGGATCACCTGAGGTCAGGAGTTCAAGACCAACCTGACCAACATAGAGAAACCCGTCTCTACTAAAAATACAAAATTAACCGGGCATGGTGGTGCACGCCTGTAATCACAGTTACTTAGGAGGCTGAGGCAGGAGAATTGCTTGAACCCACGAGGTGGAGGTTGCGGTGGGCCAAGATCACGCCACTGCACTCCAGCCTGGGCAACAAGAACAAAACTCTGTCTCAAAAAAAAAACAAATAGAAATTGAAAAAAAAAATGGCAGGCAGTGAGTAACAAGGAGACCAAGTGTAGCCAGTTAAACAACTGAGCCAAAGGGTATCAGCCACTTCTATGCCTGGGAGCTAAAAACCCCCTTCATGGTTCTCTGGGCCTCATCTTCCACTTGCCACCTAAGTGTCCTCACAGATGGCACATCTCCCAAGCAAAGAAGCCTCAAGAGTAGACTCAAGTCCCTCCCCTACCCGCCAGGGGCTGCGACAGGAACAAGAAACCGACCATCCCTGTGTTACACCGCTGACATTTCAGGCTACCCTGGCTCACTGAACACAGCCACAGAGAAGATACTCTTCAAACTCTATAGCAGAGACTTGGTCAAGGAAAGAAAACCCAGGATCCCTGTATTATAAAGATGGACTTCAAGCAGAGTGTATGACACACTGAGAAAAAATGTGGCTGGAGATGGACTGAGTCATGGATATCAATCTCTTATACAGGTACAAGATCTCTTATCTGAAATGCTTGGGGCCAGAAGTATTTCTGACTCCAAATTTTGGATTTTGAGAATATCTGCATTATACCAGTTGAGTAACCCTAAATCTGAATATGAAATCTGAAATGGTCAAGAATCTGAAACTTTTTTTTAGCGCTAACATGACATTCAATGGAAATGCTCTTTGGGGTTCTTTGGGGCAGATTTTCAAATGAGGGATGATCAACCAGTATAATGCAAATATTCCAAAATCCGAAAAATTTTGAAAAAACCTGGAAGCTGAAATCTGCCTAGCCCAGAGCATTTTGAATAAGGGCTACTCAAGCTGTGTAAGTAAAACTTTAAAACGCCCTCAGATTTGTAGCTCTACGCTGGTGGTTCTCAACCCTGTCTGCTCATTAGAATCACCTAATAAGACCCTTGTCCAAACCTATAGGTGTAGAACTCTGTCATCTGTACTTAAAAAAATTTTTTTTGGCCAGGCACAGTGGCTCACATCTGTAATCCCACCACTTTGGGAGGCCAAGGCAGGCAGATCACTTGAGGTCAGGAGTTTGAGACCAGCCTGCCCAACATGGCGAAACCCTGTCTCTACTAAAAACACAAAAATTAGCCAGGTGTGGTAACGGGCACCTGTAGTCCCAGCTACTCAGGAAGCTAAGGCAGGAGAATTGCTTGAATCCAGGAGGAGGAGGTTGCAGTGAGCCTAGATTGCACCACTGCACTCTAGCCTGGGTGACAGAGCGAGACCCTGCCTTAAAAAAAAAAAAAAAAATTTTTTTTTTTTTTAATGTTTCTACTATGAAGCCAAGGTGAAGAACTGCTCCTCTGAAAAGTGGCCTCACACAATTCAGATAGGACTCTACTAGGAGATAAGTGTTGACTACTCATATATCAAGCTGTGGAGGTATTTTATAAACAACAGGACAAAGAAAAAATATAATTAAATAATTCACAAACTGCTAAAACCCAGAAATACGCCAGATGTCCCTAGATACTAATGTCAAGGTCACAGACTCTGCACGTAGTACGCTGCTGTCTAACCGCCTCTTCCTCCTCCCGTGAACTTCCGCCTGGTCCTCACCAGCCCAAGGCAATTCCAGTTCTATGCTTTGTGCCAGCAGGTCGGCCGGCCAACACAAACACAGGCTTTGGCAAAAACGTGTTCATTCATATCAACCAAAAGGAGCTTATAATGTTTTTCTTTAAAAAAAACTTTCTAACTATAATAATGAAAATGGAAAAGAAAAGTAACCTAAAGCACTGACGTGGGGCCTCACAGGCTGTATTAAAAATTGTGAGACATTTTGTAGGCACAATGGAAAGTCACAAGACAGTTCCTAAGCAGGAGAGTGTGATGATCAGATTTGAGGTTCTCAAAGAATTGTTCTTTTTATTTATTTATTTATTTATTTTTAAGGTCCTGGCTCCCAAATATTTTATTTTTTTGAGACTTTTTTTTTTTGAGTCTTGCTCTGTCTCCCACGCTGGAGTGCGATGGTGCCATCTTGGCTCACTGCAACCTCTGCCTCCCTGGGTTCCAGCAATTCTCCTGCCCCAGCCTCCGGAGTAGCTGGGATGACAGCCATGCCACCACGCCCGGCTGATTTCTGTATTTTTAGTCAAGACAGCCTGTTCACCATGTTGACCAGGCTGGTCTCGAACTCCTGACCTCAGGCTCCTCCTCTTCAGTTCAAGCTATTCTCCTGCCTCAGCCTCCTGAGTAGCTAGAATTACAGACGTGCACCACCCCGATCTCATCTTGATTGTACTCCCATGATTCCCAAATGTTGTGGGAGGGGCCCAGTGGGGGATGACTGAATCATGGGGATGGTTTCCCCCATGCTGTTCTCATGGTAGTAAGCAGGTCTCATGAGAGCTAATGGTTTTATCAGGGGTTTCTGCCTTTGTGTCTTCCTCAATCTCTTTGCCTGCTGCCATCCATGTAAGATGTGACTTGCTCCTCCTTGCCTTCCACCATGATTGTGAGGCTTCCCCAGCCATGTGGAACTGTAAATACAATTAAACCTCTTTATTGCTGGGCGTGGTAGCTCATGCCTGTAATCCCAGCACTTTGGGAGGCCAAGGCAAGCAGATCACGAGGTCAGGAGATTGAGACTGGCCTGACCAACATGGTGAAACCCCATCTCTACTAAAAATATAAAAATTAGCCAGGTGTGGTGGTGCGCACCTGTAATTCCTGCTGCTCAGGAGGCTGAGGCAGGAGGCTTGCTTGAACCCGAGAAGCGGAGATTGCAGTGAGCTGAGATTGTGCCACTGCACTCCAGCCTGGGCAACAGAGCGAGACTCCATCTCAAAACAAAACCAAAACAAAAACCCCAAAAACTCTTTCTTTTGTACACTGCTTAGTCTCGGGTATGTCTTTATCAGCAGTGTGAAAACGGACTCACACACCGTAATAAACTAAACCCTGTCTGCCCTCTACCTTGTATGGAAAAACTAGAGTGAATGTCAAACGTCCTAGAGATCAACCAAAGCCAAACACTGATGTTATTAGATGGAAAAAAACTCTCAAGTGAGTTTTAAATTTACACACACACACACACACACACACACACACACACACACACACACACTCAAAGCTGTAATAGCATTAACATTCATTTAAACCTACACAAAAATGGCAAAATTAAAACTAGACCTCAAGAAAGGCAACAACTCTGAAAATGAGATGAAAGAAAGAGGCTTGAACTGGAAGCCTAGACACCTGGCAGTGCCACCAAGTAGCCGAGGAGCCTATCCAATCGACGTGCACTTATAAATCAAGAAAAAACGGATCTATGAAGTTCTGTATAGTTCAAACAGGCTTCTTTTCTGATTATAAAGGTACAAGCATGAGAATGTTTTTAAAGTAGTAAAACACTTTATCCACCAGGGGGCAGCTTATGCCCAAGGAAATCTAAACAGGGCTCCTGTGCCCAGCAACTCCTATTTTTATATTCTATTTTCTCTTAATTCCCACAGCTTCAACCCTGACTTTATAAAACTGCTGAAGAGAGCTATTAAAACCGAAACACATTTTAATGAGAAAGCTATTTTTAAAGTCTCTGTTTCCTGAATTAATTTAGATAAATACAGTTACTCTGTTCACATCAGCATTGCATAATTGGAGCCTTCTGTTTGGGATCCACGCGCCTTCCCCCCTTATTTTTAAATGCCATGAAAATGCCAGCCTCCTTCCATTTTACTACACACACACATATATATGCACAATGGCTGCGTTTGGTGTTTCATTTTCTTCTTTAGCGGCTGTCTAGCAAATGATATCTTAGTTACGCTCATTTTTTCCACTGAATGTAATAAATACAAGCAATTATCAATGGCAAATAGTTAAGGATCTAAGTGTGGACACCGATTTGATCTTTTACAATAGATTGTTCTCTTTCCATCTGTTCATCTTCTTAAATTATATTCTGTATGCTGAAATAATAATCTTCAAATTCTAACTCCAGAACTTTTATGAAGCCATTTAGAGGAGCCCACAAATAGTGGTTCTAGTCATAGGTGAAGTTGTTTTATTGGGTATGTGAATCTTAGAAGCTCTGTTTCTATATTAAGCGGCCGCTTCATTTTGATTAACTGCAAGCTACAATGAACCCTATTTGTTTAACTGAATATACTGACAGTCCCTCTGCCCAAGTTGTTCCTATGGCTCAACACTTTATTAGCACTGTTAGAATGGTAACGAGAAGACAGTACATCTGCCCATATGCTGCTCTCCCGTTAGATGAACACGAACGCACACACACACACACACACACACACACACACACGAGAGAGAGAGAGAGAGAGAATTCAGCTGTTCATATACATGTAATCTCATTTGTTAAAAAAAAATGAAGAACTACAAAAAAGATAATGGGTAAAAACTGCGAGTGAGAAGAACGCACTCCCTGCAAACTGCTTTCCGTATGTGGCACCTGCAGATATCATCATAGAGCACCCACATCAAAGGGCTGTCAGGGTTTCAAGGTACCGTGCCTGGCAAACTCTTGGCACAGAGTCCAACACAGAGAACGCTTCAGAAACTGTGAGTCATTATTTCTTACCCAACCTCCATCAGCTCTCATATGGGATACTAGGAACACCCTCCATCCATTTCCCCGCCCTGGGGTTTCAGAGGGACCTCCTCCGGCACCTCTGTCCTCTCCCCGCCCCCACCCCTCCCCACAGGAGCAGGGGCTGCTCTACGTGCTCCAGGGTGGAAGGAGAAAGGCAGCGGCTGCTTGCTTAGCCCCTCGGTTTGTTCTCCACCATCTGGGAATCAGTTTCCCACAGTGCTCATGGCTGCCAGTTACCTGGCTGTACCTATGACCAGGTGGGTCTGTCTGTGTAATTCGGGGCTGCAATGCTTGCAGGCCACTTGGCGGGGAGTCTTAAGCTGACATATGGCTCTCCATATGTCTCCTATGGTCTTACGTCCACTGAAGTGGAAATCCGTAGAGGGGGGATCTTTTTAGTGTCTCCCCCCCAAATCCAAACCACCCTTTCCTTTCCCTTTCCCATTCCTCTTGACATAATACAATAATTATCTTGCTGCAAGTTGGAACTAGAAAGCCATTTGAAGCAGAAGTCCGAATCTTCTTTCACACTAGCAGCTTTAGGAGACTGTGGCTTCTCAGTGACAACTATGCCCCGTGACTGACCTCCTGGAAGGAGAAATGAATGAAGAGATGCTTGGCTCCTCCATGGAAACCTCACTAGAAGAGCCTGACATTCATCATGCCTGCTTTGCGTATCACCAGAACACAGTTCCAACAGAGCCAACAGGATGTACCAACATACACATGATGAGGTCAATTTCCATGTTAATAATAAAAATTAAGAAATTTTATTTATTTATTTATTTATTTATTTGAGACAAAGTCTCACTCTATTGCCCAGGCCGGAATGCCGTGGCTCGATCTTGGCTCATTGCAAACTCCGCCTCCCCGTTAAAGTGATCCTCCCACCTCAGCCTCCTGAGAAGCTGGGACTACAGGCATGCACCACCACACCTGGCTAATTATGTATTTTTAGTAGAAATGGGATTTTTCCATGTTGGCCAGGCTGGCCTCCAATTCCCGACCTCAAGTGAACCGCCCTCCTTGGACTCCTAAAGTGCTGGGATTATACACGTGAGCTACTGCACCTAGCCACAAAAATATTTATTTAAAAAAAATATTCCCCGCCAGGTGTGGTGGCTCACGCCTGTAATCCTAGCACTTTGGGAGGCCGAGGTGGGTTGATCACCTGAGGTCAGGAGTTCAAGACCAGCCTGGCTATCGTGGTGAAACCCCATCTTAGTTAAAAAAAAAAAAAAAAAAAATTCCACTACATTTTTAGACAGTTCCTAGTAATAACGGTTTTGATAATGGGGCTAATTGTTTCTTTGTAAAAGCGAGTATGATTCAGCTAAAATAGACATGCCAAGTGCCTTCTCCCCACTAAAAAAAATGGAAATAAATATGCCCATAACATACACACAGTAAGCCCCTCCTTCTGTAGCTAATTCAAAGGTAAACTTTAAAACCACCACATTATTAAAAATTCCTAAATTTGGGAGATTCTGTCTAGAGTTATTTTATTGCAGTAGAGAAAAAAGAAACCTTGTTCACACATATAAACCTTTGACTAGCACTGCAGACGATACAAAACGCTTCCATCCTTAAATAGATGGAAGGACCATGCCTCATCATTGAAATAAACCAAAGAATAATTAAGGCAAATAAATGTTTTTTGTTTTTTTTTTTTAAAGGAACAGAATGGAATAATTATTCTGAGGCCAAGAGCCAAGCAAAGTGATCCATCTGCTTTGCTAAGTGAGCTCCTTCTGAAAGCTAAGTTATCACGCCATTCAAAGCAGAAAACTGTCGGGGAAACTCAGGCTGTCGTAAAGTAAAAGCTTTCTCTGGTTAATGCCCTAAGGAGGCTCGGGTGGGGCGCACTGACAGACTCCCGGCCGGCCGTGGGAAAGCCCGACTGGCTGAGCCTCGGTACCTGATGAGGATGCACTGGCTGTCGTGGCGCTTCCACAGGCAGCGGTAGCACTCGTTGGCGATGGCGAAGATGTGCGGCGGCAGCTCGCCCAGGTGGCGCTGGCTGTACCGCTCCATGGTGGCACGCTCGTACAGCCCGGCAATGGGCTGGTAGGGGTTCACAGAGGCCAGGATGGAGCCGATGTAGGTCTGCAAGCACAGGGCGAGACAGGAAGAGTCACTTCTAACTCCAGCCACTGGATAAGCTCCAACAAAACCCACTGAGTGTGCGCCAGGGGGAAAGGTGGCTTCTGCCTCCTGGGTGCACACTGTCCCTGCACCTTCTGAGTACCAAATCCTGACATTCTGAACAAATGAATGAAGCCATTTCTTTTCTCTGCTTTTTTTTTTCTTTTTGAGACGGAGTTTCGCTCTTGTTGCCCAGGCTGGAGTGCAATGGAACGATCTCCGCTCACCACAACCTCCGCCTTCCGGGTTCAAGCGATTCTCCTGCCTCAGCCTCCCAAGTAGCTGGGATTATGGGCATGCACTACCACGCCCAGCTAATTTTCATATTATTAGTAGAGACAGGGTTTCTCAATGTTGGTCAGGCTGGTCTTGAACTCCTGACCTCAGGTGATCTGCCCACCTTGGCCTCCCAAAGTGCTAGGATTACAGGAGTGTCTCGAATGAAGCCATTTCAAAGGGGGATGGCAGTGAAAGGGAAACAAGAGAAGGTAGATGGTGAAGCGGCCCAGACCCAGATCCCTGTTCCCGGCTGACCTCCCCAATCCCATCCCTTCCCGTGGACAAAGGACTGTCCGGGTCCAGTCTCCTTTCTCACCAAATGGCTGCTGTGAAACAGCAGGGTTACAAAGTGGAGACAGAAAGAAGAGAGGTAGCCAGGGGCTGGGGGAGGGGGAGGGAAAGTTACAGTTTAATGGGTGCAGAGTTTCTGTTTAGGGTGATGGAAAAGTTCTGGAAGTGGGCCGGGTGCAGTGGCTCATGCCTGTAATCCCAGCACTTTGGAAGGCCGAGGCTGGTG
This sequence comes from Callithrix jacchus, assembly GCF_049354715.1. Taxonomy (NCBI): domain Eukaryota; kingdom Metazoa; phylum Chordata; class Mammalia; order Primates; family Cebidae; genus Callithrix; species Callithrix jacchus. The sequence goes on along the minus strand of NC_133503.1, from coordinate 188,310,840 downwards.
GATCACCCGAGGTCAGGAGTTCAAGACCAGCTGGACCAATATGGAGAAACCCTGTCTCTACTAAAAATACAAAAATTAGCCAGGCATGGTGGCACATGCCTGTAATCCCAGCTACTCCGGAGGCTGAGACAGGAGAATCACTTGAACCTGGAAGGCAGAGGTTGCAGTGAGCTGAGCCCGCACCACTGCACTCCAGCCTGCGTGACAGAGCGAGAGTCCGTCTCAAAAAAACTTCTCGAAATGGTTAGTAACTGTGGATGCAGAACACTGTGAATGTCCTTTTAAAATATATATATTTTAACAAATTTTTTTGGAGAGACAGTCTTGCTTTGTTACCCAGGCTAGTCTTGAGCTTCCAGCTTTGAGCGATCCTCCTGCCTTGGCCTCCCAAAGCGCTGGGTCTGTGAATGTACCTAATATTACTGAATTGTACACTTCAAAATAGTCAAAATAGCACATTTTATTCTATGCAGTTAGCTAGAGCTGTTAAAAGGTAACATGACCATTTCAAAAATGGTAGGTATTCTTTCAGCAATCTCCACACTTTGATGAAGTGCCACCTAATTTACCTGGAACTTAGAGGACTGACAATCTTACCTTTCTGGAACAATGTCCAGGCCAGAAATTAACCAAAAACTTAATTTATTATATGTGTAAACCTTTTTTAATTTTTTGCTTCATATTATTTCCAAAACACCTTCCAGGCTGAGTATCCTTTATCTGAAATGTCTGAGACCTGCAGTGTTTTGGATTTCTGATATTTTCTGATTTTGGAATATGTGCATCATACATACCAGTTAAGCCTCATCAGAAAAATCTAAAATCTGAAATGCCCCAATGAGCATTTTCTTTGAGCAGAAGGAAATCTCAGAGAATCACTTGAACCCAGGAGCGGAGGTTGCCGTGAGCAGAGATCATGCCACAACCCTCCAGCCTGGGTGACAAAGCAAGACTCCATCTCAAAAAAAGAAAAAGGAAAAGAATAAAGGCTACAGAGTTACCAGCGAGTTACTAAAGCTTAATGCCTTAGGCCTCTCCATGTGGACACAGCTACTCACTTGCACTTTTGCAAGAAACACTAACTCAGTTTGGTTACCTGGTTTCCAGGCTCAGACACGACTGAGGAAGTCGGTCAGACAGGGGTGAGAGCACAGAGTCCTGTGACGCCACCACCAACCACCACCCCAACCTTTATGAAGCTCGCACAGTGTGTCTACGGCTTTATGAGGTGTTACGGGCTGATCCGTGCCTTCTCCCCAAATTCACATGCTGAAGCCCTAACCCCCAGTACTTAAGAATGGTACTATCCTTAGAGACAGGGGCTTTAAAGAAAACTACATTAAAATGAGGCCATTAGGGTGGGCCCCAGTCCAACTTGACTGGTGACTGTTAGAAGAGGAAATGTGAACACACACAAAGACACCAGGGACGCAGACACCCAGGGGGCCTGGGGGAGGGCAACAAGAAACATGCGAAACTAGACAGAAAGTCCAAACATCCTGAGAGCATCTGCACCGTATTATAGCAATTCGCAATGTTTTATATTCATAGTACATGCCAGGAACATCAAGCAAAGTATTATATGTTCAGTATAACTTTTCAAATCTAAAGAAATCCATATAGGTTGAGGATCGCTAATCCAAAAACCAAAATCTGAAATGCTCTAAAACCTGAAGCTCTTTGAACACCAACATGATACTCAAAGGCAATGTTCATTGAGGCATTTCGGATTTCAGATTTTCTGATGAGGGATGCTCAACTGGTAAATATGATGCAAATATTTCAAAATCTGAGAAAATGTCAGAAATCCAAAACACTTCAGGTCCCAAGGGTTCTGGATAAGGGTTACTCAACCTGGAAGGTGCTTTGGAAATAATATGAAGTCAAAAATTTAAAAAGGATAAAAACATAAAAGATATTACCACATGATCCTGTAATTCCACTCCTAAAAGAACTGAAAGCAAATACTCAAACACTTGTACACACATGTTCACAGAAGCACCATTCACAATAACCAAAAGGTAGAAAGAACACCAAGGCCCATTATCAGACGAGTGGATGAATAAGATGTGGCACAGCCACACCATGGAACACTAGTCAGCTAGAAAAAGGAATAAAGTGCTGATTCATGCTACAGTGGGAAAGATCCTTGAAGACATACCAAGCCAGACACAAAAGTTCACATAACAGACCGATCCAGAAAGATTGGTGGTTGCTAAGAGCAGGCAGTGGCAGGAGGGGGAGTGACTGCTTCACTGGTACAGGGTTTCTATCTGGGGTGATAAAAATATTGTAGAACTAAGATACAGGTTGTATGGTTTGAATGTTCGTCCCCTCCTAAACTCGTGTTGAAATTTAATTGCCATTCTAACAGTATTAGGAAGTGGGACCCTTAAGAGGTGAAGAGGTCATAGGGCTCTGCCCTCATAAATGGATTAATGCCATTATTGTGGGAGTGAGTGAGTTATTGCAGAGTGGGCGCTGGATAAAAGGGTAAGTGCAACATGCATTCTCTGTCTCACACTCAAGCGTTCTTGCCACATGATGCCTTAGGCCATGACACAGCAAGAGGGTCCTCACCAGATGCCAGCACCATGCTCTTGGACTTGCCAGTCTCTAGAACCAAAAGCCGAGTAAACTTCTAGTGCTTATAAATTACCCAGTGTGTGGCATCCTGTTATAGCAGCAGAAAGCCGACTGAAACGGACGTGTTGGTTGCACACCATTGTGAATGTACCAACAAATGCCACCAAACTGTACACTTTAAAATGGTTAATTTTATGTTAAATGAATTTTACTTTAATTACAAAAAAAAAAAAAAGATCTGGTGCTTTTATGAGTAAATGTTCAGGTCCCTGGAAAAATCAACTCTCTAGAAAGCCCATTTTGTCCTGTTGGGACACTATGGGGAAGATTTGGCCAGAAAAAAAAGACGGAAGCTCGAAAAGGAAGCGTCCTACTCCTGAGGATGCCTCCATCCTCTGTCAGTGCCTGGACCACAGACACTCTAGTGCCTCCTTCTACACCAACCTTTGCAGAGGTGAAGGGGCAGGCAGACAATACTTGAGGCTGTGAGAGCCTGGCCCCTTCCACTACTTTGTTTAAAATGCTATGTTTGTTTTCTACCTTTTTGATAGTCATTTACATTATTGTTGTTTTTTTCTGCTAAGTATCAAAAATGTTCATTTTTACTGTGAAATACATTCTTATTTTTTTTCCCTACTTTGACTGTAACTCTCTATGCAGCCAAGTAGGTCAGAGGAAGCTGACAAGCAACAGTCAACACTGCCAGCAATCAACACGGGGGGGCTCTACTGAGCACACGCCAATCCTCTTCCTCAGTTACAAGCAGAAGGTGAAAGCCAGGGTCATGGGCATTCGGCTTATTATTAAATTAAATTAATTAATCTATTACTAGGATATTCACCCATCATTAACACACCTTTAAAAAATGATATGCCCTTATCATTTTGCATGCCCCATTCATAACACATTTGTACGGCTGCTGTAAAATTCTGAGATGAGTCCTTCTTTCTTAAGGCATTGATTTACTCTCAAAGCCATCATTAAAACTTTTTCTACAGCTTTCTTTGAAAGAATGATCATTTCTTTTAAACCATGTTCCTCTGATGAGGAACCCTCACTACCCACAGAACATCCTTTAAAATATTGCTCGTTCTGACAGCGTGGATGACATGGGCTTTGAATGAGGGTAGGAGGGACAAAGTGACATTAAGCCCGTTAGCAAAGGTGAAAACGCAACATCCAAAATGGCCTCATGCTTGACTTTTTCAGTAATTCACATGGCACCTCATCCAATGAAACAGTTTTTAAATGTTTCAGAATGACAACGTGGTAGCTGCGGCAACCACACCGCAACATAAGAGACAACATAAGCAGCCCAGAAATCAAGGTCCACAGGTCCTCTCTACCCCATCGGCAGTGCTTTAGAAGAGAAAGGACTTTTTTTTTAAAGACCGAGTCTCATTCTGTCGCCTAGATTGGAATAGAGTGGCGCGATCTAGACTCACTGCAACCACCGCCTCCTGTGTTCAAGCGAGTCTCCCGTCTCAGCTTCCTAAGTAGCTGGGATAACAGGTGTGCACCACTACACCCAGCTAATTTTTGTATTTTTAGGAGAAATGGGGTGTCACTATATTTTGGCTAGAATGGTCTTGAACTCCTGACCTCAGGTGATCCATCCACCTCCCACCTTGGCCTTCCAAAGTGCTGGGATTACAGGCATGAACCCTTGCACCCAGCCAAAGAAGAACTCTTAACATTGACGCTCCCCGTGGAGGCAGTCCACAGACACTGTAGAATTATGTGGCACCCTTGCTGACGGTGATGCAGCTGCAGCTCACAAAAGGCCTCAGGACACTCTTCTCTGCTGAGCCGAGTCCCTGCCAGCCCACACTAGTGCCACCAATCAATTACTGAGTCATCTGAGAAAAGATAATCCAGCATGCTGTGAAACAGAGCACTTTACCAGATGGCCTCAAAAAGCACATGGTTTGAGAGTGAAAGACCAAAACCATGCAGTTGCCTTAGTTACAGGAGATGCTGATCATGGCCAAGGACCGGCACAGCTTTGGCGGTTGCACATTTTCCTACAACAACATTGATCTTCATATCTGACTCTCACAATAAGATGCATGTCTCATCTGTCAGTCAACCTACTGAGTTACCATGAAAAAAATATAGTCCCTCATTATTACATACTGTCAAGACATTGAAAATTCTGGCCAGCTACAGTGGGTCAGGCATACAATCACAACACTTTGGGAGACCAAAGCCTGAGAATTGCCCTAGCCCAGGAGTTCAAAACCAGCCTGGGCAATATAACAAGACCCCCATCTCTACTTAAAAATAGAGGTGGGTGGATCACGAGGTCAGGAGTTTGAGACCAGCCTGGCCAATATGGTGAAACCCCGTCTCTCCTAAAAAGACAAAAAATTGGCCAGGCATGGTGGCAGATGCCTGTATCCCAGCCACTCCGGAGGCTGAGGCAGAAGAATCACTTGAACCCGGGAGGCGGAGGTTGCAGTGAGTCGAGATCACGCCACTGCACTCTGGCCTGGGCAAAGAGCAAGACACTGTCTCAAAAAATAGAAAAGGAAAAAAAATGTATTTTAATTCCACAAAAGTATTGTTAATAACAGACTTTTGCTGCTTTAGGAAAGAAAGGCTTGATTATTCCCATTCTGATGGGAAACTTCTGAAGGATACAGCATATGCTCTTGGATTCTTTACCAGGGTTAGGAACCTGATTTCATCTTTTCTTGAGGATTTTGGGACTCCTTCAGGCTCTGTGCCCATAAAAGTGGTGCCCACAGCAAGTGAGGAAAACACTATCTTTCAATCTACACTGAAACCACCCGGGCTCCTAAGCTTCTGCTGTTCTCCCATCTGCTTGGCCATGGGACTCAGCCTTGCTATGCGCCACCCCCACGGCTATGTTTGAAGAAAGTGCCAAATCTCCTGTAGAATGAAAGGCTAAAGTCTTTTCCTCCAAGGGCCACTATGTCAGGGGGTATTGCAAAGTGTTTGTGGATAAAAGGTCTTTTGAATGCATGGTTAACGCAACAGAAGATACCAAGCCAGGCTTTTATTTTACTTTTAATTTTACACATGATATATTGTATCAAGTGAAAAAAAAATTCTTTTCCAAAATGATATGCATTTCAATATGCTCAAAGCCTTTGGCCTTTTAAGGTAAGTAATCAAAAAAGTTATGTGCATCCTAGAAGCTGCCTGCCTCGGACGTGTGATGATCCTTTATGCCCTGTGAACACTTTATAGCTTTCAACTGGACCATGAGTTGAACTCTGCAAATTCCTCAAAAAATGTTCAGGACCCTTTCTGTTTGTTGGGTAGGGAAAAAACGCTTAAATATAAATAGTTGCACCTGATTTTTAAAGATCATTCATGTATTTACTTATTTGTTTATTTTTGAGACAGAGTCTCACTCTGTTGCCCAGGCTGGAGTGCAGTGGCACAATCTCAGCTGCAACCTCGGCCTCCCAGATGCAAGTAATTCTCCTGCCTCCACCTCCCCAGTAGCTGGGATTACAGGCACGCACCACCACACCTGGCTAATTTTTGTATTTTTAGTAGAGATGGACGGGGTTTCACCACATTGGCCAGGCTGGTTTCAAACTCCTGGCCTCAATTGATCTGCTCACATCAGCCTCCCAAAGTGCTGGGAGTATAGGCATGAGCCACCACGCCCGGCTAAGTCACGCTGTTTTTTTTTGAGATAGAGTCTTACTCTATCACCCAAGCTGGAATGCAGTGGCGCGATCTCAGCTCACTGCAACTTCCACCTCTCGGGTTGAAGCGGTTCTTCTGCCTCACCCTCCCGAGTAGCTGGGACTACAGGTACGTGCCACCACACCCGGCCAATTTTTTGTATTCTTAGTAGAGTCAGGGTTTCACCATATTGGCCAGGCTGGCCTTGAACTCCTGACCTCGTGAAGATCACGCATTTAATGGTACATGGCTATATTCCAACATGACTCTAAGGATGTAGATGCCACTGCTATAGTCCTTCTCATTTTGTGATTAATATTCTAAAAAGAAAAAAATTCATATTCTAAAAAGAAAATTTCAAAACCCATGGTTTAGACCATATTCAGTACTCTAAACAAGAGAAAACAAACAAGCATTCATAACGTGTCCTGCATCTGCTGTTTTCAAGATTTTCCTTAAACCCACATCCTCCAAGCACTATCTTATTCTTTCATGCATATTTCAATTAACTCAAGGATGCTTTTTCAAACTTTCTATATACCATGCATAAAAAATATTCAGTATACAACAGCCAAAAGGTAGAAGCAACCCATGTGTCCACTAATAAATGAACGGATACAAAAACGTGGTATATCCATACAATGGAATTATTCAGCCCTAAAAAGGATGTCAATTCAGACCCATGCTACAACATGGATGAACCCGGAAGACATTATGCTAAGTGAAATATGACAGTCACAAAAAGATCAATACTGTACAATTCCACTTGTATGAGGCATTCGGAAGACTGAAATTGACAAAGAAAGTGGAAATGCACAATTCCACTTATATGAGGTATCCAGAGTAATCGAATTGATAAAAACAGAAAGTGGGAGGGTGGCTAGCAGGGGCTAGAGATGGGGAAATGGTGAGCTATTGCTAAATGCGTATGGATTCACTTCTGCAGAAGGAGAAGAGTTCTGGAGATTCTAAATATACTTAGAATTCGAAAGAGTTCTAAATATACTTAATGCTATTGAACTGTGCATTAGAAATGGCTGTGATAAATTTTATTCATGCATTTTACCACAATTAGGTTTTTCTTAAAGAAAGAAAAACAATAGGTAATACTGGGAATTTTGGTGTACAGAATACATTAATCTCTTTTTCAAAGTATAAAGAGAGATTAAAAACAAACATAGACTTGAGAGGAAATAACAAGACACATTATGCTCCTTAACTTTAAATAAGAAGTGTTTTTTTGTTTTTCTTTTTTGAGACAGTTTTGATCCTGTTGTCCAGGCTGGAGTACAATGGCATGATCTTGGCTCACCACAACCTCCACCTCCTAAGTTCAAGCACTTCTCCTGTCTCAGCCTCCCAAGTAGCTGGGATTACAGGCATGCGCCATCACACTCGGTTAATTTTTTTGTATTTTTAGTAGAGACAAGGTTTTTCCCATGTTGGTCAGGCTGGTCTCAAACTCCTGACCTCAGGAGATCTGCCCACCTCAGCCTCCCAAAGTGCTGGGATTACAGGTGTAAGCTATCACGTCCAGCCCTAATAAAAAGTTTTAGAGGCTGGGTGTGGTGGCTCACACCTGTTATCCCATCTTGGGAGGCCAAGATGGGAGGATCACTTGAACGCAGGAGTTCCAGACCAGCCTGGGCAACGCAGTGAGATCCTGTTTCTCCCATGCGTGGTAGCACATGCCTGTATTCCCAGCCACAAGGGAGGCTGAGGTGGGAGGATGGCTTGAGCCTTGGAGGTCAAGGCTGCAGTAGGCAGTGATTATGTCATGCACTCCAGGCTTGGTGACAAAGTGAAACCTTGTCTCTTTAAAAAAAAAAAAAAAAAAAGGCCAGGCATGGTGGCTCATGCCTGTAATCCTAGCAGTTTGGGAAGCCAAGGCAGGAGCATCACTTGAGTCCAAGAGTTTGAAACCAGCCTGGGCACCATGTTGAAACCCGTCTCTATGAAAAATACATCTAAAAAGTTAGCCGGGTGTGGTGGTGCACACCTGTGGTCTCAGCAACTCGGGAGGCTGAGGTGGGAGAATGATCTGAGTCCAGGAGGCAGAGGATGCAATGAACCAGGATAGCACCACTGCACTCCAGCCTGGGTGACAGAGAGCCTATCTCAAAAGGAAAAAAAAAAGTTTTAGAAGACACATCTTCAAATTTTAACCCAAATTAAATAAAAATGTTCTAGTGATAAGTTATAGCCTATTCAGAAATAGAAAGAATAAAAGGCATTGAGATTTTCAGGAAGACTGTCACCTCAGAGTTCAAATAATTAATCAACAGCTGATGTTGGCTGGCAGTATTTCAGCAAATGAACTCCCACAAGCCAACAGGGACATCAAAGGACCAGACTTAATTGGAACCAAAACTTGATAATCTGAAATCTCTTCCTTAAAAAGCCAAAAAGAAAAAAATATGTAAAATGTGTGTCTGGCTGGTACAAAGAAAGAAACTGATTTCTTTTTTTAAGATTACAGAAAATGTTGCCATAGTGTATAAAAATTACTCAGTAGACAAGAGCAAATATTAATGACTTTTTTTTTTTAGAAAAAAAAGAAAGGAGAGAAGGAAAGAGAAAAAAAGGAGTGAAGGAGAGGAAGAAAGAGGAAGAAAAAGAGGGAGAGAGAACGGGAATGTTGCTTTATTCTAAAAATGGGTATTGGAAACCTCTTTTATGCCAATAATTGTGCTTAATAATAGCCGATCAATATTTCATTTAAACCTATGAGTAGGTGTGATGTGGTATTGACAAGAATGTATATTTTGTGTATTTAAAGTGGAGAGCTCTATAAATGTTTATTAAGTTTACTTGTTCCAGATCTGAGTTCAAGTCCTAGATATCCTTATTAATTTTCTGTCTCGTTGATCTATCTAATATTGATGTTGAAGTCTCCCACTATTACTGTGTGGGAGTCTAGGGAGTCTAAGTCTCTTTATAGGTCTTATGTATCTGGGTGTTAGAATCATTAGCTCTTCTTGTTGCATTGATCCTTTTACCACTATATCTTTGTTGCTTTAAAATCTATTTTATCAGAGGCGAGAATTGCAACTCCTGCTTTTTATTTATTTATTTATTTATTTTTGCTCTCCATTTGGTTGGTAAATCTTTCTCCATCCCTTTGTTTTGAGTCTTTGTGTATCCCTGCATGTGAAATGGGTCTGGATGTAGCATACCATTGGGTTTTGGCTGTACCTTTTGATTGGGGGATTTAGTCAATTTAAATTTAGGGTTACTGCCATTTGATGTTAACTGGTTGTTTTGCCCATTTGTTGATGTAAATCTTCATTATGTTGATGCTCTTTACTTTTTGGTATATTTTTAGAAAGGCTTTACTGGTTGTTCCTTTCTATGTGTAATGCTTCTTTCAAAAGCTCTTGTAAAGCAGGCCTGGTGGTAATAAAATCTCTGAGTACTTGCTTGTTCATAAAAGATTTTATTTTTCCTTCAGTTGTGAAGCTTAGTTTGGCTGGATATAAAATTCTGGGCTGAAGGTTCTGTTCCTTGAGGATGTTGAATATTGGCCCCCACTCTCTTCTGGCTTGTAGGGTTTCTGCTGAGAGATCTGCTGTAAGTCTGATAGGCTTCCCTTTGTGGATAACCTGACCTTTCTCTCTGGCTGCCCTTAGTATTTTCTCCTTCGTTTCAACCCTGGTGAATCTAACGATTATGTGCCTTGGGGTTTCTCTTCTTGAGGAATATCTTTGTGGTGTTCTCTGTATTACCTGGAGTTGAATATTGTCCTGCTTTGCTAGGTTGGGAAAGTTTTCCTGAATAATGTCCTGAAGAGTATTTTCCAGCTTGGATTCATTCTCTTCATGACATTCAGGTACACCAATCAAATGTAAATTAGGTCTTTTCACATAGTTCCATATTTCTTGGAGACTTTGCTCATCCCTTTTTATCCTTTTTTCTCTATTCTTGTCTTCTTGTTTTATTTCATTAAGTTGGTCTTCAAGCTCTGATATCCCTTTCTTCTGCTTGATCAATTTGGCTATTAAAACTTGAGCATATTTCACGAAGTTCTCGTGTTGTTTTTCAACTCCGCTAATTCATTTATATTCCTCTCTATATTGTCTATTCTTGTTAGCATTTCGTCAAACCTTTTTTCAAAGTTCTTAGTTTCTTTACATTGGGTTAGAACAAGTTCTTTTAACTCCCAGAAGTTTCTTATCCACCTTCTGAAGCCTACATCTGTTAATGAAACACAGTCTTTCTCCATCAGGCCTTGTTCCATTGCTGATGAAGAACTGTTATCCCCTGTAGATGGAGAGGCCGTTCTGATTTTGGGTATTCTCCGCCTTTTTAGGCTGGTTTCTTCCCTTCATTATAAATTTATCCATCTGTCATCTTTACAATTACCGCCTTTCTAATTAGGTTTCTGAGTGGACGTCCAATTTATTGATTCCCAGTGCCGGAATCTGAGCAACCCACTGTGCCAGCCAAAACGGCGGCGTTAAGACTGATGGTGCTCTTCTGCCTGGAAATCTCTAGTCTGGCTTCCTTCTTGAATATGTAATAGGCGACTCTGCCTTCCCAGAGCTCCAAACGTTGGTTAGAAGGGGAATCAGTCCTGTTTACTCTGCACCAAGAACTGCCGTGCTGGCCACAAGAGTCGCGCTGGCAACCCGTGGGGTTCCTCTGCTGGGAATCTTCTGATCCGTGAGCGACAAAATTTGTCTGAAGGTGTGACGTCCTCTCATTCTCTGTGCTTTCACTGGGAGCTACTATCCCGAGCTGTTAGCGATCAGCCATCTTGGATCTCTCTCCAATTACTCTCATTAATAATTCAGGCAGGATGAGGTGGCTTACACCTGTAATCCTAGCACTTTGGGAGGCCAAGGCAGGTGGATAATGAGATCAGGAGATCTAGGCCGTCCTGGACAACATGGTGAAACCCCATCTCTACTAAAAATACAAGAATTAACCTGGTGTGGTGGCACGCACCTTTTGTCTCAGCTACTCGGGAGGCTGAGGCAGGAGAACTGCTTAAACCCAGGAGGCAGAGGTTGCAGTGAGCCGAGATCGCACCACTGCACTCCAGCATGGGTGACAGAGTGAGACTCCATCTCAGGAAAAAAAAAAAAAATTCAAAGACCTCCCTTAGGCTGGGCATGGTGGCTCACTCCTGTAATCCTGGCACTTTGGGAGGCTGAGGCGGGTGGACCATGAGGTCAAGAGATCAAGACCATCCTGGACAACACGGTGAAACCCTGTCCTACTAAAAATGGAAAAATTAGCCGGGTGTGGCAGGGTGTGCCTGTAGTCCCAGCTACTCAGGAGGCTGAGGCAGGAGAATTGCTTAAACTCAGAGGGCAGAGGTTGCAGTGAGCTGAGATCGTGCCACTGCACTCCAGCCTAGGCAACAGAGTGAGGCTCCATCTCAAAGAAAAAATCAAAGGCCCTCCTTAGACTATCTACCTCCATTTAGTATCAGAGCAAAACAACTTGAAGTGACATTTCATAATCCTACAGCTAAAAGGATTGATTATACATTCATACATCCACTCACTTGATCCTCCAAAACCCTGTGCTGGGCAGTAAAGGTCTCTGCTCCTGCCTCTTCTGACAGGTAATGAAACCGGCAAGGGGACAGCAAACATTGTCCCTACAGTCACAGAGCCCGTGAGTCAGAGTGAGGACGGAACCCTGAATTTTTGAGAATGTGCCACATTGTGGATCTGCAGCAAATGGCTTCTCCATCACCCATCCACCCACAGAGCTCCATCGGCCTCATCAGCACGGCCGACGTCTCCGTGCTCCGGGTGTTCCACTTTCAACGAACCTCACAGCTACCCACCCACTCCCATCACCTGTGCTGCCCTGGTCTGCTCAGGGCCTCACCTTGAATCAACTAGATTTCCACAAAGGCTCCTTCCTCCGAGATTTCCCTCAGGGTCTTACCCCTTTACTCCAATCACCAAAAGGTGATACAACAGCCCAAGTCCTAATGAATTATTTTTGTAACAGGTCACTGAAGAGGGGAGGAAGAGGGGCTTCAGCCCACAGAAGGACTTCACTTACTGTCGGGTTTACTCTTTGTGTCCATACACATGACAAATGGCACTTCTGAACCTGCTACAACAGGGATGTAAAATAACAACCATAGTAATAGTTCCCAATCATTTATTCCAAGAAAGACAAACTATGGCCAGGCACAGAGGCTCAGGCCTGTAATCCCAGCACTTTGGCAGGCCAAGGCAGGAGGATGGCTTGAGCCCATGAGATCGAGACCAGCCTGGGCAACGAGGCAAAACCCAACCCCATCTCTGCTAAAAATACAAATTAGCTGCGTAGTACAACTAATTTTTCATGGTAGTGTACGCCTGTAGTCTCAGCTACTCGGGAAGCTGAGATGGGAGGATCACCTGGGGAGGTCAAGACTGTGGTGAGCCATGATCACTGCACTCCAGCCTGGGCAAAACAGTGAGATCCCACATCAAAAAAAAAAAAAGACAAATTATTTGAAACGTCAAGGGTTCCTTGGCAAAAATAACGACAGTCAAGGACATCTTATCCCCCTCATCTTAAACATACCATCTCACTCCTCACTTTGCATGGACGACTTTGTCACTCAAGTATAGGCTGCATGTTTAAGAGGTTCACTGAGTGATAAGAAAAGTTCAACATGTGATGTGAGTAAAAATGGGAGGGAGGTGAGGAAAGAGCTAGGTTGTTAAGGATCAAGGGGAACAAAGACAAAGCGTGGTAAGAAATCCTGGCTGGGTGCAGTAGCTCATATCTGTAATCCCAGCACTTTGGGAGGCCAAGGCCAGCAGATTACTTGAAGTCAGGAGTTCGAGACCAGCCTGGCCAATATGGTGAAATCTGTCTCTACTAAAAACACAAAATTAGCCAGGCGTGGTGGCGGGTGCCTGTAATCCCAGCTACTCGGAAGGGTGAGCAGGAGAATCTCGTGAATCCAGGAGGGGGCAAAGATTGCAGTGAGCCAACATCATGTCACTGCATTCCAGCCTGGGCAAGAGACTCTGTCTCGAAAAAAGAAAAAAACAGAAATCCTAAGAGCCATGAGGCAACATCTGCTGCGGGCTCACACACTTCTCACTCTGTGAAAAGGTACCGGTTATCACTCCACAAATGGCCATGATGATGCCACGCAGTTTAAGACACTGGACACATGCAGCTCCCAAACACGAGGCGGGGCCAGGTGCAGGTTTCCTCATGTTCGATTTCAAATTCCAAAAGAATAAACAAGCTGGACGGTTTAATGGATTTTCAGAAATAGAAAGTACATTCTATTTTGAAGCACATCAAAACATGTCAGAAAAGTTCCTCATAACTTACCCCCAAAATACATTCCCTTGCCCATTTTAATAATTTGGAACAGCTGCAGCATGAAATGTTTAAAAATGTTGCGAGAAGCTCACTTCATTTCTTCAGTCCAAAATCTACCAAGTCCAGGTTTTCAAAAGGCTTAAGGGTGTAACACCTACTATCAAATTTCACACCCCCTCAAAAAATCAGGTATCATTTGACTTCAGCATGCATATGTATATCAAAACATCATGCTGCATACCTTACATCTAGCCAATAACTTTTTTTTTTTAAAATCAAGTATAACTGGCCAGGTACAGTGGCTCATGCCAATAATCTCAGCACTTTGGGAGGCTGAGAGAGGTAGATCATTTGAGGTCAGGAGTTCAAGACCAGTCTGGCCAACATGGCGAAACCTCGTCTCTAGTAACAATTAAAAAAAAAATTAGCTGAGCATGGTGACAGCACCTGTAATCCCAGCTACTGGAGAGGCTGAGGCAGGAGAATTGCTTGAACTTGGGAGGCAGAGGTTTCAGTGAGCTGGACATTGCAGTGAGCCAAGATCACGTCACTGCCTCCAGCCTGGGCCACAGAGTGAGATTCCACTTCAAAAGAAATAATCAAGCATGACTAAGAAAATGTAAAGTGACTCAGTGGCCTTATATACAGTGTGCTTATAGAGACCAAGGAACCCAGGTTGGATCACAATCCCAAAGCAGGAATAACTCATCTAAACAGCATGGCTTGATCAAGTCAAAGACACCAAGTCCACAGCCCTGAAGCACTTTCCCTGGCACGGCTCCACTCCCCTGGGACTAAGATTCTGATCAGTAACAACACGGCATCCTCTGCTACCCACGTGCCCGCTCTGTGCTACATAAACCAGGTATGCAGCATCGCTACGGTTAATGAAAATGCCACACTGCTTTTTGTCACGTGGTCCTGAAAAACTCGATGTAGATGATACAGTTTGAAATGCACTGGGGAATTGGGTTATTTAAAGTCCGTGCTATGGCAGCTAAAGGGAAGAATTGTTAAGAAGTGAGATCCATTATATAGATTTATTTTGTACTCACCATCCCCCCCTTTCCTTCTCTCTCAAACATCTCAGCTAAATATGGCAGTGACTTACTTCCTAAATATCTTGAGTGCAACTTCAGCTGTAAGGTTACAGAGCCATATGTTCATGGTCCACTGGCTCAAATTCAACAGACAGGGCTAACGTCCCCCAAACACCTGTTACTTCACAAACAGTTACAGCTTGACAAATGGCACCACAGCCTACCCAAATGAGTAATCCACTAATCCTAGAGAATGTCAGCTTACTTGCCCCCCAAACCCAGTTAAACACTTAGCATCTACCTCTTAGTATCTCACACACTAACTCCTAACTGGGAGCCCCTCCTTTCTCAGCCACTATGCTGTGGCCAAGGGAGTCTTCCCCAAAAAGCATGCTTCAAGTTGACCCCTACACTTTTCTTTTTTTTTTTTTTTTTTTAAATTTTTTATTGGATTATAGGTTTTGGGGTACATGAGCAGAGCATGCAAGACATTTGCATAGGTACACACATGGCAGTGTGCTTTGCTTTTCTTCTCCCCTTCACCCACATTTGGCATTTCTCCCCTGGCTATCCCTCCCCACCTCCCCCTCCCACTGGCCCTCCCCTTTTCCCCCCAATAGACCCCAGTGTTTAGTACTCCCCTTACACTTTTCATTAGTCCATTCAAGCTCATTGAGTTGCACAGAGCCCGTCCTTCCTCCACTGCTCTCGACCGCCTTGCCAGCCAGTGGCATGCAGCCTTTGCTCTGCCATCTAGAATGTTCTGCGTTGGATATTAAATAACAACACGTCACGCTGGTTCCTGTCTTTCCACATGATGATCCGCTGCCAGGACAGCCACCCTCCTTCTTGGCCAAATTCCTCTACAAATGCTCAGAACTTAGGTCAACGATTAATAGTGCCTCAGCGAGGAATCATTTTCTGACCCTCTCATTTCGTCCTCATTCTGATGCTCCTTCTTTGTGCTCCCATGTAAGTATTTTTATCACACCCACTGCCACCCAGAGCTATATAGCCCATGGTTTGCCTGTGTCTGTCTTCACTAATCAATGAGGTGCCTTTCATTTATTCAATCTTTCAACAAGCCACTCCCGTAAGTAGTCATTGGAGCCTACACAGAGCCTAGTGTCCAGGCAAGGCAGCATCAGCATCGCAATGCTGAGGACATACAATTTCACCACCAATCCACCCAATGAATTAATGATTTAACTGTGTTCTAGTGCTCTATGCCCACTAACTTTTTTTTTTTTTTTTTTAGATGAAGTCTCACTCTGTCACCCATGCTGGAGTGCAGTGGTGCAATCTTGGCTCACTGCAACCTCCGTCTCCCGGGTTCAAGCAATTCTCCTGCCTCAGCCTCCTCAGTAGCTGGGCTTATAGGCACGCACCACCACACCTAGCTAATTTTTGTATTTTTAGTAGAGACAGGGTTTCACCACATTGGTCAGGCTGGTCTTGACCTCCTGACCTTGTGATCCACCTACCTCAGCCTCCCAAAGTGCTGGGATTAAAGGTGTGAGCCACCATGCCTGGCCTTGCCCATACCTTCTATGTAACCAAATTGTTTGACATTGTCCAATTAAACAATTAGAAACATTTCAGCCAGGCGTAGTAACCCATGCCTATAATCCCAGCACGTTAGGAGGTCAAGGTGGGAGGATCACTTGAGGTCAGAAATTCGAGACCAGCCTGAGCAATGTAACAGTCTCCACCTGTACAAAAAATTAAAAATACAAAAAATTATCTGGGTGTGGTGGCATGTACCTATAGTTCCAGCTACTTGGGAAGCTGAGTGAGGTAAGAGGACTGCTTGAGCCCAGGAGTTGGAGGCTGTGGTGAGCTACGACTACAGGTGCACACCACCATGTCCAGCTAATTTTTGTATTTTCAGTAGAGATGGGGTTTCACCATGTTGGCCAGGCTGGTCTCGAACTCCTGACCTCACAATCCACCTACCTCGGCCTCCCAAAATGCTGGGATTACAAGCATGAGCCACCGTGACCGGCCTTGAAGGAAATCTAAACCCAAGGAGAGACAAGGAAGAAAAAAAAAATCCACAAAAAACAACTTCCAAATTGCCACTCTCCTGTGCTGATGTGGAAGCGGCCACTCGCATCAATGTTTGGTAAAGTTTTAAAATACATACAGTCAGACAGATGGTTACAATTACTTTTTGGCTACGAGTCTTGATTTCATGTGAAAAAAAAAAAAAAAGCCCGAAAACCAGAAAGTCCTGAGAAACCGCACTGCGTTCGTCTGTTGCAAGAGGAGCCCAAAGCCGAGACAGTACCAACCAACTGCACGGTCTTCAGGCCACGCCGCCTTCGTGTGAGGCGCACTGTTACTTGACACGAGCCTCAGAGAAAGATGGAAACAGGCCAACGAAGTCTACTTTGGGAAGACTGAACTCAAGAAAATGAAACACAGATTTCAATTTGCAAGGTCCCCAAACGCTCCACGGCAGGTATGCCCAGTCTTTACATGGCAAGCAGGCCGTGAATTCCCTGCAGGTGAACTCGGCTCAACCGCCTGCTGAAATCAATAGGCCTTTCACTGGCTGATACCTGCTAACACATTTTTGCCTGCCAGATGCAGGCTTCAGAGTTAATTCAGAAGCAACATCAAACACATTTGCAGATTTGGGCTGGAATGCCACCTAATCCAAGGAGGGTATTTTTGAAACGCCTAAGAATACATCGGCTGTGAAGCACAATTCGTGCTTACAGAAGCATTTATCTTTAGACACAGCCCCACTTCTTCAAACGGGCTCCTTTGATTCTGATCTCTGTGCCGTTTGTTCGGCCAGACCAACAAACTAACCAAAGGCCCGGGTGGAACAGGGAAGAGCTTCCTCTGTCGCCAGCCTCTACACATAATTGCAAGCGTGCGTTCAAGTTCCCTGTAGCTCTCCCCGTGATGTGGTTTTGAACTACTCCTTAGAGCCTGGGAGAAGAGTCTCCTCCATGCAACTGACCCAGAGCTCCATAATCCCTATAATGAAGAGCATGTGCTTCTCTTCCATTCAGCAGGAAACAAAACTGCCACGCCTCGGAACCTGGCAGCCCTTCCACTCCAGCCACAGAACTTGCCTTCGATACAACAGAAACCTCTCCTGCTCTTGTCAACACTGCTTAGATGCTGGGTACATAACAATTTGAGATGATCCAGGGCCAGAGAGCACAGGAACACAGAAGACAGGCGCCCAAAAACCACTTGTTCTCACTCTGCCGAGGAGCTTCCAGGATGGTAAGCGCCACGTTTTCATAGCCACTGGGCTTGATGAGACCAGGAGACAGTGACATGCAGCCTCTTCCTTCACCTCCCTCCACACAGTCCCATGACTTTTCCCCCACCTCTACCCTGGTCTAAAACCTCATCCCTCCCCCACTGAATTACCGCAGCGCTGTCAGGCCATCTGTCCTCTCGTCTCATCCGTATCATTTCCCTCTTAAATCTTCTGAAATTTTTCTTAGAGACATTGTCCTTTCAGAAACCTTTAACAGCCTGTGGTGGCTCATGCCTGTAAATCCCAGCACTTTGGGGGGTCAAGATTGGAGGGTGGCTTGAAGTCAAGAGTTCAAGACCAGCCTGGGCAACATAGCAAGATCCCAGTCTTGACAAAAACTTAAAAATTAGCTAGGCATGGTGGTGCGTGCCTCTAGTCCCAGCTTCTCTAAAGGCTGAGGTGAAAGGGTCACTGGAGTCTGGGAGGTCAAGGCTGCAAAGAACTATGATCGCATCACCGCACCCCAGCCTGGGTGACAGAGTGAGATCCTGTCTCTAAAACAAAGTGAAACAAAACTTCAACAAATACAGTGGGGTCTGTGGACCATCAACTCCAGACTTTCTAGGTGAGCTGTAAGTGGGGAAGGGCTGTTCTGGCGCCACTGACTTCTTAGGTCAGATGACTCTGCTGTGGTGGCTGCCCCAGGCACTCTGGTACGTTTCGCAGCATCCCTGGCATCTACTCAGTTGATGCCATTAGCATCCCCCAACCACAGCTATGAGACCAAAAATGTCTTAGATATTGACAAATGTCCCCAGGGTGGAATCATCCTAGGCTGGGAACCAGGGCTTTAACCCCAGGCTGCCCATCCCACCTAATTTCTGCATGTTCCCCAGCAAGCATCTGATTTCATGAGCAAAGGCAGCATTCTCCGGCTGCAGTGAGCCCGCAGCAAACTCACTCTCATCTCTCCCACTTCATAGATGGTGGTCACTGGCTTTTCCTTCTCATAAGCTTTTTTTTTTTTTTTTTTTTTTGCGACAGGGTCTTGCTCTGTTGCCCAGGCTGGAGTGCAATGCCACAATCTCGGCTCACTGCCGCCTCAACCTCCCTAGCTCAGTCCCTCCCCTGAGTAGAAGGGACTACAGATGCACCCCACCACAACTGTCTAATGTTGTAATCTTTTGCAGAGACAGGACTTCGCCAGATTGCCCAGGTTGGTCTTGAACTCCACAGCTCCAGCAATCCTTTTGCCTCACCCTTTCAAAGTGCTGGGATTACAGGCTTGAGCCATCGCGCCCAGCTTTCTACCCAACCCTGATGATCTCATGCCTTTCTAGCGTCAGCACCATCACCTCCTCCACAGCAATTCCTCAGCCATGCATAGGTTTAATCTGTGTACGACAAACACACAACCTGCTCCTCCTCTCCTTAGCGGGTTCTCGCCAGATCTTAGCAGGCAGTGACAGGAGATGAAGGAAGTCCAGGCCCTCATCAGACCCTCTCCAAGGAAGGGGGCAATCAGGACAGAGCCAACCCCTTCCCCTCTAGGCAGCAAACCCATAGCCAAGAGGTTCAGGGTGGAAGCCTGGGGTCCCTGGCCGGGCACTGGGAGCCGAGCAGGGCTCTGATCTTGAAGTGACCAGAGGAAGGGTAAGGCTGGTGAGGTGAAGCCTCAGGCAGGAAGAGCCTGAGAGTTTCAGGAAAAGAAGCTAGCAGGGGCACAGGAGGCGGGGCTTCTGCACAGGCAGTTACAGCCAGCGCGGAGCGTCTCTAACGCAGCCAAACCACGCAGTCCAGACCTATGGACACTGGCATCATCTAACTTGGTAAGGCCTCTGATCCCCTCAAGGACAAGCCTGGGACAGGGATGCACCCACAGGAATAGCTCAAGGGCCCAGCGATAAGGTTCAGGGGCTTCATAAGCACAGTCAAACCCAAGCCTGCATCCTAACATAACTCAACCCTCAGTGACCCTTCAGCCATCCAAGGCCATGTGCTGGGAGCTGGCCTTGGTGTTATCTCCACTGAACTGCAAGCTTTGAGGCTAGGGATGGTGTTGTAAACTTCTTCCAAATCCCCCTTAAAATGGAGCCAAGTTCAAGGCAGGAACTTTCTAAATAAACACTCGTTGCTGTGAGATGGAGAAGATGGAGAGAAAGGTACAAAGGTTAAAGTTTCAGAGCTTTCACTTACTTTAAAATGTCCCTGTCAGTTTGAGGGATTATGATACCTGACCTCTTAAAACACATACATGTTAAAAACTGATGCTCAGAAAGATTAAATTATCAATACAGAGCCAAAGAGGAGGTTAGCGAAGAAAAGGAGGAATCAACTCTAACTTGGCTATTCTGAGTGCTCTTACCTTTTTATCACGCTCTACCCCATTTCAGTAAAGATGCCAAAAGCTACGGGAACAAATATTTTCCTGGTTTCTGACAAAGTTCTCAGATAAAAATCCCAGTCCCCAAGGAGAAAAAGCTAACAGTCTTCCTTCGCAGAGAACGGCAGCCTCCCTACCTGGAGATGAGACACTCACCAGCATCCTGTGAAACGTGCCAGCTCAGAACACAGAGTCAACAAATAATACAACATCCAGATGCCAGTGGGGGGAAAATGTCACAGGAGTCCCTCCTCAATGATAAGACTTAAGGAGAGTACCTGGCTGGATGCGGAGGTTCAGGCCTGTCATCCCAACACTTTGGAAGGCTCAGGCGCCAGGATCACTTGAGCCCAGGAGTTCAAGACCAGCCTGTGCAACATAGCAATTTTTTAAAATTTAGAACAAAAAACTTAAAAAAAAAATTAACCAAGTGCAGTGGCTCACACCTACAGTCCTATATACTATAGTCCTGTATATACACTCAGGCGGGGGGATCATTTGAGCCCAGGAGTTAGAGGTTGAAGTGACAGCAATCATGTCACTGCATTCACCATAGCAAGACGCCATTACAAAAAAAAAGAATTTGTATCTTTTCTCTAATGACAGAAAAGTATGAGTTTAAAAACATAGGTTGAGTATCCTAATGTGAAATGCCAGCCCAGGTGACAGTGTGAGGCCCTGTCTCAAAAAAAAAAGGAGGGCACCTATGGTGGGCAGAATAATGGTTCCTTCTGCAAAGACATCCATCCACACTCCTCCCAGGGCCTGTACTAGGTAATGTCACATGGCAAAGGTGCTCTGCACAGGTGATTATGGTCATGAAACCTGAGATGGGGAGATCATCCAGCGTGGCCCAATCTAATCACGTGAGGCCTTACAAGCGGACAGCTTTTCTTGGCTGCAGTCAGAGAGACAGAAAAGAGTAGAGGAGGAGGAGGAAAAATGTGAAGCCACAGGAGGGATGCAATGCATAGTTACTGGCCATGAAGATGAACAAAGGGAGCCACAGATCAGGAGACCAGGGAAGGTGGGTGGCCTCTAGAAGCTGGGAATAGCCTTGAGGTGACAGCAAGAAAACAAGGACCTCAGTCCTACAACTGCAAGTAATTGAATTCAGCCAACAGCTGCAATGAGCAGGAAATTTATCCTCCCTCTAGAGCCTCTGGAAACAGACACAGCTCTGCTGACACCTTGATTTCCACTGGTGAGACCTATGGGACTTTTGACCTAGAGAATCGTAAGAAAGTAGCTTTTTTCTTTTAAGTTAGCACACTTATGATAATTGGTCATGCAGCAACAGAAAACTAATGCAACATCTCTGGAAAAATTCCATTAATTTTATTTTTCTTTCTCTTTTTTTTTTTTTTTAAGATGGGGTTTCATTATGTTGGTCAGGCTGGTCTTGAACTCCTGACCTCAGGTGATCCACCGTTGGCCTCCAAAGTGCTTGAATTACAGGTGTGAGCCACCACGCCCAGGTTTTTTTGTTTTCTTTTAAAGGTATAGACAGGCATTGCTCCAAGCCAGGATCAAATGTGGAGAAGCGGTGGCTGTTCTGACAGTTGGTCTTGTCTCGACGCGAGCGACATCCAACAGATGCTGTCATCTCTGGTAAATGGCTTCAATGATAATTTAAAAAATCATGGTGGCTGCTTTATGAATAATAATACAATTTTGCAAGCCTCAAATGGAAAGTCTATAATGGCCTAATTAACTGAACTGAACTGCAAATTGGATGCATAAAATCCTGCCGGCTTCCCCTTAGGAAGAAAATGACCTTATTCCAAGACCAAGATCTTATTCACAGTATTTATTGGGCACTTTAGCTATCAGGTTTAACATCATTATGAAAAGAGGAAAAGAAAAAAAAAAACGTTTTAAAAGGGTCTGCTTTAAACCCATTGGGTAGTTTTTTTCCTTCTAGTTGACTTCCTTATTTTTGACTACTGAAAATGTACAGTAAGAACCTGTGTCTAAGTGGGCATGCTGGCACGTGCCTGTAATCCCAGGTACTCAGGAGGCTAAGGCCGGAGGATTCTTTAGCTCAGGAGTTTGAGTCTAGCTTGGGCAACACAGCAAGACACCATTACAAAAAAAAGAACTTGTATCTTTTCTCTAATGACAGAAAAGTATGAGTTTGAAAACACAGGTTGAGCATCGTAATGTGAAATGCCTGGGACAAAAAATGTTGTGGATTTCTTTTTTTTTGAGATGGAGTCTCGCTCTGTCACCCAGGCTGGTGCAACGGCCGAGATCTTGGCTTGCTGCAACCTCTGCCCCCCAGGTTCAAGCAATTCTTCTGCCTCAGCCTCCCAAGTAGCTGTGACTACAGGTGCATGCCACCATGCCCGGCTAAGTTTCATATTTTCAGTAGAGCTGTGGTTTCACCATGTTGGCCAAGGCCTGATCTCGAACTCCTGACCTCATGATCTGCCCATCTCAGCCTCCCAAAGTGCTGAGATTATAGGCGTGAGCCACCGCGCCTGGCGGTGTTGTGGATTTCAGTTTTTTATATTTTGGAATATTTGTATAATGTGTACTCGTTAATCATCCCAAATTCAAAATCCACAACCCTCCCCAATGAGCGTTTCTTTTCAGCATCACATCAGCATGCAAAATGTCTTGGATTTTGGAGCATTCTGGATTTGGGGTTTGGGGATTAGGTATATTCAACCTATCTGCACCTACAAGAGACATACAAATAAAAACTTTTAAAATCCAGGTTCACATTTTTTCAATTATAAGACTATTTGTAATAAGAATGACATTTATTTTATAAACATTTATTGCACAACTACCAGGTGCCCGGCAGTGTCCTTGGCTCAAGGAAGACAAAATAAGTCCTTGACAAACCTAGCAAAGAAACTGCTATGCAAACAGTTACATGACAGTGTCAAATATTTAATAATAAAAACACACGCATAGTGCATAGTGCAGTGGTCATGTAGATACCTATGCAGTGAGTATTCTATGGGAAAGAGGTAGTACAAGGAGATTTTTGAGACGGGAACAGAGAAATAAATGCACATTATGCCAGCTCACGCAAAACTTGGAATGCATCGCCATTTTCACACAAACATGTATAAACATTACCTTTTCTGAACATATGGAAAATATTTTAATCAAAGACTGAGGACAAGCTAGCTCAGCAAGTCAGAGGACTACAGCGTGACTGAATTTCTCTGGACCGGGCTGTTTGAAAACATTTGGCAAACATGAGGTCAATCTGACAAAAATGACACTTTCACAGTGTAAAAAAAAAAAGGCAAATATGATCTTTTTTTTTAACTGAGGAAGATTAAGCAATTTAAACCCATAAATATCTAATTCTTTCTCTTTCCCAGCTCTTCTTTCCCAGTCTAAAGGTAGATAAATTGGAAGAACCTGAATATTAAATGTGCTGTGAGTCTCAGCACCTACTATCCATTTTAAGACTGATTCTTTTTTTTTTTTTGAGACAGAGTCTTACTCTGTCACCCAGGCTGGAGCGCAGTGGCACGATCTCAGCTCACTGCAACCTCTGCCTCTTGGGTTCAAGCATCTCCTGCCTCAACCTCCTGAGTAGCTGGAATTACAGGTGTGTGCCATCATGTCCGGCTAAGTTTTGTATTTAGCAGAGATAGGGTTTCAACATGTTGGTCAGGCTGGTCTTGAACTCCTGACCAGATGATCTGCCCGCCTCGGCCTCCCAAAGTGCTGGTATTACAGGGGTGAGCCACTGTACCCGGCCAAGGCTGATTTATTATTAATCATAATCACAAATATATTGGCAAAGAGAAATGTAACTCCTAAAGAATAAAAATTACTAAAAAGATCGAGAGTTTTTAAAGTATTATAATTTTGGCTTAAAAAGTTACATAAAGTTGAGCTGGACAAGAGAAATAAACATATATAGCCAGTTACCTTTAGTTTCCTATAAAGGCTTGCAAACAAACAGATGGAAAAGTGGAGAAAATCTGCAGGTCAATTGACCTCAACAGATAATAGAGTATCTATGCTTTCTTTTTCTTTTTTTTCTTTTTTGAGACAGAGTCTCTCTCTCTGTCACCCAGGCTGGAGTGCAGTGGTGTGATCTCAACTCACTGCCACCTCTGCCTCCTGGTACAAGCAATTCTCCTGTTTCAGCCTCCTGAGTAGCTGTGATCACAGGCACACCACCACGCCCGGCTAATTTTTGTATTTTTAGTAGAGACAGGATTTCACCATGTTGGTCAGGCTGGACTTGAAGTCCTGACCTCAGGTGATTCGCCCAGCTTGGCCTCCCAAAGTGCTGGGATTACAGGCATAAGCCACTGTGCCCAGCCAAGTATCTGTACTTTAATGCCAAAAATTTATTATAGAAGTAATTTTTAAATATCACTTTATAATAGAGGTATAATTACATTTCATAGAAGTTGAGAGAAAAATGTACATGACCACTTTTCCTGTATTTCTTCATTCAAAATAGCAAATGGGAATCCCACAACTTAGAAAGATGGGTTCCCTTGAATGCTAGTATCCCCCAGGGTGGGCTCCCAAAGCCAGAAAAAATAATTGAAAATCCACAGAAAGAGAAAAGTCCAGAAAAGGCAGCTTATGATCAAGTACTTATGTCTACAAGTCAGCATTTTCCCTCAGGCAGCCCAACAACTCCATGACTTCTTTCCCTAGCAGAACACTTAGAACTCAACAGAGTGTATTCACAAGAGGCAAGGTCAAACCACCTCGACGTGCAGAAGACCCTTCAACAGAAAGTAAATGCCCACTAATAAAATCTAGGCAATAAACTCTAGGAAAACATGATTTATTCACCAAGTTTCAAATTTGGCAAATCCCTTAAAAACACAGTTTTACTGAGATTAATGAGATTTCTCTAAAGGCAGGAAATACTCTCTGAAAACAAAAATAAGCATTCACTCAAACGTGGGGATCTTTCTAAAGGAATCACAAGTGGAACTTACATATATTTGGTTTCTCTTATACCGCTGGAATAAGTTATACATGATGGAGCCGCCATGGAGCTCTGTCAGGGAAGCCATGTCATCCACACCTGCCTCGTTCATGGGGTGCATGACAGTCACCTTCTGGTGGGTAATTGTGCTCTGCTTGTAAGTGAATACCTGAGGGAGGGAGAGGAATTCAATGATTTAGTTATCAGCAGTAAGTGATTTTCCACATAAGTTTCTCAAACTGACAATACAATCTCAATATAATTTCAGCAAGAGATTCTGAATTGGACAATAAAAAATATATTGCAAAAACCTTTTTCACTTTCTTTACATCACCTATATATTTCTCTCTCTTTGTGTGTGTGTGTGTGTGCGCGCGCGCGCGCGTGCATGCACTCTTTTGTTTTGAGGCATGATCTCACCGAGGCAGGAGTGCAGTGGCATGATTATAGCTCACTGCAGCCTCCACATCCCAGGCTCAAGTGATCCTCTCACCTCAGCCTCCTGAGTAGCTGGGAGGTGTGTACCACCAGCCTAATTTTGGCATTTTTTTGTAGATACGGGGTTGTGTCATGTTGCCCACGTTGGTCTTGCAATCCACCTGTCTTGACCTCCCAAAGTGCTGGGATTACAGGCATGAGCCACAGAGCCCCGATGTCACCTATATATATTTCCAAAAGAAGCAATTATTTTGACAATTGCTGTAAGATATTCCTAAAAGATACGGACCACCTTTTGGGAGTCACAGAAATTATAAACTTATAGTTCACGTCTCTGCATTATTTCTCCATTTCATATAAATCATTAACAATTAAGAAACTTTCTGTAAGTTTTAGAAAGTAATTTGGTTACCCTACATAATTTCATATTGAATCATATAATAATCTCGAAACTTTATAATAGTTATTCCATTTAAGTATTAATTTGAGTACTTTAAATATTATATACATTCATATTTATTATATAAATAGTTGATCCATCTGTTCAAAGACTGGAACACATCATCACAGGAATATTTAGAAAAGCTCCTTGGACAATATTCCCTTTCAACCAGGATATATAGCATTTGTTTCATCTTTAGGCAGAACAAATGCATTCTGATTTAAATAAAATTTTTTGTTTGTTTGTTTCTTTGCTCAACATCCTATCTTCTTTAAAATTCCCAAAACAGCAATGAGTGCTACAGACATGTTGTAGCACATGAATAAGTTGACTCTGGTACTGCCAGATTGCGGAATTTGTATGGATTTCTAATGTCTACTCAGTGCTCTTCATCCTAAGTGATTGATTCAGGATTAACCACATCACATTAAGCTCCATCTGTTGACCAAAGCTTGACGAGCTTTACAAACTCAAGCAATAACAAAACCCTTTGATTGCGGAGTTCCACTCCATATTTACTCATTCATTCTAGCGGGCAGTTTTTGAATACTTGGATTACAGTCCTCCTTTAAGTAAAATAAAAACATCAAGAGAGTTTTTTAAAAAAAAAGGAAGGTTGTAAATAACGTGAAAAGTGTTTAGCCTTCAGACACACACACTAGCATGTGCATGTGTACATACAAAACAATCTTCTGCAATCATACGTGTGGATCATTTTCATTGGAGAGGCTATTTTTAAATACGAACTGGCTGCCTACATGGCAACAGATGGTCTGTTATTGCTAAGGAGAATGACACACTAAGAGATGCAGAGGTACCAACCCAGTGGATTTCATATGCCGTGACAAACGGCATGTTTTATTTTTCTAGAGAAAAATTACAACTTCAGCAGTAGCATTTCTGCCACATGAACCACAAGAGTTAGTTAAGCCAGTCCTGAGAAAGTGCTCAAGGCCAAGGCAGGGACCCACCCATCTCTTATGAGGAAAAGCCACTGTCCCCAGCCACTTCCTGGACTCAGACATCCACCAGGAGAGGAGACAGTCCTGGTGGCTCCACCTCATGGCAAGGTGGCCAACCAAGCCACATGAGCCCCACAGGGCTGGCAGAGGCCTGGGGCCACCCAGGGAGCAGGGTAGAAGTAGTTCAGAATAACAAGGTGTTAATGAAGGCACAAGGACATTCAAGAGTGAAGGAACATGCAGTCCCTTTGTTTTAAGTCATCAACACCATGGAAGAAAGTTAAGAAACAGAAACTTAGGCCAGAGTCGAAGTAGCCTTGGAGCAACCTAGAAATTCCCAGAAATTAAACCGCTAGAATGCCATGCCCACCCCCAGCACACCACATCCCCATGATGCCAGTCCAGATACATTTTCAGAAGAGCTGCAACCAGACAGGTACTTGGGTCTTCCAAAGAAAGTGCCAGCCAGGGTGGGGCAGAAACAGAACTTGTCTACTGGTCAACTCTCAGGCAACCAAGTAGTATAAAAAAGAACCCGTGCCACCTGCCTGTTCCCGGCACGCACCAGAGGTCTCATCTCACTCTGCTGGCTCAAGGCTCCTGCCAGCACAACTCAAGTTCCCCTCCCAGATTTTCTTCCAGGCAAGAAGACAGGGCACCGAAGCCAGCACAACCAGCTCCCTGTCACCACCAGGGAGTCCTTCTCAACGTGAACACGAACAGCTTCCAACTGTCACTCTAGGTATACTGAGAAATCCAGATTTTGAAGATTTAGAATATTAGAATTTTTACTTGTATTTATATTGATAAATATTCTGCTTTCTGGAAAAATCATACATGATACTTAGATACTACAAAACTTAGACACTAGTTATTTTATATTTTGCATATATGTAATGTGTACATTACACATATATATAATCTATGTTACATATATAAAACATCCTATATATCTTATATATTATACATATACAAAACATGTTATATAATATATATTATACATATATACCTATATAAAACATATAAAATATACAACATATATAAGATGTTTTGTATATGTATGTATGTATAATATGTAACTATTGTCTCCCATAATCATTGTCTTCCTGTGGTCCTGAGAGGGAGTAATTCTAGCTCTCTTGATTTTCCAGTCCTGGAATGGGCATGTGTAATGTGCACCTGAAAATAGGAGGAAAGGAAGTCAAATGTATGAAGGTGGGGAACTCAGGTTTACAGGTAATAGCCGGAGTTTTCAGCGACGGTTTCCAGCTCTCGACTGTTCACTTGGGCTATGCATTGCCTTGCTGCTCCTAGTGCATCAAAAAAGATGATGAAATGTTTACATAGAATGTAAACATTCAGTCATAAGAGACACATACACCCCCCATATATATTTTATACATATATATCACATAATGCATATATAAAACATCTTATACATTATACATCTATAAAACATTGCATATATATGTAAAGACATCTTATATATATTATACATATATACGTATACAAAACATGTAACATATATACGAGATGTTTTGAAAACTCCGGCTATTACCTGTAAACCTGAGTTCCCCACCTTCATACATCTGACTTCCTTTCCTCCTGTTTTCAGGAGCACATCGCACATGCCCATTCCAGGGGTGGGAGAATCAAGAGAACTAGAACCACTCCCTGTCAGGACCACGGGAAGACAGATTCATGACGGGAGACAACATTTACATGAATAAAACAGGAGGCTGGGAACAGAAAAAAAGAAACATTACGCCGAGATACAGGATTGCTGCTGCTCAAAAGAATGGTTATTAAAAAAAAAAAGAGTTAGGATAATAGATAAAATTGTATTTGTGGAGGAAAAGCAAGGATAACCATCCATTCAGAGCTGGGCTCAAGTTTGTAAAGATCTTAGAACATAGTCTGGCATCCAGAAGATGCTAAATAAGTGTCTGATACATTCAGAAATTTAGGGAGAGCCTCAGGAAGAACAGCTAATGGATGGCGGGCTTAAGACGTAGGTGATGCGTTCATCTGTCCAGCAAACCACCATGTCGCAAGTTTACTACGTAACAAACCTGCACATCCTGCACGGGTACCACTCAACTTAAAATACAAGTTGAAAAACAAATAAATGAGTCAAGCAAGTAATTTCTATGGAGAAAAAAATTTTAGAAATTTAGAAAATGCGCTCATTCAAGCAAATTTTGAAAAATTTCTTGCTGGTGTGTTCTAGGCATTGGGGATTGAGCTTATATTCCAACTGGAGGAAGGGAAATAAAAAACAAATATACAAGTAAGTAGATAGTATCACAGGTGGTGATGGATGTCCATGAAGCTTAATGAAGGTTAGGGCGGACTAAGGAGTATGGCGGGGAGGAGGGTGATAATTACATCAGGTATTCAGGAGCAGCCTGATGGATTAACATTAAAAGAGAAACCCTATGGAGAAGAGAAACAGACCCAGCCCCTGCATTCTAGTGTCTTAATACATTATTGGGCGAATGAACATCTGATTTAATTTGGAAAGATTTCAAAGGATTCATGAGACCCACAGTCTTACTGAAGAATTTCTTAATAGAGATTCTTGAACTATCAGAAGTCACCTCTGTGTGCAACAATTAACAGGTTATTAGTCATGCAAGGTTATACGGCAGGAAAAAAACCTCTAAGTTTAAAAGAATGAGATTACTGGCTGGGCACAGTAGCTGACACCTGTAATCCCAGCACTTTGGAAGGCTGAGGTAGGCAGATTACTTGAGGCCAGAGTTTGAGAACAACCTGGCCAACATGATGAAATCCCATCTCTACTAAAAACACAAAAATTGGCCGGGCGCGATGGCTCAAGCCTGTAATCCTAGCACTTTGGGAGGCCGAGGCGGGTGGATCACGAGGTCAAGAGATCGAGACCATCCTCGTCAACATGGTGAAACCCCGTCTCTACTAAAAATACAAAAAATTAGCTGGGCATGGTGGTGCGTGCCTGTAATCCCAGCTGCTCAGGAGGCTGAGGCAGGAGAATTGCCTGAACCCAGGAGGCGGAGATTGCGGTGAGCCGAGATCGCGCCATTGCACTCCAGCCTGGGTAACAAGAGTGAAACTCCATCTCGAAAAAAAAAAAAAAAACACAAAAATTAGCCAGGTGTGGTGGTGTGAGCCTGTAATCCCAGCTACTCAGGAGGCTGAGGCATGAGAATCACTTGAACCCAGAGGGCAGAGGTTGTAGTGAGACGAGATGGCACCACTACACTCCAGCCTGGATTGACAGGGTGAGACTCGAGCTCAAAAAAAAGTGGGGGGAGGGGGGATTATTTTTACAGAACTTTTCCTGAAAGAAACAAGGGCCACAATATAGTAACAAGATGTTTTTCTAGCCGGGTGCAGTGGCTCATGCCAGTAATTCAGTACTTTGGGAGGCCGAGGTGGGTGGACCACAAGGTCAGGAGATCAAGACCATCCTGGCCAACTTGGTAAAACCCTGTTTCTACTAAAAAAATACAAAAATTAGCCAGGTGTGGTGGCAGGTACCTGTAGTCCCAGCTACCTGGGAGGCTGAGGCAGGAGAAGTGCTTGAACCCAGGAGGCGGAGGTTGCAGTGAGCCGAGATCATGCCACTATGGTGGCAGAGCAAGAGATTCGTCTCAAACACACACACACACACACACACACACACACACACACACACACACACACAAAACCCACAAGATGTTTCTCTAAAAGTCACAAGTTGGAACAAACTGAGTTACTTTAATGGAACATAAGCCATGGAAAAGGAGGTGAGGAATGAGCAAAACATGAAGGATTAACAGAAAAGAAATCCACTTGGATAAAATGATGCCTGAGAACAAACTGTTCTTCGAGCAGGAAGTACAAACCACTGGTCACATGATGAACTGGACTGGCGCGAGGGCAGAACAAAGGAAAATGATCAACACGATTGAAAAACATAACTTGCAGAAGAGGCTAATGCACAGATTTCTCTTATTACAAGTCATTAGGAACCCCCAGTCTTAAAACCTAACTTTTCCAACTGAACGGAAATTAAAACGAAAAAAAAATCCTAATCGATAGATGACATGCAGATTTCTCAATCGCGGCATCTTCCTCTCACATTAGCTTGGCATTTCGTCTACAGTAGAGGTTCTCAGTTTCCTCCCCACCCCCGCTCCCACCACTGCTGGGGACACTTGGCAACACCTGGAAACATTTTTGGTTGTTAGAATTTGGGAGAGAGGAGAACGGTGCTACCCGGCATGAAATGGGCAGAGGCCAGGAATGTTGCTAGACACCATTCGTACTACCGAATACTACCCAAAATGTCAAGAGTGCCAAGGGTGAGAGATCTTGGTCGAGAAATACCCTGAGATGCCAAATAGCCAGATGTCTATGCAGACCCTAAGAAAACATGAGGACAAGAAGCCAACGCCTCTAAGTAAAACTTTTTTTTTTTTTTTTGAGACAGAGTCTTATTCTGTCACCCAGGCTGGAGTGCAATGGTGTGATCTCAGCTCGCTGCAACCTCTGCCTCCTGGGTTCAAGAAATTCTCCTGCCTCAGCCTCCGGAGTAGCTGGGACTATAGGCACCCACACCATGCCCAGCTAACTTTCGTATTTTTAGTAGAGACTGGGTTTCACCATATTGGCCAGCCTGGTCTCAAATGCCTGACCTTGTGATCTGCCCGCCTCAGCCTCCCAAAGAGCTGGGATTACAGGTATGAGCCACTGTGCCTGACTTCTTTTTTTTGAGACAGGGTCTCTGTCAACTAGGCTGGAGTGCAGTGCGTGATCTCTGCTCACCACAACCTCTGCCTCTCAGGCTCAAGCAGTTCTCGTGCCTCAGCCTTCGGAGTAGCTGGGATTACAGGCAACCACCACCACACCCAGCTAATTTTTGTATTTTTTTTCTTCAAGGATGACACGTTTTATTTCTCTCAGAACTTTAAAATGTAAACATTGTCCCGAGCGTGGTGGCTCACGCCTGTAATCCCAGCACTTTGGGAGGCCAAGGCAGGTGGATCACGAGGTCAAGAGATTGAGACCATCCTGGTCAACATGGTGAAACCCCGTCTCTACTAAAAATACAAAAAATTAGCTGGGCATGGTGGCGCATGCCTGTAATCCCAGCTAGTCAGGAGGCTGAGGCAGGAGAATTGCCTGAACCCAGGAGGCGGAGACTGAGGTGAGCCAAGATCGCGCCATTGCACTCCAGCCTAGTTGACAGAGACCCTGTCTCAAAAAAACAAACAAAAAAAGAAGTCAGACACTGGCTCCTACCTGTAATCCCAGCACTTTGGGAGGCTGAGGCAGGCAGATCACAAGGTCAGGCGTTTGAGACCAGCCTGGCCAATATGGTGAAACCTGGTCTCTACTAAAAATACGAAACTCCATCTCAAAAAAAAAAAAAAAAAAAGTGAACATTGTATGCGTCAGCCAGTCTTTACTTCCAAGTATATTCTTCATGGGTCGCAATTCCCTTTTATATAACATGCTCTTGTTCCAGAAGGCAGGTAGCTTTTCATCATTCTTTCTGTCAAAATAACATCCAAGGATAAATCCCACAGGGACAAGAACATGAACCCAGCGGCCCCACACAATCTGAAGTAAGTTCACCATGATTGCTGCAGGTCCAGTGGTGACAGCGACCGGAGACCAAGGGCAATGGGGCCTCATTTTTGTATTTTTAGTAAAGACAGAGTTTGGTCATATTGACCAGGGTGGTCTCAAACTCCTGGCCTCAGGCGATTTTCCCACCTTGGCCTCCTAAAGTGCTGGGATTACAGGTATGAGCCACCGCGCCTGGCCCAAAACTTTTCATAAAACATAAAAACATCTTTCAAAGACAACCAAAGAAATAAAAACATTGAATAGAGGTAAACCAAAATCAGCATGACAGTATTATGTCATATTATACTGATTCGTTTTTGTTAGGCCCAAGTTAAGGAGGAGGAGGAGGATTTCTAGGAATTGGAGTCTGCTTACATTTTTGAGACTTTCTAATTGAACTTCATTAATTATGGCCAAACAATATGGTCCACACTATCTCTGAGAATATTCCTTTGCTCCTTCCTAGTTTGGGATCCTGCACCTCTTCCCACGTCTGGGCCACCATCTTCCTGCTACTCTTCTCCTGGGGTCTGAGCTCAAATGTTTTCCTTGTGGAAGACGCCAATGGTCTTGCCCAGAGGCACCCCTGCCACCCTCCTCCTTCTTCTAGCACGTGTGTATCCTCACTGCTCCTTATGACGCATTCTAATCACTTCTCCACTATCCTGTTTAAAACCATCGCACCCCAACCCCGGAACCTCTTGGTCAGGATCTTTCACACTCTTCTGACCACAACCCACAGTGAGAAATATGTTTTTCCCTGTGAACTGCTGATTAACAGAAGTGTCCTAACACAACGCTTAGCATCACAATGTTTGAGGCCTCCACATATTCTATACCCTATTTCATTTCTTTCTTTCTTTTCTTTTCTTTTTTTTTTTTTTGAGACAGTCTCGCACTGTTACCCAGGCTGGAGTGCAACAGCGCAATCTCTGCTCACCGCAACCTCTGCCTCCTGGGTTCAAGCGATTCTCCTGCCTCAGCCTCCCAAGTAGCTGGGATTATAGGGATGTGCCACCACTCCTGGCTAACTTTTTGTATTTTTAGTAGACACTGGGTTTCACCATGTTGGCCAGGCTGGTCTTGAACTCCTGACCTCATGATCCTCCCGTCTCAGCCTCCCAAAGTGCTGGGACTACAGGCATGAGCCGCCGCGCCCAGCTATTTCTTTTAAATGCCAGCTATGACCCTCTCAGTTGACTTCACACCTCACTACTCCGAGGGCAGGAGCCATGCCCATCTTGTCCCCAGTGCCCAGCCTTGGCAGACTCAACAAATACTGAAGGAATGGTCCTGCCCCCAAAATGGGTATAATATGCAGAGAAAGGCAGAGTGCACAGCCAGATGCAGTGGTGTATGCCTGCAATCCTAGCTATTCGGGAAGCTGAGGCATGAGAATCACTCAAACTCAGGAGGCAGAGGTTGCAGTGAGCTGAGATCATGCCATTGCACCCCAGCCTGGACAATACAGTGAGACCCTGTTTAAAAAAACAAAACCAGGCAAGGCACAGTGGCTCGCACCTATAATCCCAACACTTTGGGAGGCCAAGGCGGGCAGATCACTTGAGGTCAGGAATTTGAGACCAGCCTGACCAATATGGTGAAACCCTGTCTCTACTAAAAATATAAAAATTAGCCAGACGTGGTGGCAGGTGCCTGTAATCCCACCTACTTGGGAGGCTGAAGCGCGAGAATTGCCTGAACCCAGGAGGCAGAGGTTGCAGTGAGCTGAGGTTGTAGTGAGCAGAGATTTCACCACTGCCTGGGTAACAGAGCGAGACTCAGCCTCAAAAATAAATAAATAATTTAAAAAAAAAAAAAAAAGAAGAAGAAGGCCGGTCGTGGTGGCTCAAGCCTGTAATCCCAGCACTTTGGGAGGCCGAGGCGGGTGGATCAAGAGGTCAAGAGATCGAGACCATCCTCGTCAACATGGTGAAACCCCGTCTCTACTAAAAATACAAAAAATTAGCTGGGCATGGTGGTGCGTGCCTGTAATCCCAGCTGCTCAGGAGGCTGAGGCAGGAGAATTGCCTGAACCCAGGAGGCGGAGATTGCGGTGAGCCGAGATCGCGCCATTGCACTCCAGCCTGGGTAGCAAGAGCGAAACTCTGTCTCAAAAAAAAAAAAAAAAAAAAAAGAGTGGAATAAGAGACAAACACGGCCTTAGGATCATCTCTAGCTGGACTGAATTGTCCTGGATCTATGACACAACAAACAAGATTTTCATTTCTCTGGTCCACTACTTCCTCCAACTGTGAAATAAGGACGGTGATCAGAGACAACTCATACAATTACCATGAAAACTAAGGAAATCGATGTAAGTAAAAGTCACAGAGACTGGCATACAATGAGAACACAATAAAAGGTAGAAGTTCCTGGCCGGGCGCTGTGGCTCATGCCTGTATCCCAGCACTCTGGGAGGCCGAGGCAGGTGGATCACGAGGTCAAGAGATCTAGACCATTCTGGCCAATACGGTGAAAACCTGTCTCTACTAAAAATACAAATATGAGCTGGGTGTGGCGGCATGCGCCTGTAGTCCAAGCTACTCAGGAGGCGGAGGCAGGAGAATTGCATGAACCTGGGAGGTGGTGGTTGCAGTGAGCCGAGATGGCACCACTACACCCCAGCCTGGCGAAGGAGCAAAGACTCCGCCTCAAAAAAAAGTAGTAGTTTCTATCAGGAGAACAGAATACAAGGAACAATATAGAACATTCTATGAGGAAAAAAGCAAGAATCCAGCAGGAGGAGCCCAGGCTCTGAAGGTGAGAGCCAGCACGCTCTCCAGAACACCTGCTGTGCGGGGGGGGGAATGGGCAAAGGTAGGCTTCGCGTGACTTCTCCATGTCTTATGACAACCTTGCCCTGTAAGCTCTCTGATCAAAAGCCATTTGTCATAGCACACTCTTCTCCTATATTAATCTCTTTGCCTGCATTTTAATCCATTTGCTGGCCTTGTTTAGATTTTTCTTGGTATTCCATGTTGTTTCTGGGGATGTTTCTCTTATTTTCTTCATTTATTTATTGGCTCTTTAATTCACGAATTAAAGTAATGATCAACGACAAAGGTTGTTAATACATCTGCCTCCTGACATGTGGCTGAAATGAGCAATCACGTAAACAAAAAAGAGCTTATGTTCAGCTTCACTGCCTCTGTGCTTTCAAAGACTGTGTATATGCTCTCGAGCTCCATGACTGATTATTTTGTACTGAGTAATGTATACTTTTATGACGTCCCTTTGCAAGCAAGAAGAGTCTAAGAAGAAAGCACAACCCATCTAACTGAAAGTCTGCCTGGTCCTGTTGTTTTTGCTGCCACCTCACAAGACTGGAAAAAGTATTTGTGCCTGAAAATATCAAGTACCCTAGAAAGTTACACTGGAATCTAATCAAAAGCAAATTTATACACATCTACTCTGCTGGTGTGCAGGGGGGAAAGATGGCAATAGTGCCCCGTTTTCAGCTCAAACTTGTCAGCGATTTGGCACTCTAATTACTATGGCCCAGGGGTTAACATTTTTTTTTTTTGTCTGAGACAGTCTCACTGTCATCCAGACTGGAATGCAGTGGCACAGTCTCTACTCACTGCAACCTCCTCCACCTCCTGGGTTCAAGCAATTCTCCTGGCTCAGCTTCCTGAATAGCTGGGATTACAGGCATGCACTGCCATGCCTGGGTAAGTTTTGTATTTTTAGTAGAGATGGGGTTTTGCCATGATGCCCAGGCTGGTCTCAAACTCCCATACTCAAGTGATCCACCCGCCTCGGCCTCCCAAAGTGCTGGGATTACAGGAGTGAGTCACTGCACCTGGCCAATGTTGTCTTTATATACATAACTGTTCTGCTACTTTGTTAGATAACAAGTATAGATAACACAAAGATTGTTTTCTTTTTTCAAAGACTCAAACTAGTTTGTGAAATTAGTCCTTTAAACTGTCATCAGGTTTTCAATGCCCAGTGTATCCTTTGGATGCCAAAACAAAATAAGAGGGCCAAACAGAAGGTTTATTAAGTGCCAGCTTCATGCATCAGATGTTGCTAATGTTACCTCATTTGGTCCTCAGAAGGGGATGTAATACTGATGCTCATTTTTAAAAGGATGAATTCACAGAGGACCAGAGAAGTTAAGAAACTTACCCAACAGCACACAGCACAAGGAGAGTTCAATTTCTTGGTATCATGGGGAAGCATGTGTGGTAGAGTCAGACCTTACAGGGTCACCTGTTCAGAGATGACCTTTTGAATTCCAGCTCTGCCACTTGCTTACTGGCTATGAGTCCCTGGGCAAATCCTCAGCCTGAATTGATTTTCGAATGTGTATGCTGAAGGCATTGCTATCTCTGCGGCAGAGATGCTGAAGCTTAGACTGGTGAGGGAGCACACACCTCACCCCTGCCTGGCCCTAACCCGTTAGTTACTAACTGCTGCTACTATCCAGTTAGTCCTCCACTTTGTTGGGCTGCTCCTCTTTTAAACTGACAAGGAGAATGTGGTATGATGACATCATGAAGATGAGGACAAAGAGATCGCTAAGGGCGGACACCCTGGGAATGGAGTC
The DNA here is from genome assembly GCF_049354715.1 of Callithrix jacchus. NCBI lineage: Eukaryota > Metazoa > Chordata > Mammalia > Primates > Cebidae > Callithrix > Callithrix jacchus. The sequence goes on along the minus strand of NC_133503.1, from coordinate 188,273,718 downwards.
AACAGCAAAGAATGTGTAACCCCAGCACTTTGGGAAACTGAGGTCAGCATTTTGAATCACCTGAGGTCAGGTGTTCCAGACCAGCCTGGCCAACGCGGCGAAAACCCCGTCTCTACTAAAAATACAAAATTAGCCAAGTGTGGTGGCAGATGCCTGTAATCTCAACCACTCGGGAGGCTGAAGCAGGAGAATCACTTGAACCTGAGAGGCAGAGACTGCCGTGAGCCAAGATTGCACCATTATACTCCAGCCTGGGCAACGAGCGAAACTCCGTCTCAAAAAAAAAAGAATAAATCTCACTGCAAGATGCAATTCAACAGGAAAGCAATCTTCTGAATCCTCTGTAGGTGCAATCACCACAAACACGGCTGTCCCCAAAATTGAAGGTTTCTTCCTGCTGTCACTTATACAAATAGCGCACCCCCCAAAAGTATCAGGGATGGCGCGCACGACATCATAAAGCTGCCAACAGACCAGTCACTGAGCGGTAAATTCTAACCATCCAGCTCAAACCTTTCTGAGAATGCCACAGGGCTGCAGACAGGCCGACAGGATGCGTCCAAGAAGTCAAACACCCAGGGGCTAGTGTGCCAGCTGCACATCTGCTGGTGGAGATGCTAGGATCACAGGTGTTCCCCACAAGTGTTCCTGGCTTCGTAGGTGTTTTTAATACTTTTCTATGACTCTTTCTCTATTTTTCAAAGCTTGTATACACTTCTCGGGTTAAAAATGAAATCAGTCCAATCAAAATCACTATCAATGAATATATCTGGATAAATATAAGAGGTTTAATAAATTTTTATAAAATGAGCATTGTAGAACAGCTTTCAAAAAAACAACAAAGACAAAACAAAACAAAAATCTACCCCAGGAGTCACCAGCTCTTAGAAGAAAAAAAGGGCTTCTTCTCTAATCCACTTTTTTTTTTTTTTTTGAGACGGAGTTTCGCTGTTGTTACCCAGGCTGGAGTGCAATGGCATGATCTCGGCTCACTGCAACCTCCACCTTCTGGGTTCAAGCAATTCTCCTGCCTCAGCCTCCTGAGTAGCTGGGACTATAGGCACACACCACCATGCCCAGCTAATTTTTGTATTTTTAGTAGAGACGGGGTTTCCCCTTGTTGACCAGGATGGTCTCGATCTCTTGACCTCATGATCCACCCACCTCGGCTCCCAAAGTGCTGGGATTATAGGCGTGAGCCACCGCGCCCAGCCTGTTTTTTTTTTTTTTTTTTTTAACAGAGTCTCATTCTGTCGCCAGGCTGGAGTGCAATGGCGCGTCTTAGCTCTCTGCAACCTCCGCCTCCTGGGTCCAACTGATTCTCCTGCCCCAGCCTCCTGAGTAGCTGGGACTACAGGCATACACCACCACACCCAGCTAATTTTTGCATTTTTAGTAGAGACAGGGTTTTACCATGTTGGTCACGATGATCTCGATCTCGTGACCTTGTGATCTACCTGCTTCAGAGAAAACACAGTATCCAAAAAATAAGACACAACTGCTCAGAATATGAAATGATTACCTCCTCACACTTTTCCTGTCCATCAACCCCATCCCCACTGCCAAGGAAGTCTGTAGAAATACCGGAAAACACTATTTTAATTAATGGAAGGCTTAGGGAAAGGCAGAAGGCCAGAAAGAAGAAAAATTAAAAAAAAAAAAAGTAGGTTATGAATTAAAGAGGGCAAAGGTCTTTAAAAAAAAAACATGTTGATAACAAAAAAATTAATACCATGCTCTGAGATAGTTTTCCCAGTACGTGGATTGTGATCAAAATAAGGTCATTTGTTCCCCCTACTCCTCGAAAATGTGTCAACAAGAAATTGCCGTTTCTTTGTAAATGGCTATGAAAGCAAAGGATGTAAAAGCCCAGCACATCTTGTACTGGAAATCTGGTCTGAATATCTAAGAGCCAGAGGATCTGAGCATTAGGGAAACTGATGGGAATCGGGTTGAAACCTCCTAAGTGCAAAGGTCAGGAGAGAGAGGGGCATGCTTTTGTCAGTATCCTCATCCCTGCCTAACTTCTCATCCGTCTCCCAAAAGGAATGTTTGGAGATGCTTTCTTTCTGGTGATATCCTTATAGTCTTATCTCTTCAAATTTGCATTCTAGAATGTGATAGAATCAAAACACAGTGGAAGGACAAAGGAGCTCTGGCACTCTTTCACTAGACACCAAACAGCCACTGTTCCTAAGAGAGAAGAGCTCCTCCTCCACTGTTACAGACAAAATACTAACCATGTAACTCCCATTCCTGCTTTCATTATGACACACCTCCAGTAGTTTGCATCTTCATCTATCAAACCTACCTCATTATCTGCATTCCAAGGTCAAAGATAATGAAGAAGGCAACACCAAAAACTCAATGACTACACATGTGCCCAAGAAGACAGGCAGATGGAAACGGATAAAAATATGATGAGGAACAGCCCCCACCTTGTGGACAGGAGCAAACTGGGAAAAGCCACATCACACTCAGAGCAGTCATGTCCTTCAGAGACTTGGGGACTTGTAATGGGACTTTGTAAAACTTAAAATTGTTCTCTGCTCTCTTGATAGTTATATTTATGCCTTTTAAAAGTATATGAGTTAATTCATGGCTGGTGAGAATATAAAATAGCACAGACACTTTGAAGGGCTAAAGACAGTTACCATATGATCCAGCAATTCCACTCCTAGACATATACCCAAGAAACATAAAAACATATTTCCACGCAAAAAAGCTACCGTGAATGTTCATACCAGCATTTTTCCTATTAGCCACAAGTGGAAACAACCCAAATGTTCATCAACAGATGAACCGGTAAACATAATGTGTGTAACTACATGATGGAGTATTACTTGGCAATAAAAATGATGTCCTGATGAACCTGGTAAATGTGCTAAGTGAAAGAGTCCAACACAAAAGGCTAAATATTATGTATGTTTCCATTTACGTAACATGCCCAGAATATGCAAATTCAAAGAGAAAGAAATTAGATTCGTGGTTGCCAGGGGTTAGGAGGAGGGTTATAGGAACTGGCTGCTAGTGAGTATAGGGTATTCTTTTGGGGTGACGAAAATGCTCTAAGATGGATGGCGGTAATGATGGCACAACTCTGTTAACGTACTAAAAAAGTTGCTGAATGGTACTTTTGGGTAAATTCTATAGTGTGTGGGTTACACCTCAATAAGGTTGCTATTTTTTTTTAAATACACATGAGTTAGGCACTTAGCACAGAATCCAACGAATGCAAGGCGTTTGATATATGTTGGTATCTTTCCCTCGTTGGCAAACTGTGCCCACCTCAAATACAGGCACACCTCGTTTAATTCACAGGCACCACATGTTCTCACAAATAGAGGGTCTGTGGCAACCCTTCTCAACTCTACTGCTGCTGCTTTTCCAACAGCAAGTACTCACTGTACATCTGTGTCACGTCTTGGTAATTCTCACAATAATTCAAACTTTTCCTTTCTTACTAGATTTGATCTCTGATGCTCCTACTGTAATTGTTTAAGGGCACTACAAACCACACCCACCCAAGACAATGAGTCTAATTAATGTTGTGTGTGTTCTGACTGCTCCACCAACCAGCTATTCGCATCTCTCTTCCAATCCTGGGGCCTCCATATCCTCGGAGACACAACAATATTGATATTGGGCCAATTAATAACCCTACAATGCCTCTGAATGTTTAAGTAAAAGGAACAGTCATGCATCTCTCACTTTAAATCAAAAGCTACAAATGATGCAGCTGAGTGAGGAAGGCATGGCCACAGCCAAGGCGAGCTGGAAGTCGGGCCTCCTGAGCCAAACTGCCAAGTTGCAAAGGTAAAATTCTTGAAGGTAAATTTCTTGAAGGAAATTAAAAGTACTGCTAAAGTGAACACATGAAGGAAAAGAAGGTAAACCAGTCTTGCTGATATGGAAAAAGTCTGAGTGGTCTGGATAGAGGATCACACCAGCCACAACATTCCCCTAAGCCAAAGCCTCATCCAGAGCAGGCCCTCGCTCTCTTCAATTCTATCAAGGCTGAGAAGTCAGGAAGCTGCAGAAGAAAAGTCTAAAGGTGGCAGAGATTAGTTTATGAGATTTAAGAAAAGAAGCCGTCTCCACAACACAAAAGAGCAAGCGGAGGCTGGGTTCAGTGGCTCACGCCTACAATCCCAGCACTTTGGGAGGCTGAGGCGGGCAGATCATGAGGTCAAGAGATCAAGACCATCCTGGCCAACATGGTGAAATCCCATCTTTTACTAAGAATACAAAAATTAGCTGGGCGTGGTGGCACATGCCTAGTCCCAGCCACTCAGGAGCCTGACGCAGGAGAATCGCCTGAACCTAGAAGGCGGAGGTTGCAGTGACCTGAGAGCGCGTCAGGCGACAGAGCGAGACTCTGTCTCAAAAAAAAAAAAAAAAAAAGAACAAGGGGAAACAGCACATATTGATGAAGAGGCTGCAGCAAGTTATCCAGAAGATCGAAATAAGATCTTGATGAAGGTGGCTACACTAAAAAGATTTTCAGTGTGGACAAAACAGGCTTCTGAGAGAGAGAGAGAGAGAGAGAGAGAGAGAGAGAGAGAGAGAGAGAGAGAGAGAATGAGAATTAGAAAAGTTCCTTTCTTGTTAAAGAGTAAGTGTGCTAATAACTTTGTTAAGCCCTATCCTATGTCGCTGTTAAACATGACAAGCTTACAGGCACATAGTATTGTGCCCTTGTACTTTAACCAAGATCTCTGTGCTGGACGTGCTCACAGGCAGGTCCCAGCTCTCCACTGCTTTTACCTGTTTAGAAAAGTTTAAAATTATTAGCCAGTAGTTTAAATTGTACAGTCTGGCTCCATCCAACAGAGATCAGAACACAGCAATAAGGAAGACCCCAAATGCGAAGGGACAAATTTGTGTGTTTTCCATTATTCGTTGTACTCTCATGGCAAGATGGCTAGCAAAGATACCCTTCCTGTAGTCCAGGATGTAAAAATTGCGTTGCTAAAAGATCCTCTGTCTCAGTGCTGATTTTTCTTTGAAGCACCGAATATCTATTTCCAACAGAGAGAGAGAGAAACAGAAGAGCTTAAGCATACGTGTCCTGTGAAATCCTTTGCATGACATGTCTTTGTGGAAAATACTGTAGTCCTGGCACTTATGACTACCAGAAACAGACTGCAATAGGCACACTGTCCAGCAAACCAAACACACGGGTACACATGTGTCTTCACAGTGGGTGTTATAATTGCCAAGAAAACAACAAAAAAATAGGCTGCAAGCCCATATTTGAAATGACTAGTTCCTACAAATAAAGTTAAAACAAATACGCAAGAATAAAAAAAGAGATCCAACGTAGGGAAGTTATCTTTCTTTAAAAGATTTTTAAAGGCCGGGTATGGTGGCTCCCACCTGTAATCCCAGCACTTTGGGAGGCCGAGGCAGGTGGATCATGAGGTTAGGAGATCGAGACCATCCTGGCCATGGTGAAATCTCGTCTCTACTAAAATACAAAGAATTAGCCAGTTGTGGTGGCACACGCCTGTAGTCCCAGCTACTCAGGGGGCTGAGGCAGGGGAATTGAATCTCTTGAATCTGGGAGACGGAGATTGCAGTGAGCTGAGATCCTGCCACTGCACACCAGCCTGGTGAAAGAGCAAGACTCCATCTCAAAAAAAAAAAAGTTTTTTCTAAAAGAGATTTTGAACGTTTAGAAGCTGTTTACATAACCCTGAAGAGAGACTCAGAAACAGTTATCATTCAGAAACAATACACATTTTCAAAGGAATCCATTTAGAAGTCATTCAGGTCTTTTCACGGTGTGTTAGAAGAATTGAGATATTAAGGGCAATGATTTTGTGAGGTGATCTACGCTCCTTGAAATTTCTACAAAAGCTCAGAACTTATTACTAAAAACACAAACAACTGTGTGAAGCAGGCTAAAACCCCAATAGTCAGAAGGATTTTCCAGATTTTTAGAAAAATGGCTTAAAATGTCTTTAAGTTAATCCTGACACCAAAATTTATCTCTTCGAACGGAATACCCTTTTTATTATGCATGAGCAAGCATGAAATGGCAAAGCTGGAGATTAATGTTCATTTGAAAACTTTAAATTTTTACCATTTCTCTGGGAGAAGAAGACAGGTACGTTCCATGAGTTCCACAGACCATCACAATGTGGCAGCCTTTGCGGTCTGAGAGACTAATAACTAATTCAGGCTCTCCTTCAACAAAGCAGAGTTCTATTTCAACTTTTAACAATGGAAGCTGACTTGTTTGCAAACTGTTTTTCATTAATAAGTTTTTTCGTAAGTGTGTCTAATAATAAAGCTCATGATCTCTTTGTCCTGGCTTCATTATCTGGGACTCTGGAGGGCTCGAGGGCTTGGAGTTTTTCTGAACATATTAGCTTATGTTGCAAACACCCAGGCACAGCTATAATACTTCCTGCTGAGATTAACGATACCTGATAACTAAAGAAAGAGGACTCAATCACAGGAGGCATGACACTTGACTCCGGGGTGGGGGGTTTGGGAGGCTGGAGGCAGTTCTACCCAACAGGCAGAAAGGCAGGTGGCACAGACATTCTTGGTTTCATAGTATAAAATAAAACTTGAGAAAGTAGCATCTTATTGAGACCATTCTGGCCAACATGGTGAAACCTTGTTTCTACTAAAAATACAAAAATTAGCCAGGCATGGTGGCACGTGCCTATAGTCCCAGCTACTCAGGAGGCTGTGACAGAATAGCTTGACCCTGGGAGGTGTCAGTAGCAGTGAGCTGAGATCACACGATTGCACTCCAGCATGGGCAACAGAGCAAGACTCCATCTCGAAAAACAAAAAAAAAGGTAGCATCTTATAGAACTCTTCATATGTAGAAACACAAAGGTAGCATCTCATAGAACCCTTCATACACAGAAGCACATTTAGATTATGTGTCCCCAGACCTGTCAGAGTTTACCTATGTGTAATTTCTGACTCTGACGATGGTTGTAGAAATCGTATGCTTGCCTGCCTTTTGCTAAAAGCTCCTCTGTTTAAAATGTATTGATTCCAGCCCAGCACTATGCAAGAAGCTACAGAAAGAGAGACAAAGGAGAAGAGGTACTGAGAGACAGTCAAGGAAAAGAGCAGAAGGGGAAACTGATCTCCAAAAGTGTCTTTAGAAGATGCTGCAATCAGAGTGCAGGGGCTCCAGGCAGAGGGGGCCTGGCTCAGCCAGGGAGGTCAGCTCCTCGCCAGCCCTGGGCTTCAGCGGCAGCCTCATCATACGAGATGTGGCCTGACACGTCACACCTCTTCTCAGCAACCTCCTTTTCTGTCTTCATGATCTGTCCAAAGGAGGTAAGAATACCTCCCCCTTCCCTGGCTCACAAAGCTGCTGTCAGCATCAAGACGCATGCGCGCCATCCCAGCACTTTGGAAGGCCGAGACTGGAGGATCGCTTGAGACCAAGAGTTTGATACCAGCTCAAGCAACACAGCAAAAATCCCATCTCTTTAAAAAATTTTTTAAAACTAACAGCATGGTAGCGCTTGACCATAGCCCCAGCTACTCAGAAGGCTGAGATGGACAGATTGCTTGAGCCTGGAGTTTGAGGTACAGCAAGCTCTGACTGCACCACTGCACTCCAGCCTGAATCACACAGTAAGACCCCGTCTCTATTAACAAAGAAAAGACAGGGAAAAAAAGGAACTTGGAAATACAGGCTGCTGCCAAGATAAAGTGCCTGTTCCTGCCGGACAGCCATTGGCTCAGTCATGAAACTGTCAGGACTCATTTCCTTGGAAACCCTGCTGTGGTTTCTGGTTCTGCTTCATTCCTGCTGTTCCCCTTGTACTCAGCCCCCAACCACACATCACATTCACCAGCCCATTCCCTGCCAGGCCTCGCAACCAGCTGAAACCACACCAGCCAGCCCAGTCCAGCACTGACCTCCACACGTCACAGAAGCTTCCACATGCTCCAGCTTCAAGTATGCGCCAAGCCCCATGGTCCTCTTCTAATTTTCTATGGCAAGGACCTACTCTAATATTTTTGCAACTTGTATGTGTAAGCAAATGTCTATATACCCATATATACATTCATATATACACACATATAATTACAGCAATTCTTACGTGTATAACCTGGCAAATACCTCTGTTGTATCCAGCAATCAGCCCTCTGGCAAGTTGATATTCTTATCCCAATTTTATACAAACTGACAGAAGAACAGAAAACCAAACACTGCATGTTTTCACTCACAGGCGGGTGATGAACAATGAGAACACTTGGGTACAGGGAAGGGAACAACATTTACTGGGCTAGGTGTGGGGGTGGAGGGGAGGGACAGTTGGGGGGCACGGAGGATGGGGAGGAATAACATCGAGAGAAATGCCTAATGTAGGTGATGGAGGCGGGTTGCGGGGATGTGGCATGTATGTACCTATGCAACAATCCCGCAGGATGCAGGATGTGCACATGTACCCGAGAGCCCAAAGTACAATAAAAATAACAAGTAGAAGAAATGAGAACACTGAAGCCGACAGAGGCCAAGGCGGGCAGATCGCCTGAGGTCAGGAGTTCGAGACTAGCCTGGCCAACATGGTGAAACCCTGTCTCTACTAAAAGTGCCAAAAATTAGCCAGGCGTAGTGACAGGAGTCTGTAATCCCAGCACTCAGGAGGCCAAGACAAGAGAATGCTTGAATCCGGCAGGCAGAGGTTGCAGTGAGCCAAGATCATGCCATTACACTCCAGCCTGGGCAATAAAAGGAAATTCCATCTTCCTTAAAAAAAAAAAAAAAAAAAAAAAGGCCGGGAACAGTGGCTCACACCTGTAATCCCAGCCCTTTGGGAGGCCGAGGCAGGAGGCAGGAGGATCACGAGTTCTAAATCAGCCTGGCCAACATGATGAAACCCCATCCCCACTAAAGATTCAAAAAATTAGCTGGGCATGGTGGTGTGTGCCTGTAATCCCAGCTACTTGGGAGGCTGAGGTGGGAGGATCACTTGAACCCAGGAGGTGGAGGTTGCAGCCGAGATCGAGCCATGGCACTCCAGGCTGAGCTACAGGGCAAGACTCCATCTCAAAACAATATCTATCTTGCCCAGGGTCCCACAGTTAGTAAGCAGCAGGCACAGCTGGGAGTCTAGCATCTAGCTGTTGGAAAAGGTGAGCTACAGGGCACTGTTGGTGTGGTATGGCTTCCTATTTCGAAATACGTCTTATTTGCTTCCAGAGGGTCCTGGACTCCCTTGCCTAACTTTCTATCGACACGCACTCTTGACTGCCCATTGCTAAAAATCAAGTTAAAATGAAACAGTATTTTTAAATGGTGTTAAGTATTTGGACTTCAATAGAGGACATCAAATACACAGTGATGAGTAAATTACAGTGAGGTAAGGGGAGGGGCAGCTGGAGGGGAGGGGAGGAGAGGGGAGGGCAGGGGAGGGGAAGGAAAGGGAAGGGAAGGGAGGGGAGGAGAAGGGAAGGGAAGGGAGGGGAGGAACTCCACACCAGCCTGAGCAACAAAGCGAGACTCTTGCCTCTTAAAAAAAATGTAAAACTTAGCCGGTGTGATGGTGCACACCTAGAGTGCCAGCTACTCCAGAGGGTGAGGAAGGAGGATTGTTTGAACACAGGGGCTATGATGACACCACTGTACTCCTGACTGGGTGATACAGTGAGACCATGAATCTCAAAAAAAAAAAAAGTCTATTAAAATGAAAATAATGGCAAGAGTTATTAAATGTCCTTACTTACCTGACAAAATAAAAAATGAAACAACTCTGTTGGTCTCCTATAATTCCCAGATGCACAAATCCAAACGTCTAGGGGCCACTGAGCCACAGTCTCCAGGAGCTGAGGGGTATCAAGTGCTCACAGGTCTTGGCAAACTTGCTTGCATGGGCTAGATATTGATTTTGTTTTCAAAGCGAAATGAAGCCAGACAGAAAGACAAGCCATTGGCAGACTAATGGTAACACTCCCGTCTCTGGGTTCCATGAGACTAAACAGGATTTGGATGAAGTTTCCTGCCTGCCAAACTTTCTGCCACATTAAAAACCATGCTGAAGTCACTCAAGGATGACAGTCATTTCTGGGTGTGAGACAAAATGTTCCAGAATGGACCTGCTAAGTCTGTTTTCTTCCTCTTTCCCACACCCAAGCATAAAGGCTAACACCTGGCTCCACAAAGTCCACAATCGTAAGAAGAAATTCTCCCAGATTTTGGTCATCCTGAGAGTGCCGGCTTCACGGATTAACTACCAAAGCCTGTATTATCTTGATCCTTTGCTGTCCAAAATAGTTGAAACTGGTTGAGGAGAAGCTTCGAGGCCATAATTAGCATACTTGGTAGCAAAAGGTGGGGAAGATCATCATGATTGCGCAGGGACTGCCTTTGAGATGATGAGTCCTAATACGTGACAAGTGCTAGGCATTTACAACTCCGGGCACATCCTGAGCAGGCTCATACATTCTCTCCCTATTCTTCAACCCAGAAAGTTAAGTATTGCCATCAACATTTTGCTAATGTGAAAACAGGGCATTAAAAGTTATTTAAGGCCGGGTGCAGTGGCTCATGCCTGTAATCCCAGCACTTGGGAGGCTGAGGTGGGTGAATCATGAGGTCAGGAGTTCGAGACCACCCTGACCAATGTGGGGAAACCCCGTCTCTACTAAAAATACAAAAAAGCCGAGTGTTGTGGCAGGTGCCTGTAATCCCACCTACTCGGGATGCTGAAGCAGGAAAATCACTTGAACCTGTGAGGCGGAGGTTGCATTGAGCCGAGGTCGTGCCACTGCACTCCACCCAGGTTACAGTGCAAGACTCCATCTCAAAAAAAAAAAAAAAGTTATTTAAGGCTGGGCACAGTGGCTCACATGTGTAATCCCAGCACTCTGGGAGGCCAAGGCAGGCAGATTACCTGAGGTCAGGAGTTTTGAGACCAGCCTGGCCAAAATGGTGAAACCCCAGCTTTCCTAAAAATACAAAAATTAGCTGGGTGTGGTGGCGCACACCTGTAATCCCAGCTACACGGGAGGCTGAGGCACGAGAATCACTTGAACCCAGAAGACAGAGGTTGCAGTAAGCCTAGATTATGCTACTGCACTCTACCCTGTGCAATAGAGTGAGACTCTGTCTCCAAAAAAAAAAAAAAAAAAAAAGTATTTAAAAATCGTTGGCTAGGGCCAGGTGCAGTGGCTCACACCTGTAATCCCAGCACTTTGGGAGGATGAGGTTAAAGGATCGCTTGAGCCCAGGAGGTTGAAGCTACAGTAAGCCATGATTGTACGTACCACTGCACTCCAGCCTGGGTGACCGAGTGAGACCCTGTCTCAAAAAAGAAAAAGAAATTCCTGGGCACTGTGGTGCACATGCCTGAAGTCCCAGCTACTGAGGAGACCGAGGCAGGGGGACTGCTTAAGCCCAGGAGTTGGAGGCTGTAGTGCTTTATAACTGCACTTGTGAATAGCATTGCACTCCAGTCTGGGCAACACAGCAAGACTCTATCTCTAAAAAAATAGTAAAGTTACTTTAAAATACTAAAACATTCAAATGGTACTCATATGCAAGTAATAGCCTAGAAAACAATGTAGATATAACTGATTAACACTGCTAATAAGAACCCTAATAAAAACAGCAACCACAAAGAAGGAGCATCACCTAGCCAGCAGCTCCCAAAGCGAATTAAGGTGAAGGGCCGTGAATTTTATGAACAGCTTCTCTGGCAGTTTGGGAAGCATGACTAAGCAAAGGACTACACATTTCTTTTTCTTTTTTGAGAAGGAGTTTCATTCTTGTCGCTCAGGCTGGAGTACAGTGGCACGATCTTGGCTCGCTGCAACCTCCGCTTCCCAAGTTCAAGCAATTCTCCTGTCTCAGCCTCCTGAGCAGCTGAGATTATAGGCATGAGCCACCCGGTTCAGCTAAATTTTGTTATTTTTAGTAGAGACAGAGTTTCACCACGTTGGCCACGCTGGTCTCGAATTCCTGACCTCAGGTGATCTGCCTGTTTTGGCCTCCCAAAGGCCTGTGCTGGGATTACAGGTGTGAGCCACCACGCCTGGCTAAACACGTATCTTTACTGCAGAAAGTAAGATGAAATGCTGCTCTGATTTTCTAAAAATAATGATAATAATACTGCCTTTCTCAAACTTCATTTAATCCACCCCCCAGTATCCACTTCTCCACCCGGGGCTTGTGTTCCCTCGGAGAGTCTTTGGGAAAAGTCGCAGCTATGGCTGCCATTAGTAAACACTGATGATACCTCCCAGCTATGGACGGACGGCAGAAGCGCTGGTCTCCGCCTGACAATTCAAGAGGAGGCTAGTTTCTCTGAAGCAGCACCATCACCAACACTGCTGGTCTTGGTGGCCGTAACTGTAAACACTGCCTTAGGATGGAAGTCCTGACGGTAGAGATCATCTTCAGTTCTTCACAGCACCTGTGTCACTTGTAGGCACATAAGTTTTTCCAACTACATTTGGAAATATAAATATTACTCAGGAAAGTTAAAGTAACAGCAACCAGGAAAACAGCAAATATTATTTATTTGAATTATTACTTCTTCTTGAGACAGGGTTTTCCTTTGTTGTCCAGGCTGGAGTGCAGTGGTGCAATCATAGCTCACTCTGGCCTCGAACTCCCAGGCTCAAGGGAGCCTCCCGAGGAGCTGGGACCACAGGCATAAGCTATAATGTCTGGTAATTAGTTATTTTTAAAGTACTTTTGCCCTTCCTATTTGATAACTAAAAAATAGCTTCAGTCTATAATCTGCACATAACATACACGTGCTGATTTCTACAACCACATTTGCTATTAGAAAACAGTTGAGATTTTATCACTCTCTCTTTTTTGGTAATATGATGGTTTTTCCACAGGTCATCGAAAATAAATTCAAAAGATGGCTTCTAGGCATATTCTTCAAAGTAGTAAAGTCACATAAGCCAGTTATGACTCAATGTGTACTAATGGCAGAGTATGTCTATGCCACCAGAATAAAGTATGCAGCTATAAAAGCACAAGTTAGCAAAGAGAGGTAGAAGGGAATTAAGTGGATAGATCTAGAGATTCTTGTAAGATTTTGTGGTTCGGAGCGCCAATGTCATTCCACAACATTTTCCCATGTCACGTTAATATGTTACCAATATATTTCAGAATCTGATATTCTTTTCTTGCATATGCTGAAACCAAATCCTCGCTGCCTGATTCAGTCGTAAGTTAAACACCAAGCCAATGAAACAGATTAATAACAAACTTGAAGAAACATCCAAACGGTGTTAAATTAATGCACTTATTTCAGAAGATACTTGTTCACAAAATATTTGAACTAGTAAACTCACTTGTGGGGGAAACAAAGACCAATTTATTTTGTTCTTTCCCAACTTGGTTTGAAATCTTTTCAACATTTCAAAGCAGCTAAAATATCCGCCAACCCATACAAAAGAAATTAAGATGGCAGGCTGCATACGTGTGCTTTGACCCAAAAACAAAAGCCGTTTTGCTCTCTCTTTAGAGCCAGCATAATAAAAGCCCAAGAAGCCCAGATGGCTTAGATTTTCTTTACACACAGTAACTGAGAGGACTGACATCTAAACGATTTATTCAGCAAGTCTGATCCTAATGGCAACTTTAGACCCGAAATTTCTATAAGACAAAAAGGAATGCTTTTAGGCAAGTAAAAAATTAATGGGTCTCCACTGATACCCTTCAGTTATTTGTATTCGTCCACTGTGCCTGGAGATACTAGGGAAAATGTCTTCATCAAATGGCACTATCAATTCATTCTGCTATTCCTCATTTACACTGCCTTGACTTATTAAATCTGACACTCCAGCCTCCAGCTGCTTATTTATTTACTTATTTTGAGATGGAGTCTTGCTCTGTCGCCCAGGCTGGAATGCAGTGGCACGATCTGGGCTCACTGCAACCTCTGCCTCCCAGGTTCAAGCGATTCTTCTGCCTCAGCCTCCCGAGCTGCTGGGACTACAGGTGCGCAATACCACACCCAGCTAATTTTTGTATTTTTTGGTAGAGATAGGGTTTCACCATATTGGTCAGGCTGGGAAACAGTCTTTGGGAAATAGCTGCAGCTATAGCTCACCTTGTGATCTGCCCGCCTGGGCCTCCCAAAGTGCTGGGATTACAGGCGTGAGCCACAGGGCCCAGCCACTTATTTATTTTTTTAAAAGAATTCTAGAAAGAAAAAGAAAATATATCCTCAGTTAAATAGTATATGACTCAAATGGATGTTGGCAGGAAAAAGGAGGAAAAGACCATGCACAGGTGAGCTCAACCTACCATCAAATCTGATGCCCTAATGTGACTGCTCTAAAAAATCTGGGGAAGGGAGCTGAGCTAGGTTTTTCCTGATGAGTAAAATGGCGTTTTTGTGTTTGGGTTGTTTTTTTTTTTTTTGACACAGAGTCTCACTCTGTCGCCCAGACTGGAGTATAGTGGCATGATCTCAGCTCACAGCTCTCTCCACTTCACAGGTTCAAGCACTTCTCCCGTCTCAGCCTCCGAAGTAGCTGGAACTACGGGTGCATGCCACTATGCCCAGCTAGTGTGTGTAAGTGTGTGTGTGTGTGTGTGTGTGTATTTATGTATTTATTTAAGTAGAGACAGGGTTTTGCCATGTTGGCCAAGCTACTCTTGAACTCCTGTCCTCAGGTGATCCACCCACCTCAGCCTCCCAAAGTGCTGGGATTACAGGTTTGAGCCACCACGCCTGGCCTCAAATGCCTTTTAACTGAAATAATAGACAGTATAAGACTTCATTTCTACCATGGGGTCAATTACACATTTCTGAACTTGAAGTCCTTCATGGAAAGAATGCAAAAGAAGACATTATGTTCTGGAGACTTTGTTACTGTTCGTTCCCTGCATGATTTCACACTTTTTAAGAAAAAATTACACTTAAACCCAGAGCAGTGGCCTTAGGAATCTCACCCCAGCTACGCAAGCTAGCTTCATTTTATACTGGGAAGTAAGGTCGCCAGTACTGCCGGATCCTGGAATTGCTTCAGTATATGCAACAGAGAAGGAGCAACCAACAGATGTTTATAAACGACATGTTAAAGCTCAGAGACTTGGGTCGTGAGTTTGTTATTAGGATCAGAACCAGATCAATCAAATGAAAATGCTTGAGAGAACTGTATAAATTTAAGGCTCAGAAAGCGCCGCCACACAGATCACACAGGTGATCTCATTTTAGTGCTCAGGTCACAACATGAGCTCATTGTCCTTTTGAGACTGTTCAGATGCACAAAACCTTCATCACGGTTTCACTTTTATCTGCCATGCTAAGTCCTCTGGGAAGATCAAACCAAATAACGCAAACTTAAAAGAAAATGGTATCAGTTAATGTGTAAATTATGATATTACTGGTTAATTTAATTGAAGAAAGACTTTCTGATCGCTGGGATGGATGGATGGATTGAGGGATGGAAGGAGGAAGAAGGCAGAGAGGAAGGAATGGAGGGAGGGAGGGAGGGAGGGAGAGAGGGAGAGAGGGAGGGATACAGAGAGAGAAACTGAACATGCCCAAGAAAAAGAAAGATATATACAACTTTAGGTACATTAAAAGGACAATATACAGTTGAAAGTATAGGTTAAAAAATCAAACAAAACCAAACAGGCACAAAAAACAAACAGTATAGATTCCGGGTCACCAGTGACATTTATTATTGCTGTCATTGAATGTGCACACAGGGGCTTAACTGTGGATGTATAGAAAAAGTTCTTCTCTCCATGCATATGTAAATTAACCGGTCATTAGTTAGGATACCCTAAATGCATTCATTGACAAGAGTTTGTTGGCCAGCAGGTACAAATTAACTGACTTTTTTTTTTACATCTGGCTTTTAGACACTAATCAAATTCTTAACGGTTTTGTGAATTTCTGTCATGATTTCCTAACCTGCTGGCTCACTACTCAAGGGTTCGTCTGTCTTATTTTCCAGGCCCAGACGAGCTGGACCTCATTACCCTCAGGCAAGAAGATAGCTCACAAAACTGCATGAGGCCTGATCCATACATGAGAAGCCCTCTTTTCTCCCTATTCTTCTGTTTTCTCTCTCATGTGACTTTGATCAAAGCGCTCTGGACTAAGCCTGGTCACACGCAAAATGACACAGCAAAACTAAATGATCTAGAAAGTTCTTTCCTGCCCCCAAATTCCCCGAGTTTAACAGATACCCAATAAATGCTTGAATTAAAATGACCCGCATAAACCTCCTGGGAATTTCTTCCAGGAATTCCTCAAAAGCCTTTGCCAGGAAGCCACAGAGGAACTGAAGAATAACAACAGTAAACTGTTGACATCAGGACTAGTGAGGGTAAAACTAGGAATGAAACGGGAATGGTTCTCACCCTAGAACTGACATAAGCCAGTATTAGTCACTACCCAAAAAGAGAGCCTCAAAATCCATCATAAAAAAATTCATGATCATACGTTATGTCACTTCTCTTCTTAAAGTTATATCTTCCATCTTTAAAAATTCCTACACTTCTACAACACTGTCAAAATGTCAAAGCCACCTGCAGCGGTCCCTGTCCCTTCTTTTGAATGCAAGGAAATATTCACGACAGCCTGTCATCTACTTGAACAGAAGAGGCAGGAGGAAAATTATCCCCAGCAATACTCAGGTATAAAATATATGGCATTACTCTTTTCCAAGACAGCCAGGAGGCCAGCTATTTATTGTCAAAGGCTGTCACCCCATCTGCTGTTGTACCATCCTATACTTAGGGGCCTCACTGTCACTCTGCCCCGTGTGCTACCATCTCTCCTGTCCAGGATGACATCCATTCTTCCCAGTGAAAGCAGAGGTGGTCCTCATTGTCTATATGAGGGTGTTCATCAAACCTCTGCTTAAATCAACCTCCTATCCTCTTCCTGGCTCTACAGAACCCATTCCTTGAGCTCCTGTCACACAGCCCATTTTCTAAGCCTTCCTTATCTTTCAATCTTCTCAGAACTAGAAGAAAAAAAAAGTTGTACTCATTTTCAGATATGAGACTATAACTAGAAATAGTGCCTAAGAGTTTGTGGCCGTACTATCCTGAAGGTGCCTAATCTTGTCTGATCTTGGAAGCTAACCAGGGTTGGGCCTGGTTAATTCTAGGATGGGGGCCAGGCACGGTGGCTCATGCCTGTATTCCCAGCACTTTGAGAGGCCAAGGTGGGCAGATCACGATGTCAGGAATTTGAGACCAGCCTGACCAACATGATGAAACTTCTGTCTCTACAAAAAATGCAAAAATTAGCTGGCCATGGTGGTGTGCACCTGTAATCCCAACTACTCGGGAGGCTGAGGCAGGAGAATCACTTGAACCTAGGTGGCAGAGGTTGCGGTGAGCCGAGATTACACCACTGCACTGCAGCCTGGGCAACAGAGCAAGACTCCATCTCTAAAAAAAAAAAGGACTTGGGTGGGAAACATCGTCCTAAGAGAAGCAATCTAACCTGATTTTTTTCTAATAGCATGTAAGAATTATCTCACTGCTCTTAACTATATTTCTGATCGTAAATACATATAATAGCACTCTTACTATTAGAAATATTAAACACATGGCCCATTATTAATGCTATAAGAATTAGTTACATATGGCTAGCTATATTTCTTCTAGCTTTTATCTTTTTTGTTTCTTCTTAGGTTTAAATGACTATTTCTTTTAAATAAAATGTAGCCTATTCATATAATGGACTATTATTCTGCAATAAAAAAGAGGGAAGTGCTGGCACATGCTACAACCCAGATGAGCCCTGAACACACAGCACTAAGTGGAAGAAGCCAGACACAAAGAATAACGTGTTGTTTGAATCCATTTGTAAGAAACGTCCAGAACAGGCAGAGCTATGGAGACAGAAAGTGGCTGCTCCGGGCTGGGGGAAGAGTCAGGGTGGAGGGAGAGCTTGGGGGTGGCAGCTCAGAGTTACAGGGTTTCTATTTTAAGTAATGAAAATGTTCCAACATCTATTGTAGTGATAATTTCACAGTTCTGTGACTATATTAAAAGCCACTGGACACTTTAAGTGGGTGAATTATATTGCAATCAAACGGTTCAATTAAAAAAAAAAAAAAAACTATTAGCCAGGCACTATGACTCACACCTGTAATCTCAGCACTTTGAGAGGCCGAGGAGGGTGGATCCCCTGAGGTCAGGAGTTCGAGACCAGCCTGGTCAACATGGTGAAACTCCGTCTCTACTAAAAATACAAAAATTAGCCAGGCATGGTGGCAGGCGCCTATAATCTCAGCTATTCAGGCGGCTGAGGCAGGAGAACTGCTGGAACCCAGGAGGCAGAGTTTGTAGTGAGGCAAAGATCATGCCACTGCACTCCAGAACTGGTGACAACAACAAGATTCCACCTCAAAAACAAACAAACAAAAATGAAATGCTTTATTTCAGACCATCACTCAAACTGATGCAAGATACTAACAAATCAAATCCCAGGTGCTAAAATGTGGCTTTAGCTGCTTTTGCTCTTGTAGCTAAAAGTAACATCTGCAAACTATTTTAAAATCTCCATCAAAGATAACAATGAGCCAATCATGAATACTCAGCGGATGGCTTTCCTCAAATGGCAGGAATTATTTTTTCTCTGTGGTATTTACATCATATTAACCATTGCAGATAATGTCCCCAACAGGGAATATCCAAAATTCAGGGAGTGGGCACAGAAGTCTACACTCACTGGTGCTACCTCCAAACGCCCATGAGGCCCATGGATTACTTTCCAATACAAGTTAAGACCTTTTGGTGGAGGGAAAAAAAGAAACAAAGCAGGATAAATGTTTTAAATAAACTATCTTCAAATGTTAATTATAAATATATCTTCTAGCAGGAAAAAATGCTAAAATTGGAATAGCTGCAAATTTTAATCTCTCTGGTTTATCACTGCTTGGGAAGGAAATTAGGTTAATCGGACAGGATTTGCCCTTTACAAAGGCATGTTGGCAACATTCCCTGGAGGCCTGATCTCTTTTGAGTCCTTTGTTAGAAAAGCTTCCTGAAACTGGGGACAGCATATGCTCCAACCCATTGTCCTAAGAGTGACTGTCTCTCAGCTCAGCCAGTTAACATCTGTCATTAGCTCTGTTTGCAGGAGCAAAAGCAGATGCTTGGAACAAGGCACCGTGAACTCTGACATGGCGGGGAGAGAGATGCATTTCAGAACAGCAGAGCATTCCAGGAGACTGACATGCTCGCTGAATTCTCAAGGGCTAGCTACCCTGTTACCCTCACTGGAGACTTACACTATTATTAATTATTCCAAAATGATTCCCAGAACCATCTGGAACAACACCCAAACAGCAGCTAGATGAAAGACTGACTTTAACGTCTGAAATGAAGCAACTACATTTGGAACTTGTAACATAGGCCACGAGCTGAATTTACAAATGGAATTGTATTGTTTTCTGTAAGACTGCAGAAACCTGCATTAAAGTCTTCATGAAGGGAACCCGCTGGGGATTTTCTTTTTTTCCTTAAAAATTCATTAGGATAGGCCAGAAACGGTTGCTCACGCCTGTTATCCCAGCACTTTGGGAGGCTGAGGCAGGCAGATCACAAGGTCAAGAGATCAAGACCATCATGGTCAACGTGGTGAAACCTCATCTCTACTAAAAATATAAAAATTAGGCAAGGCACAGTGGCTTACATCTATAATCCCACCACTTTGGGAGGCCAAGGCGGGTGGATCACAAAGTCAAGAGATCGAGACCATCCTGGTCAACATGGTGAAACCCCGTCTCTACTAAAAATACAAAAAGAATTAGCTGGCATGATAGTGCACCCCTGTAGTCCCAGCTACTCGGGAGGCTGAGGCAGGAGAATCGCTCGAACCCAGGAGGCAGAGGTTGCAGTGAGCCAAGATCGCGCCATTGCACTCCAGCCTGGCAACAGAGTGAGACTCTGTCTCAAAAAAAAAAAAAAAATTCACTAGGATAATCAATCATACGACACATCACAGCTCGTACTGCAGCCGTCTCATCTTTAACAAGCTCAGGAAAATGTGTCGACACAGATATTTGCAAATACCAAAGAAGACCTGTTCAAGGCTGGGCACAGTGGCTCATGCCTGTAATCCCAGCACTTTGGGAGGCTGAGGTGGGATGATCATTTGAGGCCAGGAATTCAAGATCAGCCTGACCAACGTGACAAAACCCCATCTCTACTGAAAATACCAAAATTAACTGGGCATAGGGGTGCATGCCTGTAATCCCAGCTACTCGGGAGGGTGATGCACAAGAATTGCTTGAACTCAGGAGGCAGAGGTTACAGTGAGCCAAGATCGTGTCACTGCACTCCAGCCTGGGCGACAGAGTTAGATTGTGTCTCACAAACAAGTAAGAGCTGTTCAAAATGAGTCTTTCCTCGGAGTATTTAAAAGGTATCAATGAATCATTCAAGCAAAATAAGTGCAAGAAGAGAGTTGGAGTCTACAGATGGGGCCTCTTGTCTTAGAGAGGTTGCTCAAGCTTCTGGGATCTGATGGGGGCAGGGATGAGGGTAAGGAGGCCAGTGCCAGCATGCATGATTTAGGCATGAGCCCAACGCTGCAGTCACGCATGACCCTGAGTGAGTGGTTCTTTAAACTTTCCACCTGAGGGCCTCCCCTGCCTCAGCCTTCTTCTGGCCCTCTTTCTGGTTCCTTCATGCCAGGTGGCATGGACAATTGTTTAAAAGAGCACATTAGACATCTATGGAAACTCTGGGAGTTCCAACAGCAGCATTTAAATAGGCATCAATCTTAGAAAACAAGTAAAATGCATTAGCCTAGCAGGGCAAATGACAAGTTAACGATTTAACTGGTCATCGTGTTAAAAATAAGCATTACAAGTGTCAGTTAGGTTAGTATATGCACAATCAAGTCACTTTCTGAAATACTGCAAGGAGGAGACCTTCCTTGGAAGTGTGCTGAGCTGTGAGGAGCACACAATGCACAGGCCTGTCCTTGTTTTGCTGTCCCTGAAAGCAGATCTCCCTTAAGCCAACCCAGAAAACAACACCTGGTTACAGACTAAACCACTGGCAGGTGTTAGCATTTAAAACTAAGAACTCAAGACTACATCTTGTCTCCGAAACAATTCTGCTCAAGAATGGTTCCTTTCTGGCCACAGCAGAGGAAAAAGGTACTTGCGCTGTGAGAGTGACCATCTGTGTTTTTAAAGAACATCTTTGGGAGGAAGATGGTATATAAGATGCTTTTATTTAGAGCACGGATTTAAAAAAAAAAAAAAGTCCATACACACATAGCCTGCCAAGCCCTACAGACCCATTTTCAAAGTATGGCTTCCAGACTAGCGCAGTCAGTAGCACCTGGGGACTTGTTAGAAATGCAAATTTCCAGCCTGGGGCGGTGGCTCACCCCTGTAATCCCAGCACTTGAGAAGGCCGAGGTGGGTGGATCAGGAGGTCAGGAGATAGAGACCATTGTGGCCAACATGGTGAATCCCCGTTTCTACTAAAAATACAAAAATTAGCTGGGCATGGTGGTGCGCGCCTGTAGACACAGCTACTCAGGAGACTGAGGCAGGAGAATCGCTAGAACCAGGAGGCAGAGGCTGCAGTGAGCCGAGATGGCACCACTGCACTCTAGCCTGGGCGACTCCATCTCAAAAAAAAACAAAAAAAAGAAACGCAAATTTCCAGGCTCCTAAAACACCTGCTGAATCAGAAGCACTGGAAGGAAGCTCAGAATTCAACGGTTTCACAGGTGGTCTCCCAGGAGATCCTGGTCAACGGAGCCTACTCAATTTTGAGTGTACTGCTCTACAGGTAACAAGACACAGGAGTTTGGCCCTGACTACTTTAACCCTCCTGAGCAAGGCATCTCCTCTCACTGGGAAAACAAAGCCATGGGGATTAACAACAAACTCGTGCTGGCCAGTCGCACTGGTTGCCAATAGTCCTGGGCTCACCTCCAGGGAGGCTGTAACATTTGGTGTGACATAGTGGCCCAGGAATCTCATTCAGTCCTCAAGTCATTCCAGTGTGTAACTAGGACCGGGAATCCCTGGAAGGTCCCCTGAAGCACTAAACATTGTATCAGAAGTAACTGGGGTAAATGAGCCTTTAGATCAGGCTTGGCAACTTTTTCTAAGGGACAGACGGTCCATACATGAAGCTTTGCAACTCCTCAGCTGTGGTGCAAAATTATCTGGGAGGACAAAGACCACAGCAAGGCCTTTCCCCAAGATGCTGCCTGCTGTGAACAGTCACAGACAAGAGGCCGATGAAGGGGCATGGCTGTGTTCCAAAACAACTTTATTAAATTTGAATTTCACATTATTTTCATGTGTCAAAATATCCTTCTTGTGAGTTTTTCCAGACATTTAGAAATGTAAGAAACAATCTCAGCTTATAGATCACACAAATCAGGCTGTGGTTTGCTGCCCGTTCAGTCACACGCTGGATCGTCACATAAACATTACACAGGAATGCTGTGTCGATGACATGTGTCACTTCAACATAAATAGCTGCCTTCAAAAAGCTAGATGTTACTCGTGTAAAAAAAAAAAAAAAAGATGTTTAGTTTGCATGTGATAAAATATACTGCTTTGATGAATCCGGCAGAACAATATATTGAGCATTGCTGTTACCTTTGAAAGTTCAATCCCCCAAAGCAACCATTTACTCTGATTTTTTAGATGTCTGTTATCTTTAAAATGGCAGTACAATCAGATGGTTTGAAATAAAAGTTGAAAGTTCACACTTCCACTGCAGTTCTAAGTAATACACAACACAGGGCCTGGCACGGTGGCTTATGTCTGTAATCCCAGCACTTTGCAAGGCTGAGGAGAGTGGATCATGAGGTCAGGAGTTTGAGACCTGCCTGGCCAATATGGTGAAACCTGATCTCTGCTAAAAATACAAAAATTAGCCGGGCTTGGTGGTATGCACCTGTAATCCCAGCTACTTGGGAGACTGAGACAGGAGAATCGCTTGAACCTGGGAGGTGGGGGTTGCAGTGAGCTGAGATCATGCCACTTGACTTCTGCCTGGGCAGCAGAGCAAGACTCCGTCTCAGGTGGCGAGGGGTAAGGTAAGTAACACACAGAATGGCAGCCACTTGGCATAAGCTCTGGTTTCTCTCCAATGTGGGGCTCCTGTTCGGGATATTTATCCTGTATTCTTATCCAGCCTACAGTGGGGACTTTTAAGCCAAGGAGGGCAGGGTTACCCCTGGAGGAGAGTAGAATAAGCTGACTTTAGTCCATCTGGGCTTCTGTAACAACCAACAGACTACGTGGCTAACAATAAAATCTATTTCTTCTGGTTCTAGAGGCTGGGAAGTCCAAGAGCAAGGATGTTCTGCATCTGGTAAGTGCTGCTTTCTGGTTCATAGATGGGGCCTTCTAGCTGCGTCCTCACGTGGTAGAAGGGAAAAACAAACTCCCTTATGCCTCTTTAATAAGGGCACTAACTCCATTCATGAGGGGTCCACCCTCATGAACTAATCACCTCCTAAATGGGGCAAGGGGACACTAGGATTTCAACATAGGAACTTTGGGGCTGGGTACAGGCAGACATCTTATAATCCCAGTATTTTGGGAGGCTGAAGCAAGAGGATCACTTGAGGCCAAGAGTTTGGGACCAACCTGGCAACACAGTGAGATCCCATCTCTACAAAAAATGTAAATATTAGCTGGCCATGTTGGCACATGCCTGTAGTCCCAGCTGCTTGGGAGGCTGACATAGGAGGATCACTGAAACCCAGGAATTTGAGGCTGTAGTGAGCCATGATCATGCCACTGAACTCCATCCTAGGTGACAGAGTAAGACACCGACTCAAAAAAAAAAAAAAAAGACTTATGGAGAAATACAAACATTCAGACCATAGCAAGGCCCTACCACAAGACGCCACCTTCACCCACCCCCAGAGCTGTTCTCTCCCTGAGCAACCCAGGCCCACCCCCACCCAGGGCCGTGTCCTTCCTTCAGGCCCCAATTCTGTCTCTCTCCTTCAGATAGAAACAGTAAGGTTTTCCTCAGAAACATAAACATAACTTAACTGAGTTATTTGAGCCCAAAGACCACCACTGATGGCCACCAAGTATGTAGTCAACAGAGGGAACAGAAGGTATTTCAGGAAGCTCTATATCAATGGCATTTCCCTACAAATGAAAGAAACCTTCACACTATCTCACAAGGTGGAAGAAGAAGCAGCCAAACACTGGGTTCTGCTTTAGACATGAAAAGAAAAGAGGGCAGGGTCATAAGAAAGGGGGAGAAAACTGAGAGAAACAAGCATCTCTGGAGATTTCTATCATCAGAAAGGCCAGCCCCCTCCCAGAGCCCCTACACCCACAGGGCAGAAAGAAGCAAATAAGTGGAAAGTGAGGGGGTGAGAAGAGGAAGAAGAAAGACCTTCCAACTGATCTCAGATCAAAATACCCACAGAGTCAGTGGTTCTCTGATTTCAGTGTGAATAAAATCATTCTGGCCCATATTTACTGAGAACTGGATTCAGGCAATTTTGAAGGGGGGCAAAAAGCCCTGCATTTTTAACAAAGCCCCAGTGATTATAAAGCAGCTGGTCAGAGAATCATACTTGCAAAAGCACTCCATTAGCATCTGGGACATTTAAACCCAAATGTTCCCCTCTAACAGACTGGTCAACTTGAGAGGATGGGAGAAGGAAGGAAGAGATGGGAAGATCAAGAGTAAGTGGAGGCTCTGAAGAGAGTAAACCGAACTCCAGAGCCTCTTACAGACGAGGCCCTGTGATGAATGAGGGATGGGTGGGTGAGTGGACAGATGGAGAGAGGGAGCTATTCCAAATCAATGCAAGCACCAACAGCATTTTACAGAACCACCTAAGAAAGGACGGCCAGGCCGGGAACGGTGGCTCATGCCTGTAATCTAGCACTTTGGGAGGCCGAGGTGGGTGAATCACGAGGTCAGGAGTTCAAGACCAGCCTGGCCAACATGGTGAAACCCCCATCTCTAGCAAAAATAAAAAAATTAGCTGCGCATGTTGGTGCACACCTGTAATCCTGGCTACTCAGGAGGCTGAGGCAAGAGAAGTGCTTGAACCCGGGAGGAGGAGGTTGCAGTGAGCTGAGATTCATCCACTGCACTCCAGCCTGGGCATGCAATGGGAGACTCCATCCCCCGCAAAAGGGAAGGATGGCCAAAAAGGAGATATTACTCCCTAGGAAAAACAGAGGCCTCATTAGCACTTTCTAAGCCCAGTCTGTGAAAGCTGTGCTTTCCCAACAACGTTTTAAGGTTCTGATATGATGGTCATTTCACCTATGAAATAGTTCTGGACCTGGCTGCTCATTAAGCAGCACCCAGGAAGCTTTTTACAAACATACCAAGGTCTGAGTCTCACCTGCAACTCCGATTTTATACTCTGAGGCAGGGCTAAGGCCCTTGGTAAAAGCTTCCCACTGAATTATTACGTGTGGTCAGGGCTGAGAACGACCCTGTCAAGGTATCAGCATGGAAGCTGAGATTGTGAATTCTACACTAAGGAACATTTTTTAAACTGGCCCTTCCATTTCCCTACAGCAATAAAACAAACCAAAGAAAAAAGTGAGCGGGCCCAGTGGCTCACGCCTGTAATCCCAGTACTTTGGGTGGCTGAGGCTGGTGGATCACCTGGGGTCAGGAGTTCGAGACCAGCCTGGCCAACAGGGTGAAACCCCCCATCTCTACAAAAAAATACAAAAATTCGCCAGGCATAGTGGCAGGCACCTGTAATCCCAGCTACTCAGGAGGCTGAGGAAGGAGAATCACTTGAACCCGGGAGGTGGAGGTTGCAGTGAGCTGAGATCGCGCCATTGCACTCCAGCCTGGGCAACAAGGGCAAAAGTCCATCTCACAAAAAAAAAAAAAAAAAAAAAGAAAGAAGCTACTGCAAAGTAGGGGTAAGTGAGAAGTGGCATGAGAACCTGTCAATCTTAAAAAGTAACTTCAAGAGAAAGCATAAATGTCATCGCAGGAAAGCACAGGACAGGTACACTTAATCCCTGGGTCCTACAGAGAAAAGAAGCGAACACAGCAGAGACACCAACTCCCATTACCAGCCTCACTCTGCAATGAAGAACTAACGTGAAAAAGTGGAAAGACGATAAACTGTGGACGCAAACCCCACTACTATCACTCCCCACCCGCCAAGTGTCTCTTGGACCTATTAGCATACCTAGGCTCAACTGCCATCTCATTAAAATCTGGCTGGCTAATACTGCCTTCCTCATGGGACACTCACAAGAATTAAACAGGCAAACAGCCTGGCATGCCCCACCATGGTGGAGAGATGTCATCCAGCAAATCTCAATCTATTCCGTTTACCTATCGAAATGCCAACCCTGATAAGGCCCTCATCCTCACCAACTATGAGGAGGTCATGGCTTAGAACTGGGTGCCCCTCCTTCCCACCGCTCATCTGAGAGGGGACCACGGGAAAAATGAGATTCCCTAATGTCAGAGCTGTGGCATCCTGGGTTGGAACTCCAAACACATGTTTAAAAGTTGGGGCTGGGCATGGTGGCTCATGCCTGTAATCCCAGTACTTTGGGAGCCCACGGTGGGCGGATCACAAGGTCAAGAGATCGAGACCATCCTGGCTAACATGGTGAAACCCCGTCTCTACTAAAAATACAAAAATTAGCCGGGTGTGGTAGCAAGTACCTGTAAGTTCCGACTACTCAGGAGGCTGAGGCAGGAAAATTAATTGAACCCAGGAGGCGGAAGTTGCAGTGAGCCAAGGTGGCGCCACTGCACTCCAGCCTGATGACAGAGCAAGACTCTGTCTCAAAAAATAAATAAACAAACACATACAGAATTAAATAAAGTTGGAATGAGGCCAACAGAGGGCTCCAGCATCACCCCTGCCCTCAGTGTGCTGTGGATGCCTGGAGAGGTATTTGCAGACCAGCTGGACCATCAATTCATCATGTATGTGACTGCGTCTTTGGAAAGACTTGTTCCAAATAACAGGCCTAGTAAATGAATTTTCAAAATGGAATGCAGCTCATTCACAAACAGACAACTGCCTGAATTGCAGAAACTGCCTCTGATTTCTCTTCTGAAATCACACTGGCATTAAATGATGCTGTCTGATTCCCAGGGATAATTTCTGAATTGTTTTTTGTTTCCAAACAAGGTCTTCGCATTTTTCACAAAACATTACTTTGTGAAAATAAATACTTTATTATATAATAAAAGTATAACATTTGTTTAAGCATTCAAATAAAAGAATTAAGTTTGATTTAGGCAGTTTTCTATTTTATCTCTTCCAGTCATAAATTACCGCCTGGTCTGAGCTTAGCATCCAGCATTAATTAGCAGATTATTTCCGGTATTCATGGAGACCAAAAATACAAGCTAGCAGTAGCCCACTTACCTTCAAGTTAATTTTCAAAGCTAACCACCAAATCAAAAGCAACCACGGGGGTCAATGGCACCACACAAGAGCCGTTTTCTTTGTGCCCAACACCGGCATGGCAAGACCAGGAGGCTTGCGGGTCACGGGAAAGACCTGGATATACAACAGGCTTACACAGGACTGAGGGGGCGGAGCTACACAGAAGATGAGGCTGGAATCTGGAAGTCAAACAAAGACGGGAAGCGCAGGCCGGGCAAGGACATGCTTAGTTCAAATCAACAGACCAAGTCTAAGGGTTGGGAAGAAGATGTGCAATCAACAGACCCAGGGGAGGAAAAAGGAGGCTGAAGTCCAGGAAGATCCACTAAGAAAATCAACAAGTGGACCCAAAGGAGAACAGGAAACCAAAGAAGATCATGACCCAGGGCACAGGCCATTTGCTCTCCCTAGCAAAAGCATTTAATGCATGTGGATTCAGCAAGAACCTCACTGGGCCAGTAAATAGTCCTAAGATATCTAATCCCTTCCCCACCCATCCACCCACCCACTGGGGAGGAGCCCAGCTGTTCAGTCCAAAGGGGCTGGGGTAAGAAGGCAAAAGCCATGTTCTAGGAAAAAGGTCAGAAATAAGCTGGATTCTAAATCCACTTAAGCTGGATTCACTTAAAGGGGCCAGGCCCCAGAGACCTCCTGGTCTCACCCATGGATTGGTCAGTGGTGCTGGGAACATGGTGGGTAACAGAACAGGAACGCTGTGTGCCTTTGGCAAAGTAGGGTCTACACCTCACACAGCCCCCATTCCTGTAACACACACGCAGCTCATAACATTTGCCACTATAAATGGTTTCATTATGACTGCTGAAATATACGAATAATGATCTCAGGTTTTAAAATGCCATACTGTGAAATAAGATTCTGAGCCAAACTCAACACTCAACCCAAGAAATGAAAATGGAATATATATGTTTCTAGAGTTATTAAATCAAAGAATTCCCTTGAAAAAGCCTCTCTTCTACCCTCTTCATTTCATTCTGGTCCTGTGGTCTATGAGAGCTTTACACTACCATGGTAGAAACAGTGGTGAAATTCTGGGTCAGGTGCAGTGGCTCATGCCTGTAATCCCATCACTTCAGGAGGCCAAGGCAGGAGGATTGGTTGAGCTCAGGAGTTCAAGACCAGCCTGGTCAACATGGCAAAACTCCCTCACTACAAAATGTGCAACAATTAGCCAGGCTTGGTGGCACATACCTGTGGTCCTAGCTATTTAGCAGACTGAGGTGGGAAAATTGCTTGAGCCTGAGAGGGGTGCCTCAGAAAATTGCTCACTGAGTTGCACTGAGCCGAGATCATGCCAACTGCACTCTGGCCTGGGTGACAAAGTGAGGCCTTGTCTCTTAAAAAAAAAAAAAAAATCAAAAAGTCCCATCATGATTCATCTGATATGTGGCATTTTGTTTTTCGCTTGTGGTCCCTTTAAGTCTTCTAAGTCTTATAACTTCCTTTTTAAAATGCCATATGATCATAGTCTTTTTTTTGTTTGTTTTGAGACTGAGTCTAGCCTTGTTGCCCAGGCTGGAGTGCAATGGCGTGATCTCGGCTCACTGCAACCTCTGCTTCCCAGGTTCAAGCTATTCTCCTGCCTCAGCCTCCCGAGTAGCTTGGATTACAGGCATCTGCCACCACACCTGGCTAATTTTTGTACTTTTAGTAGAGACAGGGTTTCACCATGTTGGCCTGGCTGGTCTGAACTCCTGACCTCAGGTGATCCACCCGCCTCCACCTCCCAAAGTGCTGAGCCACCATGCCCGGCACATACAATCATAGTCTTAATGAAGCATGCAGCATTCTGTGACTTATTTGGCTTCATGCTGATTACAAATGGAGCTTCATTCATCCATTCAGCGTTCACCATCAGGGGCCTCCCTGGGCCAGGCTCTGCGCCTAGGTGCCAGGGATACAGCAATGACAAGTCTCCATTCTAAGAGACCTTGGTGAGAAGAGAGAAAAAAAATCAAACACACGATACAGGTGGTGGCTCTTTAAGTGGCGATCCGAATAGGTGAATACACCTGTGTTTGAAGCCTTGCATATTTAGCTAGAGCCTATGTATCTGTGTCTGTGCATTTATCCCTGAAGGCAGGCAGGAGAGCCAGACATCTCTGCAGGAACCAGGCTCCCAGGAGAAAGAACACGGGCTTGGCCTGCTTCCGTGAGAGCCTCCCAGATTACAATGAGTGAGCTTTCTGTGCAGATTTGTAAACACGCATATGTTTATCCTGGAGCTAAGTGCGCTAATAAACAAGCAGATGAGTTTTTTTCTATAATCCCAGAGTGAAAATTAATGGAAACATTTGACTTTCCATCTTTGAGCCACAAAATGCCAAAGCAAATTCTTGGAAGAGGTTTAGGGAGTCAGAACCACGTGGCTTCCAGAGCAGAAAAGATTCTTAAAGTCAAAAGCAAGTTAAGTCGTACAAGTTGCATTTTCCGTGGTCTTGAAAGCAAGAATGAACGTCCCAGTGGTGTTGGATCTCTGGAGTTCAGACTCTGATTCTGAGAAACTCTGTGGGCTGGTGTTTAGTGTCCATCTCAGAGGTGGGTATTTCCAGGAGCATTAGCAAAATGTGGGAAAAGCATAGAGAACTGAAAAGCTTCCCAGCTCAATGCTGTCTTTTTCATACAGCTGCAACTGTTCTGATTGAAGTGATTTCCAAGAATAACAGATGGAGCACTACTACAGTTTCAAGAAAAGAAGCCAAAAACTATACATCTAATTTTTAAAATTTATCTGTCACCTATCACTAACACGGTCCTCCTTCCCTTTACTTTTAGGGTGGCTGTACAACCACCTTCCTCCAGAGAAGGACCCTTCACCCACAGACAGGGATAGCCCACCCACCCCCATATGCGTAGCACATGGCCAGGGCTCAGGGGTCTGGCATTCTTAGCAGATCTAAGCTGGGCTATCTGATTCTCCATTCCTGGAATCTGGGGCTGGGTCTCAACAAATCTTTCCTGACATTGTCTATTTCTTAAGAAAAGATACAAATCATACTTTCACATGTGCTATCATTTTGTAAAATAGTACAAAAAAGGTATCCAAGAGGAAAATAAATTACAGCGCCTGCAATCCCAGCACTTTGGGAGGCCGAGGCGGGTGGATCACCTGAGGCCAGGAGTTCAAGACCAGCCTGACCAATATGGTGAAACCCTGTCTCTACTAAAACTACAAAAATTAGCCGGGTATGGTGGCATGCACCTGTAGTCCCAGCAACTTGGGAGGCTGAGACATGAGAATCGATTGAGCCCAGGAGGCAGAAGTTGCAGTGAGCCAAGGTCGCACCACTGCACTCCAGCCTGGGCGACAGAGTGAGACTCCATCTCAAAACAACATAAAGAAAGAAAGAAATAACAAAGGGAGTTATTGCTTAACAGGCTCAGAATTTTTGTTTGGAGTGATGAAAAAGTTTTGGGAATAGTGGTGTGATAGCGTATTATGAATGTGATTAATGTCACTAACATACTTAAAATAGTTAAAATTAAATGGTAAGTTTCATGCAGTATTTACCCCAACAGACACACACACACACAGACACACACACACATATACACACACAAAAAAAAACAGCAGAGAAAAACCCAAGCTCCAGTCCAAAAAAATTGTGTATTTATTCATTCATTTTCCTTTCAATTCAAATGTGGGTATTCACCGAAGATACTAATAATATCAAATCCTTTAGACACTCATCAGAAAAAGTGAAAACTCCAAAAGGAATACCAATGTTACAGCTGTGAGCAAATGCACCAGGGTTAAAGCTGGCAGAGTATTTCGGGGATATGCTTTGCCTCTGAACTAGATTGTGGAAAAAACTTATATTTGGTTGAGTTGTACTGTCATCAGATAGAAGAGTCACCAGAAATATTCTATCTTTAAACCATACACGACAGATCAATGATAAGCTAAAAACCACCAAATTAAAATGGAGGGCCACCAACTTGCTATTAGGCTGAACTATCCGTGATCGCTGATCTCTAACCCTTCACGGCCTCTAGAAATGGCATTTTCATATTTCCATATGGTTCACAGGAACCCAGAGGTTAACTGGGTTGGAAGCAGCAGGTGCAATGCAAGGGACAGGTGAGACTCAGAGACTACAGCCATGATGCCCATGACCTCCTGTTTCCTTCCTCTTGGGAAAACAAGGAGTAAGAGGTCTCCGCTTTATGATGGGGATAAAAATACACATTTTAGAAAAATAACAAAAAAGCAAGGGAATCATGTCCAGGCCAGCTGACTGCAAAGAATCTAATCCTATCAGTCCCAGAGTTCGGTTTTGAGAGTCATTAGATCCTTTAACATTTTTTTTTCTTTTTTTTAATAGAGACAGGGTCTCGCTGTGTTGCCCAGGCTGGAGTGCACTGGCTATTCACAGGTGCGATCCTGCTACTGATCAGCACGGGAGTTTTGACCTGCTCTGTTTCTGAACCTGGGCTGGTTCACCCCTCCTTAGGCAACCTGGTGGTCCCCTGCTCCCAGGAGGTCACCATATTGATGCCGAACTTAGTGTGGACACCTGATCAGCATAGCACACTACAGCCCAGAACTCCTGGACTCAAGAGATCCTCCAGCCTCAGCCTCCCGAGTAGCTGGGACTACAGGCACAGGCCACCCCACCCGGCGAGTCATTAGATCCGAATGACACTACGGATCATTTGCATTATAAATGTGGCCCTCGGCCAGGCAAGGTGGCTCATGCCTGTAATCCCTGTAATGCCTTGGTAGGCCGAGGTGGATGGATCACCTGAAGTTGAGAGTTCGAGACCAACCTGACCAACATGCAGAAACCTGTCTGTACTAAAAATACAAAAATTGGCCGGGTGTGGTGGTGCATGCCTGTAATCCCAGCTACTTAGGAGGCTGAGGCAGAAGAATCACTTGAACCTGGAGGCGGAGGTTGCAGTGAGCGGAGATCATGCCATTGAACTCCAGCTTGGGCAACAAGAGCGAGACTGTCTCAATCAATCAGTCAGTGTGGCCCTCAACTGCCTTTTCCTCCACCTTCACAAGTTTGGCTGCCTCCCTGCTGGTCTCCACCCCACAACCCAACCTACACCATGCACTGTTAAAACCCAGCTGCTCTTCTCAGGAACCTCAAGCTGCCCTCCTGGACCCCAGGTGGTCCCCTCCTGCCTGCTACCTGACTTGGGGATCTGGGCCAGTTGCTGCTCACTCAGTCTCCCTTGTGCTCCACACACAAGGAAGGCACTCACAGAGAGCGGTGGGACCGGGCTCCTGTGCACCCGGGCTGCTGCCTCCGCACAGCAGCTGGCTTTGCATAAGAAACATGGAATGCAGCTTCCCCGGCTGCTGGAAAGCGTGGGCCTTCCTGGGCACTCAGATGAGATTTTTCCCTTGGCTCAGACATCTAGATCTACCACTTCCCCTCTGCACTCAGATCTGTCCACCTCAAGTCGAAGTCACTGGGTTCTGGTTGTTCAGTTCTTCCTGATAATTCCTGGGGTTGGCTCCAAAATGACAGACCTGCCAGGCTGTCCCCTACTGACCATTTCCCTGTATTCAACAGGCATGATGGGGATTCTCTGGGAGGCAGAAGTGTCTGCAGATGGTGTGCTGAGCAGCACAGTGTGGAGAGGCTAAAAGGTCGCCTGCATCCACAAGGCATCCAAGACCACAAACACGACACCAATGGAGCAAAGTGAAGTGGGGAAAAAAAGCAAAAGAAAAACCAGCTGGACAGGGCGGGAAGTGTGTGAGAACAACCAAAAATGCTGTGAAAAGTCACTACATTAACTCGCCTCTTATCAAGTTTCACAAAATTGGGCCGATGGCATTAACTCTAACAAACCAAAACCAAAGTCAAACCAAAATGTCAGAGACGGCTTTAAGCGGGAGCTGCGATTATACATAATTAGTGCTGGGTTCCTGGTGTGGCTTGAATAAGTCTGACTCTCTCTCAGGAGGTGGGGAGGACTTGAAAGTCCCGGGCAATCCCTTTTTGTGGATTAATAAAATGAGAAGGAATTTCAAAACCAAGCCTAGTTATCCTTGATGCAAATAGAGAGAAGGACATGGAGGAGGCTATCTGCTTGTGGATTTGGACGATTAAATCCCCAACCAGTAAATAGTTTGGAAGACCCCATACGGAGACAATTCAAACAGTATACCGAACGAAATCACTGCACAGAGTAATTGCCTTGATGAAATGTACTGCAGTAAACTGAGTACCCCTTAAAATACAATTAGGTAAACTGACATCACTCTAAGCTATTTCAGAGCAATCAAATTAGACTCTTTCCAGAAAAAGATAATAAAATAGTTCTAATCGCCACAGTGAAAAATCTAATTTGAAACTTATCACTCAATTCTACAATGTTCCTAAAGGGTGCTCTAGTGTGTCTCCCTCCTGGATGTTTCAGAAAAGACAAATGTTTGGCGCCGTCTTCCCTCTTACCCTTTTACATGTGTTGATCTTTTAGATGTATCTGTACATGTAGAACCATGGTGCTTTGAAAAATCTGCTCTTTGGCCGGGCAAGGTGGCTCAAGCCTGTAATCCCAGCACTTTGGGAGGCCGAGGCGGGTATATCACGAGGTCAAGAGATCGAAACCATCCTGGTCAAAATGGTGAAACCCCGTCTCTACTAAAAATACAAAAAATTAGCTGGGCATGGTGGCGCGTACCTGTAATCTCAGCTACTCAGGAGGCTGAGGTTGCGGTGAGCCGAGATCGCGCCATTGCACTCCAGCCTGGGCAACAAGAAAGAAACTCCATCTCGGGGAAAAGAAAAAAAAAAATATCTGCTCTTCAGCCCGGCGCAGTGGCTCACACCTGTAATCGCAGCACTTTGGGAGGCCGAGGCAGGAAGTTTACAAGGTCAGGAGATCAAGACCATCCTGGCTAACATGGTAAAACCGCTTCTCTACTAAAAGTACAAAAAAATTAGCCAAGAGTGGTGGTAGGTACCTATAGTCCCAGCTACTCAGGAGGCTGAGGCAGGAGAATCGCTTGAACCCAGGAGGCAGAGGTTACAATGAGCTGAGATCGCCCCACTGCACTCCAGCCTGGGTGACAGAGCAAGACTCCGTCTCAAACAAACAAACAAACAAAATCTGCTCTTCTGAAACTCTGTCCAAAGCTTGTGGTCCAAGAAGACTACTGATTTCTAACTTGTAGAATATGTGCTGACCAGCCTGTGTGCTGGGGCCTTCAGAGGCCACAGTTATGTATTTTTCACTAAGGTGTGAAAGAGTGTAATTTGCTCATTTTTTTTTCCATCTGTAAATACTTCACAGCAAGTATAAGTTACAAATCAAATGGAACACTTTGCTTCTCTGTATTCATAGTATCAACCTACAGTAGTTTAAATTGTAGAGTGAAATGAAATTTTAAATTAACATTAGAACTAGCTACTTGGCAAAAACAAATAACAAAAAAAACCAGCTGAATGAATACAAAATTCTCATAAAGACTGAATGAAATAAGAAAGCATGGGTTGGGCAGTGGCTCACACCTCTAATCCTATTGCCTTCAAAGACCCAGTCAGGTCACTTAAGGCCAGGAGTTCAAGACCAGCCTGGGCAACACAGTAAGACCCCATCTCTGGACAAAATTTTTCAGGCATGGCACACCCCTGTGGTCCTAGCTACTCAGGAGACTGAGACAGAAGGATCGCTACAGCCCAGGAGTTACTGTAACAATAAGCTACAATTGGACGACTGCACCCCAGCTTGGATGAGAAAGCAAGACCCTGTTTCTAAAAGCAGAAGGTGGCCAGGCGCGGTAGCTCACACCTGTAATCCCAGCACTTTGGGAGGTCAAGGCAGGTGAATCACCTGAGGTCCAGAGTTCAAGACCAGCCGGTCCAACATGGTGAAAGCACATCTCTACTAAAATTACAAGAATTAACCAGGCATGGTGGTGCCTGCCTGTAATCCCAGCTACTTGGGAGGCTGAGGCAGGAAATCCCTTGAACGTGGGAGAAAAAGGTTGCAATGAGCTGAGATCATACCACTGCACTCCAGCATGGGTGAAAGAGCAAGACTACATCTAAAATAATAATAATAATTAATAAGTAAATAAAAACAAAAGGAAAAAAGGAAAGGAAAGCAAGCCGGCAGGCATGCCCTTTAGTGACCTGACACAAAACAGTACAGTATGATATCCTGCCACCCCGTGTTTCTGAGGTTCCATTTTAGGATTTTAGATACACATGGCTCTGCTTTTTCTCCAACACTAAGCAGGATTTTAAAACTGCTTTTTAATCCACCTGAGAATTAGTATGTTGCAGTCAGCCCAATCCCTGGCCACTGGAGGGGAGGATTCAGAGAATAAAAAGGAAAGGAAAAGCTTCGAAGGGCAAGAAAAACCTTTCTAACTTTTCCCAAAGCCCTCTTCCTTGTCTTTATCTTTGCTTCTTCCAAAACAGTAGTACCAGCAGAATATGGAGGGGCTTGAGTGCTTCTTGCTCTTCATTTTAAGTAACTATAACTGTAAGGCAATTTTCAGGCGCATCTTCAAAACCCTCACTACTCAAATGTGGTTGGTCCAGCAACCTAACATCACCAAGGAGCTTGTGAAACATTCAGCCGGCTCTCCAGCCCCTAACCTGACCATCAGAATCTGCACCCTAACAAGATCCACAGGTGACTCATACGCACTACTCTAAATCAAAACTACACTAATAGTTTTGAAACTCTTTATGGACTCTAAGAGGTTGTCTTTGGGTAAAATAAAAATTTCCTGGCCGGGCACAGTGGCTCATTCTTATAATCCCAGCACTTTGTGAGGCTAAGGTGGGCAGATCACCTGAGGTCAAGAGTTCAAGACCAACCTAATCAACATGGAGAAACCCTGTCTCTACTAAAAATACAAAATTAGCTGGGTGTGGTGGCATGCACCTATAATCGAAGCTACTCAGGAGGCTTAGGCAGGAGAATCACTTACACCCAGGAGGTAGAGGCTGCAGTGAGTGGAGGCTACAGTGAGCCAAGATGGCACCATTGCACTCTAGCCTGGGCAACAAGAATGAAACTCTACCTCAAAAAAATTTCTCTGAAATTGTTTTTAAAGACATAGACAAACTGTCATTTGACAATTTCTACCATTTGTCTACCATTTGACCTCAAACATGGTATTCCGCGTGTGTGTGTGCATGCGCACATATGTCTGTTTTTACATCTGTACTAACATAAAATGTTTCCGCTTAAGCATGTTTTAGTACACAGTCTAGAGGCATTAAGTACAATTACAGTGTTGGGCAACCGTCACCAACATCCATCTTCAGAATGTTTTCATCTTCCAAAACTAAAACTCCATTCCCATTAAACAGTAACATCCCATTCTCCCCTCCTCTCAGAAATATCAATATATTAACACTCTTAAATAACACACCAAGCTGGGTCAAAATTAACCAATTTCCTTTAAAAGTAACCAAAGACAGGCTTGATCAGGACAAGACCATGCCCTAAACCTTTGACTCTGACTCCTTCCAGAATCTATCCCTGGCCCAGCACAGTGGCTCATGCCTGTAATCCCAGCCCTTTGGGAGGCGGAGGCAGGAGAATCGCTTGAGCTCAAGAGTTGGAGACCAGTCTGAGCAACATGGCAAAACCCCATCTCTACAAAAAATACACAAAATTGGTCAAGAGTGGTGGCATGTGGCATGTGGCATGTGCCTGTGGTCCCAGCTACTAGGGAGGCTGAGATGGGAGGATCA
The DNA here is from genome assembly GCF_049354715.1 of Callithrix jacchus. Classification (NCBI taxonomy): domain Eukaryota; kingdom Metazoa; phylum Chordata; class Mammalia; order Primates; family Cebidae; genus Callithrix; species Callithrix jacchus. The sequence continues at coordinate 188,236,673 of NC_133503.1, read as the reverse complement.
CTTGAGCCCAGGAAGTAGAGGCTGCAGTGAGCCATGGTCACGGCACTGCATTCAAGACGGGGTAAATGAGCAAGACCTGTCTCCAAAAATATAATATATATATCCCTGCCCAGTTAACTGCAGTATTCCTGTCTGGGGCACCAGCACCAGTTAAAGAACTTCTAACTCTTGATGATGATTCCTGCATGTTCCACAGTGCACTTGTAATGTAAAGAGGGGAAGACTATGTAGGTCAGTAGAAAAACAAACTAGAGTCTTTGGGCCACTGACCGTTCTTGATCCAAGCCTGAACCCAGTTTTAAAAATCCTGCCTCACTTTTCTCATAACCCTGCAATTCCCACATGAATCACCAAGTTAATTATACTTGTTATATTTGGGAATGACAGAGTGGACAACATAAAACTAAGTATTCTATGACCAACTGAAGATTAGAGATCAAGGCTGAGTGTTTCCACATTTAAGTATACGTTATCATAGTTTAGTTTCTTCCAAGCCCACAACCTCTAAGTACCTTTGAAAATGATCAGAACTACTGACCCAACCAACTCATTCCACTGCTGTCTCATTGAAAGCTGCCCGTGGACAAGAGCCTGCAAGGGCTTCACATGGCCCAGGCTGCCGACCGCAAGTCAAAGGAGTGGCACCAGGAGACTGGTAGAATTGTCGAGTTAGGAGCCTTTGCCAGAAAGCTTATTAGGATAGGAACAGAAAGTGTCTTTAGAGCCTTAGGAACAACGGGCTGAGTGAAACAAGCCAGCCGCAAAAGCACAAATACGGTACGATTCCACTCACTGAGGTAAGGTAATCAAAGTCACAGAAACAGAAAGAAGAAAGGTAGTCACCAAGGGCTGGGGGAATTAGTGATTAGTGGGTATAGAGTTTCAGTGCCACAAGATGAAAACATTCTTGAGATCAGCCGCACAACAATGTGAATAAACTTAACCCTAGTGAGCCGTACCCTTAAAAATAGTTAAGATGGTAAACTTAATGTTATGTGATTCTTACCGTAATTTTTTTAAAAAGCAAAAACGTTAAAAGACTACAAGGAAAACAACTTTGGGATTAAAATATAATTCAACAAGAAACGGAAAGAATGCTGTATTTGTCTGTTTTACACTGCTGATAAAGGCATACCCAAGACTGGAAAGAAAAAGAGGTTGAATTAGACTTACAGTTCCACATGGCTGGGGAGGCCTCAGAATCATGGTGGGAAGTGAAAGGCACTTCTTACATGGTGGTGGCGGGAGAAAAGAAGAAGATGCAAAAGTGGAAACCCCCAATTAAACCATCAGATCTTGTGAGACTTATTTACTATCAGGAGAACATCACTGGAAAGGCTGGCCCCCATGATTCAATTACCTCCCCTTGGGTCCCTCCCACAACATATGGGAATTGTGGGAGATACAATTCAACTGAGATTTGGGTGGGGACACAGCCAAACCATATCAAGTGCCATGAAAAACCTATTTGACAACACTTTCAAGAACACAGTTTTGTTAAATGAATGACACTGTTTAGATACTGTTTTCCTTTTCACATAATCTTGAGAAGTATGTACAGGTCCTAAAAGAAACCAAATTCTCATCTTGGGAAAGTGAGAAGGGAAGACAAACAGAGTAACAGAAAAATGCATCCTATCCCACAGGAAAATGTAAACATGTTGGCCAGGCTGATCTCAAACTCATGTCCTCAAGTGATCTGTCTGGTGAGAATCTCAGACAGATTAAATCACTCACTCCCAAAGTGCTGAGATTACAGGCATGAGCCACTGTGCCTGGCCTGAACAGAATGTTTGTATTCTCCCCACAAACTAAAATGTTGAAATCCTAATCCTTCGTGCAATGGTATTAGGGTCTCAGGCAGGTGACTAGGTCATGAAAGGGAAGCCTTCATGAATGAGATTAGTGCCCTTAGAAAATAGGCCCAAGAGAACTCCCCCTTCTATGACGTGAGGGCACACCAAGAAGCTGGCTGGCTGTGAACCCCTGAGCAGAGGCCTCACAAGACACAACCGCCAGCATCTCGATGACCTTGGACTTTTCAGGCTTCAGAACTATGACACATAAAGATTCGCTCTTCATAAACCACCCAGTCTATGGTACTCTGTCCTGGCAGCCCAAACTGACTAAGGCACTCTGAAAGTTTGAGAATTTTAAGAGAAAGTAACAAGATAATCGCAGCAAATATCAATATATTTGAACTTTGGCTCCAATTACTTGCATCCTATACTTCTGTTTGCTGAAAAAGACGGAAAGAAGGCAGAAAAAATAGGAAGGAAACCAGGCCAGTGCCATGCCCGTCTGTCCCCACGCTGGTTGGAATATTTGCTGTGTTCCATTTGGGAGAACTGTATTGTATCTATCACACACAAACACACAAGGTGTACATTCTACATTCCCATTGGGATTTTGAATTATCACTTAGGAAAAAAAATTAAAGCATGTGTATGTGCAGGGGGGCTAGGCACTTGTGCCCTGGGAAAGAGTGTCTACAAAACAGACCCCGGATGCTGGAACGCTGCAGGCCCTGGGGTTCTCACCTGACCATAGTCCGTCCGGAAGACGATGACACCTTCTGCACAGGAATTTACAGTACTTGGAAAATGCTGGCCATTTTCTCTCAGCCAGACCCGTGTTCCCTGTAAACAAAACAAACAAGACTTAACTGAGTTTGGATTGCATTTCTGTGGTGAAACTCCACTGTCGAAATTACCATAATGCCTACATTCCTTTAAAAAAATTTTTTCTGAAAAGTAAATGTCTTTCTCAAGCAAAGAACAAATCTTCAGGAAGCATCATCCACAGCCTTTACTACCCGCGGAGTGACTGAGAGTCCCACAGACATAGATGGCAAAGAAGGACTGAGAAAACAGTAGCTAGCCCCTGTGTTCCTACCATGTAACTGATTTACATGGATTACTTCATTTGAGATGATGAGGCAGGCACTATCATCATTCCCATTTTATAGATAGCCAAAGGCCTACAGGTGAAGTAACTTGACCAACATTAAAAAGACTGAGCGAGACTTGACGGAGAGTTGGGCTCCAGAAACCGAAAGTTTAACTAGGTCACAACAAGCCTTCACCCTCTTTGAGAACTCTTCCGAAACTAATGGCTCCCATCCTCTTAGGTCAAAGTCCAGTACACTTGCCCACTTGGAGGACATGAGACCACTCCACTGACTCCTACTTATACCAAAATCCATGTATAAACTGGACTTTCCAAAAGAGGAACTGAAGATTCCAGCAATTATCAGAACTCGGTCCACCGGTACAAATGTTGTTAGGATTACATGAGACACCTAACGAACTTCAGAGTTCAGGATGGTATCTTAAAAGACAGCAACGTCCAAGTCCTACTTTTCAATTCTTGGGCATATTTTTTGGCACTGATCTCATTTCCATTTATTTATTTCCCCACTGGACAAATGAAATCTCATATTGAGCTTTTTTAATGCTCAATTTCTTCTTTCTTTGATTTAATTACATGAAACCATTTTTCAAAGAAAAGGGATAAAGTTTGGTGGAACTACGGGTGTTCATTGGTCATTCATAGAATTACCTTCATGAATACTACTCAGCCATAGAAAGGAATGCAATAATGGCACTCACAGCAATGTGGATGGAGCTGGAGACCGTTTAGTCACTCAGGAATGAAAAACCAAACAACCTATGTTCTCACTTATGAGCGGCAGCTAAGCTACAAGGATGCAAACGCATAAGAATAACACAATGAGCCGGGCATGGTGGCTCACAGCTGTAATCCTACCACTTTGGGAGGCTGAAAGGCAGGCAGATCACGATGTCAGGAGATTGAGACCATCCCGGCTAACACGGTGAAACCCTGTCTCTACTAAAAATACAAAAAATTAGCCGAGCGTGATGGTGCATTCCTTTAAAAAAAAAATCTTTCTGAAAAGTAAGTCCCAGCTACTTGGGAGGCTGAGGCAGGAGAATCACTTGAACCTGGGAGGTGGAGGTTGCAGTGAGCTGAGATCGCACCACTGCACTCCAGCCTGAGCGACAGAGTGAGACTCCACCTCAAAAAAAAATAACAACACAATTAACTTTGGGGACTCAGCAGGAAGGGTGGGGGGCAGTGAAGGATAAAAGACTACACACTGGGTCCAGTGTACACTGCCTAAATGATGGGTGCACCAAAATCTCAGAAATCACCCCTGAAGAACTTATCCATGTAACCAAATACCACCTGTTCCCAGAACACTATTAAAATTAAAAAAAAAAAAAAAAAAGAGAATTGCCTTTATGATATCTACCCATATGATAGAATGCAACGCTGAGCTTCAGTATCTCATTAAACTTTCTACTCTGCTCAACAATTTCAGTTCCAACAAAAATGACACTAAGCACATCCTTATGAATCAATGTATTCACGTGGAAATAGAACAAAATTATTACCTGACATAGCACTTTTTTTCTCCCTCTCTCCCTTCCTAAAATAGCACTTTCATTGAACAACTCCTTTTCCAGAATTTTCAACCTCATTTTGTGTATTCCTGTTTTGTTAAACACTTGAAAATATACTGGTTATGGTATGTTCCACTTCCAGCAGAAGGAGCTGGTACTGCTCTTTTTTTTTTTTTTTTGAGATGGAGTTTCGCTCGTTACCCAGGCTGGAGTGCAATGGCGCGATCTCGGCTCACCGTAACCTCTGCCTCCTGGGTTCAGGCAATTCTCCTGCCTCAGCCTCCTGAGTAGCTGGGATTACAGGCACGTGCCACTGTGCCCAGCTAATTTTTTTTTGTATTTTTAGTAGAGACGGGGTTTCACCATGTTGACCAGGATGGTCTCGATCTCTTGACCTCGTGATCCACCTGCCTCGGCCTCGCAAAGTGCTGGGGTTACAGGCGTGATGCTCTTTTAACATAGAGTTGGCAGGGGGTAAATGACACAAATGCACCATTTTATGCTACTTTAAATGGTGCCAATCAATAGCAAGCATAGTCACCTCCAGTAACAGAGTACCCCTGATATATCAGGCTCATGTGCTAAGAAGCCTCAATGACATTATATTGAATACTAACCTTCTGTAAAATAGGAACCCCCCTCAATTCCAAGAGGAAATTGAAGCTTGGAGCTTAAGACTTTGCCCAGAGCCACACAGCTAGTGACCTAGGCAGGTCTCTCCAAATTCCTAATCCAATGCTCTTCCCATACATCACACTGATTTTACTTGTCTCCTGAAAACAGTTCATAAATGAATCAAATGCATTCATAAATCAGTCAGCAATTAAAATCTAACAACACAGAGGCCACCTTAAAAGGCCAATTATCACACATAACTATTTGCGCTCTCTCATCTTCCTAGGAAGGAACATTTAAGATGACACAAAATCTGACTTAAAGGTTACTTCATTCCCTTGGTGCCAACGATGACACTGTTTAAAATCCACGAGACAGAGGTGGGACGTGGTGGCTCACACCTGTAATCCCAGCACTTTGGGAGGCCAAGGTGGGCAGGTCACTTGAGATCAAGAGTTTGAGACCAGCCTGGCCAACATGGTAAAACCCCATGTCTACCAAAAAATACAAAAATTAGCCAGACATGGTGGCACATGCCTGTAATCCTAGCTTCTCTGGATTCCAGAGGCAGAGGCAGGAGAACTGCTTGAAACTAGGAGGTGGGGGGTTACAGTGAATCAAGATGGTGCCCCTACACTCCAGCCTGGGCCACAGAGTAAACCCTATCTCCAATAAATAAATAAATAAAATCCACGAGCCAGGACCTCACATGTTAACTGTTACTCGGGATCCATAGTTAAGACACTCTTGCCAGGGACGGTGGCTCATGCCTGTGATCCTAGCACTTTGGGAGGCCGAGGTGGGTGGATCACCTGAGGTCAGGAGTTCATGATCAGCCTGGCCATCATGGTGAAACCCCATCTTTCAAAAAAAGACACTCTTGAGTTTGATGAATAAATTTGGGGCGAGCCAGCTAGAATCTGGGGCCCCAGGAGGAGGTTCTACAAGCATTTCTAAAATCACGGTGGCTGGAGATCCCAAGATTGAAAATGGAACAGACCCCCTTCCCCACTGACCAACTCACACAGTTCCCCCAGACTTCTGCGACTCTGCTAGAATCCCCTATTGCGAGCTCATCTATAAGAGGCCCTTCCCCATATACACTCATTTCCCCTATGGAGATTTTAAGTTGTTTGCCCCATTCATAGCTCTTCAAAGACACCCCAAAAACACCTCCCAAAGAGGAGTTTAAATCCTCCACTATAAAGATGGAAAACAGCATCAAAAATGAATATTAAGTGCTCCTATATACATCCTGAGACCTATTTAAAGAACACTCAGCACCAAAGGGGCCAGTACTCATTTGCACGTAAGTCCCTCACATCCGACTCCTGCTTCAGGCTGAGACACTGGTAACACGCATAAAGAATGACACTTAACAGCTGCCTGTCAGTCCTGACTTCTTTATTAGCAAACAGCTGCTTCTAAAAAGAACACTGACTTCAGGCATCTGCTAAGACTGTGGTCTCTCAAATATTACTCCAAACCTAAAACACATGATTGGTAACATTCTAGAAAAAGATTCTGAGTGCCTGATGACTTTTTTCAGCCTCTCTTTAATTCACTCGTCAGGGACTGCAAAACTTGAAAGCTTTCAAATATACACCTCCCAACACACATGCACACCCATGCTCGCTGCAATGAAATGTTCAAAGTTATATAAGGCGAGGACTTTTACTCATTAAGTTAAAATCAAGAAACAATAACTCCCAGAACACCTCTGTCCCAGAACCCCTCGTCCAAAGCTTTCTGTGTGTTGTGACTATCACTAGCATTGTTTTCATTAAATAGGATTTCACACACGTTTCCCAATTAAAATTGTCTAGTAAGGATGAAATTGAGATGATGCAACATTAGATCAAATTAATATAAATTGTCGGCAGGATTAATATGTACCTCTTGACTTCCACAGGCCACCCAGAGCACATACTTCCACTCCAGCGTGCAGTTTCTTTGACTTAGCCTCTCACTGTGGCTCTCTTTACCTTTTTGTTTGAAAGTACTACAAAGCTCTTTGTTGACACAGTGTTTCATGATCAAACACACAGTTCAGCTCCTGTAGTCCAAAGGTCTTTTCCAACAGGTGTGAAGAACTGCTGATAAGCAACTTTTATAAAATCCAGCCCAGATTTCAAATCCAGAGCCCATTGGCCAGTTTTCCCAGGTCTATCACAAACAGCGGTCTTCCACAGGTGGGAAGGGAAATGCATTCAAAACACTCTCTTTGTTCTTTGAAAAGTATTAACTGGCAATTTTCATAGAATCAGAATTGCAAAATTAAACAGCTGAAATTGGTATTTTTTTACATAGGTTGTTCCTGGCACTTTCCCTGTGACCCCAATCTTTCTACTTCCCCTCTATTAGAACATATGTGCCCAGGTCCAAAAGAGGCCACCCACAAGCATTTGAAAATGAAATCACAGGCAGACATTTACCAGACCATCTAAGTTGGAGTGGGAAAGAAAAATGTGCCCACCATATGCAAACTATTACATTCTGTCATTGTTAAATAAGGCTGATAATTTAATACACAATATAGGCAACCTAGCATACGGAAAGGCTCACAATTTGATTAAAAGTTGCCTTTATAAGCAGGTGGAACAAGTTTGATCATAACACACACATTTTATTAAAACTTGAACAAGTTTGAATCTTAATCTCTGAGACAAATATGGGAGTGTTAATATAATGGCTAAAACTTTTTCTGTACATAATCACCAGAAACCTTTCTGCAATATAAAACACTGGCACAAATATTCCCATTCCCCTTTGAACTTTAAAGCAATCCTCTAAGAGAGAGAGGGGCAAGATAGTCCCTTTCTTCAAACGTGAGGTTCATAGAGGTTCCATCTTCTCCTGCCAACAATGATTTCCTGGATATGATAAAAAGGGCTGACTTTACCAAATGCTGATGAGAATGTAGATGGGAATGTAAAATGGTATATCCGCTTTGGAAAATGGTTTGGCAATTTCTTAAAAAGCTAAACATAATCTTACCATATGTCCCAACGATTTAACTCCTGGATATTTGTCTATTCAAACACATTTAAGTCTCGTGTGCAAACAGTCATAGCAGCAATAATCATCAGAGTCGAGGACTGGAAACAACTTAAAGGTCTAGTAACTGATATAAATAGAATAAATCCATACAATGGGACTCCTCAAGGTTATTTTTTTAAAAAAAGAATCACTGATACATTCGCCAACAAAGATGGACCATGAAGACATCACAGTAAGTGAAAGAAGCCAGAGACAAAAAGCTACATAGTGTGGGGTTCCGTTTATATGAAGTTTCTGGAAAAGGCAAATGCGTAGACACAGATAATAGATGAATGGCTACCCAGAGCTGGGTGCGGGAGGGACAGTGACAGAGTGAAAAGGAAGAAACTTTGTCCTAAAACTGCCCTGTGGGGATGGCTGCACACCTGTATACATGTGTTGAAAATCGCTCTACTGCGCACCTATCATGGGTAAATTTCTCTCTATGCAATTATAACTCAATAATTTCATATCATTTTTAAAAAATTGTTTTCTAGCCTATATGTTTCTCAAACACACATGAACACTCTTTTTTTTTTTTTTTTTGAGACAGAGTCTCGCTCTTCACCAGGCTGGAGCATGAGGCGCAATCCCGGCTCACTGCAACTTCCGTTTTCTGGTTTCAAGCAATTCTCCTGCCTCAGCCTCCCGAGTAGCTGGGAGTACAAGTGCCCACCACCACGCCCAGCTAATTTTTTCTATTTTTAGTAGAGATGGAGTTTCACCATATTGGCCAGGATGGTCTTGATCTCTTGACCTCGTGATCCACCCACCTTGGCCTCCCAAAGTGCTGGGATTACAGGCGTGAGCCACCGCGCCTGGCCACATATAAACATTCTTAACCATTCCATAGTGGGAAAACCCAATCACATTTCCGTAACAGCAACAGAGGCATTGAGAAACATGTCAAGCAACAATAACCCCATAATGATTAAATATAAGGGCCATGCTGAATTCATTAAGTCTCTGCTCTCCATTAACGTAGACTAGAAGGGCTAGGAGACCACGCAGGAGACAGACCCAGGCTAATCTAAGGAGGAGGTTGTAGCAGATTGTACCATGATGTCACTGTGGACAATTATCCCCCTCCCTGGAAAACAATCATAAAACCCTGGCCATCTACCTTCTGCTTGGCGATACCTCCCCAGCCTGGCCCATTCATCACCTATTATCTATGACTCCTTCCCACTCCAATGCCAAAGTGAAGCTGATGCACAAAGCCTCAAATAGTGACACACAAAGGTGCTGACCTGTGCTTTAAGATAAAGAAGACAGCCGGTGCAGTGACTCACGTCCGTAATCCCAGCGCTGTGGAAGGCCAAAGGCAGGAGGGGATCACGAGGTCAGGAAATCAACACCATCCTGGCTAACATGGTGAAACCCTGTCTCTACTAAAAATACAAAAAATTAGCCGGGTATGGTGGCACGCACCTGTAGTCCCAGTTACTTGGGAGGCTGAGGCAGGAGAACTGCTTGAACCCCGGAAGCGGAGGTTGCAGTGAGATTGCACGACTGCACTCCAGCCTGAGTGACAGAGCAACGTCACACACACAAAAAAGAGGGTATTATCACAATCACAGATTTAACCTCCTGTTCTTTCAAAAACTATTACATTTCTCTTCTAATTTTAAAAATGATTTTCTTTCTTGAACTCTGATTGAAAAAATTAAGTTTAAAAATAAGTTAAGAGAAACAACCCTAAAAAGAGATGAAGGTGGACTTTAAATACCATGCCATAGGGCATGTTCTAATTATGATTCATGAAAAAGAGAACATTCTTTAGCCAAACATACAACTTAGTCTCAAGCCCCTGAACAGGGCACGGCGCCCGCTCAGCTCCTACAGCTGTTCATCTCGCCTACGTTAAGCACCTCAGTTCAGGATTCTCTAGCCACCTACATGACAAACTCACAGAAATGTGGTCTGCTTTTTTGTTTTTGCAGATGCACAGGGCTGGCACAATGGGTCATGCCTGTAATCTGAGCACTTTGGGAGACGGAGGCAGGCAGATTGCCTGAGCCCAAAAGTTTGAGACCAGCCTGGCCATCCTGGAGAGACCCCATCTCTACAAAAAATACAAAAAAATTAGCCAGGCAAGGTGGTGGTCTCAGCTACTTGACAGGCTGAGGTGGGAGGATCACCTGAGCTGGGGAAAGTACAGTATTGTGAGCCATGATTGACCCCCTCACTCCAGCCTGGGTGACAGTGAGACTCTGTCTCCAAAAAAATAAAATAAAAACACACAGAGGTCAAATAACTTTGTAATACATTAGATAAATTAATATGGCTATGTAAATCTGCAGTAAATTCAACAGTCAAAACAAAGTTTTCCTCTTTGTGCCTGCAATGACTCAGTGAAGATGTCACCTGGCTTAGGAGCTCTCTAATGCAGGCCTAGGGAGTGCGGATGTTTGTTCTGGAAGAACTGCAGAAACTGGCTGTGGATAATGTATTATAGCACCAAGGACTTCAATGGCACTTTTTCTACTGTTTTACAGTCTTTTTTTTTTTTTCTGTTGGAAGTAGAAGTTCTCTTTCCAACTTATTAGATGTTTTTTTGTTTTTTAAATCTTATTACTCAGAGCCACATCAAAGGACAAGTGGCTTTTATGACACAAAGTTGTAATCCAAGTTTCTCCAACTCGGTACTATCGACATTGCGGACTGACAATGCTTTGTAGGGGATGCGGGTTCATTCTGGTGAGAACCTCTCTTCTAGAGTAACACGATGTTCTAGAGTCAGGTCCAAATTGAAGGAGTTGACAAAACCACTCACAGTCAGTGACCTAGTTGACTGAAAGCAGACTCTGTTGTCTAATAAATCCCATGAATTTCAAAAATCCCAAGAATGAAGGTCAGTTCAGATAAAGTATACCTGGGCAGACCTAATTCCTGGTATCATTAAAATGGGATACACACAGAATAGTGGAAGCAGCCTCTGCAGCCTAATTCAAACCCTTTGACAAACACAAGAAAAAGAGTAGCAGAGGCCGACAGGTGAGGAGTGGTGCTAGAACTCTCTAGAACACTCTTCTTTTTCTCCTCTCTGTCCACTGTGCATTTTTTTAAGGGAGAGTCCACTTTTACTGCAGATTATTGGAACCATTCAGACACAGCCAGTCCACTATGCTCTTTAACCTCAGACGCTATCTCAACTCCGAAATGCTTGCAAACCCCAATGCAAAGTTCGTCAGAAAACTTAGTCATGTGCAGATGAGAATGGAGAGAGAAGCAAAGCAACGTGCTCATCAGCCGGGCGCGGTGGCTCACGCCTGTAATCCCTGCCCTTTGGGAGGTGGAGGTGGGTGATCACCTGAAGTCTGGAGTTTGAGACCAGCCTGGCCAACATCATGAAACCCCATCTAAATACAAAAATACAAAAAAAAATTAGCTGGGTGAGGTGGTGGGTGCCTGTATTCCCAGCTACTCGGGAGGCTGAGGCAGAAGAATCACTTGCACGTCGAGGGTGGAGGTTGCAGTGAGCCAAGATCGCGTCACTGCACTCCAGCCCAGGTGACAGAGCAAGATTCTGTCTCAGAAAAAAAAAAAAAAAGTTGGTGGGGGGCTCATCACAGGTATAAAGTAAGTATGACAAACGCGGTGCTAACGCACGCTGCAGGGATGAGGGGGCACTGTCAGCCGGGGCAGAACCCTAAGACTCAGAAATGAAGAGGAAGGTAAAATCTAAGACTTCTCCCCTGCAGAGACGGCCACCCTCAGCAGGTGACCTGAAGTGACAGCAGCCACTCTCCAAAGCATCCCTGGACCCCAGGCATCCCCCACAGCAGTGGGTAGCCATTACAGGTCCTTGCTATAGAATACTCAAATAGAGTAGGGCACCCACGATAGCTAAGTTGAGTCCCTCTGACTCATTTCCTTGTCTTGAGACTACAGGGTTTTAAACTGGAGTCTGGCAATCATTTCTGCAGAACTGCATCCAATTCCACAGAGGAAAACTTCAATGCAGCCACAGCCATGTAGGCTCTGAAAGGAACACGGGTGGTTTTAGGCTCAGGTCAAACGATGCAGAGCTGAAGGAGGCAGAAAAATCAAAGCTCCACCTTGACAAACTACAGAGGAAGGAAAAGTAGTAACATGAGTCTCAAAAGAAAAACTTGTTGAGCATACAGCTGATAATGTGGGACACGTGTGGTTCGAGAGTCCTGAGCTTGTAATGCTTTTCTTTGGGCTGGAGAACAACGATAGATGTCTGTTCTTTATATAGGCATCCCCAAGACCAACTGTCCAATGCCCATCAGAGCTGATGCTGTCATTAAATTCCAGGGATAAATGTGCTTCAGAATTCAGACCATTTCTTCTCAAAGACAATGCCAGACATGTTGGGTAACTCCCCAGGCTGACCTATTGCTGAAATGCTCTACATTTTTATAAGAAATGTATTTCAGCTATTTATAACTTGCAGCTACATCATCATCATCATTCTTCAAGCTTGCCTTTGGGCTTGAGAAATAGCTGATGTATGATGTATAACACCACTTCGGGCGGGCACAGTGGCTCACGTCTGTAATCCCAGCACTTTGGAAGGCCGAGGTGGGTGGATCACTGGAGGTCAGGAGTTCAAGGCCAGCCTGGCCAACATGGTGAAACCCCGCCTTTACTAAAAATATAAAAATTAGCCAGGTGTGGTGGCATGGGTCTGTAATCTCAGCTACTCAGGAGTCTGAAGCAGGAGAATCGCTTGAACCCGGGAGGCAGAGGTTGCAGTGAGCCGAGATCACACCACTGCACTCCAGCATGAGTGACAGAGCGAGAAAAAAACAAAACAAACTTCTGAGCTTCTGAATTTCTCAAACTTCTGAAACGTGTGAACTTCTCGAACTTGCCATCGAAGACCACAGTGTTCCAAATACTAACAAACACACCTGAAAAAAAGTAGGGTTATAAACTGCGGCCTGCCTGTGCTCATTACAATAAAGTTCACAGACCAATTTGCCCCATGATTTTGGTCTCTGGTGCATGGGATGAGAAGGATCCACTAGCACCCATATTCCTTCCCCTTATCCTGCCCACAACGTCAAACTCTGTCACCATGAGGAAGAGCAGCTTTCATCTAGAGGATAACATGAAAAGTTTACAATAGTAAGAGGCGGAAAGGGAGGAAAAAGCGGTCAAAGGAATCACCAACACACTAGCCTTTGGTCAGTGTTCCACAGGAAGAGATACAAAGATTCAGGGCCATCCCACACTCCCGATCAAAATCAAAACCAAAATGAACTATGCTCAGTGGCAGGATGCCTCAGTGATGAATGTGTGACTCTGTAAAGACTTTATTCCTGGTCGGGCATGGTGGCTCACGCCTGTAATCCCAACAGTGTGGGAGGCTGAGGGGGGTGGGATCACGAAGTCAGGAGTTCGAGACCAGCCTGGCCTACGTGGTAAAACCCCGTGTCTACTAAAAATACAAAAATTAGCCAGGTATGGTGGTGGGTGCCTGTAATCTTCAGGAGGCTGAGGCAAGAGGAGAATTGCTTGCATCTGGGAAGTAGAGGATGCAGTGAGCCAAGATCGCATCACTGCACTCCAGCCTGGGCGACAGAGCGACACTCTGGCTCAAAAAAAAACTTTATTCCCATAGTTATGGGTTCCAACTGAGCATTCAGTCCAAAGTTTTATTATTATTTTTTTTAGACAGGGTCTATCTCTGTTGCCCAGGCTGGAGTGCAATCTCTCCCTTCTGGATTCAAGCAATTCTCCTGCCTCAGCCTCCTTAGTAGCTGGGATTACAGGCGCCACCACCTGCAGTAGGGGTGCACCACCACACTCGCTCATTTTTACAATTTTGGTAGAGACCGGGTTTCACCATGTTGGCCAGGCTGGTATTGAACTCCTGACCTCAGGTGATCCACCTGCCTCAGCCTCCCAAAGTGCTGGGATTACAGACGTGAACCACCAGGCCTGGCCTCAGTCCTGAGTTTTATAATCTGATTTCCCCCACCTTCCTCACAGTTCCTTAAAACACCTTTTCAGTTAATCTTTTAAACTATAGTAATTAGAAACAATCCCAGAAACAATTTAACACTAAAAGAAATGAGACATCTCCAAACTGCTGAGAGTACCTCAAACATTGTAGGAATGTGACGATACAGTGAACAAAAGTCAGATTATTCCATCTATTAGCCATCATCATATAGCCAACACATATATGTTTAATAGAAAATGGACCTAAAGAATCAGCCAACATGCCTAAAATAATTCATCCATCTGTCAACTGTTCCATCCCCCCCATTCTTCCATCCCTCCATCCTTCCACCAAGTATCTCCTAACACCCCTCCCCAATTATATACCAGGCACTAGGAAAGACTGGATGGCATATTAAATAGTTCTAGCTCTAGGCCAGGCGCAGTGACTCACACCTGTAGTCTCAATACTTTGGGAGTCCAAGCTGGGAGGATTACTTGAGCCTCAGAGTTTAAGACCACCCTAGGCAAGATAATGAGACCTTGTCTCTACAAAATTTTCTTTTTGCAATTAAAAAATTAGCCAGCTATACTCCCATAGTTGGGATGCTAAGGCGGGAGGATCCCTTGAGCCCAGAAGTTTGAGGATACAATGAGCTGTGATCATGCTACCATGCTCCAGCCTGGATAAGATGAGCATGCCCCATCTCTAAAATAAAGCAAAATTAGAATTAAATAAAAGAGTTCTAGCTCTAAAAAGCACAAAGGTAAACTATGCCCTCCTTATCTTGTCTAATGCTTCTATGCCCCCCTTATCTTGTCTGTCTGTTTCACAGGGAATAATTATATAACAAACAGTAGGACAGGCCAGGAATGATGGTTCATGCCTAGAATCCAGCATTTTGGGGGGGCCGAGGTGGGCAGATTGCTTGAGCTCAGAAGTCTGAGAAGAGCATGGGCAGCATGGCAAAACCCTGTTTCTACAAAAAATATAAAAATTAGCTGGGCATGGTGGCACATGCCTGTAGTCCCAGCTTGTTGGCATGCTGGGGTGGTAGAATGGCTTGAGCCCGGGAGGCGGAGGTTGCAGTGAGCTGTGATTGTGCCTCTGTACTCTAGCCTGGGCAACAGAGTGAGACCCTGTCTCAAAAAAAAAGGAAAGAAAGAAAAGAAAAAAAAAGGAAGAAAGAAGGGGAAGGGAGGGGAGGGGAGAACAGTAGAACCACCCAAGTAGGTAATTGAGGCAAGGAGACACAGATTTTATAAAATGTATAAAACTGTCCCAATTCTAAGAACTCTCAAAAACAAGTGGGAAATCCTGTTTTTAAGGGACACAAAACAAAACAGCTGGTTGAAGAACCACATTCCACTCTGCCTTTTGGTGGGAGCAGGAGGAGGTACAGGACAGAAAGGGCAATAAAAGACCAGCACAAAATGTTTGCACTCTGCGTGAAATCTAATGCCAGGCCTTCTTCCCTCCTATTTCCGAGTTTATTGTCCTTTCCTCCTCTTGATAAGAATCATTTTGGGGGAGGGAAAAAATGCCTACAAATAAACAAACGGATAGGATTATCTTCATGAAATCCCAGTTGTTTTCTGGCTACCATCTGTTTTTAGAAAAAATATACAAGTTTGCTCAGAACAGGAGTTTGCTGTTACTTCATAAAAATGAATGACCCAAGAACACAGTGGGAAGAAAATAAAGTTAAAAAGAGTGATTTCTCATTTCTGTTTCATACATATTAATTAATTCCTTTGCAGATTTCTATCGCATATCGAAAACAATTGGTGTTTTTCAGAAAATCTTACTTCCTGAATTAAAAGGTATGTCAAAGACAACCTGGTCCAATCAAAACGACACATAATGTGCTGGCAAGAATGTGGAGAAACTAGAACCCGTGTGCACTGCTGCTAAGAATGTGAGATGGCGCAGCTGTGGGGAAAACAGTTTGGCAGTTCCTCAAAAAGTAAAACATCGAGTTACCATTCGACCCAGGAATTCCACTGCTAGGTATATACCCAAGAGACATGAAAACGTATGTCCACGCAAAAAGTTGTACACAAGCATCAAGACGTGAAAATGTATGTCCATACAAAAACTTGTACACAGATGTTCACAGTGGCATTATGTGCAGTAGCCTGAAAGTGGAAACAATCCTCATGTCCATTAACTAGTGAATGGATGTGTTTTAATGTGGTCTATTCATACAACAGGATATTATTCAACAATAAGGTTGATGTGGTAGCTCACGCCTGCAATCCCAGAACTATAGGAGGCCAGGGAGGGTGCATCACCTGAGGTCAGGAGTTCAAGACCAGACTGGTGAACACGGAGAAACCCTGTCTCTACTAAAAATACAACAATCAGCCAGGCGTGGTGGCACATACCTGTAATCCCAGCTACTCTGGAGGCTGAGACACGAGAATCATTTGAACTTGGGAGGCAGAGGTTGCAATGAGCCAAGATCATGCCCCTGCATTCCAGCCTGGGCAGCAAAGCAAGACTCTGTCTCAAAAAATAAAATAGAACAAAGAATTGATACGTGCTATAATATGAGTAAGCCTAGAAAACACTGTGCTAAGTAGAAGAAGCCAGTCACAAAGGATCACATGTTGTATGGCTCCATTTACATGGAGAAGTTAAATCCATGGAGACGGTCGGTTGGGTGCGGTGGCTCAAGCCTGTAATGCCAGCACTTTGGGAGGCCTATGCAGGTGGATCACAAGAGGTCAGGTATTCAAGACCAGCCTGACCAACATGGTGAAACTCCATCTCTACTAAAAATACAAAAATTAGCTGGGCATGGTGGCATGCACCTGTAGTCCCAGCTATTCGGGAGGCTGAGGCAGGAGAATCGCCTGAACCCGGGAGGCAGAGGTTACAGTGAGCCAAGATCGTGCCATTGCACTCTAGCCTGGATGACAGAGTGAGACTCCTGTCTTGGAAGGGAAAGAAAAGGGAAAAAGGAAAGGGGAAGGGGAGGAGGGGGGAGGGGAGAGGGGAAGAAAGGGGAGAGGGGAGGCGGGAAGGGGGTGGGAAAGGGAGAGGTAGGGGGAGGGGGAGGGGGAGGGGGGAGAAGGGAGGGGAAGAGGGGAGTGGGGAGGGAATGGAAGGAAGTTCATTGAGGGAGGAGGGGAGAATGGAGAGTGGCTGCTAACAGGTATGGAGTTTTATGGGGGGTTTTTTGGAGAAGTAAAATGTGATAAAATTAGACAGTGATAATGATTGTACAATCTTGTGATCATGCTAAAACACCACTGAATTATACACTTTAAAGGGGCGAATGTCATGATGTGTGAATTATATCACAAATAAAAAGAGACAGGGAGGGAGAGACAAACAACTATGCAGAACAACAGGCAGACGCACACCTGACCTCATTCACTGCCTGGACTCCGGAATCCCAAAGGCCATCTTCATTCTTGACCTTTCTTGTTACAGATGCAAGAAAGTCCTCTTTTCGGTTTGTACTAGCTTTTGTTAAGTTTCCATCATTTGCAAGCAAAGAAATATCCCCTCGAATTTTCATCACACACAAATGTTACAGGCTTCAGAAAACATCTAGAAAGCAGTTCACGTGCAAGAGACCTGTACAAATGTCGGTAACTAGCGTTTGTACGCTTTCTCTAGGACACCAAGACAAGCTGTTTCAGTGCTTTAACTGTATATTATACTAGTTTCTATATCATTTGTATTAGGGGAGGCAGAAATGGATTTCTTTTACTTGCTGTGGAATCCTCAGCACCTAGAACAGGGCCAGACTTACTGCTCTGTTGAATGTCTGGGTAAATGCATCTACAGACATCATGCTACCCAGAGAGAGAGGCAGGGCTGTGAAGGTTTCAGTATGAGGTTTCAGAAATGGCATGGGTGCTCCCTCTGAAGATAGGGACTCAAGCTCCAGCTCAACTGCCCCTGGCTCAGCACAGTTATTCATTACTTGAGACCTCTCTGCACAAAATGAGCTGACACCTAGCTTGTCTGATATATAACACAAAAAGATCACATAAGACGGCTAATCAAAGTACTTCAAGCCACAGGGTCACTTGGGCACGGTGGCTCACGACTGTAATCCCAGCATTTTAGGAGGCTGAGGAAGGCAGATTGCTTTAACTTAAGAGTTCAAGACCAGCCTGGGCAACATGGCCAGTCCCCTGTCTCTATAAAAAATTTAAAAATTAGCTGGGCGTGATGGCATGCACCTAGTCCCAGTTACTTAGAAGGCTGAGGTGGGAGAGTCGCTTGAGCCCAGGATACAGGGGTTCCAGTGAGTCAAGATCGCACCACTGTACTCCACCTGGGTGACAGAGCAAGACCCTATCTCAAAAAAGCAAAAAACAAACAAACAAAAAACACGCCATAGGTCTTCAAGCCAATGAGGCAGTACCTGTGTTTGGAGTCTTGCTGCTGGGATCTCACTGCATCACAAGCAGGTGCCTTTCAGTCACCATATTGCTTTAACTTAGCTTTCCTCTCAATGGCTTGCTACAGAACCAAAGAATGCATGGGCCTCATTTAACCAACCACGTGCACCAACCTTTTCTTCAAACCAACTCAACTACCAGCCCAGCTACTTTCCAGGTACAAAACATTGAAAAAGAACTTACAATGGCAATCTATCCCCAACAGAAAAGCGGTAAGGAGGGTGAAGAGGATGAGAAACATTTAAATAACATAAATGCCTCTTCGGTCCTCTTGACACTTAGTAAGATTTTGTCTATAGAAAATCATTTCTCTCCTGCTGGGCACGGTGACTCATACCTGTAATCCCAGCAGTTTGGGAGGCCGAGGCAGGCAGATCACCTGAGGTTAGGAGTTCGAGACCAGCCTGGGCAACAGGCAAGACCTTATCTCCACTGAGAATATAAAACTTAGCTGGATGTGGTGGTGCATGGCTGCAGTTCCAGCTGCTCAGGAGGCTGAGGTGGGAGAATCGCTTGAACCCAGAAGGCAGAGGCTGCAGTGAGCTGAGATCGCACCACTGTACTCCAGCCTGGGTGAGGGAGTGAGACTCTGTCACAAAAAAAAAAAAAAAAAAAAAGGAAAGAAAAGAAAATGATTTCCCTCCTACACCAAAATCCATTTTCATTGCTCTCCATATTCCACCTCCTGTTGGGTTCAACAGAGACTTTGGAACAGACGACACTGCTTTAAAAAAAAAGTGGAGGGCAGCAGTTGAGGGCCCTGTGACCACCTCTAGCTATATCCCTCCAACGCTGATATGTGCTGAAATTGAAGGAGACTCTTTTCTAAGGACACAGCCTCTCCCCAGCAGCAGGTGGGCACCAGGCAGCGAGGAGCGAGGGTACCCAGAGCGTATGACAAGCCAGCAAGGCAGTGCGGTGCAGTGGGCTTACTGGTGGTGTTGCCATTGTTATTGGGTAAACTTTTCATTTTAGAATAGCTTTAGATTTTACAGAGAAGTCGCAAAGATAATACAGGGAGTCCCTGTACTTTGGTTGCTGTTAATATCTTACATGAGGTGGCACATTTATCACACTAAGGAACCAACACTGGCCCCTTACCATGAACTCAGCCCCACACTTCATTACGATTTTTCCAGTTTCTGGCCAGCGCCCTTTTTCCGTCCTAGGACCCCTTTGGGGACGGTGGATCTAACCAACAGGCTTAACCCAGCAAGAGCTCCTTTTCCAGCGGGACGAGCACAGGAGTTTCCTAGGAGTGATTCCAGCATCCCCATCCATCCCTGTCCCTCCCAAGGCTCCTTCTTTGATGGCCGTGACAGTTTTGAGGAATGCTGGTCAGGTACTCTGTGAAATATGCCTCCATTGTGGGCAGTTTCAAGTTTTTTCTCCTGGCTAGACCGAAGGCTAGTGGTTTTCAATAATGGCTTTATCCAGGGCACCAAACCACTGGGTCAGGAACCCTGGCTCTACTACACCTTAGCCATGTGGCCTTGGACAAATTAACCTCCATGGGCCTCAGTTTCCTCACCAGAACAAGAGGAAAAACAAATACAATCTACCTCCTAGGAACTGCAGCGATTAAATAAGCTAACTCTGAAAAAGAAGGTGAGTGGATAATCCGAAAGGCTTCACGTAAAGCAGAGGTGGCCACTGATGCATTTAACGACACAGAGGTTGTGCCAGAGACACAGAGGTTGTGCCAGAGACACAGATTAATAATGGATGGACACGCCTCCTTCCTAGATGCCTATAGTCCAATGTGGATGGGGCTCCAACGATCACTGAAACCTGATACCACGAGGACCAACGTGGGGATACTCAGAGAACCAGAGCCTGAAGTGTGGGTGAGGAAGCCAGGCTGCCGAGGGATGAATGGGACCAGCCCCCATGGGGTAGAGGGAAGGAAGCCCCAAGTGGAAAGGCCCAATTTTCTGCAAATCAGCCAAGTGCCAGTGTAGACTAAGACACATTGCAAATTGGCTTATGCAGCTCTACTTAATCACCCTCCATAAACCATTAACAGCTCTACACAAGGAAACAATGAAGGCATTCACCTTTGTCTAGCACGGAGGGAAAACAGTCTCAGACTCTAACCTCCTCACCCAGACTAAAATCGCCTCCACCCTGACCAATAAAATGTGGGCAAAACTACTGTTTTACAACGCAATGTACTTTTTTCCAATTATGTTTTAAAAGAACCACAGGGCAGACAAGTCATTTTGAAGGATCCATTTTTAATTCCTTCTCAGTTCCTAAGACCCTCGGTCACTCAAAATTTGGAAATTCCCAAGATCTCCTTCAGGGGAATCCTAGTGAAGGAGTGGGACAAAGCAGTGGCAGCTGCGTGAAGACCCTGCTAGAGGGACTAGACAAGGGCGGAGCCCAGGAGGCTGATGTCTAAGGCCTGTCCATCAAATACATCCAGGTCCCAGTGGGGCAGGTCAAGGGAGGTTCTGAGGCCTGAGGCCAAGAAATGAGCGTTCCTCTTAGTTCCCACTGGCTCCTCATCAGCTTCTCCACTACCCCTGGGTGACAGGCCTCATTTAGACCAGAACAAAGGCCCTCTGCTTCCCCTACCTCCTTCCCAGGAAGCCTCTCTCCTCCTGAGGACTACGGTAAGAATGCCCAACAGCCTCAACCCAGGAAGAGCTCCTTCCCCAGCAGGTCATGGGACACCCAAAGGAACTTCCTAGGGGTAGATTCTGGCAACCCCATCCATCCCCCTCCCTCCCACCCCATCCATCCTTCCCAAACACTCTGGCCATGATATAAGCCGCCCCCCGCGAACACACATAAACTACACTACCTGTAAAAAGCCAGACTCCTGGTTAGAAGCAAGGACATGCATGCAATAAACTTGCAAAACCCCCAGTGGTGAAGCCTTAATGGGGTCGGGGGGTGGGGGGGGACTGCCGTACAACAGAACGGGAGCAGGGAGGGGCAGGGCAGGAGCTCCCCTGGGAAGTCAGCATGCTGCTTCTCAACGGACTGCAGATGACAGTCCCAGCTCCTAGCATCTCCGCCTCAACACTCCTGTCCTCGCTTCTTCTCTCTGAAAAATGGAGTCCTTCTCTCCTTCTTAAGCCTCATGGAAGGAAGGAAACAAGAAGCAGCGTAATCTCAGAACTCAGAAGCCACAATCAGCAGTAGCCAGGCAAGCTCCCAATAAAGCAGTGTTTAAGTGATACGGCTCAAGCCTGTAATCCCAGCAATTTGGGAGGCCTGGGCAGGAGGATCGCTTGAGCCCAGGAATTCAAGACCAGCCTGGGCAATATTGTGAGACCTCATCTCTACATTTAAAGAAATGGTCTTGCTGGGCACGGATGCTCATGCCTATAATCCCAGCACTTTGGGAGTCTTAGCTGGGTGGGTCAACAAAGGTCAGGAGTTAGAGACCAACCTGGCCAACATGGTGAAACCCTGTCTCTACCAAAAATCCAAGCATTAGCTGGGCGTACGGCACATGCCTGTAATCACAGCTACATGGGAGGCTGAGGCAGGAGAACTGCCTGAACTCAGAAGGCGGAGGTTGCAGCGAGCTGATAGCGTGCCACTGCTCTCCAGCCGGGGAGACAAAGCGAGACTCTGGCTCAAAAAAGAAAAAAAAGAAATGGTCTAGAAAGGAGCTTCTCACCTCTGTTTTTACAGCAGAATCAGACGGTGCCCAGGGACCAATCCAGCCATGCAGAAGTGGAATAACAGGGGCTGCGTCTTAGCAGCCCCAACAGGATTCTGGGGTACAGTAGGGGTAGAGGGGCACTCCTTCACTGTGCCAATGCTCCAAAGGACAAGGTCAGGGCCTTCTAGGGGGTTACCAAAAACACAAGGGTGCCTTCCCCACCCCTTGTCTTTAGACTAACCAATCCGACTGATTCTCAAACCTGGTCTGCCTCTGAAAAACAAATCTTGCCTTAGCTCCAAACAAAGAAAGGAAGGGAGAAGGAAGAAAAAGAAGGAAAAGAAAGAAATGAGAGAGGGAGGGTGGGAGGGCAGAAGGAAGACGGCAGGCAGGCAGGCAGGAAAGAAAGAAGGAAATCATATAAATCTTCTGCAAACAAAACAATGCATTGCTGCTCCTGAGTAATCGACTACAAAATGCTGGTACATACACCTCTGTGGCTATGATTTATTCCGATAATTAATTCTCACTGCAATCCAAGTATTTATTTCGTTGAAAGACTGTTTAGTTGAAAGACCAGTCATTTTAAAAGATACCATTTAAAAATTACTTTAGAAGTTCCTACAGAAGTGTACATAACAAAATTGGCTTGCTAAATAAACTTAGCCTGAAAGTTACCCTTCATAAGAAAAATAACACCCTTTATCAGCATGATCCAGAAACTCCGCAAAGCACCACAGATACTCCAATAAAATACAACATCCTAGTCCAAGACGTATGCAGAGTGCCCTATTTGTGTTTGAAACAAGCATCCCTAGATGAACTCACTAAATCTGTGTTGAGGCGCATACCATGGCTTTTCAAAGAGCAATAAATCTTCTTCGCAGACTTCTACAGAATGCAGATGTGCTGCTCTCTCTCACCAACACCAGCAAACTGGAAGCCCTCTTGAGTCCCACAATCGAAACTCTTTGTTCTCTGTGCAAATGCCACAGAGGTTTGTCAACAGACCCTGAAAATCTAATGCAACATCTACTCATCTCCATGGCCTCCATCTACGGGCTACACTGATAGCTCTCCCTGCAGGGGGAGGCCATCTGAGGTTACAAGATCTAGCTAGCATGATTTCACAGGGGCAGAGCCAAAAGGGTTGAAACCCCTCCAGAGGTTTGTTTAAAATGCAAAGGTATCAGAAAAACTAGCAACAGCAAACACTGCCTAAGAGACGAGCAGAATTCAGAACCATTCTCGCCAACCAGCTGCTTTTGAGCATTTCAAGAGTGTTACTCAAACTCTGGGAACCCTAATCAACTCAAGAACTCCTTGAACTCTTTTGTTCTAAGAGCTGGCCTGCAGGCATGCGTGCCCTCTTGCTGTCATCAACCCCAGGCTGGAAGATAAGCAGTGCCTGCAGGGAGGAGGCTCCCAGCAGCTGAGCCAAGTCCTGGAAGAAGCCATGCGGTGTTCTCCTGGGGAAACAGAAGCAGGAATGACCACAAGCAGCTCACAGGGCCCCAGGGATAAAGCTTTCGGGAGCTCCCAGGTCAGCATCTTTCAAGTAGAGTTGCCGGGCAGAAATAAGGCAAGCCACACAGGTAATTTTAAATTTTCTAAAAAATCACATTTAAAAAAAAACTGCAAAGAAACAGGTAAGATTCTTTTAATATTCTGCTTTTTAACCCAGAGATCCATAATATTATCACTTCAAAATGTCATCATAAAAAAAAAAAAGCATCAACCAGGTGCAATCGCTCACGCCTGTAATCCCAGCACTTTGAGAGGCCGAGACAGGTGAATCACCTGAGGTCAGGAGTTCAAGACCAGCCTGACCAACACGGAGAAACTCTGTCTCTACCAAAAATACAAAAAATTAGCTGGGTGTGGTGGTGAGTGCCTGTAATCACCACTCAGGAAGCTGAGGCAGGAGAAGCGCTCCAACCCGGGAGGAAGAGATTGCGGTGAGCTGAGATCCCACCATTGCACTCCAGCCTGGGCAACAAGAGTGAAACTCCGTCTCAAAAAAAAAAAAAAAAAAATGCATCAATGAACTAACTGGCATTCTTTTTTCCATAAGCATTCTCAAATTCTTTTTTCTGCAAGCCTGCACTCTAGCCTGGAGGGCAGTGCTTTGATCCAAGTTCACTGCAACCTCCGCCTCCGGAGTTCAAGTGAGTTGCCTCAGCCTCTGGAGTAGTTGGAATTACAGGCCTGTGCCACCACACTCAGCTAATTTTGTATTTTTAGTAGAGACAGGGTTTCACCATGTTGGTCAGTCTGGTCTCCAACGCTGACCTCAGGTGATCCACCCACCTTGGCCTCCCAAAGTGCTGGGATTATAGGCGTGGGCCACCGTGCCAGCCCCACTGTCAAATTCTGATGTGTGTTGTATGCTCCCTGCACATCTTGACTTGGAACAGCCATACTTCAAGTGCCCAAATATCACAAGGCAATAGTGACTAAAGCACTGGACCGTCCAGTTCTAGAAGCTAAAATCTAGAGATGTAATTCTGTAAGCAAAAGTGCACAGTGGCTCATGACTGTAATCCCAGCACTTTGGGAGGCCAAGGTGGGATCAGCCTGGCCAACATGGTGAAACCCTTTCTCTAGTAAAAATACAAAATTGTCCATGCGTGGTGGTGAGCACCTGTAATCTCAGCTACTCAGGAAGCTAAGGCAGGAGAATCACTTGAACCCAGGAGCAGAAGTTGCAGTAAACTGAGATTACACCATTGCACTCCAGCCGGGGCTACAGAACCAGACTCCGTCTCAAAAAACAAACAAACAAAAAAAAACTGTGCTAGCGTGTGAGCAAAGATAACAGACACAAATGCAATGTCTTCACTATGTTTGCTTTTCCTCATTTTAGAAAACACATGTATGAAATTCCCCAGTGACAACCATCCTGCTCTCCACCCCCACCCCTACCCCCCTGCCCGCAATCTACATTACTTCAACATTCACCTGAGGAGACAAGCAGAAAAATCTTTTCCCCCTACCTCTGAAGTAATAAAAGAATGAGATAAATCAGAATTGCTCCAAGAATGTAAATTCTACAGGTTCGGTGTATCAAAAGATTTAGGCTGGGCACGGAGGCTCCCACCTGCAATCTCAGCACTTTGGGAGGTCAGGAGTTCAAGACCAGCCCGGTCAACATGGTAAACCCCATCTCTACTAAAAATACAAAAATTACCCAGGAGAGGTGGCAGGTGCCTGTAATCCCAGCTACTCAGGAGGCTAAGGCAAGAGAATTACTTGAACCCGGGAGGCAGAGGTTGCAGTGAGCCAAGATAGCCCCCCTGCACTCCAGCCTGAGCGACAGAGCGAGACTGTCTCAAAAAAAAAAAAAAATTTTAAACAGCTCTGGGAAACTTAGTATAAAAATTGCCCCATGGTATCTTTTATCAAGGGAAGGTGGAAAAACACATCTGTTTATTAAAGTACAAAACTCACAGCAATTTCAACAGCAACGTTTTCTAAATTCTTGAACTCGGAATTGCACGTCGGTTATTTGAGTTATTGGTTGTTCAGTGTTAAGACAAATAAAACTAGACAGTTAATTATATACTAAATAGCAGAAAAGTATGTGCCTTCACTTAAAAACTGCCCTCTCTGCCTCCCAACCATGCTCAGATAATTTTAATGTGATCATGGAAGGAGAGAGGAGTTTTGCAGATGTAGAAACAGTGGTCTGAGGCCAATGTGTTTTTAATTAGAGTTTGCAGGGGCTAGAGGTTAGACACTGCAGTGTGCCTGAACAGAAAAAAAACCTACCCTGGAGCCTCGAATGTGACCGATCTGAAGGCTGACTGCAGAAAAACTTGTAAATTCCCACCAGCACCCAGCAGGGAGGTGAGAAGCTTTCAAGAGGCAAATTAGCTTTTCAAAAGACAGAGGACTGATCCATCAGGTGACAACTGGTTAGAGCAGCCAGGCCATCTGTTCTCACCAACTTCCCAGGTCCAGTTCCCTACCCCCTCAACACCCACCCCATCATCCCTCTTCAATCTAGGCCAACTACCAGCCAGCTTGATCCTCCCAAATGTACATGCCTCCCTTCCTTAAAATCTCCCTTTTTTTTTGAAGACAGTCTTGCTCTGTCACCCAGGCTAGAGTGCAAGGGTGCAACCTCAGCTCTTTGCAATCTTCTCTTCCTGGGTTCAAGCAACTCTCTTGCTTCGGCCCCAGTAGCTAGGATTACAGGAGCCCACCATCACACTTGGCTAATTTTTCTATTTTTAGTAGAGACGAGGTTTCACCACGTTGGCCAGGCTGGTCTCGAACTCCTGACCTCAGGTGATCCACCCGCCTCAGCCTCCCAAAGTGTAGGGATTACAGGTGTGAGCCACCACGCCTGGTTCCTTGCTTAAAATCTTTTTTATTCTAACAAAATCCTTCCGGAGCAGCCTGTAGACTGGGCATGATCCGGCTCCTGCCTGCCCCTCCAGGCTTGTCTCAACCCCCATCTCCATGGGACTCTTCTCAGCTCTCACCCAAGCTGAGCTCATTCTCACCCTAGCCTGTTGCTTTGCCAACAACACCAATGCATCCTCTGGCTTTGGCATTCACATACGTTACCTCCTCTGGGAGGCCCTCGCTGGCCTGCTGGGCTCCCCACCTCAGGCAGTCAGCTGGCTGCACCTTTGCCCCAGGTACCAGCCCTCCCTGCTGCTTCCACTCTCCATCCCAGCACACGATGTGGTGCCAAGCAAAGAAGGCAGGAAGGAGGATGCCCAACAATAACCCAAGAACCTGGTGAACTCCACCCTTCTGGAAACTTTGCCAGGAGTGTATTTGTCTCTTACTAACCCTGCCCAACTAACAATGACCTTGACCTTTATCGTCCAACTCACTTCCCCAAGCTTACCTCTATGGCATTTAAACAGATGAGAAGACTCCTATTACAGATTCTACGGTTCCCATTTATAGAAACCAATAATAACCGCAATAGCCACACCCTAAAAATACATCATGTCCTGATCTACTGACACCCGCCATCTTTTAGAGTTCCCTACTGAGCTCCTGGCACGTGATCCACTCACAGCCTCGTCCTCTGTGCTGCCCCCAATGCGGAGCTGATTGTCATTTTCTAGATGCAGAGAGGGCAACAGGAATTCCCATTCCCACCCCTACTGCTTGGTTCCCTGGCAGCTTGAGACCACCATGAAGCCATATTTTCCACAAAGGAATGAGTTCATTTAAAACAACTGATTTTGAGAAGCTGTTTGCTTTTTCAGCCCAGGCTAAGGTACACAAAAGTATTTTCTAACATAGCGTTCTGCTTCTTTCATGCACCCCTGAGTTTATTTATTTTAAGACAGAGTTGCTCTTGTTGCCCAGGCTGGGATGCAGAGGCGCAATCTCAGCTAAGCACAACCTCTGCCTCCCGGGTTCAAGTGACTTGCCTACCTCAGCCTCCCAAGTAGCTGAAGTTACAGGCACCTGCCACCACGCCTGGCTAATTTTTTGTATTTTTGGTAGAGATGGGGTTTCACCATGTTGGTCAGGCTGGTCTCAAACTCCCGACCTCAGGTAATCCACCTGCCTCAGCCTCCCAAAGTGCTGGGATTACAGGCATGAGCCACCGCACCATGCCCATCCTTTTAGGAAATTCATTCCACCTGGAGAACTGCCACCAAAAATTTCAAATGCATTGATACATGCTACAAATATTTATTTAGCCCTCATGGCTGACAAGGCACAGTGCTAGTTCCCAGAAGGAGGTGGAATTCAACGGCAAGGACATGGACTTCAGTAGCCCAGGCTCTGTTCCCCCTCTGCCTCGTAATCTTGGAGAATAATCGTAACAGCTGACACATCGACCATGTGCAGGTCCCTCTGTCGTAAACGCTTCATACGCACTAACTCGCTTAATTCTTACGACACCCTGTCAGTGAGTAACTAATAATGTTCCCATCCTACAGACATGGGAAATGAGGCACAGAGCAGAAAACGAACTCACCCAGGGGCCCAGAGCTAACAGGTGGTAGAATGGGTTCAGGTTTTCTTCTCTTTTTGAAACAGCTTTACTGATTGGCTTTCATAAGCCAGTTTCCTATGAATATTTTACAAATGCAGATGATAAGCATTAGTCCACAAAGCAGCTAAGAGGTCAAATAAGGGAACAAATATTAGAAAATCATCTGGCCCAGCACCTCTGGCATAGAGAACTGCTCAACAGCCTGAAACAGGAACAGAAGCCGGTCTCTTCTCAAAGAGTTTTATCTAATCGGAGAAAAAACTTGTAAATAACAGAGAATGGCCGTAATAAAATCCAGAGAGAACTGACACAAGAAGTGTACATAAAATACAAAGGGGGACCGCGTGCTTAAATGGGAGTGAGGACCTGCATTCCATAGTCGAAGTCTTTGAAAATGACAGGCTGCGTTGTGGGATATTGTGAAATATCCGTATTTGGTGGGTGACCCGTCCTCTTTCTGGACATCCAACTCGAAGATCCTTGCAATCTTCAAAGTGCTAAGTGTCTTTTGTATGCCAATGAGCTGCCGAGTGGCTGGCAGACCCTAGGTGGTTTCAGGAAGGACCAAGGCAGGGAAAGGAGAGGGTTTCAGGTTGACCAGTAACCAGTGAAAGAATCAGTCACGGCTGTGTCGTGAAGCTTCCATAAAAACCCAGAAGGACAGAGCTTCCAGGCAGCTGGACACATGGGCGTTTCTGGAGGATGGGGAGGGCACCGAAGCTCCCACACCCTTCCCACATACCTAGCCCTATGCACCTCTTCATCTGGTGTTCTGGTAACCTTTGTGATATCCTTTACCACCAGCCAGTAAACGTTAAGACAGCGCTCCCTTGAGTTCCATGAGCTGCTCTAGCAAATTAATTGAACCTTAGGAAGAGATCGAGGAAATCCCGACGTAGAGGCTGCTGGTCAGAAGCACAGATGGAACAACCTGTGGCTTGGGACTGTCATCAAAAATGGGTAGCAGACAGCTGGGCGCAGTGGCTCACACCTGTAATCCCAGCACTTTGGGAGGCCAAGGCAGGTGGATCACGAGAGGTCAAGAGATCAAGACCATCCTGGCCAACATGGTGAAACCCCATCTCTACTAAAAATACAAAAAAATTAGTGGGACGTGGTAGCACATGCCTGTAATCCCAGCTACTTGGGAGGCTGAGACAGGAGAATTGCTTGAACCCAGGAGGCAGA
Source organism: Callithrix jacchus (assembly GCF_049354715.1). Lineage (NCBI taxonomy): Eukaryota > Metazoa > Chordata > Mammalia > Primates > Cebidae > Callithrix > Callithrix jacchus. The sequence continues at coordinate 188,207,461 of NC_133503.1, read as the reverse complement.
GGTTGCAGTGAACCGAGAATATGCCATTGTACTCCAGCCTGGGCAACAAGAGCAAAACTCCATCTCAAAAAAAAAATGGGGAGCAGACTTAGGGACTGAGCCCTCAACATGTGGGGTCTGGCTCCGGGTGGACAGTGTCAGAACTGAACTGAATGAGGGGATACCCAGCTGGTGTCTGCTGCAGAACTGATTGCTTCCTCGGTGTCTGGGGAACCCCCCTACCCCACAACATCTGGTATCAGAAGTGAGTTGTGAAAGCTCAGTAGAAGAAACTGAGTTTGCTTATTCCTCTACATCCTCAGAGCTGAGAGCGCTGAGTTTAACCTGGGGCTAAATCACTCAAAGTGCCAAGTACAAAGGAACAAGCCAGTGCCTCCATTCAGTGGATCTTGCATATGTAACACACAGAACATCAGGCAGCAAATCTCACTTGGCATGGAGGACACCCCACATCCCTTGTTCTAGAGATGATACAGCGATCTGTAAGCTACCCAGCGCACACGTGGCTTCCCAAGCTTCTGAAGGAAAGCACCTCCAAGAATGGACTCGGCGTTCCACAAAGACTCAACCTCCCATCCTTGCCTGGGCTCAGTCTGCAAAGCTTACTGTTATTAATATCTTCTGAGGATAGCAATCTTCCTCACCGACCTTCAAGTCCTTACTGTGTCTGCGCATGCCCTTGAACCTAGAATCTACTGCTCTCAACAGAAGAGAAGCCCGGGGACAGCTGGAGGGAAGGGACAACAAAAGGAATATTCTCCCAACCCTAAGGCCAGCAGGTGTACCTGCAATCAGAGCTGCCTCCCTGACACTCACCCTCCCCTCCTGCAGGAACATTCACCAGCAGCCAGCCAGCCAGGGATGGACCAGTCTCAGACCCACTGACCAGCAAGTGCTGCAAAACTATGAAGTTCCATTCTAGAGTCTGCCAGAGAGCAAGATGGTCACCTTGGATGCAACTCACTTCCAAATACATGTTGTGGCTCTCAAGAACCCGGTGACACCAACCGATCTTCTTTTGTTTGCTTTAACAAATAAACTCCCTGCCACCAGTAAAACTAAGGAATTTAACTCTGGATTACAAAGATCAGGAGTAGCTGGAGAGTGCCTTCACACACGAACAATGGGTCAAGGGTGAGAACTTGAGGAGTTAGAGCAGCTTGTTAACAAGGTGACATCTGAGTAGGGACAACCCAGTAATTGCTAGTAAGTCCAATTTCTTGCTCCCTATCTTCCATAGCAAGTTAAAAACAAGAAAAAGAGAAAGAAAAGCACTCACAGAGTAAAATACAAACATCCTCAACTGCAACGCCTGTCAAACGCAACAGAGATTTCTTACACTTGGCGTTTTCACAAAAAAGTGACAACAGTGTCACACATACAGAACCCATATCTGTTCACAGGCCCTGAAGGCAATGCCTGCCTGGCCGGACAGCTGCTTTCCCAGTCCCCATGACACTAGCACACTTTAGGGCACCCCTGGTGCCAGGGGTAGAATCCAGAGTAGACCCCCCATTCCTGAACACTACACCCTGGAATGAGGAGCCAATGCGTCGCTCCTAGGATAGGAATTTGAGTCCTCCAGCTCAAGATCTAAAGCACTTTTCTTGGCAGCAACACCACCGACATTTCAGGCTGCATAACCGTGTCCCACGCAGGGTAGGAAGTTTAGCATCATTCCCAGCTTCTCATCACTAGATAACCCTGCCCCTAGTTGTCACAGGCAAAAATATCTGTAAATATTGCCAAATGTCCCCTGTAGGCAAAATCGCCCTGTTGAGAACCCACTGCTCTAAAGAGGAGGGCTACGGCTTCTTCAGGCCCAGTGACATGTCACCTAGAAACAACTTTGAATCATTACCAAGAGCTGGATGTCAGAAGCCAGTGTGGCCGAAACCACTTTGGCATTATCGTCTCTCCAAACTTCCTCTTCCTCTATGCCTACCTGGAAGGTCACTGCAATCACTAGACTGGCCAAAATGACATTCTCAACACTCTCATCCCCCACTTGCGAGGAGTGTCAGAAGTTACCCTTCTGCTGTAACCTCTCCTGCCCCATCCCCTTGCCTCTCAAGCCCCTTGGCTAATGTGGAGAAGAAACAAAAGCATCTGACCAGGCACAGTGGCTCATGCCTACAGTCCTAGCACTTTGGGAGGCCGAGGCGGGCGGATCACCTGAGGTCAGGAGTTTGAGACCATCCTGGCTAACATGATGAAACCCCGTCTCTACTAAAAACACAAAAAACTGGCCAGGTGTGGTGGCACATGCCTGTAGTAAAGCTTTAAACTTTACTTGGAAATGTAATATAAAAATTTATCTTTACATCTCTTTTAATAAAAAAGCAAAACATTTGATGATCACTTAAAACTAAGGCAAACATGGCCAGGCATGGTGGCTCATGCCTATAATCCCAGTACTTTGGGGAGCTGAGGCAGGAGAATCACATGAACCCAGGAGGTAGAGGCTGCAGTAAGCCGAGATCCAGCCTGGCGACAGAGCGAGACTCTGTCTCAAAAAAAAAAAATCAGAAATAAAGAAAAGCATCTAGGCTGAGCAAGGTGGTTCATGCCAGCACTTTGGAAGGCCGAGGCAGGCAGACCATGAGGTCAGGAGTTCAAGACCAGACAGGCCAACATGGCGAAACCGTCTCTACTAAAAAATATAAAAATTAGCTGGGCATGGTGGCTCATGCCTGTAATCCCAGCTACGTGGGCAGCTGAGGTAGGAGAACTGCTTGAACCAGGACCCGGGAGGCGGAGGCTGCAGTGAGCTGAGATCGCACCACTGCACTCCAGGCTGGGCTACAGAGCGAGACTCCATCTCAAAAAAAAAAAAAAAAGAAAAGAAAAAGAAAAGATAGAAAGAAAGAAAAGCATGCATATTCAAGAACCCACAAGAACATCGCCATTTCTGGTAGCCACTTGTAACATTTTATATCCTATTTCTGTTCTTTGTTTGCCTCTTCGTTAACTTTTATTTATTAAACGTTGGAGCCTGGATTCAAAACAGAAGTAATTCCAGGGCACATGCTCTTGTAATTATACTACTCTGCCTCTCAAATGGGAGGCAGAGAATGAGCCAACAAAAGAAACCAGAAATAATGGTTTCAACACAGCAGACTCCAAAGACCCAAGGAGAAGGCATCCAGTGCCATAGAAAAGACCGGAAGAAAAGTCCCCAGTGATCACCAAGTCATTCAATCAACAGGTCCCTGGAGGCTGCATTTTCTTTTAGTGATTTATTGAAAAAAGAAAAAAAAAGATTACACAAAAGGACAATTTCATCCATCCTGACCGAAATGAGCCCAAGCACTCAATATCTGAAAGGATTATGCAGACAGTATTAAAAAGTATTTCTCATTACACTATTTACATAAGGAAACATATACTTCCTCTTTAAAAAAACAACCCACAGAATACATAACTCAGTGTGGGAAAAGGGCAAGCAAAGTATATTTATGGTTTGGTTTTTAAATGTAACTATCATAGAAAACATGGGAAATCTATGCTTTGGCATTTCCAGAAAGTAACTGCTGAGAAGGAAATGAGAGTGGGTGAGGGATATATTCACATGATTTCCTTTTTCTGAGCTTTTACTTGAAAATGTAATACAAAAATTTATCTTTACCTCTCTTTTATTAAAAAAGCAAAACATTTGATGATTACTTAAAAAACCAAGTCAAACATGGCCAGGCACGGTGGCTCACACCTGTAACCCCAGCACTTTGGAAGGACAAGGTGGGCGGATCACTTGAGGTCAGGAGTTTGAGACCAGCCTCTCCAACATGGCAAAACCCTGACTCTACTAAAAATACAAACATTAGCTGGGCGTGGTGGTGCATGTCTATAATTCTAGCTACTCAGGAGGTTGAAGCATGAGAATCTCTTGAACCCAGAAGACAAAGCTTGCAGTGAGCCAAGACTGTACCACTGCACGCTAGCCTGGGTGACAGTGAGACTCTGTCTCAAAAAAATAAAATATAATAGGCTGGGCATGGTGGCTCACGCCTGTAATCCCAGCACTTTGGGAGGCCAAGACGGACAGATCACTTGACGTCAGGAGTTCAAGAGCAGCCTGAAAACATGGTGAAACATAGTCTCTACTAAAAATACAAAAATTAGCTGGCCATGGTGGCTCATGCCTGGAATCCCAGCTACTCGGGAGGCTGAGGCAGGAGAATCACTTGAACCCAGGAGGTAGAGGTTACAGTGAGCCAAGATCATGCCACTGCACTATTGCCTGAGCAACGAAGCAAGACTCCATCTCGAAAAAATAATAAAATAAAATAATTTGTTAGGTAAACAAATTAAAAACAGAGGTAGAAAGTGGGGCCTCTGGGAAACATGCCCGGACACTAATAAAAATAGATCCATTGCAATCTCTTTAAATATGGGTCTTCCTCCTGATAGTGATCAACATAAATATGGAAACATATATATATTATATACAGAAAGATATAGATATGATAAATAAGGATATAACCGTATTTGTTACAATGTGTTTTACACACATTTGCTCATATAAAACACAGCCAACCCTGGAGTATGATTCAATGGCAAGAAGGAATGAAGCACTGATGCATGCTACAGTACAGACGAATCTTAAAGACATTATGACCAGCGAAAGAAGCCAGACACAAAAGGTCACCTATTCTGTGACTACATTTATGTGAAACATCCAGAAAAGATAATTCCATAGAGACAGAAAGCAAACTGGAAGTTGCCAGGGGCTGGGAGGAGGGGAGAATAAGGAGTGACTGCCAACCAGGTGCTATGGCTTGGGCATTCTATTAGTCCATTTTCATTCTGCTATGAAGAAAAACTTGAGACTGGGTCATTTATAAAGAAAAAGAGGGTTGATGAACTCACAGTCCCACGTGGGTGGAGAGGCCTCCCAATTACGCTGGGAGGTGAAGGAGGTACAGAGGCATGTCTTACATGGCAGCAATCAAGAGAGAGCATGTGCAGGGAAACTGCCCTTTACAAAACCATCAGATCTTGTGATCACTATCACTATCGTGAGAATAGCACAGAAAAGCCTGCTCCCCATGATTCAGTTCCCTCCCACTGGGTCCCTCCATGACACATGGGGATTATGGGAGCTATAATTCAAGATGAGGTTTGCATTGGGACACAGCCAAACCATATCAGACATGGTTTGTTTGGCTCTACTAAGTTGCATGTTGACATCTGATCCCCAGCGCTGGAGGCAGGCCTGGTGGGAGGTGTTCATGACCATGGGGGCAGATCCCTCATGAATAGCTTGGTGTCATTCTTATAGGAATGAGTGAGTTCTCACTCTTAGTTCCTATGAGAACTGGTTGTTGAAAAGAGGCTGCCACTCTCCCCTCTCTATTGATTCCTCTCTTACCATGTGATCTGCACATGGAGACCCCCTTTGTCTTTTGCTCTGAGTGGAGGCTTCCTGAGGCATCACCAAAAGCAGATACTGGTGCCATGCTTCTTGTACAGCTTGCAGAACGCTGGGCCAAACAGACCTCCTTTTCTTATAAAGTACTCAGCCTCAGGTATTCCTTTATAGTAACACAAATGGGCTAAGACAATGGGTATGGGTTTTATTTGGGGGTTTCAAAATTGTTCTGAAATGAGACAGAAGTGACACTTGCACAGCAAGGTAGATGCACTACTACTGAATTGTACACTTGGAAATGGTTAATTTGGTTATGGGATTCTCACATTAAAATATAACTTTTTTAAAATCAGAGCTGAAAATCTTGAAACAATTCAGTTCATCTCCCCTCCCCGTCCCGCCGCCTCCCATTTACATACAAGAAATCACAGTTGAGTCCAGAAAGACTGACTTTCCCAAGTTTGCACGGCTGACAAACGACCAGGTCAGAGATCCACCCAGGTCTTCTGCCCTTTATCCCACAGTGTGACATCTACAAAATGGGAATCGTCATTTGTTCTTCATATAGTTGGAAGGAACACATGAAAATGATGTGAAAATTACCTCTAACAATGTTCTACACTAAAAGGGCTCTCAAATATCTTCTTATAAACAGTAAAAACTAGTAATAAAAACTGATACTACCTAATGGTTTTTCAGTGCTCACTAGGTGTCCATCATTCCTCTAAGCATTTCTAATGCATTCACTATTTCATTTCCTAGCGACCCTGTAGGATAGGTACAGTTAAGATTAAACCATATTACAAAAGGGAGCCTGGGGCACAGCATGGGGATGTGGCTCTCCCAAGGTCAGTGCAGTGTTTAAACCCAGATACTGTGTTTCTTGAACCTTCGCACTTATGCTACACTCTGTCGGAGGCAGACTATGGGGAAGGTGCTCAGTGATTAAACAAATGGCAGAGTTTATGAACAAGGACCTTAGTATGACATCCAGTCCTCCAAACCTCACATCTCTGTGGAGGGGAAAAAGACATTAAATAAATGTGTAAATGTTTAAAATAGCAAAGAAAAAACAAAACGAAAACCTTTTCTCCCCTTCAAGAGGCAAGATTATCCAATTTCTACCCCTGCATGATCCGTAAAGAATGGGCCAGGCCAGGAGGATCACTTGAGGCCAGGAGTGTGAGACCAGCCCAGGCAACATAGCAAGAACACATTAAAAAAAAAAAGTAACTTAATTTAAAAAGACTAACAGGGATCTATGAGGATCCATCAAGAAAATACAAAAATCTAACCTAGATACCACCCTCTCAAAACCACTTCATAATCAATATTTTTTGGAAGCGAGCACACAGTAACCTAAACCAACCCAAAGGGAAACAAGCCAGCACTTCCCTCCTCTGCCCCAAAGTTACACAGCAGCACTTCTTCACCATCTAAAGCAAACTTCGCCAACCTGTAGCCAAGGACGGCTTTGAGTGCAGCGCAACACAAATCTGTAAATTTTCTTAAAACATTATGAGATTTCTGCTGGGCACTGTGGCTCACACCTCTAATCCCAGCACTTCGGGAAACTGAGGTGGGTGGATCACCTGAGCTCAGGAGTTCAAGACCAGGCTGGCCAACATGGTGAAACCTCATCTCTACAAAAAATACAAAAACTTGCTAGGCATTGTGGTGTGTGCCTGTTATCCCAGCTACCTGGGTAACTGAGGCAGGAGGATCGCTTGAACCCAGAAAGTCAAGGCTGTGGTGTGCAGAGATGGCACCACTGCACTCCAGCCTGGGTAACTGACTGAGATCCTGTCTTAAACCACCACCACCAACAACAACAAAAATGGGCCGGGCACGGTGGCTCACACCTATAATCCCAGCACTTTAGTTCAAGACCAGCCTGGCCAACATGGCTGTCTCTACTAAAAATACAAAAATTAGCCGGGCGTGGTGGTGGGCACCTGTAATTCCAGCTACTTGGGAGGCTGAGGCAGGAGAATCACTTGAACCCAGGAGGCAGAGGTTGTAGTGAACCGAGATCATGCCATTGCACTCCATCCTGGACAACAAGAGCGAAACTCCATCTCAAAAAAAAATTTTTGTTTTTGTTTTTGTTTTTAAAGTTCATCAGCCATCTTATCATTAGTGTTAGTGTATTTTATGTGTGACTCAATACAATTCTTCTTCCAATGTGGACCAGGGAAGCCAGAAGATAGGACACCCCTGATCTAAAGACTTTAAGCTCCAGCCAAGTTTTGTTTGGCTCACTTGGTAAAAACCAAAACATTTTATGTACTTGACAACATTTTGCAGATTGGAACATTTCACAGAAATCTATGTTTCTGATCTCTACAACTAAAAGGCCTGATAACACTGAGCCCTCATTCTTCCATGTCTGTGATTCCCCCGTGAGCCATAGTCCCTATCACTCCCTACAGCACAGGACCTAGCTCTACGCACGAGTCTTCCCCACCTGTGGCCCCCAATTTGTAGCCCTTTTACGCTGTGCCTTACAGAGTCTGGGTCTCAATACTGGTTTTGAAAAATGCATTATTTGGTACATAATGCCTCCATTCAGAGTAAGCTTTGGAAGGGAAGTTTCAGTTATTTAATGGGCTTGTCAAGCAGTGATCTTAATTAAACTTGGCTCAAATCAAAAGGAAAATGAGTACGTTTTTAGGCCAGTGTTGGGTATACTATATTGAATCATACCTTAATTCTGACCAAATGGCAGACTAAATCCCTTTTAAACAGTCTGTATTTTAGCCACCCAAGTGAGTTGAGTATTCTATTTATAGCTGCCAAGGGTACAACTTCCAGACTTCCTTCACCTACCACCCTGCCCCCACCTCTCCCCGCCACCTCTCTCTCTCTCTCTCTCTCTCTCTCTCTCTCTCTCACACACACACACACACACACACACACACCATGGTACCTCCCTGAGATTGAATTTCAGCCTCCAGACTTTTTCTCTTAGTTTAGCTTGGGATGATTCCTAAGCTACAGGCACGCTTTCTGGCTACCTACCAACTGAATACGAGAAGGCAGGGATATTCTGTCTATTCCTAAAAAAAAAGAAAAAGAAAAGAAAAGCCACTGCTATCTTCCCTTTGGTTTTAACAAAGTTCACCAAAAAAGGAGCTTACATTTCTCTCAATGCCTCCCTCCTTTGTGACTGACAGCGAACACAAATAAGGACCATTTCTTTCTCCCCAGTTATAAAACAAACCCTTTTCTCACTTCCAAGATTAGGTTATAGAGGGAAAAAAATTATATTTGGCATTTAAAGGCGCTAAAAACTCACCAAAGTAAAAGATACAAGCCGCTATCAAAATTCTCTTAACACTCTTGTCAGTTCCTTTTTTAAAAAAATCAAATCTTGAGTAATCGTCAAGTCTTCTTCAGCGATAAAGCAGAGACGCATACTTGGTAATGCTGGAAAGAATCCAGGCCTTTAGGGTATGAATTGCATGCAACATTTCAAACTACAATTTTCTGCTTCTCCTTGTATGTGTACGGCTGTCTGAAACTCAAGGCTGAATGATTAATTTCGAGTTTCACTGTGGCATCACGTAATTTCCTTCTTCTCAAGTTCGTGAATAAAGTCATCTTTTGCAAAATTGTAGCTGCAGGGTGGCTAGTTGGGCTGAAGCAGGATGAAGACAAGACATCACTGGGACCCCAGGACAGCAGCAAGCCACAGGCTGTGGAGGTGGCCAGTGGCCGGCATGCCAACGCTGGGCAGCAGCCAAAGTAAGCATAGGTGTGTGATGTGGGGTTTGGGTGCGGCTAGGAGCCCACAGTATCTTGCGTCAGAACAAGACAGTCAAGTGAGAACCAGGGTACACAGGTCGGTACTTAAGTTCAGAAATAAGGTCAGCAAATGCAGGTACAATAGGCCAGGCAAAGGCTAGACCATCGTGGAGCAAGGGTGGGAGGAGGTTAGGATTCAGTTGGTCAAGACAAAAAGGCAAGACGGACAGAGAGCCAGAGGCACGAGGAGGAGGAATGACCGGATCACATGGGATACTATGCTCAGCACCTTTTATGGGATTTCAGTTAAGACAAGAAACAACACAACACACCTCACATGAGCTCCTCCCTGGAAACAGACACCTGAAGACATCAACTTCGGTGGTAGGATGGGAAAAGCAAAGGAACATGAGCAAGTCTCTCCAATCCTGACCTAATGATAAAGACTTTAATGTGCCAGCAGGTACTGCAAGCCGGGCCACAGGTTCAAGGTGGCATTTCTTCCTAGAGGACCCACGGGAAGCTGGGTAGGGACCGAGGTGTTTCACAGGAAGTGTGGGTGGGCTGGCTGAGTGCCCACCGCCAGAGCCAGTTCTGCTGATCCCAACAGCTGGCCGTGCTGCCTTCCTTCACAGCCACTCCATGTGATTCCAGCCTGTGACAACCTTCCTAAGGAGCCTCTGCTAGAATACTCCAAGAAGCCCAAAGGCCCGTTCTTACAAGAACCTAACACCGATTATCAGTATCAGACAGCAGTCATCGGGAGAACAAATCAATATGCCCCGTAACCATCACCTCACTGGGATCAGTGATATCTGACAAAACCTACGTGGCCCACCTAGGCCACTGTTCATCCTACAGACCTGTTCTTTCTGCTAAGTCTACTATTTTTGTTTTGTCTATTTGTAAATACTAAGTTTCTAGCCCCAGATACGTCTTTGCTACATTTAAGGGAGTCCTAGACAAAACATGCCTTCCACTGGGTACCCAAGACATGAAAAGAACCTTGAGATTTAATCACTGCCTAGTGTGGGATCATACCGCACTATAGAAAGTCCAATTATTTTATAAAGGCACTGCCAGTCCTTGGAACTGGCAAGCCACCTGGCTGTGAGAACAGCGATAAGTTCTTGAGACATCAACTTGTAAGAGAAGAAATGAACACACAGGCTCTGGGGAGGCAAACCAACTTGGGATTCCATCTGGCTGTGGGACTTTGTAAGGGTGGCACTTTCACGGCTGATTAGAAATTAATGTTGTAATACACATGCATCACAAGATTAAAAGTATAACCTTAAATAAGTGAAAATTTCCCAGAAATGCCAAAGCCACCGCAGCAAAGGAAAAAGGCTCTGGATTCATGAACAAGCTATTCAAAGCTAGGCAACTGACTTCTTCCTATCTTCAGGTTAAGATTCTATCTACAAAATGAAGAAGAGAGTAGAAGATCGCTAATGGCCAACTGCAAAATGATACTGATCATGGAAATAAAATCCAACAACCAGGCCCCCTTACACTGAACTAAGGTACACAGCACAAGACAAAAAGAGTACTGCAGAAGTCAAAGTCCCACTAGGAAACACAAGTGGGTTCCAAGCCACGGGTAGTTCATCTCTACATGAGATTAAGAGCAGTTCCTAAGATGCAGAGGGTTCAGTGAGATTCTGGATATCTGTGTAGAAAGGGCTCAGCATGGCAAATAGCACCAAATAAGCGCCTCACAGATGTCCTCTATGATTATCGTTGTTATTTTTAAAGGTTTATAGATAAATCCGAGGGACCCTCCAAGGTGCTTCAATCAATTGTACTTCCTTGGGGTCCTCCGTGCCCCACTCTATAGTGTCATGGTATCAGTAATGGCAGGAGGTGGGAACCCTCCTAGCTCCCAGCACAACCACAGCAATGGCAGGCCAATCAGAGGTCCCGTGGCAGAGGTGAATCATGCTGAATTCCGTCAACAGTGGTCTTCAACAAGCAGTCATCTCTAATGCAAAGAAATCACTCACCACTGGCCGGGCATGGTGGCTCATGTCTATAATCCCAGCACTTTGGCAGGCCAAGGCAGGCAGATCACCTGAGGTCAGGAGTTTGAGACCAGCCTGACCAACATGGTGTAACCCCATCTCTACGAAAAAAAAAAAAAAAAAAAAATACAAAATACAAAAAAAAATTAGCCAGGCATGGTGGTGCATGCCTGTAGTCCCAGCTACTCAGGAGGCTGAGGCAGGAGTATCACTTGAACCCAGGAGGTATAGGTTGCAGTGAGATCACTCCACTGCACTCCTGTCTAGGCAAAAGAGCAAGACTCTATCTCAAAAAAAAAAAAAAAAAAAAAATCAGTCAGGTGTGGTGGCAGGCACCTGTAGATCCAGCTATTCAGGAGGCTGAGGCATGAGAATTGCTTGAACCCAGAAGGCAGAAGTTGCGGTGAGCTGAAATTGCGCCACTGCACTCCAGCCTGAAAGACAGAGTGAGACTCTTATCTCAAAAAGAAAAAAAAAATCACTCACCATACATTTCTTATCATTAATCTGAATTAACAGAGCTGGTGAGTAAATATTCAAGGCATGTTGCTTACCAGTTGAATCACTCAGTCCCGAGTGTTAAGCCTCAGCCTTGGTAAAGATGTCATCGCCAAAGCCTCCTTACTGGCCCATCAAGCCCAGATTTCCACCATGAACCATCTCCAGAGACCTTCATTCCACCATGTCAGGGTCAGGTAATGCTCAGCAAATTATCCACTTAGTAAATTCATTTCACCATCCACAGATAATGGTGCAGACTTTTGTTCTAACAAATCAAATTTCCCATTTGGAGTCCTGAGGAGTCTTTTTAAGTTATTCCCAATCAACAAAAAAAGCACACATGACACGAAAGCTCCTCTAGAAAGATGTCTCCTTTTCAGTCTCTTCCAATGTCAAAAAGCCATGAAGTCAAGAAAAATCAGACGACATGAGATGACTTTCTTTTTTTCTCCTACTGCTAGGAATGGAAAACAGGAGACTCCTAAATCACAGATTAAATCCAGGAACTTCAAGAGGATCCAATTTCATTTCCCTCCTGCCTAAAGATTTGATGAGTGCAGGAAGGGTGCGAACCTACAAGCAGCCTTCCATTTATTTTCAGCAAATAAAGTTTTGCCTGCTGATTCAAGTGCCCTCACCAAGCTTTTAGAGTGATTCATTACCGTGGCTGGCAAGAAAACAATAGGCTTGGTGAAAATTAAGAAGAAAAACCACATGCTTACTCATCAAAGTTGGGAGAAACGGAAAAGAAAAAAAGGCATGAATTGGTTTGTAAAAAAATTGGTTGAAATTCACATACCCCATTCAGGGAGGCCGTCCCTTGCGTTATCAGGGTTGGTAACCTAAAGGTTTGGTAATTAACTGAAATAATCAGATGACATGAAGAGGTCCAAAGAATATAGTGTAGCTTGCTAATATCAGCCCCTTCTATCTTTCTTCCATCTCAGAAATACACATATCGGGTCCGTATTGTCTTTTCCTTCGTTTCTTAGGATCAGTGGAAACTCAAAGCTGAGAAGGTCTGGAAATAAAAATGGCTTAATATCTCCACTACTCACCAATGCTGCAGAAATCAATGCTGGAATAAATAAAACAAACACATAGCGATAGATCTAGATATATAACCAAGTTATGCTAAATATAATGAAGGTATTAAGATTAATACAAATCAGATTAATGCATCATTCACACACGTCCCAAAGAGTACACTATGGAAATTAGGAGCAATGATTTTACTCAGAAAATGCAGAATATTAAAATAAAATGCAAAAGAGGGGATTCTTATAAGTCAATGATTATATCAGGGTTTCTTAGCTTTAACACTATTGACATATTAGACCGGATCAATCTTCACTGTGGGGGTGCCCTGTGCAGCTGAGGGTGTTTAGCCGCATTCTTGGCTTCTACCCACTAGACACCAGTAGTAACAACCAAAAATGTCTCCCCATACTGCTAAATGTCCCCACCCAGGGAGGGAAGAGTGCCCCCAGCTGAGAACTACCATTCTATACAACACAGTAACTGTAGCAGGGCATGGTGGCTCACGCCTGTATTCCCAGCACTTTGGGAGGCTGAGATAGGAGGAGAGGATCACTGGAACACAGGAGTTTGAGACCAGCCAAGGCAACACAGGGAGACTCATCTCTACAAAAAATTAGATGGACATGGTGGCACACCTCTGTAATCTCAGCTACGCAGAAGGCTGAGTGGGAAGAATCTCTTGAGCCCGGGAGGTCGAGGCTATAGTGAGCTGTGATTGCACCACTGCACTCCAGCCTGGACAACAGGGCAAGACCTGTGTCCAAAAAAAAAGCAACTCTAACCTAACGATATACCCACCCCTTGATAACTTCCAGGCTATTTACTTAACAACAAAGAATATTTCTGCTGATCCAACCATGCCAGCCATTTTCTTTTTAAACTACAAAATCTGTATTCCATAGGAATAAAAAATATTAGCAGCTACCAAGTAGCACGACCTTCACTGAATTACAGCCTTCAAAAGCTGGTTTCAGTGTAAATCATCCATTACCTTTTAAACTCTCACATTACTAGAAGGAGGGTCAATTTCCAAAATGGTCTCTTAAGATTTTTATCACTAAACTTGAAAGAAACAGCACATCTTGGGTAAGGAAGATCTGAACAGTTCAAAAGCCCAAAGCTGTGACTGGACAGCTACATGTCACTTCCATCTGCAAGGCAGACAGAAGCATCAGCTCAGTGGATTACAAGCAAGATTCACAAACTATATATGGATTCCAAAACAAACACACTTTCCCTCAACACTGCTTTAGAGGAAGCCAGAGTTTACCAGAAATAGACAAAAGTCCAAAAAATAACTAATGAAATTCATTGTGGCCTTGGCATTCCACATGGATGCTCCCCGGAAACTTCACTGAAACTATTTTTCTTTTTTTTTTTTTCAGACTGAGTTTCGCTCTTGTTGCCCAGGCTGTAAAGCAATGATGTGATCTCGGCTCACCACAACCTCCGCCTCCCGGGTTCAAGCGATTCTCCTGCCTCAGCCTCCCATAGCTGGGATTACAGGCATGTGACACCATGCGCAGCTAATTTTGTATTTTAGTAGAGATGGGGTTTCCCCATGTTGGTCAGGCTGGTCTCGAACTCCTGACCTCAGGAGATACACCTACCTCAGCCTCCTACAGCCGTGAGCCACCACGTCCAGCCCACTGACACTATTTTCTGAGTCCTCACTCTAAACAGGGATCACTTACTTAGGCCGATTACTCAGGAGGAATGTGCAGTTGCTGTCATCACAAAAAATAAGCAGAAGGTCTATGTTTCCGCTTTGCTTGGCTACAGGAAAATTTCTATTCCTTGTTCCAGTCACTGGCAGAAATTAGCTAATTCCATTTGGACTTGTATTACCTAACTTTGCTCTGCTCTGTATGGAGAAGCAAATATGCATTCTTGAAGATTTCCACATAAAGTCTACTCTTCCAACTTCAAAAACCTACCAGAATGGCCAGGCATGATAGCTCACGCCTGTAATCCCAGCACTTTGGGAAGCCAAGGCGGTAAGATCACCAGAGGTCAGGAGTTTGAGACCAGCCTAGCCAACATGATGAAACCCCATCTCTACTAAAAGTACAAAAATTAGCCAGGCATGGTGGCGGGCACCTGTAATCCCAGCTACTTGGGAGGCTGAGGCAGGAGAAAGAATCATTGAACCCCTGAGGCGGAGAACCCGGGAACCTCCATGACATCTGCAGTGACTGAGATGGCGCCCCTGCACTCCAGCCTGAGTTAACAGAGTGAGACTGTCTTCAAAAAAAAAAAAAACTTTTTTTAATTTAAAAAAACGGTAATTTTGTCCCATACTAGGTTACAATAAAGACAGAATGTACTACCTTTTAAAACACACTTACAAAATTCTGCTTTTCTTGAGGGAATAATACCTAGTCAACTTCATCAACCATTTCATAATGAGGCAGAAGAAAATGCTCACATGGGCCTTTAAGCTTCTGAGGATATCTGATTTCATTGTTTTATATGCATATGTCAACTCTAAAGATTCACAGTTAGGGATCTGCTGGAGGTCTAAGAGCCAAAGGGGATTTTAAGAGACTCTAACAGCCTAAGTTTGTTTCTGATGCCATCATTTGAGGATGGATCTTAAGTAATTTTCACTTAGGTGGTTCAGAGTAAAAGGAATCTGCTTGAAATTTCCAAGCTAATGGGAAAATAAAGTTACATTCCTGTTAAGGGCCCTCTGAACTCTTTAAAAGAAATTTTCTCATTTCAGAAGATACTTTCTTTTTTGGGGGGGCGGAGGGGGAGATGGAGTCTCACTCTGTTGCCAGGCTGGAGTGCAATGGCGCCATCTCGGCTCACTGAAACCTCCGCCTCCTGAGTTCAAGCGATTCTCCTGCCCCAGCTTCCCAAGTAGCTGGGACTACAGGCATGAGCCACCACGACTGGCTAATTTTTGTATTTTTAGTAGAGACAGGCTTCACTGTGGTGTTCAGGATAATCTCGATCTCTTGACCTCTTGACTCGCCCACCTTGGGCTCCCAAAGTGCTGGGATTACAGGCGTGAGTCACCATGCCTGGCCTCAGAAGACACTTTCATTGTTCTTAAAAGTCTTGGCTTACATCAGAGAAACTGCTTTCTACTCAGTCCTGCAGAGACACTGATCAGGGCTAACAGGAATACCTTGTTGCATTTTTGTTTAGCGTCCTTAGAAGTCTTGGCTACTGGGAACTTCCGTGTCCATTTGCTCACCCAGCTATTGACCCCGGGCCATAACCGATGAGGGCTGTTGCATCCAAAGCATTAAACAAGCTCAAGCCCAGCAGCCCAGCTGTCAAGAGTCACTTTATTTCACCAAGTTTCCATCACAGGTAAAGAGACCTGGAAAGGGAATCTGCTCATTGGTACCACGATAAGCAAGCATGCAAATATACCAGATCTGACCAAATCTACCGTATATCATTGAAGCAACAGAGTTATAAATTTACAAAATTCCTGGGCAACAGCACTTGAATCTACTATAGGAAGTAAACAAGGAGTCATGAGAATTTGAGTTCTGAACAGCCACGGGACAATAATCAAGTCACTTAGTAAGTATTAAAACTGTTAGTCTCAGAATGGTAACAGGGGTTAGCAGCAGGCATTAACAGTGTTTCTAGGCTGGACGCAGTGGCTCACATCTGTAATCCCAGCACTTTGGGAGGCTGAGGTGGGAGGATCACCTGAGGTCAGGTGTCAAGACCAGCCTGGTGAAACCCCGTCTCTACTCAAAATAGAAAAATTAGTTGGGCATGGTGGCAGATGCCTGTAATCCCAGCTATTCAGGAGGCTGAGGTACGAGAATCACTTGAACCTGAGAGGCAGAGGTTGCGGTGAGCCAAGATCACACCATTGCACTGCAGCCTGGGCGACAGAGCGAGACTCCATGTCAAAAAATAACGTAACATAAAACAAAATAAATAGATGTATACCAAAATAAAACTACACGAGATATATGAGGGAGAAAACAGCAAATGTAATTTACCTTGACATAACTTGACATGCCCTCAAAGCTTTACAAGAGAATAGAACCTTCTTTTTCCTAGTGGAGAACAACTGTCAGTTTAATTATCAGTATGATAAATATCTCTCTAACGCTCTAGGGAAAGGACCTCAAAAAGCACTTGGAGAGTGAGGGGTCCGAGAACCGGGAGGAATGAAAGCTTTGAGGCAGTGGTCACAGCTGGCCAGGGATATTCTGACTAGGCTGAATAACTGAACACTCAACTTGAATGGTAAATAATGACTGTAAATGTCCAAACCTTATGGGGAGAGTTTAAATCCCAAAAACTAAAATTTCAACACTGATAAATGTGTAATCCTCCACATTATTTATTAATTTAGGAAATCTTTCTGGACTTGAAATAAAGAGTTTAGTGCCAGGTAAAAATACACTACACCTATGGCAATGTACATACCACTGTCATTTAATACAGGTTTACTCTGTTTATTTCTGCCTATGTTTTGTTCTTCTCATGATGTGACCTGGGGGGTTTAGCAGTGGCTCAAGAAACGAGAACTCTCGTGGAAACTGGGCAACTTACTATTGCAGAAAAAAGCACAAGTTCATCCTCCCCTTCCCTCCCCTCCGTTTCCTACTGGGAAAGGCCACTAGGAAGCAATAGATCTGCCGGAACTCAGGGTCTGAAAAAAGAAAAGAAACAAAACGCAACAGTGGAGATGAGGAAGGTCAAAAAAACACAACTGAGTTTAACCAGTGGCCCTAAGAGTGTAGACATAATACAGTTGTTCTCAACTGGGAGCAATCTTGCCTCCTCGAGAACATCTGGTGATGTCTTGTGACAGCAGGTTTCACACCCGGGAGGTGAGGGCATGTTCCTGTCATCTAGTGATTCAAGGCCAGGGATGCTGCTCAGAATCCTACAGCATGCAGGGCAGCCACCCCCTCCCCACCACCTGATCTGGCCAAATACGCCAAAAGGCTGGGGCGGGAGGGGAAGGGGGTAAGGGAGGGAGGGGAGGGGAAACTTGTGCTTTTTTCTGCAATAGTAAGTTCCCCAGTTTCTCATGGTAGACAGTGGCTCATGTCTGTAATCCTAGCACATTGGGAGGCTGAGGTGGGTGGATCACCTGAGGCCAAGTTTGAGACCAGCCTGGTCAACATGGTGTAACCCTGTCTCTACTAAAATTAAAAATTAGCCACATGTGGTGCCGCCTGCCTGTAATCCCAGCTACTCAGGAGGCTGAGGCAGGAGAATCACTAGAACTCAGGAGGCGGAGGCTGCAGTGAGACAAGATCACACCACTGCACTGCAGCCTGGGTGATAGAGCAAGATTCCATCTCAAAAAAAAAAAAAATCAAGGGTTGCCAAGGTTCGGAAGGCATGAAAAGAGAGCACATGTGCCCACATCTGAGAATCCAAGGGGGAAAACTCCCAGAGGGCTGCACACCTTGGCCCTTAGCTCCAGCCCATTGCAATACTCAATCAGATGTTAAGAGAATCCAGTCTCTGGCAGAGGTTCAGAGGGATGAAGCAACAGTAACAAATTTGGGGAGATATAAGTAAGATAGAAATGGATGAGCAGCTCTCACAAGGGAAGGCTGAAACACCCCAACATGCCGCTGGTCTAAACGGAGTGCGAAGGGCCACTCGTTCTGCAGCCCCCAGGGTTAGGATGGGAAGAGCGTGAGCTGCAGCAGGCATCAGAGGAGGCAAGGCTAGCCATGGGTCCATGCTTTCTGTCTTCAGGATCCTGGGCCAAGGCAAAGTGTTCATGTATCTTCTCTAGGGTTGCAGTTTTGTTTCTGAGAATGGTTAGCTCAGCCACCTGGACAGGTGGGTTTTAAAAACTTGTACTCAGCTGGACGTGACGACTACACCTGTAATGTCAGCACTCTGGGAAGCCAAGGAGGGAGGACAGCTTGAGCCCAGGAGTTCAAAACCAGCCTGGGCAACACAGTGAGACCTTATCTCTATAAAAAGTTTGAAAAAGCATCTCGGGAGGCTGAGGCAAAAGAATCCCTTGAGATTAGGAGGCTGAGGCTAAGGGGAGCTGTGATAGTGTAACTGCACTCCAGCTTGGGAGACAAAGCAAGACTCTACCTCAAAAAAGAAAGGGAAAAAGAGAGGAGAAGAAAGAGGAGAGGGAGAGGGGGAAAAGGGAGGGGAGGGGAGGTATGGGGAGGGGACGGGACAGATGGGGAAGAGAAGAGAGGAGTGGGGAGGGGAGGGGTGGGGAGGAGAGAAGGGAGGGGAAGGGAGGGGAGGAGAGGGGAAAGGAGGGGAGTGGAGGGGAGAAATATGTGCTATTTTCTGCAAAAGTCAGTTGCCCAGTTTCCACAAGAGTTTTCATTTCTTCAGCCTTCAATTGCTAAACCCCCCACTTCACATCATGAGAAGAATAAAACATAGGTAAAAATAAACAAAAGTAAACCTGTATTAAACGACAATGGTATATACATTGTCATAGGTATAGTGTATTTTTACCTGGCACTAAACTCTTTTATTTCAAAGTCCAGAAAGATTTCCTAGATTAATAAATAATAAGCCTTAAACACACTCCTAGCCCCCCACACACCCCCCACACACCCTCCCTAACACTGCTGCCACCTCATGTGTGAGCCACCTTGACACAGTAACTTGTTGCCTA
The DNA here is from genome assembly GCF_049354715.1 of Callithrix jacchus. NCBI lineage: Eukaryota > Metazoa > Chordata > Mammalia > Primates > Cebidae > Callithrix > Callithrix jacchus. The sequence goes on along the minus strand of NC_133503.1, from coordinate 188,188,173 downwards.
GATTAACTCACAAGGATACTACAATGCAAAGAAATAAAAATTAGAAAAATTGGCCAAGCGCAATGGCTCACACTTATAATCCAGTACTTCAGGAGGCCAAAGGGGAAGAATCCCTTGAGCTCAGGAGTTCGAGACCAGCCTGAGCAAAACAGGGAGACCTCATCCCCACAAAAAATGTAAAAATTGACTGGGCGAGGTGGCAGAGGCCTGTGGTCCCAGCTGCTGAAAAGGCTGACATGGGTGGATCGCTTGAGCAAAGAGATCAAGGCTGCAGTGAGCCATGACTGTACCATTGCACTCCAGCCTAGATGACAGAGTGAGATGCTGTCTCAAAAAAATAAAAATCCATACAAATAATTCTCCAAATAAATGTCCACTGGCTCCCCAGGCAATGTACAGCCTAGTCCCTTGAGTTGCTTTGGCCTTAAATGAACATCAACCACCACACTGGGGGATGGGGTGGAGCATGTGTATCAACTGCCTTGTTTGCTATTTACAGAAAAGATGAGGCCGCGCCTATAATCCCAGCACTTTGGGGCCGAGGCAGGCAGATCACCTGAGGTCAGGAGTTTGAAACCAGCCTGACCAACATGGGGAAACCCCATCTCTACTAAAAATACAAAATAAGCCAGGCTTGGTGGCTCATGGCTGTAATCCCAGCCACTTGGGAGGCTGAGGCAGGAGAATCCCTTGACCCTGGGAGGTGGAGGTCACAGTGAGATCGCACCACTACACTCCAGCCTGGGCAACAAGAGCGAAACTTGGTCTCAGAAAAACAAACAAACAAACAAACAAACAAACAGAAAAGATGGCCTTCTCCTGGTTCACAGAAGACCTAAAAATGGAAATGAAAATCTAGTATCATGAGCTAACTTCTCTGCTAATCAAAGTATTTCATTAAGCTTCTAGCAAGGAGTTACAAAATCCCAGGGGTCATAAATACATCATGACAGGGTATCTAGGCTGTGCTGCTGCCAGCAGCACTGATACCTCTTATAAAACTTCCTCTGTAATCCCCAAGTGCTGGGATTACAGGCATGAACCACCGTGCCCGGCACTCTGGGAGGCGGAGGTAGGTGGATCACGAGGTCAAGAGATCGAGACCATCCTGGTCAACATGGTGAAACCCCGTCTCTACTAAAAATACAAAAAATTAGCTGGGCATGGTGGCGCGTGCCTGTAATCCCAGCTGCTCAGGAGCTGGGCATGGTGACACGTGCCTGTAATCCCAGCTGCTCAGGAGCTGGGCATGGTGGCGCGTGCCTATAATCCCAGCTGCTCAGGAGGCTGAGGCAGGAGAATTGCCTGAACCCAGGAGGCAGAGGCTGCGGTGAGCCGAGATCGTGCCATTGCACTCCAGCCTGGGTAACAAGAGCAAAACTCCGTCTCAAAAAAAAAAAAAAACTGCCACAATTTTAAATGCTTTTATATGGAGGCCATTTTAATCCTTAAGAGCAAAGAAGGAGTTGGACTGGGTGAAAGTAGAGCTATTCATTGTACAATTCCCAGGTGTTTCTCCCTTGCTTGGCTGTATTTCAGCAGGTATGTTGTGGCTTTGCCCTAAAACTCTAATACCTTTTCGTGTAACTGGCTTCAGTAGATGGCATGATGTCATGCGACGTGAGATGCTAGATTTACTTTAGGCCTGGTGGAAATATTTTTTTAATAACTCTTAGCAAGGCAGCAACATGTTTTATTCAAGGAATGCTCTTTGAAAATCGATCCAATGTGCTGTCAATAACTGTTCCGTGGGCATCGATAAACTAACAAGTAAACGACAGGTGATATGAAGAAACTCTGGCAAAGCACTCAGAATCTTCAATTGAAAAAGAAGATTCTATCAGAAAACCTCAAATAATACTCCACTAATTGACAGCTGGAACTAGGGACACAAATGAGTCCCACATTTTCTTTTAATAAACACTTCTCAAATCACCTTGTTTTCTAAGTGCTTTATTTTTTTCTAACATTTTTATTTTTATTATTATTATTTTGAGACAGTCTCGCTCTGCTGCCCAGACTGCAGTGCAGTGGCACCATCTCGGCTCACTGTAACCTTCCCCTCCCAGGTTCAAGCGATTCTCCTGCCTCAGTCTTCCAGGTAGTTGTGATAGGCGTGCGCCACCACACCCAGCTAATTTTTGCATTTTGAGTAGAGACGGTGTTTCACCATGTTGGCCAGGATAGTCTTGAACTCCTGACCTTGGCCTCCCAAAGTGCTGGGGTTAGAGGTGTGAGCACAGGGCCCTAAGTGCTTTAGTATGTAAACCTTCCTACTATCCTCATGAGGTTGGGACAACCAGCTTTAGAAACCATGTTTTACGAGAAAACAGAAGGCACTCGGCTTTCCTAAGTAAAAAGCAAACCAAATAAAAATCAGTGGCATGTTTAAAAGCTGATGAACGTTTTCCTGCAGAGTTTTCAACATTTCTGGGGCATGGACTACCTGTTTTCCCAAACTCCCATGCAGTTTTCCACTTGAAAATCATTTACTGCCGGGCATGGTGGCTCACATCTGTCATCCCAGCACTTTGGGTGGCCAAGGCAGGCGGATCATGAGGTCTGGAGATCAAGACCATCCTGGCTAACACGATGAAATGCTGTCTTTACTAAAAATATAAAAAATTAGCCAGGCATGGTGGCATGTGCCTGTAGTCCCAGCTACTTGGGAGGCTGAGGCAGGAGATTTGCTTGAACCCAGGAGACAGAGGTTGCAGTGAACTGAGATGGCACCACCGCACTCCAGCCTGGGTGATAGAGCAAGACTCCGTTTCAAAGAAAAAAAAAGAAAGAAAATCATTTACTAACTGCCCACGTTTAGGACACGTTAGGGCATTTCATCAGAGAGCCTAAAGAAGGTGAAGTAAGTTTCAGCAAAAGACATCAACGGGACAGAAAAGCATGGCAGTGATGAGTGCTCTGAGGCTCTGGACCCAGCCTGTCTGGGGTTCAAATCTTGGCTATCCTTTTCTAGCTATGTGACATTGAGTCAGTTACTTAACCTCTCTGTGCCTCTCTTTCTTCATCTGCGGAGTGGGTATAAACGTAGAGCTTTTCCCATAGGGCTGTTCAATGGATTAAATGAGTTACTAAATGTGAAGCGCCAGCAAAGTGCCTGGCGCACGGTAAGCACAGTTTTCCCTACGTATCTGTAGGCAACTGGTTCCAAGACCTTCCCCAGATACAAAAATCCATGGGGAAAGTCTACATGTTCAGTACGGATGCAATTCTTTTCTCGAATATTTTCTTTCTGTTTCTTTTCTTTTCTTTCTTTCTTTCTTTTTTTTCCAGACACAGTCTCATTCTGTCACCCAGGCTGGAGTGCAGTGGTGAGATCTCAGCTCCCTGCAACCTCTGCCTCCCAGGTTCAAGCGACTCTCCTGCCTCAGACTCCCAAGTAGCTGGGATTACAGGTGCCTGCCACCACGCCCAGCTAATTTTTTGTATTTTTAGTAGAGACAGGGTTTCGCTGTGTTGGCCAGGCTGGTCTTGAACTCCTGACCTCATAGTTCACCCACTTCAGCCTCCCAAAGTGCTAGGATTACAAGCATGAGCCACTGCTCCAGGCCTTCTCAAATATTTCAATCAGGGGTTGGTTGAATCCAGAGATGTGGAACCCAGAGATACCGAATACAGGGCTGACTGTACTCAATAAACACTCGCCATAGTTATTATTGTCTTCAAAGAACTGTAAAATGCTTCATAATCAAGGAAAAAAGTTAGAAGCATCTCCCCTTCCCGCCATAAAATAACATGAAAATAACCGTTATGCAAGGATTCAATCTTGACCATGAGGACCTTTCAATGTAAAGGAAGTGATGAAACTTACTTACAAATGAGATAATTAACCTCTCAAGGTTGTTTACTCATTTGAAAAGTGGGGAGGGTTTGCAAAGCATGTAAAGCCTCTATCTAACAGCAGTAAATCCCTCCTAACAAGACCAAGACAGAAAGAGAGCCAGGTTCAGAGGAAGGAGAATAGAGGTCACCAGAAACCAGATCCATTAGAGACGGTTTCAAAAAGGAGCCAGACAGGTAGGACGTCCGATAGGCAGAGAGGCCTGCCTGCACAAAGGATGCAGTAGAACTGGTAACAGATCCTCTGGCGTAGTATCACATGGGAGAAAAGAACAGAGAGAGTTACAAGATCAGAAAGCCTTGAAAACCAGACTAAGGACTGTGGACTTGATTTTTTTTTTTTTTTTTTTTTTTTAGATGGAGTCTCGCTCTGTTGCCAGGCTGGAGTGCAGCCTCACTGCAACCTCTACCTCCCCAGTTCAAACAATTCTCCTGCCTCAGCCTCCCGAGTAGCTGGGGCTATAGGCATGTGCCACCATGCCTGGCTAATTTTTGTATTTTTAGTAGAGATGGGGTTTCACCATGTTAGCCAGGATGGTGTCGATCCGACCTTTTAATCTGCCTGCCTCAGCCTCCCAAAGTGTTGGGATTACAGGCATGAGCCACTGCACCCAGCCCTTAATTTTTCTATTTTTAGTAGAGATGGAGTTTCACCATGTTGGCCAGGATGGTCTCGATCTCTTGACCTTGTGATCCACCTGCCTCAGCCTCCCAAAGTGTTGGGATTACAGGTATGAGCCTCAGCACCCAGGGAATGTGGACTTGATTTTATACGCCGTAGAGCATGCTTTAAACAGAATTCTGGAAATACAGAATCTGCGAGAAATGTACAGGCTGAAGAAGAGAAAACAAATCAATGCAACGCAGCACAGGAAGCTACGACAGAACGAAAGCTCTAAGAGACTTCCCTGCACCAGGAGTACAGAGGGTCATTCACCAAGGGCCACCTGTTCTTAATTTCCAAGTACGATTACTACAACCAAGCCTTTGTTATTACTCACCTACTATGTGCCAAGGGCTCTGTAAGTCTTCTCTCATGTTCTGCTGATAACCACGCAAGGTAGAAACTATCACGTACATTTACACACCAGAGAGCTAAAGTCCAGGATTTAGATCATCTGGCTGAGAGCCCATCAGAGGGAGCAAAGCGCTGCTGCTAAGATAGGGCGCTTTGCCCTCAGCCAGTGGGTAGTCAGGCAAGGCGGAAAGCTTAATCCATACTTCACTGGAGGCTCTTTCTTGAAAGTCCCCTGCAAGCTAATGACATGAAAATGTTACGTATCAGTTACTCTGAATCCAAACTGTTGAAACGCATTAATAATAAGGTACTCCAGCCTGGCACAGTGGCTCACACCTGTAATCCCAACACTTTGGGAGGCCAAGGTGAGCGGATCACCTGACGTTGGGAGTTTGAGACCAGCCTGACCAACATGGAGAAACCCTATCTCTCCTTAAAATATAAAATTAGCCAGGCATGGTGGCACATGCCTGTAATCCCAGCTACTCAAGAGGCTGAGGCAGGAGAATCGCTCGAACCCAGGAGGCAGAGGTTGCGGTGAGCCAAGATTGCGCGATTGCACATGAGCCTGGGCAACAAGAGCGAAACTCCCGTCTAAAAAAAAAGGAGGAAGAAGGAGAAAGAAGAAGGAGAAAGAGGAAGGAGGAGGGAGGAAGACGAAGGAAGGAGGAGGGGGGAAGATGGAAAAAAGGGGGGAGGAGGAGGAGAAGGGGGAAGAGGGGAAGGGGGAGGGGGAGGGGGAGGATGGGGAGGAAGAGGAGTAGGAGGGGGAGGAGAGGGAAGAGGGGGAAGAAGGGGAAGAGGAGGAGCGGGGGGAGGAGGGCAAGAAGGAGGAGGGGGAGGAGGTACTCCATGTACTTGTAATCACAGCAGCAGGAGAGCACACTCAAGGTTCACATCCTCAAAGGTGAACCCCCTTAAAGCCAGCTGAGCTGGAAAGCAAACACTCTGCTCTCTCCCTCCACCACATTGGTTAAACAGTGACCGACCTGCCCATCCTGGCTTGTGCCTGCCTGGTTTGTGCCTGATTTTGCAGGAACAGCCGGCCACACGATATGGAGTGAGGGAGCAATGCTACCCTGCCCGCCCTGGCCAGACAGCTAACTGCTCCCCCCTGCAACCAACAACTGTCCCACGGCAGCTGCTCCCCGGCGTTGCTGTCCCCAACATGGCAGGGGCAAAAAAAAATGAGCACTTGACAATAGAAATCTTTTCAAACTCCACAGAAAAGGCACCACATTACATCTCCATTGTGAGAAAAGGGAAAAGGGACCCAGCTAACTTCCTGATATGATTGTATAGTCATCAAAAAGATTGCCTTCAGGAATTGGTGACACAAGAAGTCCTCAGCACTTCCCCTTCACACGTGGAGAAACCATCCAGGGTAAGGAGAGGAAGCTGCCAAAAATAACAATGTCTGTACTTTTCTCTAACGAGAAAAGATGTCAGTAGATCACAAACAAAAACATATATGAACAAATGGGGAGAACACAAGCTTGGGAACTCTACTCACTTAAAAAGCTATTTGAGGCCAGGCGCTGTGGCTCACGCCTGTAATCCCAGCAATTTGGGAGGCTGAGGTGGGTGGATCACGAGGTCAAGAAATAGAGACCATCCAGGCCAACGTGTTGAAACCCCGTCTCTACTAAAAATACAAAAGTTAGCCAGGCATGGTGGTGTGCGCCTGTAGTCCCAGCTACTCAGGAGGCTGAGGCAGGAGAATCGCTTGAACCCAGAAGGCAGAGGCGGCAGTGAGCCAAGATCACACCACTGCACTCTAGCCTGGCTGAGACTCCATCTCAAAAAAAAAAAAAAAAAAAAAAAAAAAGCGATTTGAACAACTCCAGGTAACCAAGGACAACCAGAGTCCCTTCTCGAATTAAGAAGGACAACCACAGTCCCTTCTCGAATTAAGCAGAAGGACAACCACAGTCCCTTCTCGAATTAAGCAGAAGGACAACCACAGTCCCTTCTTGAAGTAAGCAGAAGAGGTTGGTGTTTTCACTTAACATCTTTAGAATGAAGTTTGTTTTAATCCAGAGTGAACCAGACAGTAATTTAACCCTTAAACATTAATACCTGCTTCCTATATTTGTATTTATGATTATCTCACTTGTGTACATTTTACATATTTATTCTGAAAATCAAATCGATTAGTCTAATAATACTTAAAGACCTTGTATTTGAACAGCCACGTCACACCTCTGCCTAACAGGGAAACAGAAAAGTCAAGTTCATTTGGTACTCACTGGCCCCTACTGTATTCCAGGCACTGTACTTGGCCCTGAGGACATGAAAACAGTGTCCACTTGAAAACATCAACACGAGTTTGCAAAGTCGCCTGGCCACTTTGCTGGTTGAGCCTCTTCGGTTTGCTTTTTTACTATTTTTGCTTCTGGTTACAGACACACCTAAACGTATGTTTCTGGCTGAAGTAAACCTAATTTACTTAGAAAAGCTGAAAAAAAAAAAACAAGCTCAAGGGGAGCCATAAAATTCTAATGAAAGCCATGAAGAAACTGAAGAATGTGGCATGCTCAGTTTCTCTAATCCTGAGAACATTTTGAAGTCAGCAGCTGTCAGCTGACTGGCACAAGCTTTGCAAGCTTCCCCCTGGCAGGCAGTAAGACTCTATCTATCTATCTATCTATCATCTATCTATCTATCATCTATCTATCTATCTCATCAATCAATCAATCTAGCAGGCAGTAAGACTCTATCTATCTATCTATCATCTATCTATCTATCATCTATCTATCTATCTCATCAATCAATCAATCAATCTAGCAGGCAGTAAGACTCTATCTATCTATCTATCTATCATCTATCTATCTATCATCTATCTATCTATCTCATCAATCAATCAATCAATCTAGCAGGCAGTAAGAGTCTATCTATCTATCTATCTATCTATCATCTATCTATCTATCTCATCAATCAATCAATCTAGCAGGCAGTAAGACTCTATCTATCTATCTATCTATCATCTATCTATCTCATCAATCAATCAATCTAGCAGGCAGTAAGACTCTATCTATCATCTATCTATCTATCTATCATCTATCTATCTATCTCATCAATCAATCAATCTAGCAGGCAGTAAGACTCTATCTATCTATCTATCATCTATCTATCTCATCAATCAATCAATCTAGCAGGCAGTAAGACTATCTATCATCTATCTATCTATCTATCTATCTATCATCTATCTATCTATCTCATCAATCAATCAATCAATCTAGCAGGCAGTAAGACTCTATCTATCTATCTATCTATCTATCATCTATCTAGCTATCTCATCAATCAATCAATCAATCTAGCAGGCAGTAACACTCTATCTATCTAGCTATCTCATCAATCAATCAATCAATCTAGCAGGCAGTAAGAGTCTATCTTGGGAGGCAGGGTCTGTTGCTCTGGAGTGCAGCGGCACAATCATGGCTCCTTGCAGCCTGGACCTCCCGGGTTCAATCGATCCCCTCACTTCACTCTCCAGAGCAGCTGGGACTTCAGGTATGTGCTACCACACCCAGCTAAGTTTTATAGAGATAAGGTTTCACCATGTTGTCCCACGCTGGTCTTGAGCTCCTGGGCTCAAGCAATCCTCCTGCCTTGGCCTCCCAAAGTGCTGGGATTACAGACATGAGCCACCGCACCTAGCCAAATCCTATTTAAAACAGGCAAACCACAGACAAGGCTGTGTCTGCAACACAAATAGGAATTAACACCACAAGGCAACCGCTTCACGGGTCCAGCTCGGTGGGTCTCAACCGGGAGTGATTTTGCTTCCTGTCATTCAGCAATGTCTGCAGACCTTTCAGGCTCACACAACTTGGGAGATCGGGTTAACCATTAGTGCATAGAGTCCAGGGATGGGTTAACATCCTACAACACACAGGACAGCCTCCAACAACAAAGAATTACTCAGCAATGCTACCAGGTTTAGAAACCCTGGTCCAGCTAGAAACAGCTGCTGCGAATCACAAGTAGCTCCCATTTCCTTATTATTGGGCTATTCATACATAAAGCTAATCTTACAGTACGTTTTCTCCCAATTGTCCGTACTGGCTTCAAATTGTTGTCCAACAAGCAACTTATCATTTACCCCTAAGCCACAATGGGAAAAGTTGGCAAAGAACAAGATTCTACTTAGTGATAAGGAGGCCATACAATTTAGCTGTCCTTGGTAATGTATCACTTCCACACTCAGTTTCTATTCTAATAGGACATTACAGCATTTTCTTTACTGGACAATTGAACAAAAGGATGGTCTGTTACAAGACAGATAAAGAAAGGGGAGCTGGGTCTATATTAGGCTCTCTACGACTAATAAATCAGTATTTGGCCTCTCTGACTGGCCCTGCCTCCTTCCCACTCAAAATGATTAGGTTTAAGGGTGAAACTTTCATGGCTGATTAGAAATTAATGTTGTAATATGCATACATCACAAGATTAAAAGGATAACCTTAAATAAATGAAAATTTCCCAGAAACGCCAAAGTCACCAGCAGCAAAGGAAAAAGTCTCTGGATTCATGAACAAGCTCTTCAAAGCTGGGCAAGTGACTTCTTCATATCTTTGGGTTAAGATTCTGTCTATAAAATGAACAGGACAGAGTAGAAGATCGCTAATGGCCAACTGCAAAATGATATTGATCACGGAAATAAAGTCCAACAACCAGGCCCCCTTACACTGAACCAAGGTATACAGTGCAAGGCAAAAAGAGTACTTTGAAAAGTCAAAGTCCCACAGGGGAACACGAGATCAGGACGCTGCAGCCGCAGCACGTTATCCTGATGTTCCCTCCACTTGCACTAGGGGGCAGAGTTCTTCCCAAGGGGAGCCGCGGACCCCCACGGTGCTCAGACAGGCTGCCGGAGTACTCGGAACTCTGCCAACTGAATACAAATTCTATATTTTCATCACATTTGCTAAGGGATCCAGAACACAAAAACAACAAAGTTAAGAATCATTGCCCTAGGGGCAGGGCCTCCGTTTTCTTACAGATGCAAGCAATTAAACACCGGAACTCACTGCAGCCCGAGGGTCCTTTACCACTAGACAACGTACAACTCTTGCAAAATGTGCCTTTTGAAAAGCATAAAAACAAAGGTCTATGAACTAGAAAATGCTAGCGTCTCACAATTATATATATTTCTCCTTTTTTGTAAAAAAAAAAAAAAGGGGGGGGGGAAACATGTACTGATGGATTTCTTTCTATCCTTCCACAATGAATGCGGGTAGCACAATTGAAAAACCACTTTTAAAAACTAGGTGTTATTACTAAACAAGAATGTATGTATCACTTTGGCCAGTATAAATAGCTGTCTGAGAATACAGTAAGTGAGCATGCAGAAAGCAGAATGACTTGAAATATTACATCCAATTAAGTCAGATAAACCAAGTCGACTAACAGACGCAAGCCCTCATCAATCTGATTTGCTGGAAGACTCCAAGACGGTTCTGCACTCAAAAAATATTCCCTGGCTTTCAACGAAAATCACGCCAGACTCTCTCAAATCAACTAAGTTTACTTTGAGCCACTTCAAACCTCAAACTTAAACAGAATTTATTAAATAAACACAACCAAGAAAGGAAAGGGAGCCAAGAAGCCACAGTAACTCTCGATCCCAGAGGGGAAAAGGGGCTCTCAAGTGAAGTTTCAGTATCCCACCCTCCACGACCCTAAGGAGAGCATCCGTTTCATCTTTTAAAACAGTCATTGTTTGCCCTCAACGAATTTTCTTTACATTCGAATTCGAAATCTGCATGGACACTCTACACAAACATATCATCTTTTGATCCCATGGTTTGGAATTATCCCAAGCCTTAAAGAGCACTTCTCGGCGAGCAAAGAACTTAAGTCTCCAAGGTCCGGCCGTCAAGGAAAACAGTGACTGATTAAACCCTAGCCTCCCCTTCTCACACTTCATTAAGCCGTCTCCTCTGGAAGTGTTTGAACTCCCTGCACAGGAAGCCCGCACGTTTGTAAAGGAAATACCAGACCAGACCTTTCTTGCTGAAAGGCAGGTCCCCGCTGAATTTTATTGGGCTTCCTGCACCGGGGCAGGCGGGCAGGAGGATCGCCCCCGCCCGGGCCTCGGCGCGCTCCTCCTCACCTGGCGCGGGGTGTCCCGGGACGCCCCGAGAGCCAGCCACCCACGCAAACGGAAACGCACCTTCGCTACCTCCGGGAGCAAAGTGCGAGCGCGGGACAGGACGAAACAAAACCTGCCTGGGCTTAATCATCAGAGCTCCCGCGGGGGGGGGGGGCACCGGGGGTGATTTCAGGCGACTCCCAGAAAGTTGCGCCCTCCCGGGCTCAGGAAAAGGCACCCCCGGCGCGCGGCGCCGTGTGCCGACGCCTCCTTCCCCGAGCTCGGGAGACCAGGTCCGGCCGGGAGCGCACTCACCTCTGCGAAGAAGTTATCCATTGTTCCAGCGCAGTTCCCGACGCGCCGAGTGCGGCTCCGGCTCGCGGAAGTCAGCGCCGCCGCGGGTCCGGGCAAACCATGCGTGTCACGGCGCCACTCCCGGGAACGCGCGCCCGCGGAGCTCCCCAGCTGCCATCGCCCGGTCCCTTCTCGTCCGTCTCACCTTTTGTTTCCCCAAACCCAAGTCTCTAACTCTCCGGTCCCGACGGCAGCCTTTGTCTCTTCTTCCTCCAAGTTCCTCACTTCGGGACGCAGCGCTCGCGAGCGGAGAACAGCTGGTGGCACATTCTTCCCCCGGGCGGGGGAGCGTGGCGGGGGGCTGGCGAGCGCGGATCCCTCCTTTTGCGCTCCGGCGGGGGCCCTCGGGGCGTGCAGGAGGACAGCCGGCCGCAAAGTGAGCCGGAGCCGCGCTCCCCGCCTGAGCGCCCTGGAGGTGAGCTGTCCCGCGCCGCGGCTCGGCCAGCTCTAGCCCGCAGGGACTGCAGCCCTGCGCCCTCGCCCCGCCCTCCCGCACCCGGCCCCGCCCCCAGGAGCTGGGCCCTCCGCAAACCCCGCTCGCGCTTCCACACCGTCTGGCTCCGCCCGGCCGGAGCTCCCCGCCCACTTCCCACCCAGGCCCCGCCCACTCTGCACCCGGGGCCGCCGCAGGCTCTGTAGCGGACCCGGGAGGGGACCGCGCGTTTCCCTGGGTCTCTCCACCTAGGCGTGAGCGGGGGATTTGACTCTAACCTCTGCAGAGAGAGACTAAATCGTCACTTAGAGGGGAGTGGGGGGAGAGAATGGGGGCTTCTTTTGTGCCTTTGACGTTTAGCAGGTCCTGGAACCGGCTCAACGCGGATCTCATTAATGCAGCCCGGCAGATGAGCGATCCTGGGGAAGGAAGCGCGGTCCGCAAAGCGTCCCGGGCTGCGGGGCCAGATCAAAGCGGAAGACGGAGGCTAATCAGAATTTCTGGAAGCTGCCTTCCCGTGTTGAATTTCTCTCCTGCAGTCGGATTTGCATAAGACATTCGCCTAACAGCAGGGATATGCAGTTTTGAAACTGAAAGGGGACGTGGCCAGTATCACCTTTAAAACTGTAACTCTTTTCCTAGACCTCAAGGAAGCAGAGATGGCAGATGGCACTGAGATGGATGAATGATCAAACCCACCTGGTACTGAGCCCCGTTTCCTCTAGCGCAGTTCTTCTAACTTTATGCTGTGCGAGGGTCACCTGGGGACTTTGTTCGAACGCAGGCTAGGACAATCTGCTTTTCTAACAGGCTTCCAGGTGCCCCTCAGATGCTACCTGGTCCTGTGCTGAAGGAAAGCTTGTCTGTAACAAGTAGAGAAATTAAGAGTAAACTTTTGTAGCAATTTAACAATGCCACGACATCCAAGCACATGATCGGTGGACTCTTTGAACCAAGTATAAACCAGTTTGGGTGTTGTCGGACTCACGTGGTGAGTCACACCTGGCGCCTCAGTGTATTGGTACCTGGCCGACTTGGGAACAAAAATGGCTGGTTCTTCACCACAAAAGATTTGAGACGCTCTCTCCAGAGAATTTGCCAACTACTAGTCAACTTTTCAAACTCAGCTCAGAAAGTCACATCTTCCCAAAGATGCTATTTCACACACCCCACCCAAGCTCCCCCTTACCACTGGGCTAGATACCCACTCTAGGATTTATTCCTAAGACTGTTGGGGAAACTATATCATGTTATAAGGGTCTTTTTTGCGTGTGTCCTTCCTATCCACAATTGGGAGAACAGTGACTCCTTGCAGGAAGGATCATGCTTTAAATTGCGTATCCCCAGGCTGTCTCACAGCATGAGTTAGTGAATGAATGAATGAAATATCCTTCTGTAATCCTTATGGGGAAAGTCAAGCATGTTTGTAACTTATCCCAGTGCAGTTCTTCAGCATTAATATTGCTCCCACCTCACTTCTCTTTAGAAAGAGTCAAGGTGTAAATTAGTTGATATTGTGCAATGCTGCTGTTCTGTTTCACAGGTTTACACACTTAAGGCTCTGAGCCATTCGAGCTTGTGTCCAAGGTTGCGAGGAAAGTGAAGCTGGAGTCAGGATAAATCCAGCAATCCCAGGCACTAACCAAAGTGCTTAGTCAAATGGGTCCTGCAACCACTGGCGTTCAGATACTGGGGCAGAACAATTACAGTCATTATGGTATTAATCTGCACACAGCATCTCTGCCAGAGAAATTACCAGGAAGATTGTTCAAGTGAGTGTGTGGGTGTGACTTTGTTCCCAGCATCAGCCCAGCCAGTGATATATTGGGCAACCTTGCCATGTCATTTCAAAAGTTGCTTTCCATATCGGCTCTTCAGTTATAAGAAATGTACCATATTAATGCAATATGTTAATAATAGCAGCAAGTGAGGGTGAGGGGCTAGGAAGGGTCTGTGGACACTCTCTATACTTTCTGCTCAATTTCTCTGTAAGCCAAAAACTTTTTTTTGAAAGTCTACTCACTTTTTTAAAAAGTCATTTTCCTGCCAATTAAGAAGATATTGTTAATAATTGCCCCAATTTGATTCACATAAAGAAGTGAGAGCCAGATCCAATATGTAAAGTTTGAATTTTACTGAATCATTTTATTCCTTCAAAAAAACTTACATCATCAGTTAACAGGGTAGGAAATTAAAAAAAAAAAAAAAAGCTTACATCAATGTTTGATAAAAACAGTCCCTCAACCACCTTATCAGTTGCTAAAAAGATAAAAAAAACTAACTCCGAATCTCTGTGGCAAATCGATTACCTAAGAATTTGCATTTTTTATTTCTTTACCTACGGGTTATATTGAAAGAATTTGCATTTTAGTAAGCACCCAGATAACCAGTTCAGAGTTTGAGAATCACCACTTTAGGTTGTCAGAATTCATCAGCTCTTCTGTTTACCCGCATATTCTCAAAACGATGCAAGATCAACTGGCATCAAGACTCTTACTTGCTGAACAAACAGCAGAATGCATGTTCTAAATAGGATATCTAACCCTCAAGTATTTGGGTTTGAATCAGTTGTTTAAAAGCAGCATGTTAAATTTATAAGGGCTTTGACAGGATTGGACAGAGACTGGGAAGCATTTTAAATCAATAGATTTCTAAGAATATCCACTCTTGTCACCATTTTTTAGAAATTAAGTGCTTCCTCTGAGAGACTTGTGCTACCCACTGGACAAAGCAGTTTAGACTGAAACGATTAAACCCTGCCCTTTGAGAAGTGACAGAGGCACAAGAATGGTAATAGGAGGATAGGTGCATTTCCTTGAGCCAAGTCTGTCTCGACTATCTGTCCTACCTGTCTTTCCAAACAACCATGCTACCAGAGTATCACATTTTCAAAATAAAATACCCCAAAAGCTCCAGTCAAATTATCTTATTGAATGGCATTATGTTTTTTTGTTGTTGTTTTTTGTTTTGTTTTGTTTTTGAGATGGAGTTTCGCTCTTGTTACCCAGGCTGGAATGCAATGGCGCAATCTCCGCTCACCGCAACCTCCGCCTCCTGGGTTCAGGCAATTCTCCTGCCTCAGCCTCCTGAGCAGCTGGGATTACAGGCACGCACCACCGTGCCCAGCTAATTTTTTGTATTTTTAGTAGAGACGGGGTTTCACCATGTTGACCAGGATGGTCTCGATCTCTTGACCTCGTGATCCACCCGCCTTGGCCTCCCAAAGTGCTGGGATTACAGGCTTGAGCCACCGCGCTCCGCCTGAATGGCGTATGTTACTCCATAATCAACAAAACTTTAATTCTGACTGGTGCATTTCCACACTGAAAGGGAGAGTTGTACATGTATATTTGCGAGGAGTTAAGTAATAACAATCTTCCCTTGTTCTTCGCCAACAGTTTGTTTTTAGTTGAAATGGGTTGTCTGATTTCCTTTGTGAATTCAAATCGAGTTCCTTTTGTTGTTGCTGCAGCTGTCGGTCCTTGTCTTGATGTGTCTTGGGGTGTAGAGTCCTTTCCATTATCTTTATTTTTATTAAATACTCACCCCTTAATTGCTCCTGTTAGAATAATGGCTTAATTACTAGTTACAGAAAGGGAAAGTTCTAGAAGTTTCTTTCACACAAATTAGAAGTTAATAACTGACAATTCGAAAGTCCTTTCATGCTTAACTCAACAGCAGTCCATCCTTTGAGCTCACTTACGATCCTGTATGTTTAAAACATCAAATGTTTTTGCATTCTCGAACAAACTAAAGGGAAATTGTTAAATGTGCTTTAAATTATTACACAAGTGTTTCTTTTACTTCTCATAACTTACAATTCAGAAATCCTCAAGGGAATTTTTTCCCTCCAAAACTGAAAACAATTGTGAGTGGTTTCAATAGAATAAATTCAGGGGAAAAATACCTGAAATGTTTCACATTGTAATAGAATTAATTAAGTACAGAAGAATACACATGGAACTAAAATGGGGATAAGACACTGGAAGACTCATTTCTGCCAGCAGTCATATTTCTCTACAAGATGAGCTAGGTGGCTCAGCACAGTGGCTCATGTCTATAATCCCAGCATTTGGAGAGGAAGAGGCGGGCGGATCACAAGGTCAGGAGTTGGAGACCATCCTGATCAACATGGGGAAATCCCGTCTCTACTAAAAATACAAAAATTAGCTGGGTATGATGGTGCGTGCCTGTAATCCCAGCTACTCAGGAGGCTAAGGCAGGAGAAGCCCTTGAACCCAGGAGGCAGAGGTTGCAGTGAGCTGAAATCACGCCACTGCACTCCAGCCTGGACGACAGAGCAAGACTCTGTCTCAAGAAAAAAGAAAGAAAGAAAGAAGAAAGATGAGCTAGGGCTAGGATGTAATTCACCTCATCAGAGAACATGTGATGGACAGTTAATTCTAACTAAATCCCCATCACTTCAAACTACAGCAAGAATGCCTCCTACAGGTGATATCCTACAAAAATCATGGCGTGCTAGTTTCACAGATTAATCAGTTTTCATGTCTGGTGTTGGTCCTGTTACGTATAATAAAGAAAAAGTACATACATCTTTGAAACCCTGAAACGCTCCCTGATGATACATTAGGCCCACTTGGAGCTATGTTTGACATCCTGCTTTTTCTCTTGATGTTTCAATGTCTTTGTGGCCCTCTCTCTTTCATTACTCCAGGGTGGCTCAGAGACTGACTTTGCAAAGTTTTTCATCTCTCCATTGCTATTGTTAATCACAGCATGTTTGCCACTTCCAAACCCTGTGTCCTCACTTATTCCTCTCGCTTGCATCTTCAGTCTTTCCCGCTCACTATCCAAGCCAGTAAATATGATTGTGTCGATGCTATTTGAAAATAGCTGTTCGTCAACCCAATTGCTCTCTGAACTACTGGACCAACTCTCTTCAAATCCTCAACTTTTCACTGTCTGTACTTCATCCTCCAAGCAATCAACCCTTAACCCCCTCATGACCTGATTTTTGTCCCCCACCCTGCTCTCTTGAAAGTCACTGTAACCTCAGATCATCAAATTCAACACCCCGTTCTTCAATTTCACTCTCCATGACATCCCCTCTTTAAAAATTCTCTAACTTCTTAGCTTCAGGGCAAGATTCCTAGGTGTGCAACCCATATAGTTAATTGCGCAGAGCCCTAAGCTCCCCACGCGTGGTTTAGTATTCTGTTCTTCCTATCTTACAATTATTTTATATATTTATTTACTTATTTTTTTTGTTAGGCATCAGACAGCAAATAAGACTTTTTCTTAATAGGATGAATAAAGAACTAGGACTTGAGAGCAAAACAGGGTGACCAGAACAATAATAATTTTCAAATAACTAAAAGGGTAGAATTAGAATGTTCGTAACACAAAGAAATGATCAATCCATGAGGTGATGAATATCTCAATCACAATCATAAACAATGCGATTATTACACATTGTATATCTGTATCCATACCTTACATGTACCCATAAATATATACACTTACTATGTATATTATTTTATTTTTATCATAATTAAAAATACTTATTATCATAATTTAAAATAAAATAAAATTAAAATAATTTATTTATTTTATTTTATTTTTTTACATGAGGTTTCGCTCTTGTAGCCTAGGTTGGAGTGCATGGCCTGATCTCTGCTCACTGCAATCTCTGCCTCCTGGGTTCAGTGATTCTCCTGTCTCAGTCTCCGAAGTAGCTGAAACTACTTCGGAGTGCACCACCAGGCCTAGCTAATTTTTTGTATTTTTAGTAGACATAGGGTGTCACCATGTTGGCCAGGCTAGTCTCGAACTCCTGACCTCAGGTGATCCACCTGCTTTGGCCTCCCAACGTGCTGGGGTTACAGGTGTGAGCCCCTGCGCCCAGCCTGAAAAGTGTTTAATCTATATATTTTTAAAAATATGAAACGCTTCATGAATTTGTGTGTCATCCTTGAGCAGGGGCCATGCTAATCTTCTCTGTCTTGCTTTAATCTTAGTATATATGCTGCCAAAGTGAGCACAAAAGAATTTTTATTTTAGAGACAGAGGGTGCAGCGGCACCATCATACTCACTGCAGCCTTGAATTCCCAGCCTCAAGAAAGCCTCCCACCTTGGCCTCCCAAAACACTGGGGTCACATGTGTGAGCCACTGCACTGGCCATTAATATTATCTTTTTTTTTTTTTTGAGACCGAGTCTCACTCTGTCACCCAGGCTGGAGTGCAGTGTCATGATCTCCACTCACTGCTACCACATCTGCCTCCAAGGTTCAAGTGATTCTCCTGCCTCAGCCTCCCGAGTAGCTAGGATTACAGGCGGATGCCACCACACCCAGCTAATTTTTGTATTTTTAGTAGAGATGGCGGAGGGTGGGGTTCACCGTGTTAGCCAGGCTGGTCTCAAACTCCTGACCTCAAGTGATCCACCCACCTCAGCCTCTCAAAGTACTGGGATTACAGGCATGAGCCACCGTGCCCAGCCTAATATCCTAATTTCCTTCCTCCCTCCCTCTCTCCTTCCCTTTCTAATGTAGTTTCGCTCTTGATGCCGAAGCTGGAGTGCAATGGTGCAATCTTGGCTCACTGCAACCTTTGCCTCCCGGGTTCAAGAGATTCTCCTGCCTCAGCCTCCTGAGTAGCTGGGATTACAGGCACCCGCCACCACACCCAGCTAATTTTTTTGTATTTTTGGCAGAAACAGGGTTTCACCACATTGGCCAGGCCAGTCTCCAACTCCTGATCTCGGGTGATCTGCCCACGTTGGCCTCCCAAAGTGCTGGGATTACAGGCACGAGCCACCAGGCCCAGCCAATATTCTTAATAATCGTTGAACAAAGGGCCCTGCCTTTTCATTTTGCACAGGGTGCCACAAATGACAAAGCTGGTTCTTTTTAGCTGTTGTGACAGTCTGTTTGTCTGGGCTCCTCTTCTCCTTCTCCCTCCAAAACATGGTGGATTCCGAGTTCTTCCCCCATTCTTATTTTCTTATCATGAATTCTCTGTATTTCACCTGCCATCTCTTCATCAATGATCTGCAAATCTGTGACTCAAGCTATAAGAATTCCCAGCCAGGCGCAGGGCCTGATGCCTGTAGTCCTAGCAGTTTGGGAGACTGAGGCAGGTGGATTGCTTGAGCTTAGGAGTTCGAAACTAGCTTGGGCAACATGGAAAAACACCATCTCTACAAAAAAAAATTAGCTGAGTATGGTGGTGCATGCCTGTTAGTCCCAGCTACTTGGGAGGATCACCTGAGCCTGGGAGTTGCAGGTACAGTGAGTGGAGATAGTACCACTGCATTCCAGCCTGGGCCACAGAGCCAGACTCTGTCTCAAAAAAAAACAAAAACAAAAACAACAAACAACAACAAGTCCCAACGACATTTCCAACTTTCTGTTGGATTTTTCTAGTGAGGTTCTTTTCACACTTCAAAACCTTCTTCACTCTCCCATCAACTTCTGCCAACTTCCCTGTATTTATTAGTGGAATAGTCATAATTCAGTCACCTTAATGAGGGGTATCTGTCACTCACAGCTGCCCTAGATCTTTTGATAATCTCACACACATGCATGTCTATCTCCATCAAAGTCTCTGTTGCTCTATATGTGTGACTTCAGTTTTATTGATCGATACGCTCATTCACAGGTTTAATCCAGGAAACAAACTCTATGAAGAGTCCGGGGAGGCTCAGAGCATCAATGTCAGTGGCACAGGTCTTGGCAGAGGTATGTTTTCATAGTTTTTATTTTTATTTTTTGAGACGGAGTTTCGCTCTTGTTACCCAGGCTGGAGTGCAATGGCACGATCTCGGCTCACCGCAACCTCCGCCTCCTGGGCTCAGGCAATTCTCCTGCCTCAGCCTCCTGAGTAGCTGGGATTACAGGCACACGCCACCATGCCCAGCTAATTTTTTTTTTTTTTTTTTTTTTTGTATTCTTAGTAGAGACGGGGTTTCACCATGTTGACCAGGATGGTCTCGATCTCTTGACCTCGCGATCCACCCTCCTCGGCCCCGCAAAGTGCTGGGATTACAGGCTTGAGCCACTGCACCCAGCCCTGTTTTCATAGTTTTTAAAGTCAAATTATGTACACCTCCGGGGATCCCATCCACCCAGAGGGAAGCAATTCAAAGCAATACAAAACAAAACAAAGCAACATAAAATGGGGAGCAATACAGAACAACGAGAGGCTGGCCATCCCAGAAAGGTGGGAGTAAAATTCATGGGGATCATCCCAGGACCAATTTTATGTAAACTCTTGTTAGCAAGGCCTTGTTTTCTCCACCAGAAATTGCCTGAAATCACCACTATTAATTTTGCTTCTGGAATGAGTTGAGAATACTTTTTGATTTTTTATTTCCAGAGCTTCCATCAAATCCAAGTGTGTGCTGTTGAAGTATTAGGAAAAATCACTTAAGTGCACAGAGTTTTTTCTGTAGTAATATCCAGAACAAAAATTGCTTAGAAAAGTTTAAAACCTGACTGGGTGCAGTGGCTCACGCCTATAATCCCAGCACTTTGGGAGGCCCAGGTGGGCGGATCACCTGAGGTCAGGAGTTGGAGACCACCCCAACATGGTGAAAACCCATCTCTACTAAAAATACAAAAATTAGCTGGACATGGTGACAGGTGCCTGTAATCCCAGCTACTTGGCAGGCTGAGGCAGGAGGATTGCCTGAACCCGGGAGGCAGAGTTTGCAGTGAGCTGAGATCCTGCCATTGCACTCCAGCCTGGGAGACAAGAGTGAAACTCTGTCTCAAAAAAAAAAAAACAAAGAAAAGAAAAGAAAAGTTAAAAACCTGGACACAACCTAAAAGCCTCTCAGAAGGAGACTGGTTAAGCAAACTACAGTAAATGTGCACAGTGACATACTATTTGTGTTAGTTGTCTGTTGTTGTGTAACAAGCCACCTAAAACTAAGTGGCCGAAGACAACAATTTGTTATTTCTCACAATTCTGTGGCTTGATGGGGCTTGACCTCTGTGCTGTCCCCTGGGCTCTCTCAGGTGGCTGCAGTCAGATAAGCTGCTCAGCCGTATCTGGTGTGGCCTCCCAAAAAGGGAAGGAGCTCGTGGGGATGGCTGAGGTCGCTGGTTCACTCTCTCCATGTGGTTTTTCTTTACACCATGACAGTCTCAGCAATCCATTAGGGTGACAGCAAAAGCTGCAAGACCGCTGGAGAGCTCGTGCAGAAGTCACACGACGTTGCTTCTGCCGTATTTAATTGGTCAAAGCCTGACATAACGCCAGCACAGATCCCAGACCTGAGACTTTTTTTTTTTCGAGACAGAGTCTCTCTCTGTCACCCAGGCTGGAGTGCAGTGGCGTGATCTCGGCTAACTACAACCTCTGCCTTCCAGGTTCAAGCAATTCTGCCTGGGATTACAGGCACCCACCACCACACCCGGCTAATTTTTGTTTTTTTAGTAGAGAGACCGGGAGAATCCTTTTTTTTTTTTTTTTTTTTTTTGTATTTTTAGTAAAGACAGTGTTTCACCATGTTGGCCAGGTTGGTCTTGAAGTCCTAACTCAAGTGATTTGCCTGCCATGGCCTTCCAAAGCACTGGGATTTCAGGCATGAGCCACCGCGCTTGGCCCAGATCCCAGATTCTCTTGATGGAAGGAATTGCAAGGAATCTGTGGCCACTGGGGGAAGGGAGAAGGGTAAAATTCACATGACTCCAAATTTACCATTCTCAAGTGTACAATTCAGTGGCATTTGGTGCATTCACAGTGTTGTATAAGCATCATCACTCTCTAGTTCCAGAATATTTTCATCCCTCCAAAAGTAAACCAGTACTCATTACTCATCTGATTCCTGTCAACCCCTAGCCTCCATTAACCACTCATTTGCTTTCTGTCTTTGTGGATTTGCCTATTTTAGAGATCTCATGGGAATGGACTCATGCAATAGATGACGTTTTAGACTGGCTTCTTTCATTCAGTATAGTGTTTGCGAGGTGCATCCATGTTGTGACTTCATTCCTTTTAATTTTTTTATATAAATTTTTTTTTAAAAGAGATGGGGGTTTCACCATGTTGGCCAGGCTGGTCTTGAACTTCTGACCTCGTGATCCACCCGCCTCAGCCTCTCAAAGTGCTAGGACAACAGGTGTGTGCCACCACATCCGCCATTCCTTTTTATTGCCTGAGTTTATTTATTCCATTATATCATGCTCGTCCGACCTATGACCCAGGATGGCTTTGAATGCCACCCGACAAAAATTTGTAAACTTTCCTAAAACATTATGAGTATTTTTTTGCAACTTCTAAAAACTCATAAGTTATTGTTAGTGTATTTTATATGTGGCCCAAGACAATTTTTGTTCCACTGCAGACTAGGGAAGCCAAAAGATTGGACACCCTTGCATATATGAGTATATCTCATTTTTACAATCCATTTATCATTTGATGGACATTTGGGTTGTTTTCACTTTCAGGCTATTTTCTTTGGGGAATATACCTAGGAGTGGAATTGCTGAATCACATGGGAATTCTATGTTTAACTTTTTGAAGAACTGCCAGACTGTTTTCCATTGTGGCCATTTTTAATCCAACATACTATCAAACAGCAAAAATTATTAAATACATATTAATGTGGAGGTATGAATAAGTAAAAGAAGAAAAGTTACAGAATGACATGTTTCATTGGTTCCCTACAGAAATGTTTAAAAAACACTGACTTTGACCAGCCTGGCCAATATGGTGAAACCCTGTCTCTATTAAAAATAGAAAAATTAGCCGGACGTGGTGGTGCATGCCTGTAATCCCAGCCACTCTGGAGGTCGAGGCAGGAGAATTGCTTGAACCCAGGAGATGGAGGTTGTAGTGGGCCAAGATAACAAATTGCACTCCAGCTTAGGCAACAGAGTGAGACTCTGTCTCAAAAAAAAAAAAAATCCAATAAAAAAAAAACAGTGACTTAAAGCAGTTATGTTTATTTTTCACTCACAAAAGTTGGAGTGCTGGGCACAGTGGCTTATACCTGTAATCCCAGTACTTTGGGAGGCCTGAGTCCAGGAGTTCAAGACCAGCCTGGGCAACATAGGGAGGCCTCGTCTCTATTTATATAAAATAAAAATTAATAATTGATATGGTTTGGCCCAAATCTCACGTTGAATTGTGATCTCCAGTGCTTGAGGAGGGGCCTGGTGGGGGGTGATTAGATCATGGCGGTGGACTTCCCCCAGATGTCCTTGTGACAGGGAGTGAAATCCGGTTGTTTAAAAGTGTGTAGCACTTTGCTCCTCTTTCTCTCTCTCCTGCTGGTCATATGAAGAAGTATTTGCTTCCCCTTCACCTTTCACCATGATTGTAAGTTTTCTGAGGCCTCCCCGCCATGCCTCCTGTACAGCCTGTGAAACTGTGAGTCAATTAAACCTCTTTTTTTCATAAATCACCCAGTCTCAGGTAGCTCTTCATAGCAGCATGAGAATGGATTAATACAATAATTTTTTGAAAAAGTTGGAGGGCAGGGATGTTCCTTAAGGTACTCAGGACACCAGCTCATTGCAGCTCTCTCATCAGTGTTCTGGTGTATCTCTCAGCCTCACCCGTAGGAAGGCAACCTTGCTTCCTTGGCAGCAGGACACAGCAGGAATAAGGAAGGAGGGACAATAAACATGCCTGCTCTCTTAGGCACAATTCCAAAACCTCTTTGTAAATTGCCTGGTCTCAGGTATGTCTTCATCAGCAGTGTGAAAACAGACTAATACAGGGCTCTAAGCCATTCTGACTGCTAGCCTCAGAAGAGGAGATCAGGACATCCAGAGAAACACCAGGGATGCTCATGCACAGAGGAAAGACCACATGAGGAAGCTGTGAGAAGGTGGCCATCTGCAAGCTAAGGAGAGAGGCTGCAGGAGAAATCAACCCTGCTGACACCTTGATCTTGGACTTCCAGCCTCCAGCATTGTGAGAAAGTGAATTTCTGTTGTTTAACTTAACCCAGTCTGTGTTATTTTGTTGTGACATCCCTTGCAAACTCATACAGAAAGTCAGAAAATAATTCCCAAGGAAAGCTATACTTGAACCAGGGCTCAGTGGATGAGCCAGAGTCCACTAAGCAGAGAAGTCAAGAGTTCACGAAGTGAAGATGACAGGAAAGCACAGTATAGGCACATGGTATATGGAAGGACCCAGAGGTATGAGAGGCATTTTCAGCAAAGGGTACCAAGTTCAGAGCGATTAGGGAAGACAGTGTGTGGGTGGAGCCATAAAAGACAAACTGGAAAGTCTGCTTTAAACTCTCATTCAACTGGTTTACAATTAGCAGTATGCTGGTAAACACTGGAGAACAGATTCTTTGGAGAGGTTAGCTGCGATCTACAACACTTACCAGTTTCTTTGGTGTAAATACTCTCACCATGACTGATTTTTGTTTGATTTTTATTTTCTTTGAGGCAGAGTCTCACTCTGTCACACACGCTGGAGTGCAATGGTGTGATCTCGGCTCACTGCAACCTCCACCTCCCAGCTTCAAGCAATTCTCCTGCCTCAGTCTCCCGAATAGCTGGGATTACAGCTGTGTGTCACCACATCCAGCTAATTTTTGTATTTTTGGTAGAGACAGGGATTCACCCTGTTGGCCAAGCTGGTCTCGAACTCCTGACCTCGAGTGATCCACCCGCCTCGGTCTCCCAAAGTGTTGGGATTACAAGCAGGAGCCACCACGCTTGGCCCACCATGGCTAATTTTAAGCTACCAACATGATTCACCAAACACAGACATGGTAACGATACTCGGTTAGCATACTATTATTTATCATTTCTGCCGTGATAGTCACAATAGAGATAAGTAACCTCCAGAGCATAGATAATAGCATACTAGAATATTTTGGAAACAGTGTGTTTTAAGTATTTACTACCTTTGATTTTAATAGAATTTATTTAATTGTAAGTTTATGCAACTTAACTTTAAAACATGGCTATGTTTAACAACTGGCATATAAAAGTCCTGAAGACTTAGCCAGCTGCTCTCATGAGTTGGTATGATGTGCACCCCTGTTTGCATCTGCTATTTTTTTTAATCTGCTATTTCATAGGTTATTGTACTTGCTCTTGGCGGGTTCAGACTCAACAAATGAAGTAATACATAATCAATTCTTCATCTAGCTGAAGAGATCACACAAATGCATACACACACACACACACACACACACACACACATCCACGCGGAGCATGAGGTGACTGCTGAAGAAGGTACGAGACTTCTTAGAGGAGAAGGCATCTCCGTGGTGGCAGTGGGAGTTTCAACCATCACAGGACGGGAGAGACCAACTTGAGCCTTCAGGAAGAGAAGGAAGGGTAATTTCGGAAATTCAGAAGAAGATAAAATGGTGTAGAGCTCCAGAGAGGTAGGGAGAGAGGCAATTGTGAGGTGGAGAGGGGGTTGAATGAGAAAGTTTTCTTTTTATTTTTAAAATTTAATTTTATTTTATTTTTAAGACCAAGTCTTGCTCTGTTGCCAGGCTGGAGTGCAGTGGTGCGATCTCAACTCACTGCAACCTCCAACTCCCCAGTTCAAGTGATTCTCCGGCCTCAGCCTCCCGAGTAGCTGAGACTACAGGTGCCCGCCACCAAGCCCAGCTAATTTTTGTATTTTTAGTAGAGACGGGGTTTCACCATGTTGGCCAGGATGGTCTCTATCTTTTGACCTCATGATCTGCCTGCCTTGACCTGCCAAAGTGCTGGGATTACAGGCATAAGCCACCACACCTGGCCTTTAATTTTATTTTTGAGACAGGATCTGGCTCTGTTGCCCAGGCTCTAGTGCAGTGGCGCGGTCTCGGTTCACTGCAACTTTCATCTCCCTGGCTCAAGCAATCCTCCTGTCTCAGACTACTCAGTAGCTGGGACTGCAGGTGTGCACCACACCTGGTTAATTCTTTTTTTTTTTTTTTTATTTAAGCTATGGGGGTTTCACCATGTTGCCTAGGTTGGTTTTTGTTTTGTTTTTTTGAGACAGAGTAGTCTCACTCTGTCACCCAGGCTGGAGTGCAGTGGCACGATCTCGGCTCACTGCAACCTCTGCCTCCCAGGTTCAAGCGATTCTCCTGTCTCAGCCTCCCATGTTGCTGGGATTACAGGCGCGTGCCACCACACCTGGCTAATTGTTTTGTATTTTTAGTAGAGTCAGTGTTCGCCATATTGGTCAGGCTGGTCTCAAACTCCTGACCTCAGGTGGTCTGCCTGCTTCTGCCTCCCAAAGTGCTGGCATTACAGACAGACGTTAGCCATTGCATCCCGCGTACCAGCTTCTTTAGAGGCTGATAAAGCACTCTAGGACCTAACTCCTGCCTTTCTCTCCTCCAATCCTCACCCCACAACCACACTGGCCTCCCTGTACTCAGAGCACAGCAACCATGCAGCTGGATCCTATCTCAGAGCCTTTGCACTTGGGTTTCTATCACCTGCAATGTTTCCTCACCCTCCGCTCACCCCCACTCACTGTGCGTGACAGCCTTGTCTCTTCACTGATGTTGGAAATAGATGCCCGGTGCTGCAAAGAAAAATTAGCGCTGAGACAAAGGATCTTTCAGCAACACAATTTTTACTTCCCGGACTGCAGGAAGGGTACCCTCGCTAGCCATCTTGCCATGCAAGTACAAAGAACAAAGGAAAACAGACAAATGTATTCCTTACCCATTTGGGGTTGTCCTTGCTGATGTATCTGATCTCCGTTGGCTGAAGCTAGACCTCACCATCTAAACTAAAACCCAACTGGCTATGAACTTAAAATTTTTCTAAACAGATAAAAACAATGGAGAGCTAGGACATGCCTGTGAGTATGTCTAGCACAGATACCTTGGTTAAAGCACAAGGACATAAAATGTACTTCTATGCTTAGTACTACGTAGAATGTACTAAGCATGGCATGTCTGACAGCTACATAGGATGGGGCTTAACAAAGAGTTATTAGCACACTTATGATTTATTCCTTAACAGGAAAGGAAACTTTAAAGAGGAACTTTTCAGGTTCCCACAACTGAGGACTCAGCTCACACGTTATCCCATCAGCCTAGCTCATTCTGCACGGACACACCAGTCCTACTTACTCCCAACCACCCCTGATGTTCTTCATAGCACTTATCACTCAATGAAATGATCATATGTATGCTTTGTTTTCTGTTTTTGTTTTCCAGGGATCAGCAAAATGAAGCTCACGAGACCAATCTGGCGCAAAACCTGTTGATGAAATGAGGTTTTATTAAAGCAAAACACTTCCATTCATTTCTATATCATTCAAGACTGTTTTTCACTCTGATGGCAGAGTTGAGTAGTTCCAGCAGAGACCATATGGCCTCCAAAGTTTAAAAATATTTACGATCTGTTCCTTTAAGAAGAGATATGCCGATGCCTGGTTACTTGTTTACAATGTTTTTCTGTGATACAGTTTAAATCTGTGTCTCCACCTAAATCTCATGTCTAGCTGTAATCCCCAGTGTTGGAGGTGGGGCCTAGTGGGGGTGATTAGATATCAAATCGTAGGGGCAGATTTTCCCCTAGGACTGTGCTGAGATAGTGAGTGAGGTCTTGTGAGCTCTGGTTGTTTAAAAGTGTGTGGCAGGCTGGGCGCGGTGGCTCATGCCTGTAATCCCAGCATTTTGGGAAACTGAGGCGGGATCAGCATTTTGGATCACGAGGTCAGGAGATCGAGACCATCCTGGCCAACATGGTGAAACCCCATGTCTACTAAAAATACAAACATTAGCTGGGCATGGTGCTGTGCGCCTGTAGTCCCGGCTACTCAGGAGGCGGAGGCAGAAGAATCACTTGAATCCAGGAGGCGGAGGCTGCAGTGAGCCGAGATTGTGCCACTGCACTCCATCCAGGCAAGATAGCAAGACTGTCTAAAAAATAAAAATAAAAATAATACAAAAATTAGCTGGGCGTGGTGGCAGGCACCTGTAATCCCAGCTACTCAGGAGACTGAGGCAGGAGAATCGCTTGAACCTGGGAGGCAGAGGTTGCAGTGAGCTGAGATTGCACCACTGCATTCCAGCCTGACGACAGAGGGAGACTGTCTAAAAAAAAGAAAAAGTGTGTGGCATGTCCCCCGCCCACCTTGGTCCTGCTGCTACCAGGTAAGACACCTGCTCCCGCTTTCCCTTCCACCATGAGTAAACGCTCCCCGAGGCTTCCCCAGAAGCAGATGCTGCTGTGCGTCCTGTACAGCCTGCCGAACCGTGAGCCAATCATGCCTCTTCGTTATGAATACCCAGTTTCAGGTATTTCTTTATAGCCGTGCAAGAACAGATGGATACGCTGTTTATTGTCTGCATTTCCCTTTTAGAAAGTCAGCTCCTGTAGGGGGGAAAGCCCGCAAGTGCTGTAGCAAAGGTCTGAGGCCTCATCCTGTTCCTATATAAATATTGATTTAGAAAAGAATTAGAAATGTAGTAGGCACATAGTTATTCCTTTATATAAACATATATAATCTTATAGTTACTCGCTTATAATCATAAAGATATGTACTCAATATAAGCTTTAATTTTGTTAATGACTATTGGGTTATGAAGCATGGAGCTGAGGTGACATT
This sequence comes from Callithrix jacchus, assembly GCF_049354715.1. NCBI lineage: Eukaryota > Metazoa > Chordata > Mammalia > Primates > Cebidae > Callithrix > Callithrix jacchus. Next base: position 188,159,896 of record NC_133503.1, on the reverse strand, counting down.
GTGAACGAAGTGATCCTAGAGCAAGATGCTCTAAGCCCTCTGTCCCGCCGCATGAGGGCTGCTGGAGGGCGCCTCGGCTGTGCGGCCGGCCAGTGCTGTGAAAGTGCCCGCTGTTTAGCCAGCTAGAGAAGGAGACGTCCAAAATGACCGAGACATCTCCCTGGGGAAGTTAGGAGAAAACTCCGTTTCTCCAAGCTCTTGTAGCAAAGCCTGACGGCTGTCAGGACACCCTCAAACATTGGGTGCTGAACTGTCACCATGTGAGGCTGCGCTTCAGTGGTCATGTTTCAGGTCTACCCTCACGCTCTGCTTCTGCATCTGGTTTCTCTTCTTCTTAAAAGATAAGAATTAATAATAGTAACAATCTTAGTGTCCTTGATATTTCTGACAAATATGCAAAGAGCGCTGATGCATTAGCTTTTCTCCTCGCCTCGGCTACTTGAAAGTCTTGGGCCCCCTGTCTTCACACACGCGTTTTACCTGACCCTATTACCGACCACCGTTAGCTCACCCCACCTTCCCTACCCACTGCTTTGTAGTCAATAAAAGTCAGAGCGTCCAGGCACTCGGGGCCACTGCAGGTCTACACGCCTTGGCTGGCAGTGGACCCCCGAGCCCAAACTTTCTTTTCTCTACCTCTGTGTCTGTGTCTTTCATTTCTGTAGTTTCTCTTCTCTGCACCAGCAGGGAGGGGCTCACAGAACCCTATAGGGCTGGACCTTACAAGCTCCTTGAGAGCAGATTTGTCTGTTTTATTCCCTACTGTGTCCTTAGCATGCACAATGCCTATTGCTGTCGTATAAATGAAAGAGTGAAAATGAAGGGATGATAGCATAGTTAACTAACAGATTTGAGTCCAAACCTGGAAATACTACTCCTGCTCCTAGTATTACTACTAATTATAAAGGCTGCAGTATTTATATGTGTGTCTTATCTATCTAGGCGGATCACAAGGTCAGGAGTTCGAGACCTAGATAGATAGATACATACATATTTTTTTTGAGACAGAGCCTTGCTTTGTTGCCCAGGTTGGGTGCAGTGGCACCATCCCAGCTCACTGCAACAATCACCTCCCAGGTTCAAGCAATTCTCCTGCCTCAGCCTCCTGAGTAGCTGAGATTACAGGCACATGCCACCACGCCCAGCTAACTTTTGTATTTTTAGTAGAGACAGGATTTCACCATGTTGGCCAGGCTGGTCTTGAACTCCTGATCTAAAGTAATCCGCCCATCTCAGCCTCCCAAAGTGCTGGGACGGCAGATGTGCGCTCTCGTGCCTGGCCAAGGCTACAGTATATTAAGGAGAGCTAGCATTATTCTGAGCACTGCTCTGCAGCCTCTATTATGTTACATTCTTTAATGTTAATGTCAGCCCAGTAGCGGAGGTTTCATTCTACCCAGTTTATACATGAGGAAACCTCCATTCAGAGAATTCAAGTTCATTTTCCAAGATCTCACTGTTGACCTACAGCCTGCAGCTGCATGAGGTTTCTCAAGCTACTCTCTTTCTTCTGCCCCATCTTGCCTAGACAGGTCATAAACTTCGATGTAAGACAGAACTGGGTTCAAAATCAGACTTCCTGGCTCTGCAACTGAGTTTTCGGCAGTTCGTTACTGGAAAGCTGGGAAATTTACACCACCTATTTCTCAAAGTCTTGAGGATTAGATCAGACCAGTGAAACTCTTCAGGGCAGTGCCTGCCACACAGTAGGTGCTCAAAAATGTCAGTTCCCAGCCGGGCTTGGCGGCTCACGCCTGTAATCCCAGCATTTTGGGAGGCTGAGGAGGGCAGATCACTTGAAGCTAGGAGTTCAACGCCAGCCTGGGCAGCAAAGCAAGACCCTATCTCTCCAAAAAAAAAAAAAAAAAAAAAGCATTAAAAATTAGTGAGGAGGCAGAGAGGGAGGATTTAGCGAGGATTCCTTGAGCCCTGGAGTTTTAGGCTGCAGTAAGTTAGGATAGCGCCACTGCACTCAGCCTGGGCGATAGAGCAAGACTAATCTCAAAGAAAAAAGTCAGCTCCCTTTGCTCTTTGTTAGGACAATGACTAGGACAAGTTTCACTGGGTCCAAGGTTTCCTCTCTGCCTGCTGGAGGAACAGGGTGCACTGAGGTAAGCCTCCTGCCTGGGGAAGTAGGTGTATTTGTGTCTTTGCAGCTGGGACCGCACTCACCTGGTCTGCAAACCTTGTGTACTCTTTTCCCCCAACTGCTTTCTCTTTTTTGACCCTGTCCACTTACCCTGGTTGGAAGCAATCCCTCGCCTCTTCCACTGCTTACCCTGGAGACAGAGTTCCGCTGAGACTCATTCTGCCTCCACCCTCCCATTCCAAGCTCTCTGGTTCCAGTCACTCTCCAGGACAAACAGAGAAATTTAAACAGAAAGCAATGCCCAGCAAATCATAAAACTACCTGTGGTCTTGGTGCTGGCATTTGAATAAGTGCAGGGAATGATGTCAATGGGAAAAGTCCTGATGAGTTTTGCAGGAATTTTAAAATGTTAAGAATGTAATAAATTGGATATTGCCGGAAAACAGACAAGAGTGGGGTAGGGGAGGTAGGGGATTGGGATGGACGGGGCGGGGATGGGGGTTGTGGGAAAAGTAAATGGGTAATATGTTAGGGGTTCTGAATTAGTCATCAGGTTCTTTGAATGAATCAAGAAAAACCAATCCTGGCAAACTTAAGAGGGAAAATGAATTTACTTTAAAAATTTTATTAATATTTTATTTAGACAAGTGAGACTCAAGGGGAGATGAATTTGTGTGCAGCATATTGGGTAACTTGCAGAATCAGAGTAGAAGCTTCCTCTTCCAGCACCACATGCAATTATTACCTAGCATTGCTTCCCACATGCACCTTGATAGGCTCAGTATGACCACTAGGCATCCTTTACAATTCATATATGGCACTTTGGGAGGCTGAGGCCAGCAGATTACTTTAGGTCAGGAGTTCGAGATCAGCCTGGCCAACATGGTGAAACACTGTTTCTACTAAAAATACAAAAATGAGCCAGGTGTGGTGGAGTGTGCCTGTAATCCCAGCTACTCAGGAGGCTGAGGCAGGAGAATTGCTTGAACCCTGGAGGCAGAGGTTGCGATGAGCCAAGATCATACCACTGCACTCCAGCCTGGGTGACAGAGTGACATTCTGTCTAAAAAAAAAAAAAAAATTATATATGTGCACATATGTCCAAATTAAAGGGCATTTTACAAAATGCCTGGCTAATATTCCTCACATTGTCAGGGTCATTAGAATAAGGAAGGGGCTGGGCATGGTGGTTTATACCTGTAATCTTAGCACTTTGGGAGGCTGAGGCAGGCAGATCATGAGGTCAGGAGTTCGAGACCAGCCTAATCAACATGGTGAAACCCTGTCTCTACTAAAAATACAAAAATTAGCTAGGTGTGGTGGTGTGTGCCTGTAATCTCAGCCACTCAGGAGGCTGAGGCAGGAGAACAGTTTGAGCCCAGGAGGTGGAGGTTGTACTCCAGCCTTGGCAACAGAGCAAGACTCTGTCTCAAAGAAAGAAAAGAAAAAAGAAGTACCGAGAAACTGTCACAGAAGGAGATGTGATGACTAAACGTGTGGGGAGATCATTTGTGGAAAACGAGTGGAATCTGAGTGCAGTCTGGAGATTAGCTCATGGTGATGTACCATGTCAGTTTCTCAGTTTTGACAAACAGACCAAGGAAATGTAGGGTGTCAATACAGCACAAGGAACTCTCTGTACTATCTTTGCCACTTTTCTGTAATAGCCCAGCGTCTGTAGTCCCAGCTACTCAGGAGTCTGAGGCAGGAGAATCACTTGAACTTGGGAGATGGAGGTTGCAGTGAGCCAAGATCGGGCTATTACACTCCAGCCTGGGCGACAGAGTGAGACTGTCTCAAAATAAAAAAAAGGAGATTTGAACACACAGAGAGACATGAGGGATACTCACATACCAGAGGCCATTTGAGGATGCAGTGAGAAGGTGCACAGAGAGCGCAAGCCCACAAGAGAGGCTGCAGGAGAAACTAACCCCACCAACTCCTTGATCTTGGACTTCCAGCCTCCAGAACTATAAGAAAACAAATGTCTGTTGTTTGCGCCATCCAGCCTGTGGCATTTTGTCATGACAGTCCTAGCAAACAATATACCACCCAATGTCCCAGGAAAACTCAAGAAAAAAAACCGAATAATTTTAAGCACACACTGTAGGTAGAACCAATTTAGGGCAAACCCACTGGGGAAGAATTCACCCTCATCCCAATGGCTTGGGGATTCTCAGAGGCATGAACATGCAGTGAAACAGAAAACCCTAACAATCTGAGCTTAAATAGCAGAAGCTTATTCTTTACTCACTAAAGTCAGGTACTGAGCCTCATGGGGTGGGCGCAGGGGATTCAAAGCTCTTGGGACTTCTGCGTCCTTTATTTTCTTCTTTTTCTGAGATGGAGTCTTGCCCTGTTGCCCAAACTGGTGTGCAATGGCACGATCTTGGCTCACTGCAACCTACGCCTCACAGGTTCAAGTGATTCTCCTGCCTCAGCTTCCGGAGTAGCTGGGATTACAAGCGCACACCACCATGTCCAGCTACTTCTTTGTATCTTTTTTTCTTTCCTTTTTTTTTAAGACGGAGTTTTTGCTCTTGTTGCCCAGGTTGGAGTGCAACGGCGCGATCTCAGCTCACTGCAATCTCCACCTCTTGGGTTCAAGCGATTCTCCACCTCAGCCTCCTGAGTAGGTGTGATTACAGGCACGCGCCACCACGCCTGGCTAATTTTTTGTGTTTTTAGTAGAGGTGGGGTTTCTTCATGTTGGTCAGGCTGGTCTCGAGCTCCCAACCTCAGGTGATTCGCCTGCTTCAGCCTCCCAAAGTGTTGAGATTACAGGCGTGAGCCACCGTGCTTGGTCCAGTTTTTTGTATCTTTAGTAGAGACAGGGTTTCACCATGTTGGCCAGGCTGGTCTCCAACTCCTGACCTCATGAATCACCCCACCCCAGGCCTCCCAAAGTGCTGGGATTACAGGTGTGAGCCACTGCGCCTGGCCAGGTCCTTTATTTTCTATGAAGCTTATTGGAATGGGTTTAAGAGACGTTGGAAGAGGACTGAGCAGCCTTAAGTGCAGACTTGCTTGAAGTTGGTTAGAATGGAAACTAGTGAAATGGGGTGATACCAGAAGAGAAAAGTAACGACAAAAGAAAGGTTCTATTTTAAGAAGGAGAGGCTGGGTGCAGTGGCTCACGCCTGTAATCCCAGCACTTTGGGAGGCTGAGGAGGGCCAATCATTTGATCAGAAGTTCAAGACCAGCTTGGCCAACGTGGTGAAACCGTTTCTACTAAAAATGCGAAAATTAGCCAGGTTTGTTGCTGAGTGCCTATAGTCCCAGCTACTTGGGAGGCTGATGCATGAGCATCACTTGAACCTGGGAGGTGGAGGTTGCAGTGAGCCGAGATGGCATCACTGCATTCCAGTCTGGGCAACAGAGTGAGACTCTGTCTCAAAAATAAATAAAATAAAATAAAAATACAAAGAAGGTCAGCAGGGTGCGGTGGCTCATGCCTGTAATCCCAGCACTTTGGGAGGCCAAGGTGGGAAGATCACAAGGGCAGGAGATAGAGACCAGCCTTACCAACATGGTGAAACCCCGTCTCTACTAAAAATTCAAAAATTAGCCAGTCATGGGGGGCACATGCCTGTAATCCCAGCTACTCAGGAGGCTGAGGCTAGAGAATCACTTGAACCCAGAGGTGGAGGTTGCAGTGAGCTTAGAACATGCCACAGCTTGGGCAACAGAGCGAGATTCTGTCTGGAAAAAAAAAAAAAAAAGGAAGTGGGTAGATAGAGAGCAGAAAAGCTTGGATGAAGGAATGTCTTTGAGTTGTCAAGAAGGCAAGAGATTTGGTACCCAGATTGCACCGTGTGTGACCTGACTGGGGAAAAGGACTTCAGAGAGGCAAAGAGCACCCCTAGCTTTGGAGGTGGCACTGGTCGAAATCGAACAAGGAGCTCACCTGACTTAAGTTCGAGGGTGTCTCCCTGGTACGGTTGCTTCCAAGGCTTGGGCGGGGTCTGAGCAATGGGTTCCTGTGGTTTTGGAAGTCTTTCAGGAGCTGTTTTTATTGTAATATCTGCATCTTAAGCTTGCTGCACGTTTCCAGCATTCACCCTGTTACGCTCCCCTGCATTCTGGGGTTTTGGAGTGGGCGGGAGGATTCTTGAGACATGAGTATGGGGAAGTTAGTGGTAAATTAGTCAGGGTTTTCCAGAGATACAGAACCAACAGGATGTGTATATATAGAAAGAGATTTGAGTTAAGGAATTGGCTCACACAATTGCGGAGGCTTAGTTAGTCCAAAATCGGCAGGGCAGGCCAGCAGGCTGGAGAGCCGGGGAAGAGCTGCAGTTCAAATGCCGGCAGAATTCCCTTCTATTCAGGGGGAGTCGGTTTTTGTTCTAGTAAAGCCTTCAACTGATTGGATGAGGCCCTTCTCCATTATGGAAGGCAATCTGACTTGCCAAAGTCCACTAATTTAAATGCAAATCTCATCCAAAAACACCCTCATAGACACATCCAGAATTATGTTTGGCCAAATATCTGATGGCCCAGCCAAGTGACATATAAAATTAGCCATCAAGGCCAGGCATGGTGGCTCATGCCTATAATCCTGGCACTTTGGGAGGCCAAGGCCATTGGATCGCTTGTATCTAGGAGTTTGAGACCAGCCTGGGCAACATAGTGAGACACTGTCTTTACAAAAAATAAAAAATTAGCTGAGTGTGGTGGTGTGCATCTGTAGTCTCAGCTACTCAGGAGGCTGAGGCAGGAGGATCCCTTGAGCCTGGGAGGTCCAGGCTGCAGTGAGCCATGATCACTCCATTCGACTCAGCCTGGGCAACAGAGTAAAACCCTGCCTCAAAATTAAAAAAAAGAAAAAAATTAGCCATCATTCGTGGGATATATTTTTGTGCTTTAGAGTGCTTTGTTTTTGCGTTTATGTATTTTTTTGAAACAGTCTTGTTCTGTCACCCAGGCTGAAGTGCAGTGGCATGATCATGGCTCACTTCAGCCTGGACTTCCCGGGCTCAGACAATCCTCCTGTCTCAGCCTCTTGAGAAGCTGAGACCTCAGGTACATGCCACCATGCCCATTTAATTTTTTAATTATATGTAGAAATGAATTCTCCCTATGTTGTCCAGTCTGGCTGCAAACTCCTGGGCTCAAGTGATCCCCTGCCTCAGCCTCCCAAAGGGCTAGGATTGCCGGCATGAGTCGCTGGACCAAGCCATTTGTGTTTAAATGAATCTAGCTGTCTGAGGGTCGTGCTGCCGTGAACATTCCTGCCTGATGCACAGCTGACTCTACCAGGAAGGAAGGCTATCTGGAGACACATGGCCAGAGATCTTATTATGAAAGATCTATCTTGTGAGCCTGAGAGGCTGAAGCTGCAGTGAGCCCTGATGGGGCCACTGCACTCTAGCCTGGGTGACAGAGTGAGACCCTGTCTCAAAAAGAAAAGGAAAGAAAAAGAAAAAAGGAAAAATAAATGTCTGATAGAGGAAAAAATGAAGCAGGCAAATAAACAGATAAATTATAAAGAAAAAGAAATGTCTGTGACCCGTGCTAGCAACAGCAGAGAAACTAGGTTTGAAATAAACAAAGCAAGTCTGTGGAAAGTTCTTCCAAATCTGGCAGCTCATACATAAAAGAATTTAAATGAAGTCTGCTCAAATTTGCTAACAACCTTAAAAATGTACATGCCACTACCATTTATACTTTGTGAAGTATAAACACTTTTACACTATCAATAATAAAAATCAGATATCTATACATCATGCTAGAAAAAAGACTGAATTATCATTCTGTTCTCTCTGCAGAAAATACTATTTATCACAGAACAAGCTATCATTTGAAGAAATGATTAAGGAGTATGCAGCCCCAAAATGTAGAAAACACTATTATTGTAGATGAGTGTTCATGAATAACCAGCTTTTTAAACTTCGCAATTTGTGACTTTTTAAAATTCATTCTACATGATACTCATCTTGATCTAATTTTGTGCTTATTGTTTATTATTTTCCACAGAGTCTCCCAAATTGCATGGAGAACTGTAGGCCCCGCAAAACCGGGATGCACCTTTCATCGAGCTGGTGAGAAGGCACCAATGCAGAAAGAGAGAAACCAGCAGGACTCATGGAAGCAAGAGAGAGGGATATTTCTTTTCCTTCTTTTTTTTTTGAAATGAAGTCTCACTCTGTTGCCCAAGCCAGAGTGTAGTGGCGACATCTCAGCTCACTGCAACCTCTACCTCCCAGGTTCAAGCAATTCTGTCTCAGCGTCCCGAGTAGCTGGGACTACAGGTGCACGCCACCATGCCCAACTAATTTTTGTATTTTTAGTAGAGATGGTGTGTCACTATGTTAGCCAGGCTGGTCTTGAACTCCTGACCTTGTGATCCACCCTCCTCGGCCTCCCAAAGTGCTGGGATTATAGGCGTGAGCCACCGTGCCCGGCCAGAGAGAGGGATATTTCAAGGAATAACAGTAATAGTAATCACTGGCTGAAGGGAATGTGCTGAGACTTTCATTTTTCATTTTTAAAATTGTTGATATAGGATCTTACTTTGTCACCCAGGCTGGAGTGCAGGGGCATAATCACAGCTCACTGCAGCCTCAACTTCCCAGGCTCAAGTGATCCTCGCACTTCACCCTCCTGAGTAGCTGGAACTACAGGTACATGCCACCATGCCCGGCTGATTTTTGTATTTTTTTTGTTTCATCATGTAACCCAGGCTGGTCTCGAACTTCTGGACTTAAGCAATCCACCAGCCTCAGCCTCCCAAAGTGCTGGGATTATAGGCATCAGCCATTGCACTTGTCCATGTGATGAACTTTCTATGAAACCTTTCAGATCCACCCTCCTCAGAGACAGTGCTATCAAAATCTCAAATGTTCTTTGAGGGAGAGCTGTCAGGGAGTTATAAACAGCTCCAGTTCATGAAAACTTGGGATTTTATAAGCAGTCCATCTGCATCAATATCACTAGGGATGCAGTTGCCAGATTTAGCAAACAAGATTTAGAATGTCCAGTTAAATTTGAATTTCAGATACACAATGAATAATGTTTTAGGATAAGTATGTCTTGTGCAATATTTGCATCAAATCTGGCGATGCTACCTGAGGGTTTCTTAAAAGTACTTTCCTGCTGGTAACTCAGTTAATTTATGTGCACATAAAGTAAGTGAACTTGCTCTAGGCTTGAGAAAGTGTTATTTTAGACACTTAAGTCACTGTTCAAAAAGAATCCTGTGAGCTATCAAAACTGATCTTTCCATATTTATTTGGAATTCATGTCCAAAAACTGTTGCATATACTTTATTATTTATTTATTTTTTTACCTAAAAAAAAAAAAAACAATAGAGGGCCAGGCATAGTGGCTCATGCCTGTAATACCAACACTTTGGGAGGCCAAAGTGGGTGGATCACCTGAGATCAGGAGTTTGAGACCAGCCTGGCCAGTGTGCTGAAACCCTGTCTCTCCTAAAAATACAAAAATTAGCTAGTCGTGTTGGCAGGCACCTATAATCCCAGCTGCTCAGGAGGCTGAGGCAGGAGAATTGCTTGAACCCAGGAGGTGGAGGTTGCAGTGAGCTGAGATCGAGCCACTGCACTCCTGCTTGGGCAACAGAGCAAGACCCTGTCTCGAAAAAAAAAAAAAAAATAGAGACAGGGTCTTGCTATGTTGCCCAGACTGGCCTCAAACTCCTGGCCTCAAGCAAGCCTCCCACCTCAGCCTCTCAAAATGCTTCAATTATAGGCATGAGTCACCACATCTGGCCACATACACTTTATAACTAAAACAGTGAAATATTTAACTTTGCCTCCTTTTGCCTCCCAAGCTGAATGAGGCAGTAGATTAGAGCGAGTTGCCAATGAGGTTCTGAAGTAAAGTGATTGTGACTAAAAGATATTGACCCAAGGGCCAGGTGTGGTAGCTCACGCCTGTAATCCTAGCACTTTGGGAGTCTGAGGTGGGCAGAACAACTGAGGACGGGAGTTCAAGACCAGCCTGATCAACATGGAGAAACCCTGTCTCCACTAAAAATACAAAATTAGCTAGGAATGTTGGCACATGCCTGTAATGCCAGCTACTTGGGAAGCTGAAGCAGAACTGCTTGAACCCGGGAGGTGGAGGTTATGGTGAGCTGTGATCATACCACTGCACTCCAGCCTGGGCAACAAGAGCAAAACTACGTCTCAAAAAAAAAAAAGATATTGACCCAACAGGTGAGGGGGTGTTGCCCTCATTCTCAAGTCACTTCTTATAATCTAACTGGTGGCTGTGATGTGCGCATGAGCTGCCACTGAATGACAACGGAACAGCATCCAGGCCAGCTCCCTGGCCAGCTCCCCAGTCAGGAATTTGAGACCATTCATACGTTCCAGGGATTACGACCTGGCTGTCTTAGGAGGCCATTATCAGTCTATCGCAGATCTCTCAACACAAAGACTGCGTTATCGTTTTCATCAACCAAGTTCTTTTTTGCTTATGGTGTGCTTGCCATCAACTAAAACCCTCAGGCAATTTTCCACGTGAACAGCTGTGGTGCCCATTTAGCCTGCGATGGTCATGAGAGCTGTTCTTTCTCCTGGATACATAGGAGGAGTGTACATACCTGCTCACTCTGGAGTTAGGCGTGATCATGTGACTGGCTTGATCAAGGTGATGTGACATTTGCTGTGTGGCTATTTCCCTCTGTCACTGTGAGTAGCAATGTTCAGACGATAGTTTCCAGCAGGCTGAATCCATCGGCCTGGATCCCCGAGTGAGGGAAATGTAGCGCAATAGTATCAGAGGACCTCGGTTCATCTGAGATGCCTTAGGTGAATAAGAAATAAAACTCTCTTACTGTGCTGGGATTACATGTGTGAGCCACTGCACCTACCCAGAAGTCTCTTTTTCTAATCTTAATCTCGATATAGTAACTAAGAGAATTGTTACTTTAGCAGACTCTGAGGAGCAAGTGTGGCATAGTAATCAAGTTCAATGAGTTCTAGAATCAACATACTAAAATTTAAATTCGGACTTTTTTTTTTTAAGCCAGTTGAATTTAGCAGAGGGGAATTGAATACTAAATTTTCTTTATCACTTACAACTTTTGTGAGCTTGGACAAATTGCTCAAACTCTAACACTTGGATTTCTTATCTGCAAAACAGAATAACAATAGGACCTTCCTCATAGTATTTTGGGGAGAATTAAAGTAGATAATCCAGGTAAATTGCACAAAAATAAGTCAGTGTTCAACGAACATCTTTAATACTGTGTAAGATTTGTCCTGACCTGGCTCGGTGGCTCACATCAGCAATCCCAGCACTTTGGGAGGCCAAGGTAGGCAGATCACAAGGTCAGGAGTTCGAGACCATCCTGGCCAATATGGTGAGACCCCCGTCTCTACAAAAAATACAAAAATTAGCTGGGCATGGTGGTGCATGCCTGTAGCTACTTGGGGGGCCAAGGCAGGAGAAACTCTTTAACATGGGAGGCAGAGGTTGCAGTGAGCTGAGATTGTGCCACAGCACTCCAGCCTGGGCGACAGAGCAAAACTCCATTTCAAAAAAAAAAAAGAAACTATGTAAGATTTCCCTTTGTATTGCAGAGTATGGAGATAGATAATCAATAAATTATTTTGGTGGTCAAGAGTACATTAAAAAAGGATCACCTATGTTTTGTCAAACTTTTACATGAGATAAATGAAATGATGAAGAGATCAGTCCAGTCCAGTCCAGCTGTTGCTTAGTACTTGGGGAGTTTGGCTGCAAATTCCTTTAAAATGTGAGTTTGCATGCCTTTGCAATTTTCTCCCTAACAAATGGTATTGATTCAACATGACTTAGGTTGCAAACACCAGACACATTTCGATTACTTTCTTTAGTTTCACCTGGCTATCTTAATTGGTAGATTAGAAGCAGCAGGTCATCAGAGCCCAGGAAATCTCACCATTTTCTTTTAGTTGTCTTTCTCTAGGGATTCCAAGTTTTCTGTGTAAGGACATATTTAGAATTCCAAAAGGAAGAGAGAAAAAGAAAAAAACCCTTCGAAGTCACTAATTCAGGATATTCTGATATTACGTTTAGAGTACCTTTAAAGAAAACAAATTTTTTAAATTCCCCAAGGGAGAGAAAAACTATTATTTCTAATATTTATAGACTTACTTAAACTTTCAGAAAATATTTACGTTAAAAAATCTAAAAGGATGAGTTATGATAATTGAATTTATTATTTTATTGTTCAGTTAATCAAAATAAAGTCCTCTTCCATATCCTTCAGACTAAAGTTGATGCTGACTTTTTGGATGAAAAAGATACATATCATCTTTCCTATCTAACAATATCAATGATAAAGAAATCATTATGATTTTCATTTGTAATTCTTTAACTGTATTTGTGTGATATGTTATAGTGACTGAAGAAGTCATCCGACATGGCCCGCACTTCTGTCTTTTAGAGTCTTTTGGTAAAGGATATCTGCCATTCATTTGGGTGGGAGAATGAGACAGGGTATAATGGAAGGCTGACTGCACCGGCACCTTCATCTTTGTGCTGGTTTTCTGAAGTGCATTCCTTCACGAAATCTCAGTCGGCTCCTCCCTTCCTAAAATAACACTGTGGCACTTCAAAATCTACCTCGGCCCTCCGCCACTACCCTAATTGCACATAAAACCACGAAGGGTGCTGTCAGGGCTGGCGACATAACTAATGGGGCCTGGTGCAAAATGAAGATGTGTGACCCCTTGTTCCGTATGCAGTGGGGAAAGTACCATTAAAAGGACTCAAAGAAAAAGCTTTTTCCTTTCTTCTGTACTCTCTCCCTTCACTAGTCAGACTTTTTTTTTTTTGTTTGTTTTATGAGACGGAGTTTCGCTCTTGTTACCCAGGCTGGAGTGCAATGGCGTGATCTCGGCTCACTGCAACCTCCGCCCCCTGGGTTCAGGCAATTCTCCTGCCTCAGCCTCCTGAGTAGCTGGGATTACAGGCACACGCCACCATGCCCAGCTAATTTTTTGTAATTTTTAGTAGAGACGGGGTTTCACCATGTTGACCAGGATGGTCTCGATCTGTTGACCTCGTGATCCACCCGCCTCGGCCTCCCAAAGTGCTGGGATTACAGGCTTGAGCCACCATGCCCGGCCCAGACTGTTTTTTATTTGCTCCTTAATGTCATTCCAAGTTAAAAAATTAATATTTTAAATTATTAGCAGGAATTTCTTTTGTGGCAAAAGGGGTTTTGTACCTTAAGGATTTGGGGCAGGAAGATTATTCTGGATAGTCCAGGTGGGCCTTGAATGTAATCACAAGTGTCCGTATACAAGAGGGAGACAAAGGGAAATTGGAGTGATATGTTTTGAAGACGAAATAAGGAACCAGCCCCGCTGATACCTTGATTTTAGCCTTGTAAGACTCATTTCACATTTCTTACCTCCAGAATTGGAAAATAATGACTTTTTGTTGTTTTAAGCCATTAAATTTGTGGTAATTTGTTACAGCAGCAATAGAAAGCTAAAACATTGTCTTTTTGTTTTGAGACAGAGTTGCTCTGTGGCCCAGGCTGGAATGCAATGATACAAGCATGGCTCGCTGCAGCCGCAAAGTCCTAGGCTAAAGTGATCCTCCCACTTCAGCCTCCTGGCATGCCGGGTGGGACTGCAGACAAGCACCACAACTGGTTTATCTTTAAAAAAATTTTTTTATATGCCAGGTGCAGTGGCTCACTCCTGTAATCCCAGCACTTTGCGAGGCTAAAGCAGGTGGATCACCTGAGGTCAGGAGTTTGGGACCAGCTTGACCAATAAGGAGAAACACTGTTTCTACTAAAAATACAAAATTAGCTGGGCCTGGTGGTACATGCCTGTAATCCCAGCTACTTGGAGAATCACTTGAACCCAGGAGGTGGAGGTTTTGGTGAGCAGAGATTGTGCCATTGCACTCCAGCCTGGGCAACAAGAGTAAAAATGTTTAAAAAAAAATTTTTTTTTTTTGTAGAGACAGGATTTTACTATGTTTCCCCAGCTGGTCTCGAACTCTGGGCTCAAGCAGTCCTACCACCTTGGCCTCTCAGTGTGTTAAGATTACAGGTATGAGCCACCACATGGGCCTGAAACCAAAACACTTATATAAAGCAAGAATTGGTTGGGCTCAGCAGCTCACCCCTGTAATCCCAGCACTTTGGGAGGCTGAGGCGGGCAGATTACCTGAGGTTGGAAGTTCGAGACCACTCTGACCAACACGGAGAAACCCCATCTCCACTAAAAATACAACGTTAGCTGAGTGTGGTGGTACTTGCCTGTAATCCCAGCTACTAAGGAGGCTGAGGCAGGAGAATCGCTTGAACCTGGGAGGCAGAGGTTGTGGTGAGCCGAGATCATGCCATTGTACACCAGCCTGGGCAATAAGCTGGAGTACAAAACTCTGTCTAAAAAAAAAAAAAGAATAATTGTTTTGTTTCCAAGCAAAACAAGCTGAATAATAAACAGGCTCAATAACACATAATATACAGAGCCACTGAGGCTACTAAGGGTGTTTAACCTGGAAAAGTGAAACAACGAGGGGTTTCATATCTGAAGGTTGTCTTGTGACCTAGGCAAGGCCAGCTCTGCATAGACACAGCAGCCAAAACATTGTCAGTGAGTGGCACTGTGATAGGGTTTGGCTCACAAGAACTAAGTTCATTTAGTGCTAGGAGGCTACCCTGGTAGCACTGGATACAGGCAAAAAGAGGCTGGGTGAGCTCCAGTCAAGGATATTGCTAGCGAGAATGCTGCATTGGGTAGGGGATTTGGATACAGAACTACTCAAGTCCCTTCCACAATTTTCTTCCGCACTTGCATCTCGTCCTAATAGTTACCTTAATGAGGAGCCCACCCGACAGTTCACAGGTGTGGGGGGGCCTGGGGCTGTATGATTGGTCCACCAGTTGGTGAAGGTGTCTGTTAAAGGGAACAGATGTCATTAAAGTTAGAAGGAGCCAGGGCAAAGGCCTGCAAGAAGACAGGTGCCCAGGTAGAGCCCAGAGAAGGGCTGGCCTGGTGGAAGACCTAGAGATGATGCAAGACTTTGCAATGGTCAGAGTGAAGGACAGAGAGTTCTGAATGAACCCTATGGATACTCACAGAGAGCTTTATTTTTATTTTTTAAAGCAATTGTTAGTATTTGTTTTCTTTTCTTTGTTTTGTAAATAAATAGAGATAGGGCTCCCTGTTCCTCAGGCTGATCTCAAACTCTAGGCTCAAGCAATCCTCCCACCTCAGCCTACCAAAGTGATGGGGTTACAGGGTGAGACACTGCTCTAGGCCGAAAAGCAGTTGTTAGAATTTAATGAGTCACCCTCCATGTGGCATCAAGCCACCAGAACACAGCGTGTGTGTGTGTGTGTGTGTGTGTGTGTGCATGTACTTTTTCTTTTATAAGACAGAGTCTTGCTCTGTTGCCCAAGCTGGAGTGCACTGGTACCATCTCTGCTCACTGCAACCTCTGCTTCCTGAGTTCAAGAGATTCTCATGCCTCAGCCTTCCAAGTAGTTGAGACTACAGGTACTCACTACCATGCCTGGCTAATTTTTGTATTTTTAGTAGAGATGGAGTTTCACCATATTGCCCCAGCTGTTCTCAAACTCCTGATCTCAAGTGATCCACTTACCTCTGCCTCCCAAAGTGCTGAGATTACAGGCATGAGCCACCATGCCCAACCAGGACACAGCACACACACACACACACACACAGAGTCTCGCTCTGTCACTCAGGCTGGAGTACAGTGGTACAATCTTGGCTCACTGCAACCTCTGCCTCCCAGGTTCAAGTGATTCTTCTGCCTTAGTAGAATACGGTAGCTGGCGCTATAGGTGTGTGCCACCACACCCAACTAATTTTTGTATTTTTAGTAGAGACGGGGTTTAACTCTATTGGCCAGGCTGGTCTCAAACTCCTGACCTCGTAATCTGCCCACCTCAGCCTCTCAAAGTGCTGAGATTACAGGCATGAGCAACTACTCCCAGACCCCGCCATGTTTTTAAATCCTAGGGTCTTCTGTGTAGCTTAAAGTTCAGGAACCTGACAATCTGGCTTTCTTCCTCTTACTCCTTCTCAGTCTCTTTGCTGACTCCTCCTCTGGGCTCCTTTCAAGGTCATGTTTTTTGAGCATTACCTGCATCATAATCACTTGGAGTGCTGGTTAATAAAGTCAAGGTCACAGAGCTGCGGCCTGAGAACCTTGATTTTTAGCCAGCTCCCTAGTTGATTTCTTTGCTCTTCAGAGTTTAACAATTAATACCTTAAACACTAACCTTCAGAATTCTATCCTTATGTTCTCTTATTCTTTTACACTTACACTGGCACACCATCTGGCAAGTAGCAGAGAGAGGGAGAGAAATATATATATATATAGTTTTGGGGTCTCTCTCTGTCACACAGGCTGGAGTCCAATGGTGTGATCATAGCTCACTGCAGCCTTAAACTCTTGGCCTCAAACCATCCTCCCACTTCAGCCCCAGTAGCGGGGACCTCAGGCACACACTACTGCACCTGGCCACCTTTCAAATTTTTTCTATTTTTGTAGAGCTGGGTCTCACCATCTTGCTCAGGCTAATCTCAAACTCCTGAGCTCAAGCAGTCCTCCCACCTTGGCCTTCTGAAGTGCTAGAATTACAGGTGCAAGCCACCATACCTGGCCAGAAAAAATATTTCTGAAAATATGGAATAATTTCATCCAAAGCTATAGCTTCAGCTATTGCCTACGTGCAGATGAGGACTGTAAATTGCCCCTCAGGATCTCTCCTGAGCCCCAAACCAAACTGCCAACTGCCGATTCTACAACAGGTACTCCAAACTTAATAACATTATGTAAGACTGAGTTTATTATCTTTCCTGTAAAATACTTCTCACCCTTGCAAATTCATTTTTAAATTTTCCCTCTTAATTAGCATGGTCACCATCCACCCTGTGTTTTGAGGAAAAACATGTGAAGTCTTCTTTTACTCAGTCCCATCCCCATGGAGGTACTCATGAACCCCAAATCCTGTTATCGCAATATCTTCTGATTCCATCCCTCATCCTTCATTCCCCACTACAATTACCAAATACAGATATCAAATTCCTATATACAACTAGCAAATCTGTCTCTTTTGTTGCCAGGAAAACTGCCAGAGCCCCACAGTGAATTCTTCAGCTACCAATCTCTCATTTTTTTGAGACTGAGTCTCACTCTGTTGCCCAGACTGGAATGCAGTGATGCAGTCTCGGCTCACTGCAACCTCCGCCTTCTGGGTTCCAATGATTCTCCTGCCTCAGCCTCCCAAGTAGCTGGGACTACAGGTGCCCACAACCACGCATGGCTAATTTTTGTATTTTTAGTAAAGACGGGTTTTCACCATGTTGGCCAGGCTGGTCTCAAACTCCTGACCTGAAGTGATCCACCTGCCTTGGCCTCCTGAAGTTCTGGGATTACAGGTGTAAGCCACCTTGCCCGGCCAGCTACCAATCTCTTTCCACCTCAGCCATTTTCTTTTCTTTTTTTTTTTTTCCCTTGAGACGGAATCTCTCTCTCTTGCCCAGGCTGGAGTGCAGTGGCACAGTCTTGGCTCACCGCAACCTCTGCCTCCTGGGTTCAAGCGATTCTCCTGTCTCAGCCTTCTGAGTAGCTGGGGCTACAGGCCTGTACCACCACGCCTGGCTAATTTTTCATATTTTTAGTAGAGACGGGGTTTCACCATGTTAGCCAGGATGATCTCATGATCTGCCGGCCTCGGCCTCCCAAAGTGCTGGGATTACAGGCGTGAACCACCACATCCAGCCCACCTCAGCCAGTTTCATCATAGCCCTGAGAATTAATGACCTGTTCCATTACCTCCTGGGCTTCTTCCCCTTTTTGATAGAATGGTTTCTAGATTCTCTAGGATGGTGAGAAAACCCTTTACCGTCTGTTTTCAGGCTTATTCTAATATCGAATCTCTCCCCAATCACACATATAATTTATGACCCGGTCATCTAGAGCATCTCATGGTTCTGGACCAGGCAGCCCCCTGACACCTGCATGCCTTTACACATGCTGGGCCCTTGGCTTTAATTACTCACTGTCTTCTCTGCCTGATGCTTCATTACCAGTTCAAATGACATCTCCCCTGCATAAGTTTGTAAGTGACAACATGCTGGTTTTTCACAGCCTTCTGCATTCCCGGCATCTGTTCATGCATTTATTATAGAATGTATTATATTAAATGAAAATTATCTATGTACCTGTTTCCACCCCCAATTAACTATAATCTCCTAAGAAAAGAGACAGTCCTTTTTTTTGAGACGGAATCTTATGCTGTCACCCAGGCTGCAGGCTGGTCTGCAGCAGTACGATCTCGGCTCCCTGCAACCTCCACCCCCTGAGTTCAAGCAATTCTTGTGCCTCAGCCTTCTGAGTGGCTGGTACTATAGGCACGTGCCACCACACCTAGCTAATTTTGTATTTATTTATTCTGTTTTAGTAGAGTTGGGGTTTCACCATGTTGGCCAGGCTGGTCTCGAACTCCTGACCTCAGGTAACTGGCCCACCTCAGCCTCTCAAAGTGCTGGGATTACGTGCGTGAGCCATGACACCCAGCCTAGACTATCTTTCTCATCTTTGCATTCCCATTGCCTAGCATAGAGCCTGTTACATAGAAGCTGGTAAATAAATGCTTGCTTATAGAATTCCTCAAGCAATATCAGAGCTGATTTCAGGGAAATGCCTAGAATGACTCTGCTTTGGAAGGTGTTACCGAGACCACCTAGCACCAGTGTCGAGTAATGCTGCCTTTGGATATTCTTACTGAGATCTTTGGCTTCACGAATTTATCCATTTCTCCTTTCATAATTGGCATAGAGGAAAATTATTGAATAATATTTTAAATCTTATTTGAAGTTTAATCTTTCATAGAACTTTGTGTATCTTATTATTGCTCCAAGCTAGAAGAGATGATTTTTTTTTAATATCACCCTTAGAGAGAGTTTAGTATAGCAACAGAACACAAAACTTTGAAGTATTACAATTGATGATGAAAGTGCTTATTCAGTAAACAACTAAATGTGACTAGATGCAGTATGTATTGAGACTGCCAGTTTTCCATGGGGAAAGCAACTGCCTCAACTTTCTCCCTATTCTGAAAGACATTTCCTGGAGCTTGCACTCCATTTAATCATGATCATCTCAGTGCCCATTGGGAAGATGATGGCTGCTGTGGGGTAAATGTGTCTCCCCAAAATTCACATGTTGAAATCCTAACCCCAAAAGTGATGACATTAGGAGGTGGGACTTAGGAGGGAGGTAATAGGGTCGAGAGGGTGGAGCCCATGACCCAATTACTCAGAACCCAACCAGACTGACACCCTGATTTCCCACTTTCAGCCTCGAGAACTCTGAGAATTCAATTTCTGGTGTTTATAAGTCACCCAGCCTATAGTATTCTGTTACAATAGCCTGAACTAATCCCAGCACTTTGGGAGGCTGAGGCGGGTGGATCACCTGAAATCAGGAGTTCGAGACCAGCCTGGCCAAACATGGAGAAATCGTGTCTCTACTAAAAATGCAAAAATTAGCCATGAGTGGTGGTATGTACTTGTAGCGTCAGCTACTTGGGAGGCTGAGGGAGGAGAATCTCTTAAATCCAGGAGACAGAGGTAGCAGTGAGCCAAGATCGTGCCATTGCACTCCAGCCTGGGCAACAGAGCAAGACTCTGTCTCAGAAAAAAAAAAAGTTTGAACTAATTAAGACAATGGCTGCTGATGGCAGAAATCAAAGAAAGAGAATCTTCAACACAGTATTCCAGAGTCCTACAACCAGTTCAGCGGTGGCTTAAGAACCTGGACTGGCCAGCATGGCTCACACTTGTAATCCTAGCACTTTAGGAGGCCAAGGCAAGAGAATCACTTGAGCCCAGGAGTTGAACACCAGCCTGGGCAACATAGTGAGACTTCATCTCTACAAATAATATTTTTTTAAAAAATTAGCCAGGCTGCAGTGGTGCATGTCTGTTACCACAGGTACTCAGGAGGCTGAGGTGGGAGAATCACTTGAACCTGGAGTTGGAGGTTGCAGTGAGTCGAGATCACACCACTGCACTCCAGCCTGGGTGACAGAGGGAGAAACTGTCTCAAAAAAAAAAAAAAAATGGAAATTATGCTTACAAAGGCAAACATATGTATTTTAAGCCTTGACAAGACAAAATATAATTGCATAACTATCAACCTTGGGAGAGAAGGTTGGAATTAGCATTTCCTCTGGTTTCACGTGAACTCTTTTCTTTTCTACTAAGATCCTGTAAAAAGTCTGTATTGCTATTATAATCTAATTTGAATGACCATTGTAATTTACATACCCCTTTCAATATTTATTTGATATTTCAATGAATGAATGAATTTGTGTCTCTAGTTGTCTGGACTGAGGACCACCTTGGTGTCTCAGGAGTTATTTCTGGGTGTTGTTGAGGGTATTAAATGATTTTATATTTTGCTCTTTGCATTTTTCTTCATCACTTAAACGTTTTATAATGAGTGTGCACTTTTAAATATTAAAACAGTGAGGCTGGGCGTGGTGGCTCACGCCTGTAATCCCAGCACTTGGGAGGCTAAAGCAGGCAGATCGCTTGAGTCCAGGAGTTCCAGACAAGTCTGGGCAACATGACAGAACTCTGTCTCTACAAAAAATACAAAATATAGCTGGGCATAGTGGTGTGTGCCTGTAGTACCAGCTGCTGGGGAGGCTGAGGTGGGAGTATCACATGAGCCTGGGAGTTAGGAGGCTGCAGTGAGCTGTGATGGTGCCACTGCATTTCAGCCTGGCAACAGAACCAGACTCTGTCTCAAGAAAAAAAAAAGAAAGAAAGGATAAAACAATAATGTCACTCTTATTTAAGAGAAAGAAATAAGTCCATAGACATCCAACCTCAAGAAAGTCCTTTCTAGATTTTCCAACTATTCCTTAGGATCCTAGCCTGCCATGAAAATCTAGCTCTCAGGGCACCTGTTCTCAGGATCTCCAGAGGACTGTGCCAGGAGCCATAGTTTTCTTTTTTTTTTGAGACGGCGTTTCACTCTGTCACCCAGGCTGGAGTGCAATGGCTCCATCTTGGCTCACCACAACCTCTGCCTCCCCAGTTCAAGCAATTCTTCTGCCTCAGTCTCCTGAGTGGCTGGGATTACAGGCATGTACCACCACGGCTGGCTAACTTTGTATCTTTTAGTAGAGACGGGGTTTCTCCATGTTGGTCAGGCTGGTCTTGAACTCCCTACTTCATGCAATCCACCCACCTTGGCCTCCCAAAGTGCTGAGATTACAGACGTGAGCCACTGCGCTCAGCCAGGAGCCGTAATATTTTTTAAAAAGGAAGAAAAACAAAACATCTATCTCTCCCATAGACTAAAGTGACTCATCACCATTCGAGCTTTCTTCCCTGTCAGAGTAAACACATACTATCATTTGTCTAACTGAATACCCTTCTCAGAGATTTCGAGGCTGGGAGTGAGAACTAGTTAATGAAAGTAAGAAGCACACAGATCAGAGTTTTGAAATAACAAGAACATCTGGGAAGGGAGCTAAATTTTTCTTTTTTCTTTTTTTTTGAGGCGGAGTTTCGCTCTTGTTACCCAGGCTGGAGTGCAATGGCGCGATCTCGGCTCACCGCAACCTCCGCCTCCCGGGTTCGGGCAATTCTCCTGCCTCAGCCTCCCGAGTAGCTGGGATTACAGGCACGCGCCACCATGCCCAGCTCATTTTTTGTCTTTTTAGTAGAGACGGGGTTTCACCTAAATTTTTCATACTGTTGTAACTGTGTTTCAATTTCTTTCTGGAGTGACAAATCCTCCTAGCAGTTTCATTGTCAAAGTAAGAATTTTGGGGGGAGTTTAACCCCTTCCTTTCCTTTCCCTTGGAGCCTCAGTTGGTCTTGGCTCTGTCCAGTCCTTCATATTACTTTTCTGCCTGGGAGGCAGTGGATTCTTCGGGTATGAAAAGCATTGGGCAGACCTGTTTTTGATGCTGGTTGCATGAAGCTTAGATGACAAAAGCCTTTTTATACAAGAGAAAATGCAAATGTGACTAATGTTTAAGACGAACTCTTATTTAATAGAGAATATTATCATAACATTCTAGGTGATAGGATGCATGTATGCATATATATTTTTTTATATTTAAAAAAATTTTGGGGGGACAAGGTCTGGCTCTGTTGCCCAAGCTGGAGTGCAGTGGCACGATCTCCATTACTGCAGCCTCAACCTCGCAGGCTCTGGTGATCCTCCCATTTCAGCCTCCCAAGTAGCTAGGACTACAGGCACACACCATCATGCCCAGCTAATTTTCTGTATTTTTTGTAGAGATGAGGTTTCACCATGTTGCCCAGACTGGTCTCAAACTCCTGGGCTCAAAATGATCTGCCTGCCTTTGCCTCCCAAAGTGCTGGAATTACAGGCATGAGCCATTGCACTTGGCCCAGATGTATATTCTTTACATTTTTCTTCATTTTGCAAAATTTGAAAAATGAACACATACGATTTATAGGTCTGGGGGAAATATATATATATATATATATATATATATATATACACACACACACATACATATAAATATATATATACACACATACATATAAATACATATATATATACACACACACACACAATTAGATCAGAGATTCTGCAAGGAATTGAAAAAAATTTTATATTTTCTAACCACTCCTGCTCACAACAAAACAACAATTGTATTAATTTCTCCTTTAAAAGTTTTCCCTTAAAGGAGGCCAACAGTTTACAGAGGAAATTTAGAACAAATAAAAGGAAATAACTTCTTCATGTGACTTGTGGTCAGCTAGAGGAATTTGCTGTCACAGAAGGTCATCTGTTCAAACGCAGTCCTTGGGTGGTTTGCAAGGCCAGGGAAATCAAGCCAGCTTCAGGTAGTAATTGCTGGAGGAGGGGAGCATTGCCTTGGGAGGCAGGCAGGAGCTGCCCTAATTGGCCATTGCTAGAGGGAACAAAATGTCCAGTTTCAGTGCGAAGAAAGTTTCAGCTTGAACTGGTAGCAGGAACGTCCCCTTGACCTTGATCTGTGTATTTGGAATAAAATCCTGCTGTTGAATCCTTGTTCAAACTGAAGCTACTTTCGTTTTAATGCCCCATTTGACCTTTGGTCAGGCTACTGGACTCACACTAATTGGTGGCCATGTGGTAGTCATTGTTATTCATGTATGCACTGGAGCCTTTATTGAATTTAAGGTCCTGGGCCAGGCCCCGGCAACATAAGAACAAGTGGATAGGCAAGGGCTCAGGGTCTGCCAAGGAAAACAGATACATTAAAAAAATCATAACAGGCTCATGCCTGTAATCCCACCACTTTGGAAGGCCAAGGAGGGCAGATCACCTGAGGTCAGGAGTTTGAGACCAGCCTGGTCAACATGGTGAAACCCTGTCTCTACTAAAAAATAAAAAGTTAGCTGGGTGTGGTGGCATGGGGCTGTAATTCTACCTACTCAGGGGGCTGACACAGGAGAATCACTTGAACCTGGGAGGCAGAGGTTGCAGTGAGCTGAGATTGCACCACTGGACTGTAGACTGGATGACAAAGGGAGACACCATCTCAAAATAATAATAATAATAATAATAGAACAACCCACTAATACCATGATACAAGTGAGGATAAAGTGCTATTGGGACATAGAAGGAATTCATTCTGCAGCATTGGGGATAAGACGATGCATTTTCCCAAACTTTCTTAATTTAAGAGTCATTCTTGAAAACTTGCTGGAAGAACGAATTCCTTAGCTCCAGCCTTGACTTACTGAAGAAGAAGGTCCAGGGGAGAGGCCAGAAATCTGTATACTTAACAAGTGCTCTGGGGTCATTTGGGAAACTTGAGTAGGTAGGAGTTTGCCACCTGAAATGGGGGACAGGGTTTACTCAGGATAAAGAAGTGCTTCTCAGGGTTCTGCGTACATGAATAACCTGGGATGTGCTAAAATGCAGTTTTGGACTCAGTAGGTCTGGGTTAGGGCCAGGATTTCACTTCTAACAGGCTCCTAGTTATGTCAAATCTGCTGGCCAGCCGGCCACACTGAGCAGCAGGTTTATATCTCTATAAGAAGACTTCTTGGCCAGGCACAGGGGCTCATGCTTGTAACCCCAGCACTTTGGGAGACCAAGGAGTCTGAGATCAACCTGGCCAACAGGGCGAAACCCCATCTGTACCCAAAACACAAAAATCAGCCAGGTGTGGTGGTGGGCACCTGTGATCCCGGTAACTCGGGAGGCTGAGGCAGAGAATCTCTTGAATATGGGAGGTGGAGGTTACAGTGAGCCAAGATCATGCCACTGACTACTCCAGCCTGGGCAACAGAACCAGACTGCCTCAAAAAAAAGGAAAAGAGGGCTTCTCATTGTCTTTATCATAGAGTGCACTGAACAAGATCCTTGGTGATACGACCTTTTTCCTCTCTGCAGTCTAATCCTTCGTCACTCCACCCTGCTCTATGTTCCAACAAACGCAATTGTGATTTGTCTAGGGTCGCTGGCATGTGTCTCCTCTTCTACCTGCCCTCTTCCTTCTGTCCGTTCAGCAAGCAGAGAGAAACACTGGTCCCAGATTCAGATTCCCATGCATTCTTAAGAGCCCAGCCAGCATCATGAGGATTTCCTCCAGGAAACATTCCCCGACCCCAAATCCGGGATAAGCACCCCGCTTGAGCCTCTAACTCTCCCTGCCACACTGACTTGGTGGTTTGCTCTTCCGACTTCCTTCCCACCCCATGATCTGCTTCTCTCCTCCCAGGACACACAGCCTGGCTTTGAGGAGCTGGTTTGATTGGTCATGAGTTGAATTGGGTCAGATCAAAGGTTCACGTCGAACAGCTTGGAACACGTTTGCAGAGGCCAGGACAGGAAAGTTGTGTGAGGTGATCTGGGGACCCAGGCAACAGTGCAACGTGAGTCCTGAGAATAGCAGGGAAAAGGCAACTGAAAGCACAGCAGGGTGTGACCTGTGTGACTCGACCCTGCAGGCACCAGCCGGTACTGGACCTGCGGATCTCAGGGTTAACTTTTTTCTGAGTCAAATGTTTGAGAACATGAGGAGGGCTATGGGCCCCACCTCCTAAGAAATGAGGACAAAAAGACCTAAAGACAACATCTTGCAAATGACTTTAGGGGCAGTTCAGAGACTCCCTGAAGCCTGCGGACCCCGTGTTAAGAACTTTGATCAAAAGAGATCCCGTGGGGATGACACTGTCACTGCCTGTGGTACAGGATGGGCTGCATCAAGCCCTCGGGCTGTTCCGTGAACACAGTGGTTGGAACACAACCACGCCAGCTCATTTCTCCATTGCCTCTGCTTGCTTTTGAGCTCTAAATGCAGAGCTGAGAGTTATAGCAGATATATTACAGCCTGCAAAGCCTGACATGTTTCCTGCCTGGCCCTTTACAGAAAGGGTTTCTGACCCCTGGAATAGTGTGCACAGGGGTGACCAGAGAGGAGGTGCCATGCATGTTCAGGTCCAGTGGGTTTTTTTTCTTTTTTTTGAGACGGAGTTTCGCTCTTGTTACCCAGGCTGGAGTGCAATGGCGCGATCTCGGCTCACCGCAACCTCCGCCTCCTGGGTTCAGGCAATTCTCCTGCCTCAGCCTCCCGAGTAGCTGGGACTACAGGCAAGCACCACCATGCCCAGCTAATTTTTTGTGTCTTTATAGAGACGGGGTTTCACCATTTCGACCACGATGGTCTTGATCTCTTGACCTCGTGATCCACCCGCCTCGGCCTCCCAAAGGGCTGGGATTACAGGTGTGAGCCACCGCGCCCGGCCTTCCAGTGGGTTTTCTACATACATGTTCTGCTTTTGGCAAACAAACTAAAGAAATAAAGAGAAAGAGAGAGAGAGAGATGGAGGGAGGGAGAGAGGAAGGGAGGGGAAAAAGGAAAGAAAAGAAAGAGATTTTATGCTTTTTAAACTGCTTTTCCTTTTCCAGGCTGAAACCAAATAAACATAAACCAACAAAACCAAAAAAAGCCTGGTGCCAAATAGTGACATGGTCATTTTAAATTTTAAGGCCAGACATTTAAAATTACATACTTTACGATTTTATATACTTTACGACCGGTGTGTTGGCTCACACCTGTAATTCTAGTATTTTGGGAGGCTGAGGTGTGAGGTTCTTTTGAACCAAGGAGTTTCAGACCAGCCTGAGCAACATGGTGAAAAGACCTCTGTCTCCACAAAAAATTTAGAAAATTGGCGGGGTGGGGTGACACACATCTGTAATCCCAGCTCCTCGGAAGGCTGAGGCAGGAGGATTGCTTGAGTCCAGGCTGAGGCTGCAGCGAGCTGTGATTACACTACTGCATCGCAGCCTGGACAACGGAGCAAGAAACTGATTTAAAAAGGAAAAAAAAAATATATACATATAATCTATTATATATATATAATATATATATAATCTATTATATATATAATTTATATATAATCTATTATATATATAATTTATATATAATCTATTATATATATAATATATATATAAAAGGAAAAAGGAAAGGATTTAAAAAGAAAAAATATATATAATTTATTATATATATAAAATATATATACTTATATACAATTAATTGAATTGAAAGACTAAGATCTAAGATCTGGCCTTTTCCTACTATTTCTGGCAAAGAAGTGTATAATTTTTTTTTTTTAGGAAGGAGTCTTGCTCTGTCACCCAGGCTGGAGTGCAGTGGCACAGTCTCAGTTCACTGCAACCTCTGCCTCTTGGGTTCAAGCGATTCTCCTGCCTCAGCCTCCTGAGTAGCTGGGATTACAGGTGCGAGCCACCATGCCCAATAATTTTTGTATTTTTAGTAGAAATGGAGTTTCACCATGTTGGCCAGGCTGGTTTTGATCTCCTGACCTCGTGATCCACCCTTGTCAGCCTCCCAAAGCATTGGGATTACAGGCATGAGCCACCGCATCTGGCCAGAAGTCTATAATTTTAAACTGTAGTTTAAATTGGCTTGAAAGATCAAAGATCTTGGATCCGGCTTTTCTCCACTAGGTCCGGCAGGGAGGTGGTAGGCGGGAAGGAAAGCACAGGTTGTGTCAGACCCAGCGGGGAAGCGTCTTCTGTGATGGTAGGTAAAGTATTTAGCTGCAAAGCATTTCCGTTTCCTCCTTTGCAGCACAGAATAACAGATGCTCATTTTCCCAAGGATTGTTGTGAAGATTAAATGATATAATGCGGGTCTGCATGGATTTTATTTGGTCCAGGTCTCCATAAAAAGGACTCCAATTATAAAATAATCCAGGGGTGTTTAGTAAATCCCACCCATAGCAAAGGATCTGGCATTTATTTGTTTCCCTGTAAAAGCTTTTCTATAAATGATGAGTGGCAATAGCTTTTTCTAAACTTCCTAACATGTCTTTTAATAAATGGGGGGTGATCCAAACAAAAGCGATTCCGAACTAGATTATATTGAGGTCAGGAGCAAATTATGCAGGAGATAACTTCCAAGTCTTAAATAAAAAAGAGAAAGAACTCATTGACTAGGTTAGGTGGGTGTGGCCAACTAGGAAATTCACCATTTTCATTTACCTGACATCTGCCCTTTAAACCCTATTTCCCCCTCCTTAGCCATAATTCATTTCCTTCCCATCAGAATATTTAAAGAACCCTTTGTAACAACTCCACAGTTGTAGGTTGGGATGCAATTTATTTCTTAAGCCCTTTATAGGGCCCCTTTGTTTTCTGCCTGCTCACAATCTCTCAGCATGGATGTTGCAACAATGTATGGGATGTGCTTGCATTTCCTCTTTGTCTTAGACCCCTTATCTAAGGTTTCTAAGCACTTGAACACATTACTCTTCTTAGAGTATTTTTTAAACGACACTAAAATATTGAAAGAATAAAGGAAATTATTTTAGCACAGAGCATAGGAGAAAGAGAGAGAAAATATGAGAAGACAATTGCTCTACTTTCTTAAAGATTGGCCAGGTGCAGTGGCTCACGCCTGTAATCCCAGCATAATCCCAGCACTTTGGGAGACTGAAGTGGGCAGATCACTTGAGTCCACCAGTGCAAGACTAGTCTGGGCAACATGCTGAAATCCCATGTCTACCAAAAATACAACAAAATAGCTGGGTGTGGTGGTGCACACCGGTGGTCCCAGCTATTTGGGAGGCTGAGGTGGGAGGACTGCTTGAGCCTGGGAGCTGAAGGTTGTTATAGTGAGCCAAGATCACAGCACTGCACTCCAGCCTGGGCCACAGACTGAGGCCGTCTCAAAATAAAACAAAATAAATATATATAAAAGATTCAGTCTCTCCCACGTATGGATATATTACATATAATGGGGAGTGTGAGACACCTTCAAATTTAACAGTTCCAAGAAAATACAGAATCTGCCAGAATTACAATCGCAAGAAAGATTCTGAATTGCAAAATATAGACAGGGGTTGGGACAGTTGAATAAAGTAGAAAATCCTGCAGGAACCCAATGGACTGATTTTCAACAAGCCTGGAGTCCACTGTCTTGAGACTCTCACAGCAGCCAGAGCGGCTTTCCTGGGAAGCTTTCCGAGTTCTTCACGTACAGAGAAGGTATGGGCCAGCTTGGCTCATTTCCTAGTAGGAGAAAAGAGTGGTCTTGTCCACCACTTTCTTTCCAGCACATTGCACAGTTCTGAGGCTGTCACCCCTGCTTGTACTACTAGAAAGAAAAGAAAAAACCCAGAAGAGAAAAGCACAATTTTGCCTTTCCATAAGCAAGTGTGATTTTTTTCACCTTCAGAAAGATTTGTGAAGCTTAATTTGTTCATCTCTATAAAGTGCTTTCATTTTTTGGGAAGGAAAATGATCCGTGAGTGAGCTTAATCTAGGCTTAATCTGATCTAAAATGGAATTATTTAAAATAATGTCACCGTAGTTTGGGATTCATACCTCTTGTTTCTCTTTGCAGACCTGGCTTTTAGCAAAGTATGAGTGAACCGTCTGCCATAGAGTGGGGTTCCCTCTGGGGAGTATTCAGCTTTCTCTTAAAACTTAAAGCAAACTTCATTAGGAAACATAAGATCAGTAAAAAGTCTAGCCTGGAGTACGACGTAATGGATGCTTGGTTTTGGAAGTTATTGTCATGATTTGAAAACCTGTGAACCTGCTATGACTTATTTTTTAAAAGCAGCAATCAATTTCATGTTCTGCATGGAAGAAAGAACATTTGAGAAATTGTGTGGAGCCCATAGTCTGAGTCTTTTGCCTACTGCAGAAGAGTAAATCTTCAGAAAAAAAAAAAGGGGGCCTGGCGTGGTGGCTCACGCCTGTAATCCCAGCACTTTGGGAGGCTGAGGCGGTGGATCACCTGAAGTTGGGAGTTAGAGATCAGCCTGACTAACAGGGAGAAACCTTGTCTCTACTAAAAATACAAAATTAGCTGGGCTTGGTAGCAGGCGCTTGTAATCCCAGCTACTCAAGAGGCTGAGGCAGGAGAATCGTTTGAACAGGGAAGGCGGAGGTTGCAGTGAGTCGAGATCGCGCCATTGCACTCCAGCTTGGGCGACAAGAGCAAAACTCCGTCTCAAAAAAAAAAAAAAAAAAAAAGTAATGGAAGGCATGTGCCATAGAGTTATGCATTTTTTATCTTTATTTTGCCAAGAGAAAAAATTTACATTAATGAGTTTCAATAAGTGACCTAGGCTCTTTTATTTGCTTTTACATTTGTTTCTTCCCTAAAGAAAAAGACACAAAGGGCAAGGTGCAGTGGCTCAGGCCTGTAATTCCAACACTTTGTGAGGCAGAGGCGGGTGGATCGCTGGAGGTCAGGAGTTAGAGACCAGCCTGGCTAACATGGTGAAACCCTGTCTAAAAATACAAAAAGATTAGCAGGGCATGGTGGTGCATGCGTGTAATCCCAGCTACTCAGGAGGTTGAGGCAGGAGAATCGCTTGAACCCGGGAGGAGGAGGTTGCAATCAGTCGAGATGGAGCCATTGCACTCCAGCCTGGGCAAGAAGAGGGAAACTGTCTCAAACAAACAAACAAACAAAGACACAGAGAAGACACATGATCTTTTCTTTCCATTCACTCTTCCTTTTCCCATCATTCCCTGTAACCTCATTGCTGCTGCATGCTACATGGGACTCAGTTTAAATGTGGATGAAAGGGAAGATCTTATGGCTGAATGTAACCACAATGACTCTAACAGTTGGCGGGAGGGAAACTCAGCGCTGCCTGGAATGAATTTTGCATGTCAGCTTCTAGATGGACTGGTGTTTTCATGAGCGTTATGACTAATTTGGGGTGTGGTGCTGAAATACAGGGAGGCTGGCAGAAACCACGCTTAACACCTTGATGTGGCACACTGTGGAATCGCCCAGGACATGAAGACGCAATCATGGCATTGACTATGTTAAAATGAGGTAATGAAAGAAAAGGGAATAGATTTTCTTCCTTGGACAGGATACAATATCATTGCTTCGTTGAAACACTCACGTTTCTCATTATAGAATATTGTAGCATCTGTTCTGATAGTTGGATGTCTCTGGGAGGCACCTGTGTGGAGGCAGCCTTTTGGCTGTACGAAGTCACTTTATTCTCAGTTGTGGCATTTCACAGAAGTCTCTTTGTTTGTCCTTTGTCTGACCGCAGTGCTTGTGGTCTTTGCAGCACAGGTTACACACAGAGGCTCTTTCTATTCCCTTCAGTAGATGAACGCCAATTTCTTCCAATTTACGAATGAGTTTTTCCTGGAGAGCTGGTTACTGTTGTCTGGCATACAACCATTTTTCTCCGCCGTTTTTGTTTTGGGGACTTTTCGTAGGTGCTTGCTCATTTCCTGCAGCTGGGCATGATCTGTCCATCATTTCAATAAGCTTGTGCAGGAAAGCAGGAGACAGGGGAAGTGCCCAGTCTTCTCTACCAACTGAATTCCATTTCTCTTCCGACAGAATTCTGTTTCTTTTCCTCATTCTTCTTTGAGTCTAGAGGAAGATCCAGATTGTCTGAATGGATGACAATTTCATCCACTCATCAGTTCCTTCAATAAGCACCTGCTAATTTCTGGGAACTTGAATTAATTCTAGAAGGCAGATGTGTTTTACAATAAAAATTGCAGGAAAAGAGGAGAGAGAGATGGAACAAGGAGGATCAAATGAAGACAGAAAACAGGAAGGCAGATCTAAGAAATTGTAGGAAGAGGAAATGAAGAAAATGGAAAAGAAGGCTGGGTGCGGTGGCTCATGCCTATAATCCTGGCACTTTGGGAGGCCGAGGCAGGCAGATCACCTGAGGTCGGGAGTTCGAGACCAACCTGGAGAAAGCCCATCTCTACTAAAAATACAAAATTAGCCAGGCCTGGTGGCACATGCCTATAATCCCTGCTTTACTTGGGAGGCTGAGGCAGGAGAATTACTTGAAACTGGGAGGCGGAGGTTGTGGTGAGCTGAGATCGTGCCATTGCACTCCAGCCCGGGCAACATGAGTGAAACTTCGTCCAAAAAAAAAGCAAGCAAAAAAGGAAACGGTTTAAATTGATTTTCAAATAGGGACAAAAAAAGATGGATTCCGAATACCCTATGTGCAGATGTTTCTGCCAGTACTGTAAGGACCACACAGATTAATTAGTTTTGGCCTCTATCTTTCAATAATTTAGAAATTAAGAGTAGAAATCAGATGAAAAATATGGGAAGACATATATGTCTTTGTCTACTCTTGTTACCTGAGATATATATGAGAGAGATTTTGAAAGTAGTTACTGGCCAGGCACGGTGACTCATGCCTATAATCCCAGCACTTTGGGAGGCCGAGGTGGGAGGATCACTTGAGCCCAGGAGTTCCAGACCAGCCTGGCCAACATGGTGAAACCCTGTCTTTTCTAAAAATACAAAAATTAGCTGGGTGTGGTGGCACGTGCCTGTAGTCCCAACTACTTGAGAGGTTGAGGCAGGAGAATTGTTTGAACCCAGGAGGTGGAGGTTGCAATAAGCCAAGATCGCACCACTGCACTCCAGCCTGGGCAACAGAGCAAGACTCCATCTCAAAAAAAAAAAAAGAAAGAAAAGAAAGTAGTTAATGGCCAGATGGCCAGGCACAGTGACTCATGCACTTTGGGAGGCTGAAGTGGGAGGATGACTTGAGCCTAGGAATTTGAGACCAGCCTGGGCAACACAGCAAGACTCCATCTCTACAGAAAATTAGCTGGATATGGTGGAACATGCCTGTAGTCCCAGCTGTTGGGAGGCTGAGGATTTCTTAGCTCAGGAGGTTGAGGCTGAGTTGAGCCAAGTCACAACAGTACACTCCAGCCTGGGGGACGGAGCAATACTCTGTTAAAAAAAAAAGTAGTTAACATATTTTACTTCTCTATGAAAGTGCTTCAAGTAAGTGGCATAACTTAAAAATAGAAAATGCTTACAATTTATGTTTGTTCCTTAAAGATTCCATTTCTGTCTTGCAGCTCAGGCTGGGGGCTTTGTGAAGATCCCTCTCTTGAGGAGGTGTCCAGGGCTTGGGAGACAACACGGGCGGTGTCCCCTCCTCTATAACCGGAAGGCAGAACGTGCGCTGACAGCTGAGAGAGAGAAAGAACCTATTTTCTCCTCCCTTCTAAAGCTGTTAATGTTCTGCTCTCCAATAAACGATTGTAACAATTGATCTCTGTGTGGTGAATCAGATACTCGTTACATCTTGCTAAGCAAGACACTTAAACCGAGCAGAATTCCTTTTCTAGTGGCCTCTTCTCTCCTCTTAATGGGCAGTGATCCCTGAACCACGGGGGCTTGTTGTTGGCCCAGGTCACAGGCTTACAGCCTCCAGCAACACACACAGTAGTTTGAGCAGGAAAGGGAAAGGGAACTCTTCCATAAAAGGCCTCAGTGTGATCTGCTGTGTGGCAGACAACTGTGCAGGGTCCTTGAAGTACTAAAGAAAGGCAGAGAAAGGAAGTTTGCCGAGGGGTGCTCGGGATATTTTTGGCAGTGATTTTTCTCACTACATGTACTGTGTGTTTGTGTCTGTTACGATGTTTACTGCAACTCTGAAAAGAATAGCTACTAAATTAGGATTTGATGAACTTCTCAGCTGGAGAGAGCTGGATCTTACAGAGAAACACTATTTGGGATTTGAGATGTTGTGTTCTCTTTGTGGTTTCATTTTGATGTTAGGATAAGAAGGGAAAAAACACTTCCAGAAGGCAGACACAGCTTGTTGTGTCCAGTCCATGGAAGAAACGTCAACGTGTTTGAAGTGAGCGTTGGAGTTGTTTTGTCTGAGTTAGATGAAGGGCTCTGGGCTTTGGCTGCCTCCCCGTACATCCTTCCATACGTTTCGTTGGGTCGATGCGGTTTTTTTTTCCTCAAGCTCCTGCCTGATTTCAGCAAGTGTTTGGTGCTGCTGGGTAATGTCTTACTATTAAACTATTTGGATTTTACTCACTTTTCAAGATCAGTGGCTTCTTTGGTTGTTCCTGGGTAGGAGTTAGAAAGCTCCACAACATCTCTTCTACCCTCTGCCTTCAAGGGATAGTCACACCACAAATGTGATTGTTTCTGGGCTTGTCAAGAGCCCTGAGCAATACAGCATGAAATAGTTTAGGCCTGGGCTGGAAGGAAATGATGAATGCTTTCCTTAGAGGAAGTGATTGGCGGTTTGGATGGAGGGATCTCAGGGCAAACCCCTACTTCCTGGAAGGATAATTAGTGTGTAGAAAGGTAAGCAGACCCTGTTCCTGCAGAAAGTCCCTTGTAATTATCCCAGTAGGAATGTGCTCAGGACATATTTTTGCCCTTTATTAAAGGGGTTGTGGGACCATTGAATGATCAACGTTCAGCCTCTTGTCCCAAGGAGAATTTCACAAACGCCAAACTCCCCTTTCCGCATATTTTGCATACCAAGGGAGTAATATCCAAAAAGTAGTGGTCCATTTGTTAATCTGCTTTTTAGATCTCTCTCTCTATGCATGCCGTGTATAATACATGCATTGCATTTCGTGTATTTATATTTAATAAAACAAAATGCATAGAAAGGTTGCTTAAAGATCTTATGTGTGTGTTTGTACTGTCACCCCAATGAAATTTGGAGATAAAAGTTTTCTAAAATCTTGTTTTAGAAACAAGGTTATTATCATCAGTGATAATAAAAGATATTAGGCTCTTGAAAATCTATTGGAGAAACATTTTTCCTCACTAACCCTACATGATCTCTTTTTTTTGAGACAGAGTCTCACTCTGTCACCCAGGCTGGAGTGCGATGGCTGGATCTCGGCTCACCGCAACCTCCACCTCCCCGGCTCAGGCAATTCTCCTGCCTCAGCCTCCTGAGTAGCTGGGATTACAGGCATGCACCACCACACACAGCTAATTTTTTGTATTTTTAGTAGAGATGGGGTTTCACCATGTTAGCCAGGATGGTCTCAAATGCCTCACCTCGTGATCCACCCACCTCAGTTTCCCAGAGTGCTGGGATTACAGGCATGAGCCACCGTGCCTGGCCAATCTTTTAATTTTAATTTAAAAAACTTTTTTGAGACAGGGTCTCACTCTGTTGCTCAGGCAAGAGTGTAGTCATGGCACTGCAGCCTCAGACTCCTCAGCTCAAGCAATCCTCCTGTCTAAGTCTCCCGAGTAGCTGGAACTACAGGCATGCACCAACATGCCTGGCTCATTTTAAACTTTTTTGTAAAGATGGGGTGTTGCCGCATTGCCCAGGCAATCATTTTTATTTTTAATTTCTAATTTATTAAAATACTGAGTCAACATTGGTCAATCAATGAGTGGATAAAGAAATTGTGGCCCTAAAAAGGAAAAAAATAAGGCATCTGCGGTAACCTGGATGGAATTGCAAACGATTCTCTTTTTTTTTCTTTGAGACAGAGTCTCCACTGTTGCCCAGGCTGGAGTGCAATTGCATGATCTCCGCTCACTGCAACCTCCGCCTCCTTGGTTCAAGGGATTCTCCTGCCTCAGCCTCCTGAGTAGCTAGGATTATAGGTGCCTGCCACCATGCCTGGCCAATTTTTTTTATTTTTAGTAAAGACGGGAGTTTCACCATGTTGGCCAGGATGGTCTTGAACTCCTGACCTCAGGGGGTCCAGCTGCCTTAGCCTCCCAAAGTGCTGGGATTACAGGCGTGAGCCACCGTGCCCGGCCTGGAAACCATTATTCTAAGTGAAGTAACTCTGGAATGGAAACATAAACATTGTATGTTCTCACTTCTAAGTGGGAGCTAAGCTATGAGGATGCAAGGGCATAAGAATCATACAATGGACTTTGGGACTCAGGGGAAAGGGTGGGAAGGGGTGAGGGATAAAAGACTACACACTGGGTTCAGTGTACACTGTTTGGGTGGTGGATGCATCAGAATTTCAGAGAACTATACTAGAGAACTTCTTCATGTAACCAAATACCACCTGTTCCCCAAAACCCTATTGAAATTAAAGAAAAGAATATTAGGCTGGGCACAGTGGCTCACACTTGTAATCCCAGCACTTTGGGAGGCCCAGGCAGGCTGATCACACAGGTCAGGAGATCAAGACCATCCTGGCTAACCTGGTAAAACCTCGTCTCTACTAAAAATAAAAGAATTTAGCCGGGCTTGGTGGTACGCATCTGTAATCTCAGCTACTCCTGAGGCTGAGGCAGGAGAATCACTTGAACCCGAGAGAACCTCTGAACCCGAGAGGCAGAGGAGGTTGTAGTGAGCCAAGATTGCGCCACTGCACTCCAGCCCGGGCGACAGAGGGTGACTCCGTCTCAAAATAATAATAATAATACTATTGAGACTTTGGAAATGGGGTAGGTTTTACTTTGCACTCTTTGGCATGAAATGGGATCCTCAGGCCCTGCCTCTGGGTGTTGAACTGCTGCCTCTTCATCTGCCTGCGGGGTGACTCCTCACGGCATCCAGGTCTCAGAGATGAGGCAGGGACTTTTCTCGCTGTGCTGTGCATCCTGCCAACTAAGCTTTTTAAAACACTGCAAGAGTCTTTCTCCCTGCCGTTTGCCCTCGGGTGCTGAGAAGTTGCTTTATCAGATGCTCATCCTTAACTTATTTAATTCTCCCTGGTAATTCTCTTCTGAGGTTTACCTTTCTTTGCCTGTTTTCTAATGTGCCAGCTCAAAGATATCTGAGAAAGGGAAAAAGTTATTTTTAGAAGAAATTGATCAGTGAGTCAAAGCTTTTAGTGGGAAATCAGTTGACTGTCTCAAACTTAGAAAATTCTTAATTATCCACGGTTAACAATGTCTGTGAAGAGAGATGTCACTGAAATACATAAAGCCTTTGGTAAACCAATGGTACAACTTCTTTCTCCAGCACACTTTAAATTAATTTATTTATTTAGTTAGGTTTTTTTTTTTTGAGGCAGACTCTTGCTCTGTTGCCCAGGCTGGAGTGCAATGGTGCAATCATAGTTCACTTGGGCCTGAAACTCCTGGGCTCAAACCATCCTTCTTCCTCAGCCTCCCCTGCAGTTGGAACTACAGGTACATGCCACCATGTCTGGATAATTAAAAATTTTTTTTTTTCCCGAGATAGGGGTCTTGATATATTGCCTGGGCTCATCTCAAACTTCTGGCCTCTAGTGATCCTCCCACCTCAGCCTCCCACTATGTTGGCATTATAGGTGTGAGCCACCTCGCCCAGCCCTTAAACTTATTTTTAATTACAGCTCCTTTCTTTTTCCTGCCCAATATTTGATTATATTAAGAACCACATAAAATGTGCCTAAGGCAGTATGGCAGACAAGTGGATTAAAACAGAGCATTAAAAGTAAGGATCATTTACAAATGTAATAACTGAAACTTGAAAAATGGTTTTAAGGATAAAAAGGTATAGATTTCTTTGTTTTAGCAACCCGCTGCCCTTATCATGATCATTACATTTATTAAAACCATCAGAAAAGCTAAAGAACAAATTTGGAGAGATGGAAGGTATAATGGTGGTCCTAGGGCCTGGGCTGGGGGATAAGAGTTTGTATTTAAGGGATACACAGTCTACGTTTGGGAAGATGAAGCAAGTTCTGGAGATGAATGGAAGTGAATGTACTTCATGCTGCTGAGTTGTAGAGTTAAAAATGGCTGGCCGGGGGCGGTGCCTCACCCCTGTAATCCCAGCAGTTTGGGAGGCCGAGGCGGGCAGATCACAAGGTCAGGAGACCAGCCTGGCTAATATGGTAAAACCCCATCTCTACTAAAAAAAAAAAAAAAAAATACAAAAATTAGCCAGGTGTGGCGCCCGCCTGTAGTCTCAGCTACTTGGGAGGCTGAGGCAGGAGTATCACTTGAACCCAGGAGACTGAGGTTGCAGTGAGCCAAGATCACACCTCTGCACTCCAGCCTGGGCAACAGAGTGATACTCTGTCTCAAAAACAAACAAAAAAATGGCTAAAATTATAATTTTATATATGCATGTTGTACCACAATAACAGTAGGTTTTAAAAAAGAAAAAAGCCAGGCAAGGTGGCTCATGCCTGTAATCCTAGCAATTTGGGAGAGCGAGGGGGGCAGATCACCTGAGGTCAGGAGTTCAAGACCAGCTTGGCCAACATGGCAAAACCCCATGTCTACTAAAAATACAAAAAAATCAGCCAGGTGTGGCGGTGGGAGCCTGTAATCCCAGCTACTTGAGCGGCTGAGGCAAGAAAATGGCTTGAACATGGGAGCTGGTGACAGAGAAGGACTGCGTCTCAAAAAACAAAAAAAAAATATTCAGGAGAATCACTTGAACCCAAGAGGCGGAGGTTGCAGTAAGCAAAGACTGTGCCACTGCACTCTGCCTTGGCGACAGGGTGAGACTTTGTCTAAAAATAAAAACAAAAAGAAAAAAGAGTAATGCTAGAATTGGCCAGAAGAAGCTCCCAAATGAATTCACTAGAAAGTTTGTTGTTTGAGTCTTAGTAGAAAATAACTAACAGTGTTCTTGAAAGAGACATCGGCTATATGAAATGAGAGGGAAAAAAAATCTTAGCTAGCGTTTATAGGGTATACAACAGGGAGTAAAGCACATGTGAAAACTATCATGATAGAAGGCCTTTATTTAAAGTGTGGTTGAAGGCTGCTGACTCATCGGATAACTGAAGTATTTGTGGCCTGAGTAACGGCTAAGCCAAGAATGCTGGAGTCAGTGAGACTCTTTCTTCCTCGGAAAAAGAAAAAAGGAAAGATCAAGTAAATTCTATCCTATTCTGTCTTGGATATATTGTTCAACAATGATTTTGACCAATCCCAAATTCTTCAAATGAGGGAGGAATGTTCCGTGTTTTTGTAATCTTGATTAACTGTGATGTTATTCCAAGAAAGAAGCAGCATTCAGATGGGGCAGGAGGCACAAGGAAAGAGCTAAATCAGGAATTCATTTTTTGTTCCCAGTCAGATGATGGGTGTCTTATGGACGGGGTCAACGTCACATCTGATCTCATCCCAAGAAAACACTCTTTAAGTAGCTGGGCAGAATGTCCCAGTAACTTCATTGACGAAACATCTGAAGGCCTTGGTCCACACCTGTAATCCTAGCACCTTGGGAGGCTGAAGCAGGTGGATCATCTGAGGTCAGGAGTTTGAGACCAGCCTGACCAACATGGTGAAATCCCATCTCTACTAAAAATACAAAACCTAGCTGGGAGTAGTAGTGTGTCCCTGTAATTCCAGCTACTTGGCAGGCTAAGGCAGGAAGATAGCTTGAGCCCAGGAAGCAAAGTTTGCAGTGAGCCGAGATCACGCCATCGCACTCCAGCCTGGGCAACAGAGTGAGACGCTGTTGCAAAACAAACAACCAAACAATGAAACAAACAAACCCCAAACATCTGAAGACAATCTGATATTATTCTGCTATGGTATTTTGTCTTACATTATTCTGATACTGATTATTCATCTTCCTAAGGTTGCCTTTATCTCAGTGCTTTTTGGCAGGAATAAAGTGATCCTTTATGAATCACGTGCTTGGAAATGCAGTGGCCCAGAGATGCAGCTTCCTACAAAGTCCACGCCTACTAGATTAGCAAGACTCTAGTTATCTAAGGGAGGCTGTTGAGCATGGTCATGTGAAGATATTCTGCAACCAGACTTCCTAGGTATGAATCCGAGGTCTGCCCCTTGTAAGAGACCTAGACACTGACGCACATCTGTGTTTCAGTTTCTCATCTCTAATGTGAGAATGATCAGACCAAGCCTTATGTCAAAGGATTGTCATGAAAATGTGATTTAAAACATGCAAAGTACTCGGAACAGTGCCTGGTGTATAGGAGGTGGGCTATAAGAGCTGGCTATTATGACTATTAATCGTTGACTCTTTGGAGAAGTCACGGCTAAAACAGTGAGAGCGAAAGCTGTTTGGTAATTCTATAGCTTGGGAATCAGAAACCAGTCAGCATTTGCATTGGGGAGTTCAAAACTCCTGGCTGCTATAAGCATGCAGAGCTGAAAATAAAATATTGGTGTCAATAATTGTTCATGCATGCATTCATTGATTGATTCACCACGTGTCAGGAATTCGAGATACCAAGTCAATTACGGCATGATCAGCGACCCAGTGATGCTCAGTGCAGTGGTAAACACTCACATAAACAGACTATTATGCAATATGCAGGTGCAAAGATGGCGATATATACAAGGTAGTACTGAAATGTGATGGAGGGGAACTTCAGCTAGGGGTGGGGAAGAAGAAAGAGTCATAGTTCTTGGAGGAAGTAATCCCAGAAGACACCTGCTTTGTTAAATAAAAAATTAATTCTTAAACATCTGGGAATGTTTCAGTCTGCGTCTTCAAAATATAAGGATTTTCTCTTTCAACATAATCAAAATACCATTATTACTTCTAAAACACATAACAATGGTTGCTTAACTATGATAAAAATATCAGGAAGTTTTGGCCGGGCGCGGTGGCTCACGCCCGTAATCCCAGCACTTTGGGAGGCCAAGGCGGGTGGATCACAAGGTCAAGAGATCGAGACCATCCTGGCCAACACGGTGAAACATCATCTCTACTAAAAATACAAAAAAATTAGCCGGGTATGGTGGCACGCGCCTTTGGTCCCAGCTACTCGGGAGGCTGAGGCGGAAGAATCGCTTGAACCCAGGAGGCGGAGGTTGCAGTGAGCCAAGATTGCGCCACTGCACTCCAGCCTGGTGACAGAGCAAGAATCTGTCTCGAAAAAAAAAAAAAAAAAAAAAATATATATATATATATATATATATATATATATACATATATATGTATATCTAAGAGGTTTTTAATAATCTTATCTGCCATTTTTTTTAGTTGGTTTGTTTGAATCAAGAAGCATATAAGGTCACCTTGTGATGAGTAGTGTCTCTTAACCTATGTAGATTTCCTCTTCTTCTTCTTTTCTTTTTTGGAGACAGGGTCAGGGTCTCACTCTGTTGCCCAGGCAGGAGTGCAGTGGCATGATCATAGCTCACTGTAGCCTTGAACTCCTGGGCTCAAGTGATCCTTTTGCCTCAGCCTCCCAAGTACTGGGGACTATAGGCACACACCACAACACCAGGCTAATTTCCAAATTTTTTAATAGAGACAGGGTGTCGTTATGTTGCTCAGGCTGGTCTCAAACTCCTGGGCTCAAGCCATCCTTCTGTCTTATCCTCCTTATAAGCATGAGCCAGTGTGCCTGGCACTTTTTCTTTTTCTTAATTCCTTGTGACTCATTTGCTGAGGAAACTGGGTTGTTTATCTTGTAGAGTTTTTCATAAATGAGTTTTGCTGATGGCATCTCCATGGTGTTCTATAACATTTTTCTTTCTTCCTTATATTTCCTGTAAATATCTATTTAGGTCTAGACGCTTGCTCAGATTCCAGTTCCGTTTTTGAGGGAGTGGGGGAGGGCAAGACCACTCTGCAGACAGCGTGGGGCATTTCCAACAGGAGGCATGCAACGTCTGCTTGTCTCTACTTTTGAGACGTTCTCAACCCTTGGTGTTCAATGGGCAGGTCCCTCTGTTTATTGGGGTTGTAAAGTGGTCCTATTCAAAGTCTGTCATTTCTTCTTTAGCTGGAATTCTATAAAGAGAAACTTTTCTCACTTACTCTTTGCTTCTTCAGTGGTGTTCCTAGTACTTCTAGGAAGGGCAGGACAATTCCTGATTGAAAAATCCTGTTCACAGTGCTCATATGACATTCCAGGACTCCAACCCCTTAAAGTCAAAATTCTATCCAGTGTACAATTGGAAAATGAACGGATGCATTTTTATAAAAACTTGTCCTGGGAAGATTTTTTTTTTTTTTTGCTGCAATATGGCTTTAAAAACGCTCTAGCATACCCCCAAGCTTTTAGTAAAAATAGTTGTTGTTTTAACAGCAATTAGAAAAGATAATCCTGCTAAACTGAAATCCTAGACTACATCTGATATCATTTTAGTGTTCAGTGACCTACTTACTACACGGCACGATTTACAGTTGAAGTTTATTGCTTTAGCAAAATCATGCTTTACTCATTCGCTTAGGAAAAAAAAACCTTTCAATTTTATTCTCTAGTATGGCATGAAACCTTCTACACTCAAAATTGGCTCAAGGTTAAGTCATTATTAAAACAATTTTGTACCCCAAGTACCTGTTAGACATGATGTATACAGAGTTTAAGTTTCTTAAAAGACAAGGGAAGAGGCTGGGCATGGTGACGCATCCTTGTAATCCTAGCACTTTGGGAGGCCGAGGTGGGTGGATCACCTGAGGTCAGGAGTTCAAGACCAGCCTGGTCAACATGGTGAAACCCTGTCTCTACTAAAAATACAAAAATTAACTGGGCGTGGTGGCAGGCGCCTGTAATCCCAGCTACTTGGTAGGCTGAGGCAGGAGAATCGCTTGAACCCGGGAGGCGGAGGTTGCAGTGAGCTGAGATTGCTCTGTTGCACTCCAGCCTGGACGACAAGAATGAAACTGCATCTTAAAAAAAAAAAAAAAGGCAAAGGAAGAATACATTCCCACTACTGTATATAGGATGTGTAAACTACGCACACATATATACAACACCTCCCGACACACACACCCAGACACACACAGGTTAACTTCAAATGGAACACTGAAGAAGCATTGCTTTTCGGGTATTTTGTAAACGTCCCTTTTAAGTCTAGTCCCAAGGGAAGTCAGCTGTTTGTATTTTGTTGGTGACATAAAGCATTAAGAGTAGTAGAAACAAGGGTCACCTCTGAGCTGTGGGGCGGACCCGGGTGTGACCTTGAGTCCCCCCGGTCCCTCCAATGAGAGATTGGCTGGCCCAGATCTGGACCAGCTTTCCTCCTGCCCTCTTCCTCCACATCACTTAAATCCTTTGTCTCCAACTACATTAGATCTATTCAGTGTTTGCCTTTCTCATGCCTCCACAATTTCTTAATATCTACAAAGAGCGGATTGATTCTCACCCCCAGAATATGCCAGCAGGAAGCGGCGGGGTGTGCATGTTGGCCTGGTCCCAATTTCAGGGAGAAGCCAACAAGGGGCAATATTGTCTTTCTTTTCATTCTGTATTTTATTTTTTTTAGAGCATTTTTCTTTCTTATCCAGATTAGTCTGACCTCAGCACAAGACAACTATATATTACTTTTAACGGCAAACTTGAATGTCGCCTGGTTTGCACTGGTGGTTTTCCCCGAATGTAATGTGATAATCCCCACGGAACCACGAATCACTTATTACTCCTGCCCTGATAGAAATACTTTGTTGGGGCTATGATGATGTCTTTTATTTTTAACCCAGCTGAAAATGGAAGCATTACAGAGCTCAGAAATATTAATGAGAAAATTCTCCACGTTACACAGCGGAGTAAAATCCGCATGACGGACTAGAATAAAAGCATTTTGCTCCAGTTTTGTCTCAACGGAAACATCTTAACTGAGGCTTTCAAGTGAGGCTTTTGAGAATGAATCCTGTGACACACACATATACAAAATGGAAATGCCCTGGCATCTAAAATTAACCTTCTCTTATTACACCTGTGGCACCAACAGTTACAAAAGGAGTTGCTAAATAATGCACGCACTGGGATGACTGAAAATGCAGCTGTGCTCTTTTCTATTTTAGAAATCCTGAGGGTTGGAGCCTAATCTAATCCTTTCTTTGTTAGAGCTTCTTTCAGATGATAGGCCTTTAAAATGTTTTATTTGTCTTGACTCTGGCCTACGTTATTAACGGCTGTCTGTAAACCTCTAAGAATTTTCTAGTGTTTGTTTGTTAGCAGATAGAAATGGACTTGCAATCTTACTCTTGCTCTAACTATGAGTGTTTAAAGCAGATGAGTTTCTTCTTTATGAAGGACATGACTTACTACTGTATTCTGTT
Organism: Callithrix jacchus; assembly: GCF_049354715.1. Taxonomy (NCBI): domain Eukaryota; kingdom Metazoa; phylum Chordata; class Mammalia; order Primates; family Cebidae; genus Callithrix; species Callithrix jacchus. Next base: position 188,116,608 of record NC_133503.1, on the reverse strand, counting down.
TCTAGGCACAGTCCTATCGGGATAATCTGTGAGATGGCACCGTAATTATGGGTGTAATTCACCCAGCAATTGCCTTTTCTTGTGTGTTTCATGAAAACAAAATAAAGTCTCCTTAAGTTGTGTCACTGCCGGAAAGCATGATGGAACCCCACTGAAAATGTGGTCCTAATGTCCATACTCATTTATTTATTTATGTATTTATTTATGAGATGGAGTTTCGCTCTGTCACCTAGGTTGGAGTGCAGTGGTGCAATCTTGGCTCACTGCAACCTCTGAGTGATTCTCCCACCTCAGCCTCCCAAGTAGCTGGGACTGCAGGCACTTGCCATCATGCCTGGCTAATTTTTATATTTTTAGAAGAGACGAGGTTTCACCATGTTGGCCAGGCTGGTCTCGAACTGATGACCTCAGGTGATCCACCCGCCTTGACCTCCCAAAGTGCTAATGTATGTACTTATGACACCACAGCAGGACCAGAAGGGTATGAAAAAGTTTATTACTCACTTAGTGAGACTTTCTGGGGAGCGCAAGGCAGACTCCCAAGCATGTTCAAAACAGCTTGCAAGGGCAGGGAAAGGTGACCACGTTGGCTTTTACTATGATTAGGAGGTGGCCAGGAGTGAGGGATTCTGTGTATGTCCCAGAGCTTGCGTGGTATAAATTTCCACGGGTGTCAAAAGAGCAAGCACCTGGGCTTTCTTGCATCTTGGCCACATAAGAAGTATTGGGACTTGACTTAAACTTGATGCTTAACTGTCTGCAGTTAAACATCAAAATGGGCTCAGATTTTTTTCATTACACCTCATTTTTAATTGAAGACCTAAGACACCTTGAAAGGTGGAAAATATTTCTAGACTGACACCACATTTTCTCACTGCTTGAGAAGTGGGGCTTGTGCAGTAGTCTCTGAATAACTTTTACAATTCTACTTTGTATTTCCTTCTGGGCTTTTAGGGGCAAAAAAAAATGTATGCAGCATTTTCTGATAAAAAAAATTCTGATTAAAAAAAGCCATGCAGAGTCCAGATTATTATTAAGGATTCTTAAGAATTGCCCCAGTCAGACAAGATGGTTCACGCCTGTAATCCCAGCACTTTGGGAGGCCGAGGTGGGTGGATCATGAGGTCAGATGTTCGAGTCCAGCCTGGCCAAAGTGGTGAAACGCCGTCCCTACTAAAAATACAAAAATTAGTTGGGTGTGGTAGTGCCCACCTGTAATCCCAGCTACTTGGGGTGCTGAGGCAGGAGAATCACTTGAACCTGGGAGGCAGAGGCTGAAGTGAGCCAAGACTGAGCCACTGCACTCCAGCCTGGTGACAGAGCAAGACTCAATCTCAAAAAAAAAAAAGAATTGCCTCATTCCAGCATTCTCAATTAATTAATCCCTACGGTCAATAGATTATTTTTCACTCTCTAACCTAAATCCTTTGCACACTAGGTAGATATTTCTTAGTTTTCCACATTACACTGGATAGAATAATAGGCGCTTAGAAGTTCAAGGGACACAGCCAGGCACGGTGGTTCACGCCTGTAATCCTAGCACTTTGGGAGGCCAAGGTGGGTGTATCACCTGAGGTCAGGAGTTCGAGATCAGCCTGGCCAACATGGTGAAACCCTGTCTCTACTAAAAATACAAAAATTAGCTGGGCGTGGTGGCATGCATCTATAATCCCAGCTATTCAGGAAGCTGAGGCAGCAGAATTGCTTGAACCTGGGAGGTGGAGGTTGCACCACTACATTTCCAGTCTGGGTGACAGAGTGAGACTCCATCTCAAAAAAAAAAAGTCAAGAGACATTAGAATTATCTTACTCACTATTTAGATGGAGAAACTTCTGGCCCAGTGATTTAGCCAGGATCACACAAACTAGAATCCAAGCCCTGAGCTTTTAAAAATGTGCTTCCACTAATTTAGCTCAGAGAATTTGATGCTATCTTATATTTTCCTGGGCTGTTAATGACAATGCTCTCTCTGAAGATTAGTGTTAAAAGCCTAGCTTTAAAACTACATAAATTTTGTATGTTATTTTCCCATAACCTTCTTTGTCTGACTATATCGTAGGATTTTTTTTTTTTTTTTTTTTTAGATAGGGTCTCACTCTGTTGCCCAGGCTGGAGTGCAATGGCACAATCTGGCTCACTGCAACCTCCACCTCCCGGGTTCAAGCAGTTCTCCTGCCTTAGCTTCTAGAGTAGTTGGGACTACAAGTGCACACTACCACACCTGGCTAACTTTTGTATTTTTAGCAGATATGGGGTTTCACTATATTGGCCAGGCTGGTCTGGAACTCCTGACCTTGTGATTCGCCCACCTCGGCCTCCCAAAGTGCTAGGATTATAGGTGTGAGCCACCGCACCCAGCCTGTTGTAGGATTTTTATATGAATTATAAAATAAAGACTCTGTATTTCACCACATTGCAAATGTTAAATTATATCTTAGCACTGGGTAAGACACCCAATGACAAATCTTCCTTTGTCTTAATCAGTGTATTAACTTTTAAAATAAAATAATTTTCTTTGATTTTTTTCCTTTTTTTAATGCTATATTCTGAGATTTTTAAAAAATAAGCTTTTATTTTACTATTATTTTTATATTTACAGAGGTTTTGAAGATAGTACTGAGAGTTTTCATATATCCCATGCTCAGTTTCCCCTATTAATTACATCTTACATTAGTGTGGTACATCTGGCAAAATTAATTAACCAACATTGATACAGTATTATTAACTAAAGTCCATACTTTATTAACATTTCCTTCTTTTTTTTTTTTTGAGATGGAGTCTTGCTTCGTCACCTGGGCCGGAGTGCAGTGGCACGATCTTGGCTCATTGCAACCTCTGCTACCCAGGTTCAAGTGATTCTCCTGCTTCAGCCTCCCGAGTAGCTGGGATTACAGGTGCATGCCACCAGGCCTGGCTTATTTTTTAAATTTTTAGTAGAAATGGGGTTTCACCATGTAGGCCAGGATGGTCTAGATCTCTTGATCTCGTGATCTGCCCGCCTCGGCCTCCTAAAGTTCTGAGATTACAACCATGAGCCACTGAACCCTGCCTCCTTTCTTATATTTTTAAAAAACATATCTGTTATCTTCTGTACTGGTACAGAGAAGAAAAAAAAACATATCTTTTTTCAATTAACAGATGACTCTTTTTTTCTGAAGTGTTTGTTTTTAGGAGCAGCAATTAAGCTCATACCATTAGGGATAGTAGTATTTTAGAAAAGATGAGCTGAGCATGGTCTCTCATGCCTGTAATCCCAGCACTTTGGGAGGATGAGAGAGTCAGATCATGAGGTCAAGAGATAGAGACCATCCTGGCCAATTTGGTGAAAACCCATCTCTACAAAAATACAAAAATCAGCTGGGTGTGGTGGTGTGCACTTGTAATCCCAGCTACTCTGGACGCTGAGGCAGGGGAATAGCTTGAACCCGGGAGGCGGATGTTGCAGTGAGCAGAGATTACGCCACTGCATTCTAGCCTGGCAACAGAGTGAGAATCTGTCAAAAAAAGAAAGAAAGAAAGAAAAAGAAAGGAAAGAAAAGATAATGCTGCTATAACAAACTCAAAAATATGCAATGACTTAACAACGATAGAAGTTCATATTTCACTCATGTAAAGTCTAAGACGGACATTTCTGATTTGCAGGTGGCTGGCTCCCCAGAGTGACTCAGGGATCCAGGCTCCTGGCATCCTGTAGCTCTGCCATCTTCCACATGTGGTTTCCAAGTCTATGCTCAGCTATATCAAGCTGGCAGGCTGGGGAGGAGCAGGGGGAGGAGGCACAGTGCTTCTTACCAGTTTGGTGTGAAAGTGACATATATCTCTGCCCACATTCCACCGGCGAGCTTTAGTCACCCACGTGCAGGGACGTCTGAGAACCGAGTCCCTGCTTACCAACTACTTCCCAGTCACAAAATTATACGATGAGAGGGAACTCAGGTTTGGGTGGATCTTTAGCCATTTCTCCAAATAAATTGTATATATGTTCACAGAAGTTCACAGAACTTGCTTACTAATTAAGCAAAAAGAAAAAAAAAAAGAAAAGCAATTGTATATGTGTATCTATGCTGCCTCAAAATAAATTTCAATAATTGCAATACCACATATCACCTAAGGCTTTAACCAACGAGGAAGAAATAGGAAGAATAAATGCTTTCAGGTAAATTTTTTTTTCTAAACATGTCATGGAGAAAAGATACATTAGATAGAAAGGTTTCTAGGCTTGTCCTAGAAGTTGCTGGTCTGTGGCAGATCTCCAGCCATTTTTGCTTGGAGTCCTGGTTCTTATCCAACCGGAGGGCTTCAACACAGGGACCTTGGTTTTGAAAGCTGGAAAATTGTAAAATTTTAATTTGGATAAACAGGGCAAACGGCACATGCCACTTGACTCCTGAGAGCATTGACAGATTATTAGACATGTTCCAGATGACAATGGCTAAGAACAAGAGAGAGCTCTGGAGAGGTGACATTGGTTTCACTGGTTTGCTTGTTATGACACCAGTCAAGAAGGCATGCTATGCACTGCTCAATTCGACCTGTTCCCAGACCAGAATTTTCCACATTTTTTTTTTTTTTTGAGACAAGTTCCTGCTCTGTCGCCCAGGCTGGAACCCAGTGGTGTGATCTTGAATCACTGCAACCTCTGCCTCACAGGTCCAGGTAATTTTTGTGTCTCAGCCTTCCAAGTAGCTGGGATTACAGGCACGCACCACCGCACCTGGCCAGTTTTCGTATTTTTAGTAGAGACAGGGTTTCCTCACGTTGGCCAAGCTGGACTGGAACTCCTGGCCTTAAGTAAGCGGCCTGCCTCAGCCTCCCAAAGTGTTAGAATTACAGGTGTGAGCCAATGTGCCCAGCCTGGTTCCATTTTTAAAAGCCCACCAGAGTAGATATTTCTTATGCTAATTGCATTAATAGGCCCGTGTTATTTTTTGTTAACGTTTGTGGCACTTCAAAACCATAGCAATGGCCAGGTACGGTGGCTCACGCCTGTAATCCCAGCACTTTGGGAGGCCGAGGCGGGTGGATCACGAGGTCAGGAGATTGAGACCAGCCTGGCCAACATGGTGAAACTGTCTCTACTAAAAATACAAAATGTTAGCTGGGCTTAGTGGCAGGTGCCTGTAATCCCAGCTCCTCGGGAGGCTGAGGCAGGAGAATTTTTTAAACCTGGGAGGCAGACGCTGCAGTGAGCCGAGATTGCGCCACTGCATTTCAGCCTGGGCAACAGAGCAAGACTGTCTCAAAAAAAGAGTAATTATCAATTAGTCTGAATGAGAGTAAAAGGAAGAGTTTCAAGAGATTGAAGGAAGTCTGTGATGTCAACTTAGGATTCATTTATATCTGATCCTTCAAGACCAGGAGTCAGGTCGGGCACAGTGGCTCAGGCCTGTAATCCCAGCACTTTAATAGGCCGAGGCGGACAAATCACTTGAGCTAAGGAGTTCAAGACCAGCCTGGGCAATATGCAAAACCCCATCTTTACAAAAATACACAAATTAGCTGGGCGTGGTGGTGTAAGCTTGTGGTTCCAGCTACCTGGGAGGCTGAGGTGGAAGGATCTCTTGAGCATGGGAGGTCAAGGCTGCAGTGAGCTGAGACTGAGCCACTGCACTTCAGCCTGGGCCACAGGCATGAGACCCCCCAAAAAAGAATGAAAAAGACTAGGACCCAAATTAGGTAAATGGGACTGAGACTTAAAAATACAACTATTTTCTTTCTCGGTTTCCAGTGACCGTCTCTCATGCCTTTCTTTAAATCTCTGCTTTTGCAGTTGAGCGAGCTTGGGTCTCCTTTTTTCCAATTTCTTTATTCATCCTCTTCCTCACTTCCCTTCCAAATCAGCTTGTCTTTCATCCATTGGGTTTGGTTACTTCCTCTTCCTTGATCCTCCGCTCTAAAGCAGCCTTGTTTGTCTGGAATGACGTGACAGTAGCTGAGTCACACCTTATGGGAATGAAGTCATCAACAGCCTCTCCCTATCCTTTCTTTTTTTGGAGATTGGGAATGTGAGAAAAATGGTGAAAAGGAAATGGACAGGGACTACAGCCAAATGGTGGGGAGAATGGCTTTCATGGGTACTGGGTTGATGACAGGCTTAAGGAGTTTGTAGGACCTCTCTTCTGATGAGATTGAGACTGTCACCTGAAACCAGAGGCGGCTGTTCGTTTAATTGAAGAAGTGGACCATAGAAGGGAATCTCTTTTTATTTTTATGTTATTATTATTTTTCCTTTTTGAGATGGAGTTTCACTCTTGTTGCCCAGGCTGGAGTGTAATGGCGTGATCTTGGCTCACTGCAACCTCTGCCTCCTGGATTCAAGAGATTCTCTTGCCTCAGCCTCCCGAGAAGCTGGGATTACAGGCCTGTGCCACCACGCCTGGTGAATTTTGTATTTTTAGTACAGACAGGGTTTCTCCATGTTGGTCAGGCTAATCTCAAGCTCCCAACCTCAGGTGATCTGCTCACCTCAGCCCACCAAAGTGCTGGGATTACAGGCGTGAGCCACCGTGCCTGGCCTGGAATCTCTTTTTAAAAAGTGATGGAATTTTTTTCAGAACATTTTGACTTAGTCTACATGTGGTGACTCATACCTGTTATCCCAGTACTCGGGGAGGCTGAGGCAGGAAGATCGCTTCAACCCAAGAGTTTGAGACCAGCCCAAGCAATATGATGAGACCCCATATTTGCAAAAATAAAAATAAAAAAATTAGCTGGGCATGGTGGTGCATGCATGTGGTCCCAACTACAGGGGAAGCTGAAGCAGGAGGATCTGTTGAACACAGGAGTTTGAGGCTGCATTTGTGCCACTGCACTCCAGCCTGGGTGAGAGAGTGAGATCCTGTTTCATAAAACAACACAAAGGCCAGTCTCTATGGCTCCCACCTGCAATCCCAGCACTTTGGGCAGCTGAGGTGGGCAGATCACCTGAGGTCGGCAGTTCGAGACCAGCCTGAAGAACATGGAGAAACCCCATCTCTACTAAAAATGCAAAATTAGCCAGGCGTAGTGTGGCGCATGCCTGTAATCCCAGCTACTCGGGAGGCTGAGGCAGGAGAATCACTTGAACCCGGGAGGCGAAGGTTGCTATGAGCTGAGATCACTCCATCGCACTCCAGCCTGGGCAACAAGAGTGAAATCCGACTCAAAAAACAAAAAACAAAAAGAAAAACCCCCATTTGACTTAAAATACTTACATATACATTCCTTTGTCAATCTTTTGATGTTGGGCCAAGGATTTTTTTTTTTCCTTTAAGGTTTGGGTCCACCAGTTGGAATACAGCATCATCTTTTCTTGAGTAACTGATATCCTTCAGTATATCTGAGCTCTAACTTTCGTTTCTTTATTACAAAGGAGAATTCAAAGACATTTGCGAAACAACCAAAGTACATAATTCCTCTAGATTTTCATGATGCAGCCCACTTTGAGTCATGGATGTTTCTTTCACCCAAATTGACTTTAACAATTAACAAAGCAGTTGTTAGTTACTTTTATTCCATCTTTATAAAGTAGTCAACTGTAGTTTCTTAGGAAAAGCAAGTACCGCCGGGCGTGGTGGCTCAAGCCTGTAATCCCAGCACTTTGGGAGGCCGAGGAGGGTGGATCACGAGGTCAAGAGATCGAGACCATCCTGGTCAACATGGTGAAACCCCGTCTCTACTAAAAATACAAAAATTATCTGGGCATGGTGGTGTGTGCCTGTAATCTCAGCTACTCAGGAGGCTGAGGCAGGAGAATTGCCTGAACCCAGGAGGCGGAAGTTGTGGTGAGCCGAGATCGCGCCATTGCACTCCAGCCTGGGTAACAAGAGCGAAACTCCGCCTCAAAAAAAAAAAAAAAAAGAAAAAGCAAGTACCTTTCTTTTTGCCCTCTTATTTCACTGGTTTTCATAATGGTTAATTAGTTTATGGTTAGTTTCATAACCATTAGTTTCATGATGGTTAATTAGTTTAATTAAATCCTTAGTTAAAATAACAAGTCCATTTCAGATAAAAACATTTCAGAACAAACAACTGACTTTGATAAGCACAGACTGTCTGATAGGTGAGTTCTGTGCTTATGAAAATTACTTAGGTTTGTTGTGTACGAGAGGGAAGCCTATTAATTTCAAGCTTTCAGCATGTTGTGAGTCTCAGTCGATTTGCTTTAGAGATAGATTGAAGAGTATTGCCTAACCCAAATGAGTTGGTTAAGCAGAGGTCCACTGGGAGAACTTCTACCCTACTATATGGTTTACAAAGCTGACTGTACTTCCGGATTTGAATTGTGGAGTCACTGGACAATCACTACAGCATAAAGATAAGTGCTTTATATAGCCTAAGCTATACTTACGGTAAAAACGCCTTTAGGCTCCATATTTCTACCTCAATGATATACGTAAAGTGCATGAAATTCCACTATTAAGTAGTTGTCATTTCAGAGCATTGCCTTGTATAGGCATTATCTCTTAAATTAAAATACTCTCCCCTTATCTGTGGGGGACAAGTTCCAAAACCCTCAGTGGATGCCTGAAACTGAGTCTTACCAAGTGCTATATACACTGTTTTTTCCCCTATATATACATGCCTATGATAAATTTAATTTATAAATTAGTGACAGTAAGAGATCAACAGGCCAGTCACAGTGGCTCACGCCTATAATCCCAACACTTTAGGAGGTCAAGGCAGGCAGATAACCTGAGGTCAGGAGTTCAAGACCAGACTGGCCAACATGGAGAAACCCCGTCTCTACTGTAAATACAAAAATTAGCCGGGTCTGGTGGTTCGTGCCTGTAGTCCCAGCTACTCGGGAGGCTGAGGCAGGAGAATCCCTTGAACCTGGGAGGTGGAGATTGCAGTGAACTGAGATCACGCCACTGTACTCCAGCCTGGCCAATAGAGCAAGACTCCATCTCGGAAAAAAAAAAAAAAAAGAAATCAACAATAATAAAATAGAACAATAGCAATAAAATATTGTAACAAAAGTTATATAAATATGGTCTGTTTCAAAATATCTTATTATCCTGTACTCCATTTCTTTGTGATGATATAAGATGAGACGATGACTACGTGATGAGATGAAGTGAGGCAAAAGATCCAGGAATTGTAAAGTAGCGTTGACTAGTATTGACCTTTTGACCGTGTGTCAGAAGGAGGATCACTGACCCGTGACAATGCTAGTTGACTACAGATAACAGAAACTGGCCATCTGGCCGCGGTGGCTCATGCCTGTATCCCCAGCACTTCGAGAGACTGAGGCGGGCAGATCTCTTGAGCCCGGGAGTTTGAGACCAGACTGGACAACATGGCAAAACCCTGTAACAAACAAACAAACAAACAAACAAAAATTAGCTGGCTATGGTGGCATGTGCCTCTAGTCCCAGCTACTTGGGAGGCTGAGAGGTAGGAGGATCACTTGAGCACAGGAGGTGGAGGCTGCACTGAGTCTTAATCACGCCACTGCACTCCAGCTTGGGTGACAGAGTGAGACCCCGTCTCAAATGAAACAAACAACAACAACCAAAAACAATATAAGCCAAACAGAAACTGGAAAAGCGAAACCTTGGAGAGGGGAATAAAACCCATTATGACTGTAATGCATATTTTCACTTGTTAACACCTAGATTTAGCATTAGTAACTTCTTTGAATCAGTTTATTGAATCAATTTCACGGCCAGGAAGAGCCTCGGGAAGAGCAAAAGCTTCAAGAAAGAGTACAGAAAGTAGAGTTTTCCGAAGATAATCCCATTCTCTGTGATACTGCCCAGTGTTGAATCTGACTAGAACCATGTTAGCAGCACAGGAGAACAATCTAGAATAAGTCATGGACCATCACACCATGGGTATGATGGTGCACAGCTTTAGCTCCAGCTCCTTGAGATGCTGAGGTGGAGGGAATTTCTTAAGCTCAGAAGTCTCTCAAGCCCAGAAGTTCAGGGCCAGCCTGAGTAGCATAGCGAGAGCCTGTCTTTAAAAATAAATTATTTTAAATATTTTATTTTAAAAATATTTTCTAATTTTTTATTATTTCTGTACTGAAACTGAGTCTTACTCTGTCGCCCAGGCTGGAGTGCAGTAGCATGATCTTGGCTCACTGTAACTCATGATCTTGCCTCCTGAGTTAAAGTGATTCTTGTGCCTCAGTCTCCTGAGTAGCTGGGATTACAGGAGCGTGTCATGACTCCTGGCTAATTTTTGTATTTTTTTTAGTAGAGACGGGGTTTCACAATGTTGGCCAGGCTGGTCTTGAACTTCTGACCTCAACTGATTCACCTGCCTCGGCCTCCCAAAGTGCTGTGATTACAGGATTGAGCCACTGTGCCCGGCCTTTTTTATTTATTTCATTATTTATTGTTTTGAGACTGGGTCTCACTCCAGTTGCCCAGGTGAGATTTGCCCAGGGTGGAGTGCAGTGGCCCAGTCGTGGTTCACTGCAGCTTCGACCTCCTGGGCTCGGGTGATTCTTCCACATCAGCCTTCCGGGCAGCTGGGACTATAAGCACGTGTCACCACTCCTGGCCAATTCCTTTTCTATTTTTAGTAGAGAAGGGGTTTTGCTGGTCTCAAATTCCTGGATTCAAGCAACCCACCTGCCCCGGCCTCCCAAAGTGCTGGGATTAAAGGCGTGAGTCACCTAGTCAGGCCAATTGATTTATTGATTTTTGAGACAGGGTCTCACTGTGTCACCCAGGCTGGAATGTAGTGGTGCAATCACAGCTCACTGCAGCCTCGACTTCCCAGGCGTGGGTGATTCTCCCATGTCACACTCCCAGGTAGCTGGGACCACAGGTGCATGCCACCACACCTGGTTAACTTTTTGATTTTTTGTAGAGAGAGTGTCTTGTCATGTTGCCCAGCCTGGTGTCCAACTGCTGGGCTCAGGCGATCTACCTACCTGGGCCTCCCGAAGTGCTGAGATTCCAAGCATGGATAATTCATAGCCCAAATGGATTTTTAAAATATCTACATTATCCATTATTCCTGTAGAGGCTAAATTAAGAAAATACTACTTGGCAAAGTTTCAAAATAACTTTTTGTCTAGGTGAGAGGAGAGCTATTTTCTTGAGGGGTTTGTGGATAGATCTTGGATGAAGACTATTCCTAGACAGGTGTGGTGGCTCATGCTTCTAACCCTAGCACTTTGGGAGGCCAAGATGGGAGGATTGCTTTAGCCCAGGAGTTCAAAAGCAGTCTGGGCAACATAGTGAGGTGCCATTTAAAAAAATAAAAAGGACTATTTTTAGAAGGATAAGAAACCAGGTAATTCATTTAGTATGCTACTGCTACATTTCCATGTAGAAAAAAATAAGTATGTTCCTTTTTTTTTTTTTTTGATGGAGTCCTGCTCTGTCACCCAGACTAGAGTGCAGTGGCACAATCTCAGCTCACTGCAACCTTAGCCTTCCGGGTTCAAGCGATTCTCCTGTCTTAGCCTCCCAAGTAGCTGGGACTACAGGTGCGCACCACCACGCCTGGCTAATTTGTTTTTTTTTTTTTGTATTTTAGTCCTTTTTTTCACCACATTGGTCAAGCTGTTTTTCACCATGTTGGTCACTCTCTTGACCTCAAACAATCCACCTGCCTCAGTCTCCCAAAGTGTTGGATTACAGGCCTGAGCCACTGCACCCGACCAATAAGTCAACCAATAATTAAAACCAATAAGTACATTCTTAAAAGAGAAAGAAACAATTAAGCTAGGGAAAGGAGCAAAGAGCCACTGACTGTCTTGTCAGCTCATGTGCTGATGACAGACACAAAGCTCTGGTCTATTTTTAGTGTTAGCTTTGGGCCATTTACAGGATTTCTCTAACCTGATTACAGCCCTAGGAGTTGGACCCAGTGAAAAAAATCTCTCATCACAAGCTAGGATGGTTATTTGGTTACAGACTCAGAAGCAGTGGACAAAACTCCCCACTGCAGAGGAAGCTTGGGGGTCATAACATCCTGGCATTCTCCAGGGGGCAGGTCCCCCGGCTCTCAGATGCACAGCCTTGTGCCTGTGCATATGGGTAGGAAGGTCCCCTGTTGCTCATCTGTGTTCGTTTATTATTATTGTCCACAAAACTTTTGTTAAGGACAAAGAAAATAAAGCACACTGGACTAACTTAAAACAAACAAATACTCATGTTGAATGTGATTTTTTTGGTGAATGTTCAGCATCAGCTGTCTTAGTTCCAAATGGGAAAATAATGCTCCCTGAATACTGGGGGAGGAGAAAGTAAGGGATAATTGGAATATACAAGCTAAAGCTCACACAACTGCCACGTCCTCGTAAGAATGGATTCATTAGGCCGGGCTCAGTGGCTCACACCTATAATCCCAGCACTTTGGGAGGCCGAGGTGGGAATGCCTTAGGTCAGGAGTTCAAGACCAGTCTGGCCAACATGGTGAAACTGCGTGTCTACTAAAAATACAAAAACATTAGCTGGGCATGGTGGCATGCACTTGTAATCCCAGCTACTCCGGAGGCTGAGGCTGAGGAATTGTTCGAATCAGGGAGGTGGAGGTTATAGTGAGCCAAGATTGCGCCACTGTACTCCAGCCTGGGCAACAGAGTGAGACTCCATCTCAAAAAAAAAAAAATGGATTAATTGATTCATTCACTTATTCTTGCAACCAATAATTATTAAGCAAACACTAAATGCTGGACACCCTGCTCACTGTTGGGGAGATAATTCATAAGACTTCATTTCTGCCCTCAGTGAGTTTTACAGTAGAGGAGAGGAAAAGGGCATAGCCAGCAGTCAACAAATACTTTTGTTTATAGTTCAACGGAAGAAACATGGCAAAATATTACATGACCATAGATTAGCATCATGAGCAACCCGATCTAGACGAGAGATTCTAGAAAGGTTTTTCGAAGAAAGTTACATGTAAACCCAGAGCTGAAAAGTGAGTCAAAATTAGCCAAGGAAAGAGCAGGTGACAAGAAGGATGGGGGAGCTGTTCTAGGGGAAGAAACAGGGTGATACCTAAATTGAAATAGGGCTCAATACATGGAATGTGTGGGAAGTTAACGTTAATATCCAGCCTTTGAGAGCCCTTCCTAAGTGCCACATAACATGCTAGGAGCTTTATGTGCATTGTCATACTTAATCTTTTGTAGCGCCTCTGCAAAATACATATTATTTTCAGATGAAGAAATAAAAGGCATAGAATAATTAAATGGGTCAGGTGTAGTGGCTCACGCCTGTAACCCCAACACTTTGGGAAGCCAAAACAGGAAGATCATTTGAACTCAGGAGTTTGATACCAGTCTGGGCAACATGGTGAAATCCAGTCTCTGCAAATAATACAAAAATTACCTGGGCGTGGTGGCACGTATCCATGGTTGCAGCTACTTGGAGGCTGAAGTGGGAGGATTGCTTGAGCCCAGGATGTGGCAGGAAGCCAAGATCGCGCCACTGCACTCCAGCCTGGGTAAGAGTGAGACAACTAGAAGAATTAAAACCAAGATTTAAGTCTGGATTGTGCCTTTAGCATTTAAAAGGGAGAAAGAGAGAGGCAAGGAAGAGTAGTAGATGGTGGGAGCTCTTCATCTCTTTTTTTTGGGATGGAGTCTCACTCTGTGGCCCAGGCTGGAGTGCAGTGGCATGATCTCAGCTCAGTACAACCTCCACCTCCCAGGTTCAAGTGATTCTCTTGCCTCAACGTCCTGAGGAGCTGGGATTACAGGCATGTGGATAATTTTTTGTATTTTTTAGTAGAGACGGGGTTTCACTAGGTTGGTCAGGCTGGTCTTGAACTCCTTAACTGGTGATCTGCCCACCTCAGCCTCCCAAAGTGCTGGGATTACAGGGGTGAGCCACCGCAACTGACCAGAGAGTTCTTAATCTCGAACAATATCAGCTCTTTTTTCTCAGGCTCCATCATGCTTGGATTCTGTCCAGCCACACGGGACGTCCATCTGTTGGGGTCTGGGACTCCAGTAGCTGATGTAAAAACGGAGACTTCTGTGCTCCTTTCTCTAGACCACTGTCTTAGTTCAAGTTGCTGTGAGGGAATACCATAGACTGGCTGACTTGTACAACAGAAATGTATTTCTCACAGTTCTGGAGGCTAGAAGTTTAGGATCGGGGTGCCAGCAGGACTGGTAAGGGCTCTCTATCTGGTTCACATACAGCTAGTCCACCCCTTAAGCCCAGGAGTTGGAGACCAGCCTGGGCAACACAGACAGACTCTGTCTCTACAGAAGAATTTAAAAGTTAGCCAGGCATGGTGGTGCACACCGGTAGTCCCAGCTGTGCAAGAGGCTGCGGCAGGAGGATTCTTGCATCTGGAAGGCTGACACTGCAGTGAGCTGTGGTTGCGCCACTGCATTCCAGTGTTGATGACAGAGAGAGCCTGTCTCCAAAAAAGCAAAAAATAAAAACCCAAGAAAGGAAGTGTGCCATATCTGAAGTTGTTCGTCAAGTCAAGGCTCTTGAGTAGCTTCATTTTTCTGACCTATGAGTTTCCAGTGACTTAGAGTAAGGGCTGGTTGAGCAGAGAAACATTGCCCAAGGGATAAAAGGGCTCGATGGAAACTAAACCAGTGAGAGAGCTGAAGGTCTGACCCCACCATCATTTATCCAGAAAGCCTTCACCCCTGTTTGGTCTGCAATGATGAGGTCCCAAAGGAAACTCCAAGAGGCAGCCTTGCTGTTGGCTGTGTGTGAGTAGTGCTATCCTCAAACTTGTTCCTAACTTTAACGGTCTGCAAGCTCTTTTTATTATCTGATGAAAGCCATAGATGCCATTTCCCAGAAAAAGGTACCACATACAAAATTCAGTGTATTAGTCCATTCTAATGCTTCTAATAAAGACATACCCAAGATTGGGTAATTTATAAAGGAAAGAGGTTTAATTGACTCACAGCTCCACGTGGCTGGAGAGGCCTCACAATCATGGTGGAGGAGCAGGGGGCGTCTTACATGGCAGCAGGCAAGAGAGCTTGTGCAGGGGAACTCCCCTTTGTAAAACCTTCAGATCTCGTGAGACTTCCTCAGTAACCTGAGAACAGTATGAGAAAGACCAACCCCCATGATCCAATTATCTCCCACTGGGTCCCTCCCACAACATGTGGGAATCGTGGGAACTACAATTCAAGATGACATTTGGGTGGGCACACAGCCAAACCATACCACTCTGCACAGAATCCGGGGGCATGTAGTCTTATCCATATACCAGAGGTTAAGCACACTGATCTTTTATATGTTATGATGAGTAAGGAGCTAGGATATGTTAATGACTGCCTCTGAAAGGATTCCTCTTGGACACTGGAGCATCCAGGTTCAAACAAAGCTGTTATGGCCAGGCACGGTGGCTCATGCCTGTAATCCCAGCACTTTGGGAGGCTGAGGCGGGCAGATCACCTGAGGTCGGGAGTTCAAGACCAGCCTGACCAACATGGAGGAACCCTGTCTCCACTAAAAATACAAAATTAGCCGGATGTCTGGGTGCATGTCTGTAATCCCAGCTACTCAGAAAGCTGAGGCAGGAGAATCGCTTGAACCCAGGAGGCGGAGGTTGCAGTGAGCCCATATCACACCCCTGAACTCCAGCCTAGGCAACAAGAATGAAACTCCATCTCAAAGAAAAAACAAAACAAAACGAAACAAATAAGACTGTTAATGGTAGAGGGTGTCTAGGTTCTTGGCATCTTGAACAAAGAAATAGAGAAAATGCACAAACAAAGCAAGGAAGGAATGAAGGGTTTTATTGAAAATGGACATACATTCTGCAGCCTGGAAACGGGCCTGAGCATAGGGGCTCAAAGGTCCTGTTACAGAGGTTTTTTTTTTTTTTTTTTTTTTTAATACCCTCTCTCTGGGGTAGGCCCTATGTAAATGAAAAGAATGAATTAAAGTTACAAAGTCATTTGCTGGGTGTATGCCCTATGGAGAGGATATTTCCTGTTATAGCTGAAGTGTGAATCAGCCTTATATTCCCTGCCTCCAGACCTTATTTTCATGCCTCAAGATGAGAGAAAACAATCCCTCACTCAATCATGGGATTCAGCAAACATGATTGATCTTTCTGTTCTGCTTAATTGGGAGGTTGTAGTTCAGTTCTATGGGGAAAGGTGATGTGATTGAAATGATATTCTTTTCCTGTGATGCTCACTCTCAGCACAACCTAGTGGAATAGCTTCGGAGAATAGCGGAGAGAGACAGCCTTCAGTGGTTATGCTTACTTACATTACCCCACTTCTCATGAGAACAACAGCGAGACACTTCGAAAAGTTTACAGCTGCTAACCCTGTATGAATTTAAAACCTAAAATTGAAATAGAAAGCCTAGAAGTCTAGTCCCAATTCCTGCAATTGTTTTGACACTAAAGGGAAAGAAACATGACCGGTAAATTAACTTTTGTTCTTCCCACGATTGATTCTAAAACAGCAATGCCCTTAAAAGCTGTGAACATCAATAGTCTGACAGAGGCCGGCACTGGAGCTGTAGCCAGTATTGCCTATTTTAATTGAAATTCTGAATTAGCAACAGCCTGAGGCCATAAGTCATCATGAGTTGCTTTTAGAGCGGGATCTGGGACCGTGCAGGCCTTTAGGGCAGCACTGGGTGTCTATGTGGTTGTGATCACAGGACACAGCACTCTTTTCAGAGAGCTTTTAGGAAACAGAACTTTCACAAAATGTAAGATAAAAGCATAGTGATCTGACACAGCACCTCCCAGAAAATTGTAACATACCCAAACACATCCTTATCCAAAAGAGCTATCTGGAATAGTCTAAGTGCTTGTAGATTTCAGTTTTTTTTTTTGGAAAAAATATTGAATGAGGCCGGGTGCGGTGCCTCACACCCATAACCCCAACACTTTGGAAAGCTGAGGCGAGCAGGTCACCTGAGGTCAGGAGTTTGAGACCAGCCTGGCCCATATGGTGAAACCATCTCTACTAAAAACATAAAAATAAGGCAGACCTGGTGGTGTGCATCTGTAATCCCAGCTACCCCAGAGGCTGAGGCAGGAGAATTGGTAGAGCCTGGGAGGTGGAGGTTGCAGTGAGCCGAGATCACACCACTGCACTCCAGCCTGGGCAATAGAACGAGATTGTCTCAGTAATAATAATAATATGATAAAATATAGAATGAAAAAGCGTATCACATTTAGTGGGTTCTGTATCCACACTGATGGGATACGGTATGCTATACCTGTGTGTGTAATATACGTGGTGATTGATCAACTCTCAGTAGTCGTTAATTTGCAAGTTAAATAAATTTAACTTGCAAGGCTGTTAAAATAAATTGTGGAGTTCATGAGAAATCTATATAGGCACTTAACATACTACCAAATAAGTAGAAGTCTTGGTAGGTTCTCTCCAGGGTTTCTCTCTCCGCTAAATTGTTTAATAACAAACCTTGGGGGTGGTACAATATTTGAGTGACAGATATTATTAGTGGGTCCCTTGGGTCAGCTACATGATGTTTTGTGATTTCAGGAGGGCATCTTTCCATTCAAGGGATGTCTTCATAGACAGAAACTTACTTTGCTTTTTGACAGGAAGTGGTTTCTCATTTAGTCTTTGTTTTTTTTTTTTTTTTTGTCAATTTCCAAAAAGGTCGATTAAAATCCCTGCTGAAGTTGGAGGCCAAGCTCAGTGAAGTAATGGACAGGAAATGACCATCTGATACCACATCTATTTCCCAGAAGCCATTCATTGTTAACAAAGTTAACATAGATAAGAAGTTAGCAGTTTTTTTGAGTCAGCAGAACTGAATGGATCCTATTACTAAAAGTTTTAACAGTTTTATATTAGAAATAATTTGGCCAGGTGCGATGGCTCATGCCTTTGGTCCCAGTACTTTGGGGGGCTGAGGCGGGAGGATCACTTGAAGCCAGGAGTTGGAGACCAGCCTGGGCAACATGGTGAAACCCCATCTCTACAAAAAATACAAAAATTAGCCAGTGTGGTGGTGTGTACTTGTAGTCCCAGTTATAGACTCGGAAGGCTGAGGGTGGGAGGATGACTTGAGCCTGGGTGATTGAGGCTGCAGTGAGTTGTGATCACCCCACTGCATTCCAGGCTAGAAGACAGAGTGAGAACCTAAAAAAAAAAAAAAAAAAAAGAAAGAAAGAAAGAAAGAATTCATAGATCATAAAATTCACCTAAGGCCAGACAGGGT
This sequence comes from Callithrix jacchus, assembly GCF_049354715.1. Taxonomy (NCBI): domain Eukaryota; kingdom Metazoa; phylum Chordata; class Mammalia; order Primates; family Cebidae; genus Callithrix; species Callithrix jacchus. Next base: position 188,098,512 of record NC_133503.1, on the reverse strand, counting down.
GGCTCACTTCTGCAATCCCAGCACTTTGGGAGGCCGAGACGGGTAAATCATCTGTGGTCAGGGATTCAAGATCAGCCTGACCAACATGGTAAAACCCATCTCAACAAAAATATAAAATTAGCCGAATGCAGTGGTGCACACCTGTAATGCCAACTTCTCGGGAGGCTGAGGCTGGAGAATAACTTGAACCCAGAAAGCAAAGTTGCAGTGAGCCGAGATCGAGTCACTGCACTCCAGACCAAACGACGGAACAAGATTTCTTCTTAAAAAAAAAATTCACCTACTTTAAGTGTACAATTTCACGTTTTTGTAATATATTCATAGGCCTGTGCATGAAATATATGAATATATTTAATATATTCATGTTTTTAATATATTCATAAGCAACACAATCCATGTCTAGAACATTTGTGGCCCTTTCCTGAAAACCCTGTGCCCATTTGTAGTCACCTCTCGTTCCTGCCTTGGGCTACCTGATCTTTGTAAATGTTTTCCCCAAAATCCTAGTTTTTTAAACTTATTTTTATTAAGGCTAGTACACAGTGTGCAAAGTATATTGTAGTACATTGTAAACACTGGTGAAGGAACACAGGGCTGTGATATACAATTTACACAAATAATTCACTTAGCAAATAGTAATGGAATGACTGTTACGTGCCAGACACTGTTCTGAGGCTTAGCATATAGTTATGAACCAAATAGACACAACTACTGTGCCTGTAGAACATACATTCTAGTCAGTGGGGAGGGGACTGCTAATAAACACGTTAAATATAAAAACATAGAATATGTTACATGGTGGCAGGGCACAGTGGCTCATGCCTGTAATCCCACACTTTGGGAGGCCGAGGCAGGCTGATCACTTGAAGTCAGGAGTTCGAGACCACCCTGGAAACATGGTGAAACCTCGTCTCTACTAAAAATACAAAAATTAGTTGGGCGTGGTGGCATGCACCTGTAGTCTCAGCTGCTCGGGAGACCAAGGCAGGAGAATCACTTGAACCCGGAGACAGAGGCTTCAGTGAGCCAAGTTCATGCTGCTGCACTCCAGCCTGGGTGACAGAGTGAGACTCTGTCTAAAAAAAATTTTTTTAATTTAAAAATTAAAATAAAAATAAAAATAAATAATTACATGGTGATAAGTGCTACAGAAAAAATTAATTAGGGAAGGGGAATGATGAGTGTTTTCATTTTGTGAAATACTGACATACTGGTATGAAAAACTTATCTGAAAGAAGTTCTGTTGGAGATTTTCAAAGGCCAATATTAAAAGAAACTTAAGAGATGGTATTTTTTTTTGAGAAGGAGTTTTGCTCTGTCACCAGGCTGGAGTGCAGTGGCGCAATCTCAGCTTACTATAATCTTCACCTCCTGGGTTCCAGCAATTCTCCTGCCTCTGCCTCCCGAGTAGCTGGGACTACAAGTGCAAACCATCACATCCAGCTAATTTTTTGTATTTAGCCTGTATTTAGACTCGATCTCCTGGCCTGGTGATTCACCCGCCTCAGCCTCCCAAAGTGCTGGGATTACAGGCGTGAGCCACCGTGCCTGGCCTAAGAGATAGTATTTTGACCTGGAAATGAGAGCACTTAAATTCAGCCACCTGTCCACTTTGAGATCCTGGAAGGGGCAATGTGTGCAGAGAATAAAGAAGGAAGAGCAAAACAGAGAAATACTTAGTGTGTATGGGCGGTCACTGTCAGCCTTGGTGCTCCTAGCCTGGAGCTTGACTGGACCCAGAGGGAGAGCGCCTTTAAAACTGAGTGTGTCTGAAAAGCCTGGGCACAGGCTGGCTGTGATGGACACTCTGCTCACATTCCTAGGCCAATGCTGGGTCCTTGGTCTTCCCCGGCTAATTTGAAGAGAAGCACTCTCTTAAACTCAGGAGCTCGGAAAGTTGCTGGTGAGAGATAACCTGGGAACTTTCTGCCCCAGGCCTGGCGTCTGGGTTCTAGGCCTTCTTATTTATTCATTCTATGATGAGTCTTCACTGTGATGGCTTCTGGAGCTCAGCAGTGAAACTCAGACAAAGATGCTGACATGATAATCTACTGGGAGAAACACTTTCTTTTTCACCTTTTTTTTTTAGAAATGGGGTCTCACTATGTTGCCCAGGCCAGTCTTGAACTCCTAGCCTTAAGTATTCTTTCTGTCTCAGCCTCCCAAAGTGCTGGAATTACAGTTGTGAGCCACTGCACCTGGGTCTGGAGAAACACTTTTAAAGTAATTTCAGGGAGGCTGAGGCGGGTGGATCCCATGAGGTCAGGAGTTCAAGATCAGCCTGGCGAAACCCCGTCTCTACAAAAAATACAAAAATTAGCTGGGCGTGGTGGTGTGCCCCTATAATTCCAGCTACTTGGGAGGCTGAGGCAGGAGAATCACTTGAACCCAGGAGGTGTAGGTTGCAGTGCACCAAGATTGCGCCATTGCACTCTAGCCTGGGCAACAGAGCAAGACTCTATTCCCATAAATAAATAAATAAATAAATAAATAAATGTGATTTCAATAAAGTGTGGTAACCTGCTGTATAGCACAGTGGTTTAGGTCTCTAACTTAGGAGCCAGATGGTGTGGGTCTGCGTTTCTGCTCTGTAACTTTAAGTGACTCCATTGCTTTGTGCCTCAATTCCCTCACTTTTAAAATGGGGATGATGATAATAATGGTATCTATTCCATGGGAGAAGAACAGTGCCCTACATCGTGAAGGCTAAATAACTACCATAGACGTTTTCCCTAGTTGCAGAAAAGAAGGCTGAGTTTGCTTAAAAAGTGGCCTCAGGGAAATGAAGAATCTACACCCACTATCACCTGTATTCCCCTGGAAGATTCCAGCACAAGGCTGTGGGCCAATAACATTTCCTAGCATTTGACTTATCCTGATAAGCCCACTGGCTTGGGAGTGGAGTGCATTTACCTTTTTCCCAATTCGACCTAAATAAAAGAAGAGAAGCTTCAGGGTGGAGGAAGGATAGAGAGGGGCTTTGAATTTCTTCACCATATAGGTCACTATTCTCATGTGGTTGGTTCCTTTTCCTGATTACTTAATAGGCTTGACAGGCTGTAAACCCACCTCCATGGGCAGGTGAGATCAGTGCAATATCAGGTAGGTAGAGCCCCATGTCCCTCTTGAGAGCAACGAGATTCGGTGGTTCCCTCACCCACACCCCTTCAGCAAATGCCCCTTGGATGCTTTCCCCAGAAGCTTCTACCATAGGAACATGGGACTTCAAGTTCCTTCCAAGGGCATCCTTGATTCTAGACTAGGAACAAGGCCCTGTTGGAAATAGATGCTCGGTGCTGCAAGGAAAAATTAGCACTGAGACAAAGGATCTCTCAGCAAAGCAATTTTCACTTCCTGCACTGCAGGAAGGGTATCCTCACTAGCCATCTTGCCATGAGGGTACAAGAAACAAAGGAAAAGCAGGCATATTTATCCCTTCCGCATTTGGGGGTCCTCCTTACTGCTGTATCTGATCTCCACTGGCTGGAACCAAATCTCATAATCTAAATTAAAACCTGATTGGCTAACAACTTAAAACTCTTAAACAGGAATCGGGCATAGGCCGTGAGCTGGTACATGCCTGTGAGCATACCTAGGACAGAGATTTTGGTTAAAGTACAAGGACATAGAATATACTATGTGCCTGTAAGCATGGCATGTCTCACAGCTACATCGGATAGGGCTTAACAAAGAGTTATTATCAAATTTATTCTTTAACAAGAAAGGAAACTTTAGAGGCACTTTTACTTCCCACAGGCCCCAACACCATTTCCAGTTTACATTACCTTTATTTAATCTGTTCAACTTAAGCACAAGGTGAAATTAAATGACAAACATTGGTTTATAGAATTACCCCAAATCATACAGCACTGGCAATGAAAAAAGAGAGCCATATGCATTATCCCCCGTTACCCAGGGAACCTCTTATGTCCCCGGTGAAATGAATGAATCCTAAGTAAATGTGCTTTTATCTGGTTGCCACAGAGAAATTAAAAGTCAGTAGAAAGAAGAGAAAGAGAGAGTGAGAGAGAAAGAAAGAGAAAGAAAAAAAAGGAGGAACGAAGTTTTCCTTTTCCATTTGGAAATTAAATTCCAAAGCCCTGCCTCTTCATTTGTTTGTTTGTTTGTTTTGTTTTCTTGTTTTTTGTTTTTTGGTTTTTTGAGAGAGTCTCACTCTCTCACCCAGGCTGAAGTGCACTGGTGTGATCTTGGCGCACTGCGACCTCCACCTCCTGGGTTCAAGTGATTCTCCTGTCTCAGCCTCCCAAGTAACTGAGATAGCTGGGATTACAGGTGCCTGCTGTCATGCCTGGCTACTTTAAAAAATTTTTAATTTTAATTTATTTATTTTTGAGATGGAATCTTGCTTTCTCACCCAGGCTGGAGTGCAATGGCACAGTCTTGGCTCACTGCAACCTCTGCCTCCCAGGTACAGGCAATTCTCCTGCCTCAGCCTCCTGAGGAACTGGGATTACAGGCACCTGCCGCCATGCCAGGGTAATTTTTGTATGTTTTTTGGTAGAGATGGGGTTTTACCATGTTGGCCAGGCTGGTCTCGAACTCCTGATCTCATAATCCGCCTGTCTCGGCCTCCCAAAGTGCTGGGATTACAGGCATGAACCACTGTGCCAGGCCCTTTTTGTACTTTTAATAGAGATGGTGTTTCGCCAGGTTGGCCAGGCTGGTCTCAAACTCCTGACCTCAGGTCATCCACCCATCTTGGTCTCCCAAAGTGCCGGGATTATAGGCATGAGCCACCATGCCCGAACTTCATTTGTTTTTAAAATTGCACTATTATCATTCCCATTTAAGAATTCCTACATGGAGTTTTGAAGACTTCCCGAATGGACGAAGCTTCCAGGATTAGGATGCCATCTCTGGAGAGCTCACTCAGCCTGTGGCCAGGGAGCTGCCTGTTTCCTCTTGGTCACTTTCACTGCAGTTTTGGGAACAGTTGTGTCTTAAGTTTCTGATGTACAATTATCCTGAGCAGTGAAAAACAGGGTTTCAGCACACACAGTTCTTCTTTAGCTCTATATATAAATCATTATTTGATAAATAGTAGAGACAATTAACTACTCTCTAATTTGTCCTACTTTGACTTTAAAAGTAGTCATTAAAATGATCTTTTCTAGCACAAATGTATGTTGAAGTTGCAGACTCAGGAGTATATATTCAGGGCAACTTGAATCTATGTTTCCAGGTTAAAAAATGTTTTGAAAACATTTCACGCAGGGCGTGGTGGCTCACACCTGTAATCCCAACACTGAGACTTAAAAATGTGACTAGTTTCTTTTGGTTTCCAATCACAGTCTCTCAAGCCGTTCTTTAAATATCTGCTTTTGCGTTTGAGCGAGCCTGGGTCTCCTTTTCTCCAGCTTCTTTACTCATCCTCTTCCTCACTTCCCTTCCAAATCAGCTTGTCTTTCTCATCCATTGGGTTTGGTTACTTCTTCTTCCTTGATGCTCCGCTCCAAAGCACTGAAAATACAAAAAAAAAGTAACTAGGCGTGGTGGCACGTGCCTGTAGTCCCAGCTACTCAGGAGGTTGAGGCAGGAGAATCACTTGAACCCAGGAGTCAAAAGTTGCAGTGAGAAGAGGTCATGCGACTGCACTCCAGTCTGGGCAACAGAGGGAGACCCCATCTAAAACAAAACAAAACAAAAACAGAACAACACCAAGAACAAAAAAACCCAAACATTTCAGATGTCTGTATCCCTGGGATGCAAGGTTGGTTCAACATAAACAAATCTATAAATGTGATTCATCACATAAACAGAACGAAAGGCAAAACCCACATGATTATCTCCATAGATGCAGAAAGGCTTTCATTAAAATTCAACACCTCTTCATATTAAAAACTCTCAGTAAATAGTGAATAAAGTAGGTATTGAAGGAACTTACCTCAAAATAATAAGAGCCATCTATGACAAATGTACAGTCCACGTCATGCTGAATGGGCAAAAGCTGGAAGTATCCCCCTTGAAAACTGACACAAGACAAGGATGTCCTCTCTCACTGCTCCTGTTGAGCATGGTATGGAAGTCTTATGCAGAGCAATCAGGCATTAGAAAGAAATGAAAGGCATCCAGATCAGAAGAGAGCAAGTCAAACTGTCCATGTTTGTGGATAGCATCATCCTATACCTAGAAAACCCCGTTCTTGGCCCCAAAGCTCCTTAAGCTGATAAACAATATCAGCAAAGTCCCAGGATACAAATTCAATGTGCGAAAATCACTACCAACAACAGTCAAGTGGAGAGGTACGCAATCCCACTCACAGTAACTCCAAAAAAACAATTAAAATACTGAGCAAGATGCTAACCGGGGAGCTGAAAGATCGCTACAAGAACTGCAAAACACTGCTCAAAGAAATCAGAGATGACACAAACAAATGGAAAAACATCAAGTCTCACTTCTTTATAAATTACCCAGTCTCAGGTAGTATTTTTTTTTGGGGGGGGGACGAAATCTCACTCTGTTTTTAGGCTGGAGTGCAGTGGTGCGATCCCGGCTCACTGCAACCTCCACCTCCCGGGTTCAAGAGGTTCTCCTGCCTCAGCCTCCTGAGTAACTGGGACTACAGGTGCATACCACCACGCCCAGCTGATTTTTATATTTTTAGTAGAGATGGGGTTTCACCATGTTGACCAGGATGGTCTCAATCTCTTGACCTCGTGATCCACCCGCCTTGGCCTCCCAAAGTGCTGGAGGGTGCCCGGCCCTCAGGTAGTGTCTTTATAGCAGTGTCTTGCTGGACGTTTGAATGTGGAGATTCTGTGCTTAAGAGTGAACTCCTGGCTGGGAGTGGTGGCTCATGCCTGTAATCCCAGCACTTCGGGAGGCTGAGGCAGGTGAATCACCTGAGGTTAGAAGTTCAAGACCAGCCTGACCAACATGGTGAAACCCTGTCTCTACTAAAAATATAAAATTAGCCAGGCGTGGTGGCACATGGCTGTGATCCCAGTTACTCAAGAGGCTGAGGCTGGAGAATCTCTTGAACCCGGGAGGTGGAGGTTGCAGTAAGCTGAGATCGAGCCACTGCACTCCAGCCTGGGCAACAGAGTGAGGCCCTGTCTCAAAAAACAAAGCAAACCAAAACAAAAATTATTTCCAAGACTCTGTGTCATGCAGCTCTGAAGAGGGCGCGCGCACACACACACACACACACATCAATCATTCTGTTAAAGTCACTATTTGTGCTGTTGCCTAATTATTAATACTTTAGTTCACACAAACCTAACTTTAATTAATTTCTTTAATTTAAACTTCCAAATAAAATAAATAAAATAAAAGGCTGGGTACAACATCTCACACTTTGTAGTCCCAGCACTTTGGGAAGTTGAGGCAGGAGGATTGCTGGAGCCCAGGAGTTTGAGACCAGCCTGGGCAATATAGTGAGACCCTATCTCTATAAAAGTAAATAAGATAAAATAAACTGCCCCTTTCCCCCGTAAGTTTAGGGTTCTTCTCTGTTGTCCTTTCCTTACAGTGTTTCCAGAAAATTCAGAACCCTAGAGATGCCGGGAGTTGGGATTTGCGACATGGCTTGATCTCCATGTAGTGTTTTCAAGACTTTAATTAGCTACTTACCCTCATTTCTTCATTTAGTATCTCACCCGTTCCCTGAGCTAATCCTAGTGACCTGAAATCTCCACAAGTTTTTTCTGTGGAAAATGAGAATATTCACTTCTGTGACATCCCTTCCCCTCCCATAATAAGAAGTGATCATTGTTGATAAAAGGTCACTTTTTTTTTTTTTAACTAGGATGATCCTCACTCCAGCCCTTTGAAGACACTGTTGTCATCTTCATTTACAGATGAGATGGAAGCACAGAGAGGGTAAGTAACCCACTCTGGGTCACACAGTGAAGGGAGTGCAGAGCCGGAACTTAAACCCAGGCAGCTGGCTCCAGAAAGCTCCAGAGATCTCCAGAGCCCACACCTGGCCTCTGAGGGCAGTGCCCACATAGCAAGGACCAATATTTCTGCTGACTTCTCCCCAGAGCTTCAGTACCATGGAAAAATTGGTGTCACAGATGAGAAACACCAGGTGACTGCAGGCACTATCTAAGCTCACCATGTGACTTGGACACATGCCATAGCTCTTCTGGGCCTTTCTTATTTCATAAGAAATAACACACATAGAGGGATTAGCATAAAGAATTTAATAAACATTCTCTATTATTATTTGGAGACAAATAGAACTGGCTGACCAGGCGTGGTGGCTCACACCGGTAATCCTGGCACTTTGGGAGGCCAAGGTAGGGGGTTCACTTTAGCACAGGAGTATGAGACCAACCTGGGCAACATAGTGAGATATCGTCTCTCCAAGAAAATAAAAAATTAGCTGGACATGGTGTCCGACACCTGTAGTCCCAGCCACTCAGGTGACTGAGGTAGGAGGATTACTCGAGCCTGGGAGTTGGGGCTGCAGTGAGCTGTGATGGCACCAGTCTACTTCAGCCTGGGTGTCAGAGCGACATGCTGTCAAAAGAAAAGGAAAGAAAAGAAAGAAAGAAGGAAAGGAAGGAAGGAAGGAAGAGAGAAAGAGAGAGAGAGAAAGAGAAAAAGAAAAAAATGAGAGAGAAAAAGAAAGTCACCTAGCCTTTCTACATTGTAGCTTCCTTTATGTAAAATAGAAATTATCATAAATAACTCCCAGGGTTGTTGTTAGATTTCTTAGGACGTTGTCTGACAGATTAGGGAAACTAGTAAACAGTAGTCTTTAGCAATATTAGCTATTATATAAAATCCCAAGTTCTAGAAGCAACCAATTTGTTTTCCAAGTAAAGCAGACCTTCCTTTCATTAAACAGAGACTAAAATAAGGACATGAGCCCCATCTCCGTCCAGCTAGTCCCCAGAGAGAACACCCACCCTGAGGCCCACCAGCCAGCAATGTTGATGGACTTCAGGGATAAATGACTAGGCTAAGTCCCCTTGAATGATTTCTAAAATGCCTATCACTGACCCTAAAAGCCATCAGACCAGCAGGAAAAAATCATCAAACAATGCAACCAAACACAAGCCAAAGCTCTGCCGTCTAGCCAGCTTGTGGGATAGAGATAGGAATGAATGCACACATTTAGAGGCAGTCCAGTGGGCCGATATATCCAACATAGGTACACGGCCCTGGGTCCAATGTGCTGAGGGATGTCTATTGTGACCTGCAATTTGGAGTGGTGGGACTGCTGGGTGCCATTTGCAAAATGATCCTGAAATCTGACAGGAAAATACTGCTCGACAGTCATGCCTAATATGGGTAAAATTGAAAATCACATGGTGGATGTTAATTCTATGCCAGGTTATTTAAAAAAATAAGCCCAAGAGGATACAAAAGATGAAATAACAGTTTCTAGGCCAATTAGAAAACGAGGTAATAGTCTTATGAGTGAGTCAGAGAAAAAATCCACAACAACAACCTCGATTATTTTTCTCTGTTGGGTGATGTGGTTTTAAAACAATGACCTGCACATCCTGCTTGCACCAGCTGTTAAAAATACCATTTGGGGTTTTTGTTTTAATCTCTCCTGGGGATGGGCTATGATACCAATTACCTTTGTATACAGAGCAACTTTCATCTTAAGCAAAGGGAAGCTGGAAATTTTGTAGAGCAGCAAAGTAATTCAGAAATATACAGTCTGGGTAAAATGGTGAGACCCGTCTCTACACAAAATACAAGATTTAGCTGGGCATGGTGGTATGCACCTGTAGTCCCTGCTACACTGGAGGCTGAGGTGGGAGGATCACTTAAGCCCAGGAGGTCAAGGCTGCAGTGAGCTGAGATTGTTCCTTTGCACTCCAGCCTGGGCAACAGCAAGATCCTGTCGCAAAAAAAAAAAAAAAAAAAAAAAAATTGGGCGCAGTGGCTCACGCCTGAGTCCCAGAACTTTGGGAGGCCAAGGCGGGCAGATCATGATGTCAGGACTTGGGAGACCAGCCTGGCCAACATGGTGAAACCCATCTTTACTAAAAATACAAGAATGAGCTGGGCCTGGTGGTGCAGGCCTGTAATCCCAGCTACCCAGGAGGCTGAGGCAGGAGAATCACTTGAACTCAGGAGGCAGAGGCTGTAGTGAGCTAAAATCAAGCCACTGCACTCCAGCCTGGGTGACAGAGTGAGATTCCATCTCAGACCAAAAAGAAAAAAAGCGGAAGAAATAAAAAGAAATGTAAGGAATCAACTCTGACGCCTGTGGACAAGCTTGAAGCTTGATTCGACTGGATTTGTGTCTCCCTCTTTCCTCTCTCTCCCTCCAGTGATTTCACAGTTCTGCATACATTTCTTGCACACCTGCCATGTTCTAGGCACTAAACAGAGGTAGAAAGCAGAAACCTTCACTGTGGAGACCCGGTCTGTCCACTGCACGCTGTGCCGTCTCAGGCATGTTATGTAACTGTTTGTTTGCTGAGGCTGAAGAGAAAATGATTGCTCTGAGCAGACAGCCAATGAACCAAAAATAGCCTTGAAGCCCCTAACATACATTTCATTCAACACTTAATGTGTTCAGTCCTCTGGAAGTTCATTTCAAGAATCGCTTTGAGACTTTTTACTGCAGTCTGTTTAATAAGCATAAACTGGATACTTGAACAAAACAAATACCAAAAAAAAAAAAAATGTGTCAACAGCGCTCTGTGTAGCAGGAAATGTCCATTCCATGTCGGTGGATGGTGCGTGACTGAGGCGAACATGCTAGTTACCCAGAGCTCGTTCAGGAGAAATGCCAGTTCTTTTTTTTTTTTTTTTAACTTAAAGTTCTAGGATACACGTGCAGGACATGCAGGTTTGTTACATAGGTAAACGTGTGCCATGGTGGTTTGCTGTACCTATTAACCCAGCACCTAGGTATTAAGTTCCTAATGCATTAGCTGTTTATCCTGATGCTCTCCTCCCCAGCCCCCAACAGACCCTAGAGTGTGTTGTTTTCCTCCCTGTGTCCATGTGTTCTCATTGTTCAGCTCCCACTTATGAGTGAGAACATGTGGTGTTTGGTTTTCTGTTCGTGTGTTAGTCTGCTGAGGATAATGGCTTCCAGCTTCATCCCTCTTCCTGCAAAGGACATGAACTCATTATTCTTTACCGGGGATAGTATTCCATGCTGTGTATGTACCCCATTGAATCTCTGAACGGGATCCCCTGGGAAATTGTTAGAAATGTCCATTTTTGGGTCCCAGATCCACTGAATCTGAAACTCTGGAGTTGGGGTCCAGAAATGGATTTTTTTTTTAGATGGACTCTTGCTTGTTGCCCAGGCTGGAGTGCAGTGGCACAATCTCAGCTCACTGCAACCTCCACCTCCAGGGTTGAAGCAATTCTCCTGCCTCAGCTTCCTGAGTAGCTAGGACTACAGGCATGTGCTGCCACACCCGGCTAATTTTTGTATGTTTAGTAGAGACAGGATTTCACCATGTTAGCCAGGATGGTCTCGATCTCCTGACCTCGTGATCTGCCTGCCTCGGCCTCCCGAAGTGCTGGGATTACAGGCATGAGCCACAGAAATCGATTTTAACGGCCCTCCGGTTGATTACAATGCATGCTGAGGGATGTTTTTTCATAATTCACATTTTCCAGTCATGTCATTCTAATGAATCTTAATTCTATGTAAAACTTGGTAAAAAGCCTTCTGACCACCTTTTCCTCTCAGTAACTTGAGTTTCAGGTTTAACTTCCACAGCTGGAAGCTTATACTGCCAGAGTTCTTTAATTTGAAAGCATTGTAAACTGTTTTGCTTATAACACCTTAAAACACTCTATTTCTGGGCTGACATGCTGGCTTATACCCATAATCCCAGCACTTTGGGAGGCTGAGGTGGGTGGATCACAAGGTCAGGAGTTCGAGACCAGCCTGGCCAATATGGTGAAACCCCATCTCTACTAAAAATACAAAAAAAAAAAAAAAAAATTAGTCAGGTGTAGTGGTGCTTGCCTGTAATCCCAGCTATTTGGAGGCTGAGGTAGAAGAATTGCTTGAACCTGGGAAGCAGAGGCTGCAGTGAGCCAAGATCACGCCATTGCATGCCGGCCTGGGAGACAGAGCGAGACTCTCAAAAAAAAAAAAAAAAAAAAAGAATGTTACTACTAGTAGAATAATATTACTACTGGTGGGTAGTAAATGTTCCTTCGGGGCTGAAATAATACATCACGTACAACTGGAAGTCATGAGCTAAGTCCTATATAGAAACACTTCTTCTCCAGGATGGCATCATCACCTAAATACTGCAGAGCGTCTGTCAGAGCCAATGGGCTCAGCCATCCAAGGCAACTCCACCACCCCCCGTCTCTTCCTTTTGTAGTCTGCTCTTAGGTCCATCAGGGGACCAGAGGTTTTAGTGAAAAAGCTAGTTCCGGCTGGGTGTGGTGGCTTACACCTGTAATCCCAGCACTTTGGGAGGCCGAGGTGGGTGGAAAACTTGAGGTCAGGAGTTCGAGACCAGCCTGGCCAACATGATGAAACCCCCGCCTCTACTAAAAATGCAAAAAAAAAAAAAAAAAGAGAGAAAAAAATAAAAAGAAAAAGAAAGTTCCACTTTAACTTATAAAGTTAGTGTTTATTAAGCACATAATATGATCCACTAACTCTGCTAATAACTTGACACACTTGGCCTCACTTGGTATTTCCAGAGGCACCAAGAGAGGGATTTCTCGTATCTTCATTTTCCAAGTGAGAATTCTGAGATTTTGAGAGGTAAGTGACAGCCACAATCACAGAGGACTTGAACTTGGTGTGTCTGGCTCCTGTCCTTCTCCCTTGGATCAAAGGTGAGTTCATGTGGTGAACACAGGTCCGAGTCACAGACACCAAGCCCTTCTTGGGATTCATCTTGTGCCTGGATTTTCTTTTCTTGGGCTGTATTATCTCCCTGGCACTCCTTTCTCTTTCGTGCAAACAGACATCTGGTAGTTCGGCCTCATGAGGTCACCAGATGTGCCCAAGTGGGTTTCAAACCCCGGATTAGACAGAGTTTCGGTTCAAGCTAGGACAGCCTCCTCCTCCTGACTAGTCAATCAGTGCTTCGTTAAGTGCTTATTATAATGATTTTGCTTTATAATTACCCACAGAGCTTTAAAAACGCATGTACTTGGGCCCCACCCCAGTAATCTCAATTTATTGATTAAGGCTGTAAGGCCTGGAATATTTCTATAAGCTTTTTTTTTAGAGGGAGTCTCACAGAGAGAGTTGCTCAAGTGGCTTTAGTGAGCCACCATGCCTGGTTGTCTCCCAAGTCTTCTAAGAAATTATTATCAAAGGTGACAATTATTACTGTCACATGTGTTTGGGATTGAATTTATGCAACCTGCATGGTCAGGGTATTCTCACAGCCAAGAAATTAACATGAGCAGTGGTCTCAAGGATGGGCGCCTTGACTCACACCTGTAATCCCACCACTTTGGGAGGCTGATGTAGGTGGATAACTTGAGCTCAACAGTTCGAGACCAGCCTGAGCAACACGGCAAAACCCCATCTCTACAAGTACAGAAAACTAGTCAGGAGTGGTGGTGCATGACTGTAGTCTCAGCTACTTGGGTGACTGAGGTGGGAGAATGGCTTGAGCCCAGGAGACAGAGTTGTAGTGAGCTGAGATGGCACCATTGCACTCCAGCCTGGGTGACAGAGCCAGATTCTGTCTAGAAAAGAAAAAGAAGTGGTCTCAGGCAGTGTTTCTCCATGTTGGTCAGGCTGGTCTTGAACTCCCAACCTCAGGTGATCTGCCTATCTCTGTCTCCCAAAGTTCTGGGATTACAGGCGTGAGCCACCTGTATTCAAGGGTATCTGGTGATACCCTGAAACTTTGAAAGAAGCAAGTAAGTCTGTAAATCTCTGGAGAAGGAACATGCCCTCTGCCCAGACTTCCCTGGATTTTCATAGGCAAATCCCCACAGATAATGAGCTCACCATCCAAAATTCCACATCCCACAGGGGAGCTCTCCATGTGAACAGAGTTAAACCAACAGCTGGGTCAAAGTGCCAGGAACTCTAGACAATAGAACAATGGGTTGAAGACCATGGTGCATGTTTGCTATGGTTTGTACGTGTTCGCTCCAAAATGTTGAAACTTAATGTGTTGATATTAAGAGATGAGGCCAGCCGGGCAGAGTGGCTCATGCCTGTAATCCCAGCACTTTGGGAGGCTGAGGCGGGTGGATCATGAGGTCAAGAGATCGAGACCATCCTGGTCAACAAGGTGAAACACCGTCACTACTAAAAAACACAAAAATTTGCTGGGCGTGGTGGTGCGCGCCTGTAGTCCCAGCTACTCAGGAGGCTGAGGCAGGAGAATTGCCTGAACCCAGGAGGTGGAGGTTGCGATGAGCCGAGATGGCGCCATTGTACTCCAGCCTGGGTGACAAGAGCAAAACTCTGTCTCAAAAAAAAAAAAAAAAAAAAAAAAGAATGACCTTACCTACAATCAAGTGTGACAACCATTTAAAGGGTTTGTCACATTATTCATATTTCTCACCAGCATAGTTTTTTGTTTGAGGTGTTGTCGCCAGCATTGTCACAACTTTAGGGTTTCTAGAGTTTCTCTCCAGTATGAATCATCTTATGTCTGTTAAGGATTGAGGACGTTGAAGGCTTTGCCACATTCTTCACACTTTTAGGGTTTCTCTCCATTATGAACTGTCTTAGTTCTAATAAGATTTGAGGACTCGCTAAAGGCTATGCCACTTCCTTCACATTTGTAGGATTTCTTTCCAGTACAAAAAAAAAGAGATGAGGCCGAGTGCAGTGGCTCACACCTGTAATCCTAGCACTTTGGAAGGCTGAGGTGGGCGGATCATAAGGTCAGGAGTTCAAGACCAGCCTGGCCAATAAGATGAAACCCCATCTCCACTAAAAATACAAAAATTATCCGGATGTGGTGGCACGTACCTGTAGTCCCAGCTACTCGGGAGACTAAGGCAGGAGACTTGCTTGAACCTGGGAGATGGAGGTTGCAGTGAGCTGAGATGGCACCACTACACTCCAGCCTGGGTGGCACAGCAAGACTCAGTCTCAAAAAAAAGAAAAAGAAATGAGACATTCTAGGAAGTTGGTAAGTCAGAAGACTCCACCCTCATGAATGAATGAATGCCTCATAAAAGAGCCAGAGGGAACCAGCAGAGGATTTGGTTTGCCCTCTATCTTCCAACATGGGAGAACACAGCATAAAGACTCTCATCATACACTGAATGCCTACATCTTGGACTTCCCAGCCTCCAGATCTGTGGGAAATAAACATCTACTGTTTGTAAATTACCCAGTGTATAGTACTTTGTTACAGCAGTATGAATGAACTAAGACAATGTTTAAACTGATTAAAGGCCAAAATAAGGAAACACTTAGAAAACACGAGGAGAAACAAAGCAGTAATCAAGAAGACCAGTAACATTTGAAAAACAGCAAAATTGGCTGGCTATGGTGGCTCACACCTGTAATCCCAGCACTGTGGGAGGTCAAGGTGACCAGATTGCTTGAGCTCAGGAGGTGGAGACCAGCCTGGGCAACATGACAAAACCCCATATCTACAAAAAAATACAAAAAATTAGCTGGGCATGGTGGCATGCACCTGTAGTCTCAGCTACTCTGGGAGGCTGAGTGGTGAGAATAGCTTGAGACCAGGAGTTCACAGCTGCGGTGAACTGTGATCCAGCCACTGCACTGCGGCCTTGGTGATAGAGTGAGACCTTGTCTCAAAAAAAAAAAAAAAAAAGGAAAGAATAGAAAAGAAAAAAAAAATGTGGTGATAGATAAACATAAATGCTGGTGTCTCCATAACCAGATAAATAGTTGGGCAGAACTTGATATCCAGTAGCTCCGCCTTGCAGCCATTTCAAAGTTGGTTTACTGATAACTTCTACTGAAGATCAGAACACTCCTTCATCTTTAACATGTAGTTCATTAGTTAGATATCTTTGCAAGTCTGTGAGAATGTTAAACACTTATTACACTCAGAATAAAGATGCACTCAGATAGAAAATGTGTCTTATCATCTCAAATGCAGTCCTGTTAGGACCAAAGCGTGTGGGTCTGAAGAAGCCAGCAGACTTCACCATGGTAGGATGATCAGCTGAGTCATCCACAATATCAACTAGCAGTGCTTATAAAGTCGACAGCTCTGGAAGAGGTCGTCTGTGCTGTGGGGTGTATCTCAGTTCTCTGTGTAACACATGGTGCTTTTTAGCTTGACCGGGACTGTTAGAAGTACAGCAAAAATATCTGGAGCAAAGTAACTAAGCAATGATTCAATAGAACACCAATGGCAGAAGCAGAAGAGTTGACCCCTACACTCGTGGCAAAACTCATTGCAGAAAGGAAAGACAAGTTCTTGCAATGATTATTTGGAAAATATTTTCTCTTGCCTTTCCTATCTTGTTAAATTGTACTGCTATCTACCCAGTTTCCCAAAATAGAAAAGGTGGTATCATCCTCTCTCTCTGTCCCTCTCAAGCTTCATCTGATCAACACATCCCATTCATTTTACCTTCTAAATATTTTCTAGGATAATAGAAAATAGGCTACGAATGTGGTAAATCATTACTTTTTTATGTGTTACTTTTATCAACTGAAAATCTTTAAACGATTTGGAATGAATAGTTAGTCACAATGACACACAAGAGATTATAATTTTTTTTTTGAGATGGAGTGCAATGATGCTGTCTTGGCTCACTGCAACCTCCGCCTCTCAGGTTCAAGCGATTTTCCTGCCTCAGTCTCCCAAGTAGCTGGGACTACAGGCACACACCACCACGCCCAGCTAATTTTTTGTATTTTTCATAGAGATGCAATTTCACCGTGTTGGCCAGGATGGTCTTGATCTCTTGACCTTGTGATCTGCTCACCCTGGCCCCCCAAAGTGCTGGGATTACAGGTGTAAACTACTGAGCCAGGCTGATTATAAAAATTTAATAGGCTTTTATCTGAGTTTGGAATTTAATATACTGTATAGAATATCTGGAGAATCTGAAAACCAAGTGTGATGACTTTTTTTTCCCTTACTAATTGTAATTTTCTAGGTATTTTGGCTAAGCTAAGGCAGTATAATGAGGTCATCCTGGAGCTGGAGTGTCTAGTTTGAATCCTGGTTTCCAATCTGTGGCTATTTTTCTAATCCTCGGCTCCTCCAGCACTTGCCTGGAATAGTCCAATACCCTCCCACGCATTCTCTTCTCTGTTTGAGCTCCTTTCTATTTCATTAAAGTTACAATGATTTCTTTAAAGTGCCATACAGCATTTTTAGCCGAGTGCAGTGTCTCACACCTGTAATCCCAGCACTTTGGGAGGCCAAGTCAGGAGGATTGCTTGAGGCCAGAAGTTTGCGACTCGTCTGAGCAGTACAGTGAGACCTCATCTCTAGCAAAAATTAAAAAGTTAGCTAGGTGTGGTGGCATGCACTTGTGGACCCAACTTCTCAGGAGGCTGAGGCAGAAGGATTGCTTGAGCCCAGGAGGTTGAGGCTATAGTAAACCATGATGGTATTGTACATGTTTTTTCATTTCAACTATAAATATTTGTATACGTTTGTATGTAGGGGTGTGTGTGTGAGTGTGTGTGTATTTTTAATTTGTGTCTATGGCTAAGTCCTATGAAGGTTACAAAGATGAATGGCAGAATGAAAACTGTTCCAGCTCTCAAGGAGCTTGTAAATTTATAGGTGATTTTGAATAATGTAACTGATTTGGATGATTAAAGAAAAGTTTTCAAAAACTATATTCATTTTGTTGACGCTTGAAGAACAATGCAGGATACAGATTCCTATTCGTGGAAGTTAACGTGGTCAACAATAGCGTGACCTCACATTGAAGGTTCACATTATCAACATGGTGCCAAGTTTTGTTTAAAAGCTTTTGCATATTTTTTGTGGCAACTTGTACAACAATACGACTGAAAACAAGTTGACGCGACGGTGTGGGAAAAACCAACACCACTGATCAGATTTCAGAGGTCATAGATGGAACACTCTTTTAAGGTTAGTGCTTACTGGCAGAAGGGGTTACAGATGTTCAACTTCATACGTATTTGTGTGAAATAGAACTTGTCCTTCCAAAGATGCTTTTAATATAGAAAGTGCTGGGAATCTTTTTCTCCAGGACATGACAAAGTCTAGTCACCATTTGATGACACTGCTGAGATTATTATTATTGTATTATTATTATTCTTACATGACTGAGATTAGTGTCAAGATACGAAGAATTCTTCTATACATATTGATGTGGTACAATTTTTTGTCTGAGAAGAAAGTGAATAATAATAAAATTGTTTGTGGTTTTCCCCAGGATTTTTTTTTTTTTCTGAGATGGAGTCTCGCTCTGTCACCAGGCTGGAGTGCAGTGGCTCCATCTCGGCTCAATGCAATCTCTGCCTCCCTGATTCAAGTGATTCCCTTGCCTCAGCCTCCTGAGTATCTGGGACTACTCCAGGTGTGCACCACCACGCCTGGCTAATTTTTTGCATTTTTAGTAGAGTCAGGGTTTCACCATGTTGGCCAGGATGGTCTCGATCTCCTGACCTTGTGATCTGCCCGCCTCGGCCTCCCAAAGTGCTGGGATTACAGGCATGAGCCGTGCCCGGCCTTCCCCAGGATATTTGTGAGGTGTTCTCTGAACTTCCAGTATAATGTTGGGTTCATTAGCTAAAGTTGATTATTTCTGAACAGTAGAAACAACTTATATTTCTCCTTAAACATACCGAGAGTTGTGCAATTTATGCTGTCATACTTTCTTTCTTTCTTTTTTTTGAGACAGGGTCTTGCTCTGTTGCTTAGGCTGGAGAACAGTGGTGAGATCACAGCTCACTGCAGCCTCAACCTCCCGGGCTCAAGCAATCCTCCCACCTCAGCTTCCTGACTAGCTGGGACCTCAGGCGTACACCACTATGCCCCGCTAACTTTTTATTTTTTCTGGAGACAAGGTCTTGCCATGTTGTTCAGTCTGGTCTCACACTCCTGGGCTCAAGTGATCCTTCTGCCTTGACCTCCCAAAGTGTTGGGATTACAGGCGTGAGAAACTGCCCACTGCTACCATACATTCAATTTCTGAAATTTCATAAACTTTGAGTGAATGAATTCTATGTTCGAGTGAAATCGATATTTTATACCCCTATGTTGAGCATCTGAAAGCCACGTATGGAGCTGAACAATGCATTTAACGGGGACAGATGGCCAATGGAAAAGCAGGAACTATTTTTTTCCACAAGAGACAAAGCTTTAAGTAAAGTGGGAAGATAAATTACCCACTGAGATAACTCAGAAAATACAGAACGTATTTTTAAAAGTTTATTTTTGTTTTGTTTTTATTTTTTGAAGTTTATTTTTATGTTTAATTACTATTACGTAGTAAGTGTATATACTTGTGGAGTACATGAGATATTTTGATACGGGCATGCAATGCATAATATTCATATTGGAGCAAAATGGGAATCCATCATCTCAGTCATTTATCTTTTGTTTTACAAACAATCCATTTCAACTCTTTTAGTTATTTTATTTTATTTTTGAGGCAGAGTTTCGCTCTTGTTACCCAGGCTGGAGTGCAATGGCGCGATCTCGGCTCACCGCAACCTCCGCCTCCTGGGTTCAGGCAATTCTCCTGCCTCAGCCTCCTGAGTAGCTGGGATTACAGGCACGCACCACCATGCCCAGATAATTTTTTGTATTTTTAGTAGAAACGGGGTTTCACCATGTTGACCAGGATGGTCTCGATCTCTTGACCTCATGATCCACCCGCCTTGGCCTCCCAAAGTGCTGGGATTAGAGGCTTGAGCCACCGTGCCTGGCCTTCTTTTAGTTATTTTAAATGTATAATTAATTTTCTTTTAATGGCTAGGCATGGTGGGGTCACACCTGTAATCCCAGTACTTTGAGAGTCCGAGGCGGGCAGATCACCTGAAGTTAGGAGTTTAACACCAGCCTGGCCAACTTGGCAAAACTCTGTCTCTGCTAAAAATACAAAAACGAAAATTAGCCGGCAGGTGGCAGGCACCTGTAATCCCAGCTACTCGGGAGACTGAGGCAGGAGAATTGCTTGAACCTGGGAGGTGGAGGTTGCAGTGAGCCAAGATCACGCCACTGCACTCTCCAGCCTGGGAGACAGAGCGAGATTCTGTCACAAAATATGTATTTACTATAGTTATCCTATGTGCTAGCTAATTCTAGGTCTTATTCTTTTTTTTTTTTGAGATGGAGTCTTGCTCTGTCAGCAGGCTAGAGTGCAGTGGCTCCATCTCGGTTCACTGCAACCTCTGCCTCCCAGGTTCAAGTGATTCTCCTGCCTCAGTCTCCCAAGTAGCTGGGACTACAGGCAGATATCACCACGCCCAGCTAATTTTTTTGTATTTTTAATAAAGACGGGGTTTCACCATGTTGGCCAGGCTGGTCTCCATTTCTTGACCTCGTGATCCACGGGCCTTGGCCTCCCAAAGTGCTGCAATTACAGGCGTGAGCCACTGCGCCCCGCCTGTTTGGTTTCTTTGAGATGGAGTCTCACTCTGTCACTCAAGCTGGAGTGCAGTGGCACAGTCTCAGCTCATACAATCTCCTCCTCCTGGGTTCAAGAGATTCTCCTACCTCAGCTTCCCCAGTAGCTGGTACTACAGGTGCATGCCTCCATGCCTGGCTAATTGTTGTTGTTGTTGTATTTTTAGTAGAGACGGGGTTTCACTGTGTTGGCCAGGCTGATCTCGAACTCCTGATCTCACGTGATCTGCCCGTCTCAGCCTCCCAAAGTGCTGGGATTACAGGCATCAGCCACTGCACCTGGCCTGTTAGTCTCCTTCCTTCTTCCTTCTTCCTCTCCTCCTCCTCCTCCTCCTCCTTCTTCTTTCTTCTTCTTCCCCGCATGCAAGATCTTACTCATTCTTTCCAACTAGGTTTTTGTGCTCATGAGAATATAGAAATTTCATTATATATATGGATATAAATTTGTTGTTGTTGTTGCTTGTTTTCGTGTGTTTGAGACAGGGCCTCACTCTGTTGCTTAGGCTGGAGCCCAGTGGCGTGATCGTGGCTCTCTGCAGCTTCAACTTCCTGGGCTCAAGCCATCCTCCTGCCTCAGCCTCCTGAATATCTGGGGCCACAGGTGCACACCACCACGCCTGGCTAATTTTTGTATTTTTTGTAGGGACTGGGTCTTGCTATGTTGTCCAGGTTGGTCTCGAGCCCCTGGGCTCAAGTGATCTTCCCTCCTCAGCTTCCCAAAGTGCTGGCATTACAGGCATGAGCCACCACACCTGGCAGAAAAGAGAAATTTAATAAGCTTTCATTTAAATTTAAGATTGAATATATAGAATATCTGAAAAATTTAAAAAGTAAACATGAGGCCGGGCGTGGTGGCTCATGCCTGTAATCCCAGCACTTTGGGAGGCTGAGGTGGGTGGATCATGAGGTCAGGAGTTTGAGACCAGTTTGGCCAATATGGTGAAACCCTGTCTCTACTAAAATTACAAAAATTAGGTGGGCCTGGTGGCACACGTCTGCAGTCCCAGCTACTTAGGAGGTTGAGGCATAAGAATTGCTTGAACCCAGGAGGCGGAGGTTGCAGTGAGCCAAGATCATGCCACTGCACTCCAGCCTAGGCAACAGAGCAAGACTCAGTCTCAAAAAACAACAACAACAACAAAAAAACAACAACAAAGAAAACTAAACATGAAGACTTTTTCTTTCATTAATCATAATTTTTTCTTTCATTAATTGTG
This sequence comes from Callithrix jacchus, assembly GCF_049354715.1. NCBI lineage: Eukaryota > Metazoa > Chordata > Mammalia > Primates > Cebidae > Callithrix > Callithrix jacchus. The sequence goes on along the minus strand of NC_133503.1, from coordinate 188,076,839 downwards.
ATTTTCTTTCCCTTTCTTTCTTTCTCTTTCCTTCCTTCCTTCATTCTTTCCTTTCTCTCTCTCTCTTTCTTTCCTTCTTTTTTCTCCTTCCTTCTTTCTTTACTTTTTTTTTTTTATGGAGTCTCCCTCTGTCACCCAGGCTGGAGTGCAGTGGCACAATCTCAGCTCACTGCAACCTCTACCTCCTGGGTTTAAGTGATTCTCCGGCCTCAGCCTCCCAAGTAGCTGGGACTTCAGGTTTGTGCCACCGTGCTCCGCTAATTTTGTATTTTTAGTAGTGGCGGGGTTTCACCATATTGGCTAGACTGATCTTGAACTCCTGATTTGTGATCTGCTTGCCTTGGCCTCCGAAGTACTGGGATTACAGGTGTGAGCCACCATGCTGGACCTATTAATCCTGATTTTCTAAGCATGCCCCCCAAGCAAAGGCAGTGTCAGGAGGTGGCTGCAGCGCTGGTCCACCTGGCTCTGATATTCACACCCCAGGGGTTTGGACACAATGCTTTACTCCCATTTGTCTCAGTTTGCTCATCTGTAAAATAGGGGTGGCATTGTCAGTACTTACCTCCTTGGGTCCCACTGAGGAATCATCCCAATAATATAAGCAACGTGCTTTGAATAGAGTCTGGCTGAACTTGGCCATACTGAATTGCTCTATACATGTTAGATGCTCTTGCTCATATCCTCTCTAATGGGACTTTACCACAGACTTTTGCAAATCACTTTGGAGTTTTGCCTTGACATGGAATGAATATGGATGAAATAGAAACAAGAACATAAGGACAGTGATGAACAGATAGCTTAGAGAATCAGGTGCCAGACGCCGTTACGGGGGTGTCTTTGTGATTTCCAAACAGAACTGATATGCGATTAGGCTGTCTCCCTCAAGAAATCCAGCTCCCGTCATCCTTATCTGGGCCCCTTGAATTGTTGTTCTGTACGATGCAAACAAAGATAGGAAATCTTCACATAAGCAACTTACATATTTGCTTCAAAGGAATTTTAACTTAATTGTTCTATCTTCATTTTCTTGAGAACTACATAGATTTATTTTCTCTTTTGTGTTTATCAGAAGCAGATTAAAATTTCATAAAAACAGCTTTACTGATAAATTTTTCTATATATTCAAAACAATTAGCTGGGCGTTGTAGATCATACCTGCAATCCCAGTGCTTTGGGACATCAAGGCAGGAGGATTGCTTGAGCCCAGGAGTTCAAAACCAGCCTGTGCAACATAGTGACACTCCGTCTCTACAAAGCATAGAAAAAAATATGTAGGTGCGGTGGTGCGTGCCTGCAGTCCCAGCTACTCGGGAGGCTGAGACAGGAGAATTGCTTGAACTCAGGAGGTCAAGGCTGCAGTGAGCTACAATTGCATCACTGCACTCCAGCCTGGGTGACAAAGAGACCCTGTTTCAAAAAACAAAATACAATGTTAGCTAGTGAAGTCTGTGCAAAATCCTTGGAACTAGACCCACGTTTGCATTACGTTTCTGTGAGATAAACCCTCTGAATGGGTTCCCTGATTATCTGAAGTAGTGGCTTGAGCTTTCATAGGTGTCAGCAGTCCAGTTTCTCCAGAGTCGAGGTTAATTGGAAGAGGCGATTACACTGGGACTCCAGAGAAGCAGACACGCAACATGCAGGAACAGCTGCTGCTTAGAAAAGTCTCCTTGGCCACCTGTCGCTTTACCTCAGGCAGGTGGGGGTCAACAAGGAAGCGGCATTTGTCTCCCACGTTGGTGGTGATTCCCACTCTGAAAGAAACCTCTGATGTCTCCCAGTGTAAGGAACACCACTGTGAAAAACATGATTGCTTTGATTCCATCAGTGATGCTGGGCTGGGAAGAGACCTAAGTCAGCCCTGGCATCCTCTTTCTGAAATCCAACACCCACTTCTTTGCTCCAGTAACAGTGACCTAGAATTTTACTTGGTGGTTCTCCTAGAATTCTAAGATCCTAAGATCCTATCCCTAATGAGCTCAGGAGGAAGACAATGAGCTCGTTAAGTTAAATGTTTCTATATATGCTGAGTATTTTAAAAATAGCAGACTAATGCCGACAATGTTAAAAAATAATGTCAATAAAAATAATACGAAAAACATCAAAATATTTTGGAGTGGCCCTCTTTTTTTTTTTTTTTTTTTTGAGACAGGGTCTCACGCTGGAGTGCAGTGACATGATTTCAGCTCACTGCAGCCTCGCCCTCCTGGGCACAAGTGACCCTCTTACCTCAGCCTCCCAAGTAGCCACCACTCCCAGTTAATTTTTGTAGAGAAGGGGTTTTGTCATGTTGCCCAGGCTGCTGAAGTGGCTTTCTTTAAATGCTAATTTAAAAGGAATAATTTATCTCACTTGAGCAAGTTAATAAAATGAAATTTCAGGCCAGGCACCGTGGCTCATACCTGTAATCCCAGCACTTTGGGAGGCCAAGGCGGGCAGATCATGAGGTCAGGAGTTCGAGACCAGTCTGGTCAACATAGTGAAATCCCATCTCTACTAAAAATACAAAAAATTAGCCAGGTGTGGTGGTGTGCATCTGTAATCCCAGCTGCTCGGGGGGCTGAGGCAGGAGAATCGCATGAAGGGGCTGTGCTTCTGGGAGGTGGAGGTTGCAGTGAGCTGAGATCTCGCCACTGCACTCCAGCCTGGGCAACAATGCGAGACTTCCTCTCAAAAAATAAGTAAGTAAGTAAGTAAATAAATAAATAAATGGAAGTTTCAAATGCAATATTTATTTTAATCTTTTTTAGTGTTTTTTTGTTTTTTCCAAATGCAGCATTTAAACAGTCAACTTTTTATCAATCATGACCAGCAATAGCCCAAATAAACAGAAACATGCATCTGAAAGAAGTCTCTTCATAATATCTGTAATTTTGAAGTAGATAAGTGAAATGATGAGAAGAAAAGAACTAGAGAAATTGACGAGTTTAGTGTATTTAAAATGACATTATTTTCTTGAATAGCATGGATTCAATTAGCATTGATTTGGATTTAGTTTAATTTAGTAGGAACCTCTAGCTAACCTCCAGCGGGGGTTGGGGGAGTACAAATTTTCATTTTCACCAAGGTCTTGTTTATAAAGAAATGAATTTAGTCACATTTTACCTTGGCAAGCAGCCTGTTTGTCTGATATTGCGCCAGAGATAAGCTACTGTAACAAAGGCAGACAAATAGTAGATGTGTTAAAGCGCCGGAGGCTCACCCAGTAGGTTCTGCCAACCTCTAGCAACTCTGCCTGTTACTGAGTCTCAGCTTATCTAGCAAAAGTCCCACCTAGAGCCACAAGAGTAAAACTGCTGGAAGAGGCTGATTCAGAATCGCCCCACTCGGCAGCCGAGAATCCCAAAAGAAAATAAAAGAAAAACATGCTCAATTGGTTGCCTGGGTCACTTTGCTTTGAATGAGGCTCTGAGAGGAAGAAGCAAAGTGAAGAGGAGAGGAAATCCCAGGCTGTGCTTCTTCCCTGAATTTCCACCGCAGGAAAACGGCATAGCTCAATTACAAAAGGACTTCTAGATTGGAGCGTGCGTCCAGGCAACTTCCCAGAAGAAGACAATACAAGTGTATAAATTTCATATTGCAGATAACCTCTTCTACCTGAAGAAAAATGCAAAGCTGAGAGGAGAAGAGGCAATACGTTTGCAGGAAGAACTGAAGAACTGTTCTTTTTTTTTTTTTCAGATGGAGTCTTACTCTGTTGGCCAGGCTAGAGTGCAGTGGCACTATGTGAGCTCACTGAGTTCAAGCAATATTCCTGCCTCAACTTCTCAAGTAGCTGGGATTACAGGCATGCACTACCACGCCCTGCCGATTTTTGTGTTTTTAGTAGAGATGGGATTTTGCCATGTTGGCCAGGCTGGTTTTGAACTCCTGACCTTGAGGATCTACCTGCCTCAGTCTCCCAAAGTGCTGGGATTATAGGCATGAGCCACTGTGCTGGGCCGGAACTGTTTTTTATAGGAGACAAAGAGAGTCGCAGTCAGGAGTTGGGTGCTCCCTGCTTTGTACTGAAGCTGGAAAATCGGATTTGTTGCCTGAGAATGAAGCCAGGTGCCAGGAAATTTATGAGCCTTGAGGAAGCTGACCGGAGGGAGAGCGCCTTCCCCAAAGCCTGTGTTCTCCCCTCTTTCTAAATTGTATTGCAAAAGCATATTTCAAAAATATAAAAATTGGCGTGAATAAAAGACAGCATTTGGGGTGTACAGAAGGCGCTGGGCAGTAGACGGTGTGGCTGGAAGGCACTCAGGGAACACTGCCTTGGAAGTAATCCCTTTCTGGCCAGAGCCCAAGCTCTGGCAGTTTATGGGAATTCCCCTAACAATGGTAGAATGACACTTTGGCCCAAATACCTCCTGAGATTTGCCGTAGACAAGTTCCATTTTGATTTGCTAATCTTATCCTTTAGTTTAACTAAGTGACCAAATCACTTTCCAATGTAGTCTTTGATATTTATGTATTTTAATGCATGGTCTTTGCTTATACTTACTGATTCTCACTGAAAACTTACTATCCCTATTTTTGAAGAAGCTTGAGGCTCTGGAAGGAGGCTCTTTGGAAGTCTAATGGCAGAGAACTAAGAATAGAAATCTCCCTGCTGGCTCCTAGGCCAGGGATCCGAATTATTTCCTGTACTTCTGCCCTCTTGTCTACTTGCATCAATGATTAAGAATATCTGGGGCCAGAATCGTGGCTCACACCTATAATCCCAGCACTTTCGGAGGCTGAGGCAGGTGGATCACCTGAGGTCAGGAGTTTGAGACCAGCCTGGCCAACATGGCAAAACCTCCATCTCTACTGAAAATATAAAAATTAGCTGGCATGAAGGCACATGCCTGTATTCCCAGCTACATAGGAGACTGAGACAGAAGACTTACTTGAACCCAGGAAGCAGAGATGCAGTGAGCCAAGATCGTGCCATTGCACTCCAGCCTGGGCGACAGAGTGAGACTCATCTAAAAAAAAAAAATCCTTTCTCTAACGTCAGAGTTCTAGACTTTGTGCATGGCTATCTTCCTAGGCATAGTTTGTAGGAGAAAGTACTCCATTTATTTAATTACTAATTCATTCAACAAATATTTATCAAACATGTATTGTGTGCTAAGCAATCTTCTGGGCAAAGGAGATAGTTAAGTCGTGAGCATGACAAAGACCTCTGTCTTTGAAGAACTTAACATTCTAGTGCAAGGAGACAGGAGGCTGAGATGGAAGGATCACTTGAGACTGGGATGGGAGGTGGAAGTTGCAGTGAGCTGAGATTGTGCCACTGCATTCCAGCCTGGGCAACAGAGCAAGACTCTGTCTCCAATTAGAGAGAGAGAGAGAGAGAGACCAGGGAAATCTATGGCACTTCAGAAGGGATAAACTGAGATGGGGGAAGGGTGGGGTACTACGTAAAAAGACCCACTCAGTGGCAGGAAGACCTGAAAGAAGAGAGGGAAAGAGCCACAAAGGCAATGGAGAGAAGGCAGGAGAGACCTTGGCATGTTCAGTGCATCTGGAGAAAGCGAGAGAGGATTATGAGGTGAAGACAGGAGGGTAAGGACGCACAGTCCTGTGCAGATCGCAGAGGGTAAGGATGTACAGTCCTGTGCAGATCGCAGAGGGTAAGGATGGGGGCAGTCCTGTGCAGATCAAGGAGGGTAAGGATGCACAGTCCTGTGCAGATCGCAGAGGGTAAGGATGCACAGTCCTGTGCAGATCGCAGAGGGTAAGGATGCACAGTCCTGTGCAGATCGCAGAGGGTAAGGATGCACAGTCCTGTGCAGATTGCAGAGGGTAAGAATGGGGGCAGTCCTGTGCAGATCAAGGAGGGTAAGAATGGGGGCAGTCCTGTGCAGATCAAGGAGGGTAAGGATGCACAGTCCTGTGCAGATTGCAGAGGGTAAGAATGGGGGCAGTCCTGTGCAGATCAAGGAGGGTAAGGATGCACAGTCCTGTGCAGATTGCAGAGGGTAAGAATGGGGGCAGTCCTGTGCAGATCGCAGAGGGTAAGGATGCACAGTCCTGTGCAGATCGTGGAAAGATCGCGGGGGTAAGGATGCACAGTCCTGTGCAGATCGTGGGGTGTAAGGATGGGGGCAGTCCTGTGCAGATCGCAGAGGGTAAGGATGCACAGTCCTCTGCAGATCGTGGAAAGATCGCGGGGGGTAAGGATGCACAGTCCTGTGCAGATCGTGGAAAGATCGCGGGGGTAAGGATGCACAGTCCTGTGCAGATCGTGGGGTGTAAGGATGGGGGCAGTCCTGTGCAGATCACGGACGGCTCATGGAAAGATTATGCACAGATCATAGATCAGGTACAGATTATGAACAAATTGCGGACAGATCATACACAGATCATCCATAGATCATCATGCACAGATCATAGACAGATCATGAGATGAGATGGGAAGCTGTTGGACAATTTTTTTAATTTTAAAAATTCAATTAATTAATTAAGATTCAGGGTCTCGGCTGGGCACAGTGTCTCACACCTGTAACTCCATCACTTTGGGAGGCTGAGGCGGGTGGATCACCTGAGGTCAGGACTTTGAAACCAGCTTGGCCAACATGGTGAAATGCCATCTCTACTAAAAATACAAAAATTAGACGGGTGTGGTGGTAGGGGCCTGTAATCCCAGCTACTCGGGAAGCTGAGGCAGGAGAATTGCTTGAGCTCAGGAGGCGGAGGTTGCAGTGAGCTGAGATGGAGCCACTGCACTGCTGTCTGGGTGACAGAGTTAGACTCTGTCTCAAAAAAAGAAAAAAAAAAAAGAAACAGGGTCTCGCTATATCGTCCAGGCTGGTCTTGAACTCCTGGCCTCAAGCCATCCTCCTGCTTGGCCTTCCAAAGTATTGGGATTACAGATGTGAGCCATTGACCTTTACTGGTGGGACAGTTTTGACCAGCAAAGTGTGTGATCTGATTCATGTTTTAACAAAATCACACTGACTTCAAGGTTGGAAATTGACCTGTTGGTCAACAATGGTGGGAGCAGGGAAGCCAGTGAGGGCTCTAGGGAGTTACTTGGGCAGAAGATGGTGGTGGCCTGGACCAGGCTGGTGGCGTGGAGGAGGTGGGTGGTGGTCAGAATCTGTATATATTTTTTGTAGTAGAATTGAAAAGATTCATCCACAGATGATACGGGTGTAGAACAGTCAAAGATGATTCCAAAGTTTTGCCTGTGCAACTGTAAATGGAGCGGCCATTTACTGAGATTGACGAGAATTTTGAGAGTAGCTGGTTGGTTGGAGGAAGAGTATGGTGATCAACTGCTTGGTTTTGTACATTAAATTGCAGACAATTATAAAATTTGAGACAATTGTTAGACATTCCACTAGAAATATCAAAAAATACATATTAGATAGAGGAGTTGAAATTCAGGGGAGATAGGGCATGGTGGCTCACACCTATGATCCCAATAGTTTTAGAGGCCAAGGCAGGAGGACCTCTTGAGGTCAGGATTTCAAGACCAGCCTGGGCCATATAGTGAGACCGCCTGTCTCTACAAAATATTAAAAGAATTATCTGAGGTCAAGAGATCGAGACCATCCTGGCCAACATGGTGAAACCCCATCTCTACTAAATACAAAAAAAATTAGCTGGGCATGGTGGCACATGCTTGTAATCCCAGCTACTTGGGAGGCTGAGATAGGAGAATCGTTTGAACCCAGGAGGCGGAGGTTGCGGAGAGCCGAGAATGCGCCATTGCACTCCAGCCTGGGTAACAAGAGCGAAACGCCGCCTCAAAAAAAAAAAAAAAAAAAAAAAAGAATTATCTAGGCATGTTGATAAACACCTGTAGTCCTAGCTGCTCAGCAGGCTGAGGCAGGAGGATGGTTTGAGTCTAGGAATTTGAAGCTGCAATGAGCCATGATCAAGCCACTGCACTCCAGCCTGGGCAACAGAGGAGACCCTGTCCCTAGAAAAAAGGCAAAAAAGAGACTTCAAGATAGATACCTGAGCCCGAGGGACTCTAAATTTGGAAATTATAAGCATTGTTGACAGTACTGAAAGCCAGAACACCGGATGAGGTCACTAAGGAAGAGAGTGTATCCTTGGAGTTAGAAGGTCTGGGTCTAGGTTGCAGTTTGAACAGGCAGGGGGCTGTCACTCACTTATGGAGGCTCCACTTCTTCGTCTGTAAACCGGCTACTGTAATATTAGCATCACAATGGTACCCTTATGTTGGAAATAGATGCCCGGTGCCGCAAAGAAAAATTAGCCCTGAGACCGAGGATCTTTCAGCAACGCAATTTTTACTTCCTGGACTGCAGGAAGGGTACCCTCGCTAGCCATCTGGCCACAAAAGTACAAAGAACAAAGGAAAACAGACAAATGTATTCCTTACGCATTTGGGGTCAGCCTTACTGCTGTGTCTGATCTCCGTTGGCTGGAGCCAGGCCTCACAATCTAAACTAAAACCTGAATGGCTAACAACTTACAACTTTTCTAAGTAGGTAAAAGCAATGGAGAGCTGGGACCTGCCTGTGAGCACGTCCAGCACAGAGATCTTGGTTAAAGCACAAGGACATAGAATGTACTACGTGCCTGTAAGCATGGCATGTCTCACAGCTGCATAGGATAGGGCTTGACAAAGTTATTAGCCCACTTATTCTTTAACAAGAAAGGAAACTTTAAAAAGGAACTTTTCTACTTCCCACACCTTAGGATAGACCTAAAGTGGTAGCTGGACGCTTAATAAACGTTGGCTGCCTATTGTCGATGAATAAATGTAATTTGTATGTCTAAACAGCAAAGAACATTTGTTTTACTTGTCAAGTGTCTCCTCATTTTGCCGTCCACTCATTCACTATCAGGGAGTCTCACTATCAGTGAGGAGAGGGTGAGATGGGAGGGCAGGAATCCTACTGTATCTGGACAAATAAAAGCCGCTATTAACTGAGCATTTATGATGTGCCCGGGGCTGTCTTACCTCTTTTCATACATTGTGTCTCATTTTATTCTCGCAGCAGCCTTAGGAGATAACTACCTCAAGGTTCCAGTTTTACAGAGGAGACTAGGTAGTGTACCCAAGGTCAAGGCAGCTAAAAAACCAGAACTTGGATTAGGACCCAGGTCCAACTGACTCCAGAGCTTCATCATTGTCTACTCCCTACCACGTTCTCAGTCGAGGACAGCTCTCCTGTCCCTCCACTGACACTTGCTGAGGCTCCCCATCACCTCCCACCTTCTCTTTCTTAGCTTAGTTGCACAGCTACCAAGGCCTTCCTTCAAGCCCCTGGCTCCATGTTCTATATCACAGCATCCTTTTGAGATTCAGTAAGGTGCGCTGTCTTCCTTTCCCAACATGTAACCATGAATAAACATCTTGAGTAAAGTCTCTGGTGTATGGCTCTCTTTGATCTTCCCATAGTTCCACTTGGCTCCTAAACCGCGCTGTTCAACCCTGGTCACGCTGTAAGGAAGCATGGAGAGCTTTAAGGAAGTACAGGTTCCGAGCCCCGACCACAGACCAATGCAGGCAGAGGCTCTGAGGAAGAGGCCAGAGCACTGATTTTTTTTTTTTTTTTTTTTTTTAAATCTGGGCAATTGTAATTGTTGAGAGGCCTGAGAACTACAGAGCTAGGAGACAGAACAAAGTCAAATGCAGATGAAAATCATGGCCCTTTAGCCAGACTGAGGATTGAGGTAAAAGTCACACATGAAGACGAAACTATGATTTTTTAAATCTTGCCCAAATTCCTATCTAAAAGGTCTGGGGAGTTGTGCCCTACAAATCACAAATTCTCATCGGGTGGGTTTTATTTAACCACATATATCATGATTTCCTTTCCAGTCTGACTCTGGCATAACATTATGAGACAAAGAAGAAAATCATATTTTACTCCAAAACATGTTTCTTAGCCACATTTTGAAATGGTGCTCACTGAAACCTCTGCCTCCCGGGTTCAAGTGTTTCTCCTGCCTCAGCCTCCCCAGTAGGTGGGACTACAGGCATGTGCCACCAAGCCTGGCTAATTTTTGTATTTTTAGTAGAGATAGGGTTTCACCATGTTGACCAGACTGGTCTCGAACTCCTGGTCAACTCAGGTGTTCCACCCACCTCGGCCTCCCAAAGTGCTGGGATTACAGGTGTGAGCCTCTACACCCAGACTGATAAAATTATTAATTTTAAATGCTACAGAATTTAAGAGCTTGTTTGGATTAGTGCAAGACCCACAGCTCATTACTCAATAATTACTGAGTATATGTGTTCCAAATGCACAGGGGTTATTCCTAAGAAAGCAATCAGCGGGCCGGGTGTGGTGGCTCATATCTGTAATCCCAGCACTTTGGGAAGCTGAAATGGGCGGATCACCAGGTCAAGAGATTGAGACCATCCTGGCCAACGTGAAACCCCGTCCGTACAAATACAAAAAATCTGCCGGGCGTGGTGGTGGGCACCTGTAGTCCTAGCTACTTGGGAGGCTGAGGCAGGAAGAGTCACTTGAACCCAGGAGGAGGAGACTGCAGTGAGACAAGATCTGACCACTGCACTCCAGCCTAGGACAGAGCGAGACTCCATCTCAAAAAACAAAGAACTCCAAAGGCAATCAGCCTAGTGGGCAGATAATGCCGTTGTGAGGTCTGTTTGCTCTGAAAAGGGGACTGCCCAACTCTCCCTATAAAATACCAAGTGAAGCACCCAGATGAAGCAGTTAATATGCTTCGTATGCAAGTCATGTTGGGCTAGCTTTGTGTTAACTGGGATATCCTCCCACCAAGTATGCCTGTTACCCAGGTCATGGTAAATTTGGGGGTTATGGGGACCCCTTTTACATGTGCCCCTCCCACAGAATCACAGGACTGTTTAAGAAGCCTTATCAAATCTGCTGTCCCTCACAGGTCTTACCGAAGTAACTCCCTGCTGGGAACCCAAACCCTTTTCATCGGAAAAGGTCAAATGGTCTGGAAGTAAAAAAGGGTTCCTGAGACTAGAACATAAAACCATACAGTTTAGTCAAATTATAAAATGTAAGATGTTTAACCAAGGTTTACGTAAGGTAGTTGCAACTCTCTTTACCTAAAAGACTTATGAAAATGGGTACCATAGCCAGGTGCGGTGGCTCTCACCTGTAATCCCAGCACTTTGGGAGGCGGAGGTGGGAAGATCACCTGAGGTTGGGAGTTTGAGACCAGCCTGACCAACATGGAGAAACTCTATCTCTACTAAAAATACAAAATTAGCCAGGCATGGTGGCACATGCCTGTAATCCCAGCTACTTGAGAGACTGAGGCAGGAGAATCCCTTGAATCCAGAAGGTGGGGGTTGCTGTGAGCCAAGATTGCACCACTGTACTCCAACCTGGGCAACAAGAGTCCATCTCAAAAAAATAAAAATAAATTAAAAAAGAAAATGGGTATTATATCTAACTGGGGGATGTTTTTCCCGTTTCTAGTACTATAAAAACTGAAGATATGTAAATCTGCTCTTTTAGGAAGTGCTATTTGAGCACATTAAATAGGAACTAATGAAACTGTCTAAGCCTACAAAATACAGGCTAAAGCTGGAGCGCCAGTCGGGACAGATCCTCTGCTGCATAGCCCTGTATGTGGAGCTTTTATCGGGGCTGATGGAAAAAACCGTGAGTACCTTTCAATGACAACCTCTGATCTAGAGAAGTTCCGCTTGATCGGCATTCCCTGCCTTGCTATGAAACAGTAACTGAAGCTACCCCTATGCTAATGGAAATAATGCTTCCCAAAAGAGTACCGTGAAAAAATGAAATAGTTTACAAAAAATCTTGCTACCTTATAAGCAGAGAGCTTCTTTTCTAGGACTAATTGTGAGGCCTGCTAAGTTCTGCAGTGCCTAACAGCTCTCATGAGCGTTTGGTTTGTAAATGGAATTTCCGAGGTAAACAAACATCTTGTTTTAAAAGCTGATGGTCTGGTTAAAGGGTCAAGAAAATCTTTTTACTTTATTGGGGTAAAGTATGTTTTTGCAAGCAAATTTTACCTTTCTGGGTTCTCTAAAATTCAGATTGTAATTTTATGACGATATTATTGTCTGCATAAGTTCAATAATAGTCTTTTAAAACAACTGGAGACACTGGTTATTTTACCAAGACTGAAACTAAAATAGCCTATCTTTAGGTAAAATTTCAGCAAAACAAACTCAAAAGGAGTCTTTGAATTCCAATAAATTCTTGTGGCATTTTATGCAGCTAATCAGGTAAGTATAATAAGCCTAAAACTTACCTTGCACACAAATTGGCCTTGCTGTAATTTTTTCTTTAATAAAAAGGTGGCTAAAATTTTTTTTTCAAGGGTAAAGCATACTAGATTTCAGCCCTAACTTTTTGAGTGCAGATTAAATCATTATTTCTTGGCTAGAAAGCCAGATTATAGGCTGGGCACGGTGGCTTATGCCTATAACCTCAGCACTTTGGGAGGCTGCAGTGAGCAGATCGCCTGAGGTCAAGAGTTCGAGACCAGCCTGGCCAACATGGTGAAGGTTGCGGTGAGCAACCTTCTAAAAATCGTCTCTACTAAAAATACAAAAATTAGCCAGGATTAGTACCTAGGTGCCTGTAATCCCAGCTACTTGGGAGGCTGAGGTAAGAGAATGGCTTGAACCTGGGAGGTGGAGATTGCAATAAGCAGGCTGGTGCCACTGCACCATAGCCTGGGTGACACAGTGAAACTCAGATTATATTTTTCTTCATATTTTTAGTTGATGTCGTAATGGATAGGTTCCTTTTTCTCTTTTGAAGTATGAATTACTCTTGTAATTGTCAAAGTATTAATGTTATTTCTCTCTCCTTGTTTTACTTCCAAGGAAACCAAAACCATGATATTTTGAAGACCAGAGATACGAATCTCCCTCGTTCAGCATCCTACTGACCCCCCGATTTGTTTCCCTGAAAATACTCTGCTGCCAAAACTATAAAAGCTGCCTTCCTGTAGGCCCAGGAGCTATTGCAGAAGAGGTGGGCATGTAAGATTTTAAGAGCTGGTTTTGTGGGAAAAAGTTAGGTCAAGGTCAAACCCTCCAAATCAAGAAGAGGGTCCAAAAATGCCTAAACAGCTGGTAAGACAAGTTTACTTGTCTTCTAAACTATTACGTGTGACTTTTGCATCCACCTCAACAACAAAAATATCCTGCTTACTACTGAATTAAGAAAAATTATTTACTAACAGGATAAAAATACCTTGTTACAAAGCCTTGTAGGTATAATACTCTCAATTATGAGTTGTGAAGATGGATAGATCGATCTATCTATCACCTTTACTCTTCAGAACCATGCTTATGTTTGTATAGCTAATTGCTACAAGTCTATGACAAAAACCAAGCTCACAGTAGCTCAATACATAGAAGTTAAAAATAAGTCCCTCTTGGAACTTTTCCTTTAGGTTTTGTTGTAGGCTTTGTTACTTAAAATAATAATTTTAAGGTCAGCGTGGTGGCTCATGCCTATAATCCCAGCACTTTGGGAGGTCACAGCGGGCAGGTCATGAGGTCAGGAGTTCGAGACCAGCCTGTCCAACATGGTGAAAGCCTGTCTCTACTAAAAATATAAAAATTAGCCAGGTGTGATGGTGCCTGCAATCGCAGCTCCTCAGGAGGGTGAGGCAGGAGAATTGCTTGAACCTGGGAGGCAGAGGTTGCAGTGAGCTGAAATCGCGCCACCACACTCTAGCCTGGGTGACAGAGCAAGACTCTATCTCAAAAAAAGAAATAATAATAACAATTATTTTAAGAAGTAACAAGTGCCTGTCTGCATCCATTCCCACCTGGCCTAGAACAGTTAACTGGCTATCAGTCTTCTGACTCTCAATACCCTTGGCCACAGGGAGTCCCACCGAGGGACCAAATAAAGAAGGCATTCTAGAATTATAGGACTTCTCCTGTGACGAAACCTCCTTTTCGCACTCAAATACCAGTATATGGTGCAATACAAAAGTGATAGGAAAAATAGATGCGTCTACTGTTAACAAGTCTGTAACAATTTGGACACTGAGGACCAGGCGTTCCTTGCGTTTGATTTACACTCTTCTCAGGATGCTACACCTGTGGAGGTAAGTGGGCCAGAAGAGAAATTAAATGTATTGGATTCTCATTTAATGTGGGTCCTACAATGTCCAAACAAGATTTATTGTAAGGTCGAAATGACGCTTGATGAGGAAGGTAAACATGTTGTGAGTCGAATCAAAGAATATGATGACACATGCAGTGAGTTTTTTGGCTGGTTTTGTTGTTTACTGCGCTGTGACTCTACCTGTAATCTTTCTGGATGCCTAATCTTCGCTATCTTTACGATATTTGTCACTGTATTAGCATTATACAGCTCTTGTAAATATTATGCCAGATACAGCAAAAGGAAAAAGGCGCAAACAAAGACCTGGATCATGATAGCTTGCAAAATGGATTCTTTTGTTTGTTTGTTTTTGTTTTTGAGAGAGCATTTCACTCTTGTCACTCAGGCTGGAGTGTAATGGCGCGATCCCGGCTCACTGCAACTTGCGCCTCCCAGGTTCAAGTGATTCTCCTGCCTCCACCTCCCGAGTAGCTGGGATTACAGGCATGCACCACCATGCCTGGCCAATTTTGTATTCTTAGTAGACATGGGGTTTCTCCATGTTGATCAGGCTGGTCTTGAACCCCTGACCTCAGGGGATCTACCTGTCTTGGCCTCCCAAAGTGTTGGGATTACAGGCATGAGCCACTGTGGTGCCCAGCCTGGGATTCTTTTTTTTTTTTTAGACTCAACCCTAAGCCTGATTCCATCTCACCCCTTAAACAACTGGCTATTACTCCAGGTCAGACAATGTTCTCTCCCTCATGACCCAAATTGCTAATATTTAAAACTATTACTACCAACCAGACTACTCCAGGAATGAGCCTTCCTGGAGCGGAGAGACCTTGCCAAATGAGCAAATTAGATGATTCTAGGGATGAGCATTCCTAGTGCTGTGCCACCTGGTGCGGTTTGGCCTGCATATGCATTCTGTGGAATGCTTTTTGGCCAAGAGAGGGGACTGAGGACTAAACTCTGAGGTGTTTTTTTTTTTTTAATTTGAGATGGAGTCTCACTCTGTCACCTAGGCTGGAGTGCAGTGGTGTGATCTTCAGCATACTGCAACCTCTGCCTCCTGGGTTCAAGCTATTCTCCTGCCTTAGCCTCCTGAGTAGCTGGGATTACAGGCACGCGCCACTACACCTGGCTGATTTTTGTATTTTTAGTAGAGATGGGGTTTCACCATGTTGGTCAGGCTGGTCTCAAACTCCTGACCTTGTGATCCGCCCCTTCAGCAGCCCAAAGTGCTGAGATTACAGTATCTTGATGAAATTCCTATCTAAGGGGTCTGGAGAGTCATGCCCTACAAATCATAAATTCGTATTTGACAGGTTTTATTTAACCCTATATATCATGATTTACTTCCCAACCCTACTCTGGCATAATATTATGAGACAAAGAAGAAAATCACAATATTTTCCCTCGAAACATGTTTCTTTGTCATATTTTGAAATAGCCCTGCACAGCTGTTCCTTGTGGGGGAAAATTTATGTCTGTAAAGACTTTCTATTAACATGGCTAGATTTTTTTTTTTTTTTTGAGATGGAGTCACTCTGTCGCCCAGGCTGGAGTGCAGTAGCGAGATCTTTGCTCACTGCAACCTCCACCTCCTGGGTTCAAGTGATTCTCCTGCCTCAGCCTCCTGAGTAGCTGGGACTACAGGCATGTGCCCCTACTCCCGGCTAATTATTTTGCATTTTTAGCAGAAACAGGATTTCACCGGGTTAGCCAGGATGGTCTCTGTCTGCTGACCTTGTGATCCATCTGCCTCGGCCTCCCAAAGTGCTGGGATTACAGCCGTGAGCCACTGCGCCTGGCCTAAACCAATTTGTTTCTTAAATGTATTTGATTGATGTCTCATGCCTCTCTAAAATGTATAAAACCAAGCTGCGCCCCAACCACCCTGGCACATGTTCTCGTGACTTCATAAGGGGTGTGTCACAGGTGTGTTCACTCATATTTGGTTCAGAATAAATCCCTTCAAATACTTTACAGAGCTCGACTCTTTTTGTTGACACGTGTAGACATTATAGTTCTTTAAAAATTTTTTTAATTTAATTAATTAAAAAAATAGAGATGGAGTCTCACTATGTTGCCTAGGCTGGTCTTGAACTCATGGCCTCAAGTGATCCTTCTGCCTCAGCCTTCCAAAGTGGTGAGATTACAGGTGTGAGCCACCATGCCCAGCCCTAATCCTAGGAGTTCTAATTCTTTTCTGTTCCTGAACGTTCCGTTGAAAGGATAGACTACATTTATCTGGAGTAGATAATTGCAAATGGGACATGTCGCATGGGTATCCTATGCCAACTCTGAGGTCTTTTTCTTGAGCATCAGTAGTGTGAGGAAAATAAGATGGATTCATTTTGGGATATTTTGTGCAAGACCTCCATGTTGTGCATCCATCATGGGGCAGCAAATCTAGGATGCTAAGTTTTCGGGACTGCTGATACCCACACCTGTCCACACCTGGATTTAGGAAAGACAACCTCATTTTATTAACAAGAAAAATTAGAGTCCCTGAAAGATCTCATTCTGTTTATTTTTTCTAATATGTCTTTTCTGGGGAATAAGTGACTGAGGAGTAGTTTAAAAGCTATTGCTCTTTGGTTAATGGATCTCTACCCTGTAAAAATAGTTCTTGCTGGCCGGGCATGGTGGCTCACACCTGTAATCCCAGCACTTTGGGAGGCTGAAGTGGTGGATCACGAGGTCAAGAGATCGAGACCAACCTGGCCAACATGGTGAAACCCTGTCTCTACTAAAAACGTAAAAATTAGCCGGGTGTGGTGGCACGTGCCTGTAGTCACAGCTACTTGGGAGGCTGAGGCAGGAGAATCATTTGAATCTGGAAGGCGGAGTTTGCAGTGACTGAGATCATGCCACTGCACTACAGCTTGGCAACAGAGCAAGACCCCTTCTCAAAAAAAAAAAAAAAAAGTTATTGCTGAGGTGGAATCTGAATATCTTGGAGACATGAATGGGTGTGGTTGCTGCTCTATTTAGAACTGACTACAGTCAGCATTTAGAATCTGGCTGGCTGGTTCATCAGAGACAGAGCAACCATCCTTGAACAGCCACAATAACCTTTTCCTTCCAAATTTGCAGCTCTGTGCACGCCCTTGCACTTACAGATAAACCAGCCTACTCAATGCAAGGCCAACTCCCGCGCCGAAGTTTCTCTCGGGCCGCTGTCCAGGCAGGTGTCTGGAAGCGTGATTTATAATCATGATGAGTAGGCAGATTGGGGCTTCTTCTTCCATTATTGTTTGCGCAGGGGACTAGTATGACTCCCACTCCTCATCTCCGGGAGTTTTTGATGTCCAAGGATAAAGGTTTAACATGTGAAGGTATGAGGCCTCTCTGCATGTCTTCTGCATGCTTCCCTGACCTCGCTTTCATTGGGGGTGGTCTGTCTGGGTGTAAGCCAGATGAGGGATGAGGCCAGAGGCTCATGTTTGCCCCCTGGCCGCCCTTCTGAGGTTCCGGGAATCCTTTATCTGTCTCAAATATCTTGCCAACTTGAAAACTCCTCACGGACAAAGAAATCTATATATTTTAAGTAGCATTGAATTCCAGAATCCAGCCAATGCAGGATGTATTACAGACCAATAAACCAGAATAATATGTGCATAAAAGGGTAGATGCCTAGGAGAGCCTGCCTCATCAGCTAGAATGTGGATCCATTATTTCATTGTAAAATATACAAGCTGTATGTGAAAATATACACGTATAACTTAAACAACACCATAAACAGCTTTTAAACCACCATCTATGCCAAGAAACGGAACATCACCAGTCCCCCAGAAGGTTCCTGAGGCCTCCACCCAGATCGTATATTTCTTCCTCCTCCTACACCCCTCAGAGTCCTGCGTGGTGTGTCAATCATGCCCTTGCTTTTTAGTGCATGTGTGTTTCAGTAAACAATGTACACGTGTTTCGTTTTGCCTGTTTTGAAAATTTCTTTGAAATCATACTGTATGATTGGTTTCTTTGGCTCAATATTGTTTTTGAAATTCAGCCAGACTGGTGTGTGTAACAAGGTCTATTCATTTCACTGTTGTGTGACAGTCCTCAGTATGGATAACCGGTGCCTTTTAATCATTTCACTGCTGATAGGCAACTTGAACTATTTCCTTAATGATTGTACTGCTAAAAACACGTGTCAACATGCTTCCTGGTACACAGGCGTCAAGTTACTTTCGGACTGCTCTTTGTTTACCAGACTCTTTTCGTTCAAAAATCATCGGCAAGTGAGAAAAGTCCTCAGGACTGGAGCTGCCAAACATTTGGGAAGAGATGGCATCTGAAATCCATTGACCAATTGGCATGAAGAGGAGTCTTGGCAAAATTCTGAAACAAAATTCAATGTGATTTGTACTTAAAAGTACAGTCTTAAAAAGAAAATGAGGTTCCCATGACTTAGTATAATGTCACAAAAAATAAGCCAGGACGTACTATTTTAAGCAACCCTTTTGGTACAGTCACTGCACCGATAGGTCCAAGAGATGCTACATTAAGCTTATTCTCCTTGAGCATCCCATGAGGCTCTCTCTGTATTGATTCTCCACAGTAGAACCACTGACAATGGCTTGTAGTTGTTTGTCTACTTTTCTATGTTTCTATATTTGTTTGTCTATTTTTCTTTTTTTTTGCAGGGGGTGGGGCGCTTTCCGGCAAAAACAGGAAAGCCTGCTAGACAAATTCTAAAAGAGCTGTAACTCTACTTTTCTATATCACAGACTCAAGTGGGCAAGGGTCCTATCTTATTTATCTAACAAAATGTTTGGATCCAAGCTTGTCCTCTCTAGGCATTTGTTAGATAGATGCTCTTCTTGAAAACAAGACCAAGAACATAAGATCTGGAGTGGTCCGAGACCAGCCTGGCCAACATAGTGAAACCCTGTCTCTACTAAAAATACAAAAAATTAGCCGGGCGTGGTGTTGGGTGCCTGTAGTCCCAGCCACTTGGGAGGCTGAGGCAGGAGAATCGCTTGAACCTGGGAGGCAGAGAGGCTGCAGTGAGCCGAGATCGCACCATTGCACTCCAGTCCAGCCTGGGCAACCGTGCGAGACTCCATCTTAAAAAAAAAAAAAGATCCTCAGTGATATAGGCAGGGTTACTAGTAGTTTTAAAACTATCATATCTAATAATTATCAGTTCTCAGATAAATATCTCTTTAGAAACTATGTTTAAGCTTTTGCCTCGCTCAATATGTTTTTGAGGGTTCAGGTGAGTTTATATATTTTATGTTACAACTTCGCTGAGATATAATTTATATATGATACAATTTACCCACTTAAATTGTACCAGGCAGTAGTTTTTAGTATTAGTAGGTAACCATCACCTATAGCAGGATGGTTTACATCCTCCAAAATAATCCCATAACCATTAGCGGTTACTGTCTACTCCATATTCCCTCAACCTTCCCAGCCCTAGAAAACCACTAATCTACTTTATTTTTTAAAATTTTAAATAGAGACGGGGTCTTGCTATGTTGCCTAGGTTGGTCTCAAACTCCTGGGCTAAAGTGATCCTCTCACCTTGTCCTCCCAAAATGCTGGGATTATAGGCATGAGCCACTGTGCCCAGCGCACTAATCTACTTTTTAGTCTTTCTATAGATTTGCTTATTCTGGACGTTTCATATAAATGGAATCATACAATATGTGGTTCTTTTGTAACTGGCTTCCTTCTCCTAGTATAATGTTTTCAAAATATATCCGTGTTGTAGCATGTATCAGGACTTCATTCTTTTTTATTGTTGAATAAGATTCCATTCCACGGATATAACACATTTTCCTTATCCATCTTCAACTGGTCATCATTTTGGGTTGTTTCCACTCTCTGGTTATGCTGAATCATGCTGATATGAATGTTCGTGTACAAATTTTTGTGAAGATGTGTGTTTTTACTTCTTCCTAAAATGTTTTCATTTCATGTCATTTCTCTTGGGTATATGTCGAAAACTGGGATTGCTGAGTCAGACAATAATTCTAACTTAACTTTTCCAGGTCCTTGTCTTGGCCAATATTTTATTTATTTATTTATTTTTGAGATGGAGTATCGCTCTGTCGCCCAGGCTGGAGTGCAGTAGCATGATCTTGGCTCACTGCAACCTCTGTCTCCAAGGTGCAAGCAATTCTCTTGCCTCAGCCTCCGGAGTAGCTGGGACTACAGGCATGCGCCACCACACTTGGCTAATTGTTTTGTATTAGACATGGCTAATTTGTTTTGTAGTAGAGATGGGGTTTCATCATGTCGGTCTGGCTGGTCTTGAACTCCTGACCTCAAATGATCTGCCTGCCTTGGCCTCCCAAAGTGC
This sequence comes from Callithrix jacchus, assembly GCF_049354715.1. Taxonomy (NCBI): domain Eukaryota; kingdom Metazoa; phylum Chordata; class Mammalia; order Primates; family Cebidae; genus Callithrix; species Callithrix jacchus. The sequence goes on along the minus strand of NC_133503.1, from coordinate 188,056,511 downwards.
TAGGATTACAGGCTTGAGTCACTGTGCCCGGTCTGGCCAATACTTCAATAAGTGATTTAGATAAAGACACAATTATAATGGCCAAACTTGTGAATGGTACAAATCTACAAGGAGTCAGTGCTGTGGAGTGACACTTTTCAATATGGCAGCAACTGCCACATGACTGCTGAGCACCTGAAATGTGGTTACTCTGAATTAAGAGGAGTGAGAAATATAAACTACGTATGAGATTTCAAAGTGTTATTTTAAAAAGCAATGTAAATCCCAGCACTTTGGGAGGCCAAGGTGGGTGGATCACAAGGTCAAGAGATCAAGACCATCCTGGTCAACATAGTGAAACCTCATCTCTACTAAAAATGCAAAATTTAGCTGGGCGTGGTGGACACCTGTAATCCCAGCTATTTGGGAGGCGGAGGCAGGAGAATCGTGGGAGGCAGAGGTTGCAACGAAATTGTGCCACTGCACTCCAGCCTGGTGACAGAGTGAGACTCCATCTCAAAAAAAAAAGTCTCGATAATTTTTAAGCTGGCTGGGCACCATGGTCCACAGCTTAGTCCCAGCCCTTTGAGAGGCTACAGTGGGAGGATTGCTTGAGTGCAGGAGATTGAGACCAGCCTGGGCAAGATGGCAAGTACAAAAAAAGTAAAAATGAAAAGTAGCCAAGCATGGTGGCTGGCGCCTGTTGTTCCAGCACTTTGGGAGGCTGAAATGGGAATACTGCATGAACCCAGGAGTTTGAGACCAGCCTGGGCAACATAGTGAGACCCCATTTCTACAAAAAAATGAAGAATTTAGCTGCACATGGTGGTATGTGGCTGTAGTCCCAGCTGCCCAGGAGGCTGAGGCAAGGTCACTTGAACCTAGGAGTTCAAGGCTGCAATGAGCTATGATCACACTATTGCATTTTAGCCTGAGCAAGAGAGTGAGACTCTGTCTCAATTAAAAAAAAATTTATGACAATTACATGTTGAAATGATAATATTTTGGCTATATTAAAGTAAATAAAATATCTTATTAAAATTAATTTGACCATTTATTTATTTATTTATTTATTTATTTATTTATTTATTGAGAGACAGGGTCTTGCTCTATTGTCCAGGCTCTAGTGAAGTGGCAAGACCACAGCTCACTGCAGCCTCAACTTCCTGGGCTCAAGTTATCCTCCCACCTCAGCCTTCCAAAGTGCTAAGACTACAGGCACATGTCACTATGCTCAGCTAATTTTTACTTTTTTTGTAATGGGGTCTTACCATCTTGCCCAGGCTGATCTCAAGCTCCTGGACTCAAGCAATTCTACTGCATCAGCCTCCCAATGTTCTTGGACAACAGGTATGAGCCACTGTACCCGGCCATGGAATCTTCATACTTTTTAAATGTGGCTACAGTTGTGCCTTGCATTACACAAGTGATTCTTGTGTGTCAGTCTCCCCAGTAGTTGGGCTTACAGGCATGTGCCACCACGCCTGGCAATTTGTTTTGTATTTTAGTAGAAATGAAGTTTTACCATGTTGGCCAGGTTGGTCTTGAACTTCTGGCCTCAAGGGACCCATCTGCCCTGGCCTCCCCAAGAGCTGGGATTACAGGTGTGAACCACTGTGCCAGCCTCAGAACCAGATTTTTCTTAGCTTCAAAGCTATGGACAAATTGCTTAACATCTCTAAGTCTCAATTCTGTTAACTGTAAACTTAAGAAATAGTAATTTTCATTTTTTCAAAATGTCACATGGATTCAATAAAAGCAATCACATAAAGAACTTAGCTGAATGCAGGCACATAGCAAGAGCTAAATACGTGTTCTTTCTCTTTCTCTTCGCCTTTCTTCATTTCCATTCTGTTAAGTCATTAACCTAGTTAGATGATTGACTGTTCTGGTGGTAACATGTGCCACCCCGTGTGACTTCCAGTATATTTACTTTAATCAGGGACTTCAAGATATTATGCATAGTGGAATGACTTCCGTGGTTGCATTTTTTGAGTAGGCAAGATCTCATAAATAATATGAATAGCCACTTTCATCTCTTCTGTGGTCACGGTAGAATCTAACTTTGCCTCTTTGCAATGCAGTATACTCTAAGTCTTAGAATAATCACTCATTGTTTGAACTTTACCCAACACTGAAGCTATGAAGAGACTGAGATTGTTCACATGTGTTTCAGGATGTCATTCGAAGCATTCGGAGCTCATTCAATATGGAAAACGAAGTGAGAACTTCTCAAGGGAACTTGTTCTCTTTCCAGAGGTTGCTGGAATTTCCTGTTTCTGTTTGGACTCAAAATATCACATAAAATTCTGCTTTCTCAGAACACTTTGGGTCCTGGCTTGACCCAAGAAGGTATGGTTAATTTAAATGAAAAACACACACATCGGAGACTCTTCACCATCTTCCTCAGTTCTGAGGTATGTCTGGTCAATCAAAAGCTGTTTTTCTCTCAACAATGTTGATCACAAATTGTGCTCTCTTCACCTCTATTGAGAAAATTTACCTTCTTCTCCAGAATCAGCAACTATCTACACTTTTCACTGTAGTAAAATGCACAAAACATAAAGTTTACCCATTTAACCTTTTTTTTTTTTTTTTTTGAGATGGAGTCTCACTGTGTCACCAGGTTGGAGTACAGTGGTGCAATCTTGGCTCACTGCAACCTCCTCCTCCTGGGTTCAAGTGATTCTCCTGCCTCAGCCTCCTGAGTAGCTTGGAAAAGGCCTGCGCCACCCCACCCAGCTAATTTTTGTATTTTTAGTAGAGATGTGGTTTCACCATGTTGGACAGGATGGTCTCGATCTCTTGACTGTGTGATCCACCTGTCTTGGCCTCCCAAAGTGCTGCGATTACAGGCTTAAGCCACTTCACCCCTCCCAACTTAACCATTTTTAAATGTACAGTTCGACGTCATCAAATATATGCATAATGTTACACAACCATCACCACTATCCATCTCCATAACTCTTTTCTATCTTGTAAAACTGAAACTCTTTTACCTGTCAAATACTTACTCCTCAGTCTCTCTTACTCCTATGCCCTAGCAACTACCATTCTACTTTCTGTTTCTATGATTTGGACTCCTCTAGGTATCTCATGTTAGTGAATTAATGCAGTATTTGCCTTTTTGTAAAAGGCTGATTTTACTTAGTATAACGTCCTTAAGTTTCATCCAAGTTGTAGCATGTATCAGAGCATACTTCCCTTTGAAGGATGAATAACATTCTGTTTTATGTATGTACCACATTTTGCTTATTCATTCATCTGTTGATAAACACTTGTGTTATTTCCACCTTTTGGCTATTCTGAATAGTGCTGCTGTGAGCAGGAATGTACAATTGAACTTTTTGCACTTTTGGAAGCTGATAGAACAGCAAACACAGGCCTTGTGCTGTGGCTCATGCCTATAATCCCAGCACTTTGGGAGGCCAAGGCAGGCGGATCACCTGAGGTCAGGGGTTTGAGACCAGCCTGACCAATAAGGTGAAATCCCATTTGTACTAAACTATGAAAGAAAAAGGAAAGGAAAGAAAAGAAAAAATAACTGGGTGTGGTGGTGCATGCCTGTAGTCCCAGATACTTGGAGGCTGAGGCATGAGAATTGCTTGAAACTGCAAGGCAGAGGTTGCAGTGAACCAAGATGGTGCCACTGCACTCCATCCTGGGAGACAGAATGAGACCCTATCTCAAAAACAAAACAAAACAAAAAAGCAACAAAAAAATACAGCAGCCATTACAGAGGCAAAGAATTCGTAATTATTTTTACTTGAGGAAAAGATTAGCCTCTAACAATTCATTTCATGTAATTAAATAGAACGCCTGGATGCACTAAGAGTTCTAGGTTCATTGCTATAGGTTTATGTAAGGTATAGATACATAAAACTGTGTGTGAATTACTTTTTTCTGTATGTTTTTCTTCCTTAGGTGTTCTATATCTAGAAATTCCTATTTAGTATTTGCTATGTAGTTAAAAAAATAAAAAGTAGGCCAGGCTCACACTTGTAATTCCAGCATTTTGGGAGGCCAAGGAGGGAAGACCATTTGAGCTCAGGAGTTTGAGATCATCCTGGGCAATATGGTGAAACCCTGTCTCTACTAAATATACAAAAATTAGCCAGGGGTGGAGGAGCGTGCCTGTAGTCCCAGCTATCCAAGAGGCTGATGTGGGAGGATCCCTTGAGCCTGGGAGACAGGGTTGAAGTTGCAATGAGCTGAGATGGCACCACTACACCACTGCACCTGGGCGACAGAGTGAGACCCTATCTAAAAAAAAAAAAGAGAAAGAAAGAAAAGAAAAAAAGAATCTCCAAATACTTTTTGGAGGAATGTAAACAGTTTAATCTGGGGAAACAGAATGGGCACTCTCCACGGTCCCTCTCACCATCTTATATCCATTTACTTGATTAAGAATTAAACATATTTCAGCCATGTGTGAACTTGGCACATTCGAGATTCCTGCTGAAAGTCAGAATTCCTTTGACATCCTACCTCACCCTCTAGAGAAATTTCTAAAGACTTCCTTCCAGCTGTCACCAAAAATGATAAAAGGCCGTTTACAGACAGAGTTGTTTTGATTGCCCCTGCCTAAGTGTACAATGGGTAGAAATGCGTTTATGGCCATTTCTAGGGCAGTAGAATATTGGCAATAGTAACCTTTTATAGGTTCTTGCCTAAAGGATAGAAGAGGCAGGCCGGGGGTGGTGGCTCACACTTGTAATCCCAGCACTTTGAGAGGCTGAGGTGGGCGGATCACCTGAGATCGGGAGCTCAGACCAGCCTGACCAACATGGAGCAACCTCGTCTCTTAAAAAAAAAGGATGGAAGAGGCTGTGGCTGTGTACTGACAACATTCTTCTACTGATGAAATGCTGCCGCTTGAGAGTGCCGCTGAGGTTACCCACTTCTCATAAAGTCAGGTAAAAAGTAAAGCAGCGTTGACTTACTGGCTTATCAACTAAAAGAACGTCTTGTAGCTTCTAGTCTATAAAGCCTCAACTTGTTATTTCTGATATTTACAAAAGGATCAGTTTGTTCCAAGCCTTTCAAACTGAAGCGCTGCTGTTCCCTGCATCAGGAAGAGTGGCCATTCAGAGGAAGCCAGAGAATTTCAGGGATTGCTTCTTCCTCCAGAGCTAGAACTGAGATGGCTCCTCACCTCCTGAAAAGCAATGTGGCCGACTCGATGTGGAAAACCCTAGTGAAGTTCACTATCGCCCACAGGTAGTAGCCAGGCGCACCTACTTTATTTTCAAAACTAAATTGTTTGATGACAGACAGATAAGGAACAGATGGCAGGGAAGGTGGAGATAAGAATAGGTGTTTTCTCTTCTGGCTTGATGGCTTTTACCCTGTTCCTATCGACACTGACCAGAAATCAGAACATTATTCATTTATTTTGGAAACTACTTCAGCTTATTAAATAAATATAATCAGAGTAAAAATAGACTTAAGGAGCCCAGCCTCTGTGGCTCACAGCTGTAATCCCAGCACTTTGGGAGGCCGAGGCGGGCAGATCACAAGGTCAGGAGTTCTAGACTAGCCTGCCCAGCATGGTAAAACCCTGTCTATACTAAAAATACAAAAATTAGCCAGGCATGGTGCTGCACGCCTGTAATCCCAGCTACTGGAGAAACTGAGGCAGGAGAATCACTTGACCCCGGGAAGCAGAGGTTGCAGTGAGCCGAGATCATGCCAGTGCACTGCAGCCTGGGCAACAGAGCAAGACTCCATTAAAAAAAAAAAAAAAAAGACTTAAGAAATAATTAACTCATAATCAATTTCCTTAACATGGCAACTCATTTTTCCCAGTCTTTGTCCATAATAATTCAGAGAAAATACTGCCTTTTCACGTCTGATAACTAACCCTCATGTCATTTAACCAAGTGGTTTGAAGCTGTAGCGCTTCAACGAAAACATACCCAAACCTATTAAATGGGACAAAGAGAAAGATTAATTATCAAAAGTATATAAGCCACTAGAATGCATTTGTTCATGCCAAAGCAGCAAAAAAACTGAATACATAAAGTAAAAACTCATGTCAAGATCACTTAAAAACAAAAAAAATTATTCCGGAAGATTGTACTATATCTCTTTCAGAGTTTCCTAGGCCAAGCAGATAAAAATAAGGAAGAATAAGGTGTGAAAACATATAATAAACGCCCTCAACTTTACATACATGACTTTATATCCTGCAGAAAATATATGTTCTTTTGTGACTTTGGGCATTTAGATGATTCAGTCATATAATTGGACACAAAGAAAACATTAACAAATTCCAAAAAGTGGAAGCGGAAGTCTTGGAGGCGTATTCTTTGCTCTTATTTCAATAGAACTAGATCAGCAATGTATGTATAGATACACTAAATTGAAGAAAGCTCTGCTTAAACCAATAGTTGATCTAATTTGCTGTCCTATTTTATTGGCAGGGAATTATAAATGGTTTAGATCCTATGTTAATTTAGAGCTTGTGAATATAGGTATCGTCAAGAGTGCCAGGCGATTGAGAGATTAAAATTGTACTGGTGGATCTCATCTTTAGAGTACTTGAATTAGTCATCAATCCTGTAAAATAGTCTCACAGGTTCGGTAAACCTCTGTAAGGAATGAACACTTGGATCCAAGCAGATTACAAACCAAAATGAGCCTTTAATGTTATTTCTTCCTTTTGGGCGTGAAGGAAACGAGGACCGCTGTAACAATGGAGCTTTTCCGAGGGCCGTGATAAGATCTTCCTTCCGCGTCTGGAACTATACTCTGAAGCGCTAGACTCTTAATCAGCGCAAAGAGGAAACCAAGCCTTCCTTCCCAGGTTGACTGGCTTTCACCGACTGCGAAGCTGCCGTTTACAAAGCGCTCTGGAAGCTGTCAGCCTAAGAGCCATTTTCTGTTTAATTCCCCTGGGCATTAGACTAAACAAAGCACTGTGTTTCCATTTTAATGTGTGGACCCTTAAAAGACATTCTTCTCTATATTATAATGATAAAGCAGTGTAGGTTATGCTTATTTAGCCTGTTCCATCACTATCATGATTATTTACATTAAATTAGAAATATAAGTTCATAAGGTAACGAGTGTGGGTTGGGTTGAGATGGGGCAGGAGTTGTCTTTGATGAATGAAATCTTTTAATTTTAGATAAAGGAAGTTACCCTGGTGTATCCCTGCTTAGTGACAATAAGAACACTTTATTTGATCCGTTCCATAAACCTTAGAAAGGTAGGTTCTGAAGATATGAGAGGGGTATAGATGGAGGCCTGGGGGCTCTGATTCTGATGTGTAAACAAGCTGTCTGAACTCTTTCAATGGTTTAAACCCCGGGTTACGAAACGAGATCCATTAAGAAATTGAAGGTGGGATATTGGCTGGGTGTGAATCATCCCCTGGTAAAGCCCCGAGGTTCCAGAAGATGCCACGTTACAAGACTTCTAAAAACACCGAGGGGACAGACTACAGAGCTTTGTTTTAAAATAAAATGGTTACCTTGGAAGACTGGGAAAACTTAAAGGTAGGGGCTTGCAAGCTCTTGCTTGCGTCTTACAGGCTTCAACACATGGAATTCTGTTGCAACAGTGGTGTTGACAGAGCCAGCGTGTTTCCTTGAAACGAGAAGCCCCAATTAAGATGAGGCCCTCAAATGTTTTCCACTGACTCCTCCTTCTTTTCTCTCCCTTTTTTGTTTTGGTTTTTGAGACAAGGTCTTGCTCTGTCACCCGGGCTGGAGTTCAGTGAGCAGGATCACAGCTCACGACAGCCTTGACCTCCTGGGCTCAAGTAATCCTCCCACCTCAGCCTCCCAAGTAGCTGGGACTACAGGTATGTGACACCGTGCCAGGCTAATTTTTTTTTTGAGGTGAAGTTCCACTTTGTTGCTGGAGTGCAATGGCATTATCTCGGCTCACTGCAACCTCCATCTCCTGGGTTCAAGCAATTCTCCTGCCTCAGCCTCCCAAGTATCTGGGATTACAGGCATGAGCCACCATGCCCCAGCATATATATATATAATATATATATATATATATATATATAATATATATATATATATATATATTTTTTTTTTTTTTTTAGACAGAGTCTTGCTCTGTCACCAGGCTGGAGTGCAGTGGCACCATCTCAGCTCTGTCTCCCAGATTCAAGCAATTCTCCTGCCTCAGCCTCCTTAGTAGCTGGGATTACAGGTACATGCCACCACGTTCAACTAATTTTTGTATTTTTTTTTTTTTTAGTAGAAATGGGGTTTCTCCATGTTGGTCAGACTGGTCTTGAACTCCTGACCTTAGGTGACCTGCCTGCCTCAGCCTCCCAAAGTGCTGGAATTACAGGCATGAGCCACCACGCTCGGCCATGCTAGGCTAATTTTAAAATATTTTTAGAGATGGGGGTCTCACTATGTTGCCTAGGCTGGTCTTGAATTCCTGGGCTCAAGGGATCTGCCTGTCTCAGCCTCCCACAGTGCTGGGGTTAGAGGTATGAGCCAACACACCCCACCTTTTTCTCTTCCTTTGCACCACTCCCTCACTGAGAGCTCCTGCACACGGGGTATCTTCTTCTTTGGAGTACTGCTCGAGCAGCAGTCGGGGGTGACAGTGGGGGAGATGGTCTCCATGAGCTCTCAGGTCCTTCAACTTGGCTCCTGAGACTACATCTCCTCCACTGCTGACCTAGTCAGGCCCTAGCATTCAAAAGATGAAAATGCCAAGAGGCAGCAACAGAAGGAAGAGGAATTCCCATGCTGCCATCACTCTACCACGTTCTATGAGAGACCAGAACCGGGCTTCCCCTCAAGTCCTTTCTTACAAAGGGGAGCGAGGTTCGTTATATGCTTACTGGGAAGAAATCTGCTTTGGAAATTTGTGGAGGTAATTACTAGCAAATGAAAATATGCCCAGGAGCCATAGTTATCCTCCCTCTCATTGTTTGCTTAGAACAGAAAATAAGTAGTCGTATTTATTGTCTCCTGTGTAGTAATTAAGTGAGAACAGATGCAGGCACACACATGAACTTTTTAAAAGAAACTTCTTGAAAGGAAGTTATTCTTATGTCTAAAGTAGCAGAAGCCAGGCACGGTGGCTCAAACCTGTAATTCCAGCACTTTAGGAGGTTGAGGCGGGAGGATCACTTGAGCCCAGGAGTTTGAGACCAGCCTAGGCAACATGGTGAGATCCTGTCTCTACAAAAATTAGCAGGGCGTGGTGGCACACACCTATAGTCCCAGCCACTGGGAAGGCTGAGGTGGGAGGATTGCTTGAGCCTGGGATCGTGGCTACCAAGAGTGTTGAGGCTACCGTGAGCCAAGATCGTGCCACTGAACTCCAGACTAGGCAATAGAACGAGACCTGTCTCTAAATAAATAAGATAATGCAGGGCTCAGTGGTTCCCGCCTGTAATCCTAGCACTTTGGGAAGCCAAGGCAGATGGATTACCTGAGGTCAAGAGTTCAAGATGACCCTGGCCAATATGGTGAAACCCTGTCTCTACTAAAAATACAAAAAATCTAGCTGGGCATGGCAGTGGGCACCTGTAATCCCAGCTACTTGGGAGGCTGAGGCAGGAGAATTGCTTGAACCCAGGAGGCGGAGGTTGCCCTGAGCCGAGATCACACCACTGCACTCCAGCCTGGGCAACAGAGAAAAAACTCTATCTCAAAAAACAAAATAAAAATAAAATAAATAAAGTGGCAGAAATGTCATTACTTAGCAAACACCAACTAATTATTTTAGTATTATTATTTTGAGATGGAATTTCATTCTTGTTGCCCAGGCTGGAATGCAATGGTGCAATCTCGACTCACTGCAACCTCTGCCTCCCGGGTTCAAGCAATTCTCCTGCCTCAGCCTCTCAAGTAGCTGGGATTACAGGAATGCGCCACCATGCCCGGCTAATGTTATACTTTTAGTAGAGATGGGTTTTCTCAATGTTGGTCAGGCTGGTCTCGAACTCCTGACCTCAGGCGATCCGCCCGCCTTGGCCTGCCAAAGTGCTGGGATTACAGGCGTGAGCCACCACACCTGGCCTATTGTGATTTGATTGTTTGGACCATCTAACAAAATTGGGAACAAATAATATTCTAGTACATGACAGGAAACAACAATTGGGTATAAGTCCAAGTTATTAAGGACAGCACTTCCTTTCATTATATTCTAATACTTGTAACAAATTTGCACTGTAGTTAAAACTTGTAGCCTAAGACACATTAAATTCACTGGCGGTAGCTGAGGTACACGACCCCTCAGGAAGCTGAGGTCAGTAGAATTCAGTAAACATGTACGTTTGTATTTTTCCGGTGCGCTCTTTCTGCCCACCAGAAGAGCAAACTTTTAGGATCAATTAGCAACTTGTGTGCATAAAGTCCTCAGGCAGTTTTACTCTCCGGGAACTTTTTTTTTTTTTTTTATGAAGTCCCTCTCTGTTGCCCAGGCTGGAGTGCAATCAGGTGATCTCGGCTCACTGCAACCTCAGCCTCCCAAGTTCAAGTGATTCTCCTGTCTCAGCCTCCTGAGTAGCTGGGATTACAGGCCCCCACCACCACACCTGGCTAATTTTTGTATTTTTTGTAGAGATGGGGTTATGCCATGTTGGCCAGACTGGTCTCAAACTCCTGACCTCAGGTGATCTGCCTGCTTCGGCCTCCCAAAGGGATTATTATTTTGAGCCACTGTACCCAGCCTCTGAAGGAACTTTAGACTCCTGTGGATAAGGGCAAACACTAAAATGCTGTTAACTCATCCAAACTCGTGTTTTTCTTTATAGCCAAGATCATTAAATCAATCCACTTATTTTTTTTTTTTTTGAGACGGAGTTTCGCTCTTGTTACCCAGGCTGGAGTGCAATGGCGCGATCTCGGCTGACTGCATCCTCCGCCTCCCAGGTTCAAGTGATTCTCCCACCTTAGCCTCCCAAGTAGCTGGGACTACAGGTGGGTGCCACCATGCCCGGCTAAAATTTTTGTATTTTTAGTAGAGACGAGGTTTCACCATGTTGGCCAGGATGGTCTCCATATTTTGACCTTGTGATCCACTTGCCTTGGCCTCTCAAAGTGCTGGGATTACAGGCGTGAGCCACCATGCCCAGCTGATGCTGAAATATTTAGGGGAGGCACATTGATGCCTATCACTTACTTTGAAATGGGTTAAAAAATAAGATGGGGCCGGGTGCACTGGCCTGTAATCCCAGCACTTTGGGAGGCTGAGGTGAGAGGATCTCTTGAGCCCAGGAGTTCCAGACCAGTCTGGGCAACATGGCAAGGCCCCGTCTCTATAAAAAATCTAAAAATTAGACAGGGATGGTGTCCTATATTTGTAGTCCCAGCGACTTGGAAGGCAGGATGGTTGATTGACCCTGGGAGATTGAGGCTGCAGTGAGGCAAGATCACACCACTGCACTTCAGCCTGGGCAATGGAGTGAGACTCTGTCTCAAATTTAAAAAAAGAAAAAAAAAAAGATGGGCTGAGGGATAGCTAGAGGACTGGCTAGACTAATAGGCATGTGATAAGGCAAGTATTGTAAGATGCTAATTGGAGAATTTAGTTTTGTGGTGTACATGTATTTACTGTAACATTATTTGAAACTTTCATAATATGTTACACAGAGTAAGTATAGAAAATATGTAATATTTACAATAAAGAACAAAAATGATGGAATACATAGTGGACCCAGTATTCCGCTATGTATGTGGATGCATAAATTAGTACATTTTAAAATTAGATCTAGAAACTCTTTTAAGAAAAAGCAAGCAGGAAAGAATAAACAGGAAATACGACATTATGAGGTATATGGGATGGTCATATGAAGAATCTCAGAAAAATAGAAAAATAAAGGATGAGAAAAGGATGTATTTAAAAAAAATAAAGGGGATTAAAACAGCACATGCTGAGTTTCTTTCTCTCTTCCCTTATCGATGAAAGCTGAGTTTTGCGGGGTGGGCCCAACATTGCCTCTTTTTTTTTTTTTTTTTGAGATGGAGTCTTACTCTGTCACGAGACTGGAGTGCAGTGGCACCAGCCGAGATTACGCCACTGCACTCCAGCCTGGCGGCAGAGTGAGACTCTGTCTCAGAAAGAAAGAAGGAAAGAGAAAGAAAAAGAAAGAAAGAAAAGAAGGAAAGGAAGGAAGGAAGGAAAAAGAAAGAGAGAGAGAGAGAAAACTTAGCTGGGCATGGTGGTGTGCACCTGTAGTCTCAGCTACTCGGGAGGCTGAGGAAGGAGAATCACTTGAACCTGGGAGGCAGAGGTTGCAGTGAGCCGAGATTACGCCACTGCACTCCAGCCTGGCGGCAGAGTGAGACTCTGTCTCAGAAAGAAAGAAGGAAAGAGAAAGAAAAAGAAAGAAAGAAAAGAAGGAAAGGAAGGAAGGAAGGAAAAAGAAAGAGAGAGAGAGAGAAAAAAAGAAAGATTTAATAATTAATTAGTACACTAGCAATTGAAAGGCAATGAACTTTAATTTCCCATACACTGCTCAACTAAATATATTCTTTTGCTTCAAATAGAAAACTTTATTTATGAAAATAAAAGACATATTATTTATTTATTTAGAGGCAGGGTCTTGCTCTATTGCCCAGTGCCACCATGCCCGACTAATTAAAAAGAAATTTTTTTTTTTTTTTTGGTAGAGACAGAGTCTCACTGTGTTTCTCAGGCTGGTTTTGAACTCCTGGCCTGAAGGGATCTTCCTGCCTCAGCCTCCAGAAGTGTTGAGATTACAGGTGTGAGCCACTGCACTTGGCCAAGGCATAGTTAAAATAGGTCTGTATATGTTTACATAGGGACATGTGTGCCCTCTCCGTCTGCAGGGCCATGGTTTGATTTCAGATTGATTGATTGATCGATTGAGACAGAGTCTCACTCTGTTGCCCAGGCTGGAGTGCAGTTGGGATCTGGGTTCACTGCAATCTTTGCTTCCTGGGTTCAAGTGATTCTCCTGCCTCAACTTCCCGAGTAGCTGGGATTACAGGCGCGCATCATCATGCCTGGCTAATTTTTTTGTATTTTTAGTAGAGATGGGGTTTCACCATGTTGGTCAGACCGATCTTGAACTCCTGACCTCATGATCCACCCACCTCAGCCTCCCAAAGTGTTGGGATTATAGGCGTGAGCCACCGCACCTGGCCGATTTCAGTATTATTATTTCTTCTGTTCCATTTGTTGGTTCTTCTCAAGGACATCAATTATGAATATATTGGGAATCCTTTTCCCATTTCCTACCAGTATCATGTTCTTTTAATTATTTTCCATCATCTTTCTCTTTCTTTTCTTTCCATATAATTTCTTCAAAGTTTTCTCCATGTCTGCGACTGTCTTAAATTTCGCTTATTCTCTTCTTTGTTGCTTTTCATGTGGCTTCCATATCTGTAATGATGTTATTTTTCTCTTCCATTTATTTCTCACACATTGCCAAATTACACTGCCACGTCTGTCTGCCGTCTGACCACCTTTACTTTTGTAAATTCTGGATGATCTCTCTTTTCAAAGAAATCACATAATCTTTAATTCCTTTCAGACTCTAGAGAATAATCTGGGACTTCTTTTTGCCCTCTGACCACCTTCGACTTTTTGTAAATTTTGGATGATCTCTCTTTTTAAAGAAGTCACATAATTTTTAATTCTTTTCAGACTCTAGAGAATAATTTGGGTCTTTTTTTCTTGGTTAGTGTCTCCTTTGCTAGATGTTCTTTTTTTGTTTGTTTGTTTAACCCTGGTGCCCAGGCTGGAGTGCATGAACACTGCTCACTGCAACCTCACCCTCTGGCTCCAGCGATTCTCCCCCGTCAGCCTCCTCCTGAGTAGCTGACCACAGGTGCACACCACCACACCCAAATAACTTTGCATTCTTTGTAGAGATGGGGGTTTTGGCATGTTGCCCAGGCTGTTCTCAAACTCCTGAGCTCAAGCAGTCTGCCCTCCTCAGCCTCCCAAAGCATTGGAATTACAGGAGGGAGCCACCAGGCTGGCCAGTAGCTTTATCTGCCTTTTTTTTTTTTTTTTTTGGCCTAGATTCCATTTTTTACTCGGTCTCTTTTTCAATATCAGCACCTAAATCCCATGCAAAGGTCCTGAATGTGTACAACCCATCTTTAGAGTCAGTTTTATCCAAGTTTGCTGTTAGCTAAAGAATAGTGTGTGGGGCTGGGTGCAGTGGCGCAAGCGTGTAATCTCAGCACTTTGGGAGGCCGAGGCAGGCAGATCATGAAGTCAAGAGATAGAGACCATCCTGGCCAACATGGTGAAACCTGGTCTCTACTAAAAATACAAAAATTAGCCGAGCATAGTGGCACGCACCTGTGGTCCCAGCAACTTGGGAAGCTGAGGCGGAAGAATCGCTTGAACTCAGGAGGTGGAGGTTGCAGTGAGCTGAGATTGCACCACTGCACTCCAGCCTGGTGACAGAGCAAGACTCTGTCCAAAAAAAAAAAAAAAATAAGAATAGTGTGTAGAGTGACGGAGTTGGGGAGATGGCCAGAAAGGTGTGACAGAATGGGCTATGTGGTCTTTAGTGAAATAAGATGTATTGCCTGAGGAATTGCTTACTGTGACCTCTGTCCTGAGATGTGTCTCACCTTGGCCTTCGATATTCAGGAGGTTGGGGTATGTATTTCATCACCCAGCGAATGTCGCTGTGTGGCCCCTGTGTAGTCAACCATTTCCCTTCTCCTGTCTCCTGGAAATTGTCAACTCTTTTCACTGGTCTCTTATTTTATAATTTTACTCTTTTTTGGCGGTTGTTCTTCCACTTTTTGGTTTGGGCAGAAGACTTTCTTTTAAAATGGAGTTTTCTTACACAGATTCATAGGAGTACCGTCTGGACTCCAGATTCTAGAGGAGTAACTTACCTCACCACACACTGACGTCAAACATGGCCACACGGCCTGCTTCCGTAAAATGCAAGTGGGCACGTGGCGTGCCTCTTCCCCGTGGATATTGAAGAGCTATTGCGTGGTTTTGTCATTTGCTTTCTCCTTCCCCAAGATCGACATGGCCCAGGTGGGCCTGATCCCAGAATGAAGACACACGGAGCAGAGTCACAGCTGTCAGCTGACCTGTAAAATAAATAACAATTAAACCTTTGTTCTTAGAGGATTATGAGGTTTTTTTTTTTTTTTTGCTACCACTGCATAATCTAAGAAAGCTCACTAGTACACAAAGACACATGTACCCACTGAAGCTATTTCAGTCTGATCCCACAAGTCTGGGCTGAGTAGGTGTAGATCAAAATCATGGAGTACACTTTAGATTATGAATAAACTGTGAAAAATATAAATCTCAACTTTTTTTTTTTTTAGAGATGGGGGTCTCACTTTGTGGCCCAGACTGGTCTTGATCTTCCTGCCTCGGCCTCCCAAAATGCTAGGATTATAGGAATAAGCCATCACACCTGCTCTGTGATTCTCAATTTTTAATTTTTTCTATGAGGTTGTATCATTTTAGAGAAGAGGTAAAGCTTGCTATAGATTGCTCAGAGTTCTAAGCAAGGAAAGTTAGTAAAGTAGAATGAACAGGCCAGGTACAGTGGCTCATTCCTGTAATCCCAGCACTTTGGGAGGCTGAAGTGGGCAAATTGCTTGAGGCTAGGAGTTCGAGACCAGCCTGGGTGACTTGGCGAAACCCTGTCTCTACAAAAAACAAAATTAGCCAGTCATGGTGGCGCACATTAGTAGTCCCAGCTACGGGGGTGGCTAAGGCGGGAGGATTGCTTGAGCCCGGGAGGTGGAGGTTGTAGTGGCTGAGACAGCTTGTCACTGTACTCTGGCCTGGGTGACAGAGTAAGACCCTGTCTCAAAAAAACAAAAACAACAAAAAAGGAATGAACCTGTATGCATATCAAAGCAGCGTCAGAATAGCTGATTCTCCAGGAAACCCAGAGAAGAGTGAATTCCACAAAACTGTCGCTGTAAAAATCATCTGTTTTTATGAGTAAAGGATAGCTAAAGTTGAACTAGCAACACTGAGACTATTTCTAAATAATGATCTATAAATAGTTTTAATTACTAGATCCAATGATAAAAGCCATCCGCAGTGCTGGGCCCTGCTGGGGACCATTTCAGAGCATCATTTGCTCCCAAATGACTGTACCTTCCAGTGTTAAGATCTATGTCTGCCGGGCTCGATGCCTCACGCCTGTAATCCCAACACTTTGGGAGGCTGAGGTGGGTGGATCACTTGAGGTGAGCAGTTCGAGACCAGCCTGGCCAACATGGTGAAACCCCGTCTCTACTAAAAATACAAAAATTAGCCAGACATGGTGGCACACGTGTGTAATACCAGCTACTCAAGAGGCTGAGGCAAGAGGATTGCTTGAATCCGGGAGGCAAAGGTTGCAGTAGGCTGAGATTATGCCACTGCACTCCAGCCAGAGCAGCAGTGACAGGGCAAGACTCTGTCAAAAAAAAAAAAAAAAAAATCTGTGCCTTTGAATTCCAGAGTCAATTCAGGATTTTGTCTCTTCCAGTTAATGGATATCCATGATGAACTTTTCATGTCGGTTGCGCTTTTGCAGACTGCTCTTGGGGGGGGCTTAACACATTAATTAATAGTAGTAACTGACATTTACTGAATAGTTAGTTACATGTGCCAAGTATTGTGTTAAGTGCTTCCGGTGGCTTCTTCAAGATCAAGGGGATCCTTAACCCTGGACTGACTGTATAGCAGTTACTGTTAATAATTATTTCTAGCTGCAAAATGAGGAAGCTTAGGCATAGAGACATGAAATAATTTACCCAAGGCTTCACAGCTTATAGTTAGGGTTTGAATTCAGGTCGGTCCAGCCCTGGCCCTCATGCTCTGGCTTGGAAGACACCACCACCTCGTGTTTAGCTCTCTTTCTGCTGCTGCTGCTGCTGCTGCTGCTGCTGCTGCTGCTGCTGCTGCTGCTGCTGCTGCTGCTGTGAGGCCACAGGCCCTCATAAAACCTCAATGAGATCACATCTGTGAGAGCCGTTTGAAAACTGCCACACACTGTGCAGATGTAAGTTTGAAGGTGAACTCTTTTTATAATTCCAAATAGTCCAGGGGAAATAACAAATAGCCACATTGGCGGGTCCAGGAGGGGGAAATGTCAGCTTGTGTGCTGTGTGGGGTCTCTCCTTGGTAAGATTAAGGGATGAGAAGTCCTGTTCATCCCAGAAGCTGGAGCTGGGGACTCAATCCCCGCTGAATTTACAATGGAGAGCTTGTCTCCTGGCCTCCGTCTACTCCCAGACTGAATTCGTCAGCACAATATCCCGTATTTTCTAGGGTTAGCATAATATGTGGCCTGAAAACCAACCCCTGGAGACCCGTCCCTGTGACTTCCTACACCTGATTTATTGGATCAAATGTCTAGCGTTTCAGGCTGATTTTAAAAATGGAAACCAATCAGGAGGCAGAGCGTGCCTCTGGGATCTCAACTGGTTTTTTGTCCTCTTTTCAAGTTAGAACAAACTTAGGAGATTTATATTTAAATCGCTTGGGTGGAAACCTTGTGAAGGACGAGCTGAGGTTTGGAAGTGGAAGGTGAGCAGCAAATGCACTTTCTGGGTTATCGTGGGGAGAGTGTGTACTCCACTCAGCTCAGGAGAGCTGGTAACCAGGACTTCAGGGGCTGGGTTTAAGTCACCATGTTTCATGCACTAGTCGTTTTCCAAAGCGGGGTCCGGAATCCACGAGCTAGCCCAGAACACAGCTCTGACTATTTATAGAGTTGGGCCATCTGTGACTTTACAGGCCCCGGACTGTATGTAATAGGGTGCTTAATTATGAGAGGTTTAAGATCAGAGGTAGGAGAGGAGAGACAGGAATAGAAGAGAGGGAGAGAGAAATGAATGAGGGAGAGAAGGACGGAAGAAGTTTAGGATTTAGAAGAATAAGGAATATGTTGCCCTCAACAAGAGAGTGGAAAAGAGCCCAAAACCAAAAAGCTGTCAAGAAAATCTAGTATTCAATTGCAAACAATATATTTGTTATTTCACTTAAGATCTTTTTTCTTTTCTTTTTTTGAGACAGATTTTCACTCTTGTTGCCCAGGCTGGAGTGCAAGGCGTGATCTCAACTCACCACAACCTCCGCCTCCTGGGTTCAAGCGATTCTCCTGCCTCAGCCTCCTGAGTAGCTGGGATTACAGGCATGTGCCACCATGCCCAGCTAATTTTGTATTTTTAGTAGAGACGGGGTTTCTCCTTGTTGGTCAGTCTTGCCTCGAACTCCCAACCTCAGATGATCTGCCTGCATTGGCCTCCCAAAGTGCTGGGATTACAGGCATGAGCCACCGGACCCGGCCGATCCTTGTTCTTTTAACTTACAACTTCAAGGTATCAAAATAGGCTTGCAACAAATCATGGAAATATAAGGCTGACAAAGCCTCTTAGGAAGAATCCCTAGACGTGAATCAGAAGAGGATCAGAAATTTCTCCATAATCACTGATTATCGGCACATAGAGTAATATATGAGTGATTCCTTATTTCTCTTAGGAGTCACTGTCACTAAATAGATGATGCCCATGAACATTAAAAAAAATTAAGTCCTGGCTGGGTGCGTGCAATGGCTCACACCTGTAATCCCAGCACTTTGGGAGGCAGAAGCTGGCAGATCAATTGAGCTCAGGAGTTCAAGACCAGCCTGGGCAACACGTTAGAACCCTGTCTCTACAAAAAATACAAAAAATAGCCAGGCATGGTGGCACACTCCTCAGGAGGCTGCAATGGGAGGATGGCTTAAGTGGAAGAGGCAGATGTTGCAATGAGCCGAGATCAAACCACTGCACTCCAGCCTGGGCAACAGAGCCAGACCCTGTCTTAAAAAAAAAAAAAAAGAAAAAAGAAAGAAAGAAAGGAAGAAACAAAGAAAGAAAAAGAAACAATTAAGTCCTAGCCTAGCTATCTTTTTTGACTTTCAGGGAGTTCAGATTGTTACTCAATTTAGAAGTTTAATAAATTCTGAGGCCAGGCGAGGAGGCTCATGCCTGTAATCCCAGCACTTTGGGAGGCTGAGCTGGGTGGATCATGAGGTCAGGAGTTTGAGACCAACCTGGTCAACATGGTGAAACCCTGCCTCAACTAAAAATACAAAAAAAAAAATTTAATTTTTTTGTGGTGCATGGTGGCGTATGCCTGTAATCCCAGCTACTCTGGAGGCTGAGGCAGGAGAATCATTTGAACCCAGGAAGCGGAGGTTGTGGTAAGCAGAGATCACACCATTGCACTCCAGCCTGAGTGACAGAGCAAGACTCCGTCTCATAAATAAATAAATAAATTGGAAATGCCAAAGTTTTAGAATGAATTCTAATTCTGATTTAACAACAACTTTAATGCATGCTGAATTCTTTTCCTTAGTTAAAAATTAGCATGTTCGTGGTACTGTATATCATATGCACCCCTTGTTTTCTCATTGTTGTTTTACCAGGGAGAGCAAGCGTTCTTTCAGCATTAGGATATATGTGATGAGCATATCAGCCACTTGGTGGTAATGGGACTCTGAACAAGCCCGTATGCGTTTACCAGCCTTAGGAAGAGACAAGAACATCCTATTCTAGCCCATGGAAAAGGCAGAACTAGAGTCTTGGACTTGCCTTCATCACCTCTACTTCTGCCAGGATTTTGGCTCCTGAGGCTGCACCATATGACAAGAGTTGGCTCTCAGTATAAAAGTTCCAGTCACCGCCACTATAGAAATGCTGCCCATATTCACTTCTACCACCCACGCTTTTGAAAATTGGCAGCAGCGGGAAACTTGAACTACTGTTTAGAATCAGGCAATAGAAGTAGAAGTTTATCTTATAATTGTGGGAGGAAAAGGCTGAGGAAGTGTCAAACTGCATAAATCCAACAGAAGGGCGAGGCTGCGCTCCATGCCGGCTGACTGCTGGGGATTATGAGGTCCCCGACACAGAGGCATCCATTTTCATCTGGATACATAGCACACGTGAATTGGAGTGGAAATAGTGATGGAACAGATTTGTGCTGATCTCTGTTTTGTAAATTCAGTGGTCTGAATTTACAAAGAGGAACTAAACTGCAGTGTTTAAGCAGAGTCTGAAGAGGTTGATTTTGGGAATGACATGGAGGTTCTTGTATCTGATGGGAATTTGGACTCAGTAATGCAACCTACCTTGAGATTTTATGAATTGCATGCTCCAAGCCTCCACAGACCTGCCTTTTTTTTTTTTTTGAGATGGAATTTCACTCTTGTTGCCAATGGTGCGATCTTAGCTTACCACAACCTTTGCTTCTCGGGTTCAAGTGATTCTCCTGCCTCAGCCTTCCAAGTCGCTGAGATTACAGGCTAATTTTGTATTTTTAGTAGAAACGGGGTTTTTTTTTTTCCATGTTGGTCAGTCTGGTCTTGAACTCTCGACTTCATGTGATCCACCCGCCTCAACCTTCCTAAGTGGTGGGATTACAGGTATGAGCCACTGCATCGGGCCTAGACTTTCATTTGTTTTTATTTTTTATTTTATTTCATTTTTAAAGACATCCATTTATATTCTGCTTACGTATAGACCTGCATTTTACAGGCAAGAAGTACATGGCTGACATTCCACATGTGTCCCTGGTCCACAGTAAGATTCTAAGTGAATGTGATGAATGAATCTGAGCTAATGTGAAAACCGATGAAGTGAAATCCAGGGCTTTCTGCGTTCTCCAGTAGAATATTCTTACCCTTCTGGGAACCGTGGGCCCACTTGGTGGTTTAACCCAAACAAGGGATTCTACTGGGGAGTTTCTCCAGCAGGAGAGGAGAGCAGGCTCCTGAGAGATGTCACATATCTCTATAAACTCTGCTCCCAAATTAGTTACATTCTCGAGTGCGATGCTTTGTGCAACTGTCGTGACTGTGAGGAATGAATAATGTGCGTGGAGAATCAGAGGGTCTCTATGTCTCTGTCTCTGTCTTTGTCTCTCTCTGTCTGAACTCGCAGTGGCTTTTGTATGTCAATGTGTATAGTGCACAGAAGATGGGGGCAGCAAGTGACACCTGAGCATCTCGCTGTCCCCGTGGAGTCTATTTCTCCGGTCATGAAAGAGGGCACTCATGCATGATCAGTGGCTCCTATAAGCGCCATAATAAATCTCTAACGGATCTTTCCACTCCTCCTTAGACTCCAGCTCCTCCCTTACCTCCCTTCCCAGGGAAATTCCTTTGGCTCAGTGCCTCAAGGTTGGTAAATAGGCAGGAAGAGTGGGGTGGGCGTCAGGGACTTGCCAGTACTCTTCTTTCAGGGGGAAACTGCATCTGAAACCTAAGCCAGGAGGTGCCTGTCATGCGCTGCTGCCGCTGGGAGAGAGACTGTTATAAGCCAGAGGACAAAGAAGACAGTGGGGGGAAAACCCGCTGTGAGAATGCTGTGTGGATAATGTGAGCATCATCTAACCATGCCTCTTTTCTGAGAAAGTCATGGTGCTTGTCTGAAACCCACTCAGATGGTCTAGAGGCAGATCAGAGCTTAGAGACCAGAAAGCATCTAAGTAGCAGTGCAATTTCCTGCAGTGATGGGCACTTTTAGTATCTGTGGACCTGGACAGTGGCCACTAGCCACAGGTCACGGTGGAGCACTTGAAATGAGCGCCACTGAGGAACTGGCTTTATAGTTTCATTGACTTTTAATGAGCTTAAATGTATGTATTTATTTTTGAATGTAAATTAAAATGTGCAGAGTTGCACGTGGCTAGCAGCTGCCACATCAGGTGGCACAGTTTACAGGCATCTGTGGAGGAGACGGCCTAGACTGCTTCTCTCGAAAGACTTGCTCTTGCCTTCCTTTTTTTTGAGGCAGAGTTTTGGTCTGTTGCCAGGCTAAAGTGCAGTGGCCTGATCTTGGCTCATTGTAACTTCCACCCACTGAGTTCAAGAGACTCCCGTGCTCCTCCCCAGTAGCTGGGATTACAGGTGGCGCCATGCCTGGCTAATTTTTGTATTTTTAGTAGAGACAGTGTTTCACCATGTTGGCCAGGCTGGTCTGGGACTCCTGGCCTCAAGTGATCCGCCCACCTTGGCCTCCCAAAGTGCTGGGATTACAGGCGTGAGCCACTGCGCTCAACCTTCACCTCCCTGTTGATGTTGGTGATATCCTTCGTGGTTGGAGAGGAATGACTCTATGATCAACCTTCCCCTTTCTCTAGTCACCAACTTGTTTCAGGAGCCTGTAAGAAAGCTCAGAGCAAAGTATTCAGAATATGCTCTTCACTCCAAATGTTCTCTCTGTGGACACCTGGGTACCAAACCCAGCCTCCTCCCCAGCTGCACACCTCGCGGCTCTCTTGTCCGCTCATGGGATGGGTCCCTTCCTCCCTCCCTCTTTTCCTCCCTTCCTCCTTCCTTTCCTCTCTTTCTCCCTTCCTTCCTCCCTTCCTCCCTCCCTTCCTCCCTTCCTCTCTTCCCTCCTTCCTTTCTCGGAGTCTTAGTCTGTCGCCCAGGCTAGAGTGCAGTGGTGCAATCTCAGCTCACTGCAACCTCTGCCTCCCAGGTTCAAGCAATTCTCCTGCCTCAGCCTCCCAAGTTGCATGCCACCACTACAGGCGCATGCCACCACACCCAGCTAATTTTTGTATTTTTAGTAGAGATGGGGTTTCACCATGTTGGCCAGGATGATCTTGATCTCTTGACATGGTGATCCACCTGCCTCAGTCTCCCAAAGTGCTGGGATTACACACGGCTGGGATTTCTTTCTGAAAATGCATCAAAACTTATTTTCTGAATTCAGGATTCTCCAGGCTCCTGCCTTCCTTCATCATTTGTTTTTGCCACAGTTTTATATCTTTCTTTTACCCTTTCTGTCATCTCTAGGCTGATCAACTCAGTTGCAGCTCCTGTGGCGGGTGTTAACAGCCCTGCTCAGAGCACTTGGAAGGACGACCTGAGCCACCTGAAACTTCCCATCCATCTTCCCTGGGTTTCTTTCACCTCTCTCAGTCAGTGACACTTAGAAATCACGGGAAGAGACTGGGTGCAGTGGCCCATGCTTATGATCCAGCCTTTTGGGGGGCCGAGGTGGGAGGATCACTTGAACCCAGGAGTTCAAGGCTATAGCAGTAAGCTATGATAGTGTCATCCTGGGTGGCAGAATGAGACCCTGTATCTAACAAAAAAAAAAAAAAAAAGAAAAGAAAAAAAGCAAGAAAGCAGATTCTCTTGAAGCTTTATTGCTCTATATTATAGGTGACAACGCTGGGGCTGGGAGTGTTAAAATGAGCTGCTCATGGCCACACAGATGGAAACAGAAAATTGCGACCAGCTCGCTGGCTCCCAGCTGAGAGCTTTTGTATCCTATCACCCTGTGCCCCAAGAGGTATCAAATTCCAGAAAGATAAGATTGACATTAACCAGCAAACAACTGCAGGACAGTGTAATAATGCCCCTAAAAATGCAATTTAATTGTATTCAGTTAATTAAGTTTTGAGACAGAGTCTCGCTCTATCACCCAGGATGAAGTGCAGTGGCACAATCTCGGCTCTCTGCAACCTCTGCCTCCTGGGTTCAAGCGATTCTCCTGTCTCAGCCTCCTGAATAGCTGGGATTACAAGTGTGCACTACCACGCCTGCCTAATGTTTGTACTTTTAGTAGAGACAAGGTTTCACCATGTTGGCCAGGCAGGTCTTGAACTCCTGACCTCAGGTGATCCACCTGCCTCAGCCTCCCAAGGTGCTGGGATTACAGGCATGAGCCACCTAGCCCGGCCTACTTAATACTATTTGCTATTTTGATTATATTTGTTTAATAAACTGAAGTAATTTCCAAAATAAAGAAGGCTGGGTGTGGTGGCTTACAGAGGTTCTCCCTCTGTCGCCAGGCTGGAGTGCAGTGGTGCAAGCTGAGTTCACTGCAGCCTCCACCTCCCAGGTTCAAGTGATTCTCCTGCCTCAGTCTCCTGAGTAGCTGGGGTTACAGACACTTGCCACCACAGCCTGGCTAATTTTTGTATTTTTTGGTAGATACAGGGTTTCACCATGTTGCTCAGTTTCGAACTCCCGGACTCAAGCAATCCACCCACCTCAGCCTCCCGCCATGCTGGGTTTACAGAGGGGAGCCCCTGCACCCAGCCAGTATGGGACATCTTTAAATCTCAAGCCATTAGAGAATCTTAGGCCAAATAAAGGAAAAAAGAATAAATCTCAAGACGAGTTTATTATCCCCCTAATTTGAGCTCTCTTGGTTTGATTTCTCTTTATGGAGACAGAGTCTTTCTCTGTTGCCAGGCTGGAGTTCAATGACGCAATCTTGGCTCACTATGACCTCTGCCTCCCGGGTTCAAGCGATTCTCCTGCCTCAGCCTCCTGAGTAGCTGGGATTACAGGCACGTGCTACCATGCCCAGCTAATTTTTGTGTTTTTAGTAGAGACAGCGTTTCACCATGTTGGCCAGGTTGGTCTCGAACTCTTGGCCTCGTGATCCACCCACCGCAGCCTCCCAAAGTGCTGGGATTACAGGCATGAGTCACCAAGCCTGGCCTGGATGCAGACATCTTTAATGGGGCTGAAATTCCACCTAGCACATGAAGACCGTGTGGCAGGAAGCCTTCCACAGGGGCATGGTGTTTATAATGAGAACTATGGGGATGGTCAGAATGCCATTGCTGGTTTTGTCAGACGTTCACGTCATGTCCTCGAACGAGTTAATTAAGGACTGGGTTAGACTCCGTGTGACTGCAGTGGAGATAATCATAGATAATTCACACAGCTGTTTGGTGACTGAATAATTTATATAATATTTGTTGTATGTGCCCTCAACAACTCTGCTACTACTCAAGAAATACCACTTTCTCTTTTCTCATAAGCTGTGTGGTAGCTCCCAAGCGATGGGCTTTTTTGTAAAGATATTGACTAAAAGTCCACAGCCTTCCTTTCTCTCCTATTGAGAAGACGTTACCTTGATTTGCTTGCATTTTCATCCCCCGTAAGAGCATGTAGCTGGCCGTACGGGGTGCCTCGTGTCTGTAATCCCAGCACTTTGAGAGGCTAGGGCAGGTGGCTCACTTTAGCCCAGGAGTTCGAGACAAGACTGGGCAAAACAGCAGGACCCTGTCTCCACAAAAAATATAAAAATTAGCCAGGCGTGGTGGTGCACACCTGTCATCCCAGCTGCTTGGCAGTTTGACGTGGGAGAATCATGTGATCCCAGGAGGCTGAGGCTGCAGTGAGCCGAGATCTCTCCACTGTACTCTGGCCTGGGTGAGGGAGTGAGACCCTGTCTTCAACAACAGCAACAAAGAAACAAACAAAAACAAAAACACGAAACAGAAATAGCATGTGTCTAGTTGTACAATGCTAGATACTCATGATTCCACTCCCTGACTTTTTTGTGTTTTGAGGCAGGGTTTTGCTCTGTTGCCTAGGCTGGAGTGCAGTGGTGGCCATCACGGTTCACTGCAGCCTCCACCTCCCAGACTCAAGTGATCCTCCCACCTCTCAATCTCCCTGGTATCTGGGACTACAGGCACATGCCACCATGCACAGCTAATTTATATATTTTTTGTAGAGACCAGGTTTCGCTGTGTTGCCTAGGCTGGTCTCAAACTCCTGGGCCCAACTGGTCTGCTTGCCTCAGCCTCCCAAAGTGCTTGGATTATAGACATAAGCCACTGTGCCCAGCTGCCCAGCTAGTTAAAATTTGTTTTTTTGTAGAGAAGGAGTTTCGCTTTGTTGCACAGGCTGGCTCTTGAACTCCTAGCCTTAAGCTGTCTTCCTACTGTGGCTTCCCAGGGTGCTGGGATTACATGTGTGAGCCACCATGCCTAGTACATGACTTTTTTTTTTTTTTTTGAGACAAAATCTTGTTCTGTTACCCAGGCTGGAGTGCAGTGGTGTGATCTCTGCTCACTGCAACCTCCACCTCCTGGGTTCAAGCGATTCTCTTTCCTCAGCCTTCTGAGTAACTACAGGTGTCCGCCACCACGCCCAGCTAATTTTTGTATTTTTTAGTAGAGATAAGATTTCACCATACTGGCCAGGCTGGTCTCGAACTCCTGACTTTGTGATCTGCCTGCCTCGGCCTCCCAAAGTGCCGGGATTATAGGCGCGAGCCACTGCACCCAGCCGCCTTTAAAAAAAAATAGTATTCCATGCAACACTTTTTAATAAACTGTGTGAACACATCATCTAGCTTTACGTTAGATGTAAGATTTATGCTGAGGCTTTGCAGACACTTGCCCTGACTGACAATTCTGTGACCACTTGGACTATGTGGCGTCAACATCCACAGCTGCCAGTTGCTGGCCCGGTTCTGACTCCTCTTTTAGGAACAAAGAGCTGTGCCCCTCACCTCATTCGATCCACTCAGGGCCAAGTGAGTCAAAGGAAGAAATACTTCAGAGGAACTGAGCTAAGTGCTTCCTCTATATGGTGTCTTTCTGGATGTTTCCGTATTTTCTTTATGGCTGAGGTTCCAAGTACAGAGACACATTGCATGAAGCTTTCATAACTGAATCTTCACTATGCGTAGCAATTGGTAGGCAAGAGAAAAGAATGAAGCAAGTAGGTGAACTCCAGAAAAACGCCCAAGTCTAACCACTCTCAACACCGCCTTATCATCAGAATTCTAAATAGCGTGCCACCCTGTATGTGATCTGCGGTAAGACAAGCCTCCCCTGACAAATTCATTGTGCAGGGAAGAGAGGTTCCTTGGGACCGAAGCCAGCCCTAGTCTAGAGAGCAGTTGGGTGGCTGGCCCTCCCTCTGGGTGAAGGCTACATAGCTGGAATTAGGAAGAGAAAATGCTCTTGTTAAAAAAAGCACTTTTTGTTAAGAGTTGGTATCTTATAACAGATACCAAATCCTTGACCTTAAGCTTATGAGTAAAAAGTGAAGAGGTTCCTAAGCTACTGGGAAATTAACTACCATTATTGATCACTTTCAACGTACCCAGCATTGTTCTAAGGGCTCTGCATTTACTAACTCATGTAATTCTCCCAAGAGGTAGACACTGCTGTTATTAGTTCAGTGCCATTACTTTCAATGGCAAAAACCGTGATTACTTTTGGACCACCTAATATGATTGCCGTCTAACAGGTGAGGAATTTTAGACGGAAGTTGAGTAGCTTGCCTAAGGATGCACAGCTAGCAGGAGGTACAGTCAGGTTTCCAAGCCAAGCAGGGAGCCCCGAACAGGGCTAGCGAGCTCCTAGAGTGGCTGAAAGAAATTGGTAAAATTAGTATCATTTTTCTTTTTCTTTTTTTTTTTGAGACAGAGTCTCACTCAGCTGCCCAGGCTGGAGTACAGTGGCGTTATCTAGGCTCACTGCAACCACTGTCTCCCAGGTTCAAGCGATTCTCTCATCTCGGCCTCTTGAGTAGCTGGGATTACAGGCACCCACCATCATGCCTGGCTAATTTTTGTATGTTTAGTAGAGATAGTGTTTCACCATGTTGGTCAGGCTGGTCTTGAACTCCTGACCTCAGGTGATCCACCCTCCTTAGCCCCCTAAAGTGCTAGGATTACAGGCATTAGCCACTGTGCCTGGACTCTTTCTCTTTTTTTGTCTCCGCCTTAGAGTGGGGATAATTTCAGAAGAGTCAGGCAGTCTTGCCAATAGAAAAGAGTGGAAGAGGCAGGGCACGGTGGTTCACGCCTGTAATCCCAGCACTTTGGGAGGCCGAGGCGGGTGGATCACGAGGTCAAGAGATCGAGACCATCCTGGTCAACATGGTGAAACCCCGTCTCTACTAAAAATACAAAAAATTATCTGGGCATGGTGTTGCATGCCTGTAATCCCAGCTACTCGGGAGGCTGAGGCAGGAGAATTACCTGAACCCAGGAGGCGGAGGTTGCGGTGAGCCGAGATCGCGCCATTGCACTCCAGCCTGGGTAACAAGAGCGAAACTCTGTCTAAAAAAAAAAAAAAAGAAGAAAAAAAGAAAAGAGTGGAAGAAACAGGGAACCGAGGACCAATGTGGGTTAGACTTGACACTTTCTAACATGTTTATGCATTAAAGCCATAAAATCAAAGTTAATTCCATTATTTTCATTTCCTCCAGATTTCCTTGTTCTCTTTACTATCATTCTTGCTGATGAGTTTATTATTATTATTATTATTAGAACGTGCTCTGAGGGCTAGTTCTCTTTCTCAGCATTCTTCCCCATAACAATGGAACCCTGTCAGCATTTTCATCCTGCTTCCTCCTTATCTTTCTCATAGACATGTAAATTCCATAATAGCACTGACCTTCTGCTTTGTCAATGCTTTTAAGGAAGAACAGAAAAGCAAGACACAACTCGATTCAGACACCCAACCTCTTGGCTTTCTACCAGCAGGATTTACTGGTTTGTGTAGAGATCACGCATCTTGCTGGAAGCACATTTTACCGCATAGTTCCAGGAGACCACCATAGGGCTGCAGCAGAATCCAGAGAAGGGTTGCTCCCCATGAGGGCCAAGATGATGGAAAGTGAAAAATCATATCTATTGTTACAGTGGGGGCGTTTTGGGGGCTGCGCGGGTGTGGGTGGGAGAAGTGATCTGAAACCTTATAATATGAGGTTGTGTGCTGCTGAGTAAGAAGCATTTCTTCTTCCTCCTCCTCCTCCTCCTCCTCTTCTTTCTCTTCTTCCTCTTCTCCTTCTCCTCCTCCACTCTCTTCTCCTCCTCTTTCTTCTTCTTCTTTTTGACAGGGTCTTGCTCTGTCACCCAGGCTGGAGTGCAGTGGCTTGATCTTGGCTCACTGCAGCCTTGACTTCTCCAGCTCAAGTGATCCTCCCACATCAGCCTCCTGAGTAGCTGAGACCACAGGTGCATGCCACCATGTCCCGCTAGTTTTGGTAATTTTTTGTAGAGACAGGATCTCTCTGTTTCCCAGGCTGGTCTTGAACTTCTGGCCTCAAGCGATGCTCTCATGCCTTCCTCCCC
Source organism: Callithrix jacchus (assembly GCF_049354715.1). Taxonomy (NCBI): domain Eukaryota; kingdom Metazoa; phylum Chordata; class Mammalia; order Primates; family Cebidae; genus Callithrix; species Callithrix jacchus. Next base: position 188,027,736 of record NC_133503.1, on the reverse strand, counting down.
AAATGCTGGAATTATAGGTGTGAGCCACTGCTTGCCTGACAAAAAGCATTTTCTTTTCTTCATCTCAGCTCTGGAAAACATTTTGATCTATAGAGGCTAGATATGTGTGTTACAAAATTACACAATTTGTTAAATAGGCTTCTGTAGATGGTTGTAAAAATGGGTCAGGGAGTAGAGGGTGATATAAAGTAACCCAGAATATTGGTGAGAAAAGAAACCTGGAGTCACGTGTGGGAAGCACAGAAGGAAATTTTTAAATATACAAGGAAGTTAAGAATGGTAACTAGACTGGCTGCTCTGCCTATGGAGTAGTCATTCTTTTATTCCTTTATTTTCTTAATAAACGTGTTTCACTTTAAAAAATGATAACTAGACTGACAAAAAGGATATTAGCAATGAATGAATTGGATGAGTAAATCTTCAGTCAGAATGAGAGACCTACTTGCTGTTGAATCTCTTGGAGATCAGCCCTTTCACATTCAATGAATATGTATTGAGTCCCTTCTGATAAGCGCCTCTAGGGCTCTAAGTGCTGGTGAAGCAGTGGTGAACAACGCCAAGGCCACCTTTTTTTTTTTTTTCTTGAGACAGCTGGAGTGCAGTGGCACTATCTTGGCTCACTGCAACCTCCACCTCCTGGGTTCAAGCAATTCTCATGCCTCAGCCTCCCAAATAGCTGGGACCCACCGGAACACCTGGCTAATTTTTGTATTTTTAGTAGAGACGGGGTTTCACCATGTTGGCCAGGCTGGTCTCGAACTCCTGACCTCAGGTGATCCTCCCACTTCGGCCTCCTAAAGTGCTGGAATTACAGGAATGAATCCTGCCAGCCAAGGCCAGCCCAGACAGCCAAGGCCATCTTATTACCTACTTTATATTTTAGTGCAGGAGCCATCTAATAAATCAATAAACAAAAATATAATGTAAGGTGGTCGGATGACAGGAGGAGGCTTGCCTGAGAAGGTGACATTTGAATTGACAACAGATGAAACAGCTGAGCAGATATGTGGGGCAAAGAGCATTCCAGGGAGAGGGAGGAGCAAGTGCAAAGGCCTTGAGGCAGGAGAGTACCTGGGACTATTATAGGGCTAGCAAGGAAGCAGGAGAGTGGAGGAAGATGAGATGGGACCAAGGGGAGATTGTGGAGTTCTTGTAAACCATATGAAGATGTTCCACCCTAAGATGAAGGCAGTGAGTGGCTTGGAGCACAGCCGGGACGTGATCTGGGTTAGATTTTGGAAGGATCACTTTTGCTCTATGTTGAGCCAGGCCGTGGAGATGGAACGAAACTCTGTAGCTATAAAAACTCACTTCCAGATTTGCAAAATGTCGATGAGAATAACTGCTTTAAAATAACTTTATGGAATATGATATCCAGATAAAAGAAACAAAAAGTTTGGCATGATCTTCAAATAACCCAAGGCGGAAAAAAAGTTAGGCAAATATAAACAGCATTGCATTCAAGAGGTGAAGTTGAGACATGCTTTCAATCCAGCCTCTGCAATAGCCAAGTCATCACAGCGCAATCAAATCCAGCTGGGACCGCGGAAGATGACTCCATATCCTGTGGATACTCTGCTTGGCACCGTGTGGGTGGGAGCCAATGAGGGCTGGTTGGAGGGAGGCCCTGAGACTGGCTGCTGCCAACCCTTGTTCAGAGCTAGTGGAAACTTCTGATTCAGAAGTGTTCTTCTTTGCAGCTGGAAATGGGAAAGGACTTAGGGAAGGTGCTGAAGCTGGCTTGGATAAGGCAAGGTCCCCCTGGAGCTATTTCTGAGCATTTTATTATTACTCAAATCAGTCTTCCCTCCCCCCGCCCCCGTTTTTTTAATTGGTGAGTTTTTATGCTGGAAATAATAGGTGATGTTTATTCAGTAATTTACAGTGTGCCAGGTACTATGTTAAATTTATCATATTCATGATCTTACTAATTTAGGCCTTCACAACAGCCCAGTATAGGAGTGATATTTTTGCCCACAGTGTTTAGAAGTGGGATCAGTTTAGAGACTTGCATAATTCCAGTTAGTAAGTAGCACCACTGAGATTCATCAGAATCCACATCATCAGAATCCAGTCTGGGCATTTAAACAATAGCACACTGTCTCAGGTGGTTACTTGCCAAGCATCTGCACGAGGAGTTGCTCAAATGGTGGCAAAGTCTATTCTTACTCCGTTTCCCCTTAATATACATTGGCAGATGTTTTACATCACTATGAAGTCTGCTGACTCCCAGCGCAGGAAATCAATGGCCACAAGGTATTAGACTGATGTGTGAAAACGCTTGTAACCGATGTGCAAACCTTATTTTAAGCAGACCTGGTAACAAGAAAAAACAATGTGTAAGACAGGCATTCAAGGGCATACTTGGACTTCAGAGATTTTTATGCATAAATTGGTATATAGTTGCACACACACACACAAACTTACTACCTTGCCAAGTGACTTGCCAGAGTATTCCTTTGGATAGGCTCATAGCACATAATGCAACCAGTGTACAATTTACACTAGGACATTTATGCTTATGGCATAAGGCATCCAAGCACATAATGTTTATGACAAATAAGCTGCATGATGACAATCGTGGACAGTCAATGGCTGTTGGTGAAGAGGCTTATCTGGGGTAAAAGCCAACAAGCTGGTGTTGACCATCAAGCATCACAATCTCATCACAGACCTTTCCCATGGAAACATTTTTACAAGTTGTCAGCTTTTAAAAAGTCTTTTATTTTATTTATTTATTTTTATTTTACTTTTTATTTTTTTGAGACAAGGTCTCACGCTGTTGCCCAGGCTGAAGGGCAGTGGCGCCATCTCGACTCACTGCAGCTCAACCTCCCAGGCTCAAGTGATTCTCCTATCTCAGCCTCCCAAATAGCTGGGACCACAAGCCTGTGCCATCATGCTCCACTAATTTTTGTGGGGTTTTTTTTTTTTTGTAAAGATGGGGTCTCACTATGTTGCCCAGGCTGATCTCAAACTCCTGGGTTCATCAAGTGATCCTCCTGCCTCTGCCCCTCAAAGTGCTGGGATTATAGATGTGAGCCACTGCTCCTGGCTGAAGTCTTTTATTGTAAAAATTGTTTTATTTTACTTTATTTATTTATTTTTGACACAGAATCTTTCTCTGTCACCCAGGCTGAAGGGCAGTGGTGTGATCTCAGCTCACTATAACCTCCTGATTTCAAGCAATTCTCTTGTCTTAGCCTCCTGAGTAGCTGAAATTACAGGCATCCACCACCACACCTGGCTAATATTTTGTATTTTCAGTGGAGACGGAGTTTCACCATGTTGGCCAGGCTGGTCTCAAACTCCTGACCTCAGGTGATCTGTCCACCTTGGCCTCCCAAAGTGCTGGTATTAGAGGTGTCAGTCACTATGCCCAGCCTTTTATTTTATTTTTTACCAGGAATCAAAAAGTGAGTAACTTCTAACCACAGCTGAAAGCTGTGCTTGCTACAGCATAGAGAGGGAGCCGTATGCATTAAGTATCACATTTATAACTCAATGTTACTTTCACCTCATGGAGACGTTTCCCCTAGTCTTGTGGTTCATAAAAATGCTAGATATTTCAGGGGTAAATATTCTGCAGATGATATTTTATTAATAAACGGACAGGGGAAGCAAGATGATAGGCATGGAAGGATATCACTCTGCTCTTTCATCCATACTTTGGAGAGCAATGTCTAGAATTTACAGACAATGGCCGCCATGGAGAATGTTGGAATTGACAAACTCACCCCTCTACCCTGAAGGGCAGTGGACAGAAAGGTAAATTTGGTGGATAATTTAGAACCCCAATTCCAGAAGACTAATTTGTGGTGTAGACTAGTGGTCTGAGTTTAGATGAATGAAGCACCATATGCCATGTGATATGGTTTTCATTCTAGCACAAACATAACTCTCACTACCCATGGCCCTGTTGAGAACTGAGAATCTGATACTGGCTTCCTGATATATATATTTTTGAGACAGAGTCTCGCTCTGTTGCCCAGGCTGGAGTGCAGTGGTGTGATCTTGCTCACTGCAACCTCCACCTCCCGCATTCAAGCAATTCTTGTGCCTCAGCCTCCTGAGTAGCTGGAATCACAGGTGTGTGTCACCACGCCTGGCTAATTTTTGTATTTTTAGTATAGATGGGTTTTCACCATGTTGTCCAGGCTGGTCTCAAACTCCTTGGCCTCATAAAGTGCTGGGATCACAGGCGTGAGCCACCATGCCCAGCTGCTTCCTGATATTTCTGAAAACTCTGTTTTTACATTTTCTTTCTTTCTTTTTTTTTAAGACAGAGTTTCACTCTTATTGCCCAGGCTGGAGTGCAATGGTGTGATCTTGGCTCACTCCAACCTCCACCTTCCAGGTTCAAGTAAGTCTCCTCAGCTTCCTGAGTAGCTGGGACTACAGGCATGTGCCACCATGCCTGGCTAATTTTTGTATTTTTAGTAGAGATGGGGTTTCACCATTTGGCCAGGCTGGTCTCAAACTCCTGACCTCAAGTGATCTGCCGGCCTCAGGCTCCCAAAGTGCTGAGATTATACGTGTGAGCCACCACGCCTGACCTGTTTTTACATTTTCTGTTCTGGAGCACGTCGATCATGTTCTCAGTGTTTTTTCCTAAGTGAGAGATGAGTGGAGATGCTTTCCAGAGGGGATTTCCCCTAGCTAACTGTAAGATCCCTTTTTTATAGTACTTTTCCTAATTGTTAATTTTTACTGTTCATAAGCATTTCTTCAAATATTGTTAAATATTAATATTAAATATTTCTGTTATTTAAAATAGAATTTACATTTAAAAATCTTAATATTTATTATTTATGAAGTAATATTTCTATTATTTAAATATTTATCATTAATATTAAATGCCTACTGTTTAAATATTTATCATAAATAATATTTCTATTATTTAAAATAGAATCGGTATATTTTTACCCCCTTTAAGTTAAAAAAAAGAGAGAAGCAAGAGAATAAATCCTTTCTCAGACTTAGTTTATGCTTTTGGCAAACTTTTCATCTTTTCAGTTGAATTAGTGACAATGACTTGTTGCATTAGAAGACTACGGAGCCAAGGTGGTGGCTCATGCCTGTAATCCCAGCACTTTGGGAGGCTGAGGTGGGTGGATCACGAGGTCAGGAGTTCGAGACCAGCCTGGCCAAGATGATGAAACTCCATCTCTACTAAAAATACAAAAATTAGCCAGGCTAATTGGTGGTGGGTGCCTGTAATCTCAGCTACTCCAGAGGCTGAGGCACAAGAATTGCTTGAACCCAGGAGGCAGAGTTTCCAGTGAGCCAAGATTGTGTCACTGCACTCCAGCCTGGGCAACAGAACGAGACTCTGACTCAAAAAAAAAAAAAAAAAAGAGCTGTAACATCTTAAAAAGCTTTAGCAATTCAAATTACTTTAATGATACAAGTTGGCCACTTTTGCTTATTAATTTTCTGTGGAGAAACAATTATAATCTGTGCTATGTAGCCATGTATATAATTTATAAAAAAGGCATACCTAGTCTTTGGAAGAGAGGAACTTGTGCTAGTTGCTTTAAGTATGTTTGTGTGTGAGGCACTCTGGGAAGTTTATATTTTGAGGACAAAATTTTTTTTTTTTTTCTGAAAACTGGCAGAATGGATTTTTTTTTTTAATTAAAGAAAAATTTGTTTAAAAAGAAAGCATATGGCTGGGTGCGGTGGCTCACGCCTGTAATCCCAGCACTTTGGGAGGCCGAGGTCGGGAGGGGATCGTGAGGTCAGGAGTTCGAGACCAGTACGACCAACATGTTGAAACCCCATCTCTACTAAAAATACAAAGATTAGCTGGGCATGGTGGTGATCACCTGTAATCCCAGCTACTCAGGGAGCTGAGGCAGGAGAATCACTTGAACCCGGGAGGCAGAGGTTGCAGTGAGCTAAGATCGCGCCACTGTACTCCAGCCTGGGCGACAGAGCAAGACTCTTTCTCAAAAAAAAAAAAAAAAGAAAGCATTTTTTCCCGAATTAGGACTGCCAGTGGAGCTAATTATGATCTTGTGTTCCTTGCATACTTTTGCACCCTTTGGTGAAGGTGGCTTGTTGCTGAGAGATCATTTGTTTACTGTGCATTGGATTTCAGTTCTAGATGACTAAGCTCTATTTATTAAGCAGAGTGAGTTTATGCAAAATAGCAGCACAGAAGTGGAAATAGCCACACAGTTTAGTAACTGCCATGAATATTTCACACATCAGACTCAACACACCATGAAGACATCCCCTATAGTTTCTCATCATTTACATGTTTTTTCCTTAACAGTGTTTGCATTACAATCACTTTATTCATAAATCAAATGGTCCACGTAAAAGAAATTATATAGAGGAAAAATTGTTGCGAGACTTGTTTACCAGAGTTTTTACTTAAGCTAGTTCCCAAAGCCTATAAAGAAAAAGGTTTATTTTCAGGTGAACTGTTTAACTCATCAGGGTATACAATGCATCTTATGTAGAAGTTAGACCCCTTCTGAAGAAATTTCCTGAAATGTATTTTTATTTAGGTACAAAAGCTTAAGTTGTAAGACACTCTAGTAAAGTGTGTATGTGTGTGCTTGTGTTTTTCTAACCATAGAAAACATCATTTTAGTGAATATTCAAGTATACAATGGTACTGTCTGCTTCTTCAGAAGCTTCTGCGACAATAGGGATACAGCCTAAATGTACCATGTGTTATGTTGAATCAGGTTCCAGGGAGAGGGCTGTATATCATTGAGAAAACAGGCCTTTGCTTTCAGAAAGGTAATCTGGAAATCTAAACTACAATGATCCCACCACATATTGTCATACCTTTATAACGATGAATTACTAACATACTGTTTTCATTTTATCCCTAAACTCACCTACAGAGTCTAAACATACAATCTTCCTTTCTTTTCCCTCCCTCCCTCCTTGATTTTTCTTTCTTCTTTTTATCCCTTGCTTTCTCTCTTTCTCTTTCTTTTCTTTTCTTTCTTTCTTTTCTCTCTCTCTCTCTTTTTTTTGGAGACAGAGTCTCGCCATGTCGCCAGGCTGGAGTGCAGTGGTTCGATCTCAGCTCACTGCAGCCTCTGCCTCCCTGGTTCAAACGATTCTCTTGCCCCAGCCTTCCGAGTAGCTGGGATTACAGGCACATGCTACCACACCAGGCTGATTTTTGTATTTTTAACAGAGATGGGTTTTCACCATGTTGGCCAAGCTGGTCTCAAACTCCTGACCTCAGGTTATCCACCCACCTCATCCTCCCAAAGTGTTGGGATTACAGGTATGAGCCGGCACGCCTGGCTCCTTTTTTTAAAGGACAAAGTCTCACTCGGTTGCCCAGGCTGGTGTGCAGTAATGCAATCTTGGCTCTCCGGGGCTCAAGCCATTCTCCCACCTCAGCCTCCCAAGTAGCTGGGACTACAGGCAGCACCATCATACCCAGCAAATTTTTGTATTTTTTTGTAGAGATGGAGTTTTGTCATGTTGCCCAGGCTGGTCTTAAACTTCTGGACTCAATTGATCTGCCCACCTCAGACTCCCAAAGTGTTGGGATTACAGGCATGAGCCACTGAGCGTGACCCAAAATCTCCGTTTCTTATAGTAAATCTATTCAATCTATGTATTAAGGGAAGGAAGATGAGTAATCACAGTTCTTGCCCAAAAGGAGTAACAACAAGAGTAAGAACAAAATGCTGTGGACTCAGTACATATGGGTAAAGGCCATTAGCTCTATAACAATTTTAAGGTGAGGCAGGTGATTTATTCAATTCTACAGATTTGAGCCTTTTTATGTTTCAGTGTAAGATGTTTATTTTGGCTGGGCGTGGTGACTCACACCTATAATCCTGGCACTTTGGGAGGCCAAGGCAGGTGAATCACAAGGTCAAGAGATAGAGACCATCCTGGCCAACCTGATGAAACCTCATCTCTACTAAAAATGCAAAAATTAGCTGGGGTGGCCACATGAGCCTGTAGTTCAAAAGGCTGAGGCAGGAGATCACTTGAACCCAGGAGGTGGAGGTTGCAGTGAGCCGAGATCGCATCACTGCACTCCAGCCTGGGTGACATATCGAGACATCATCTCAAAAATAAAATTTTTTATTTTATTTTATGTAAGTCAATGTGTGATAAAGTTAAATGCACGCAAGGAAGACGCAGCTCCGTGGTTGGCTCTGGGGAGCAAGGGGTGAAAAGAGAGCTTCTGAAAGGAGGGGAGAGGACAGTGGCTTTCTCTTCTTAGGAATCTTGGGAATTTTCTCAAGCTTCCTGGCTGCCCAGAGGAAGTAGTTTGACCTTTGCCTGGCTGCTACGTATTGGAATGAGATCCCATCCTGGTGACTCCTCTCTTGCAAAAGGCTCGGAATATTTTGTTTCCACTTTTTTTTTTTTTTTGAGACGGAGTTTCGCTCTTGTTACCCAGGCTGGAGTGCAATGGCGGGATCTCGGCTCACCGCAACCTCTGCCTCCTGGCTTCAGGCAATTCTCCTGCCTCAGCCTCCTGAGTAGCTGGGATTACAGGCACGCGCCACCGTGCCCAGCTAATTTTTTTGTATTTTTAGTAGAGACAGGGTTTCACCATATTGACCAGGATGGTCTCGATCTCTTGACCTCGTGATCCACCTGCCTAGGTCTCCCAGAGTGCTGGGATTACAGGCTTGAGCCACCGCACCCGGCCTGTTTCCAGTTTTTGTTTCTATATTCTTTCCATTGAAAAGTATTATCTGGCAGAGCGTGGTGACTCACACCTGTAATCCCAGCAATGTCAGAGGCTGAGGCAGGAGGATTGCTTGAGCCCAGGATTTCAAGGCTGAAGTGATCTGTGATTGCTGCCCCTGCACGCCAGCCTGGGGGACAGAGAAAGACCTTATCTCAAAAAAAAAAAAAAGCAATTAAGAATTCAGAAAACATTTTAACATTAACATTGTACATTTAGTTTAAACATTACATTTAGGCTGGGCACGGTGGCTCACACCTGTAATCCGTAATCCTAACATTTTGGGAGGTTGAGGCAAGTGGACTGCTTGAGACTAGGAGTTCAAAACCAGCCTGGCCAACATGGTGAAACCCCATCTCTACTAAAAATACAAAAAAATTAGATGAGCGTAGTGGCAGCTGCCTGTAATTCCAGCTACTTGGGAGGCTGAGGCAGGAGAATCGCTTGAACCCAGGAGTTGGAGGTTGCAGTGAGCTGAGATCGTGCTACTGCACTCCAGCCTGGGCGACAAGAACAAAACTCTGTCTCAAAAAACAAACAAACAAAACCCATTACATTTAATATTTACCATTAACATCATATACTGATATTATCAGTCTAGCTAACATTACAATGACAAATCTTGCCACGTCAGTACTAACACACTTAACTTGCACAGACACAGAATACAATTTGTATGAAGCATCTTATGGAATTCAGCCTCCTGCGGCCACCAGACATTTCAAGGCTCTGTGAGGGCAAGGGCTTGTTTTGGGTTCAAGGCAAGGTAAACCACAAGACATTGAGCAGGGACCAGTCACCACTTGGAGGAGATGATACATAACTTTTTCTAGAAGTTTGTTTTCTTCAATTATATGATTTAAAGAAAAGGCAGCCCCAGTTCATATGGTGTTGGAGAATCTTGGAAAAACAAATTCACATTCTTTTCTCTCCACTTGATCAACTACCGTGCAATTCTAAATTCCCAGGAGGCGGTGGGTTTGACTTCACTGGACTCAGTCTGAAATGAGGTGGTTTCTTTATTTGATAAGTTCCTCGGCTAAAGTTTCAGCAACTGTTCTCAAGGAAATGCTATCTCTTTATTGTAAGAAAAGCTTTTCGTACCAAATTTTCGGTGTTCTGGTTGTTTCAAAATACTGGGGATGGAAATGTTGGCTGTCAGAAAGCCTCTTCCACTATTGGTGGGAAAAAAAAAAAAGAACAGTCTATTTGCATCATGTGAGGGATCGTAGAGATTTCCCATTCCAAGTCCCTTCTTTTTTCAGATGAGGAAACTGAGGCCCAGGGAAGTTAACTGAAATAATACCGATAATACCGAGGGCTCGCTCTGCACTTGGGGTGGGAATGAGATCCCTGGGTTTTTAGTGAATGGAATGCAATTCTTTAAACATCCTCGCCCGTTTATAAATTGCACGTTAACTCCCTGAGGCTGTGAGCTTGGCTGAGCGTTACTGTTCACAAGTGTATCTTTTTACTTAAGGATTAGGAACTGTGTGCTGACCTAGCCCAGGTGAGCTTTGATTTTGCCCCAGGTCAACATCGGAAACCTCGTCTATTATAGGAAAGGAACAGGAAAATCCAGTATGAGATTTCACACACAGATTTAGTCTCCTGATAGGACTCCAGGTTCCTGGTGCTGTTGCTTTCGCTTCCCTGCTAATGATTTGATCGTGTTACCTCTCCTTTGTGATTTAGGTTCTTCTGAAATGATGTAAGTAATGGTCTAAGCCAGTCTGCCTTAGTCAATAAATATTTGCCTCTGGTCTGCATTATTTTCTTTTCGCTGTTTAACATGTAACTTTTGTAACTTTTTGTTGGTTATTATTTTTTTTCTGAGTGAATTTCACACCACCCCTAAATGAAAGCTACATGAAGGCATCAGCCCTCTGGTCTGTATTATTCTCTTTTCCCTGTTTAACATGTAACCCTTTGTTGTTGTTTTTTTTCTGAGTGAATTTCACACCACCCCTAAAGGAAGCTACATGAAGGCATCAGGCCTAGCTTAGTGTTTTTCGCATCATTAATTCTAAGTAACATTTCTGAAGCTACTTGAAAACTGAAATTGTATAAGGTGAGCTACTGAAAAGTCATTAGTACAAGGCATTAATGTATTGTCTTGGTAATGATAAATTTCCATGTGTCAGAATTGCACAGAATTCCTACAGTCACACAAGTTCCTCTTTCCCAGGGATTTCTGTGTACAGGTCAAACCTCTATAAAATAAAGCTGTCAAAAGACAAAATTACAACCATTTTAGTGTAAAGATCAAACTGCCTTTTATGTGTGATGTTAGAATGGGCAGCGCTTCCTTCTGTACGATAGAGTGAGGGTTCTGGTGGGTGGAGCAGAGGAGTTTCGCTTTATAGGCAGAAAAAGGCTGAAGAGAGCAGAAAGAGGGGACGAAGTGTGGACTGATCATTTCAAATGTACTTTCCCTACAGACGGCTGAAACAGAAGGGAACTTCCTTGTCACTCGGGCTCTGGTACACTAGGCTCCTTTTGACTGGTTGTTGTATATCCAGTCAAATATACTGGGAAAACTGGTCTGTTTTAGAGCTCATTCCGATCTCGTGGCAATTAGCTGAGTGACTCCATACTGGTCAAACAAAAGCCTTTTATAACTGTGTCTAGCAGAGGTTGCCATTTCTTTCATGGTCCCTTTTGTCTTAGAATCAATTGTTTGAATGACCAGGTATTGTCATCTCCAAGGGAGGATCTATCTTGGAAATTTCTAGCTAGTCCCCTTTTTTTTTCTTTTCTTTTTTTTGAGATGGAGTCTCACTCTGTCGCCAGGCTGGAGTGCAGTGGCACAATCTTGGCTCACTGCAACCTACGCCTCCCAAGTTCAAGCTATTCTCCTGCCTCAGCCTCCTGAGTTGCTGGGACTACAGGTGCCTGCCACCACACCTGGCTAATTTTTTGTATTTTTAGTAGAGACGGGGTTTTACCATGTTGACCAGGATGGTCTCAATCTCTTGACTTCATGATCCGCCTGCCTCAGCCCACCTTGCCTGGCCGCAGTCCCCTTTCCTTAATAGTGGACACTTGTATTCCCAAAAGGAATGAGGATAAATGGACCAGTGTTTCATGGACCATGTCCTGCAAAACTCCTGTGTATTTACTTACAGATGATGGGCAGGAGTAAGAGGGAAGCACTGCCTTCGGCTTGATTCAGTCCCTAGAATGACATTGCGTGGCCACCCGTCTTATGCCCAGAGAATGTTTTCCCTCTGGGGCTATGTCTTTAAGACAGAAAAGGAAAAGACTTAAAACCACTAGATAATTCCAGGAGGAGGCTACTTTTCTTTGTTGTGCTTCTGTTGTTGACACTTCTGTTCTCAAGGTTAATTACATATTTGGTTAATTGATTTAATTAGTTAATTGGTTTGCTGAGCCTGCCTCTCTGGTAAGAATTCAAATGCAAATTTACACTGGGATATGCCCTTTCATTGCTGGTGGCGTATAACCAAGACACACACTAGTTAATTATAAGTGCTTGTTTTGGGAAATTTGCTACTTGTTCTCTGAAGCAGATTTTCTTTTACTTTACTACACTAGCAGAGCAAATGCCAATTTCCTGCCAATTCACAAGTCTGTTCTAATGCAGCAAAGAAGGAGATGGGAAGGGCCAGGTCTGGAAGCATGAGGTGTGGTTGTAGAAAACAGATTTGTGGGTTGACGGTGACATCTGCTTTGACCCTCCCAGTGCCTGCTGGGTTCTGGGGCCAGAACTGGACACAGTGACTTGAAATGTGAAGACAGCCTCCTTCCGGGGTGTGTTGTGTGTCTTTTCCACCTCAGCAGAGAAAACAAGAAAATGTAACTGGATTCATGGTGTCAATTTGGAATGTCAACACTTTCTGAATAACCAATAAAAAATGAATTCTGGCCAGGTATGCTGGCTCATATCTGTAATCCCAGCACTTTGGGAGGCTAAGACAAGCGGATTGCCTGAATTCAGGAGTTCAAGACCAGCCTGGATAACATGGCAAAACTCCGTCTCTACTAAAAAAAAAAAAAAAAAATTAGCCAAGCATGGTGGCACACGCCTGTAATCCCAGCTACTCGGAAGGCTGAGGCAGGAGAATCACTTGAACCTGAGACACGGAGGTTGCAGTGAGCCAAGATCGCACCATTGCATTCCAACCTGGGTAAAGTGCGAGACTTCATCTAAAAAAAAAAATTCTTTCTAGGTTGCTGGTGAAATAAGAAAAAGCTTAAAAAGTGTTTCACTTAGATGGGTTTTACAGTTCTAGATTAACTCTCTAATCATTTCTAGTCCTTCCTATTTGCAATCTGCCAGATTGAAAATAGAAAAATCAGGCTGGGCATGGTGGCTCACACCTGTAATCCCAGCGCTTTGGGAGACAGAGGCCAGTGAATCACTTGAGCTCAGGCATTTAAGACAAGCCTGGCCAACATGGTGAAACCCTGTCTCTACTAAAAATACAAAAAAAATTAGCTGGGCATGATGGCTCTCACCTGTAATCCCAGCTACTTGGGAGGCTGAGGCAAGAGAATGGCTTGAACCTGGGAGGCGGAGGTTGCAGGGAGGTGGAGGTTGTAGTGAGCCGAGATCTCACTATTGCACTCTAGCCTGGGCAACAGAGCAGACTCCGTCTCAAAAAAAAAAAAAAAGAAAAGAAAAATTATATTTTTCACAGATGACTTTATTGATATCGAGCAAATTATTAGCTTCTCTCTCTTTTTTTAAGGCTAGTCAAGTGCAGTAGTGAGAAGGAGGAAAAGAGTAGAACAAGGAGTTCAATCTGAAACTGGCTGAATAATCAATTGAGGTAGCTCACTACCTTCAGACCAGCCTATCAGCCTATCTTGTTTGGCATCTTGAAGATCCAAGTTTAGAAATGTTCCAGGGTCCTCTGTCCTTGATAAGTTGTACTCATAATGGAGTGAGTTGAGGGTTGGTCTTGCCACGTGCGTTTGCTCATGTGGTTCTGAGAAATCTGGAAATAATGTGGCTGATGACTTTAAAGCTGGTGGTAGATCCTTTTAACTGGAGAACGGAGCCTGTCCATTGTTGGATGACTTTGTTTTGTTTTGTCTTTAATTGTGGGTTTCTCATTTCCGATGCAGGGCTAACAAATTTGTAACCTCCTTGGCAGTCTTTGCCTGAGATTCTTCTTTCCTCTCCTCTGTAATTAGAGAGTTTTCTGTAATCTTTCATCAGACTTTCCTTTGAACTAGCTTAATTACGTCTCATTCCAGCTTTATTGATTGGTGTCGCTAACTGATCATTTTTCTTCCATAATATTGCTTTATGCACTTTAAAAACAATTACAACTCTTTACATGTCCATCTTCTCCATTGCCAAAATATTCTTTAAGAAAGGTAGAATTATTTTTTAAATTGCAGAAGTCATATCACAGTGGTAGCATTTGACCTTTGTTTTTCCTTCTGAATCAGTCTTTATACTGCTCCCTACAAATCATACTTCAAGTGATGCTTTCTTTGGATTTGAGGTTGCAAACCCAAACATGAGACCAGCATCCTATAACCAGCGCGGAAGTCCATGGCAGAGGTTCTCAGGCTCTGTGCTGTGTGTGGAACTCTTGTTCATACATCCCAGTGTCAGAGGCCATTTCCTCTTTTTTTAGGGAGCTTGGGGAGAAAGGCGGTGGCAACACTGTCTCATTGATGACTCATGTTCCCGTGTCTGTGAGCGTTAGGGAGAATGACAGAGCTCTCCAGAACAGGGTCCTGAGGGCCCGCAGCACTGCTCAGTAGGGTCTGATTCCTTCCGCTTTATATGGTGAGGTGGTCATAGAGTGTCCCAGCCTTTGTGAGGAAATGAGATGGGAGCCCAAACAGACCAGACTTGTGGGGAAGGAAAGAAAAGAAAAAAAGGAAAAAATTAGAGAGGGGAAAGAGGGTGATTAAAGGCAGAGAAAGAAAAGAGAGCCATAGAAACAACGAGCAAAAAGAGACGCATTGGAATGGCATTTAAAAAGTCACTGTTAGGCCAGGCGTGGTGGCTCATGCCTGTAATCCCAGCACTTTGGGAGGCCGAGGCGGGTGAGGCCGAGGTGGGTGGATCATGAGGTCAGAAGTTCGAGACCAGCCTGGCCAATATAGTGAAACCCCGTCTCTACTAAAAATACCAAAATTAGCAGACATGGTGGCACACACCTGTAATCCCAGCTACTTGGGAGGCTGAGGCAAGAGAATTGCTTGAACCCCAGAGGTGGAGGTTGTGGTGAGGCAAGATCACGCCACTGCATTCCAGCCTGGGTGACAGAGCAAGACTCTGTCTCAAAAAAAAAAAAAGTCACTCTTATGGTTATTCCTGCCTTTGCATTGATGGAAAGAAAATGGTTTAGTGTCCAACTCTAAAACACTCTAGCTGTGAACTTATGGGTCCAAATTTGTCCTGTGTGAAAGACGTGTTAATCATCTGGTGTCTGTTGCTTGCATCTTGGCAAAGGTTATCTCCTAGGTGCTGTGCAGTGGGATTTGCTTTGTGGAAGAGGAGGTGAAGGGAAGAGAGGAGGGTAGAGGGGCCCTAGGCAGGAAGAGGGGGATCTGCTGGGAGGCCTCCCTTCCAGAGGAGCCAGCAGCCTGGTAAAGCACAGCCCAGTGTCAGGTGTCTCAGATGTTGAGGAATAGGGTTGACTGGACCAGGATGCAGGATGGATGAGACCCCCAGGGTCACTGGAGAGATGCCATTATATGGTTCAGGCTCCTGTAGGCTGCCCTTTAGTTAACTAAACAACCAGAGGAGCATGGATTTCATGCCAATTAGCAAATATTCCCATGCTGGTGTTTCACTTGTGAAATTATTAACATCAGGTATAACTCCTATGGCTCCCTGGAAGCCAGTCACCTCTTCCGATGAGAGGATGTTTTGTTTTCTTGCCCGTATCTAACATTCACAAACTCAGTTAGTGTCAACCATCAACTAACATTAATATTGACCTTGGAGGCCAGTGAAGTCAGAGATGAAGACTGAAACTGGGATCACACATGCTCTTAGTTTCGCCATCTGCAGAAATATCAGGAGAAATAATAGGGATATTCATCCCCACTGACAGCCTGGCCCCTTTTAGCACCTTCTGTTTGCCTTGCCTTATGCCCCCAGAACTGTGCTTGGTCCTGCAGCTCTGCCTGCTGTGGCCACTAGCAACAGAGATGATCACAGCAGCCCTCGGAGTGCTCACTGTGCGTCAGACAACGCGCTAAGTGCTGAATGCATGTCAGGTCACGGAATACTCCAAACTATAAGGTACCTTGTTTATATTTTACAAGTGAGCAAACTGAGTCTCAAGCCACAGTCAAATATGAGCAACTCCCCTCCTGCTGCGGGGAGGGCAAAGACAGAATCTGTCTTGTTAGCCACTGTTTCTCCAACCTCGGGTCTCTTTTGTGCTATGTAATAGGGTGTGTGCCTGGGCCATTTTAACTTTTCTGTCATCAGTCAGATGGGGTTTAGAGTAGAGGCAGAGAGATCTGAGAAGAAACCCTTTAGTAATAGGAGTGAGGAAAGATGGATCCCTGGACTAAGGTGATAGCAATGAGAATAGGGAGAAGGTGGATTTGAAAGTGAGTACACACTTTGGGAGGCCAAGACGGGTGGATCACCTGAGGTCAGGAGTTGGAGACCAGCCCAGCCAACGTGATAAAACCCCATCTCTACTAAAAATACAAAAATTTGGCCAGGTGCAGTGACTCATGCCTGTAATCTCAGCTCTTTGGCAGGTCAAGTCAGGTGGATTGCTTGAGGTCAGGAGTTTGAGACCAGCCTGGCCAAGATGGTGAAACCCCATCTTTACTAAAAATATAAAAATTAACTGGGCATGGTGGCTCATGCCTGTAATCCCAGCTACTCAGGAGGCTGAGGCAGGAGAATCGCTTGAACCTGGGAGGCAGAGGTTGCAGTGAGCCAAGATCACACCATTGCACTCTAGCCTGGGCAACAAGAGTGAAACTGTGTCTCAAAAGAAAAGTGAATAAAGAAGCGGGGCTCATCGATGTAATGACTGACTGGAAGTCATGATTCAGACCTGGACCCCTGGGCTGGGAGTGAGAGGGGTCTGACCTGTTCCTTCCCTCAGCACACACCACCACCCTTTCCTGCAGTCCTCTGTGTCCTGTGTTTATATCTGGAAGTGTGGCTTTAGCCAATGCATCCAGAAGTCTAGTAAACGTCTGTGAAACCCAGAAGAGCTGAGGAAGCCCTGCGTCATGCATGACCTTGGATCCTCACCCAGACTCTCTTTGCAGGGGGCCACTGCCCCAGCTGCTGGGTCATTTGGGAAGCATACACCTGTGAGACCCTTGCGAAAAAGTCTCTTGACTCACAGGAGCCCCCCTGCCTGGAGACGTCTGGGTAGGTACCTCAGGATGATTTTTCCCACCACATACACGCTGAGGGCTGGCCAAGCAACTAGCAGATACAGAGCCAGAATGACGGGGACCCGTTACTTCAAGGCCAGGCAGCTCTGTGGTTTGATGGATTGCTCTGTCACCTCCTCCCTGTCCCGGACCAGGCTGAGACTGGGCTTTCCCGGAGACCACAGCCTGCTTCCTGACTTTGTCCTCATGGTCCCCGCTTCTCTCACTCACTCTTAGGGGCTGAATGATGTCTCCTGCTCCCAATTCATATGCCGAAGGCCTAACCCCCAGTACCTCAAAATGTGACCGTGTTAGTAGATAGGGCCTTTTTTTTTTTTTTGAGACAGAGTTTAGCTCTTGTTGCGTAGGCTGGAGTGCAATGGCATGATCTTGGCTCACTGCAACCTCCGCCTCCCAGGTTCAAGTGATTCTCCTGTCTCAGCCTCCTGAGTAGCTGGGGTTACAGGCATGTACCACACACCCGGCTAATTTTGTATTTTTAGTAGAGATGGGTTTTCTCCATGTTGGTTGGGCTGGTCTCAAACTCCCGACCTCAGGTGATCCACCCACCTTGGCCTCCCAAAGTGCTGGGATTACAGGCGTGAGCCACCGCGCCTGGTCTGATAGGGCCTTTAAGAGGGTAGTAAATTAAAATGGGACTGTTAGAATGGGCCCTAACTCACTCCGACTGGTGTCCCTATAAGAAGAGGAAATGCGGACACACAGGCCTGAGATGCTCATGCAGAGGAGGGACCGTGCGAGGAAGCCGTGGGAAGGCGGCCATCTGCAAGCCAAGGAGAGAGCCCTCAGGAGAAACCTAACCCACTGACACGCTGATCTTGAACATCTAGTCTCTAGAACTGTGAGAAAATTAACTTCTGTGGTGGAAGCCTCCTAGTCTGTGGCAACGCCTGCAAATTAGCAGACTCCCTCACATGTTTTTCCTGAAGTGTAATCCTTCAATAAGCCAAAAGCCCGGGATCCTGGTCTCACGTGCTGCTTCTAGGGAACTTGACCAAAGCCTCAAAGGGACTAAGGAAACAATGCTCAGACTGTATTCCAAGTGCGCCAGCCCTTTGCTGATTATTTCATTAGCTTGTTAGTGGAGAGTTAAGACCCAGGCAACAGAGAGGCTCCCAAGGGCTTCCTAGGACAGCATGTTCTGTGGCCAGTCCAGGATTCAGAAGGTGAGGGATCCCCAAGTTTCATCTGGGAATAGGGCCTCTCTCTTTTCCCCAGTTGTTCGACCTTCCGCATCTTAAAGAAATCTATGTTAAATTAAGTTCTAATATACACATACATTAATTTGTTTCTGGTTAAAATCAGAAAGACCTTCAATCTTGATAAAAACTAATTTCACTCTATCAGAACATGAACTTCTTTTTTTTACCCCGATGCCAAATGCTTTTGATTTGGTTGTACCCTGCAGCTACCGACATAGCAGATAAATGAAGGGTCAGAGTGGATTAAAAAACACTCAGGACTGGGAATTGAGAGGCCCAGATCAAGTTCTGCTGTAGAAGTCTATTTTCACACTGCTGTAAAGATACTATCTGAGACTGGGTAATTTTTTTTTTTGAGATGAAGATTCTCTTGTTGCCCATGCTGGAGTGCAATGATGTAATCTTGGCTCACCGAAACCTCCGAGTCCTGGGTTCAAGTGATTCTCCTGCCTCAGCCTCCCGAGTGGCTGGGACTATAGGCATTCGCCACCAAACCCAGCTAATTTTGTATTTTTAGTAGAGATGAGTTTTCTCCATGTCAGTCAAGCCTGACTGTCTGTCTCGAAGTCCTGACTTCAGGTGACCTGCCCGTTTCGGCTTCCAAAGTGTTGGGATTACAAATGTGAGCCACAACACATGGCAAGGCGGGTAATTTATAAAGGAAAGAGGTTTAGCTGACTCACAGTTCCACAAGGCTGAGGAGGCCTCAGGAAACTGACCATCATGGCAGAAGGTGAAAGGGAAGCAAGGTGTGTCTTACCATGGCAGCAGGAAAGAGACAGAGTGAAGGGGGAAGTGCCGCACTTTGAAACCATCAGATGTCATTACAACTCACGTTCACGAGAACAGCAAGGGGCATGTCCGCCCCCCCGTGATTCAATCACCTCCCAGTAGGCCCCTCCCCTGACACATGGGGATTACAATTCAACATGAGATTTGGGTGGGGACACAGAGCCAAACTGTGTCATCTGGTTCAACCAGTTGTCTGATTTAGACCTTCTATTATTCCTGGCTTTTGGTTTCTGAAACAACTCTTCTGTCCAAAAGAGCAAAAACACAAAAACAAACAAAAAACCACAGAGAAAAAAGGAATCCGAAAAACTCTCTGAATCTTATTTCCTTCTAAGATTCAAATTTTTCCTACAATCCTGGGTATTTCAGTCAAAGGTGTTCCAGCTTCTCAGGTTGCTCCAATCAGAACCGTCTCACCTCTCCGCTGTTTGCAGGTGGATCTCAACCCACGCTTTGTGCCAGGTTTCATTGGTGAACTTCTACTCCCTTTACCTCACTGTCCCCAGTTCCCCTGGTAGACTCTGCATGTCAAATAAACCTCTCCAAACAGACTGGAAGTCTGGCTCCACAGCGTTTATTGAAAACCCATTATGTCCTGTTTACTTACTCTGCAATCAGAGCCTGCACATTGCTGATACACTAATGGGAAAGTTTTGGCCAAAGAGGAGACAATTGTTCTGGCTTTGTCCTGTCCTGTGATATCAAACATTCATCTGTGGAACACATCTGAAACCTTTTACTCTAGTGGCTACAATGGTTAACCGAGAGAGAGAGAGAGAGAGACAGAGAGAGAGAGAGATTGAGAGAGAAAGAGAGAGAGAGAGAGAGAGAGAGAGAGAGAGAGAGAGAGATTGAGAGAGAGAGAGAGATTGAGAGAGAGAGAGAGGGAGAGAGAGAGATTGAGAGAGAAAGAGAGAGAGAGATTGAGAGAGAGAGATTGAGAGAGAGAGAGAGAGATTGAGAGAGAAAGAGAGAGAGAGAGATTGAGAGAGAGAGAGATTGAGAGAGAGAGAGAGATTGAGAGAGAAAGAGAAAGAGAGAGAGAGAGAGAGAAAGTGTGTGTTGGGGGAGGGTTTTCGGAGGGGAAGGCATTGATTTTATTAGCTTAGGACAACTTATACTGTGTGTTCAAGGAACTGTGAAAATCCCAAAAGTCTACCGTCTAGCGTGTAGTTGATTTTCTTAAGCCTTTGCTGACAGTGAACTAACCGAGAGGCAATGATGTTCCTGAAATACTGCAGGAAAGAAGTCTTTTCATCTTCTTTACACCTCTCTAAATGCTGCCCGGAGACTCCCATTCAAAGTCTCTTGAGATGGGAAAGATGCACTGATTTTTATTTTTTTCTGAGATGGAGTCTTGCTCTGTTGCCCAGGCTGGAGTGCAGTGGCACAGTCTGGGCTTACTGAAACCTCTGACTCCAGGGTTCAAGCGATTCTCCTGTCTCAGCCTCCTGAGTAGCTGGGATTACAGGTGCCCACCACCATACCTGGCTAATTTTTGTATTTTTAGTAGAAAGAGTTTCACCATGTTGATCAGGCTGGTTTTGAACTCCTGACCTCAAGTGATCCACCTGCCTCAGCCTCCCAAAGTGCTGGAATTACAGGTGTGAGCCACTGCATAGGATAATTTTTTTTTAAATGCACAAGACACTGGAGAAATCAGAGAGAGCTTTCCAGAAGTTGGGACTTCTTGCCAGAGATCAATAACCCCCAAAAGATAAACTCTTTGAGGATACATCCATGCCTCATTTATTTTTGTATTACTGTAATATTGAACCATGCCTGATACATAGTAGGTCTTGAAGAAATAACAGGATGAGTAATGAAATGTGGCCCTAAGACTCAAACTCTGGTTTTTGTCCAGCTAACAGAGCAGTATTAACCTGGCATCTCACAACAGACAGTAGCTTCATTGTTTGTTTCCCCAGAAGACACAAATGAATCAAGTCAGTTTTCCTAAGGCCACACAGTCAACCAGTAGTAGAGCTGGGTCTAAAACTCAGACCAGCTCCCTTCCCTCTTCCCTACATTTAGTTCAGTTTCTCTTCTTTCTCTCTCTCTTTCTTTATTCTTTTCTCCTTCTTTCTTTCTTTTTTCTCTTTCTTTTTCTTCCTTTCCTTCCTTCTTTCCCTCCCTCCTTCCTTTCTTTCTCTTTCCCTTTCTTTCTTTCTGTCTCTCTTTCTTTCTCATTCTTGCTTTTCTTCCCTCCCTCCCTCCTTCCTTCCTTCTCTCCCTTTCTCTCTGTCTCTGTCTCTCTCTTTCATATCATTAGTTGGAGTCATGCTCTGTTGCCCAGGCTGGAGTGCAGTGGTGTGATCTTGGCTCACTGCAACCTCTGCCTCCCAGGTTCAAGTGCTTTGCCTGCCCCAATCTCCAGAGTAGCTGAGATTACAGGTGTGCACCATACTGCCTGGCTAATTTTTGTATATTTAGTAGAGATGGGGTCTCACCATGTTGGCGAGGCTGGCCTTGAACTCCTGATCTCAAGAGATTCGCCCACCTTGGCCTCCCAAAGTACTGGGATTACAGGCGTCAGTGACTGCAGCTGGCCAAGTCCAGTTTTGTTTCCACGGTAGTGTGTGGAGTAGAAAAGAGACTTCCCTCAGGCTAACCTTGGTTCTCAGCCTTGATCTATCGGGTATCACCTGTATGAACTCAAAATAATGTACTTACTGCCCCTGTGCCTCAGTTTCCACATCTATAAAACAGAGATCCCATGTTTACCTATGATTGAGAATAAATGAAAGAAAGTCTGTCAACACTGGGGCTTACTGACTGGCAGCCCTTCTCCTTCCGGCCCGGTTCATTGCTCATTCTCCTGTCCAGACTCTTCCTTTGCATGCTTTTCATGACTAATTCTCCATATTTCCTCCCTATACCCAGCCCTTCAGCATGTTTATTCGCAAGGTTATACTATGATGAATCAGTTCTTCAAATAAATATTTTTCTTCGTGTGTATTAATAACCCTAAGTGTTTAAGGGGAGTTTAAAAAATTTCCCTAAGCCTCTTTTTCCCTATCCTTAGCAAACTCTTGATCCAATAAGAAAACAAATCTCATAAACAGGACAATACTTTTTTAAAAAAAGAAATTATGTGACAAGGTGAAAAGACTTCAACTTCTCGCAGACTTTCTGTCATCTTTGGCAAATTATGTTACTTTCCTGTGCCTATTTAAGAACTTCTCAAAATAAAAATGACTGTTTCTCTTGCAAAGTTGTGACCTCAAGTAGAAATAATTATTACTTTCTCTATCCGAATACATTTTAGGACAATGTTTGAGGTCCCGGCTTCAGACTCTCATCTGGTTCCTCAGATCACCTTGAGGACATTTCAATACCGAGGGTCTGAAATTGGAAGGGGACAAATGAGTGCTTTGCTGCTTGGCTCAGTGACCATTAACTTCGTTGTCTTGTCTCATGAGAAACCCCTTCTCTTCCGCTCTATGCCGCTATGTTTTTGCTTCTTTCCTGGTCAATTCCAACCCTGGCAACAGCCCTTGAGAGGGTTGACAAGGGAACCTTTTTTTTTTGAGACAGATCTCACTCTGTCACCAGACTGGAGTGCAGTGGTGCAATCTCGGCTTACTGCAACCTCTGATTTCCTCGTTCAAGTGATTCTTCTGCCTCAGCCTCCCGAGTAGCTGGGGTTACAGGCACTCGCCACCATGCTCAGCCAATCTTTGTATTTCTAGTAGAGATGGATTTTCAGCATGTTGGCCAGAATGGTCTGGACCACCTGACCTTGTTATTCGCCCACCTTGGCCTCCCAAAGTGCTGGGATTACAAGAGTGAGCCACCTCGCCCGGCAGACCAGTTAACTGTTAAGTACAAGTGGGTGGGATGCCGTGGCTATGCCTGTAATTACAGTACTCTGAGAGGCTGAGACAGGAGGATCACTTGAGCCAAGGAGTTGGAGACCAGGCTGGGAAACACAGCAAGATCCTGCTCTACAAAAAATTTATAAATTAGGCCAGGCATGGTGGCTCATACCTGTATTCCCGGCACTTTGGGAGGCTGAGGCGGGCAGATCACCTGGGGTCAGGAGTTTAAGATCAGCCTGCCCAACATGGAGAAACCCTGCCTCTACTAAAAATAGAAAATTAGCCAGGCATGGTGGCACGTGCCTGTAATTCCACCTATTCGGGAGGCTGAGGCAGGAGAATCGCTTGAACTTGGGAAGCAGAGGTTACACGCCACTGCACTCCAACCTGGGCAACAAAAGTGAAACTCCATCTCCATAAAAATAAAAAATAAAAAATAATTAAAAATTAGTTGTGCATGGTGGTGCACAACTTTAGTCCCTGCTACTCCAGAGGCTCAGGTGGGAGGATCACTTGAGCCCAGAAGAGTTGAAGGCTGCAGTGAGCTGAGATTGTGCCACTGCACTCCAGCCTGCGTGACAAAGTGAGACCCTGTCACCAACCAAAAAAAAAGAATAGAGTGATTGATATAGCCACTGCCTTCTCTTCTCACCATGCAAAGCCTAGACATTGCCAAGAAGTGCCTGGTCACGTGCAAGTCCAGCAAGCACTATATCTGGGAGAGAAAGCCACACACAAGTGACCCCTTAGCATCCTTTGTGTTGGCTGCCATCTTGAATCTGACCCACGATGATGTAATTTCCTGAATAAAGATGGGGCTTAGAGAACGTGCAGCATTCCCGCTGCAGGCATGTATGTAGATGGCTGCTGGTTTTTATTTCATGATAGAGCCAATGGGCTCTGAGAAGGCAAACACTGCATACAGGAAGAGGCAAAACAAACACACTCATCAGATCCCTGCTAGTCAGGCTGAGGTGAAAAACAAACTTTGAATTTTTTCCCTTAAACGGGACTGAACTTGACTGGGGCACTTGAACGTTTCCTTGGAAATGTCAGACACCAAAACTCCGTTCTTTGTGGGCTCATCTTTTAAACTCTGTGCCTCCAGGGAAGACCTTGTAGATTTACGATACTCATACACTTAATACGCATACACTTAAATCACATCCTGTAGAATCTAGCTGAGGTTCTCAGTTCAGTCTGTAGCACAATTTTTTTTTTTTTTTAAATCACATGGGAAGAGAATTTGGCTTAGGGGCTCTGTTTTTCCAGGAGGACCCAATAATCACGGGGCTGTGCATAGCACAAACGGAGTCTTGGGTTGAAGTTGGTATTGAGATGAGTTTTAGAAATTACATATCCAACATAATTGTATATATTTTCTTTAGTTCACATAGCAAGGAAATGGTATTTGGTGAGGAGTCAGTCCACAGGGCCACGTGATGGCACACTAGGGGGGTCACAGCTGGAACTCCACTTTCTCAATTTGGTGTCCTTTGCACAGAGCATAGATTTTGTGGTTTAAGCAATGGTGCCTTTTATTTTTATTAATTTTTTTGAGATTAATTATTTTATTAATTTGTTTTTTGAGTCTTCCAGACTGGAGTACAATGGCACAATCTGGGCTCACTGCAACCTCTGCCTCCCTCTCCTGCCTCAGCCTCCTGAGTAGCTGGGACTACAGGCATGTGCCACCACGCCCGGCTAATTTTTGTGTTTTTTTAGTAGAAACGGGGTTTCATCATATTGGACAGGCTGGTCTTGAACTCCTGGCCTCGTGATCCACCTGCCTTGGCCTCCCAAAGTGGTGGGAATATAAGCGTGAGCCACTGTGCCTGGCCTTATTTGTATTTTTTAGAGATAGGGTGTCTCACTCTGTCACTCAGGCTGTACGACAGTTCTTTGATGATAGTTCACTGTAGTCTCCAACTCTTAGGCTCAAGGGATCCTCCTACCTCAGCCTCCAGAGTAGCTGGATTACTGGCACTTGCCACCATACTTGGCTAATTTTTAAAATTTTTTTGTAGAGTCAGGATCTGACTATGTTGCCCAGGCTGGTCTCAAATTCCCGGTCTCAGGTGATCTTCCCGCCTGTGCCTCCCATCAGTGCTAGGATTACGGGCATGAGCCACCATGCCTGGCCAGCAATTGTGCCTTTTAATCTGCTTTGCTTCCCCAATGCAGATCTTGGTGGTGTTTCCTAGATGCCCATTTGACTGCCTTAACTCATGGCCAATAAAGCCGGGGCAGTGTTGAAAGCAAACGAGCAACTCCTGGCTCAGCCCCATCCTCCATCTGACTGCTCCTTTGCCTTTCTCCCTCTCAGACTCTGGAGGCAGGAAGGCAGGGTAAGGTCAGAGATAGAGAAAGCAGAGTTGCTGCAAGGGTAAACGTGGGGCAAGCACAGGTCATCCTAGTTCCCTTCTAACAAAGATACCAGTTGAGCATATTTATTGATTTGGTTCTCAATTAAATTCTCTAGATTAAAAAAAAAAAGATCCGATGAAAATCTCTTTCAGTTGGTTCTCTAGAAAACTTCTGGGGTTATGATGAGCAAAAAATAGAATTCAGAGAGTTCTGCAAATTGGGAAATGAATAACAACAACAATGAAAAGGCAGCTTCTGGCTTATTCTGGCCTTTTTTTTTTTTTTTTATAGATGGAATCTCACTCTGTCGCCCAGGCTGGGTGCAGTGGTGTGATCTTGGCTCACTGCAACCACCGCCTTCAGGGTTCAAGCAATTCTCCTGCCTCGGCCTCCCCAGTATCTGGCACTACAGGCACACACCACCATAACCTGCTAATTTTTGTATTTTTAGTAAAGATGGCGTTTCACCGTGTTAACCAGGATAGTCTCGATCTCCTGACTTCGTGATCCGCCTGCCTTGGCCTCCCAAAGTGATAGGATTAGAGGCCTGAGGCACCGTGCCCGCCCTTGTGTTTTAGCTCTATTAGCTGTCATAAATAGTGAAAGAATAGAGGAATGGGACCCAATATTATGGAGTGGCTTAGACAGAGTTAGGGGAACCCTGGGCAGGGTTGAGGACAAAGGAGGAGAATCCTGAAAGCAAGCGTGTGTTGCAAAGTCTACGTGCCCTTTAAGAGCTTCCTCTTCTACATTCTCTGAACCTGACTTCAAAATCTTCCTTTCCTAAGACTTGAGGTTGCATCTCAGGAGGAATCTGAGTCTTTCTTCCCAAACCTTTGCTTTATAATGAAATAGACTGAAACCTATAAATAAAGGGTAGTGTGGGTGGAGAGGGCGCACTTAGGGAAATTCATTTTCTGGCATCACAGAATTATCTTTTTTTTTTTTTTTTTTTGAGACAGAGTTTCACTCTTGTTACCCAGGCTGGAGTGCAATGGGGCGATCTCGGCTCACTGCAACCTCCGCCTCCTGGGTTCAAGCAATTCTCCTGCCTCAGCCTCCCGAGTAGCTGGGACTACAGGCACGCACCACCATGCCTGGCTAATTTTTGTATTTTCAGTAGAGACGGGAGTTTCACCATGTTGACCAGGATGGTCTCGATCTCTTGATCTTGTGATCCACCCGCCTCAGCCTCCCAAAGTGCTGGGATTATAGGCGTGAGCCACCACGCCTGGCCTAGAATTATCTTAAATAATGCATAAGGAACCATTGGCTCTAGATCTGATATTGAGCAATAACGGCATTATACTGAGACCGCAATGCTGAGCTCTACGTTAGTAACAAAGCTAACAAAAAGAAAGACAGCGCTTGGCCCTATTTCATTCATCAACTGGGAAATGAAATCATCAACATGCTTTATAAGCGGTTGGCTAGTTTCCGTCATTTATATGCCAAATATTTAAAATAAGAAAACCGAGTTTTGAAGTATAGAGATTCTTCAGTAAATTTCACTTGTTACAAACTGTGTAGTCAGCCAGGCATGGTGGCTTACACCTGTAATTCCAGCACTTTGAGAGGCTGAGGCAGGAGGATCACTTGAGTACAGGAGTTCAAGACCAGCCTGGACAACATAATGAGACCCCTTCTCTAAAAAAACTAAAACTAAAAAAATAGCCAGACGTGGTGGTGCATGCCTGTAGTCCCAGCTACTCAGGAGGCTGAAGTGGGAGGCTGGCTTGAGCCTGGGAGGCAGAGGTTACAGTGAACTGTGATCACGCCACTGCACTCTCGGCTGGGTGACAGAGCAAGACCTTGTCTCAAAACAGAACAGAACAAAACAAAAAACTGTATAGTCAGTCAGTCAAATCTTGGTGTTTGCAGGGAGGGCTTGGTTGGTTTTCAACTCATTTTCCCTTGTGAGATATTTGCGTATTCTGAATTCAAGATGACTCTGCTGCCTTTTTAGTACCAGGAAAAACAGAAGCCCTCTTGTGTTCAGATCAAAAAATGCAAGCTGCGTTCCTTTAATCGGTTTCAGGGCTTAGTTTCAACTAGACTAACATTTTAAGCCTCAAACTGGTTTCTACCAATGTTTTCCCATCAAGAAAAATATAACACAAATGAAAGAAGCAGTGTTTTAACATATACTCTGAGAGAATTGAGAGTCTAAGG
Source organism: Callithrix jacchus (assembly GCF_049354715.1). Lineage (NCBI taxonomy): Eukaryota > Metazoa > Chordata > Mammalia > Primates > Cebidae > Callithrix > Callithrix jacchus. Next base: position 188,000,320 of record NC_133503.1, on the reverse strand, counting down.
AGAAGCAGACTAATTGTAAACTGTAGTTTTAGTGGAAGCTGAGTGACAATCACATCATACAGCATTGGTAACTGTCCTCTTCTTGTCATGACTTCGTTGTGGGATTTTAAAATGAGGTATTGCATCGTAATGTGAGGATAATTATACAACTTGGCTCATTAAGGCCACAATACACTGTGGATCTGGAAAACAGGACACTCCCGCAGTTAGAATACAGCGGGGCCGGGGTCAGAACTGGTTTGGTTTGCACAGAATGAATTATTTCTCCCTTTGTGTCCCCTGCATTTACTTCTGGAGTTAAAAAATGGGTGTTTGGCAATGTTTCCTTCTTCACTAGGCTCTGAGAAGCCTGTTCTTGGGTTTCTACTCAAGCTGCTATCTGTAGGACCTGGCTTTGCTAAGCAATTTTTTTCTTTCTTTCTTCTCTTTGAGACAGAGTGTCATTCTGTGTCCCAAGCTGGAGTGCAGTGGCACAATCTCGGCTCACTGCAACCTCTGCCTCCTGGGTTCAAGCGATTCTCCTGCCTCAGCCTCCTGAGTAGCTGGGATTACAGATGCGCTACACCACGCCCGGCTAATTTTTGTATTTTTAGTAGAGACGGGGCTTCACTGTGTTGGCCAGGTTGGTCTTGAACTCCTGACCTCGTGATCTGCCCACCTCGGTCTCCCAAAGTGCTGGGATTATAGGCATGAGCCACAGTGCCTGGCCAGCAATTCTTTCTTTTCCTGAAGATCTTTTCTTTTTGGGTATACTTTTCTTATTTAATAACATAATTATAGATTTGCAAGAAGTTCCAAAATAAAACGTACAGGGAGAGTCTATGTACCCTTCACCCAGCCTCTGATGGTCACGTCCGTATAAGCAGACACATTATAGAAATCAGGAAACTGGTGTTGGTACAATCCATAGAGCTTTAATTGCATTTACCAACTTTACAAACACGCATTTGTGTGTGTGTGTGTATAAAGTTCTGTGCAAGTTTGTCACATGTATATATCATGTACCTGTAACTACAGTCAAGCTACAGAGCCATGATCATGCCCTTGCACCACTGCACTGCAGCCTGGGTAACAGAGCTAGATCCTGTCTCAAAAAAAAGATACAGAATTTGGCTCACACCTGCAATCCCAGCACTTTGGGAGGCCGAGGTGGGCGGGTCATGAGGTCAGGAGATCGAGACCATCCTGGCTAACACAGTGAAACCCCATCTCTACTAAAAATACAAAAAATTAGCCAGGCATGGTGGCACATGCCTGTAGTCCCAGCCACTCAGGAGACTGAAGCAGGAGAATCACTTGAACCTGGGGCAGAGGTTGCTGTGAGCCGAGATCACACCTCTGAACTCCAGCCTGGGCGACAGAGCGAGACTCTGTCTCAAAAACAAAACAAAACAAAAGGTACAGAACTGTGCCACTAGCCCAAGCCACCTCTATATGTCTCCACCCAAGTTCTCTTCCTCCCACCCCTAACCTGCGGCAGTCTCGAACCTGTTTTCTATCTCTATGGTTCGGTTGTTGTAAGACGTTATGTAAGTGGAATCATAACTTGTTGAAATGGGCTTTTTTCCAGTCAGCATCATTCCCTTGAGATCCATTCAAGTTGTCGTCTATTCCACGGGGTGTCTAGAGCACAGCGTGTCCAACCATTCGAGGCACATTTGGCTTGTTTTCAGTTGTGTAGCTGTTGGGAATAAGAGCTGCTACAAAAATTCTTATACAGGTTTTTGTTAAATTACAAAGTGTTGATAAAAGAAATTAAAGAAGACCTAATAACTTTTTTTTAAAGGAGAACTAACTCCATTTCTTCAGCATCAAGTCATTTTACTTCATCTAAAACTTAGTTTCTTTGATAGGCTGGGCCCAGCAGCTCATGCCTGTAATCCCAACACTTTGGGAGGCTGAGGCAGGCAGATCATGAGGTCAGGAGTTTGAGATCAGCCTGGCCAATATGGTGAAACTCCGTCTCTACTAAAAATACAAAAACTAACCAGGTATGGTAGCACGCACCTGTAAGCCCGGCTACTCAGGAGGCTGAAGCAGGAGAATCGCTGGAACCCGGGAGGCAGAGGTTGCAGTGAGCCGAGATCGTGTCACTGCACTCCGGCCTGGGCAACAGAGCGAGACTCTGTCTCAAAAAAGAAAAATGTGTATATAATAAAAAAATGTATTGACTGGGCCATGGCAGTGTGCTCCTGTGGTCCCATCGACTTAGGAGGCTGAGACAGGAGGGTGGCTTGAGCCCAGGAGTCAGCTGTGATCATGTCACTGCATTCTAGCCTGGATGACAGACAACAGCTTGTCTCTAAACAAAACAAGACCAAAAAAGGAAAAATGAAATTATATTACTCTGGCTATATTGGGTTAAATAAAATATATTATTTTATTATGTATTTATTTATTTTTGTTTGTTTGTTTGTTTTTTGAGACGGAGTTTCACTCTTGTTACCCAGGCTGGAGTGCAATGGTGCGATCTCGGCTCACCGCAACCTCTGCCTCCTGGGTTCAGGCAATTCTCCTGCCTCAGCCTCCTGAGTAGCTGGGATTGCAGGCACGCGCCACTGTGCCCAGCTAATTTTGTGTATTTTTAGTAGAGACAGGGTTTCACCTTGTTGACCAGGATGGTCTCGATCTCTTGACCTCGTGATTCACCCGCCTCGGCCTCCCAAAGTGCTGGGATTACAGGCGTGAGCCACCGTGCCCGGCCAATATATTATTAAAATTAATTTTATCCAGAAAGAAAGAAAAAAGGAAAAAAAAATTAATTGTATCCACTTTTGTTTTACTTACTTTAATGTCACTAGTAGAAAATGTAAAGTTATGCATGTGGCTTGTATTATTTTTCTATGAGAAAGTGATGCCCAGTAAGGAAATGAAGGTATAGACCAGCTAAGTGACTTGCCCAAGGTTGTGCTGTAAATATTTTATGTTAAGTGATCTGTTTGTGCTTGCTTTTATTCTAATGACTACTAATTGGCCACATGTCAATGTCATCTTCTGAGTCCTTTTTGTGCTGCTGGAAGAGAAGAGTTGAGACTGGGTAATTGATAAAGAACAGATATTGATTGTCTCACAGTTCTGGAGGCTGAGAAGTCCAGGATTAAGGCACTGGCAGCTTAGGGCCATGTCTTTCCGCTAAGAAGATGGTGTCTTGAATGCTGCGTCCTTTGCGGGGGAGAAACTGCAGGTTCTCACATGGCAGAAAATCGGAAGAGTGAACCCATGCCCACAAGCACTATTCATAGAGGAATGAATTCGTTCTTGAGGGCAGAGCCTCGGTACCTAAACAACTTCCCCAGGCTCCCCCTCCAACATTGATGCATTGGGGATTCAGTTTCAACATGCATTTTGGAGGCCATGAGTGCCGTGATTTGGAGCCAAAAACATCCAAACCATTGCAGTCATGACTCTGTGTTCAACTTGGGAAGGCAGGAAGAGATCTTTGTGTTTCTCCTGATGGAACAGTCATGGATGGTACACGTGATTTGGGATGATGGATTCCATTTCAGGGTGTCACTGATGCTTTCCTTTTTGTGTCTCCTGAAAGCCACTGAGGTATGGCCAACTTGAGGTCTGCTTGCTTTAGTCCCTTTGCTCTATATGGATGTCCCACCTGGTACAGATACGCTGACACGGCCTTCTGCCTTCCACTTTTCTCTCACATTGTTTGTAATCCTGAAAGCAGATACTAGAAGCTGCGCTTTTAGAAACATTTTAGAATTTGTATTATGTCCTAAACGTATCCAGCTAATAACGACTAACATTTATTCAACATTATGCTAAATAGTATATTGTGAATTATATAACTTAGTTTTCATGACAACCTGATAAGGTGCATACTAGCATGGCTCCATTTCATAGATGAGGAAACTGAAACTTAGAGAGGTTGCGGAAATTACTCAAGATGCACAGGCAGAAAGGGTGTAAGCCAGAATTCTAGTTCTTGCAACTGAATTTCTGCACTGATTCTTATTATGTATTGCTTATTCAGAGGATGAATTGCTTAATGAGTCCTCTATTCACAACAGAAATTTTATGCAAAGATTAAGTACCTATATTCTAAAACATCTCTGCAAAACCCATTAAACCTAACTATTCACAAACTGCGCAGAAATCATACAACATACCATCTTGAAGGTGTAAGAACTGATGCTTGGGACTTATGGGCATTTCTTTCATTCATTTCAGGCTGTATTCTTTTTAGGGGAAGATGTCTGTGCTCACATCCTCCTAGAACAATAACAAAGGGTTTCGCTTCACGATTCCTACGTTGTAAAGTTTCTTCAATTTTTTTTTTTTTCAGACGGAGTCTTGCTCTGTCATCAAGGCTGGAGTGCAGTGGCACAATCTCAGCTCACTGCAACCTCCACCTCTGGGTTCAAGTGATTCTTCTGTCTCAGCCTCCTGAGTAGCTGGGATTACAGGCACCAACTACCACGCCTGGCTAACTTTTGCATTTTTAGTAGAGATGAGGTTTCACCAGGTTGCCCAGGCTTGTCTCGAACCTCTGACCTCAGGTGATCTGCCCTTCTCAGCCTCCCAAAGTGATGGGATTATATGCGTGAATCACTGCATCTGGCCTAACATTTCTTTAATCTTATTTGTAATTTATATGCTTACATATTTATGCTTACATAAATGAACAGATATGTGTGGACAACTGGTGTTCCCAGTCCACCATGGGTACAAAAGTCTTGGATATCTTAGCTATTTCCTGAGATGATCAAATGTCAGAGCCCAAAGGAGACTGATTTTCTACTGCAGACATTTTCTGCAAAGCTCTGTATAGTGAATATTTCAGACTTTACAGCCTGTGACACGGTCTTTGTTGCAACTGTTCAACCCTGCCACTGTAGGGTGAAAGCAGCCATAGAAAATGAATGGACATGGGTATGTACCAATAAAACTTTATTTACAAAACTAGGGAGACATAGTTTGCTTACCCTTGTTTTACTACCACCCTTTTTTTATAGTTCAAGAAAGAGGACTGGATTAACCATTTTGCCCAATTTAAGACAAGAGCTTGTTGTAGAAGAAGATCCAGAAACCAGACTTCCTGGATAAACCGGACTTCCTGGATAAACCGGACTTCCTGGATAAAATCAACATTTTTTCTTACTATGTTAGATAAATTCACATTGAAGTTCCTCCCCATATCACTGTAAAAATTATAAAAATTCCAAACATTCAAAAAGATGTAGAAAATAGTATAAAAATCAGCCGCATACAGCCACTAATAAGCTTAAGGAAAAAAATTACAAATAAGATTGAAGCTTCTTGTGGCCGGGTGCAATGGCTCACGACTGTAATCCTAGCACTTTGGGAGGCTGAGGTGGGCGGATCACCTGAGGTTGTGAGTTTGAAACCAGCCTGACCAACATGGAGAAACCCTGTCTCTGCTTAAAAAATACAAAATTAGCCAGGTGTGGTGGCGCATGCCTGTAATCCCAGCTACTTGGGAGGCTGAGGCAGGAGAATCACTTGAACCCAGGACATGGAGGTTGCGGTGAGCTGAGAGCACGCCACTGCACTCTATCCTAGGCAATAAGAGTGAAACTCTGTCTAAAAAAAAAAAAAAAAAAAATTGAAGCTTCTTGTGTACCTCATCCCAATTCCTCCCCTCTCCCCATCCAAGGTAACCACTATCCTGACTTGGATATTTATTACACCCTTCCTAGCTTCATCTTTTATAACATATGTGACTCCTGAAACAATGTGTAATGCTGTTTCGTATATGTTACATGCAAATGGGATCAAACTATATGTATCCTCATCACCTTCTCACAATAAAATATAAACAGTAATTTTAGAGGAACCTCTTTTATCCCAAAGCAAAAAGTTAGAGACCTAAATTACTATTTGCAGGAAAATGGATAAATAACATTAGGAAAAGTTTTCCCTAAAATTCTGGATCGGAATGGGATTATTTACTGAAAAGAGGATTGGCAACAAGATGCACATAGAATATTTTTTGAACCTAAAGCGACTTGTGAAGATGTGGGGGCCAGACTTCTAGCTGTGTGACCTTAGGCAAGTTATACACCCACTCTGTGCCTCTATCATCGGTCACACTGGAAGGAACAAGTGTATCTACTTTTTAGGGCCGTAGAGAGTAACAAAGGAGTTAAGGCCTGAACCGTGCTTACAGCAATGCCTGGAACACAATGTGAGCACTTACTGCTTCTCATAGTCTGAATCTGAAGTTTAAACTTTTAATTTTTGTTGTTGTTGTCATGGCTGTTGTAGAGACAAGGTCTCGATACATTGTCCAGGCTGGTCTCAAACTCCTGGGCTCAAGTGATCTTCCCTCCTCAGCCTCTCAAGGTGCTGGGATTACAGGCGTGAGATACCATGCCTAGCCTGAAGTTTAAATTTTTAAACTTCCACAGTAGGAATGAAGACAACGGAAATAATACTGACAGAAACTCCAGTGTTGCTTAATTAGATGGAGTTGCTAATTCTCTAAACTTCAGGCTAGGCATGGGGTCTCACGCCTGTAATCCCAGCACCTTGGGAGGCTGAGGAGGGAAGATCACTGCAGCTCAGGAGTTTGAGACCAGCCTGGACAATATATCAAGACCTTGTCTCCACAAAAGCCATGACAATAACAACAAAAATTAAAAGTTTAAACTTCAAATTCAGACTATTAGAAGCAGTAAGTGCTGGGCACAGTAGCCCACACCTGTAATTCCAGCACTTTGGGAGGCCGAGGTGAGTAGATCATCAGGTCAGGAGTTCGAGACCAGCCTGGCCAAGATGGTGAAACCCCGTCTCTTCTAAAAATACAAAAATTAGCCGGGAGTGGTGGCACATGCCTTTAATCCCAGCTCCTTGGGAGGCTGAGGCAGGAGAATCTCTTGAACCTGGGAGGCGGAGGTTACAGTGAGCCACGATTGTGCCACTGCACTCCCGCCTGGGTGACAGAGCGAGACTCTGTCTCAAAAAAAAAAAGAAAATTGAAAACGATCTTGATAAATTGGGAAATTGTTGATGAAGGAAATAGAGTGGAGTAACACAAATTCAATAAGTATTAAAAGAGGCCAGGCGCAGTGGTGTATGCCTGTATTCCCAGCCCTTGGGGAGGCTGAGGTAGAAGGATCACTTGAGCCCAGGAGTTTAAGACCAGCTTGGGCAACATAGTGAGACCCCATCTCTATAATATATTTAAAAAGATTAAAAAGTGTTAAACAAAAACCCACAATTTTTTTTAAGTATGAAAAGGGATAGTGTTACAGACTTCATGTCTGTGTCCTCCCTTCTTGACCCCAGTTCATATGTTGAAACCCTAATCCCCACTGTGGTGGGACCTTTGGAAGGTGCTTAGGGTTACATGAGGTCATGAGGGTGGAGCGCTCATGATGGGATTAGTGCCCTTCTCAGGGGAGACATAAGAGTGCTGTCTACAAACCAGAAGAGTGCTGTTGTCAGACTTTAGATCCACCAGAGCCTTGACTTCCAGCCTCCAGAACCTTGAGAAAGAAATGTCTGTTGTTAAGACATCCAGTCTATGGTGTTTTTATTACAGCAGCCTGAGATGACTAACACAGATACTGTTAATTCCTCTTCCTTTCCTTTCCTTTTCCTTCTCTTTCTTTCTTTCTCTTTCTCTTTCCTTTCTTTCCCTCCCTCCCTCCCTCCCTCCCTCCCTCCCTCCCTCCCTTCCTCCCTTCCTTCCTTCCATTTTGAGATGGAGTCTCACACTGTCACCTGGGCTGGAGTGCAATGGCACAATCTCAGCTCACTGCAACCTCTGTCTTCCAGGTTCACATGATTCTCTTGCCTCAGCCTCCTGAGTAACTGGGATTACAGGAGCACACTACCACCACACCCGGCTAATTTTTTGTATTTTCAGTAGAGACGGGGTTTCACTATCTTGGCCAGACTGGTCTTGAATGCCTGACCTCGTGATCCGCCCACCTAGGCCTCCCAAAGTGATGGGATTTCAGGCGTGAGCCACTGTGCCCAGCTGATACAGTTAATTTCAATCCACAGATCGGCACTGAGAAGTATACGGCGTGGCATTCAAGAGTGAGAATCCAGGGATCTGGTCATAGTTTAGAACCTGGGCTTTACCACTCACAGCTGGGATCATCTCAGGCGAGTAGCTGAACCTCTCCAAGTCTGGACATGCCACTATAAAATGCAGATGACGATAGACCAGCCGCAGAGGGCGGCTGTCAGCCATTAACACAGGCAACAAAGTTAGATGCTGCTATTACTGTTGTTGCTGAGATTATTACAAGGCACAAATTTCGTGGCAAAATGACCTGTGTGCAGAGAACTCGGTTCACTAAATGAATACTCCTCAGAAATGTAGCAATTTTGTGGGAAAAAGCCAGCATGGTACTGAGACAGCAGAAGTACAAAGGGCACAGTTTAGGAAATCATTCTCCTTTGTGTATTCTTTCTCTAATCCACCTTAGTTCAAGCCTCACTAGAAAATTCATTTTGGGAGTTTGTTTGTTTCTGCTGCTAAAAAATGTTGTAAAGAAATGGGAGTTCTAAACGATGACGGCTGGTTCCATAAGGAAGGTTCAAGGCTTTGGGGTGGTTTGGTCAGGAGAAAAGTAGACTGAGGCGGCGTTTAATGACAATCTTTAGGTAAATGACAAGTGGGGAATCTGCACTCATTTTCCATCAGTTTTGTGGAGGACCAAAATAGTGGACATAGACTGAAATTAAAGAGGAGGGTTTCACATCTGTCACAAGCTCCCGGAAGTCATAGAGGGAAGCTGCTGCAGGGGGCTGGCGAGTGGGAAGGAGAGCTGGCATCCAGAGGGCTGAAGAAAAACACAAACAAAAATACATTATGAAGATACTTTTTCTTGGCCAGGTGCAGTGGCTCACAACTGTAATTCTAGCACTTTGGGAGGCAGAGAAGGGAGGATCACTTGAGCCCAGGAGTTCCAGACCAGGCTGGGCAATATAGTGAGATCCCTGTCTTTATTTTTTTAAAAAAATATATTTTTTACAAAGTTATTTTTTTGGCCGGGTGAGGTGGCTCACACCTGTAATCCCAGCACTTTGGGAGGCTGAGGTGGGTGGATCACAAGGTCAGGAGTTCGAGACCAACCTGGCTAATATGATGAAACCCTGTCTTTACTAAAAATACAAAAATTAGCCGGGCGTGGTGGCAGGCACCTGTAGTCCCAGCTACTCAGGAGGCTGACACAGGAGGATCACTTGAACATGGGAGGTGGAGGTTGCAGAGAGCCAAGATCATGCCATTGCATTCCAGCCTGGGCAACAAGAGCAAGACTCTATCTCAAAAAAAAATTAATAAAAAGTTATTTTTTCTAAAATTCTTGCGGGTCAATAGGTCATTCTTTGGATCTAATTCTAGGCAAAAAATGTAAAAGTGCTCTAAAAAGTCATGCAATTAAAAAAATTTTCAGTGTAAACAAAACAAAGGGATCTTTCTCACTGACATCTAGGACATTTATCAAGTTTTGCTCTTCCTGGATCTGGTTCCTCCTGGCCTCTGGTTGCTTGTTTCCATGACAAGGCTGGGGTTCCTAACTTTCTAACTTTGTCTGCCCTGGGTGTTTATAACTCACAGCTGCATTTCTCATGAACTGTGTTCAATTCTAGGATGCATCCTCATGTCCTCACTCAAGGCCACCTGTCTTTTTCCTCCAGGGTCTCAGTTCCAGAAGCTGCAGGTGTCTGCTTCCCCTTATTAGTGCTACTTATAGCATCTAGAATAAAGTTACGTTCTGACAGCTTCTGTGATGATCACCTCCTGCCACATGCACTTACAGTTCGTAACAGGGTTGAAGCTTTTCACATTTTGTAATTCATATGCACACATTCCTGAGAAGTACATCCAAGGCATATGTTTGCCTATGAAAATGTACATACTTAGGCCGGGCGCAGTGGCTCACACCTGTAATTCCAGCCCTTTGGGAGGCCTAGGTGGGTGGATCATCTGAGGTCAGGAGTTCAAGACTAGCCTGGCCAGCATGGCAAAACCCCGTTGCTACTAAAAATTCAAAAATTAGCTGGGCATGGTGGCACACACCTGTAATCCCAGCTACTCAGGAGGCTGAGGCAGGAAAATCACTTGAACCTGGGAGAAAGAGGTTGCAGTGACCCGAGATCTCACCACTGCACTTCAGTCTGGGCAACAGAACACAACTTTGTATCAAAAAAAAAAAAAAAAAAAAGAAAAAGAAAAGAAAGAAAGAAAAAAAAAAAAGGAAAAAAGAAAATGTATATATTCAATCTTCTGACAAAAATATAACTAAAATTTATTCTAAAATTATAACTTGTAAGTCTGGACTACTAGGGCATGGCATGAAATATACAAGCATTTGGCCAACCACTGCCTGTGGCTTACATCTGGCCCTCCATCTGTTTTTGTACAGCCTGTGGGCTGAGTGGCTTTTACATGTTCAAATATTTGAAAAACACTGAGCCTGGGGGACACAGGGAGACTCCATCTCTACCAAAAAAAAAAAAAAAAAAAGCCAGGGACGGTGGTGCCCACCTGTGGTCCCAACTACTCAGGAGGCTGAGGAAGGAGGATTGCACGAGCCCAGGAGGTCAAGGCTGCAGTGAGCTGTATGGTTGAGCTGCACTCCAGCCTGGGCGACAGAGTGAGACCTAGCTTGAAAAATAAAATAAAATATAAAGGAACACCATAGGCAGGAAGCAGCACTTTCAGTTGGTACCTTCAGTTTTCCTGCTCTTTCAAGCCATGAAAGAAATGAAACCACATGGCAAAAGTCAGAGAAAAGCATATAAAAAGCACAAGGGGGAACATTCTGTCTTATTTCTGAGAAGGTAGTATGTCCAGGAGTGGAAATTCACATTAGGAGAGTTTAACAATATTCACAGTGAGCCGTCATTAAATTTAGTAAAGTGCTTCTCCAGGACCCAGGTTCTCTCACTCTCTCTCACTCTCTCTTTTTCTCTGTGTGTGAATAATGTACATAGTAGAATACAGAATTTATAAACATTGAATTTTTCAAAGTGTGGCTTAGAGAACTATACAGCGGACCAGGAGTCAAGACACCAAGGTTACAATCGCTTCTTTCCTCCCACTCATTAATATGTCAGCCAACAATCCAAGTCTGGAGCAATAGTTCTGTTGAATTCAACACACAATCCTTCAGCCTCCAGTAGGTGCCAGGAGCTGTGCTGTGTGCTGAAGGTGCAAACAAAGAAGAGTGAAGGCTGGTCCCTGGTGCTAGGAGATTGCAGTCAAATGAACTAGTAGAAAATCATATCTTCTAGAGCCTTATTTTCTGCTGTCAGAATGGTAGGCATGTGACCCAGCAATTTCACTCCTGGTTCTGAGTACCCCAAAGAATCGAAAGCAGGGACTCAAACAAATATTTGTGCTTTTTTGTTTTGTTTATTTTTTTGAGACAGAGTCTCACTCTGTCGCCAGGCTGGAATGCAGTGGCGCGATTTCAGCTCACTGCAACCTCTGCCTCCCGGGTTCAAGAGATTCTCCTGCCTCAGCCTCCCAAGTAGTTGGGATTATAGGTGCCTGCCACCATGCCAAAGCTAATTTTTGTATTTTTAGTAGAGACAGGGTTTCACTATGTTGGTCTCCATCTTCTGACCTTGTGATCTGCCCACCTCGGCCTCCCAAAGTGCTGGGATTATAGGTGTGAGCCACTGCGCTCGGCATGTTGTTGTTTTGAGAGAGAGTCTCACTCTGCTGCCCAGGTGAAGTACAGTGGTGTAATCTCAGCTCACTGCATCCTCCACCTCTTGGGTTCAAGTAATTCTCAAGCCTCAGCCTCCCGAGGTAGCTGGAATTACAGGTGTGTGCCAGCACACCCAGTTATTTTTTGTAATTTTAGTAGAGACAAGCTTTTACCATGCTGGTCAGGCTGGTCTCAAACTCCTGGACTTAAGGTATCTGCCCACCTCAGCCTCCAAAAGTGCTGGGATTATAGGTGTGAGCCACCATGCCCTGACTCAAACAAATATTCGTACTAACTGTTTATAGAAGTACAATTCACAAGAGCCAAAAATCAGAAAGAACTTTGATGGTCAGTGGATGAATGGTAAACAAATTGTGGCATATACAAACAATGGGATATTACTCAATGATAAAATAAACGAAATTCTGGGCTGGGTGCGGTGGCTCACTCCTATAATCCCAGCACTTTGGGAGGCTGAGGCAGAGGATCACCTGAGACCAGGAGTTCAAGACCAGCCTGACCAACATAGATCTTGGCTCACTGCAACTTCTGCATCCTGGGTTCAGACAATTCTCCTGTCTCAGCCTCCTGAGTAGCTGGGATTACAGGCACGTGCCCGGCTAATTTTTGCATTTTTAGTAGAGACGAGGTTTTGCTATGTTGGTCAGGCTGGTCTCCAACTCCTGACCTTGTGATCCTCCTGCCTCGGCCTCCCAAAGTGTTAGGATTACAGGTGTGAGCCACTGTGCCCAGACTGCAGCTTAATAGTTTTAACCATAGCTTCTAAACCTTCTAGGTCCTGATGCTTCTTGTTTTCAAACAAGCAATTTTAAAAGACACCAATTCTGATTCTCCCTGCATTCATGCTCTCGCAATGTGACAATGAAGATTCTCCCAACAAGAGATAAAGTCTATTTCTTGGACTGAGTGCAGTGGCTCACACCTGTAATCCCAGCACTTTGGGAGGTCAAGGTTGTGGATCACTTGAGGTCAGGAGTTTGAGACCAGCCTGGTCAACATGGTGAATCCCCATCTTTACTAAAAATACAAAAATTAGCCAGGCATGGTGGTGCGCTCCTGTAGTCCCAGCTACTTGCGAGGCTGAGGCACGAGATCGCTTGAACCCAGGAGGAGGAGGTTGCAGTGAGCCAAGAGAGAGAGAGAATCTATTTCTCTATTACTCAACTCTGGAATCTGTCAGCTGTGAGCCTAAGCCTCAAGACACTTTACAACTCTCTCTCTCTCTTCCTGTGCCAACAGGCGTTAGCCACTTGCAAGATAAAATATCATGTAGATGATAACTAAGGCATTCCAGGCAACAGCCTGCTTTCTGCTAGACATATGAATGAGACTCACCAACTGACCACACAATCGGCAATGGATCATATACACTTGACTGGCTGGAGCAGAATATAGCAGAAGAATCACCCAGCTGAGCCCAACCCAAATTACTGACCCACACAATTGTGACCTAAATAAAGGACTATGATTTGATGCCTCTACATATTGAGATAACTTGCTATGCAGCAAATACCAAATGATGAGAAGTAACGCTCTATGACTTACTTCTCTTTATCTATTCTCAATGCACCCGTGTGTATTAAATGATCTTGTTTTATAATTTGACTTTGAAATTGTTTAACTTTTTAAATATTGTAACTCCCAAACCTTAAAGATTGAGGTGGATTTTGCTGACGTTTTGTTACATCACCCCTAGAAACTGTAGGTAGTTGCAGAAAGGCTTGGAATTTCAAGTACCCAAAGCAAAGAAACACAATAGCAAACCACTGAAATGTTCAAACCTTTGACTAGACATTGTGACAGCCAGCTTCTTGAAGTCTTTTCATCCAGATAAACTTCAAATGCAGAGGAAAACTCAAAGCCACAAGAAAAAAGAAATATACTTTAGCCCATAGGGCTTCACTTACTAAATGTCCAAACATGTTACCTCAGAAAATGGTTAAATAGTTTAAAATTAAAAGTGGTTCTGTCTTATTCATCTGAAAAGAAGTTATTCTATTGATTCATTTTATTTTCATTGTCAGTGCTCTATGGGACAATAGAAAAAAGGGATATTTTAAAATATTACTTCCAATGCCAGTATGGGAAAATTAGAGTCATCTTATGATCAGGTAACAATGATGGACATGAGTAAATTCTTTATGTATTTTTTTCTTGAACAATATGGGTTTGAATAGTGTCTTACTTATTTTATGAAATTTGTTTATTGCATTTTATTTTACTTTAAGTTCCGGGATACATGTACAGAACATGCAGGTTTATTACATAGGTACACATGTGCCATGGTGGTTTGCTGCACCCATCAACCTGTCATCTAGGTTTTAAGCCCTGAATGCATTATGCATTAAGTATTTGTCCTAATGCTCTCTCTCCCCTTTCCCCCCACCCTCCCAGGGTGTGATGTTCTCCTCCCTGTGTCCATGTGTTCCCATTGTTCAACTCCTACTTATGAGTGAGAACATGTGGTATTTAGTTTTTTTTTTTTTTGTGGGGCAGTAGGGAGAATGAAGTCTTGCTCTTGTCACCCAGGGTGGAGTGCAATGGCTTAGTCTTGGCTCACTGCAACCTCTACTTCCCTGGTTCAAGTGGTTCTCTTGCCTCAGCCTCCCAAGTAGCTGGGATTACAGGCACCTGCCACCATGCCAGGCTAATTTTTATATTTTTGGTAGAGACAGGGTCTCGCCATATTGGCCAGGCTGGTCTGGAACTCCTGACCTCAGGTGATCCACCCGCCTCAGCCTCCCAAACTGCTAGGATTACAGGCCTGAGCCACTGTATCTGGCTAATGTTTGGTTTTCTGTTCCTGTGTTAGTTTGTTGAGAATGATGGCTTCCAGCTTCACCCGTGTCCCTGCAAAGGACATGAACTCATTCTTTTTATGGCTGCATAGTATTCCATGCTGTACATGTGCCACATTTTCTTTATCCAATGTATCACTGATGGGCATTTGGGTTGGTTCCAAGTCTTTGCTATTGTGAACAGAGTGCTGCAATAAACATACATGTGCATGTGTCTTTGGAGTAGAATGATTTATAATCCTTTGGGTATATACCCAATAATAGGATTTCTAGGCCAAATGGTATTTCTGGTTCTAGATCCTTGAGGAATTGCCACACTGTCTTACACAATGGATGAAATAATTGATGAATAAACTACTTGATGAACTAATAAATGAATGAACTGGGAAACTGAAGTGTGTTTCCAAATAGCATGAGCAAAAGCCATTTTGAATACCAGGAGCATGTTGTAGGGAGCAAGATTCTTTCAGGAGAACCACCACAACAACAATAACAAAAACCTGCTGTTTTAAACATCTAATGTGCAGAAAACCAAATTCTGTCATTACCGTAGTTTCACAAACTGCCAACAGCTTCCCACAGGTTCTTTTTCCTGTAAAAGCTGCCCCTCTTTATTATAAAATCACAGCATCTTCTTTTAGAAAACAAAAAGATCTGCATTTTATTTTCATTAAACCTGAAAGATTAAAAAGAAAAAGAAAAAGAAAAAAAGTCATCCTTTCCTTTTGAACTTTACAACTGTTTTGGCCAGTGTAGAAAATATTTCTAAGTAGGTAGCATTAATCTCTTGATCAAAAAAACAACATGAAATGAAATGCATTTTGGAATGTCAACCAAAAAACCAGTTTTGCAAGAAACAAATGAAATACACATGCAAATCTGTTTCATGCTATTTTTGGGGGTGACAATATCTGGGGGTATGTGCGGTGTGTGTGTGTGTGTGTGTGTGTGTGTGTGTGTATGTGAGAGAGAGACCTTTTAATAAATATACTAAAGCTTTTCAGTGGAAAATCACGTTTCCTGCTGGAGTGCAATGACATGATCTTGGCTCACTGCAATCTCTGCCTCCTGGGTCTAAGTGATTCTCCTACCTCAGCCTCCTGAGTAGCTAGGATTACAGGAACCTGCCACCACCCCTGGCTAATTTTTGTATTTTTAGTAGAGATAGGATTTCACCACATTGGCCAGGCTGGTCTTGAACTTCTGACCTCAAGTGATCACCCGCCTCGGCCTCCTAAAGTGCTGGGATTATAGGTGTGAGCCACTGTGACTGCCATGCTGCTGCTTTAAAGGGATCTAAGCAAAATCTTCCAACAAATTAGGGATAGAATTCATAAAACCACCCATTTAGTGTAAACTGTCGGATTAGCAAACTGACTTTTGAGATGCTTGGTTTTCCTTATTTTTGTTATTTAGGTAAATGTTCTTCAAACCTGTGTTTGAAGTTGTCTTTCTCTTTTGATTGTATGCATGGAGACTAATGACTCATGACTGCACCTGACACCCAGGGAATTCAATGGCTTTGGAAGCACCTCCTGGGAGTAAGAGTACTTGATTGAACAGCAATGGAAACAGTTTGACTTACACATCTGAATGAAAATAAAACGAGAATTATTTTCCTTCTACGTGTATTTGTGTCCTTTGGTGAATGGTTGCTTGCCCAGTGCTCCTAGTATATGTAAAGCACGGCTCGTTCAGAGCAGTGAGCACCCATTGTTGGCCTTGGTGTTAATTTCTTGTAGCCTGGAGAAGTCATAATAAGCAGATGATGGAATGCTTATAATAGGGTCTGTGTTGCTATTACTGACCTAGTTGTACACGTTCTCTAGCTTACATTTCCCTCTAATTCATCAAATGGGACGATACCGTCTCCTCTTAGGGAAAAAGCCCCATGAGGATGAAGTTGAAGGTCTGCCTTCACCAGGACCAATGGAGACTGCAGATCCGCGGAAGAATCCACTGTAGTCACAGCGTCTTCTATATGTGAACCCCTGGGAAACAAAGAAGGTGACCTGAGGAAGCTGACTTTTGAAAAAGTGAACTGCAGGGGACCAGTGCTGCTGATCGAATTCTTCTCCCCTCCTCTCCCGTCCCCTCCCCTCCCTTCTTCTCATCTCTTTTCTTCCTCTCCTTTCTTCCTCTCTTTCCTTTCCCTCCTACCCTTCCTTCCTTCCTGCCTGTCTGCCTGCCTGCCTTCCTTTTCTTTCATCTCCCTCTTTCTCCCAGGTTGGAGTGCAGTGGCACAATCTCTGCTCAACTGCAACCTCCACTTCCTGGGTTCAAGTGATTCTCTTGCCTCAGCCTCCATTACAGGTGCCTGCCACCCAGCTAATGTTTGTATTTTAGTAGAGATGGGGTTTCACCATGTTGGCCAGACTGGTGTTGAACTCCTGACTTCAAGTGATCTGTCCGCCTCAGCCTCCCGAAATGCTGGGATTACAGGCCTGAACTACTGCGCTCCGAGACCTAATTACTCATTTAGGGAGGTTTTTCCCAGTTTCCTCTGGGCTGCTGTGACTTTGGCAGCCACTAGAGGACTTCCGTTTTGTCGGACAGAAAGCGCAGGATGGACCGGTCTGTCACTCCTTTTTTTTTTTTTTTTTTGCGACGGAGTTTCTCTCTTGTTTCCCAGGCTGGAGTGCAATGGCGCCTTCTCGGCTCACCACAACCTCTGCCTCCTGGGTTCAGGCAATTCTCCTGCCTCAGCCTCCTGAGTAGCTGGGATTACAGGCACGCGCCACCATGCCCAGCTAACTTTTTGTATTTTTAGTAGAGACGGGATTTCACCATGTTGACCAGGATGGTCTCGATCTGTTGACCTCGTGATCCACCCGCCTCGGCCTCCCAAAGTGCTGGGATTATAGGCTTCAGCCACCGCGCCCGGCCTGTCACTCCTTTTTAATCTATCTGCATTTCCCGAGGTTTTAGTGGAGTCTTCGTAACCAGCCGCAGGATCATCCATCCATCCATGAGGTCGTTCATCACGCAAGCCCAAGAAGTATGCAGTTGCATTCATTTCAGGAAGCTCTTGTTAATCACCTACCGCGCGAAAGGCTTTGTCCTGGGTTCTGAGTGTAAATGCTGGAGTTTGCAATCCCTGCCGCCCGTCAGAGACCACGTGTGTTGCTCATACCCACAGATGCAGGTGACAGAGGCCTCTCAACTCTCAACTTGGCTCCAAGTAAAAGCACTTTTGACCTCTGATTCACGACATCGCCACGCTGTTAGAAAGTGCCAATTTGAGGAGGCAACTTTTGGTTGAAGGGCATCTTGCTGTTTATGTGCTCAAACTTGATATTCCAGACATGATGACACGAAATGGACTCGGGCGTGGGGGCTGTGCCCCTCCTGCATGCTGTCACTGCCAGGCTCAGCCTGTCCAGTGGCTCCTTGACAGTGGAACACTTGCTAAAGTTCAGCAGGGGTGGAAGGGTCATCTTTGAGCCGGTTGAGACAGTTATTGCTCAATTCTCTCTTTGCTTTCTTCTAGCTATTCAAATAGTCATAGTAGATATATGTGAACTAGGGAAATTGGTGGATTGCACTGGGATTCTTGTGATTTAACATTAATTTTGGATTCTAGCAGTCTTCTTTCAGAACTTCGGGTAGGTCAACAGATTTCTTAAGCCTCAGTTTATCTGGAGGAAAAGCAAGGCTTTCCTTCTGGTGCAGACTCATTGGTATTACAAAACGGGGCAATTACAGATCCCCACAAGCAACTCTGACTTATGGATGCCTAGCTAAAGACCAGCCTGTACATCTAAGTGGGTGGTGGAGATGGGGGTGGGGAGGATGGGTGTAGTGGATTCCAGCCTTTATCTGCCCTCAGTGGAGGCAGAGGCCACAACTCTTTTTCCTCCCCCTCCCCTTTTTAGAGACAGGGTCTCATTCTGTTACACTGGCTGGAGTGCAGTGGCTCATCATGGCTCACTGCAGCCTCTTACTCCTGGGCTCAAGTGATCCTCTTCCTTGGCCTCCTAAGTAGCTGGGACTACAGGCATGTGCTACCTTGCCCAGTTTTAACATTTTTATAGAGATGGTGTCTCTCTGTGTTGCCCAGGCTGGTCTCAAACTCCGGGCTTCAAGCAGTCTTCTCACCTCAGCCTCTCAAAGTGGTGGGGTTACAGGAATGAGCCGCCATGCTCTAACAATCTTTGTTTTTCTATTCTAACTACTCCCAAATTTATGGACACACAGGAACACTTCCAACTTGCACTCAGGGCTCCTTTAGCTAGGGTAGCCAATTGTCTATATTTGCCCAGGATGTCCTGGTTTTATAGCTAAACATCCCAGGAATGCCCCTAGCCCTGAGAAAATCAAGAAGGCCAGTCATTGTACTCTCATTCCTAACAGAGACACTGAGCACAAAAGGGTTATGCAGTCTGCAGTCAAAGAATCTCAGAAACTGCTTCCTCTTGTTTTCATTTAAAATAAATTGTGGTTAAAAAAAACACGTAACTTAGAATTTACCCTCTGGATTATAGTCATGTGCCTTATCATGTCATGCTGGTCAACAGTGGGCCTCATATATGATGGCGTTCCTGTAAGATTATCATATCATATATTTACATTTTCTTTCTTTTTTTGAGATGGAGTCTCACACTGTCTCCCAGGCCGTAGTGCAGTGGCACGATCTCGGCTTACTGCAGTCTTCACCTCTTGGGTTCGAGCAATTCTCCTGCCTCAGCCTCCCGAGTGGCTGGGACTACAGGCGTGCACCACCATGTCCAGTTAATTTTTTTGTATTTTTAGTAGAGACGGGGTTTCATCGTGTTGGCCAGGATGGTCTCAATCTCCTGACCTTGTGATCCACTCACCTCGGCCTCCCAAAGTGCTGAGATTATAGGCGTGAGCCACCATGCCCGGCTGGTGACCCTTTTTTATCTTGCTCAGTAAGTAATAAAAGTATTGGATGGTATTTTCCATTAAGCAAGTTTCTGCTTTCTGGAAGTATCTACAGACCTTCCCTAATTCACCACAAGAGTTGAGAAAGAGACGTGTATCTGATATCCAGAGGTTTAACTATGAGTATGTTTTCCCCTTAGTAAAAAGGTACTACAAGTGACAGAGGTACCAGAATTGTATATGGGTTGAGTAGGTTTTTGTGCCTTGGCCTGGGAAACTTCTCTATGCAAAACTATCAGCTGATTATGAAGAACAGCTGGTATCTTTGGGGCCTGCATAGTGATTTTGGACTCAGTAGGCATTCGAGATTTTTTCACTAAACAGAACTAAAATGTATTTATACCGTTGCTTCCATTGAGGTAGTGAATTTTTTGTTCACTTGTTTTTATTTGATTAATTTTTTTTTTTTTTTGAGATGGAGTTTCACTCTTGTTGCCCAGGCTGGAGTGCAATGGCACGATCTTGGCTGACCGCAACCTCCGCCTCTCTGGTTAAAGCGATTCTCCTAGTTTAGCCTCCCGAGTAGCTGGAATTACAGGCACATGCCACCACATCTGGCTAATTTTGTATTTTTAGTAGAGTTGGGGTTTCTCCACGTTGGTCAGGTTGGTCTCGAACTCCCGACCTAAGATGATCCACCCACCTCAGCCTCCTAAAGTGCTGGGATTACAGGAGTGAGCCACCGCACCTGGTGATTTTAATTTTTTGAGACAGTGTCTTGCTCTGTTGCTTCAACTGGAATGCAGACTGCAGCTTCCATCTCCCAGGCTCAAGCAATCTTCTCACCCCAGCCTCCTGATTAGCCGGGACTACAAGTACACGCCCTCACACCTGGCTAATTTTTTATTTTTAGTAGAGACAAGGTCTTGTTATGTGACTCAGGCTGGTCTGGAACTCCTGAGCTCAAGGGATCCTCCTACCTCAGTCTCCCACGGTGCTGGGATTACAGGTATGAGCTATTGCGCATGGCTGGTAATGAATTTTGAATTACAAATATGATATATTTAGTTTAAAAATTGGAGACTACTTGTATTTATATTTGAAAGTTGCCTGTGATTAAAACATTTTTAGGGTGGAATTTATAGTTTAAACTGTCTTTTAAAATTTTCCCAAAATAGCTTTCTTTGCGATGATAGTTCTCTCTTCTGAGAAAGAGCAGGCACAACCGCTGAATTCCAGATGTCAGAACATGGCGTGGGCTCCAAAAACGGCAACCAGGGCCACCTTATGAGTTCACAGTTCTCTCAGAGAAGTTACCCTGGAGAAGTTAAGAGTGGATGTAGGTGAAGTTAGCGCTGTTCATTTCAGTTAGCATCAGAATGGAAGCCAGAGTCTACGCTACCCAAATCCTGGGCCAGTGAGCTCTTATCATACTTTATCTTGGTATTCTTCAGAATATTTCTTCCCTGAGAAAACATAAAGTGAGGATTCAATTCCAAGGTCAAAGCAGTAAGGACAAGCTCTTTTCCCTTTCTCTTTCAATACCTAGTAAATTGTTTTTTTTTTTTTTTGAGAGGATGTCTCAGTGTCACTCTGTTGCCCAGGCTGGAGTGCAGTGGCTCCATCTTGGCTCACTGCAACCTCCACCTCTGGGTTCAAGCAATTCTCCTGCCTCAGCCTCTCAAGTAGCTTAGATTGCAGTGTGCACTACCATGCCCAGATAATTTTTGTATTTTTAGTAGAGACAGGGTTTCTCCATGTTGTCCAGGCTGGTCTCGAACCCCTGGCCTCAAGTAATCCACCCACCTCAGCTTCTCAAAGTACAGGCAAAAGCCACCACACCCGGCATATATATATATATATATATATATATATATATATATGAGCTATGAGCCAGGGTTTTACTCTGCTACAAGACCAGAGTGCAGTGGTGTGATCATAGTTCACTGCAGCCTCAACTTCTTCCTGGGCTCGGGCAATCCTCCCAGCTCAGCCTCGGGAACTACACACAACTGCTACCACACCCAGCTAATTTTCTGTAAAGACTGGGTTTTGCTATGTTGCTCAGGCTGGTCTCAAACTCCTGGGCTCAAGCGATGTTCCCGCCTTGCCTCCCAAAGTGTTGGGATTACAGGCTTGAGGCACCGCGCCCGGTGGGTATGATATTTTTTATAAACCAACGTTGCTGTGTTAGATCAGGTTTCCTGAAATTATCCTTGTTCAGCAGTGACACCATGTGTAGCTCCTCAGAACTCTGTGATCAATGAAATAAAGCATGTTTCTTGGGGAGTGCTCTGGGGTTTTGCATTATGCAGGAGAAGGGAAGGAGCAGGATGAAGCGAGGAAGAGAAATCAAGCTGTGGTCCTGTGAACTGACGGCCTCAGCCAGGACTGCAGGATTTCTGAAGGTCTGGTTGCAAAGCTGACTCACTGTGGCCTCGGACCCCCACGGAGGTCAGCCGCGGAATGCAGGCATCTGGAGATGGGGCTGTGACTTTGAGTGAAGAGGCTCCTTTCAGTCCTGGTAGGGGATGGCCACTGCAGCTCTGCTAGCACGAAGCTTTGGTTCCTGAGGGGCAGTCTGTGCAGAGCAGCGTGGGGTCATCTTTCTAGGACTCTTGCTTCTTTCTGGGCAGGAGAGTATTAGTTCAAACTGTTCTACACTGACTTCTGTGATGCCTCAAAGAGCACGAAGTGGACCCAGTTCGGAAGTTGCTGAATAGCAGATTCCTTTTTGAAATGAACACTGCACAGATCATAACAATCCTGCCGGGCGCAGTGGCTCACGCCTGCCAGCACTTTGGGAGGCCATGGGCAGATCACAAGGTCAGGAGATTGAGATCATCCTGGCCAACATGGTGAAACCCAGTCTCTACTGAAAACACAAAAATTAGCTGGGCGTGGTGGTGTGTGCCTGTAATCCCAGCTACTCGGGAGGCTGAGGCAGGAGAATCGCTTCAACTCAGGAGGCTGAGTTTGCAGTGAGCTGAGATTGCACCACTGCGCTGCAGCCTGTCCACAGAGCTAGACTCGGTCTCAAAAAAAGAACAAAAATAAAACAAAACAACAACAACAATAACAAAAAACAGTCCTTTTAATGTCCACCTGCTTTAGGCTAATTCAGTTTACTTTGATAAGAGGGGAGGGGAGGAGAGGGAGGAAGAGGATGAGGAGAATGAGACAGATAGAACCAGAGGCCTGGATTTAAAAATAGGCAGTGCTGCCAGGCTTGATGATTACTTTGTATGTTTTCACACAACTGTATGCTGTGCATCAAATGTTTTAAGTATTGCCCCTGTTTAGGGAAAGTCATTGGAGCCCTTAACCCCAGAGACAGCATGGAATAGTGTGCCCTGGCCACCGGGCCTCCAGAGCAACTGTCCCCATCAGTTTCTCCAAGTCTGCTACACCTGGGCTTCGTGACTGTGGGTGGTGGGTTCCCAGCCTGGGCTTCGTGGCTGTGGGTGGTGGGTTCCCAGCCTGGGCTGCGTGGCTGTGGGTGGTGGGTTCCCAGCCTGAGCTGCGTGGCTGTGGTTGGTGGGTTCCCAGCCTGAGCTGCGTGGCTGTGGTTGGTGGGTTCCCAGCATGAGCTGCGTGGCTGTGGGTGGTGGGTTCCCAGCCTGAGCTGCGTGGCCGTGGGTGGTGGGTTCCCAGCCTGGGCTGCGTGGCTGTGGGTGGTGGGTTCCCAGCGTCATGCCAGGAGCTGCGTCAGAAGCGGGTTAGAGCTTTTCACTCTGAGGCGCTGCTCAAGATGCCCAATCTCTGGTTGCTGTTTCTCCCCCAACTTGTCCCCTTTACTACATTGCCCTGTTTGGTTCATCTAGAAACTCCTGTCCTTTTCATTGTTAAGTCTTTCCCTATATTTCAACCCTCTGTAGACTGATCAGTTGTCCTCTCATAGCGACAGTTAAAAAAAAAATTAGGACCTTTCCAGTGGGGAGCTCTTTCTCCTGCATATCCTGACTCTGGGAGGAGGTGTCAACGCTGCCCTTAGACCCCCTTTTGGTGGCTAGACATGACTTCACTTCCCTTGTGTAACATCCTTTTTGTTTTGGGTCATGTCATCTGCCTACTCTACCCAGCACCTCTGTGGAACCACCTCACTGGTAAATGATCTCTTTCTCTGGGTCACCACCCATGACATCTAGTGTCCATTTGATGTCCATGTAGGCAATCCCAAACACAGCCTGTAGGCCTGCTTTATCTTAGAACCAATAACATTTTACCTCCAGTGCACTAGGCATCCTGCACTCTTTTTAGCCCCAAACAGATTCACCTCTGAAAACGTCAGCAGGAATCACCTACTCTCTTGGCTGGAGTCCCCCAAAACACAGACTCTGAAGAAGGACTTCGATACAAGTAGTTTCTGTGGAAGCTAATCCCAGTGTTGGGGTGGAGGACTGAGACGAGGAAGGGGAAGAAGCTAGTAAAGAGCCCAACGCCAAGCAGGGGCCCAGAATGGGCAACTGGAACCATTCCCACTGGGGAACTCGGGGAGGCAGCAAGAACATCCCACCAGGCGGAAGGCCAGGGAGCTGCGTTAGACAGTCGCTGATTCCTGACAGGTACTGGTTGGGGGTTGCTTCTAGGGGGCATCCAGTGCCCAGCACTTCTGACCTGGAAGGGAGTTGAGGCAAAAGCCGGTGACAGTCTGGCCAGAGTAGAGGGCACAGAAGTAGAGGTTGCCACGTGCAGCTATCAGGGCACACTGACAGCATCTACTTCACCTGTCAATTCAGCCTTTTTTTTCTTTTTTTTTTGAGACAGAGTCTCACTCCGTTGCCAGGTGCCAGGCTGGAGTGCAGTGGCACGATCTCGGCTCACTGCAACCTCCACCTCCCAGGTTCAAGCAATTCCCCTGCCTCAGCCTCCCGAGTAGCTGGGATTACAGGCGCATGCCACCATGCCCAGCTAATTTTTGTATTTTTAGTAGAGACGGGGTTTCACCGTGTTGGCCAGGATGGTCTCAATCTCTTGACCTCTTGATCCACCTGCTTCGGCCTCCCAAAGTGCTGGGATTACAGGCGTGAGCCACCGCACTGGCCAAATTCAGCCTTCTTTACCTTCCTCCCCTAAACATGCCTTTTGTCTTTATAGTGGTCACTAATCCCATGACTCAGTAATTTTCACCTAATTATTGGCCTCCTGGGGACAATTCCTTCCATATGGAGCCTGGATTCCAGAGACAGTTAGAACCTCTTCCTCTCAGGCTACTCCACTTCATTGTCTCCTTGTGTTTTTTATTTTTTCCTTTTTTCTTTTTTAACCACAATTTGGTGTTTCCCAGCTAAGTTCAGACTATGATAACTAGAAAGAATTGCCCAGCCAGGCACACCGGTGCGCTGAAAATTAATGAAAGTCTCTCTTCTTGGCGTATCTATTTATTTTGCGTTCTTGTTGGTCAGGTCTTCATTTAGTAACTCTCAGCTACATGTCTGAACTTTTGCCCCCATCCTGAAATCAAAAAATCAAAATTTACTGCTTTTATCCACAGTCGATGACTCAGTCAGTCTGGATGTGGATAGAATCGTCTACACTCGCTGTCTCATTACTCAGCTTGACTCAGTGTGACTTCTGGCTCCACTACGCTTCCCTGTCAACCCAATGGACTCTTCGACTCTCATCTTTCTTCTTAGCAATATTCTTGGACATGTCCTCTTTCTGGAAGTTTCTTGTTCCTTATTTTCTGACCGTAAAGCGATCTTAGTTTTCTTCTCACCTTTCTGGCCATTGCTTCTTTCCTTTTGCAGTTTCTTCATCTTCTATTTAGCCACCGAATCTTCGAGCTACTCAAGAGCGAGTCTTGGGCCCTCTCCTTTCCTCCATGTTTTGTCCATAAGGAACCTTATCCTATCTACGCTTCCTCTTTATACTGATAATTTGAACCTTTCCTTTGAGAACCAGTCTTACCTGGCCAACAGTCTACTAGATATCTACTCTTGAATGTCTCAAAGACACATTAAAATCAATATATCTAGAACTAAATGCATGATCATCCTTCCAAATCCAGCCTACTTCCAGTGGGCTTCATCCTGGTAATCTACCCAATTCCGGGCGGATCCTAAATGTAGGGGGCCAGCCTCAACATTCCTTCACCTTACCCTTACTGAATTTCAATAGTAGCTTTCTAAATGTCTTTGGAAGTTATCTTCTCTTTCAATTCTCACCACTGTCACCTTTTCCAAGCTATAGTCATCTCTCTCCATGGTTACGGAAATAGCCTCATTAGCCTCGTCCTCTCTGGATGGCTCTGGTCTATTCTCCAGGCTGTGGCTAAAGTCAACTTTCTGAAAATGTGGCCGGGCGTGGTGGCTCAGTCTGCATCGGCCTCCCAAAGTGCTGGGATTCACATCCAGCCCAACTACGCACTTAACCAGTTGGGATCCTCCCTGATCTCATCCTGATGATTCCCTCTTTCTCATATTTCAGTCTCCCCCTCTTGCTTCATGGATCATGAGGTCAAGAGATCGAAACCATCCTGGCCAACATGGTGAAACCTTGTCTGTACTAAAGATAAAAAAAATTAACCAGGTGTGGTGGCACACACCTGTAAGTTCCAGCTACTCAGGAGGCTGAGGCAGGAGAATCGCTTGAACCTGGGAGGAGGAGGTTGAGGTGAGCCAAAATCATGCCATTGCACTCTAGCTTGGTGACAGAGCAAGTCTCCGTCTCAAACATAAATTAAATCAATAAATAAAATAAAAATAAAAAGTAAAAACTTTCTAAAAATGTATAAAATACAAATGTGATCAGGTGAGCTCAGTCCCCTACCCTTTTAGAAACTCATCAGGGACTTTCTAGCGCTTTACTAGGAAGATGGACCTCTGTGGGATGTCCCGTAAGACCCTACCTCCCCTGGTCCTACTAACGTCTCCGGGTTCATCCTTCACCACTTTCCACCTACTCTTTTGCTCCGGCCACACTGGCTGCCTTTTGATCCAGGGACTTCCAGTACTCCCCGCTTCCACAGGGCCTTGGCAGAGGCCAAGCCTTCTTCTTTCTTTCCCTTCTCATTGATTCCAACTTGTGAATTGAAATTATGCCAGTTTATCAACAGCAAGTTCTCCTGTGCCAAAAGCGTTTGACTTGTGCTGAAAAAGAGTTTCTAGTGAGAGGAATTGACCTACTCAGGGAGGAAGGCTTTGCTGACGCCTGAGTAGGTCAATTTCCTCTTACTATAGACTCTTATTGAACCATGTGATTCGACATAGCATCTATCACAGTTGCAATTTGGCATTTACTTGTGTGGACGTTTGATCTACACCTGCCACACTCAGCTTTTAAGCTCCAGGAGGACAAGGATGATAACTGTTATGCCAGGGTGTTTTGTAGGAGCTCCGAAAATAGTGACCAAAAGAATGACTTAATGAATCAATGATTTATTTTCTATTTCTTAGGGAAAAAAGAGTTCCTAGGTGTGAATGCCTTCTTTTCCCAACCGAGACTTGCAGTTTCACGAATCTGAATGAAGCCTCTTAACTACAGTTTGCTTTTTCTCCCCAGGCTGGAGTGCAGTGGCGCGATCTCAGCTCACCACAACCTCCACCTCCTGGGTTCAAGCGATTCTCCTGTCTCAGCCTCCTGAGTAGCTGGAATTACAGGCATGTGCCACCATGCCCAGCTAATTTTGCATTTTTAGTAGAGACAGGGTTTCTCCACGTTGATCAGGCTGGTCTCAAACTCCCGACCTCAGGTGATCTGACTGCCTCTGCCTCCGAAAGTGCTGGGATTATAGGTGTGAGCCACTGTGCCCGGCCTTTCTTGCATCCATTACTATTTCAGGTTTTTGTTTTTTTTTTTTTTTTTTTTTGACAGGGTCTCACTCTGTCACCCAGGCTGGAGTGGAGTGGCATAATTGGAGCTCACAGCAGTCTCCATGCATTGGGCCCCAGCAATCTCTCATCTCAGCTCCCCTGTAGTAGCTGGGACTACAGGCACATGCCACCACACCTGGCTAATTTTTGTATATTTGTAGAGACAGGTTTTGCCACATTACCTAAGTTGGTCTTGAACTCCTGGACTCAAACAATTGACCTGTCTCAGCCTCCCAAAGTACTGGGATTACAGGTGTGAGTCACTGCACCCAGCCCAACTCAGTTCTCAGCCATATCCCCTCCCTGATCTCATTCTGATGATTCCACCTTTCTCCTGTTTCAGTCTCTCCCTCTCGACTTATTCCTTTATTGCATCCATTATTATTTCAGGTTTCATTAGAAAAATATCTTCCTCAACTTTGCATCTTGTCATTTTTCCTTTACAAATGCCCCAGAATAAATAACTCATGGTGACTACCTCCATTTTTCATTTTCACTGTGCTCTTAACTACTCTGTGACTCCGACCTTAAGAACAGATCTTGCTCTTGAACTCCAGACTCTAAATAACGAACTAGTGTTTCAATGTATTTACTTGTGGCTGGGTGCAGTGGCTCACACCTGTAATCCCAGCACTTTGGGAGGCCGAGGTGTGCGCATCACCTGAGGTCGGGAGTTCGAGACTAGCCTGACCAACATGGAGAAACCCCATCTCCACTAAAAATACAAAATTAGCTAGGCATGGTGGCACATGCCTGTAATCTCATCTAGTCGGGAGGCTGAGACAGAAGAATCGCTTGAACCAGGGAGGCAGAGGTTGTGGTGAGCTGAGGTCTCATCATTGCATTCCAGCCTGGGCAACAAGAGCGAAACTCCATCTCAAAATATGTATATCTATTTATTCACATGTTTTAAGGACTCCTGTAATTTAACCTATTATTTCTCTCATCCAAGTACTAACCAGGCCAGACCCTGCTTAGCTTCCAAGATCAGATGTGTTTAAGGTGCTCTGGCTATAGACAACCTATTATTTCTCCTCCAAACCTACTTCTCCTCCTGTACTCCTTTAGAACAGGTAAAAGTAGGTCGGGCACGGAGGCTCACACCTGTAATCCTAGCACTTTGGGAAGCTGAGGTGGGCAGATCACCAGGTCAAGAGATTGAGACCATCCTGCCCAACATGGTGAAATCTCATCTCTACTAAAAATACAAAAATTAGCTGAGTGTGGTGGTGCGTGCCTGCAGTCCCAGCTACTTGGGAGGCTGAGGCAGAAGAATGGCTTGAACCTGGGAGGCAGAGATTGCAGCGAGCCAAGATGGCGCCACTGCACTCCAGCCTGGCCACAGAGCAAGACTCTGCCTCAAAAAAAAAAAAAAAAAAAAAAAAAGAGAAAAGAAAAGGTAAAAGTAATATCCTCTACTCACTTACCAAAGCTAGGGCCCTGATGGTTACCCTGGTCTGTTTCAGTGACTTCCCATCCCAGTAAGTCACCTTGCATTATCTCTTGTGTTTTTAAAATGTTTCTGGAATTTCTGCAGAAATCAGTATGGATACTTGTCTTTAACTCCTGGACTACCATGAAAGCTTCTGAGTGGTCTCCCAGGTCAGCCTGGCTCCACTTTCCCCTAGTATTTACAGTGTTAGAGGGATCTTTCTAAAGCACAGATCTGTTCCCATGCAACCCCTCCCCAGCCAGGCATCAGCCCTTGCACAGGCGCCACAAACTCTGATTCATTGGCATAGCATGCATGTCCCCACATGGTTACGTCTTCAGCTTCACATCCAGCTGCTCCTTCCTTATCCCCTTTGATCTAGATGCTTCCCAGTCCTTGATCATCTCATAATGTCAGAAGCTTGCACTGTTTCATGTTTCTGTGCCTTTTCCCATGCAGCTGCCTCTCCATTCGACATCCTCCCTAGACCTTTGGAAGAATGGAGGACCTCTACCTGGGCTTCATAATCTTCGATCAATGACTGCTTGTTTTGTACGGCTATCCCTGGCCTCCCCACAAAGAACTGGCTGCGCTATCTACTGTGCCC
Organism: Callithrix jacchus; assembly: GCF_049354715.1. Taxonomy (NCBI): domain Eukaryota; kingdom Metazoa; phylum Chordata; class Mammalia; order Primates; family Cebidae; genus Callithrix; species Callithrix jacchus. The sequence goes on along the minus strand of NC_133503.1, from coordinate 187,971,146 downwards.
CCTGTGTACCTAGTACACATTCTATTAGAGCTCATGCTGGCAGAGCTGCTGTGTAGGGTTGTTCAGGTTGTGGACTGCACAGCTCTAAGGGCCTTGTTCATGAAATGATGCATAGTGAAGACAGTCATACATCGTGGCCCTGCTTTTGGGACTGTTTTTCCTTTCTTTGTTTTTAAGAATCATGGGAATGGGGATGAAGGCAGGACAAGGTTAAGAATGTAACATGGAATCTATGTGTGAGAAAACACTACGTAACTCAAGAAAAAGAGGGACAAAGACAGGGATCCATGCTGAGTCAGGATGGCTCTGTGTGTGATGCAGGGGGCTCAGAGAGAAGCCTAGGTGCTGTGCTTACGTGGCAAATTGTGCAAGAGGAATGGCAAGAAAAGGCTGGCTCAGTGTAGCAGGCAGCACTAGAGGAGGAAGAACGGGAGGGATGTAAGCCGACTGTTTGAAGGAAAATGATCAAAACACAACTGGCCACTGAGAAGGGAGTCGGGGCTCCTTCATAGTGTCCTGGGGTTAGGACTGGTGTTGGCAGTGAGGATCTCTCAAGTAAATCTCCCAGGGACTGTTTCCTGCCACTTGTGGATGTCGGCAATCACTGCTGGAGCTTGGGTGGGTCACTTGCTTATATGCTTGTCCCCACTAGGCTGAGAGCATCACTGGGCCAGGGATTGAGACTTTTGATCTTAAATCATCAGCATCTTACACGGTGCCTGGTTCATGATGGGCCCTCCACATCCTTCTTTTTTTTTTTAAGTTGCTTATCAGCTTCAGGAGATTTTGGGCTGAGACGATCTCCACATCCTTCTTAGCCAGAGGAGATGATGGAAAGAAAAGGGAGTTTGTGGACTTCAACAAAATCACAATAATAATAGCAGTCAACACGGATACAGTCCCATGAATATAGTCTACTGTGTGTCTGGCACCTTTCTAAGCGCTTTATCTATATCAGCTAATTTTAGCCTTGTAGGTAGGAATTATAATAATTCTCGTTTCACAGTTGAAGAAACTGATGCTGGAGACATTCAGGCACCTCGCAAGACGACACAGCTAAGTAGTGGGGGCAGGCTTTGAGCACACGGAGTCTGTCTCTGGAGCCTGTCCTTTACACAGCTGTTCCATGCCGCACCTATCATGACGGCTGTTTTAATCTGAAGAGAGGCTGAGCATTTTAAATGAGGCTTCTGTGCACTTCATGCCTTGGATTCAAGTGGGGTTTTTTATTTTCTCTTTTGGGAAAATGTGTTTATTTATTTTTATGCCTTGGAAACCTCTATGTTTTTGTTGTTGTTGTTTCGTTGTTATTGTTGTTTTCTTGTTTTGGGGATAGGGTTTCACTCTGTCGCCAGGCTGGAATGCATTGGCACTGTCAAGACTCACTGCAGCCTTGACTTCCCAGGTTCTGGTGATCCTCATAGGCATGTGCCACCACCCGCTGCTAATTTTTGTATCTTTTGTAGAGATGAGGTCTCACGATGTTGCTTAGGCTGGTCTCGAACTCCCAGGTTCCAGCAATCCTCCTACTTCAACCTCGCAGAGTGTTTGGATTACAGGCATGAACTGCTGTGCTTGGCTTCCACTCTTTTTAAATTTTTTTTTTTGAGACAGATTCTGGCTCTGTTGCCAGGCTGGAGTGCAATGTCGCCATCTCAGCTCACTGCAACCTCTGCCTCCAGGGTTCAAGCAATTCTCCTGCCTCAGCTTCCGGAGTAGCTGGGACTACAGGTGCGCACACCACTGCACCTGGCTGATTTTTGTATTTTTAGTAGAGATGGGGTCTCACCATATTGGTCAGGATGGTCTTGAACTCCTGACCCCATGATCTGCCTGCCTCGGCCTCCCAAAGTGCTGGGATTACAGGCGTGAGCCATCACACCTGGCCTGTTTTGTTTGTTTATTTATTTATTTGAGACAGAGTCTCACTCTGTCATCCAGGCTGAAGTACAGTGGTGTGATCTTGGCTCACTGCAACCTCTGCCTCCCAGGTTCAAGTGATCCTCCTGCCTCAGCCTCCTGAGTAGCTGGGATTACGGGCACGCACCACCATGCCGGGCTAATTTTTGTATTTTTAGTAGAGACGGGGTTTTACCATGTTGGTCAGGCTGGTCTTGAACTCCTGGCCTTGTGATCTGCCCACCTTGGTTTCCCAAAGAGTTGGGATTACAGGCTTGAGACACTGCACCTGATCTGTTTTTTTGTTTTTGGATTGCTGCTGGGGAGACGAGGCTAGGAGCTAGCCATGTTCCCATCTCGGAGAACACCGGGGTTTTCGAGTAACATGTTTCGAAGATTTAGTATGAGATTTTCTCTTTTCATGTGTTGTCGGGACAATTGAGGAAGTTTGCTTTTCTCTAACTATGCTTTTAAGATGCTTCTCCACTGTCTTTTGTGAATTCAGCCATTTTTAGAATTAGGTTCTACTCTGTCACTCACCCTAGGGTCAAATAATTGTATTTCTTCCGGAAACACTCATAATTTAATTTTTCTTTTAACTTAGCTGTGTTTCTTTTGCCTGTGGAGAGATTTGAAACACTTAGTTTTAAAATAAGGCGTGTGAGTCTGAAGTTTTCTGGCAAAAGGCGAAAAGAAATTCACACCTGGCTTGCATTTGGTGAGGATTCCATGTGCTTCATTATTTTCTTTGAATTCCCCATAGGAGTTCAAATATAAACATGTTAGCATTTTTGTAGTGTACATTAACAAATGAGAGCTTTTTTTTTTTAATTGCAGCTCTGAGGGCATTGTAGTTAACATGCCCTGTAGCAGCAACTACGGCCAGTTACAATTCTTTTTTTTTTTTTTTTTAGTCTTACTCTGTTGCCCAGGCTGGAGTGCAATGGTGCAATCTTGGCTCACTGCAATCTCCACCTCCCAAGTTCAAGGGATTCTCCTGCCACAGCCTCCCAAGTATCTGTGATTACAGGCACGTGCCACCACACCCAGCTACTTTTAGCAGAGATGGGGGTTTCACCATGTTGGCCAGGCTGGTCTCGAACTCCTGACCTCAGGTGATCCGCCCACTTCAGGCTCCCAAAGTACTAGGATTACAGGTGTGAGCCATCACACCCGGCCTCATTTTTTGATTTAGAGAATTTAAATCAAATTTAAGAATAGTTAGGGGTTTTTGTGTGTGTTTGACGGGGTCATCCTCTGCTGGTCAGGCTAGAGTGCAATGGCACACTCATAGCTCACTGTAACCTTGAATTCCTGAGCTCAGTGGAGCCTCTTGCTTCAGACTTCTGAGTAGCTGGGGCTACAGGCATGTACCACCATGCCTAGATAACTTTTTAATTTTATTTTTGTAGAGATAGGGTCTCACTATGCTGCCTAGGCTGGCCTTGAGCTTCTGGGCTCAAGCAATCTTCCAGCTTTGGCCTCTCAGAATGCTGGAATTACAGGCATGAGCCACTGTGCCCTGACAAAATATTTAGTTTAAAACAATTTCTCTCTGTCTCCACACCTAAGTGTTTTCTAATTCTGCAGGTGGTTGGCCTGAGTATGTGAATGCTGGCCTGTGCTACTCTTCTTACAGGTCTTGTCTTCCTGAAGTCATGCTAGATTTTCAGATTTCTTCTCTTCTAAAAAATAGAACAGTATGCTCTTACAGCAATTTAACCTACACTTATATGTTAAGAATGAAAAGACCAGGCCAGGTGCAGTAGCTCACGTCTGTAATCCCAGCAGTTTGGGAGGCTGAGGTGGGTGGATCACCTGAGGTCAGGAGTTCGAGACCAACCTAGCCAACATGGTGAAACCCCATCTCTACTAAAAATACAAAAATTAGCTGGGTGTCGTGGCACATGCCTGTAGTCCCAGCTACTTGGGAGGCTGAGGCAGGAGAGAGAATCACTTGAACCTGGGAGGTGGAGCTGAGATTGCATCACTGTACTCCAGCCTGGGTGACAGAATGAGACTCCGTCTCAAAAAAAAAAAAAAAAAAAAAAAAAAGAAAAGTCCATGAAATCTATGGATTTCTGCCCTTAGTTCTCTCTAAATTGTATTTAGTTTGATTTTAAAATGCTCGAAAAATGATGCATGGTGTTAAAACTTCAGTTTCAGAACTCGGATTTGGTATATTTTCAGGGGTGGGAATAGAGCCCCCTTTCCTAAGATTTTATGAAGGATTGAGTAAAAGCATTTGCTAGGATTAAGTAAAGTCCTCTTTGGAAGTGAGTTTATGAATTAACTATGAATTAGGCATGGCTGGGTTTCAAGTGTTAGGTATTCTAATCAATTGAGTCTATAAGTCACTTGTACTTGTCAAGCTACACGTCTGAATTTTTAGTTTGGAAAATATGGCTCCTATATTAATTTACTAGGGTTGCTGTATCCAAAACCCACAAACTGTGTGGCTTAAGCAATAAAAACCTATTTTTCCACAGTTCTGGAGGCTGAAAGTCCAAGATGAAGGTGTTGGCAGGTTTGGTTTCTTCTGAAGCTGTTTTTTGACTTACACGTCACTATGTTTCCTCTATATCCTCACGTGGTCTTTCTTCTTTGTGTCTGTCCTGATATTCCCTTCTTAGAAGAACACCAGGCATGTTGGATTAGAGCCCAGTCTAAGACTTCATTTTACTTTAATTACTTCTTTAAAAGCCTGTACTAGTCTGTTCTCACATTGCCATAAAGAACTACCTGAGACTGTGTAGCTTATAAAAGAAAGAAGTTTAATTGACTCACTGTTCTGCAGGCTATAGAGCGGGCATGGCTGGGGAGGCCTTAGGGAACTTACAGTTACGGTGGAAGCTTACAGGGAAATAGTCACATCTTCACATGGCAGCAGGAGAGAGGGAGAGTGAAGGGAGAGGTGCTACACACTTTCGAACAACTATATCTTGGGTTGGATGTGGTGGATCATGCCTGTAATCCCAGCACTTTGGGAGGCCAAGGCAGACAGATCACCTGAGGTCAGGAGTTCAAGACCAGCCTGACCAACATGGAGAAACCCCATCGCTACTAAAAATACAAAAATTAGCTGGGTGTGGTGGTGCATGCCTGTAATCCCAGCTACTTGGGAGGCTGAGGCAGGAAAATGGCTTGAACCCAGGAGGCGAAGGTTGCAGTGAGCCGAGATTGTGCTGTGGCACTCCAACCTGGGAAACAAGAGCAAAACTCTGTCTCAAAAAGAAGAAAAACAAAAAACCCAACTAGATCTCTTGTGAATTCTATCATGAGACAGCACCTGGAGGATGGCGCTAAACCATTAGAAACCATCCCATAATCCAGTCACCTCCCATTAGGCCCACCTCTAACACTGAGGCTCACAATTCAACATGAGATTTGGGTTCACACATGACTTGTCGTGAGCGAGACATAATTCAGCCCGTAACAGTCCCTACGGGACTGGTCATATTCTAGCCTCTGGTGAACTTGAACTTTTTTGGGTCATGATGGCCCTACTCCATGCGACTCAAGAACACTTAACAACAATGGCAGCCTCAAGGGGTTGACACATTACTTGATACCATGAAAGAATAATGAGTATTTTAATCCCAGAAAAAATAAAAATAGCGATAATAATATAAATAGAATACTATTATATAATAAATACAAGAAGCCCAAGTGCCTCTGGATAATAAATAGCTTAGGCTAAAAACAAGACTCTGAGGCTACCCACTAGAATGAATGACATTTAAGTACTTATTAATTAATAAAATTTGTTAGGTGATCCATTAACATTCTTTCATCACTTGTTATAAGGAAAGCACTTTGGTTTGGTAGGAGAAATGAGTATATTCTGCCTTTTGTTTTTGGGGAGTTCCTAGTTCAGGATCTCAACCGAGCTGAGATCTGGATAGAGTGAGACCACATATCTGAGGCAACCAGGTGTCCGCTGGGGCTATCTGCCACTTCCTTCTCAGATCTAAATCACATCTGCTCAAACTCCTTGTCCATCAGACAGTGGAAGTTCAGTGAGTTGGCCAAACTTTCTGGATATTCCCATCACACTCCCAGTCACTCTGTGTTCTGCTTCCAGCTGCTGCTGGAGTCAACACAAATGTGGGACACAGCCCTCGACTGTTTGCTCTTTCCTGGAAAACATAATACATGTGATGCAGCTCCCTCTGGTAGAGTTTTGTTGGCAATTTGATGACAAGAAAGGCATATTGCAGAACCATAGAGCAATTCATCTAAATTTGAATAACACACTCCCCAATTCTTCAAACTGTTACTTGGGTGTTTCCAACAACTCTAATTTCATTCCATCACTATTGTTTTTGTTGTTTGTTTTGTGACAGTCTTGCTCTGTCACCCAGGCTCCAGTGCAGTGGTGTAATCTTGGCTCACTGCAACCTCTGTCTCCAGGGTTCAAGCGATTCTCATGCCTTAGCCTCCCAAGTAGCTGGGACTCCGGGAGAACGCCACTGTGCCCGGCTAATTTTTGTATTTTCAGTAGAGATGGGGTTTCACCATGTGGCCCAAGGTTGGTCTTGAACTCCTGACCTCAAGTGATCCACCTGCCTTGGCTCCCCAAAGTGCTGGGATTACAGGCATGAGCCACTGTGCCTGCCTCCATCACTATTGTGATGAAGACTCTTTCTGCCCTCCCTTTTCCTGCTCCTTTTCTTTTCTCTTCTTCTTCCTCCATTCTCTTTCCCTTACCTCCCTCATTCCATCAATCGAATTCTCTTTTATTAATTAAGCAAAGCTGTTGAACTATATTTTGGGAGTTTTCTTCCAAATTCCATCCTCAGGGCCTCACCTTCTACCCTGATACATAGTTTCATCCCCAGAGTGAAACACTAGAGCTGGCTAGGAAAAATGAGCTTTCTGAACTGGATACTCATGCAAGCCCATTTAGTGGTCACATCCAAGTGGAAAAGATTTGTACAAATTCTGCGGAAATTTAAGAGAAAATGTGAATATCCTGTAGCCATTTCTGCAAACGTTTGAGCTTTGTCACATGAGGAGGTGACTCTTCCACAAGATCCTGAAGAATGAGGAGGGGTGGCCCCCACCCTCCCCCATTCTACGCGGAGGGAGTACCCTAAGTAGAGTGAAGAGGCTGGAGTGCAGGGTCCCAGCGGCAGAGACCGGGAAGTGAAGGGAAGCATAAGTCTGTGGCTAAATTGCATAGCCGGTGTAGGTTTGAATGTGAAAGCTTCAATTAGAGTTTTTATTTGCTTCACCTTTAACAGAATTTTCTACAAAGGCGGCGGCAGCTGACATCTTCAAAAGAAGTTGAAGTCCTTCTATGGCAAAACTGAAGTAGCTCTATTACATCAAAACGGAAAGATTATGGAAGGGAAATTTCCTTGGGTTCTTTGCTTCCCTCTCAAGAGGACAGGTAAGTCTCACAGGTTTTCCTGGCTTCTTGGTGCTAAAGAATACGTTTTTATCAAAAAGGCAAAATCATGACTCTCATGAAAATGAACATGTGTAAAAGCTTTTATTTAACTGACCAATTAATGAGATAACTAGTAAGATGTTAAACCGATTCAAAGGAAAATCCAAATAGCACATACTTAGGCAATCGGGAATGCTGAAGTGAATCTCAAACGTGGACGGAAACGCGGTCAGTGACCACAGGGCAATATTAGCGGCCATGTTCCAGTGGAAAAAATTCATTAGCATTTCTGTGGACAAGAATCATTTGCATTATTTTTAATTTCCTACTACTTACCGAGTTGTAAAATAGCTCAAAGACAGTGGAAAATGCAGGCCCTTGTAGAAGCAGATAATCTTGAAGGGATGCTACCCAGGAGACGCCCATAAGTTTATTTATGACTTGCCAATTCAACATCTTTTACAAGTTACCCTTTCCTTGGTAAATAGGCAGATCATGTGGGCCTGGCTTGATGAAATTAGAAGAATAAAGTTTTCTGGTTTTGCTCCACTCTGGGGTAAAGTAGCTTGCTTAAAGTTTTCCAACACTAAGTGGTTGACACAGAGTGATACTTTATCTGGGAGAAGATCCATCCCATTCTCGCCTCCTGAACCTCTTTTGTGAAGCTTCTCCTCCTCTATATTCTTAGTGTTTGGGTCCTTTGCTTTGATAGGTGACTTTTACTTAGCATTGCAGATATTTCTTCCTTGAATCTTTTATATATATATTTGAGTTGGAGTCTTGCTCTGTGCAGGCTGGAGTGCAGTGGTGTGATCTTGGCTCACTGCAACTTCCACCTCCCAGACGCAAGCAATTCTCCTGCCTTAGCCTTCTGAGTAGCTGGGACTATAGGTGTGTGCCACCATGCCTGGCTAACTGTTTTTTGTATTTTTAATATACAGGGTTTCACTGTGTTAGCAAGAATGGTCTCTTATCTCTTGACCTTGTGATTTGTCTACCTCAGCCTCCCAAAGTGCTGGGATTACAGGCATGAGCCACTGCACCTGGCCCTCTTCCCTGAATCTTACACTGTCAGCCCATGCCTTTCTCTGTCATTAGGTTTGGCAGGTCACAAAAGCAAATTTCGATCAATTACATGCTCTAGAAGAGTAATACAAACAACCTTCTTCTATTTTCTAAGTTACACACACGATGATTTATACTCACCGTCAATATTTCCATAACACCGTGTAACTAGAAGTAGACTCATGGCAAAATAGGTCAAAAAGCCTTTAATGATTTGAGGAATTACTGCTATTTCTTTTAGGATAACAGTCAAAAATGCCAGTCTAAGGAGTTTGAATTTAATTCTGTGATCCAGTGATCCCCAAATGGGCTGTGTCTTCTCAAAAGATGCAAAAGGTAATCCAGTTGGCAGTGGGCAACTATATTACAACAATTTGTATTTTATCTCATACTTTCATTAAAATTTAGTTTTTAAATGTATCTGCAGTAAAATTGAGGTTTTTTTTTTAAATTGGTGTATAGTTTTCTGGATTTTAACACATACATATAGGTTATTGGAACGTATTATATTAGCATCACTATAATCAGGACATAGGACAGTTTCATCACTCCCCACAGTGACACAAGAGATCATATTACACTTTTAAATTTAAATAGATATATATATAATTTTACAATATGCAAAATATATTAGCAAAGTAATATATGTTTATAATTTTTAAACAATCCCATTTTAGATGTGTGTGCTCAAATGTTTTTATTGGCTGGGTGTGGTGGCTCATGCCTGTAATCCCAGCACTTTGGGAAGCCAATGTGGGTGGATTACCTGAGGTCAGAAGTTCGAGACCAGCCTGCCAACATGGTGAAACCCTTTCTCTACTAAAAAATACAAAAATTTGCTGGGTGTGGTGACAGGTGCCTGGAATCCCAGGCAGAATTGCTTGAATCCGGGAGGCAGAGGTTGTAGTGAGCCGAGATTGCACCATTTCACTCCAGCCTGGGAGACAGAGCAAGACTTCATCTCAAAAAAAAAAAAAAGGTTTTACTAAGAGGCATATGGATATCAGCTGAGATTTTGTTTAAGAAGATATTTAGGCAGCTGAGCTAAAACAGAGTACCTGGAGGCTGGCGGACAAAAATGGAGATGATTGTAATTCCTCAAGCAAGACATGCCACAGGCCTAGATGAATGAGTGGCAGAGGAGGAGAGATGGATTTCAGAGACTACTCTGAGGCGGAGTTGGGGAGGTGTTGGTAAATAGATGTGGGCATGAAGGAGAGGGAGAAATTGAGCTTAAATGTCAGATTTGCTATGTGGAAGGCAGGGTTGGTGGTGGTGGTGTTCATGGGGAACTTGACTATAGAAGGCAGAGCTGGTTTATGGAGCTGGGGAGAAACCATGATTTACATGAGTTCATGTAAGCCATGTGGAGTGGTTTAGGTGATGGGATGCATATTGGAATTACCTTTTGGATTTATGGAAGATTATTCTAGCCAGTTGGAGCCAGGGAAAAGACGCCTGGGCTCATTTCCTATCTGTCATATAATCACCTCACACTCCTGGAAATGGGATTTTAATAGGGACACTTTGTAATTCTCCTGAAAAATTATAGTTCAGACTTTTGGCCAATTTAAACCTCAGGGGCGCTCTCAAGTGGAAAACAACTTGGCACAGGGCATTCAAGAACTGCTGCTGTTAGGCAGTGCCTGCTCTGTCTTAGCTCCTTTCCTGCTGAAAGGTCAGTGGGACTCCAGCAAAGGCCTGGATACGCAGGAAAGAGGATGAGGGTGAGGATGGGAGGTGCATCTGTTCATCTGAGCCAGCCCCCGTTTAGCTCTATAGTCAGGTCTGAGGCTATGGGTAAAAAGGAAACCCAGATGGGCCTTGGGCTTATTTGAAAGTCAAAGCCGAAGACCATAATGGCAAGACTTTAGAGAGGGTCTCAATTTTGACCTGACGTCATTTCAGAAACTTTTTCTCCTGTAGCTGCTTTGAGCAGTGGTCTCTCATGTTATAAGGGAGGCCTGTACCCCTAAATGTATGCAAGAAAAAGGGATACAGATGTATTCCTTAATCTGGAAAAAAAAATAAGGGAGACACTAAGCTTTGCTGATACTTAGTGAGAGCAAGCAGTGCATGTGTAGAGTTTATAAATAAGTGTCATACTGGGGATGCCTGCCCAGAAATCTTCTACTGATAGAGGCACATGATCCAAAAAGTTTGGACTTTAATGGCATATCAGACAGATGAGAAGCAGGCAGGCAAGATGGAAGTAGATGGGTTTTTGGAGATGGGAGAAGAGGGGGCAGTCGGGACAGTGGGTTAAAGAGGAAGAGGCAGAGGGGATGGTATTTAAGAGGAATGTTCTTCAGGAGTTGGTGACTGATGATTGATGGATGGATTTTGAGTGAATCTTTGACAAAAACTCTGACCCCTCCATGAACAATTATTTTTGTCTTCTTAGTCCTTCTAGAGACCTGCCATCATTTCTGTGATGGCAAAATCATCTACCTAGTTATTTATCAGTCTTTTTCCTCTCTCCAAATGCCTTTGCCGTTGTATCTCCAGTAATTTACTGGATACTAAATACATGTTGCAATGTGAATATTACATGAAATGTTTAACCGCTCAAACAATGGAAGAGAAACTTTTTTTTTTTTGACGGAGTCTTGATCTGTTGCCCAGGCTGGAGTGGAGCGGAGGGATCTCAGCTCATAGCTCACTGCAACTTCCATCTCCCTTGTTCAAGCAATTCTCCTTCCTCAGCCTCCCAAGTAGCTGAGACTACAGGTGTGTGCCACCATGCCCAGCTAATTTTTGTCTTTTTAATAGAGACGGGGTTTTCCCCATGTTGGCCAGGCTGGTCTCGAACTCCTGACCTCAGGTGATCCATCAACCTCGGTCTTCCAAAGCGCTGGGATTACAAGTGTGAGCCACAGCACCTGGCCTAAGAAACATTTTTGAATAAGAGAGTGTTCTTGGCTAGATGCTGCGGCTCATGCCCGTAATCCCAGCACTTTGGGAGACCAAGGCAGGAGGACTGCTTGAGCCCAGGAATTCAATACCAGCCTGGGCAACATGGCAAGACCCTGTCAGTATAAAAAAATTAGAAAATTAGCCCAGTGTGGTGGTGTGTGTCTATGGTTCCAGCTACTGGGGAAGCTGAGGCAGAAGGGTCATTTGAGCCTGGGAAGTGGAGGCTGCAGTGAGCTGTGTTTGTACCACTGCACTCCAGCCTGGGTGACAGAGCAAGGCTCTGTCTCCAAAAAAAAAAAAAAAAAAAAAAAGAGCGTTTCATACACTCGTAGGTGTTTATTTTAAGAATAATACAACCATGCATTATGATATGCTGTGGAATCAGGGATCTTAACAGCAGCCTTAGGATTCTGCATTATAATTTAGAAATTACTAGAGATTTGTAAATGACTATTGTTTGAAATTTACGTGATGATAAATTTACATGGTGATTTACTACCTGCAAGTATATAGTCAAAATCATCCATGAAGGTTATTTTCTCCTTATGAAAATATAAAAGTTAAAATTAGCCATAAAAGTTATTTTCAAAGCATTTCCTTTTGGACACACAAGGAATGCTGACTATTCAACAAACAGTAGTTGTTGCATAAAGAAGATTTTTGGTCCCATGATCTGGCTGAAGCTTTGCACGAACAGCTGCTTATCTCATGAATGGAATTTCCTGTTAATATGCTTGCAGGCTAATTGTTCATCAAAAGTACAACAAACGTGTTACATCTTAATATTTAAGAGACAGCAGAAATAGTTCAGATGTTTAACTTGGTTGAACTTAAAAGGGAAGAGTGCAATCTTTAGCTTCTGTCACAAACTACTCTTGAAGGGATTCATGCTATTCATATAAACCGTTTGTTTTAAATGCTCTCTTTCCTGTTAATTTACAACAACATATGGCTTAATATAGCGCAGGATAAGGAAAGAAACAAAACTGTAACTTCAAACAGTGTAGTTGAAAGCACCTTTGTTTTGAGGGGATTTCATAGACTTTTCATCCCAATTAGAAGTGGAAATACATTTTCTTAGAATAAAAATGCTTCAAATGGACTTTTAGGCTGGACGCTCACTCCTGTCATCCCAGCACTTTGGGAGGCCAAGGCGGGAGGATCACTTGAGGTCAGGAGTTTGAGACCAGACTAGGAAACATGGGAAAACCCCATATCTACTAAAAATACAAAAAATTAGCTGGGTATGGTGGCACATGCCTGTAATCCCAGGTACTCAGGAGGCTGAGGCAGGAGAATCGCTTGAACCCAGGAAGTGGAGGTTGCAGAGAGCTGAGATCGCACCATTGGACTTCAGCCTGGGAGACAGAGGGAGACTCCATATAAAAAAGTAAAGGACTCTTAAATTCTGTGGCAGCAACCACAAAGACATCCACTTGTCTAAGTGAGAGGTGGGTTTCCTAGGATGGAGGTCCTAGGAAAAGACAGTATCACCAGGCCATCAGGGTTCGGATCAGAGGTGAAAATTTAGAATCAGTAGAAACTTTCTGAAACACAGACAACAGATTTTGTATTTAAAGCATTTCCAGATTTTTGTCTTTTTTCTGTGAGTGAAAGTAGCATTTTGCACTGAGGTGTCAGTTTAGCAGCTGTTTCAGGACGGTGCTCAGGGAAGGTACGTTAGTAAAACACTCCGGCCTTAATACTCATCATGCCCTATTTCCCTCTCCTTAGCCGTAACAAACACAGAGTGCTGAAACACTGGAAGCCAGCCACAGGTCTTTTTCCTTTCTCTTCCAGATGGCAGTCATCTCGTTCCTCTTTCAGACATAGGCAAAAATGGAAGCTTCTAGAAACTGGAGCTTCCTTCTCGTCTTCTTGGCATCTTCTCCTGTGAAGAGGGGTAATACCTTTACAGGTACTGGGAACCACTTTTAGGTTACAAGGAGGGAAGTTTAGTTACCCCCACCTCTGCTATCATCTCTATTCTTGTACACTTTTAGGCAGGAAATGTCTCCATTGGATATTTGTGTTTAGTATGTTTTTTTTTTTGGAGACAGAGTCTCACTCTGTCACCTAGGCTGGAGTGCAGTGGCGTGATCTCAGCTCACTGCAGCCTCCGCCTCCCAGGTTTAAGCAATTCTTCTGCCTCAGCCTCCCGAGTAGCTGGAACTACAGGCATGTGCCACTACATCTGATTAATGTTTGTATTTTTAAAGTAGAGGCAGGGTTTTGCCATGTTGGCCAGGCTGGTCTTGAACTCCTGGCCTCAAGTGATTTTCCAACCTTGGCTTCCCAAAGTGTTGAGACTATAGGCATGAACCACTGCGCCCAGCCCCAGCTAATTTTTTAAAAACATTTTTTGTAGGTTGGACATAGTGGATCAATCCCGTAATCCCAGCACTTTGGGAGGTAGAGGCAGGAGGTTCGAGACCAGCCTGCGCGACATGAGGAAACCCTGTCTCTACTAAAAGTACAAAACCCCTTGGATCACTTGAGCCTGGGATGTTGAGGGTGTAGTGAGCTGTTACTGTGTCGCTGCGCTCTGGCCTGGGTGGCAGATTGAGACCCTCTCTCAAAAAAATATATAGATACGTGTGTAGAGACAGGGTTTCGCCTTGTTGCCCAGACTGGTCTCGAACTCCTGGGGCTCAAGCACTCTGCTCACCTGAACTTCCCAAAGTACTGGGATTAGAAGCCTAAGCCACCATGCCTGGCCTATTTAGTTTTAAGACCCCCAACTCTGGCATGATAAGTACCCATAAACGCTACTACCCTCACCCCACCCCTGGACAAAAGTAAGACAAATGACTGAACATGGAGTATGGCCTTATCTACAGGCTCCTGTCTGTAAGTCACGCTCTGGGTTTACATGTAGTCTTTTTACTGTTCAGTATAGCTGTGTTTTCTGGAGTGATAGCAAAGTCTTGTCAGTCTGTGATACCGTCGTAATATATGTCCATGAGTTTCACAAACATTTAGTGAGCGTCCTTCCTCATGTGCTCTGCTATAAATGAGGCACAGGGTGAGTAAGAGATTTTTGCTGCCCGCCAAGTACCTGAAATAGAAAGATGACATAAGGAAGGTGTCGGCAAACTATGGCCCGAGGGCTGGATCTCAGGACAGCACCTGTGTCTGCAGGCCCTGTTAGCTGAGGATATAAAGGGGTACTAACCAGAAGAGAGTATGCAGCAGAGATTGGTGTGGTCTGCAAAGCCTAAATTACTCACCAAAGTTTGACAGCCAAAGTTTGCCAACCCTTGACACGAGGACCGTAAAGCAAGGTAGAATATTTCAGGATCCCTATCAGGAGTGGCTAGAAGGCACGGCAGTGCAGAGGAGAGAAACACGACTCTCAACTCCTGGGATCAAAGAAAGGTTTGTGGATGCAGGAAGCGGGTTTTAAAGAAAAGGTGTTTCAGCGAAAGGATATGGAACAGAAGCAGTTCCTGGGCGAGGAAAGAGGAAAAAGAGCAAATGACCAAGTGAGTGTTTCTCACTCCTTGACCGCACACTGAGATGCTTTGGAAAGCTTTTAAAATGTATTCATGTTGGTCACGCATGGTGGCTCACACCTGTAATCTCAGAACTTTGGGAAGCCAAGGCAGGAGAATCACTTGAGGTCAGGAGTTCCAGACCAACCTGGGCAGCATAGTGAGACCCCATCTCTACACAAAATAAAAAAAAAAAAATTAGCCCAGTGTGGTGGCGTGTGCCTGTGGTCCTAGCTACTCAGGAGCCTGAGGTGAGAGGGCTGCCTGTGCCCAGGAGTGTGAGGCTGCAGTGACACTCTTCCTCGGTGACAAAACAAGACCTTACCTCCAAAAAATAAAATAAAGTATATTCATGTCAAATTCTAAAATTGAAAACAATGGAAACAAATACACCTAGCTGTATACCGAGTTGGAAACGTAGCCATACCGAGAAATAATTATTTCAAGTGACTTTTGACCTCAATGCTCTGACTAGACATCCCTTATGGGAAATATTGTGAGGGTCAAAAGAACTGCAAGGAAATCTTAAGCTTTCCTCGGTAGTTTTATTAGGAGTTGTCAGGCTGGCACTGTAATTTAGAAATTAGTTTGTTTGTATTAGGGCATGGTGGGGCATGCCTGTAGTCCCAAGAAAATTGGTAAATATGTTAGTTGTGTTAAAAATCAAGGTTTTGGGTATAAAAGAAAAGAAATACAAATTAAACAGTAAGAGGCATTAAGAAGGTGAAATATTAATTGGGAGTACTAGTATACATCTGTCATTTCAGTGTATGCATAGCTCCTAGTTCTTGATTTGAAGTGTTTATGTATGCATGTATTTCTAACGAAGGAAACTAGAGGGGTTGGGTGTCCAGCAGCCACGAGAACCCTGCTGCCCAGAATGGGTTTCTAAAGGCTATTAAAAGGAACCCCATCTTTTGGAGAATGGCTGATCCTAGGCTTGATTCAGGAAAGTTCAAGGTGAGAATGGGAATCTTATCGTGCCAGACGGCAAAAGTATGTCAAACCCAACGAAGTCATGTCGAAAGGTTAAGGACTAACTCAACAGCCTTCCCACTAGGGAAGAATTGAGAAGAATTTGAGCATTATTAAGAATGATAAATGTAAGTGATTGTAAAATGTGGAGTAAATAAAAATACCTAAGTCTGCAGTTATAAAAAGGAAAGGGAGGGTCGGGTGCATCACGCCTGTGGTCCCAGCACTTTGGGAGGCTGATGCAGGCGGATCACAAAGTTAAGAGATTGAGACCATCCTGGCCAACATGGTGAAACCCTGTCTCTATTAGCTGAGCATGGTGGCATGTGCCTGTAGTCCCATTTATTCCAGAGGCTGAGGCAAGAGAATCGCTTAAACCCAGGAGGCAGAGGTTGCAGTGAACCAAGATCGCACCACTGCACTCCAGCCTGGGTGACAGGGAGACTCAGTCTCAAAAAGAAAGAAAGAAAGAAAGAAAGGAGAATGACAAAAAAGAGGAGGTCTGGAAGTGTCTACTGTAAAACTCTTTCCACTAGAAATGGGTAATTAGGTGGGAAAATCAGCATTTACTCTGCCTTGATAAACAAATCAGTGGTTCATCTCAGGTTGATGAGGAAACGCTTTTCATCATGGGAGAATGCCAGCTAAGAAATATGAAGGATGAAGGAATTTAAAAACAATTATTCAACTCTCATCAATTGTGGGGAGAAACACAAGATGGTCCAGCCACTGTGCAAAAGAATTTAGCAGGTTCTTCTGAAGTCAAACACACATTTACTAAACAACTCAGCCATTCTACTTCTAAGTATTTACCTAAGTGAAATGAAAACTTTTGTTCACACAAAGGCCTGGAAGAGAATGTTTCTAGGGCTTTATTTGGAATTGCTCCAGACTGAACACAACCCATCTGTCCTTCAATGTGGGACTGAATAAACAAGGTGGAATACAATGGAACACAATGGAACAGTGCTCAATAATACAAAGGAAAAAACCGCGGATGCATAGAACAACACGGAGGGATCACAAATGCATCGTGTTAAATGAAAAAAACCAGACTCAAAAGCCTGTACTATGTATAATTCCAGGTGTGGGACATTCTGGAAAAAGCAAACCTAAAGGTACAGAACAAAGATAGCTGCCAGGGGCTGGGGCTGGGTGAAGGGCTGACATGGAGGTATTGGGAGGGGATGGTGGAACTACTCTATGTCTTAATGGTTGTGGTGGTTACATGAATGTATCCATTGGTCAAGATCTAAAAAATTACAGAACAGAGGGTGAATTTTTACTGTCACGTAAGTTATTTCTTAATTAAAAAGTAAAAAAAAAAAAGACCATTTTTTCAATTTCCAGCTAAACAATTCTTTCAAAGTCACCAACGGATGGCAAAACTACCAGGTGACATTTCATTGGGAAAACAGTATATTCATTTGCCAGACTATCAGAGATTCCTGGCTAATTGCAAATAGACAAACATATTGTAATGGAAAGATACGATGGCCATTCCTTCCATCAGGGGATGAAATTCAGCATCACCAAGAGTATGACAAATGGACAACCTATACTGGTTGTGACGGGAAGTTCCCATCTCCTATGAATTATACTTGCCCCAAATGCTTAATCTGAATATAAATTCAGACTTAAATTTCAGTTTACAGGACCAAGTGGAAAAACACACACAAGTTAAAAGACACCAGGAAAAGACAATTAGACCAATATAGACTGTCAACTATTCTATAAGAGAGCTGGCCTGATTGCTTTAAAAAGTCAAAATAAGAAGTAAATAAGTATGTTGGGTGCGGTGGCTCATGCCTGTAATCCTAGCACTTTGGGAGGCTGAGGTGGGCAGATCACCTGAGGTCAGGAGTTTGAGACCAACCAGCCTGGCCAACATGGTGAAATCCTGTCTCTATTAAAAATACAAAAAGTAGCCACATGTGCTAATGCACTCTTTTACTCCCACCTACTTGAGAGTCTGAGACAGGAGAATTGCTTGAACCTGGGAGGTGGAGGTTGCAGTGAGCAGAGATTGTGCCACTGCACTCCAGCCTGGGCAACAGAGCATGACTCTGTCTCTCACACACACACACACAAATAAATAAGAAGTAAATACGTAAAAAGAGCAATAGACTAAAGAACCTTAACAATCAAATGCAATGTTATAAAATTTGATTTGATTCAGTTTTTAGAAAAAATACAGCTGAAAAGCACATTTGGGGGACTTTGAGGAGATTTGAATATGCTTTGTACATTAGGGAATAATTGTTTTTTTCTTAGACATGATAATGGTATTGTGGCTTTGTAGGGCCATTCTCTTATTGCTAGATAGTCCATGCTTAAACTTAGGGGTCAAACGTCATGTCTGCAAGTTGTTTTCAAATAGTTTAGTTGTATCTATCTATCTGTCTATCATCTATCTATCTATCTATCTATCTATCTATCTATCTATCTATCTATTTATCTATCATCTATGTATCTGTCTATCTATCATCTATCTATCTATCATCTATCTATCATCTATCTATCATCTATGTATCTGTCTATCTATCATCTATCTATCTATCATCTATCTATCATCTATCTATCTATCTATCATCTAACTATCTATCATCTATGTATCTGTCTATCTATCTATCATCTATCTATCTATCTATCATCTATCTATCTATCTATCGATCAGCTATCTAGTTACCCATCTTGTGTATTGCAAAATAGTCACAATTATAATGGATCTATAGATTTTCATGTATTATTCATCCAATTCTTTATATTAAAAATTTTTATAACAAAAACTAGGGAAGAAAATTAATACCAGATCCCACCCCAGACTAAATAAATCCGGATGTATTGGGAAGAGGACCTAAGCTACAGCACTTTTAAAAAGACCTCCAGATGCTTTTTGAACATAAAATGACCATTTTATTGGGCTCCTGGATTCTGTTGGTCAGGAATTCAGATGGTGCAAACAGGTGATGATTTGTCTTCATTCCACAATGTCTGGGGCCTCAGTTGAGGTGTGGTGGTGCCTGGGGCCTGGGGTCATCTTGGATATATCTTATATACACACATGTCTGGCAGTACAGCCTGGCTGCTGGCTGGAACCTTAGCTGGGCTGCTGGCCAGAACGCCTCCATGTGGCCTCTCCATGGATCTCTCCACAGAGCCTCCAGGTGATTTTAATGTGAAGTCAGAATTTCCCCCAACTTGAACAATCATTAGGATTATCTTAAGTATTTATTCAAATTCAGATTTTCCGGCTGGGTGTCGTAGCTTACGCCTGTAATGCCAGCAGTTTGGGAGGCCGAGGCGGGCAGATCACCTAAGGTTAGGAGTTTGAGACCAGCCTGGCCAACATGGTGAAATGCCGTCTCTACTAAAGCTACAAAAATCAGCCAGGCATAGTGGTGCATGCCTGTAATCCCAGCTACATGGGAGGCTGAGGCAGGAGAATCGCTTGAATTCGGGAGGCAGAGGTTGCAGTGAGCTGAGATTCCACCACTCCACTACAGCTTGGGTGGCACAGCGAGACTGTATCTCAAAAGAAAAAAAATGTCAGATTTCCTGACCGACCCCTCTTCTGGGTCTGGGTGAGGCCTATTAATATTAAAGTTAAAACTTGCCAAAGTGATGGTAAGAAAAAGGGAAGTCTGGAAAGCACCGACCTAGGGCGTTAACCCCGTAGTTCTTTTAAAGTCCCAGATCTGTCCAGACATCAAGTACCAACTACCACAGAAAATGGGAAATGTCACAGACTGCTGTTCTATTTCTGAAACTTTGTCCTAGACGATTCCTTTGATTCCTGGTTTATCTTGCTGCCTACGGCTTTGTCTTTTCCTTGGCTATGAATACGATTCTCCTAGGGTTGTTTATGTGGGTCTTGCTGCTCCAGTTAAAGCACTTGTCTCACTTGACTATGCCCTTGAAAATTCCTTGGGCAAGACATAATTTTCTTTTCTTTTTTTTTTTTTAATTTGAGATGGAGTCTTGCCTTTTTGCTCAGACTGGAGTGCAGTGGCACCATCTCAGCTCACCACAAACTCCGCCTCCTGAGTTCAAGCGATTCTCCTGCCTCAGCCTCCTGAGTAGCTGGAATTATAGGTGTCTGCTATGACGCCAGGCAAATTTTTTGTATTTTTAGTAAAGACGGGGTTTCACCATGTTGGCCAGGCTGGTCTTGAACTCCTGACCTCAGGAGATCCAAACCGCTGGGATTACAAGCATGAGCCCCAAGCCTGGCCAAGACATGATTTTCTAGGTATGGAAATTAGATAAGTTTGAGGTAAAATGGGAGAGAAAAAAAGAAACTAGTTCATATCAATTCTTGAGGGGAGTTACACTTATTTTTTTGTCTTTTTTTCCCCCTTTTTGTGGGGAACGGGGTCTCGCCATATTGCCTAGGCAGGTCCTGAACTCCTGGGCTCAAGCTATCATCCCACCTCTGCCTCCCTAAGAGCTGGGATTACAGGCATGAGCCACAGCGCCCAGCCAGGTCATATCAATTCTTGAATGCCAGGCTGGGGAGTCTGACCTAAGGTCAATATGCAGTGGTAATCCAGAGAGGATCGATCATGAATTCAAAAGGATCAGGGATGTACATTCAGAAACATGATCAGGAGCAGTGAAAGCCGAGGCAGGGAGAATAGACCAGGCCAAGGGGAAAAGTCACGGGGCATTTCCCAAGATGAGGACAATCTCCATGTTAAGGAGAAAATGGATCTGGGACATGTTGTTTAAACATCCCTACAGACCATTGTCACATTCCTTGGCATCATGTTGGTTTATTAAATAAAATGGATAAACATTTTAAGAAGAAAGATGACACTGAGTCTCTAAGCTCCACTCTGACCGGGCTCTAGGCTTGTCAATGTGTATTTGAGGTGATCAAATGGGATCAGACTCTCCTGCTCGCGTTGTTTCCTTTTTGGCCAGCAGGACTCAAGCTGAGCTAAGCTCTGGATCTGTGGACATTTTCCTCGGGAGTGTGATTTCCCAGCCAACTGAGCCTCCTATCATAACCTAAAGCCAAGAAAGACCTTCTGTCCCCAGATTAGAACCGGAGAGATGGACTGTCTTCTGGGAGGTTCCCACTAGTATCTGCTAAGTGATTACCTAGGCATGGGGGTGTGATTTTTGTTGTTTTGTTTTGTTGTTGTTTTTTGAGATGAAGTCTCAGTCTGTCTCCCAGACTGGAGTGCAGTGGTGCAACCTCAGCTCACTGCAGCCTCCACCTTCTGGATGCCAGTGATTCTTCTGCCTCAGCCTCCAGGGTAGCTGGGATTATAGCCACACACCACCACACCTGGCTAATTTTTGTATTTTTAGTAGAGATTAGGTTTCACTATGTTGGCCAGGCTGGTCTCGAACTCCTGACCTTAGGTGATCCGCCCACCTCAGCCTCCCAAAGTGCTGGGATTACAGGCATGAGCCACCTCACCCTGACGGGTGTTTTCTTTTCTTTTTAAAAATTTTTTTGTAAAGTTCTACCTAAAGTTAATGAAGGTATAGTTTCTGCTAGTTATTTAGAAATAAAGAGTAACTTCTAGATGAATCCAGGACAGGTCATCAAATTATAGCCCACAGCTGAAGAGGGCCAGTGCCTGCTTTTGTGAACAAAGCTTTACTGGATATGGCCGTGCACGTTCTGATTCTCACGCATGGGCTGTGGCTGCTTCCAAACTACGAAGGCAGAGTGGAGTGGTTGCAATGAAGGCCGTACGGCCTGCAAAGCCCGAAATGTTTACTATCTTGTTCTTTATGGAAAATGTTTGCTGACCCCTGATCGAGGAGACTGGCCTTCTCATCAGTGGATGGTGCGGTCTTCTGTACATTGATGATGTTGAAGAACAATGACAGGATTGAAAACTTCTTTATCCATTTTCTTTTTCGTCTTGAAAGTCTGGTTGAGAGAGACTGGGAAATTTAAATTCTCCTTTTTGTGTGTTTTCTTTGCAGTTCTTACTCTTCTTTTAAGGGAACTGCTACTAGATTTACATTTGGCAGAACTACAGTCAGGCCTCATCTGTGATTTGTGGAGCGGTAGTTAAATCCGTGGGCTCTAGGGCCTGCCGGCTCATATTCACATCCTCACAACTCCACTTACTCCCCGTATAATCTGGGGCAAGTTATCTGACTGCTCTGTGCTTCAGCCCCAACTATATTAGTAGAACCTGCTGTCTGTGGTTCTTGGGAGGACTAAATGAGTTAATGCATGCAATGAGCAGGACAGTAAGTAGCTGGTGTACAGTCAATATTCATAAACATTAGCTCTTATTAGTATTGATTTGATATAGGGTCATCTATAGCCAACATTCTTAGCTGAAAGCACTAGCATTCCTCTTGTCAATGATGACTTATGCTTTAGGCGGGAGGGAAGAATCTGCTGTGTGTTGTCTGAAATCAGACAACAGATTTCACTTCTTCCAAGTGTTTCTCAAAGTGTCCTCCCTGGGCTAGCAGAATCAGCCTTCCCTGGGAACTTGTTAGAAATGTAAATCATAGGCCAGGTGTGGTGGCTCGTGCCTGTAATCCCAGCATCTCGGGAGGCTGAGACGGGCAGATCACAAGGTTGGGAGTTTGTGACTGGCCTGGCTAACACGGTGAAACTCTGTCTCTACTAAAAATACAAAAATTAGCCAGGCATGGCTGTAGTCCCAGCTACTCTGGAGGCTGAGGCAGGAGAATCGCTTGAACCCGGGAGGTGGAGGTTGCAGTGAGCCAAGATCACTCCATTGCACTCCAGCCTAGGAGTGGAGCAACACTCCATCTCAAAAAAAAAAAAAAAAAAAAAAAAGAAATGTAAACCATCAGGCCCCATCCAAGATTTACTGAACCAGGGACTCTAGGGATGGGAACTAGCAGGTGGTGTGCTGGTAAAGATTTAACAACCAGCTCTCCAGAAAGCAAATGCCCTTAAGCTGCTGATTCCAGTGGTTTAAATTCTCACACTATGACTGGCTGTAAGTTATCAACCTGCTGTTACTGACTGCGGAGTTGGGAAGAGGTGTGCATAGGAAGCTGTCCTGAGCTGAGAGGAGGAGCTGGCTCAAGCACACTGTTGGCCCAGCCATCTGTGCTTCCAAGAGCTTTTCAGATTATTCTGATGCGCGCTCTGATTGGAGAGGCATCGAGTGTGCTGATCCCCAAAGAGCATGCTCACCTCCAGTCCTAAGAAGAGAGTGCAGCAGAGCCCTCAATTCTGCACCAGACTTTCTGCGTGCAAACCCAACTCCACCACTTCCCGACCTTGAGCAAATGCCTGACATACAGTTAAGCAGAACTGCACATTGGTTGCCATTATTAATGCTCCAAATGCACGTTTGCCACAGTCAACCAACACCTTCCCAAATGCTAGGAGGAGCTCCAAGGCCTTGCTGCTGCCCAGGGCCCCTAGGGAAGCGCGAGAGGCTGCATTTAGCAGGCAGATCTCTAGTACATTCCCAGGGCTTTGGTGTGTTACAGATTGTGCTTCACGGTGAGTATGTATAGTGGAAAATGGTTTTTATTCTCTCATTTTGTAGGACAATCGTATAAAATGGGCAACATCGGTGGGGGGATTTACAGAGTCTTATTCTCATGCTGGGTTGGGGCCCAGGATGAAGGTGGAGGCTCATTTCTGCAGTGTAGTAACAGAAACTACTGTTTGAGGGGAGGGGAGAGGCCATCCAACAAATCCTTGTAATTCCAATTTCCGTCACAATAAAATAGCTGGGCTGTGTGTGTCAGCCTGCCTTGCGGGCAGAGAGGCCAGGATGGTCAACCTGAAGTTTAACGAGGCTTCTTAAACCCCGCTGAGCTCCTCACCCAATGGCTACATTCACACCCACGGTTCAGATCTCACCAGCGTCTATGCTGGTCTTCCCTCCGAGTCTCTGTCACTATCAATTACCAGCCCAGAAGCCACCTCTTCTTCCTTGTAAATATAGCCCTGATTTTGTTCACACACCATGAGAAAATGTGCTCAGGGAAGATTTAGCCCTCATCCGGCTGCATGGCTGAACTCTGATTCCAGCACTGCTCAACAGCCCTTCGTGGATGATGGAAACAGTCTAGAGCGTCACTGCCCATTATGAGACCACAGGCCCCATGTGGCTACTGAGCACCTGAAATGTGGCTCGAGTGACTGGGCAACTGAATTTTATTTTATTTTATTTTTATTGTGTTTTGAGATGGAGTCTCGCTCTGTTGCCTAGGCTGGGGGGCAGTGGTGCGATCTCGGCTCACTGCAATCTCCGCCTTCCGGGTTCGAGGGATTCTCCTGCCTCAGCCTCCTGAGTAGCTGGGATTACAGGTGCCCACCACCACACCTGACTGATTTTTATATTTTTAGTAGAGATGGGGTTTTACCAAGTTGGCCAGGCTGGTCTTGAACTCCTCACGTGATCCACCTGCCTCAGCCTCTCAAAGTGCTGGGATTAAAGGCGTGAACCAGCACGCTCAGCCTTAATTTTGAATTTTATTTAATTTTAATTTAAATCTAAATTGCTTTGTGTGGTTAGGAGCTACCATGGGAGATAGCACAGAGACTCTAAATTATGATAATTTCACTCTCCTTTGCCAGGTGTTGGCTCAGACATCGCTGCGTGGCCCAGTCATGACCTAGAGGCTCTGACAAAGCATGAGGTCTGGGAAAGCGTTTTCTCCCTGCTAAAGGAGAGATGCCCATGGGAGGCTCATGTCATTCTTATCCCTTGCTTTGTCTCCTCCAGCACTTTGCTTCCTGTCCTGCGTGCTATCATGCGTGGTGTGAAAGCCTGCTGCTTTGGAAACCATCTTGTGACAATGAGGTATGATAAAATAAATGAAGATGGCAAGAACTAACACTCACAGTGCTTGTTATATGCCAGGCTCTCCCTAAGTAGTTTATAGGTATTCACTAATTTAATTCTAACAGCAACTCTGGAAGGAGATACTATTGTTTTCTCCAATTGACCGAGGAGGGAACTGAGGCTCAGCGAAGTTCAGTAACTTGTGGAAAGTTTCTCAGACCACAAGCACCAAAGCTGGGATTCAAACTCAGGGAGACCCACACAGAGGTTGCGCTCCTCACTGTCATGCCATATTGCCTTTCTAGAACCAGGAGAATTGCAGAGAAGCTGCTGAACCTGGGAGCCATAAATCTCTAGAGTTCTTGTTGCGTGAGATAAACACATGGTTATGCTTGAAGCCACTATCAGTCGGATCTCCCATGAGTTGCATCCGCAGATATCCTGAGTGATACCAGTGTCTTTGAATGTGTCTCCTCCAACCCGGGTACCCGACTACAGGAGTCCACTGAATCATTCCTCTATCAGGGCCTGATTCACGGCAGACGTGGGTGAGGAAACCATCCCAACGTCCAAGAGAAACAATCCATCTAAGGCAGGGGAACACCGATGTGGCAATACCCAGTGATGACATCCACAGGAGGATCCCACTGGGACCCCACCCCAGAGCTCACAACAAAGCTCAGCTCTTTGGCATCTGCCCATTATCTCTGATTCTAAACAATAAAGTCTGTCCAAAGGCACTGTGGGAATGGGAAGTTCAAAGGCACAGGGAAGCTTGAAAGCCATCTCCAGAAGCCTTTGGCACATACCTCTAATGTTTCAGCTGTCATTATTCATTATGCTCTCACCGGTAGTCAGCGTCTGGGTTTCCCAGGGCCCCGAATTCTCTCTTTGGTGACTAAGAATTTAGGATGACTTGCCACTGGATTTCACTAAGTAGGGTGTTCATCTTTCCAGGCTTATGAAAATGTGGAAATATATAAATGCTCAATCTTTTCAATCAAAGGCAAACATGGGCTTAAGGGAATGACACTGAGGACCACCTGTCCAAGGTAGCACGAGATGCTTTGCACTGGGGACACAGCAGGCTCCCATTGGCGGGCAGTTGCAGGAATCGCCCTTCATCCCCATAATCGTCCTTCTTCCTTCCTTGTGCCAGGCTGGCCCTTTCTCCCAGCTTCCCACCGCCCTTCTCCCTCCCTGCCCCTGGCATTCCCTTCTTACCACATCCCAGGATTAAGCAGGGCCTAGGTTGCAATGGCATAATGAATGGGGTCATCTAAGGAAGGAAGAACAAATCTAAGTGGCAGAGGGTCCCAGGGCCCACCTCTCACCACGGTCTTTACTGACCCCTTCACTCATTCAACAAAGAATCACTGAGCACCTACCACGTACTAGGCACTGGAGAGACTAGTAGAAACACCCTTTTTTTTTTTTTTTTTTTAAGATGGAGTCTCACTCTGTCACCCAGGTTGGAATGCAGTGGTGCGATTTTGGCTCACTGCAATCTCCGCCTCCCAGGCTCAAGCAATCCTTCCACTTCAGCTTCCCGAGTAGCTAGGATCACAGGCACACACCACCACAGCCGGCTACTTTTTTGTATTTTGGGTGGAGACGGTTTCACCACATTGCCCAGGCTGGTCTTGAACTCCCAGGCTCAGGAGATTCACTTGCCTCGGCCTCTCAAAGTGCTAGGATGACAGGTGTAAACCGCCACACTGGGCTGAAAAACTCTACCTGGAAGGAAATGCAAACTGTTTGAGTATCCCTCTGGGGTTTTATTTCTGAAAGTTATTTCAGTATTTGGTGTATCCAAAGACCCAGCATTATCTTTAGATCCAAGCTATGAGACAAGTAAGTTAGGCACCATTGTCCCATTTTTTATGGGAGAACACGAAGACTGATGCCGAGCGACTTCTTCGTGGGATGTGAGTAACAGGTAGACTCAGGCCTCAAACTCACTTCTTTTGACTCATTTATTTCCCCCTGACGTGTCTCACCCCAGAGGCTGGCCTGGGCAGGACCAGCCACCGCAGGCATCCACACTGCTCTGAAGCGGATTCTCCAAAGTTCTTTTCACCCGAGGCCCCTCATTGTGGGGAAAGGCGGGGTTCACTGGCAGTCGCCTGCCCAATCCCGCTGGCTAGTCTTTGAAGTAAAAAGCCTTGGGATCAAAGGAAATATTTTGTTGAACTCAGCTATTCGTCCTTGATCTGCAAAAACCTTAATTTAATTAGCAATATAAACTTTGTAAAGACTTCACTTTCTCAAGTTGGTTCAACTTATACCAATTTTTTTTTTAATTTGGAAGTGAATAAGGAAGAAATATACAAGAAAAAGTATCTAAAATATCTCACGCAAGTCATGGACTATGCAATACTTATGTCTGATAGTATTTTTCCCTGGTATTGACCTAAATTTTTATACGTATCCTCCAATGAGCAGTAAGTGATAGCAGGAAATATTTTGGACAGAATTATCTAGCTGTGCTCTAAAAAGGCAAACTTCTCAGATTCCCTGAGGTTTGAAATCGCAGCATTTTAAAAGGGAGGGTACTGGCATTATGACATTCCTTAAGTCAGATGCCTTATGTATGTTTAAATAATTCCGTCCTTACAAGAAT
This sequence comes from Callithrix jacchus, assembly GCF_049354715.1. NCBI lineage: Eukaryota > Metazoa > Chordata > Mammalia > Primates > Cebidae > Callithrix > Callithrix jacchus. Next base: position 187,944,017 of record NC_133503.1, on the reverse strand, counting down.
CTGTGACATTGATTCTTCTTTTTAGTTTTCAGAAGAAAGCAAGCGACAGTATCACGGTCACGCTGTGTAGAAATATGGATCAAAGATTTCAATCCACACTGGCAGGTACCAAGTCCTACTCTGTGTTAATAGTTTACTGTGGTTTTAGAGCTACCTTTATTTATTATTGTTATTTTTTAGATGAAGTTTTGCACTGTCACCTGGGCTGGAGTGCAATGGTGCGATCTCGGCTCATAGCAACCTCTGCCTTCCAGGTTTAAGCGATTCCCCTGCCTCGGCCTCCCAAGTAGCTGGGATTACAGATGCCTGCCACCATGCCTGGCTAATTTTTTGCTTTTTTTTGTATTTTTAGTAGAGATGGGGTTTCACTATGTTGGTCAGGCTGGTCTTGAACTCCTGACCTTCTGATCCGCCTGCCTTGTTCTCCCAAAGTGTGAGCCACCAGGCTCAGCCATTATTATTGTTTTTTAAGATGGCGTCTTGATATGTTGCCCAGGCTTATCTTGAACTCCTTGGCTCAAGCCATCCTCCCATCTCAACTTCCTGAGTAGCTGAGACTACAGGTGAGTGCCACTGCACCCAACCAGAGCTGCCTTTAGAACTTCAGAAATCACCTGGTCTACTCATTTCCCTTATGTCACAGCAGAAGAAAATGAGGCCCAGAACTTAAAGTACCTGATGGAGTGGAGAAAAATCTCAGGACACCAACTCTCCAGACAGTGGTCTTTTCCCTTGCGCTTTTATAGATGGTCAAGAAAGAGAAAGTTTGTGCCAGGTGGGTGCAGGCTACCTCTGGGGTCCTTGAAAAAACGCATTATGTTGGTGCAGAAGTGATTACCTTATGTAATTACTAATGTGGGTGTGTTTGTGTGTGTGTGTGAGAAAGCTGTGCATCCGCCTCTGCGAGTCTGCATTCATTTCAGACAAACATCTGCCCTCAGCATTTGTTCCAGGAAGGATTCCACGTGGAAGTGGGGAAGCCGCTGGCCAAGATTTCAGGCCCTGATCAGTGTCATGCCAAACCTATGTTTGCTGTTATGAAGACGTGGTCAGTATTTTGGGGAAGTCATTTGAGTTCATCGAATCCCGCAATGGGAGGTTTCAAATGACTCTGGTCATAAATGACAAGGCTAGAAGATGAGCTAAAATCAGCTGCCGCTGCCTGTATTTTCCCCTTTCACTTTCACCTGCTAACAGAAGCCAGAAGACCCTGGCAAGTGACTGTATGATTGTTAACATTGATGGTATAAATTCACTTTTTCTTGATCAGGCCTTGTGCTTCAAAAAGGAAAGACCAGGCACAGTGGCTCATGCCTGTAATCCCAACGCTTTGGGAGGCTGAGGTGGGAGGATTGCTTGAATCCAGGAGTTTGAGGTTAAAGTGAGCTGTGATTGCACTACTGCACTCCAGCCTGGGCAATAGAGCAGGGCCCTGTCTCAAAAAATAAATAAATGAATAAAAAGAAAGAAAAAAAAAGAAAAGGAAGGGAGGAAGGCAATCCCACCATGCTTGAGAAACTCTCAACAGATAAACCAATGTCTCCTTTCACCTCAAGAATAGCAGCCAGCTCGGACTTCCTCTAGAATTATCTCCATTGATTCACCCTGAGATGATCTCCTATAAGGTGCTTTTCTTTAAACAATCTGAAGTGTAAACTTCCATGACTTGTGTGGGGTTTTCAGAAATCCAATGTTATTCCCCGCCCTCTGCCCCCCGCTCTCTGTCCCCCATCTCCCATCACTCCCGCCACTACCAGAATTTCTTTAGCTGGGAAAATTTTAAGCTTCTTACTGGAAGTTGCTGCCATGCAGTTAAAATCCCCAAGAAGTAAAATGTGAGCTTGGCATCAATAATCAGTTTTGTTTTAGAGTCACATTCATAATAGTAAGTTGCAATGAGACAGAATCCTTTTTAACTAGGCTTCTAGTGATTTCCCTGAAATCGAATTGAAATTTGGAGTCTAGGAAGAATTTCGTAAAATGAATTGTACGTAATTTGTACCGAGAACTGTTTTAATTTGGGTTCCAAAATAAGAGGAAATAGGGAGGAACATGCTCCAAATCTTGTGCAACACATTTTAACGTATTCTTCTTTCCTTTTTCTTTGTTCTCTTTATTTTTTTTTAATACTAAAAAGTGATGGGGTCTCACTATGTTGAACAGGCTACAGTGCAGTGGCACAATCACGGCTCACTGTAGCCTCGAACTCCTGGGCTCAAGTGATCCTTCTACCTCAGCTTCCTGGGAACACCGACACCTTCCAGCAAGCCTGGCTGATGGAAAAGTTTTTATGGAGAACGGATCTCGCTCTGTTGCCTGGCGGGTCTCAAACCCCTAATCTTAAGCAAAGCCTTGGCCTCCCAATGTTCTGGGATTACGGATATGAGTCACCACGCCTAGCCCTTTCTTCTGTTTTCTCTTTTCTATTCTCTGCCCTTCCTTTCTCTCCCCTTTTTCCCTCCCTCTCCCCTTTCTTCCTTTCCTTTCTTCCGTCATCATCTACTGAATATAGTGGCCGGAATGAGTTGACAGTTGTTGAATGCTGAGGCCAGATGAGGGGTTTACAGGGCATTGTTCTTTTATCCGTATTCTTGTATATTTGAAATTTTCCATAATAAAAAAAGGAAAAATGAAACAGTGGCCAAGAGGAATAATCCTGGCTTGAGTACTGGGCTGTTCTTAGCTTGAAAGAACCACTGCAGAAAACTCAACAGAAGCAGAAATTACATACAGTTCAAACTCATTTTCCTAGGAGGCTTTTTTTTAAAAAAGAAGTATTTTGCTGGAACCTAAAAACCACACTCCCAAACTGTTTCAACATGATCCCTCCTGGCAGGAGTCAGAGATGGCTGGCGTACAAGACGATTGAGAAAGCTATGACCTACAGTTAGTGGCTGGTTGAGATAGTTTCCAAATATAAGTAAGTGGTGGCAGGACTAGAAAAATCGGCAGAAAGCGGTGATTCTGACGTTAGTCACATGGCTGCCATGCATGACCTACTTTACTTGAGAACCAAAAATGTTGTTTTAGGTTCTTACACATTATAGTTCCTACCTGTCTTGCTGGTTGAAGGGAGAACTCCATGCCTGGCTTTTTCTAAACAAGCAGAATGTGCAACCACGTTTAGAGCAAACTGCTCTCTATTTCAGATTTTCCAGGGGAAAAGAGGAATGTACATTAGGCAGATTATTTTACCTCCCTAGTCATGCCAGGGTAAGCTTCCTAGACTAACTAATTCTCCTTCGAGGTCTGGCAGCTCCCAGCTTCCAGCTGCCAGCCGGGCCAAGCAGAGCTCCTTCCTTCTTCACCATCTGTGGCCCCAAAGATTCCCCTGCCACCAGGGCCAATGACCAACTGACCACCGGCTGAGTGATCCAGGCCCCGGCAGCTCACAGGACAGGGAAACAGCAGCACACTTGCGGCCCCTGGAGTCTATCCCATCTGGCCTACCGTCCTGTCATCTCCGAGAATCACCCAAGCTCTGGCCAGGCCGGTAAGGTCTCCTTCGCAGGCCCTTGACCGCTGCTGCTCCGTGGGGCTTCCCCACGGACTCCTGACTCCTCTTTCCCCCCCACGCCAACCTTTTCCATCGGGCTCTCTGGGATTCCTGATCTTCAGTGAATACTTCCTTCTGTGTCCTCAGTCTTCAAAGAATGTGCACCCTTGCTGAAACCCCACCCTCTCCAGCGTACCCCGGCTCCCCGCTTTTCACATTTCATCTACTGGGTTGGGGACTCATTTACGCCAATACTCCGTGATCACTTGCAATCTATGACTCTTCCTGCTTTGGAAGATATCCCTGCTCTGTTGAGTCCTTGATATTTAAGGTGTGTGTGTGTGTGTGTGTGTGTGCACACGCATGTGCACTCATGTGTACATATAGGGTGTGTGTGTGTGCGCACGCATGTGCACTCGTGTGTACATATAGGGTGTGTGTGCACACGCATGTGCACTCGTGTGTACATATAGGGTGTGTGTGTATGTGCGCACACATGTGCACTCGTGTGTACATATAGGGTGTGTGTGTATGTGCGCACACATGTGCACTCGTGTGTACATATAGGGTGTGTGTGTATGTGCGCACGCATGTGCACTCGTGTGTACATATAGGGTGTGTATGTGCGCACGCATGTGCACTCGTGTGTACATACATAGTGTTAAGGGCTCCAGCTTCAATATCCAATGACGTGGGTTCTAATTTTGGTTTCGTACTCACTCGATTGTGAGACTTTGGTCAAGCTACTCTTTTCAAGGCTTGTTAACTCTTCTATATAACGTGGATGGCGGTACTTCTAGAGCATGGGATTGTTGTGAGGATGACGCGAGAAGATCCGTATAAAGTGTCTGGCGCATCTCCGTGTAACTCAGTCAATGAGAACTACGCTCACATTTGGGCTGCTTCCTTTCCTTTTCAAATTCCCCCTCCATCCTGAAAAATGTCAATGTTCTTTGGCACCACACAACCCACTCCTGACAGTTCCCAGCTTCCTTCACTCGGGAGCATGCGTTTCTACTGCACACCTGCCCCACTTGCTGGAAACGACCTCCTGGTCTACCTGCTCCTTCACCCTGCCTGGGTCACCTCCTTCCTCTCCACCATGTCCTTGCCTTCCCGTAGCATTAACCTGGGACGCTCCAACCTCAGCCAGATAGTTACTTTCACTGAGACCTACACAGTTTGTGATGTGTATCTGATTCATCTTGTGTGAATGTCATGTTTATTCTGTGGTTATATTTTTCACAATTCTTTCGTTTTAAGGATCCATATGGGGCTAAACTATTTCCTATACCCCACTCCCATTCCCAGAAGCCAGATCGCATGTGAAGAATCTGGTAACCTCCCTCTTATCTGAAGATTTGGTCTTAGTTCAGTAATGCCCCTGATCCCAGGGAGTTAGTTGTCTAGGACGCAGACTTGGCAGGGAGGTGAGGTAGCACTTTTCAGGGGCCATGACTCAGTGGCTTGGAAACAAGGAGGCTGCAAGTTGGTCTTGGTCATCTGGACCAAGTGCACAGGCTTGGATGAAGCGTGGAGCAGGGCTGGTGAGCGGTGGACACTCTCAGCTGTTTTTTGTGCTTCCGAGGTTTAGGCTTGTTACATTTTCTTGATTTCCCTTTCTCTTTTCTTTAGTACCTTTGGAAATTCTAGTCTGTTTCACTTCTGCTGAAGCACAGCAAGGATAAGGGATTTTGCCCTGGTGTGGCTCTGTCTTTAGGTTGACACTCATCTTTGGGAGGCAGAATGCCAGGGGCAGAGGGAGTCCGAGTGAGGGCTCTGTATGTTGATCCCCTGCCTGTGGCACACAGAGGATACCCAGGTCACCGAGCTAAGATCTTCCTGTGCCAGGGACATGTAGAGCTAAGGAATTTGGGGAGAACATTTAGCTCGGCTATGTCTTATCTTTCCCACCTTTTTGAGAGGTGAGGTGGCTCTTTCTCAGAATGGAATGGAGAGGAAGGAAGATTTTGGAGAATCAGAACATGACAAGGTATTTGCTTGATTTTGTTTGAGGTTTTATGAATTCTCAAAACATCAGAGGCATTTCTATCAAAAAAAAGAGAAAGGTCACCTGGGGGCAGTGGCTCATGCCTGTAATCCCAGCACTTTCAAAGGCTAAGGTGGGCGGATCACAATGTCAGGAGTTCAAAACCAGCCTGGCCAATATGGTCGAATCTTGTCTCTACTAAAAATACAAAAATTAGCTGGGTGTGGTGGCGGGTGCCTGTAGTCCCAGCTACTCAGGAGGCTGAGGCAGGAGAATCACCTGAACCTGGGAGGGGGAAGTTGCAGTGAGCCAAGATCACACCATTGAGCTCCAGCCTGGGTGACAGAGTGAGACTCTGTCTAAAAAAAAAAAAAAAGAGAGAGAAAGGTCTCCAAAAGGCAACTCTTGATTGAACACCATTTTGGAGGATTTATTCATTCTTGTCTTGCAGGTAGATAATAAAGAATAAAATATAATTGTATAATACTGGTGAAAGACTGGACGAGAAGTTGGGAGATCGTCTGCCAGGCTCTGTTCGCTCGCTGGAAGGCGGTGTGATTTACTCTAGGATCCTTAACTATTTCCTGAGGTTTAGAATAAGATTTGTACTTAACTTTTCCTTTAAATTGTCCTGAATAACAAGGGAACATTTATGTCAAATAATTTGAGCAACTCAAGGGAGCTAAGTGCTTTAAAAATGCCAACCAGACTGTGAAGCTTTTAGGTTTTTGAGGAGACCTATAAAATGCCCTGGAAAAAATCAGACATGTGTCCAGAAATCAGCAACAGCTGTGCATTTGCAGAGAAAGCAAAATCATATTTCATATTGAGAAATTGGAATATCGGGGTTGAGTAGACAGGAAAATAGGGAAGAAAAGGAGAAGATGCAGAAAAAAAAGAGCCTTTAAAGCTTTGTGCCTCGCCATTGAGCCTCTCTTCATTGTCATTCCCAGAATTTCATTCTACTTTTTCCAAATTTCTTTTTTTGAGGGGGACGAAGTTTTGCTCTGTCGCACAGGTTGGAGTGGAGTGGTGCAATCTCTGCTCACTGCCACCTTCGTCTCCTGGGTTGAAACGATTCTCCTGTCTCAGCCTCCAAGTAGCTGGGATTACAGGCACCTGCCACCAGCCTGGTTAACACTTGTATTTTTAGTAGAGATGGGGGTTTTGCCATGTTGGCCAGGCTGGTCTTGAACTCCTGACCACAGGTGATCCACCTGCCTTGACCTCCCAGAGTGCTGGGTTTACAGGCGTGAGCCACAGCGCCCAGCCTACTTTTTCCAAATTTGGTCATGAGTTTCCTGGGGTTGCCATAATGAAGGACTACAAACCCGAACCGGCTGGCTTAAAACAGCGGAGATCTATTTTCTCCAATTCTGGAGAACAGGAGTCTGAAATCAAGGTGTGGGCGGAGCTGGTTCCTTTCGGAGCTCCTTCCACCTCTCCCAGCTGCGAACAGTCCTTGGTGTTCCTTGGCTTCTGGACGCATCACCCCCATCTCTGCCCTTGGCATCTCAGTGTTCAAATCTCCTCTCCTTATAAAGACAGCAGTCATATTGGATAAGCGCCCCCTAGTGACCTCAGTTTAACTTGAGGCCAACTGCAAAGAACCTCTTTCCAATAATGTCCCATTCGCATGTAAAGTGGTGTTAGGACTTCAACATGTTTTTTGGGAGAAGACATACAATTCAATCCATAACACTGACCAAAACTTCACTTTCCCTGGATGATCCAGGCATTGGCAAGTTTTCTGAGTGGATGAGCCTTCTGAGGATTTTTATTATTGTTTTCTTGAGACAGAGACTTGCTCTGTCGCCCAGGCTGGAATGCAGTGGCAGGATCTCGGCTCACTGCAATCTCCACCTCCCGGGTTCAAGCGATTCTCCTGCCTCAGCCTCCCAAAGAGCTGAGATTACAGGCGAGTGCCACCACGTGTGCCAGGAGTCAGGGAGTGGGAGGTAGAGGGACCTGAGTTGTATTGTAAGCGACACGAGGGTGCCTTGCTGTAGTTTCTTTCCTGGGTCTCGTCACACCTTCTCCTAGCCCTCAGTTGTTCTTCAGCTCTCAATCCAAGAAATTTATTTGCAGTTTAATGAACAAATCAAATGCTTTAAATAATGGGCTAGTTTAATTTAAAAAATGGATCACGATGTGTGTCTCTAGCATCTTGCATTCACCTTTATCTTTCCTCCTCCATCTGCTACAGTCACAGGGAGAGCCTCCACTTGACCTGTAGTCAGGGACCACTGCTAAAGATGATATCCTCACTCAGCTGCCTTCAGCTGGTGACCGCAGATGCGTTATGAAATTAAACGTCCTCTACTTTAAAATCTTATTTTAAAGCTTCTACGAGTCATTAAAATGTTTTTGTTTATGAATATCAGCAGGAGTGGTAGGGTGGGAGGAGGATAAGGGAAAAAGAGGACGTTTTCAGCTGAGAGGAGCAAGCGAAGTTTGACATTTACAAGACCCACATGTTACCTCTGGCCTGCCTGTCTTGGTTCACATTCTTGTGCGGGTTCAAGTTTCCTGAGCGCAGGCATATTGACCTTAGGAAGAGGCCAGTTCTGGATTGCCATGAGTCAGCTCACTTCTGCTGCTAGAAAATGGATTTTTTTTTCTTCAGCAAGAAGTGCCTTGTGCAATTTTTGCCTAATCATGTCTGAAAAATAGTGACCTCTCATTTTTGCAAAACAGTTCACTATTGACAATATTAATAAAAACAACTGAGTGTACATAAATACGAGTTTGAGTTCATTTCTCTGTGCTTTGACTGCAGTGCCTCCTAGTGGACACTTTTATGTTATACAAGTTTCTCATGGTTGATCAGTTTTCACAAAAATGTGAAGAATGCATTTGAACAAACTCATTGTTTTCTGCAGTGGGTTCCTCTTTTGTTTCTTGTTGGGTTTTAATTTTTCCCTAGCAAAGGTTCAATTCAATACATGATCAAATTGTACAATCCTCTGATTGTTCACAGGAAGTTTTCTCTACCCCCTTCCTCATCTCAGGAGAGAATGGAGAGATGGAATAAAATGCACTCATGAGGAAGTTGCCATAAGAACTTTTAAACTGTGGTTGGAACCTGATATATGTATCAAGAAAATCAAAATACTAGAAACACCATGATAATGAGGCTTTAAAACTAAGACGATTATGACTTAAACATTTAAAAGCAGGACAGGAATAGGAACACCTTCAGCAATAGTTAGATATCAATTCCATTCTAGTGGGCTGTGGCAAGCATGTGGGGAGGAGGGGCGGGTCCCCAGATAAAGGCCACCTTCTTGCTGCTTTGCACAGAGGTGTCCTGCCTGTGACTGTACCCCCAGATGATTCAGGGAAGACTGCTCTCCAGCTGCCCGCTCCCATGTTCCCTCTCACTGTGGATATAATTGGGGTTCAGGTGAAAGTCCTCACCTCACTTCCTGGCATTGTCGCTTCAGGGGTCTGCAGGGCGGCAGAGTGAAGGGGTTTGAGCAAGGATTGTCTTGTGTGGGGCACAGCTTTGGAGGGTTCTGAAGGCTCCTTGAAAGTGACTAAAGTGACGGTAGATTCCCAGACTTTGAGATTTTACAAACATGCCAGGAAATAAAGCATGCTTTTAATGGGGAATTACAAAAATCTCCAATTAAAACAAACAAACAAATAACTTTTCCCCTGGCATTAAAAATACACTAATAATGGGCCAGGCACGGTGGCTCATGCCGGCAATCCTAGCACTTTGGGAGGCTGAGGTGGGTGGATTACCTGAGGTTAGGAGTTTGAGACCATCTTGGCCATTGTGGTGAAACCCCATCTCTACTAAAAATATACAAATTAGCTGGGCATGGTGGTGTGTGCCTGTAATCCAAGTTACTCAGGAGGCTGAGGATTACAGGCATGCATCACCACCTCAGGAGTCTGAGGCCTCCTGAGTAGCTGGGATAACTTGAGCCCAGGAGGCAGAGGTTGCAGTGAACCAAGATTGCGCCATGGCACTCCAGCCTGGGCGACAGTGCAAGACTTCATCTCAAAAAAAAAAAAAAGCTAATAATGAAACAACCACCATCACCTACCATCATCGGTTCAAAGTGTTCAAAGAAAGAACACTTTAACATGAAAGACAAGGCATAATTTTAAAAGCTAGGACATTTCTTCCCAGGAGAACATATTTTCTGTCTATGGTATATAGATGTGTGTAGTATGCATGAATCTACGTGTACACACACACACACACACACACACACACACATCTGTTCTTACTTTTCTTTCATTTCATCATGAAGCAGAGAAGAGTTTCTTGTGAAGTGGCAGTTGTCTGTGGACTGGCATTTGGGGACTGATGTGAGAACTTTGTCCTTGAACTTTTCTCTGTGTGATTTGCAGAGTGCCTTCGCTAAGTCCTTTCTTTGAAATCAGGACTCAGGACGACACAGTTGCTTAAGGAGAGATTCCGTCCTCTTGAGTTACAGAACTTGTTCCCTGCTGGCCTCGGCTTGCGGTGGAGAACATGTCAGAAGTTCAGACCTGAGAGGCTCTGGGGAACCACAAGACCTAAAGGGTCCGTTAATCCTCCCAATTCAATGCAGAACTGTACGTGATTATTCCAGACAGATGGGAATGTGCCCGTAGGTTCAGAACCTCAGAGGAAGGATTTCAAAGCCTCCCCAGACATTGCATTCCAATACTCAGGAATGCTCGCTCTCAAAGAGGAAATTTATAGACCCGTAGACAGCCATTCACAGCCAGAATGGGCTTAACATCACTTGGTTTGAATTCTTATATTACAAAGTTGATAATCAGCCTTGGAGACACAAAGGACGTGCAGGGGTTCACTCAAGTTGTTTTTGGAGAGACCAGTACTGCTCTATGTGACCCACACAGCCTCATGCTGCAGCCTTGAACAGGGGCACACATCTCAGATGACGGGATGTAAAATCACACTTAACCCAGCCCGCTGGGATGGTACAGTGGTTCATCTCGAACCTAACCCCCCTCCCCGGAAATACAGCGATGCATAATTTCACATCTAAGCTCACCTCCCCGCCAAGATACAGTGATGCATCTCACACCTACAGCAAGGCATAATTTCACACCTAACCTCCCCCCCACCCCACTGAGATGCAGTGTTAAGCAGTGAATATCCCTGCCCCACATTTGAGCTGTAGGAAAGTCAACATTTCCTTTCCTGAGAGCCTTCACCTGATCAGCATGGACCTGTTATTTTATTTTCCAAACTTTCTTTTATTCATGCTTGAACTTTTCATCCTTTATTTAAAGACCTTATTCTTTTTTTTTTTTTTTTTTTTTTTGAGACAGAGTCTCACTCTGTCTCTCCCAGGCTGGAGTGCAGTGGCATGATCTCGGCTTACTGCAGCCTCCGCCTCCTGGGTCCAAGCGATTCTCTTGCTTCGGCCTCCCGAGTAGCTGGGATTACAGGCATGCGTGACCATACCCAGCTAATTTGTGTATTTTTAGTAGAGATGGCGTTTCTCCATGTTGACCAGGCTGGTCTCGAACTGCTGACCTCAGGTGATCTGCCTGCCTCTGCGCCCCAAAGTGCTGGGATTACAGGTGTGAACCATGGCACCCGGTCTAAAGGCCTTAATATTTAATTGTTTGATGTTTTTTCAAATTTAATTCCATTTTCACGTGTCATTCCAAATATGCACGATACGCTAATGTCCAGTTGATACTGAATATTTGCACAGAGTGTGCATTCTCCTACTCTGCATGTTGAAAGTCTACACATTGCATCCTCTTACTTGCAGATATTTGCTGTGCATCTTTCAATTTGCTTTGTTTTGTCTTCCTAACCTTTGAATTGTTGTATATCTGGGCTATTTAACTCAGCTTGTTGGTTTTGAATAATGTGTGTCGAGTGACACCGTCCCAAAAGATATTCCCAGATCCTAATCCCTGGAACATATGATGGCACCTTATTTGGAAGAAGCCTCTTTGCAGACATAATTAAGGATCTTGTGATGAGGAAATCACCATGGGTTACCCTGGCGGGCGGTAAATCCAATGATAAGTGTTTTTGTGGGAGACGTACATAGAAGAGACAGGCCAAGGAGAAGGTGATGTGAAGACAGAGGCAAAGAAAGGTTGGAGCGATGCGGCCATAAGCCAAGGAATGCTGACACCTGCTGGCAATACTGGCGGCTACCAGAAGCCAGAAGAAGCGAGAGATGGATCCTCCCCTAGAGCCTCTAGAGGCAGGGCAGCCTGCCAACACTTTGATTTTGGACATCAGAAGAGTACATTCTGTTGTTTTAAGCCATCAAGTTTGTACGACTTGGTTACGGGAGCCACAGCAAACGAATCTGCGAAGTCTCCAACATGCCAAGCCTGTGTTCAGCACATTTCCTATAAGATGCTAGTCAGTCATTATTTCCTTATTTAACAACTTCTTACTCTGCCGTTTGGGTCACAGATCTTGGTCATTTTGCATTTTCTAGTCATTACATTTTATTGGCCGACGTATGGGCTGTGTCTAGAATTGGAGACCTGTATCTTTACCTGTCAACAACAACACAAAAATTGGTTTATTTCTAATTCTTACATTTTGGAGTAAAAGCCTAGAAAGCTTACAGAATTGAAGAGTTTGCCACCTCAGAAGGAGATGTGAGTCACATGAGGGTGTTTTTGAGCATTTGTACTCATTGTATTGTTTTCAAAGTTAGTGTGTGTTTGGGTGCTGGACTTGCTGGCTGGGAATCCAGCTTTCTCAGTGAGCTGTGAGCAAGTTGTTTTCTCTGCCTCGATTTCCACATCTGTGAAATGGGTACAATATAATTATACCAAATTGCAGAGTTATTTGGTGAAGATTAAGTGAAGTGATACATGTAAGGTTTTTAGAACAACATCTGGGACATAGTGAACACCACAGAAGGGTTAACTAGCATTCACTTGTGTATGTTTAAACATCTAATCAGCATAAAAGCTCCTTAATAATGGGAGGGTCTATAATCCCAGCACTTTGGGAGACCGATGTGGGTGGATCACCTGAGGTCGGGAGTTCGAAACCAGCCTGACCCACATGGAGAAACCCTGTCTCTACTAAAAATACAAAATTAGCCGGGTGTGGTGGCTCATGCCTGTAATCCCAGCTACTCGGGACGCTGTAGGAGAATTGCTTGAACCTGGGAGGTGGAGATTGCAGTGAGCTGAGATTGTGCCATTGTACTCCAGCCTGGGCAAAAAGAGCAAAACTCCATCTCAAAAAAAAAAAAAAAAAAAAAGAGGGAGGATCTGAACTTTTATAACTAAATTATCTCCTTAGGCTAAAAAAATCAAGAAAGTGCTCCTAGGTACGTAATCCTTGATGACCCTGAAAACAAGGTTTTAAGTAGAATTAAACGTACGTGGATGAGTAAGAAATGACACACTCATAAAGCCAGTATTAATTATGCTTTATGCTGTGGATAGCTAATTAGCAGGCAGCATGACAAATGCCCTCCCTTATTAAACCAGCTAGCTTGTCTCATTCCTAATCCTTTGCACTATTTCTCAGATTTATTCCATCATTTCAATTCAAAGGCTAATTGATTAATTTCATTGAGCTCATTATATCTTCATCCTAGCACTACCATAAATCTTCATGGAGCTCATCTCCATATAACTATTTTCCCTTCAGCAGGATTTTGAGCACAGCGTTCTGCAGTCCCCAAACCTTGTGAAACTCCCAAAGTCTACAGCATGGGCCTCAAAGCTCTTTTGATTCTGTATACAGCTGGTGGGGGAAAAAAGTGACATGCCACATAGATAATACACAAGTGCTATTAAACTAGTCATATATACTTGATAAAACACACAACAGAAAGTTTTGAGAAATGAGTTTAAGCTGAAATGGGAAGTCTTTCCAAATGTCTGCTAATCACGGTGCTCAGACTTATCATTAGTTACCGTTTCAAGGCACATTTTATGCTTAGGGTGAGTTTTCTTTTTAATAACAGTGGATACAAATCTCATGACAATGCATCTTCCTGGTAATTTAATTTTTTTCCCAGCTTGTTATTAGAGGTGATGTGATCACTGCTGCTTTTTTTTTTTTTTTTTTTTTGAGGTGGAGTCTCGCTCTGTCATCCAGGCTGGAGTGCAGTGGTGTGATCTCAGCTCACTGCAACCTCTGCCTCCCAGGTTCAAGCGATTCTCCTGCCTCAGCCTCCCAAGTACCTGGGACTATAGGTGGGCAACCATGCCCAGCTAATTTTTGTGCTTTTAGTAGACACAAGGTTTCACCATATTGGCCAAGCTGGTCTTGAACTCCTGATCTCGGGTGATTCGCCCACCTTGGCCTCCCAAAGTGTTGAGATTTTGGGTGTGAGCCACTGCACCCAGTGGCCCACTGTTGCTTTTAGCTCAGGCTGGAACGTAGGTGAGTCTGCTCTGCAACTTTCTTTTTAAGCCACTTGTCCATTTTTTGAGGGTTAATTAAGCTAACATGTGAGCCATGTGTACTGCAAAACAGGACAATAAATAGGACATGCAGGAATGGGAAGGTCTGTACGTGAGATGGTTCATGAATCTGTCTCCCCTTCCGCCACCCAAACCACGTTGGGATAGATTCGGGCTGAGTGAAGGTATAATGTCAATTGCTGTAATTAGTGCTGACAAAACAGAAGACCCAATGTTTTCTTGCTGTCTGCCATTTTGTGCACCTTCAGTCTGGATCTGCAGCTCTTTGGGGAACACTGAAAAGCTTTTTAACCTGACTTCTAAGACCTTTCAGAGCCTGGACTCCATCGACCCTTCCTGGTTGGATGGTTGTACAGCTCCTGCAGGACCCAAATTGAGCAAAAGCAGTTAATCAGTATTTACATTGTATATATAAAAATCAAGGTAATATGTAAATACAATTTAAAACATTATCAGTGCAAAAGAGCTTATAATGGGCCGGGTGTGGTGGCTCACGCCTGTAATCCTAACACTTTGGGAGGCCGGGGTGGGTGGATCACATGAGGTCAAGACTTCAAGACCAGCCTGACCATCATGGTGAAACCCCATCTTAAAAAAAAAAAGAAGAAGAAAAAAAAAGCTGATAATGGAAAACACCCTTGCCCTACTCACTCCTTCCCATCTTTTTTTTTTTTTTTTTTGCTTTCCTTAGGGACATGGTCTTGCAATACCTCATTGATTTTCCTGGCAAGTTCCTTGATATTTTACTGTTTTTTTTTTTCTAATTTTTGATTGTCACATGTAGACATTGTTTACTGATTTCTGTTATGTGACATAAGCATAGAGTGTTCTGACAGCTCTCCCTCTCATATCCCCTTTCCTTCTTTTCAGCCTTGCATTTTCCTAACATGTTGTAATTCGTTGTTAAATTGTTAGTCAGTATTTACATGATTATGACTATATAAATATGGTTTACCACTGAGCCAAGTAGGGTATAAAAGCTGATGCTTTTTTACAAACTTCTGTTGTTCCTGAAGTTGCCACCTTTTCTCACGTGTTTTGCTGTCTCTGAAACTGCAAATTACTTCTGATTTCTGAGTATCTTATCAGTATTGGTTTCCAAATTCTCAAATGTATCATATAATCTTCTGGTTTAATTATTCTGACCTGTACCAGCTGTTGTCTGGATTGGCTGTGTTGCTGTTATGCTGGGACTTCCCTCTGATGCTCCCTTGTGTTGGACACCCTGCTTTTTGGATTCTATGTCTTTCTTCTCCTTGGCTTTGACCCTCATTCTGACAGGCTTTGAAAGTCTGAATATGTCTACTCTATACTTTCTTTGGATGGATAGATTGGTTGGGTATAAAATACTAGACTGGCTGGGTATGATGTCTCATCCCTGTAATCCCAGCACTTCGGGAGACTGAGGTAGGCAGATCTTTTAAGCACAGGAGTTTGAGACCAGCATGGGCAACATAGCAAAACCCCATCTCTACAAAAAATACAAAAACTTATCTGGGCATGATGTGCTATGGTCCCAGCTACTCAGGAGGCTGAGGGAGGAGGATCACCTAAGCCTGAGAGTTGAGGCTGCAGTGAGCCATGATCATTCCACTGCATTCCAGGCTGAGTGGCAGAGCAAGACCCTGTTTCAAAAAAAAAAAAAAAAAAAGAAATTCTAGATTGACAGCAATTTGCCTTTAGAATTTTGAAAGTCTTTATCTTTTTACATCTAGTATGGCCATTCCGATTCATGATTCCAATTGTTTCCTCTCAGGAAGTCTTCTGCATCTTCTCTTTATCTCTAGGGTCCTGAGATTTCAAGATGGTGTGCTTTCTTATGCTCTTTTTATTCATTCATTGTGCTTGACACAGGGTGTGCCTTTTTAATTCAGAGACTTGTGATCCTCGGTTCTGGGAAAAATTTTCTACAATATCTTTGATAGTCTCTTTTGTTATTTTGCTGGAATTTCAGAACGTTGAACCTCCTGTTTTGAATGTTTGTCTTCTTTTCACTCCTATTTTCTATTTGATATTTCTGTTTCCCTTTCTAGCATTTCTTTCATGTTATAATCTAATCCTCTACTGAAATTTATCTTCTACTGACTTCTCTAGTTCATGTTGCAAGTTTTCTTTCTTTTTTTGAGGCAGAGTTTTGCTGTTGTTGCCTAGGCTGCAATGCAATGGTGTGATCTTGGCTCACTGCTCCACCTCCTAGATTCAAGCGATTCTCCTGTCTCAGCATCCCGAATAGCTGGGATTACAGGCACCTGCCACTATGCCTGTCTAATTTTATGTGTGTGTGTATTTTTAGTAGAGATAGGGTTGTGCTGCGTAGGCTAGGCTGGTTTCGAACTCCTGACCTCAGGTGATCCACCTGCCTTAGCCTCCCAAAGTGCTAGGATTACAAGCACGAGCAGCTGTGCCCAGCTGCAAGTTTTCTTAAATACCTGGTAATCCTTGGCTGTCCTTTTATAATTAAGACTAAAATACATAAAAGCAATTTGCAAGTTTGGGCAGAGCTTGTGAAAAAATGGGTTTCCCAGTAGGTGCAAAACACATTTTGGCTAGAGAGCCAGCTGGCCTCTTCATTAGGTCTCCAGAGAAGCCTCCAGTCTCTTACTGATGGGTATTTTCCTGGTTACAGACTTCTGGGATCAGACTGTGGGAAATGGAATGAGCATTTCCCCCATTCCCAGGTCTGCCCCTCAGTCTCCCTCCTCCATGCTTATCAGTAACCAACAATTAGATTGACCTCTTGCAGTCAGTTTCTCCAGCCATGTTTCCAGACAAGGGTGGGAGTCAGGGCGTTGGAGGTGCTTGCCTCTACTGAACAACCGGGAGGGAGCCCCTGCAACTTGTTGATATCCCTTGCCTCCAACACCTGGACCTTGGAGGGCTTCTGTAGGTGACGGGCTTTCAAATCCTCCAGTGAAATAATTACAGTGTAAACTGTTTTCTTCTTCACTAAAAGGCTCACATGAAGGAATATCACTGTGAGGTATCTAAATGGGTGGAGTCTGTGTTGCGTGATCTGGGTGGAAAGAATGGATGGGAACTGCAGCTCAGACTCCACACCACTCAGGGTAGTTTTGTTAACATGCAAACATTCAAAGAGCATGAAGTGACATAGATTTGAAAGTCCATTTGCATTCCCTGGGACCTTAGAATGCATCTGCATTCTTGACATTCAGCTATGTCAAGGGGATTTCAAAATAATTCTAATTTGGCACCCAATAGGCCTGGCTCTGTTAGCCTGCCCTAGCACAGTTAGGGGAGTGCCATTTTCCTTTCCTAGATGCCAAGAACTCACTATCGTAAGTGGAAAATAAAAATTATTCAATAGAATTGAATAAAAAAAATAAAAGTAGGCCGGGCGCGGTGGCTCACGCCTGTAATCCCAGCACTTTGGGAGGCCGAGGCAGGTGGATCACAAGGTCAAGAGATCAAGACCATCCTGGTCAACATGGTGAAACCCCGTCTCTACTAAATACAAAAAATTAGCTGGGCATGGTGGCACGTGCCTGTAATCCCAGCTACTCAGGAGGCTGAGGCAGGAGAATTGCCTGAACCCAGGAGGCGGAGGTTGCAGTGAGCCGAGATCGCGCCATTGCACTCCAGCCTGGGTAACAAGAGCAAAACTCCGTCTCAAAAAAAAAAAAAAAAAAAAGAGTGTCTTAGGTTGAGTAATTTATTCTTATTGGTTGTATTGAGCAGTCGAAGAAATGTGTACCTTCCGAAATACAAGAGGCCACAAAGGCAGAGTTGCAGAGCCAGGGAAATGAGCGCTGAGTGCCCTATAAATATTCAGGAGCGCATGCATCCCATGAATGGCACTTCATCCTCTGTGCTTTTCACTGCTTTCCATGGAGAGGATATTATAGACTCTATTGGACTCTAAATCTCATTTTAAACCTCTGAATGATGCCAACACCTTGTAAAGGAAATTAGATAGTGCCTACATGTGCTTTTATCCTGAATATGGTGGATAAATTGAATGAATGGTGATCAAAGATATTAATAACTTAATATGTATTCGTTGCTTAAGATATACCACACACGGGGCTAGGTATTTTACACATATTAGCCCACTTATTCTCACAGCCACCATAGGCTGTATCAGTTAACTTAGACTAAGTAATGGCTCAGTAAAAAATAGTCCCCAGATCTCAGAAGCTCAGAGCAATTCACGTTTACTTCTTGGCCACGTGCTGTGTTCGTCGTGGGGCTGTGTCACTGAAGGAAGGCAGCACTTGTGTGGAGATTGGTAGTCTCGAGGCAAAACGAAAGGAGAGATGGCAAACCAGGAGCTAGCTCTTGAACTTTTGTGCAGACATGAAACACATCACATCTCCCCACAATTCAATGGCCGAAGCAACTCACGGGTCCCTCCTAACTTCAATGGGCCAGGGAGGTTTTATCCCACTGCATGGAAGGGCATCTCAAATCCCATGGCTAACGTGTGATATCAGTGGGTGGGGAAGCACACTCTTCCACCAGGGAGGGGCGGCAAATATTTTGGGTGATACAACCCCCCACAGAAAGATACTGTTATTCTCACCACTTTATTGATGAAGACAGTGAAGCCAGGGTAAGGATGACGTCCAATTCTCAAACTCTATAAAAGAAGCAATTGATTTGGACACCTAAAAGACTATAGATTTTATCTGATTAAAATGCAAGCAAAGCAGAACAGAACAAAAATGCCATGTTGGGGACATAATCACACAGAAGCATCAGAATCAAACCCTATATGTCACTTGTTTTGGAAACAGAGTCTTATTCTTTCACCCAGGCTGCAGTGCAGTGGCGTAATCTCGGCTCACTGCAACCTCCGCCGCCTAGATTCAAGCGATTCTCCTGCCTCAGCCTCCCCAGTAGCTGGGATTACAGGTGCCCACCACCACACTCAGCTGATTTTGTATTTTAAGTAGAGATGGGGTTTCTCCATATTGGCCAGGTTAGTCTTGAACTCCTGACCTAGGTGATCCACCTGCCTCAGCCTCCCAAAGTGCTGAGATTACAGGCATGAGTCACTGCCCCCAGCCTACATGCCACTTTTTAAGAAAGGACAAAAATTAATTTTCACCTGAATTTTCAACATCCCAGGGTTTAGTTAGGGGAAAAATCAGCTGTTAAGGTATTCTCAACGAGGGATAATACCCAGAGATTTCTTTTCAAAAGTCCCGATCTAAGGCTGGTGCAGTGGCTCACGCCTGTCATCCCAGCACTTTGGGAGGCCAAGGTGGGTGGATCACCTGAGGTCAGGAGTTGGAGACCAGCCTGGCCAACATAAGGAAACCCTATCTCTACTAAAAATAGAAAAATTAGCTGGGTGTGGTGATACGTGCCTGTAGTCCTAGGTACTCAGGAGGCTGAGGCAGGAGAGTTGCTTGAACCTGGGAGGCAGAGGTTGCAGTGAGCCGAGATCACGCCATTGCACTCCAGTCTGGGTGACAGCAAGAACCTGTCTCAAAAAAAAAAAAAAAAAAAAAAGAAAGAAAAAAAAAGAGCCAATGGAAACTTATTTACACAAATGAAATTCACATTCTAAAATCAAGAGTCCAGACACTTTAGGTGGTCTCAGAGAAGATCCTGAGGGGGATTCTCTAGCATTTTACATTTCTCATGTGACTCTGAAATTTGTATGTCAGAAATAGCTGAGAGCCAGTAAGTATTGTTATTTTAAGGGGAAATCGTTTCTAAGAGAAAATAGGAACACAGAATGAAAAGCTGGTGGAATTTGAAAGGAAGGACGACCAAGAGGAAGGTGAAGATGCTGAGCTGGAACCCAGATAATTATGCCCGTGAAACCAAGCTGGACTTACAGAGAATTCCCAGAAACCACGATCCTACCCTACACCCTTTTGCCGTCCCCCGAGAATGTGTAAGAGATGTAAATGCTGTCAAACTGGAACGAGTACTTGCTAAACCATTCCTTGCTTTCCTGGATGGCCACCGAGACAGGGTCAATTGCTTGGCAAAGCATCCAAGGAGCCTGGCTCCTGTCCTTTCTGGGATATGTGATGGAGAGGTTAGAATTTGGAACCTAGTTCATTGAAAATGTGTCACTTTTGTGAGTCTTCTTTTTTTTGCTCTTGGTGACGATGGGACCATGAAGCAGTAGGAAATGGAGGGACTGGGCTATGGAGAAGGGGAAGAGCTTTTGCATACAGTATTAGGGAAGGCAGTGGACACTGGGATTGATCGTCACTGGAAAGAAGCTGTTTTGCCACACGTGGACAGCAAGTACATATTTGGGATGAACAAAGAACTAATCCTAGCTGGGTATGGTGGCTCACGCCTATAATCCCAGCACTTTGGGAGGCTGAGGTGGATGGATCACCTGAGGTCAGGAGTTCAAGGCCAGCCTAGCCGACATGGTGAAACCCTGTCTCTACTAAAAATACAAAATTAGCCTGGTGTGGTGGTACATACCTGTAATACCAGCTACTCTGGAGGCTGAGGCAGGAGAATCACTTGAACTCAGGAGCCTAGATTGTGCCACTGCACTCCAGCCTGGGCAAAGAGTGAAACCGTCTCAAAAAAAAAAAAAAAAAGAAAAGAAAAGAACTAATTCTGGCTGGGCGCAGTGGCTGACGCCTGCAATCCCAGCACTTTGAGAGGCCAAGGCTGGCGGATCACCTGAGGCTGGGAGTTGGAGAACAGCCTGACCAACATGGAGAAACCCATGTCTACTAAAAATACAAAATTAGCAGGGCATGGTGCAGGCTCCTGTGAGGCTGAGGCAGAAGAATTGCTTGAGCCTGGGAGATGAAGGTTACAGTGAGCCTAGATTGTGCCACTGTACTCCAGCCTGGGCGACAGAGTCTCAAAAGGAAGAAAGAAAAAAGAACAAACCCTATATGGTCAGTGCCTAGGGATCTGACAGTAGGAAGAGTGTTAGATTTAACCCAATCGAGACATGTCTCTCGGGATGTTGTGCGTCTGACAGGAAAATAGTACTATCTGATGTGACGCCAGCTTCTCCTCTGGAAAAGGACTGCCTTGAAAAGGCAAGGGGTGTTTGGGTCCAGGAAATAGTACCTTAGATATGAGAGCAGATACAATCTGTGGGAACCCTCTGGAAGCTTTCATTTTTACTGTGGCAAATGAAGACGATGACTGATATCCTTCTGACAGGAGTTCACTGGGCACACCCATGTGACCCCTATGGCTCATGTACCTGCAGTGCTTGATGTAGACCACTCTTCCCATTGGGAAAGCATGTGTGTCTGCTGGTTTTGACAAATCGATTAGAGTTTTTCCTGTGGGCAAAAGTCAAAGCAGGGCAGTATATCACACAAAGTGAATGCAACATGTTATCTGTGTCAAATGGACTTCTGACAGCAAGCATAGCAGGTGTAGAGCTGATGAAATGAACGTTTGCCTGAAAAAAATTAAAGGAGAAATGCCAACATCATCTTTATATAAAACGTATAGCTCATCATCGGCATCTACCAAAGTCTGGCCAGGTGCGGTGCGGTGCCTCATGCTTGTAATCGCAGCACTTTGGGGAGCTGAGATGTGCGGATCGCCAGAGGTCAGGAGTCTGAGAACAGCCTGGGCAACACGGTGAAAACCCATCTCTACTAAAAATACAAAAATTAGCCGGGCCTGATAACACATGCCTGCTAATCCCAGCAACTCTGGAGGCTGAGGAAGGGGAATCACTTGAACCCACGAGGTGGAGGTTGCAATGAGCCAAGATTGTGCCATCGAACTCTGGCCAAGGCTATAGAGTGAGACTCCATTAAAAAAAATCTATCTACACCCAGATTCAGTAACCACACATCATGAAAGAAGCTCTTGCCAAAAGAAAGTGAATCGTGTTAAATACAGCAGGCCTGGATCTATGCTAATTGCGCCAGAGAAGAAACTTACAGCTGTAAAGTATTATTTGGTATTCCTAGTAATCCTGACATATAATTATCCGTAACTTTTTATTTGAGAACTCTATAAATAAAAGTGCTGGATCTAGTTTAATCGAGAAAAAAAAAAAGGAAGTAATTCGCATCACCAGATCTTAATTAAGCTTTTGAGTCCCTGGCTAATCTACATTTTATCTCCTTTCTCATGGTCGCAAAAAGCCTTGTCTGACATAAGACAAACAAGTACATGAATGTTCTAATGCTAGACTCTGCTTTCCAGTGTGTAAAATGTTCACTTAAAAGTCATCACCTCTCTGGGCTCATTACTTACTACGCGGTAGAAGTTAGCCAAGCGGGCCACACTGTGTTTTTTTGAACAAGCCTGCCACCTTGTGGTTATTTGGAAAACCAGACTGGCAAAGCCAGGGCTCTGCAGCGCCTTTGCTTCCCACTACACATATTTATTGAGTGCCTAATGTTACAGTCAGCAAGCCCTGTGCTAGGTTCTCAGCGTCCAACAGTGAATGAAATGGACAAGGATCCACACTATCCTGGAGTTTATGTCTCAGAGCATAAGAACATGTGCATCTAAGTTAATATTTGGAAACGTAGCCCACCTTCATCAACCTGTTAACTAATAGCCTACCTACCCGTCAGCCCTTCTTCACTGTCATTCTTTCTCCTGTAGGTGGGCAAAACACCCCTGTTCCTACAAAGCCCATTCCTTCCCTGTTTCTATTCCCTGGACCCAAACACCCCTTGCCTTTTCAAGGTCTCAAGGATTTTGCACTGTATCTGGCCCCTCTTCCTAGCTCCCTGGCCCTTCACATCCTCAGCACATACACCTGCTCTCACAGCCTTTATTACAAAACCTTTTCTGAAATCCAAAATTATCTCTTTCTTTTTTTGAGACGGAATCACTCTTGTCACCCAGGCTGGAGTACGGTGGCGTGATCTCGGCTCACTGCAACCTCTGCCTCCTGGGTTCAAACTATTCTTCTGCCTCAACTTCCTGAGTGGCTGGGATTACAGGCACCCACCTCCAAACCCAGCTAATCTTTATACTTTTATTAGAGATGGGGTTTGACCATGTTGGCCAGGCTGGTCTAGAACTCCTGACCTCAGGTGATAGGCCTGCCTTGGCCTCCCAAAGTGCTGGGATTATAGGCACGAGCCACTGCATCCAGACAGTCCCAAATTCTTTCTAGCTAATGCTGCATTTCTCTGTTTCCTGTCACAATCAATAAAACTTCTGGAAAGTTTCATCTGTGTTCACAGTCTCCACTCCCCTCCACTCACCTTAGCCCATGGCGTCTGTTATCATCACTCCCCTGGAACCGGTCCAGCCGGGGCCACACACCACCCTCATCCCCAAAGCGTCCCTCTGTCCTCACCTCACTCTCTCCCTCTGTTATCATCACTCCCCTGGAACCTGTCCAGCCGGGGCCACACACCACCCTCATCCCCAAAGCATCCTCTGTCCTCACCTCACTCTCTCCCTCTGTTATCATCACTCCCCTGGAACCGGTCCAGCCGGGGCCACACACCACCCTCATCCCCAAAGCGTCCCTCTGTCCTCACCTCACTCTCTCCCTCTGTTATCATCACTCCCCAGGAACTGGTCCAGCCGGGGCCACACACCACCCTCATCCCCAAAGCGTCCCTTTGTCCTCACCTCACTCTCTCCCTCTGTTATCATCACTCCCCTGGAACCGGTCCAGCCGGGGCCACGCACCACCCTCATCCCCAAAGCGTCCCTCTGTCCTCACCTCACTCTCTCCCTCTGTTATCATCACTCCCCTGGAACCGGTCCAGCCGGGGCCACGCACCACCCTCATCCCCAAAGCATCCCTCTGTCCTCACCTCACTCTTTCCCTCGGCACTGAACACAGCAGATTGCTGCCCTTGCCTCTTTCCAGCAAGCCTTTGTGGCTTAACTAGCGGAGCCCTGTGTCCACTACCACCCTATCCTCAGGATCCAGGGCTGGCTCTCAACATTCAGCGCTCATCCTCCCACACACCTTCCCTTAGTTCATTAGAAAGAGGCCCCTCCTGAGAGGAAGCACCATCTGCAGTGATCTTGTTCTTTTTACCCCTGTGCGGGCAAGCATTGCATCTGCCCTGTTTCTTGCTGAATTCCCAGCACTCAGGAATAGTTTCCAGCATTTAGTAGGTGCTCCCAAATTAGGTTTAGTTTGTAAATGTTTAAAACTCATGTTGCAATACTGGCCACCCATCCCATCCTGGTGTAGGGATAATCTGGTATTTCAAAAACAGAAGCACAGAAAAGCACTGAACTGACTGGCGCATCACATTCGGCACTGGGAAGATTCTTAACCTTAACGTGTCTTAGATGCCCAATTTATTATAGGAGGAAATTGGACCACAGTGGAGATGACAATGACATATCAGCTTTGGGGTGAGATCAGATTAATTGGCAGTAGAATCTGGGACACAGAAAGAATGCTTTGATTGATTGATTATCAGTATCTACCCCAGATGTGGGAGGGGACTTGGCTGTGTATTTTTGGACATGGTTTCCTTCCGTTCTAAATTTTAAAGAGTGATTTTAAAAGTTTTCAAAACATTGCTGTTTCAATTTTATTTTATTTTGAGATAGAGTCTCCCTCTGTCACCCAGGCTGGAGTGCAGTGGTGAGATCTCTGTTCATTGCAACTTCTGCCCCTGGGTTCCAGAGATTCTCCTGCCTCAGCCTCCAGAGTAGCTGGGACTACAGGCATACACTATCACTCCCGTCTAATTTTTGTATTTTTAGTACAGACAGGGTTTCACCATGTTGGCCAGGCTAGTCTCAAACTCCTGACTTCAGGTGATCCACCGTCTTGGCCTCCCAAAGTGCTGGGATTACAAGTGAGAGCCACTGTGCCCAGCCTCAGCTGAATTTTTGATTTGAACTCGACAAACTTTTGAAGGGTTCTCAACATGTAATGATATAATAAAAATAAAACCCAGACTTAAAATGATTAAACTGCAGTCTTCAGGAATGAATCTAAGATAACTGAAAGTAGATCTACATTTATTCATATCGCCAGGAGTCATCTGCTATCCTATATCATGAGGCAAAAGTATTCTATTGTAGAATATTTTAAAATGTTTCATTCAGAAAAACGTCCTGCATTTGTTCTGCCTCCTATTTTATTTCCTTTTATCCCCATGTCATTTAGTTGGCTGACATTACTTGCTTTCTTTCCCCCATTTTGCTTCTCTACAAGGAGATAATTCCAGACTACACTGGCAGATATTTCAAGCTATATTTCAATTACTAGGATATTGTGAAATTCATGAGATTAAATAAAATAAATCTAAGAAGTATAAGCCTCTTCTAATGGAAATCGGGATTAAATTCAAGTTGTCATCACCTTATGTCATAAATGTATTAAGTGGATGGAAAAAAAAGAAATATATTTAAATACATGAAAGAATATACAGAGTTAACCTTAGTGAAAAGAAAAAGTGATGACTCGAGAATGTAGAAATATTCACATGAAATTCTCTAAAATGACATGTTAAAAAACTAGAGAACTCTTTTTTCTCCATTTATTTGTTGCTTCCAAATAATTTCCTCAGGTAGGGAAGATAACACATATTAAAGCAATTTGAATTCTTTGAAAGGAACCTTCAAACTCACAGTATTATAGCTGACGAGTGATTTTAGCAGGAAGAAATTATTAATGATATAGATCAGGAATGGGCAAACTGCTGCCCTTGTGTCCAGAGTGACCTGCTACGTGCTATGTAAATAAAGTTTTATTGGAGCACAGCCATGTCCACTTGTTGACACATTGTCTGTGGCTGCTTTCCTGGTACAGCGGCACAGTGGGTAGTGTCATCAGAAATCTCACAGCTTTCCAAGCCAAATATATTCACTATTTGACCCTTCATGAAAAATGCTGCTGACTTCTGCTCTAGATTATCAACATCTCTATCAGACTCTATATATTTTGAAGACATAGCCTCTGTGCTTAAACTTAGTTTTCAACTGATCTTAAAAAAATATGTCGGCCGGCACAGTGGCTCACGCCGGTAATCCTAGCACTTTGGAAGGCCGAGGTGGGTGGATTGCCTGAGCTCAGGAGTTTGAGACCAGCCTGGGGAACATGGTGAAATGCTGTCTCTACTAAAATACAAAAAATTAGCCAGGTGTGATTGGCAGGTGCCTGTAATCCCAGATATTCGGTAGGCTGAGGCAGGAGAATTGCTTGAACCCGGGAGGTAGAGGTTGCAGTGAGCTGAGATCTCACCACTATACTCCAGCCTGGAAGAGAGAGTGAGACTCTGTCTCTAAAAAAAAAAATCTGAAAGTATGTCAGGGCCGGGCGTGGTGGCTTACACCTGTAATCCCAGCACTTTGGGAAGCTGAAGTGAGTGGATCACCTGAGGAGGAGTTCAAGACCAGCCTGGCCTACATGGTGAAACCTTGTCTCTACTAAAAATAATCCCAGTTACTTGGAATACCGAGGCATGAGAATTGCTTGAACCTGGGAGGTGGAAGTTGTAGTGAGCCAAGCTCGAGCAACTGCACTCCAGCCTGGCTGGAGTGTCCAAAAAAAAGTAACTTTGAGATTATCAGTTAATAACAACATTAAGAAATATAACAACATGGCCTCGTGGCTCATGCCTGTAGTTCCAGTACTTTGGGAGGCTGAGGTGGGTAGATCACCTGAGGTCAGGAGTTCGAGACCAGCCTGGCCAATTGAGCAAAACCCTGTCTCTACTAAAAATACAAAAAAATTAGCCAGGTGTGGTGGCGGGCACCTGTTATTCCAGCTGCTCCAAAGGCTGAGGCAGGAGGGTAGCTGGAACCCAGGAGGCGGAGATTGTAGTGAGCTGAGACCGCACCTCTGCACTCCAGCCTGGGCCACAGAATGAGACTCTGTCTCCAAAAAAAAAAAAAAAAGAAGAAATATAGCGACAAACACAGGTTTATGCAGTGGGTGGCATTCTTCATACCAGTAGTTACGTGTGTCCTGTAGGCTCATTCCACTTCCCCACCCTCAGCTGGGCGGTCCAGCATCCCCATCCCAGAAAGAGCTCTGTGCAGACGTCAGGTCCCTGATCTTCCAGTTCGGGTCTCCTCCCAGTGTTCCCCAGGAGCCACTTAGGGTGCTTCTGGGTGGGTCCAGGGGGTTGCTGGGAAACAACTGCCCTCAAAAGTCCTCCTGGCCCAGGTTGCTTCTTCCTTTCTCTATGCTTCCTGCCTCTGGGGCTTCCCCCAGCAATTTGCAGGCTCTCAAACAGATTTTTTTATTTTTGAGAGGGAGTTTTGCTCTTGTCACCCAGGCTGGTCTCGTTGGCGAGATCTCGGCTCACTGCAACCGTCGCCTCCCAGATTCAAGCAATTCTCTTGCCTCAGCCTCCTGAGTAGCTGGCATTACAGGTGCTTACCACCATGCCCAGCTAATTTTTTTGTATTTTTAGTAGAGCTAGGGTTTCTCCATGTTGGTCGGGCTGGTGAACTCCTGACCTCAGGTAGTGCTGGCTCTACTAAAAATACAAAAAAATTAGCAAGAGAGGAACTACCAAACACTTACAAAACCATCAGACCTCATGAGAACTCACTCACCATCACAAGAGCATGGAGGAAGCCACCCTGTGACCCAGTCACCTCCCACTGGGTCTCTCCCTCAACACCTGGGGATAACAATTCGAGATTTGGATGGGGAAACAAAGCCAAACCACATCCATATCATATAAGGCCTGATGCGAACATTTCTTGATTGCTAGTAAAAATATTCACAAAAAATCGACTTTAAGAAATTCAGGCTGGGCGCTGTGGTGAACATCTCTAATCCCAGCATTTTGTGAGGTTGAGGCAGGTGGATCACCTGAGGTCAGGACCAGCCTGACCAACATGGTGAAACTCCATCTCTACTAAAAATACAAAAAATTAGCTGGGCATAGTAGTGGATGCCTATAATCCCAGCTACTGTGGAGGCTGAGGCAGGAGAATCACTTCAACCTGGGAGGCAGAGGTTGAGGTGAGCTGAGTTAGCGCCACTGCACTTCAGTGTGGGCAACATAGCAAAACTTGGTCTCAAAAAGAAAAGAAAAGAAATTCAGTAACCCTTACAAAAAGGGATATATCAATACAGCCCTCTCAAAGTTGACTGATAAGATTTGCCCTTCCTGACACATTGGAAATATTTTCTTTTATTGGATAATAGGAGTTAAATAGTCCATGTTTTAATATTTTTTTCTTGACTGCCAGGAAGCAGCTAAATTCCTTGTGCAAACATAGCAACATACTTCAGGTTTTCCGCGATAACTCTCTGGGCCTTCCTTCCATCCTTTCAGATTCAGTACTTAGTTCTTTCTTTTTTTGAGGCAGAATCTCGCTCTGTTGCCCAGGCTGGAGTGCAGTGGCATGATCTTGGCTCACTGCAACCTCTGCCTCCCAGGTTCAGGCGATTCTCCCGTCTCAGCCTCCTGAGTAGCTGGGATTACAAGCGCCAGCCACCACACCTGACTGATTTTTGTATTTTCAGTAGAGACGAGATTTTGCCATGTTAGCCAGGCTGGTCTCGAACTCCTGACCTCAGGTGATCCTCCCACCTCAGCCCCGCAAAGTGCTGGCATTACAGGTGTGCACCACCGTGCCCGACCCTGTATTCAATACTTAGTTCTAGTTTTATCCTCCCCTTAATGGTCCTATTGGTGGCGCTATAAAATCATCTTCACAGCATATTTTCTGAGTGTGTTATGTGACTTGGCTAAGGGCTTTACGTATATTTTCTTATATAATTCTTAGACTAGCACAAGAAAGCTGGTAATATTCCTGATTTCCAGATGAAAAGATTAGGTTAGAGAGATGAAGAAATGTGCTCAAACTCACAAGCTAGAAAATGGAGGATTTTAACTTCCATTAAAATGTTAGGATTTTAACCCATTACTACCTACTCACCAAGCTTGTCCACTTAGCCACTAAGATGTACCATCTCCCTAGTCATGTTCCAGTGGAGTTCAACACGTGTGAAAGAGAACTTGTGTAAGAACCAGATCAATTTTCGCATTTAAAACACGACTGTCAAAAAGATGGACAGTGGCCAGGCACAGTGGCTCACACCTGTCAACGCAGCACTTTGGGAGGCCAAGGTGGATGGAGTACGAGGTCAAGAGATCGAGACCATCTGGCCAACATGGTGAAACCCTGTCTCTACTAAAAACACAAAAATTAGCTGGGCGTGGTGGCGTGTGCCTATAGTCCCAGCTACTTGGGAGGCTGAGGCAGGAGAATTGCTTGAACCAGGAAGGTGGAGGTTGCAGTGAGTCGAGACAGTGCCACTGCACTCCAGCCTGTTGACAGAGTGAGACTCTGTCTGAAAAAAAAAAAAAAAAAAAAAAAAAAAAAGATGGTCAGTTAGAGGACTTTTATTTATAAAACTGGCATTAACCCTTTCATAGGAGACTAATACTATTAAAGTAGACCAAACCCAAACAGTGTACCACACTGGAAAAACAGAGTCCAATCTTATCAGCAATCAAATATATGCACCTTAAAACCATTTGTACCTATAAAAAGTTGTAATGGTCAGGCGTGGTGGCTCATGCCTGCAATCTCAGCACCTTGGGAGGCGGAGGCAGGGGGATTGCTTGAGGCAGGAGTTTGAGACCATCTTGCACAATAAAGTGAGACCCTATCTCTACTGCCCCCCCAAAAAAAGGTTTTAGGGTGCCTTGGTGTTGAAGCTCTTGGTTGCACTGAATTTGTTTAATTTTATTGGAGGACAAAAGTCATACAAATCAGCATAGCCCTGATTCAGCAGCAATGCTGTGTCATAGAGGAGCATTCAGGGACACTGAGAAAAACACAAAAAATTATGTTGTGTGGAAAACAGAACTTTGGGTGCGTGCTGTGGGCTCATCAATACAGAAAGTAGGTTAATATATGAATGGAGAAGGTAGGCGCTACCGATAGGCTAAAACGTTCTGTTCCTGTAAGCGCTACTCATTTGATCAATAACCTTACAATCAACAATGCTAGAGAGCGGTTCCTTTGCACTAGAAGTGGACTGGAGACCTGCACCAGGCGTGGAATATCTTTCTATTTGCTCTGAGGTCAAAATGAGTGGAAATAATGCCACAAAGTCAAAAAAGAAGTGCAAGGGTTTTGGCCCCATTCTTCACTCGTGTGGAGTCATTCATTGTGAGATGAAGAAGCAGAAAGATGTAGGAAGCAGATGTATGGTGTTAAAAAGAGGCTGGGCGCGGGGGCTCATGCCTGTATCCCAGCACTTTGTGAGGCTGAGGCAGGCGGATCACCTGAGACCAGCCTGACCAACATGGTGAAACCCTGTCTCTACTATAAATTCAAATTAGCCTGGCATGGTGGCACATGCCTGTAATCCTAGCTACTTGGGAAGCTGAGGCAGGAGAATCACTTGAACCTGGGACGAGGAGGTTGCGGTGAGCTGGGATGGTGTCATTGTATTCTAGCCGGGTCCACAAGAGTGAAATTCCACCTCAAAAAAAACCCAAAAACCAAAAAACAAAAACCAGTCCAGGGGGCTGGGCTTGGTTGCCCACACCTGTAATCCCAGAAATTTGGAAAGTGGAGGCAGGCAGACCACCTGAGTCAGGAGTTTGAGACCAGCCTGGCCAACATGGTGAAACCCCGTCTCTTCTAAAACACAAAAATTAGCCAGCATGGTGGCAGGCACCTGTAATCCTAGCTATTCGGGAGGCTGAGGCAGGAGAAGTGCTTGAACCAGGGAGGCGGAGGTTTCAGTGAACTGAGATAGTGCCACTGCACTCCAGCCTGGGTGACACAGAGCAAGACTCCATTTCAAAACAAAACAAATGAAAAACCCTCTTGCTAAAAAAAAAAAAAGAAAAAGCAGCCCAGGGAGAGCTGATAAAAAGGCAGGCTTCAGTGAGTGATTTCTTAGCCCTGAACAGGAATCCCGCGCCACTCCTAACATTATATGTTCAGATTATCAAAGGGACAAATGGTCATTGCAAAAACATTCGTTCAACATGGAATTTCATAACATGGAAGGAAAGCTGAGCTATCCTCCGCCCCACCTCTGAAATGACACCAGTTCCCAGCGACATCCAGTCTTAGCAGTCTGGGGTGTTTCCCAGGGATTTATTCATAACATCAATGAGACGGTCTCTACAAACTGTTCAGCAACTTGCTAGAGGCATCTAAGAAGCTGTTTCTGACAACTTCCCTAGTGTTTGATTTTGATAACATTAACCTCTTAATTACCATGAAAGTGCTTTTCTTTTTCTGTCCAAGTTTTTCGAGGTACACTGAGGCTTCACGACAGTGACCATGATTTCCTTGTCTTGTCAAGTACCCTGGTACATCGTATGTTTATTTACCCCCTTTTTTGTTTTTGAGATTGAGTTTCGCTCTTGTTGCTCAGGCTGGGGTGCAATGAATGGTGTGATCTTGGCTCACCCCAACCTCCACCTCTCAGGTTCAAGCGATTCTCCTGCCTTAGCCTCCCAAATAGCTGGGATTATAGGCTCATGGCACCACGCCTAGCTAATTTTTGTATTTTTTTGTAGAGGTGGGGTTTCTCCATGTCAGTCAGGTTGGTCTCAAACTCCTGACCTCAGGTTATCCACCCGCCTCGGCCTCCCACAGTGCTGGGATTACAGGCTTGAGCAACCGCGCCTGGCCCATTTACCTCATTTTCATACATGCCATTCTGTTTCCCTGAAAACTATTGACACAGGGGCTGGGTTTTGCTTGTTTGTTCAAACCTGGCTCTCTTATTTCTTATCATCTTACTTTCTTCCTGTGGGAAGAAATCATTCTTTCTGACCCTGAGTTGTACTTATCTGAGTAGGAGATTGCTAGGCTTGAAAAGCAAGAGTTATGGCATCTGTTTGGGAGTCTTAGAGAGTTTATCGAAAGAGCAGAGTTAGCATGGTGAAATCCTGTCTCTACTCAAAATACAAAAATTAGCCAGGCATGGTGGTGTGTGCCTGTAATCCCAGCTACTCGGCAAGCTGAGGCAGGAGAATTGCTTGAACCCTGGAGGTGAAGGTTGCAATGAGTTGAGATCACACCACTGCACTCCAGCTTGGGTGAAAGAGTGAGACTCCCTCTCAAAAAAAAAAAAAAAAAAAAAAAAAAGTAAAGGAATAAAGATGACTACTCCATTGGCAGAGCAGTGGCATGGGCCACTTGGCTAAGGATACTTATAGTTACTTTTTGATCATATTCTAAACAAGAGGTGGATTATTCTCGTGAGTTTTTGGGGGAAACGGTGGGCAATTCCGGAAACTGAGTGTTCCTCCCCTTGTTAGACCATATAGGGTGACTTCCTGATGTTGCCATGGCATTTGTTAACTGTCATGGCACTGGTGGGAACAATGAGGACAATCAGAGGTCACTTTTGTTGCCATCTTGGTTTTGTTTTATCAGCAAGGTCTTGGAGACCCGTATCTCATCCTGTGACTTAGAAGACTTAACCTCCTGGGAATGCAGCCCAGTAGCTCTCAGCCTTACTTTACCCAGCCCCTATTCAAGATGGAATCGCAATGGTTTACATGCCTCTGACAATTTCATATATTTTCTTACTAGAAAACGTTGGGCGGGGCGCAGTGGCTCATGCCTATAATCCCAGCACTCTGGGAGGCTGAGGTGGGCAGATCACAAGGTCAGGAGATCGAGAACATCTTGGCTAACATGGTGAAACTCCACCTCTACTAAAAATACAAAAAGAATTAGCTGGGTGTAGTGGTGTGTGCCTGTAGTCCCAGCTATTTGGGAGGCTGAGGCAAGAGAATAGCTTGAAACTGGGAGGCAGAGGTTGCAGTGAGCCGAGATCACACCATTGCACTCCAGCCTGGGCAACAGAGCGAGACTCCATCATAAAAAAGAAAGAAAAAGAATGCTGGTGACTGAAAATGCATTTTGGGACTCAAAGGACAGGTGGAGGAATTAGAGCGTGTGAAAGGGAGAAGGGGGTTGGGAATGAGCTGTTCGGGTAGACAGGATTGTTTTTATCTGCCTCTATCTTGGGCAAATGTTCCTAACGTAACTCCCAGGCCAGGCTGTCCCTTCCATTTCAAGTCCGGTGCTTCGTAGTAAACAAATGTTTGCTCAGGTTTCCCAGCTATCCTTTTACAGTACATGAAGAGGAAATTAAATAGGGAATCAAGGTTAAGTCATTTTCTTCCAGTTACTAGGTGTGGGTAACAGGAAATGGAATTCTAAATCCCTGTTTTGAATCTTTGACATTCCTCTTGAAATTATTGCCTCATTTTGTGTTACCGTGGAGAACGGTGGTGCTCAGCGTGCACTGTGCATTGCAGGCCCTTGTTAAAAGGGAATTCTCCATTAAATTTTGTGCCTCCAAGCCTGCTGCCCTGCTGAAGATACCATAAACCACAGCAAGAGGCAGCTTCCCTTGGCAGCATGTGCTCTTAGAAAAAAAAAGATGAAGCATCTTCCAACGAGGCAGCAACTGTATGCTCATTGAAACCTGGGTTTCTCAGCCTTGCCATTGCTGAGGCCCAGATGACGGTTGTGGGGTTGTGCTGTGTACATTGCGGGGTGTTTAGCAGCAGCCCTGGTTTCTACCCACTGGAGCCATAGCACCTTTTCCTCCTCACCCTTTAGCCTACCATGGTGACAGCCAAAAATACCTCCAGATATTCCAGTTGTCCTCTGGATAGCAAAATAGCCCCTGATTGGGGTGGATTTAAACAAAGGCAGTCCTTCACTTTGCTGTGTGAAAGGTGAGGTTGTAATAACCGGGTAGGGCTGGGGGCAGGAAGGAAGAAAGATGAATAGATTTCAATATTTTCTTTGGTTAAAAAATTATAAATATATTTAAGGGGAAAAAAAGCTGTACACTTTCATCTGTAATAATACCGTCTGGCCTTTTGCGTGAAATTTGCAGGTGAGATTTTATAAACAAATTGTAGTAAGTTGGTCTTCCACTGAAAACTTACCAGTAGAGCTAATTTAGTTTCCAATTCTCTAAATGGGTTTCTGAGGGTTTGGATCAAAAGCAGTGGCTTTGAACAGAAGATATCCAGAAGGATGTCAAGCAAAAGTGGCTAGAGTCACACTCAGGTGACACTAAGGTCACCAGGCTTCTGACTCATTCTTGCTCTACATCTTTTACTTGAGATTTTAATCATCTTTTTAGTATTTAAGAGGAAGGGATGGGGAACTGAGAAAGATGCTAGGCCTTGGTGGATGATGTGGGAGGTGGGGAAAAGGAAGGTTAAGAATGAGGTTTTGAGGCTCGATGAGGTCTGTGTAATAATCTATTGTAGGTGCCTTCGTTGACACAACAGATACAATTGGAAAAGCTGAACACACATGGAAATTTTTGTAAACTGACTAGTAATTTAAGTGACAATGAGTCCATCATACTGCAAGCAATGACAAATCTTTTAGAAAAAAACAGCAATCATAGAATAATTCATCTTTTGGATAAAGATTTTCATAATGTAGGGTATGCTTTCCTGGAGCAAGTTATGCAGGCAATTAAAAATGACAATGGAATTTGGTTTATAACTGATGAAATCCAGTTTTGTTTGTTGAAAATATATTCATTCCATTTGGAGAGTAAAGCAGTCTTTTTCTCATGATCGTAACGGGGAAAGCTAATTAAATTCACCGTTAATTACGCCCTTAACATTTGTTTCCAAGTTCATTAGTCTATAATCTAAACAGACACATCCACAATAGTTAATGTTAACCGTGTTCTAACATTCAGAACTTTAAAGGTTTATTCATTGATTCCCCAAGTGTGTGTTCAAAAAATTGTTTTAAAGAGCATACACATTAAAAATATATGATGTTGGATGAACAACCAACTAAAAATGAGACTACAAACATCACCAAATTGAATTTTATATAGTAATATAGTTGCATTGAGATGTAATGTCTTGGCAATCATTTGGTGCAAACCTACAAATTCCGTAAAAGATTCTATTCTTAAGATGAATAGCACTATCAGTCCATTCCATCATTATCTCATAAAGATGAATTCTCACCACCCTTAAAAAAAAAAAACCTTTAAAGAGAACAACTAAATCTGATGGAAGACAAAATGAAGGAGACCGACACTTCTCATTGGTGTAAGCTTTTGCCTCTGGTTTCTATGGTAACCTGTGATCTGTATTCCAATCACACCTTTGAAAGGCTTGTTTTCTCCATCATGAAAATTTAGCTGGAAGCGCTGAAGGTACTAAACATTAATCTTTATGTTGTCTTTCTTTTCTTTTTTGGAAAAATTGGAGAAAGAGAATAGAGAAGGAAGGTAACCTCCACAGGCTTATACTGCAAACACAACGAGAAAATCTTTTGCCAATTTAAAGATGATTTACACACCTGGAAGATCACAAGAATAAAAACCCCGAATGCTAAATGAACAAGTTCGCAGCTCCTCTAACAAACTCAGGAAATGCCTTGAGCATAACATTGCAAATATTCATCTAACTCAATAGGGTAAAAACCTAGAGACTTGCTCATAAAGGCTGAGAATATAGTTCAGTGGTTTTCAACCTGGAGTGATTTTTGCCTCCCAGGAGACATTTGGCAATATCTGGAGACATTTTTGGTTGTCACAACTGGTGCTAGTACTGGTGGTGTGTGTGGAGGGTGGTACTGGCTGCTGGTGGATGACAGCAATGAACGCCAATCATTCTACAGTGAGTAGGACAACCTCCTAAACAAAGAATTATCTGGCCTCAAAAGGAGGTTGTGAAAACCTGCATCCGGCGTTTAGCTTTATAGATGGTGTAGTGGCGTGAGGGAAATAAATGTTCAAAAGAATACAAAGTTTTGGAGGCAACCTCATTTATAATTTGCATCCCTGGTTTTTTAACCACACTAACTTTTAAATTTCACTTTAAATGGCGGAAAGAGAAAAAAGAACAAACAAACAGTTTTCATGTTTTTCTTACCTTTGGTTTAAATGTGAACATTTCCAGCTTGCATGCATTAATCTAATTTGGTGCTGCTTCCCACCAGTAAATGTGTACAGCAGAGTGGTCAAACGTAACCGCTGCAAAATCGCTAGTGCTGTTGAGTACACTTTGCTTAATTTAAATATGTAAGTTAAAATTCTGAGAAGTTAATTTTCCTGTTAAGTGAAAATGCACTTACCTTTACCCAGCTGAATATAGCTGCACTTGCCTTTGACGTCTGCCTCTCTAAGTATGGTTACAGATTGTCGCTCCTGTTCTCCAGGGCGACCCTTTCCCTGAATTCGCGCCCAGGTCACAAGGGCAGGACCATCCTGAGGACAACCTGCAACTCAATCGATGTTTTCTTTGCTGGGACCCAGGCGAGCATGAAAGCCATCAAAACACAGCCAGAGGGCGCCAAAATGCCGCAAATAAAAGTTCCAAAGGCGTCAAATGGCTTTTGCGGGAAGGTAAAATTGGCTTTTGTCTAATCAAAGAGCTACCGTTGTCAACGATGTCACTTTACATTATTTTTGCATGTCCCTCTTGCCAATAGGTAAGCAAAGTGAACGCATCTCCCAACTCCGGTGGCTATTCTGTGTCCCGGTGGTATGCCAAGTGTCCGCCCCCCCCCCGCCCAGGGCACCCGGCCACGTCGCTGTTGGCCACAGCTTGGACTCCAGTGCTCGCGGGCAGCGGCGTGCGGGCTACCTCGGGCAACCCGGTCTTCTCAGTATTGGTGGCCTCCACGAAAACACGGACATCAGAAACATCGACGGCCCCTTTCCCCTCTTCTCTTCCCTCCTTCTTCTCCCAAGTCCCGAGAGCATCCTCCGAGGGGCGACGTGGCTAGCTCTGCCACCTGGACCTCTGCGGCCGCGCCTCCCTGAAGCTGCAGCCTTCGGGGCTCAGCCCCGCGTGTGCGCCTGCGGGTGTAGATGCAGGTGCGGAGCCGCCCGAGGTGCGCAATTCGTTTGCAACTGCGCCGCCCAGACGCGCAGCTGGGGCTCACCCCAACCTCGCTGCCCGCGGTGGTAGCGGAATCGCAGCCATCGTCGGGAGCTGGCTGGACTGGGGTCTGAGAAGCGTAGCTGGTGCCCTGGGCGTCAGGCATCACCTCGAGGCAGCTCCCTAAGTCTGAGCGAGAGCCCAAGCACTTCTCCAACCGTTCCGAATAAATGAGAAGCGGGGGTGGGGGGAGAGACAGAGAGAGAGAGAGGAGCCCACGGACAGCCCAGGCGCGGCGGGGGAAGGGGGAAGGGGGGCACCGGAATGGAGGGGAGGAGAGGGGAGGCGGAGGGGGATCTGAATAGAGGGCAGTTAGGAAACATTGGCGGGGCACTGGGTTGGAGGGAGGGGGGAGAGGTGGGGGGAAGGGAGGGACCAGGATGGAGGAGGGGAGAGAAATGGGGGTGACTGTGCTGGAGGGGAGGGGAGGTGAGGGCCCAGAGCTGGGGGGAGTGAAGTGGAGGCGGGCGTGTTGGGGCTGGAGGAGAGGGGAGGGTCTGCGCCGGAGGGATGGATAGGGAGGGAGTAGAGGGAGTGCAGGGGGTGGGGAGCACCGAGCTGGAGGGAGTGGAGGGGAGGCGGGCGGGGCACCGGGCTGGAGGGAGGGGAAAGCGGCGGGCGGGGAGCGCGGGAGGAGGGAGGCTGGGCGGGCAGACGCGCGGGGGGGAGGGCGCTGGGCAGGAAGGGGAGGGGGAGCGAGCGCGAGAAATGCAGAGGCTGCAGCGGCGGCGGCGGCGGCAGTAGCGGCAGCGGCGACGACGGCGGCGGCAGCGCTCCAACTGGCTCCTAGCTCCGGGCTCCGCCGTCGAGCCGGGAGAGAGCCTCCGCCAGAGGCCAGGCACCAGCCGGACGAGGTCAGCGACCCCGGCCCCTCGGCGGCACCGCGCTCACCCAGGGGCTGCACAGGCACCCAGAGCCGGTAAGGAGGCGCGCCCTGTGGCCCCGTGCCGTGCGGACCCGGGGGCCTCCGTCCCCCGCCGCGCCCCGCCCCGCAGCCCCCGGCTCTCCCTCAGCAAAGCGGGGAGCAGGGGTGCGGGCATGAAGTAGACGGCGAGGGCCTGTGGACCCTCTGTGCACTTCGGGGATCCCGGGTGATGGGGGGCCCCGAAGTGGGCGGCTAAGGCCGCTCGCAGGGTGGGGAGGGCGAGGGGGGAGGCGAGGCTGTTAGGCGGAGCTGGGGGGAGGGGGCTGTCGGGGAGAGAAGCTACGGGTGAGGGAGGAATTGCCGAATGCGAAACGCCCTAAGCGCGTGGAGTCCCGGGGAGACGGTTCTGTGGGCTGAAAGGAGCGCTTCTGTCACCGGAGCCCTTCCCAGCCCGGGAGAAAGCGCTCGGGGCGAGGGGCGCAGCCGCCAAAGATGGAGGGTGGGGGGTGGGGTGGGGCGGGAGTCCGGGGAGAAAGAAGACAGGGATCTGGCTCGATCCGAAGGAAGGGGCCGGTTTTTGCTTTGGCAAACGGGTTTTCCCGACCTGTGGGACTCCAGGATCTTGGTTCTGGTTGCCAAGGAATACGAGGTTCACACGGCAACATGCACTCGGAAGCACCTCCCGAGCAGATCGGAGCCCCAGCCTCATCGGTGGCGGAATTGCTGCCTTCCTACTAATCCGTGGGCTGCCTTGGAGCGATTTGATTTTTCGAGCCTTCTGTTCCAAGAATGCGCATGGCGCCTCCGCCCTGAGCCCCGGCCCTGGCCCCGGCCCGGGCTCGGGGGGGTGTGGGCTTGTGACAGCGCGCGGCCTTAGCGGAGCTCAGCCAGGCTGGGAGCGCGGGGTTGGGGTTGAACAGCTTTTGCCCAAAGCGCTCACGCTGAAACCCGACGCCCGGTTTCTGCTCCCCCAGTCCCCGTCCCCCCTCCAACTCCAGAAAAATAAAAATTGAGGAATCCTGGATCCGATCGCACGCACAATGCGCGGCTGCAAACCGCATTCTTTTCATGAATATTCATCGAACGCTTGGCCGGGCTCCTTATCTGCTTCCCCAGAGACATTTCCGCCTTGAAACGAACTCGGTGGACAGCCTTTGCCCGTGTAATTTTCACTCTGTTGAAATTAGCACAGCGCACATGTGTGCATTTTTGAGTACCTTGTACAGGGTTGACACACCTCTGTCTCCCCCGCCGCCACTCGCACTGTGGGCGGGCTAAAACCCAACACTAGCATCGAAATGGCCTTCTGCTATAGGGGTGTGGACCGACTTCCCCCCTTCCCCCAGGGATTACAGCCCGGGCTAACAGACCCCCAGTACTGCAGGCAAAATGAATGAATCGGGACTGTAATTACCTATTCCTTTGTCTTGGCCTCGCGCATGCGCCCGAGAGCTGGGTGTGGAGGGCCCGGCAGCCCCATCCCATCTCCATCATCCAGCCACCCACTCCCCTCCCGAGCCGACGAACAAAGGCGTTTGCCCTAAATATTGCGGGAAACCCTTGGACACCAATGACAGTTTTTCCCGCCTGTGTGTATGTTTCTTCTTTTCCAGGCTGCCTCTCTTTTGCTTTCTTACTGATTTCAGTTGATCAAAATTAAGATTTACCTCGATGATGAGGGCAAATTGTGGATTAAATATTTTGTACCCGCACACTGCGATTTTTTCTTTCTAGTACTGCTCATTGTTCTTTTTCCCCGTAACATATCTTACCGCAGTGAGGGTCTTTCTTAATTTGCATCAATTAAACGTTTGACAGATCTTTGTTGGTCATTTGATTAAGGGACTGTGGCCTCAAAACTGTCAGTGGGCGTTGCCTCCAGTGACACCACTTGGGGAAAATTAAGACATCTTGGCGTTTATTCGAACAAGATGGCCTACGAAAACCAGAGAGAAGAAAATGGTTACCTTGTCAGGATCCTAACACTTTCTGTTTTCCTCTGGACCCCTTCCTCATTGTTTCGTTAAGGATTCCAAAAGGCGAATGGCGTCCAGATGGAAATCTACTGATAGGGGGAGGAAGAAGGCAGCCGTTGGGGTGAAGCTGGTTAAGTTCGTAATGATCCTTTTTTTCCCGTTACCTAACAGAAGCCATGATATACCTTTGATGGCTGACTTTCTTTCAGATGATCTGTTTTCCAGGTTATGGCCATTTAGATTTCTTTTTGGGCTAGTTTGTTTTTACCACCCAAAAAGGGATTTATTGTGTATATCAAATATGACATTTTCTGCAGTGGCAGGTTATGTTAACAGGGCTTTATGCTTAAGTATTGTCAGTACATCCTGGTGGAATAACACGTGGCAGCAATGGAAATCATCTCTTTTGTCCTTTTTGATGAGAACTTGATATTGACCACCTTCAGTATATCAGGGTCCATCTTCTGGCTGGGGTGGCTGTCTAGCTGTCTTGTAGGTGCCACGGATTGTACCCTCTGTACTCCTTAGTACTGAGTTTCATTATGATTTAGAGAGCTATGTGTACGGGTTTCTTTCTTTTTTCCTTTAGGTTGTGTTTTTGGCGAGGGGTATGTTGGAATTCAATAGCAAATATATACCAGCATGTCCCAAATTGAGTAACTCTTAGGTTTTTGAGTGAGAGTATTTAAATCGAATTTTAAAAATTATTACAGAATTTAAAAATGTCTGTCGTTTCCCTTAATCATTTAGCCAGCTAGCTTTTTGCCAAGCTTTAGCGGGTAGAGAAATTGAGCCTTTTGAGAAAATGCACCAACAATGACAGTGGCATTTCTGTTCTTGAACTGGTCCTCAGCCTGCCATTGTGACGTATAGAAGAGAACGGTTTCTCCCCACATCACCCTAGTTTAAAGGCCCAATGGGAGAGCCCTAAGCATTTCGGCTCTCTATTCTTGGAGGTCTCTTCTAATCCTCCTGGGTGTACCAGGATCCATAATCCTCCTGGATCTGATGGTGCAAGAGGTGATGTGTTCTCTCTTTATTTTTTAATTTCACAATTAAGAACAATTTGAAACCATTTTCATTCTGTGGTCAAGATAAGTGGAGTATGACATCAGAGAGAAACTTTCATTTGGGGGAGATTTGATCACTCTAAAATGGATGTCTGTGTTAATCATGGTAGTTTTGTAAAAATTGCAAAATCCACACCCATTTTTAAAAACAATGTGTCATGTATATACACATGCACACATACACATATGTGTTTATACACATTATAAAATCTTATGAATAGCTTGAAACAAACTGGTTGGTATAGAATATTTATTATTTTATAGTGCTTTCATACTGGTCTTTGGAACATAATCAAATTCTTCCTTTCTAAATAGGTGTTTGAAAGGGAAAGCCTACCTAGTCTTTTCCTCACTTAATAAGCTCACTTCCCATTTATCCCGGTGTACCTGGAGCATTAAGCTAAGAGGTTCATTTATAGGCTTAAAAACTTATATCAAGCACTACTGAACTTTACAAGCTGGAATAAACAATGCCTACTAAATAAAGGATTTATAACATTGTTCTGTCTTATTTTTGTGATCTCTAGTATAAATTTTTTTTTTTCAAAAATATCCGAAGAAGACCTGTGAACTATTATTTGTCAAAAGCAATTGCCCTTGGTATCTGATTCTGTTGAAGGAAATGCTTTGATTTGTCCAGGCCTTTACCTTAATGTAGTTTGTACCTACTCATTTCACACCTTCTTTCTCTTCTTAATGATGGTCTTAGCTGGTAAGCTGGAAACCAGGTAACTGCTGAGGAAAAACACTGAGTATGTCTGAGGACAGCTTGAATGTTCTCTCAGAAGGGGTATGGAATCTTTATTGTTTTATCAGATTTTCTCTGTTCACCTAGTCCTTTGCCTTTATTGGATCTCTCAAGACTTCAGATAAACCATGGACACGAGCTTTTCTCTTTGTCTTAATTATAGTGGACAAATATTAGAAAGTAGCAGTGAGGTTGCAAGTAGTCAAAAGTTTTTGAGTACTAAAGTGCTCTTTATGAGTTTTGGGGCAATGTTTTTGGGGTGGCTTCTCAGGAAATAGTGTAAAGACACTGGATTTGAAGATTCTCTAGGCAGTGGGTATCCATCTGGGCAAATTACTTCAAACCTCACTGAATTTCACTTTCTTCAATTGTAAGATTGGGAAAATAATTTAATTCCGATGTTGGGGTAATAATAATAATAACTACACATGACATCTGAAAATGAGTAAGTGTGCAATGGCGGGCTCCTCAGGGCTCCTCAACCTCTTAGTGTCAATTATTTAGTGATGTCAATTACACTACAAGTGTTTTCCACAACTGATAGTGTCAGTCAACACTTGCGGTGTAATTGACATCACTAACTACTTTCAGTATATTCACCTGTATTTTTCTTTCAGCTTGACTAATGAAGTCCTGGGGACCCCCAGAGTATTAGTGAGAAGTAGGATGTCTCAATCCCAAAGGGGACCAAATATCATAGTGTTCCTATTTACTGCCCTTGTGTTGGTAGATATTGGAAATTCTGTGAGACATTGTATGGGAATCAGCCTGTAAGTGCATTTCATGATGTCAGGATGACCACCTTCCTTGAATTCCCCAGGTCTGCTTATGCTAATGTAACTCAAGAGGTGACATTTACTTTCTCTTGAGAAAAATACAAGGGTGGTCTTGAAACCCCAGCAGTGCCCAGCCTGCCCAAGGAAGGCTTTTGTGAAATACCTTTCCTGCCACAGCCATTGAAACAGACATCTAGTTAAGTGTCACATGAGAACAAGTGTCTGGTAAACGTTCTCAAGAGTAAAAATCAACCATACAGAGTCCATTTCTCACCAGAATATAGTTCAATTGTAATTTGGAGGAGCCACAAGCCTAAGAAGGAAACTGGTTAAAACAGCATTCTCCTTTTCCCTGGAAGTCAGGAATGGGATGAAATGGAGGCAGAGATAATGAAATAGTATGTTTTTCTTCTGCACTCTAAGGACTTAAGTAACATAAATTATTCTTTAATTTTTTACAGACTTTCCATACTTAGTACATTTTTGAACAAAACCAGGGAAAGCTGAGCTGTTTTGACTCACCAAGGCCATCAGTGCTGAGAGGTGGTGATTGAGCAGGCTTGGAAGTCTAGGAATACATTCCTGAAAGCTTTAGAGATTTAGAAATAGAAACCATCTGCAAGCACAACAGGGGCCCGGGGCATAAGGAAACACTTCAGGATAATATAGGAAAATGGTGTGCAGTGGAGAAAGCAAAGCATTGACATGATATTTCCCCCTTATCACTTAAGCATTTTATGAACTGTTTTTTTTTGTTGTTTCGTTTTGAAGGAGGCAGGACTGGACTTCATTGGTTTGTTTTCGAACTTCTCTCTGAAATAGAGATTGCAGCAATTTATATATTGCGTAGGGAGTATGATATTTAGAAAGCATGATTTTGGGGGTTAGGCGTGGTAGGGGTGGACTTGGGAGCCACAGCACCAGGTTAGAATCTTCTCTCAGCCATTTACTGCTTGTACGATCTTTGGCCAGTTGCTTACTTTCTCTGTGCCTCAATTGTATTTAGAAAATGGGGATTATAAAACATGGTTACCGTAAGGACTAAATGAAATTGTCATGCACTGAGGACAATGCCTCCTTCCATTTAGTGCATCTCTTTAATCACACTCACCATAAAGGAGTGAGAATATCCGTTTTCTTTACTGCGCCCTCCATCTATCGGTATGCATATGTTTGTTTCAGAGAGACCATTATTGCACGACAGGCTAATGGTGGTGCCGTGGACAGTAGTTGGTAGAATAGAGAAGTCTGTGGTTTAGAAAAGTCCTCCAGGTATAGCTAGGATACCCTAAATATGTCAGCAGTTCACTTGGACTGAGTTTCAAAAGTCCACAGTGGGTAGGTTAATATAACCCCAGCCTCCATCCTGGATTTGTATTTTTCTAAATGGAAGAAAAAAAGTGAAGGTTCTTGGAACTTCAGAGACAGGATCACTGCTTTGAGACCTGGACTCACCTTGATTAGCTGTATGACCCTGGGCGTAGATATAAATCATTTAGATTCCTGAAAATCCTTAGCTCTGTTGTGTCTTGAATCAGATGTATCATTAGCATTTGAAAGTTGTCTAAGTCCCTAGTACTAAGGTTGATGATGTTTTACATTCCATTTTAGTCCCCCTGCCTCCACCCTGCCCGGGCCAAACATGGGTCACGTGACCACTGTCTCCATACCTGGAGTAAAACTGAAGCGTGTATTCTGTAGGAATGTAAAGAGGTTGTGATGTCCTGACAAATCTTTGGAAGCAGTTATCTTCATGGAGACCTTAGTAATCAGGAACTCTGAACCACAAAACAAAAGAAGTCCTTTGGAATTTCAGATGTTTGGGGTGGATCAATTCTGAAATTGGTTTTAACATTTCAGACATTTACTTCAGGGATATGCCCAAGGGATTTGCCTTTGTCCTTCTGGCCACTTTTTTGCTGTTGAGCAAAGGTGAATTCACTCTTTTGGGTAAATTGTTGTTTAATAGCTTCTTTAATCAGGTTTTTGAATCTTGTTGATTCTGGGGAGGGTTACATATTTTACTTTATCTGTCAGGTGGTTTTCTTTAAGGAAGGGGATTTGAGATTTAGTGGTTATATCTTTTAAAAAGTTTCCTAGGATTTCAACCCATGTCTGATGGAATCACACTGTACTTCTAAGCCTTGCCATTTTATCTTAGTTAATATGGACTCTTGAGGGGGAAAGGAAGTGGGGGGTTCTTGGATAAAATGGGTAACCTTTTCACATTGACATCTTCAGTATTAGAGAGAGCGAAATTAACTTCTTCAACGAAAAGTTATTGATCATGGAAAAGATTCAGTATATACCT
Source organism: Callithrix jacchus (assembly GCF_049354715.1). Lineage (NCBI taxonomy): Eukaryota > Metazoa > Chordata > Mammalia > Primates > Cebidae > Callithrix > Callithrix jacchus. Next base: position 187,899,619 of record NC_133503.1, on the reverse strand, counting down.
TTAAAATTAAATCAGTATTACATCAAATTACTTGTAGATTAGCGGTGCTTCTTGTCATAATGAATGGAGGCTAGTACCTTAAGTCATTCCTCTCTACGATGATGATGGCAGTTGCTCTTACGACTGTAAGTAGAGATTTGGTTGACCCCTGCACGTTTCTCTTTGCACATTGCAAATGGAAGTCATAAACCCAAATGCCTTATCTCCAATTCTGCTGAGACACAAACCAGGTTCTAGTAGACCCTCTGCCACTGTGTAGTGTTGCCTGAGTAGAAATAAACCAAGTCCTTCCTACCTAAATTTGTCAGTCTGTTTCGTTCTGCATCCACGCAGGAATCATTTACAGAAAGCCAATGGCTGCTTTTAACCACTATCCAAACCTCAGTCCTTTGTAAATACCTTCCTTGGAGCAGAAGGCTGAAAAGCTCATGACTAAACACTTATTTTGGAACTCAAAAGAATCTTAGAGAAGTTAGTGGATTGCTCAAAGTCTCATGAGCTCCTTATCGGCTCTGTGGAAACCCAGGTTATTTCCCCAGAAAGCCTCACTCCTGCTGCCCCTCCCTTCTGAGACAGAAGCAGAGAATATCTAATTGAATCAAACATTTACTCACTGTCTGCAACTTAAAAAATTTGTGTCCATTTTTTTTGCACCCTAGAACCATTTAAAAGAAATCCAGTCTAGATCCTATATCTGTCTTACCCTCTTACTCAGAGAAGACCTCTTTGGCCTTTTAATACACCAACCATGTCGGGGCGGGGGTAGGGAGGGGGCTTGGTGGGGGGTGGGGGGAATGACTTTGCAGTCACTACCTGCTGCCACGTCATCCACAGGTCATTTTCCCTTCAACTGACCCCTCTCTGCTTCTATCTCTCTCTGCTTCTTACATTATATGCACATGCTTTCCTTTATATGCCAAAAAGTGCTGCGTGCAGTGGCTCACGCCTGAAATCCCAGCACTTTGAGAGGCTGAGGTGGGCGGATCACCTCAGATCAGGAGTTTGAGACGACCCTGGCCAACATGGTGAAACCCTGTCTACTAAAAAGACAGAAATTAGCTGGGCGTGGTTGCACGCACCTGTAATCCCAGCTACTCGGGAGGCAGAGGTTCCAGTGAACCAAGATTGCACCACTGCACTACAATCTGGGCGACAGGGTGAGACTCTGTCTCAAAAAAAATATATATATATACATATTTTTTGTATATTATGTATACATATGCCAAAAAGTGTGTGGCATGCACTAAAACAACTTTCTTCAAAAACCAAATTTTAATTTTTTAAAAATTTAAATTAAATCCTTGTTTTTCTCCCAGGCACAGTGGCTGGGGGTTGGGGAGCTGGCGATGGTGGGTATGCGCTTGAAAATAATGCCAACTGGTTTTAGACTTATTTGGGGGCTGTATAGTCAGTGGAGCAGTGAGGCATTCCACCCCAGAAATGCTCTGAACCCTCTTGGCAGATCCAGTGTGCACGTTGCTGTGGACAGGTGGTGGATGGAGAGCTTTTATGCTGGTTTCTAGCGTTATCTGGCTTATTGGTTTGGGAGCTGCATAAAACGGGATGTTTAATCTTTCTTTATTTAAAATGACCATTTATAGTATTTGGGGACGATTTAGAGGATTTAAAAAATCTGTTGGATTTTGAAGTAGCCCTTAAAATATGGAACTTAAGCGCGTAAGTTGCTAAAACACTTTCTAAAGCATACTGTTGGGATGCTGAAAACTGATGATTGTGTAAACTCTGTGCATTTGTTTTTGGATAATCTGTGATAAGTTTAGTTTTTGATGAGACACAATTTTAATTTCACGTTGAAAATGATATATTTAGGTCAATAAGAGGAGCTTTGAATTTACATTTTCCAGAGAAACCCACAATTAATAGGTAACTTTAGTTTTCATAATGCTTTTAATTATTACAGTTACATAGATTCAGAAATGGATATATTCCTGAAATAAACCCATTTTAAAACTTCTTTTTCCTTAAAAAAAAAAAAAAGCTGTGGTTCTATTAGGGAAAAACACTTCATTTTTAAGTTTATGAAGAAATAGATGTTAGATAAAATCTTTTCCTGGTTGAACTTTCTAAGTTACAAGTTTCCTGAATTGCTTGGCAAAGTGTTTGCAAAGACCCATTTCATTTTTCCTTGGACAGTCTGTTCCAAACACCATTACACATAGGTTAATACTATAGCCAAGGTAAATAGTAACGAGATCTCATTGGGGAAATAGTGTATCAAAAGGGGAAAAATCGTATCCACTGACAGAACGAGCTGTTTCTTAAAGAGATAGAGAAATTTCCTTGGAGTTCTTGGGTCTTCATAGGGTGCTGTCCTGGGTCTCTGAGCTTGCCTTGGAAGCTGTAGGGGCTATAGGAATATTTGCTTCTTCAACCCTTACAAATGTTCTCAGCTGTTTCAGCAGAGGAAAACAGTGCCTGTGTTTGCCTTAGGTGTAAGATGATTAGAGAAAAAGGAAAACGTAGAGAAATCACATCGACTGTAGATTGACGGGCAGAGAGTTTTGGAGTGACTTCCCACTCCTTTTCATTGCAGTGCCCCCAGAGGGCAGGGTGAGGGTAGTGACTATCTGGGGATTTACTAAAGCTATTACTGTGATTAGATAAGTATGGAATCTTCTCTGAATAACTCATTTTTCTCTTTCTTTTTTTTTTCCTTTTTCTTGCCCTGTCACCCAGGCTGGAATGCAGTGGCGCCATCTCAGCTCACTGCAAAGTCTGCCTCCTGGGTTCAAGCAATTCTGACTCAGCCTCCTGAGTGGCTGGGATTACAGGCAAGTGCCACCACGCCTGGCTAATTTTTTTGTGTGTTTTTAGTAGAAAGAGGATTTCATCATGTTGGTTAGGCTGGTCTCGAACTCCTGATCTTGTGATCTGCCCACCTTGGCCTCCCAAAGTGCTGGGATTACAGGTGTGAGCCACCACACCTGGCCAATTTTTATATTTTTAGTAGAAAGGGGGTTTTACCATGTTGGCCAGCTGGTCTCAAACTCCTGACCTAGGTGATCTACTCACCTTGGCCTCCCAAAGTGCTGAGATTACAGGCATGAGCCACCACACCCTGCCAAAAGCTTGTTTTTTCTAAGGAAGAAAGAATCTCAGTTAACAATTGGTGATGACAGTGGCTCCAGAGGCTTCTCATAATCACCCAACCTCAAGTAAACAGGGTGAATGGCACCCTGTTGACAGAGGTTTATTGTGGTACTGGATTTTCCTCAGTAGCCCTGGTGATCTGTTGTTGAGAACCAAGCCCAGATTTCCCAGGGCTCACCCAACTGAACTTTAGAAACCTGGTTCCAGAATTTTCAGATGTTTGGTTTTTCAGACAAACAGTAACAAGTGTTTGTACCAGTGTTCTCCAGGTTGTTAAGACATGATTGATAATGCTTCCCAGGTATGTGTTTTTTTTTCTCAGTCATAGCTGCATGTTACTAGTTTTCCTCATCCGACCCAATGATTGATTGATGGAAAGTTTCATTGAGGGTTTGGTTATCCTTTCATTGGTGGAGGTGACAAAAACAACATAAAAGGCTCCTTCTATTCACCTCTCCTTTTCTATTGTAACTGGATTTATTTCTGCCATCCAGAGAGCCTGGGGTTTGATTTCATCTGCACCAAAGTTTGCTGGGTGGGCAGGTACAGGGGGTCATCATAAGAGGACTCAACTGGCCGCAGTGCAGAACGAGGTGACTATCCAGTGGAATGGTAGCATGGTCCCCACTAAGGTAAGACCTGTAGTAAGACATGAAATGAATTCTTCATGGGAAGGGAGTTATTACGTTTAACTTAATTAACTCTTAAATGCAGGGAATTTAACAAAGAAGTGAATTTAAAAGTCAGCCAGCTTCACCACTTCACTCCAAACCCATATTAATGAGCTCTTTTGCTTAAGTAAAATCACCTTGTTGAACTTTAATGACGTGATTAGCAATGCATCCTTTTACCGTATGCTTGTTTCCAGCAACAAATACTACCGTGTTTAGGGGAGAAGGAAGTGATGGATAGAGGGAACAGTTGGCAGATTGGAACCCATGTACACACATTATCCCTTTAACTTGCTTTCTTTAGACCCATGGCTGCTATCTGTGAGTCTCATTTCTGTATTGATCCCCATTGGCTAAGCATACGACTAAAGAAGGAACCTTTTGTCATTTCTTCAGTGAGCTAGCCAGGAATCTCAGATAAAGGGCAGAGAAGCCCAGAATGACGTAATGCTGCAAGAAACGTTACTGCTGTTTCTAAGGGGAGTGGAAGAAACCCCAGCCAGTCTGGAGTTGGGTGTGATTCCTGTTGGAAGGGGGTGAGAATTCAGAGATGTGTGCCTATTAAAAAAAAACAACTCTTAGGATATTAAGCCACTTGTTCCTATTAGCAGCACACAGCATGGGAAACCAGCATTCCCTGACCTGTTAGCAGGTGTTTGCATAGTTTACCTGGTAGAGAAAGTATCCAACAGATAGAACCAAATGTTTTAGGACACTAACAGGCACTGTGGCTAGTGTAAGGTTTAATTGGCTGGACGCATTTCCATTTAAATCTGATTCTGATAACACATTTAACTACCTCCCTGGCTCATTACACAGTCCCAGGCGAGGGAGGAAGAGTCATCTGTGAGCAGCGTCAGGTCTTGTTGAAGGGTTTGAAAGCCCTTCTGAAGAGGAAGAAATAATTGTACTGGGGAAGTTTGAGCATGGTAACTGTGCTCCTGGCTGGTGGGGGAGCAGGGGGAAGAAAGCCCTTCCTTTCTGCTCCAAGAAGTGTCCAGATTCCCCTTATGTGGGCAGAATTTTTGCTAAGTGCAATACAGGAAGCAAAACTGCATGGTTCTAGGTCAGCAGTCAGTGACCTCTTACTCTGAGCCCCTCTGTTCCCTCCTCATTGTGTGTGTAGGGGATAAAAGCACCCAGAAGGAGAAGAGGAGGGGAAGGCTGGGGGAGGCTGGGAAGATGCACCCGCATTAACACAGGTTGGGGGGAACCAATGCTCTGTTCCTGTGTCTACTCAGGCTGCCATAACAAAATAACAGACGGTAACTTAACCGAAATACACTTTTTCATAGTTCTGGAGGCTGGAAGTCCAAGATCAACATGTTGGCAGGGTTTTTTTTGGCGAAGGGGGTGGAGATGGAGTCTTGCTCTGTCGTCCAGGCTGGAGTGCAGTGATGCGATCTCAACTCACTGCAACCTCTGCCTCTCTGGTTCAAGCAATTCTCTGCCTCAGCCTTGTGAGTAGCTGGGATTACAAGGGACCACCACCACGCCTGGCTAACTTTTTGTATTTTAGTAGAGACAGGGTTTCACCATCTTGGCCAGGCTGTTCTTGAACTCCTGACCTCGTGATCCACATGCCTTGGCCTCCCAAAGTGCTGGGACTTATAGCCGTGAGCCATCGCACCTGGCCAGGGTTGGTTTTTTGTGGCTTCTCTGCTAGGCTTGCAGGTGACGACTGTCTCCCTGTGTCCTCACGTGGTCTTTCCTCAGTCCATTCACATCCCTGGTATCTCTCTGTGAATCCGAATCTTCTCTCAGAGGGACACCAGTCGGGTTGCATTTGGACCCACCCTCACAACCTCTTTTTAATTATATAAAAAGGCCCTATGTCTAAATATAGTCACATTCTGGGGTGCTAGGGGTTAGAGCTTCAACATGAGTTTTGCGGAGACACAGTTCAGCCCGTGACCATTCCTCTTTTGTATTCAGAAAGAGTGTTTATAGTGAAGAACATCGGAAGCTCCTATGAAACACGCTTCGCTAGTGCCTGCCCTTAACAAGGGGGCAACAGGGAATCGGCAACTTGTAGCCCTGGTTTAATTCTTACGAATACATGCGAGGCAATCATGAGGGTCCCCGTGTGACCCATGAGGTGCAGAGGGGTTAATTCCCCAGGATTCATATCACGAGGAAAGGAGAGCCTGGTGTGAGAGTCGGTCGGGGTTCTGTGGCGGTGTGGTACTGAGGGTGCAAAGGGTGTGTGCAGGTCCCATCCCCACTGTCGCACTTATCATGAACGTGGGCATGTGGCAGAGGCCCCAACACAGAGGTGTAGGCAGCCGCCACCCATCAATCAGCATTAACACACAGTCAAGCCTATTTTTTGTTCTGACACTAATGTTTTTTTTTTCTTATTTTTCTTTTAATTATTATTATACTTTAAGTTCCAGGTTATATGTGCAGAATGTGCAGGTTTGTTACATAGGTATACATGTACCATGGCGGTTTGCTGCGCCCATCAGCCCATCATCTACATTAGGTATTTCCCCTAATGCTATCCCTCCCCTAACCACCCACCCCCCGACAGGCCCCAGTGTGTGATGTTCCCCTCCCTGTGTCCATGTGTTCTCACTGATCAACACCCACTTATGAGTGAGAACATGTGGTGTTAGGTTTTCTGTTCTTGTCTGACACTATTGTTAAAATGCTTTCTTTCTGCTTGAAGACTTGCCCATTTGGGTATCTGTATACTCAAATGCAGTCACCCATTGCTTAATGACAGAGAGACATTCTGAGGAATGTGTCATTCGGCCATATCATCTTTGTGTGACCATCACAAAGTGTACTTGCACAAATCTAGATGGTAGAGCCTTCTGCACCTCCAGCCTATGTGGTATTATAGCCTGTTGCTCCTTGCTTACAAATCCTGTGCAGCATGTCACTGTACTGAATACCATAGGCACTGTGACATCATGGTGAGTATTTGTTTATCTAAACATAGGAAAGATACATTAAAAGTATAGTGTCCTTTGTGGGGACATGGATGAAGCTGGAAACCATCATTCTCGGCAAACTGACGCAAGAACAGAAAACCAAACACCGCATGTCCTCCCTCGTAGGCGGGTCTTGAACAATGAGAACACGTGGGCATAGGGAGGGGAACATCACACACTGGGGGAGGCTGGGGATGGGGAGCTAGGGGAGGGAAAACACTGGGAGAAATGCCTGATTGATGTAGGCGATGGGGGTGGGGGACGGAGACTACAAGCCATCATGGCATGTGTGTACCTATGCAACAGCCCTGTGGGATGTGCACATGTGCCCCAGAGCTTAAAGTACAATAAAATAATATATATGTTATGATAATGGGACCACCACGATATATGCGGCCTCTTATTGACCGACATATCATTATGTGGCACATGACTGTCTTACAGGAGAGTGGATAAAGAGAGGAAGATGTTCTTAGTGCATGTAGTGGGAAGATGTAGTCAGACTCGACTTTTCTAAATCAGAGTGGAATTATCCTAGGAAAACTCAGTTTTAAAATCTCTTACCAAGAGTGGCAATGGTAGAGAGCCCTTCTTGTTTTAGACGGAACAGTTGACCAGCCTAGGCCACTTTAAAACCCTATTCTAGGCCAGGCACAGTGGCTCACGCTTGTAATCCCAGCGTTTTGGGAGGCCGAGGCGGTCAGATTATCTGAGGTCAGTTGTTTGAGACCAGCCTGCCCAACATGGCGAAACCCCGTCTCTATTAAAAATACAAAACATTAGCCCTGTGTGTTGGCAGGCACCTGTACTCTCAGCTGCTCGGGAGGCTGAGGCAGGAGAATCGCTTGAACCTGGGAGGTGGAGGTTGGAGTGAGCTGAGATTGTGCCACTGCACTCCAGCCTGGGCAACGAGCAAAATTCCATCTCAAAAAAAAAAAAAAAAATCATTTTCCAGCATCTGTGCTTTCTGTTGGGTAGTCATCAGACGCTTACTGGGAACAGATTTTACTGGATGGAGACTTGGGGTTGAAGATAGAAGCAAGTGCAGGAAGAGTGGTGGAGGTTTCCACAGCAAGTGTGTGAATCAGAGGGACACTGAGGAAAGGGAAGTAAGACTGTCCGGAATCATGAAATCCTCCGCCTATAAAAACCAAGGCTAATGAATTTTGGGGCCTTTCCAAGCAATAAAACAAGTAGTGATACTTAAAGGGATTCTTTTGAGGAGCATTCTTTTTTTTTTTGAGATGGAGTTTCGCTCTTGTGACCCAGGCTGGAGTGCAATGGCGCAATCTCTGCTCGCCGCAACCTCCGCCTCCTGGGTTCAGGCAATTCTCCTGCCTCAGCCTCCTGAGTAGCTGGGATTACAGGCACGCGCCACCATGCCCAGCCAATTTTTTGTATTTTTAGTAGAGACGGGGTCTCACCATGTTGACCAGGATGGTCTCGATCTCTTGACTTCGTAAGCCACCGGAGAAGCATTCTTAACAAATGTGGGTGTGGGTATGTCTACTCTTAACCCTTTTGAAAGGGTCTTTACTACTTTAGATAAACAAACCACTGGCCTTAAAAATAATTGACACTTGATGCTGTTTATTATCTTTTGTAAAAACTTTCACTGGTGAATTGTCTTCTACATAAAACATAGAATGTAAGTTTTTGTAGAATATAAAATTTTTAAGTCTTAAAATTGATGCAGCATCTATTTTCAGCTCAGTGTCAGTGAGGGCCTTTAGCGCTCACTTTGCTAATAGGTAGCACGTTCTTCCTGTCATGCCAGAAAACAACGCTTGTCTCCTGGAATTCCCCATATGGCGTCCTTCCTGGGTAGTGAAACTCACATATGTCCATTTCCCTCTACTTGAAGCCTTGAATCTAGTGGAAACTTCTATCCCTCGCCTGGATCGCTGCCCTAACACTCCTAAATCCAAGCATGGCATGACTCTGCTTAAGACTTTATATCATAACTCTCCATTACACCTGCAGAAAAAGGCAAAGCTCTCAGCACGTTCATCTTCTACTCTCGTCTTTTACCTCCGTTGCCACACACACTCTCACCCACCCTCTTCAGCCATACTGGTACCTTTTGGGTCTCCCAGGGCACCAAGCTCATGCCTGTTGTTTCTTCTGCCTGGAATATTCTTTTTTCCACTGTTGAAGTTACTCCTAGTTCAGATCTCAGTTTAAATGTCACTCTTGCAAAGATGCCCCCACACCTCCTGGCACTGGGGATTTTTGTCCCTGCATTTACCAGAATTGATGAGATTATATAATGTCTCTGCTCCTCCAGATTAAAACATCCAGGAGGCAGGGATGTGTCTGTTTTGTGGATCCATAACAGTGCCCTATAACCATTTCTGTTCCATACCAAGAACCCCATGTCTGTTCAGTGTTGAAGGCTGTCTATAGCACCATATGTTCATGGAGAGCACGTGTCTTCTGAACATCCCCTTTGGCAGCTGGGATGACTTCCATAAAGGGACCAAAATTCCACCTCATCAGTTGTGCTTACTGTGCAGATGAATAGCTGATGAACTCCAATTAGAGTAATTATTCTGTTTCCAGGCAATAACCTTAGTAGTACTTGTTCTAAAACCCTGAGACTTTACGAGTCATGAGTACTGATGGCGCATGCATCCGAGCTTCCTCCCCAGGTAGAGTCTGAAATGAAAAATGAAATCGTGTATTATTTGAGGGAGACAAATGGCACTGCATTGTGGGAACCTTTCAGAAACACAACACGACGAGTGAAAGCTGAGGATGGTTGTAGGCAACACTCCTCGCCTGCCCTTCCAGGTTATTGAATGCTGTTGGTCTGCTTTGGATGAATAATCATTATTGAACAACTTAACCGAATACATTTTAGTAACAGCCTTTGTGAAGTTGCGGACTATCAGGATCCCAGAAGAGCAGGTGGCTTGAAATTTTTACACATTAGTCAATTATAAACCTAATGAAGTAAAAATGGCTTTAGCCCAGGTTCTGCTCTGTGACTGCTTACTCTACATTGTGAGTTCTGTGAGGTTAGGACATTGCTTTGTTCATCTCTGGATGTTGGTTTCTAGCACCTAAGGGAACCTCTGGTCCAGTAAAGGGCTGGGTACGTGGAAGGGTATTTTTCATGGCCATATGACATCATGCTGTACAAATAAGGCAAATTTCAGGATGACATCCTTTGCTTTACTTTCACATCTAGGAACCAGCTTGTAACGAACTTTTGGTGAATATCACTGTTTTTTTTTTTTTTTCCCTTTGGAGGAGGAAGTAGGGAGACGACTAAGACATTATTTGTGATTTATTCCCCCCCTCTTCCGTGTCACATACCTCTTAGACGGTCAACATTCAGCTTCTGCTGTCTCATTTCTCAGTGCCATCGGCTTTAGTTTCCACTAGGATTATTAGAGAGAAATATTTTTGTGTCCGTCTTGAGATCTCAAATCAGATCAGTGTGTAGTTTTGTTTAGCTGATTATTGGTGGAATTCTTATTAAATTAAAAAATGTTTGTAGCTTTTCACGATGGTGTGAAACTGATGTCTAAAGTAACCTGTAGTTAAGAAATAATGCAGGGTTCCAGTCAGCACGTCTAACTAGCAATACAATTTACTCGTTCCAAAACCTTTCTGGAGTGGATCCTTTATTTGCAAAATTTTTATTTTAATGGGCTTCTGGTTTACATATTAAAACTTTAGTTGTAGTTGACGTGATGGTAGGATCTTTGTTATACCTGTGAGCTGGGTTGAAGTATAAGACATTCTCATACCATCTGTGTAATCTGTGCCATAAACACTTGGCACTTGAACTGTTAAATCAATACTTTGTCTGAAAATGGTCTCATTTTAAACAAATTCAGCTCATGAATTGGCCAGTGGCAGCCTCTTCAGCTGAGACTCCTTTATCTCCTCCCCCTTCTTCATGTTCTTCCCCTAACACACTCCCTGGGTAAGGTCTGAAGGTGCTGGCTCTGGGACATCTAGTTCCGAGGGCCACGTCAGTGTGACGTAAGTCGGGTAGTAGAATGGGAAGGGCAGTGATAGCTCCTTGCAATTATTTTTTCTCTTGATGTTTAGAGTCCCTACTGCACCGTACTGCCTCCTGGTTGCTCACAGGCCGTACTCTATGTTTTGTTTGGAAACCTTGGCTCATCTTGTGGGTTGTGTACTTGGGGTATGTAATTAGCGAGAATGACACAGTATCGATGGTTGAGCAGCAGTTTATGACACAGATGAGTAACTGGGTGACTGATAACGCCTTTTGATGTTTCTTTCTAAGTAGATGTTATTTTCCTTTTTTTTTTAACCTTCTGATGTATTTGCTAGTGATGGTGATGGCGTCATTTTGGTTTTAAAACTGGAAAATACAGGCTGGGCGCGGTGGCTCACGGCTGTGATCCCAGCACTTTGGGAGGCCAAGGAGGGTGGATTGCCTGAGGTCAGAAGTTCCACACCACCCTGGCTAACATGGTGAAACCCCGTCTCTACTAAAAAATGCAAAATTAGTTGGGCATCGTGGCGCGCGCCTGTGGTCCCAGCTACTTGGGAGGCTGAGGCAGGAGAATCTCTTGAACCTGGGAAGTGGAGGTTGCAATGAGCTGAGATCGCACCACTGCACTCCAGCCTGCGTGACAGAGCGGTGACTCACTCTTAAACAAACAAACGAACAACTGGGAAATACAAACAAGCCCGAGAGTGATTGGCAGATGTTTAAATTCTACCGTTTCTCAACTTTAGGAAATGTTCTGTGTGGGTCTCAGTCTTCTGCTATTGCAGGCACATGCCATACTTCACCCCCTTCAACTGTATGAAGATTATTCTATTTCTGCTTTGTAAATATGTTATTGGATTGGATGAATAAGATGTATACTTACACATTTGAAGCTGTAATTAAAAAAAAATTATACAGTTAAAAGGTACAAGTAATTGCTTTTGTGATGAATTTATTCTTTAAATGGAAGATCAGTGGCACTTGTTCACATATTTCTCAAAGCTTTCTAAAAGCGGTTCAAGTGGCTCCAAAATGCTAAGAATATGTTGAAAACTTGTTTTTCTGTATACAAATGAACAGCGAACATGAGGTGTTTCTACTTTGTTAAATATGACGTGGGAACATACAAACCACATTAAAATATTGCAGATGCAGAATTACTGTTTGTTTATTGATGGAGTTAGGAGACGTAACTCCATTAAGTAGCTTACAATCGGTGAAGGCAAACAAGGAACTCAGTAATTACAGTGGGCAGGTGTTGGTCTGTAGATACTGGTAGAGATATAAACAGCAGATAGTCATTAAGTTTACTACTCTGATCAATTATATTCTTTTTCTTCCATCTGTCTTAAAATCCACCTCGTTTGCTTTAAGCCCTGTGAGATATACCAGTTCAACTGGCTATTATTTAGAGTTTTATGTAAATATCACTGTAGAGAACATGGGAGAATTCAGCATTGATTACATTTAGTTGCAAGGTTTTAATCACTAGATAGAAAAGAGATTTACACATCTTAAATTTCCACCAAAAAAATACAGGTATTTTGGCACTAGAAATTGAAGGAAAGGACTTCCAAGAATAGCTAGTTCTTAAAACACGGTAAGAATGAGTATGCTTTGCTCTTTCTTGAGCACGGTGTTTTTGTTTTGTTTTGTGTTTTGAGTTGGAGTTTCCCTCTTGTTGCCCACGCTGGAGTCTAATGGCGTGATCTCGGCCCACTGCAACCTCCGCCTCCCGGGTTCAAGCGATTCTCCTGCCTCAGCCTCCCAAGTAGCTGAGATTACAGGCGCCTGCCACCATGCCCGGCTAATTTTGTATTTTTAGTGGAGACAGGGTTTCTCCATGTTGGTCAGGCTGGTCTCGAACTCACGACCTCGGGTGATCCTTGGGGAAGTGTCTCCAGCTGGTGCTGTCTCCTGACAGTCTAACTGCCTTAAGATGGGCTGCTTAGCTTGAGAAACAGGAAGAATTGCTATTGCTCTCATCTTCGAGTTTAAGAAAAGCTCACAATAGTTTGCAAAATCTTATAAATCTTTTCTTTAAGGAAGTTGTTGCCTAACTCCAAGGAGTGAATATATTTCTCTGTCGCTCTCAAGGAGGGTGCCATCTCTAGGAAGTTGGAGGTACCTGGAAATGACTCTGAAATTGCTTGTGACATATGATGAAAGGGGGTATCTCATTTCATTTTGATAAAACGTGCTTTGGAAATGTTAATTCTAGAGTTTCCTTGTGGGCTGGGTGAATTTGCAGTGCTAATGTTAACAACTGATCTTTTTTATGTTTTTCATAGAAATTACATTTCCTTACATCCTTACTCAGATGTAGATATTACTTTTGCTCAGAAGCGCTCCTTTCTCTTGACTCCTGAGTCTCAAATAGCTTACCAAGGTAGCTGGGACTCTTGACTATGATATTTTAATTTTTTTATTTTCATTTTTATTTATTTTTTTGAGATGGAGTTTTGCTCTGTCTCCAGGCTAGAGTGCAGTGGCACGGTCTCGGCTCACTGCAACCTTTATATCCTGGTTTCAAGTGATTCTCCTGCCTCAGCCTCACAAGTAGCTGGGACTACAGGCGCACACCATCATGCCCAGCTAATTTTTTCATTTTTAGTAGAGACGGGGTTTCACCATGTTGGCCAGGATGGTCTTGATCTCTTGACCTCGGATCCGCCCACCTCAGCCTCCCAGAATGCTTGGGATTACAGACGTGATCCACCATGCCCAGCCGACCATGATATTTTTAAAAATGACATCTGTCAACAAACGTAGGGCAGGATTGGTGACTAGTATTTTATCATTCCTCTAGCCTTCACCTTCCAGCCTGATTGGTACTACCTGGCACCTGTAATTGACGACTGTTTCTCATGACCCCACAGGAACCTCCTTGGACGTAGGAACTCCACCCGCCTGAGCTTTGTTTTCCTAGACCTTCAGACACTACTTTATCCAGAATAATCGCTCTTCATGAACCACTGCTTTAGTCCAAGCTGGTCCAATCCTCTGGCCACGACGGCTTTGAACGTGGCCCGACACCAATTTGTAAACTTTATTAAAATGTAATATACATTTTTTTCTTTTTTAACTCATTAGCTATTGTTAGTGTATTTTATGTGTGGCCCAAGACAATTCTTCTTCTTCCAGTGTGGCCCAGGGAAGCCAAAGCATCGGAAACCTCCACCCTTGCGTTTAGTCTTCGAAACTATTCCACCTTGGGAGGGAAAAGCAAAAATAATTTCTTATTACATGTATTTCAACCAGTATTTACATTTGTCGGGATCTTGGGCAGGTTATCCAGGAGTTAGGCTACTTTCTTTCTTTCTTTTTCCTTTTTTTTTTGAGATGGAGTTTCACTCTTGTTGCCCAGGCTTGAGTGCAATGGCGCAATCTCAGCTCACTGCAGCCTCCACCTCCCAGGTTCAAGTGATTCTCCTGCCTTGGCCTCCTGAGTAGCTGGGATTACAGGTCCCCACCCCAGGCCTGGCGGATTTTTAAAAATATTTTTAGTAGAGATGGGGTTTTTCCCTGTTGGTCAGGTTGGTCTCGAACTCCTGACCTCAGCTGATCCGCCCGCCTCCACCTCCCAAAGTGCTGGGATTACACGTGTGATACACCACACTGAGCCAGGAGCTAGTTTCTTGATTGATAAAATGTTCACTCCTTGTTGTGGTCCTGTCCTGTGTAGTTAGATGGCTACTGAAAATGTCCTGAGAGCAGGTCCTAAGAGTTTATTTTTCATGTCATTGTTGGAAAAGAAAAAAGAAAAACGAATATTTTAATAATAGGAATTAAAGATATGAAGACCCTGCTCTCTGAAAATTGAGTGGTTCAAATATGGTGAGCAGTGCACTCTTAACTAGACCCATATCTTATGGGGGAAAAATGTTTTTAGTAGTTTTCTTGGTATCCTCTAATCTTAAGAAAAAATTCTTAACAGGCAGACTGGATGTAAATAAATCACAGTTCTGTATATTTAAAAAGCTGCTTGTGCTACTGTGTCATTCCCCTGGAATTTTCAAAAGCTGGGATTTTTTCTGTGTATGCTTTGAAAGCTGATGGAATTTACCAGCCCACGCAGTAGTAAACAACCAAGAATTCTTGATGGAAAGGAAAGGTGATAAGACTATCTAATGAAGGACCCACAGAACTCTCGCTGAGCTCACCCAGAATGCTCTTCTGGAAACTGAGAACCTGTTCTTAACATTAGTGACTTGGGTATTGTACACTTTGAAGAAGGAAAACTGCCCAAATCTACGTTTGAATTTGCACACATTACAGGCCTCTGGAAATAAGATGCTTAAACAGGTTCTATGATCTGGTTCTTACTAGGTGAGTGTCCCCTGACATTGTTTTCTTTCTTTCTTTTTGGCGATGGAGTCTCTCTCTGCCACTCAGGCTAGAGTGCGGTGGCTCGCTGCAACCTTCACCTTCCGGGTTCAAGCAGTTTTCCTGCCTCAGCCTCCCGAGTAGCTGTGACTACAGGCATGCACTACCATGCCTGGCTAATTTTTGTATTTTTGGTAGAGACAGGGTTTCACCATGTTGGCCAGGCTTGTCTTGAATTCCTGACCTTAATGATCCACCCAACTCAGCCTCCCAAAGTGTTGGGATTACAGGTGTGAGCCACTGCATCCGGCCCTTGAGATTGCTTTTTAAAGTAAGATGACCTGTACTTCTCAGTGTTCACCAAGCAAGTAGGAAACAGGACATGTGTTAAGAGGCTGTTTAATTACATCAATGCCTATTTGGGGGATTCTTGTTCTCAATCGCCTTCTCTCTTTCGGATAGATACAGGCAGTGTGATTGGCACTCCTATTGACACTTTGTTTCAGTTGTGACTTGTTTGTCCAGGTGCCTTTCTATTAATATTTTTTCTCTGTATTTAAACTGCTCTCTTTTTTTCAGTACAGCGCTGGACGTTTTCTTTAAAAATCTTCCAGATTCATTTGGTTGTCTTCATCATCAGCTTTCCTACGCAGGAAATGTGATCACTGTTCGGTCAATTCAGTCTACATAACTGGCTGAGTTTTTTTTCTATTGAAACCAAAATAAAACTTCAAAGAAGCGGAAGAAGCCGAGCCTCCCTCCCCTCCCTTTCAATTAACACGCATTGATGTTTAACTTGGAAATAATTTGATGTTTATTTAATGAAACCTGTAGTTAAGGGTTAATGGAGACTAATGTCAAGCTTCAGAACAGTGTGGAGAAAGCTTTAGTATTCTGTGTCTAGCGTCTGATGCAAGGGCTCTGTGGAACCGATGCAAGCCGGGATAAAAATGCTCGCCTGATACCCAAATAGTCTCCTGTGAATGTACCGAGGCATCACCGCGTTCATTCCAAATCTGAACCTGACCTGCTTTTCCCCTTCTTCTCCTGCATCTCTTTCCCTAGTTTGTCATCTTCTTTTCCAGCACCACGAATGGTGCTTTCATACTTTCTGATAAATATCTGGTGTATGGCGTCAATTACATGACTATTTAAACATGACTCATAATGAACTGCACTTAAATATTAATATGACCTCGTGTTTTTGAAGAACCTGTGGAATGGTTTTTTGAGTGTAGGTTACTAATCACCTGTTTTCTGTTCAACTTTGGTTATCTTCAGTAAATTTAATATCTTTCCCTTCAAATGAGGACTTCCCAGCTGTCTGATCAATGGGTAGGAAAGGACAGTTGGTTCTGTGCTTGCTCCTATTAGTCTTGTAAGAAGCCAGCTCAGTTTAGCTCATCTAATAGTTGGGGAATAAAACCACACAACTCCTTTCCTTACTTAATATCAATCAGCACTTGACTAAGTCTTACACCCTGTCTTCAGCTCTTTCTTAAAGAAATCCTTGGCATATGTGAAAATTCTCCTTATTCACTATGGTGAGTAATTCTTGAGGTCGCTAACCTCAGGATCTAAATAAAACAAGTCAGTGTGTTAGTACATGGAACAGAAGACCATATTTTTGGTGATAGTTGTTGACTCCATACTCACCCTGGAGTTTTTCTGTCAATAACCTAGTGTGTGTTTAGATAGCCTGGGCTGTCAATCTTGTAATACAACTTTGCTTAGCTTTCTTCTAGAGCCTTGCAAAGTTAAGCTGATCCTAGTTAGGACCCAGTTAGGAATTAACATATATGTGATATATTTGCATGGGATACTGCCCTTCATTTGAAAACACAGGCTTAAATTAGTGAATTAAAACTCTTTTGGTCTGGAATCCCCCCCGAAATCTGTGAATTTTTACTAATTCAAAATCCTCTTTGCTGGTAACCACTGTAGTGAGGTCTTTGGAAATTTCATCCCAGTAGCATGGTGGTACTGCTTTTTCTCTTGATTAGTCTAGTTTTACAGTCAGAACTGTTTATAGAGAAGTAATTTTAAAGTGACCCTGAGCTATAGTTTGAATCTATGTGTTCCTCCGGGATTCCCATGTTGGAACCTAATGCCCAATGTGATAGGATTAATAGCTGGGACCTTTTGGGAAATGCTGAAGTCATGATTGTTCCATCTTCGAGAATGGGATTAGTGCTTTTATAAAACAGGTTGGGAAAAAATAATAATAATAAAATAAATAAAAACAGAGTAGAGCCCAGGAGTTTGAAGTTGGAGGGAGTTTAGAAGCCGTGATCGTGCTGATGCACTCCGTCCTGGACAATAGAGCGAGGTCCTGGCCAGGTGTGGTGGTTCATGCCCATGATCCCAACATTTTGGGAGGCTGAGGTGGGCGGATCACCTAAGGTCAGAAGTTCGAGACCAGCCTGGCCAACACAGTGAAACCCCGTCTCTACTGAAAAATACAAAAATGAACTGGTCATGGTGGCGGGCACCTGTAATCTCAGCTACTTGGAAGCCTAAGGCAGGAGAATCGCTTGAACCTGGGAGGCAGAGGTTGAAGTAAGCTGAGATTGTGCCATTGCACTCCAGCCTGGGCGACAAGAGCGAGACTCCTCTCAAAAAAATAAAATTAAATAGTGAAACTCCTCATAAAATAAAATAAAACAATTAAAAAAAAAACAGAGTGAGGCTCTGACTCTTAAAAAAAAAAAGAGAAAGAATATGTTCAGTTCAGCAGCACATATACAAAAATTGGAACCCTGTAGAGATGAACGTGGCTGCTATGCTAGAATGACAGTGCAAATTTGTGATGCATTCCGTGTCTTTTGAAAAATAAAAGATAAAAATAAAACAGGTTGAAGGGAGTGCCCTTGTCCCTTTTTGTCCTTGATCTTGGACTTCCCAGCCTACAGAACTGTGAGAAATTTCGATTCTTTATAAATTACCCAATCTAAGGTAGTTTGGTAGAGCAGCCAGAATGGACTACTAGACAAAAAGACAAAAATATTTAATAATCTCTTTTGATTATAACATTACAAAATAAAACCTTTTAGTCTGTTGAGCACAGGCTTGCTTAGTGTTTACCATGTGCCAGGAAGGCCACGTCCTAACCTTTACATAGATTGACATTTTACTTTTTAGACAGAGTCTCACAGTACCACCCGGGCTGGAGTGCAGTGGCGAAATCTCGGCTCACTGCAACTTCCACTCCCCGGTTCAAATGATTCTCCTGCATCAGCCTCCCAAGTAGCTAAGATTACAGGCATGCGCCACCACACCTTGCTAATTTTTTGTATTTTTAGTAGAGACGGGGTTTCGCCATGTTGGTCAAGCTGGTCTTGAACTCCTGACCTCGTGATTCACCTGCCTTGACCTCCCAAAGTTCTGGGATTACAGGCATGAGCCACTGCTTCCGGTCCTACTTTGTCTTTTTTTTCTTGAGTCAGTCTTCCTCTGTCGCCCAGGCTGGAGTGCAGTGACGTGATCTTACCTCACTGTAACCCCTGCCACCCAGGTTCAAGCTATTTTTGTGCCTCAGCTTTCTGAGTAGCTGGGATTATAGACGTGCACCACCATGCCTGGCTAATTTTTGTATTTTTAGTGGAGATGGGGTTTTACCATGTTGACCATTCTGGTCTCGAACTCCTGGCCTCAAGTGATCTGCCCACCTCAGCCTCCCAAAGTGTTAGGATTATAGGAGTGAACCACTGCGCCAGGCCCAAAGATTGGTATTTTAAAATACAGCAGCTAGATGAGGTGGATTATATTATTATCCCGTCATAGAAATGAGGAAACGGTGGCACAGAGAAATAAATAACGGGTTACATAGCCTGTGTGACCCAGAACATCTTAGTTCATGTGCCATCCTTCCCATTTGCTGGAAGCATTTTCAACAAAAAAATTAATTTTTTGCTTCCAGTTTGAGTAATGTTTCTGACTTCTTTAAATAAGTGCTATTTGCTGCTTATGCTGGGAATGCACGAGGTCCTGAAGCTTTCGTAGATCTGTGCAGGAACTGGAGTGAGCCAGCGTGTGTCACATGGGTGTCCCTCGATGTCCTCCTGTCCCTTCAGCTGTGCTCTGTGGGACTCAGGCCATGGGGACAGTTCACAGGAACAAAACAGAAGCCCCAACCAAGAGCTGCAGGATTTGAGGACAAAGCTGCAAAGCAAGAACATGGCGCTGGCGCGCACACCCGGGGCTTTCGGAAACTCAAACTTCAGCGATTTTGTTTTCTTTAATTAAATGGGGGTGGGAGGGGACTCTCAACCAAGATATTGAACTGCACTGAGTCTCTACAAAATGTGAGTGTCCCGCATTTTAAGGGTGAGTGGATATCTGAAAAAGAAAACACCTCTCCCATTCACGTCCATTCTGCAGGCTTTCTTGATTGGCTGGGAAAGGAGTGAAATCATCATGCTCTCCTTTCAGGCCCCTCCTTCAACCTGGAAGGCGTTCTTTGAGGCACCATTAAGGAGTTTTAGCAATTACTCTCAACTACAGTGAATGTGTAACTCCTTTTTTCTTTTAAATTTGATCAATGACACAGTTGTTATTAAAATTTAAGAAATAGTAGACTTTTTTGTATATGCACCTGTGATGAGTGCAGGTGAGAATAGTCCTGTGGTTTTATTTCTCTTTTTTTTGACTTTATTTTTTAGATCAGTTTCACAGTCACACAAAATTGAGTGGAAGGTATAGAGATTTCCCACACGTCTTGCCCCAGTGTGCCTAGCTTCCCTCATTATCTTTTTTTTTTTTTTTTGAGACAGAGTCTCCTCTGTTGCCCAGGCTGGAATGCAGTGGCACGATCTCGACTCACGTCAACCTCCGCCTCCTGGATTCAAGTGATTCTCTTGTCTCAGCCTCCCAAGTAGCTAGGACTACAGGCGCCCGCCACCACGCCTGGCCAACTTTTGTATTTTTAGTAGAGATGGGGTTTCGCCATATTGGCCAGGCTGCTCTTGAACTTCTGACTTTGTGATCCACCCAACTCGGCCTTGCAAAGTGCTGGGATTACAGGCTTGAGCCACCGCGCATGGCCACTTCCCTCATGATCAACATCCCCCAGCAGAGTACATCTGTTGAAGTTGATAAACTTGCATTGCCAATCATTGTCACCCAAAGTCCTTTGTTTACATGAGGGTTCCCTCTTGGTGTTGTACCTTCTATGAGTTTGGACAAATTTATAATGACATGTATCTACTGTTAGAGTAGCATAATTTTATCTCTCTATAAATGCTCAAGTCAAGGCTTCTCATTTTAATTTAAGGGGTATTAAAAGATCGTAAGTGCATTTATTATGTCATTGTGCTTATTAATAATCTGTTTATCTGTAGTGCTTTGTGTTATGACTTTAAACGACAGAAAACATTGTTATTTGTAACAGCACACCCTTGCTCTGCTTGCTAATGTCCTTGACGAGTGGAAGTAAGTCTAGGGGAAAAAAAGTCAACTCAGTTTAAAAAAATGAAGAAAAGCTCATTGGAAGCATTTTTTTCTTCTAAAAGGATTTCTTTGTGTGTGGGGCAGGGAAGACATGTCTTTAAATAAGTAAACATATGCTTATAATGTTTTTTAAGCGCTCTCATCCCTGTAAGTCTGTGCCTTTCTTAAAAATCTGGGTATGAAAGCAGATCATGTGTGTAAAGGGAAAGGGAACATTCTGGAACACTGTAGTATGTTGCCCCTAGCAGGTCTGCATGCTAGGTGACGAAAGAGCATCACGATAAAGCCACTGAGACTTAAATTCTTGCTTTTTTTTTTGGAAAGGGAGTCTCATTCTGTCACCCAAGCTGGAGAGCAGGGCCATGATCTCAACTTACTGCAACTTCTGTCCCCAGGTTCAAGCAGTATTTCGTGTCTCAGCCTTCCAAGTAGCTGGGACTACAGGCGTGGGATGCACCACTACACCCAGCTGTTTTTTGTATTTTTAGTAGAGACAGGGTTTCATCACATTGGCCATGCTGGTCTTGAAGTCCTGACCTCAGGTGATCTGCCCACCTTGGCCTCCCAAAGTGCTGGGGTTATAGGCGTGAGCCACCACACCCAGCCCCTCCAGCCTGGAGGGAAACCCTTCAGTTTCCCATGTCTGACTTGACACTATGGATGTCTACCTCGTGCTGTGAATTAGCAGAAGGTGAGGACTGGCCAGGAGTAATGCCTCCGTAAGGGTTGGATGTTCCTGCCATTCTCCCCGTTCTAATCTAGATCTCTTTCCTTTATTGCATCACCACCCATGGTAATATTTTGTGAATTCGTCTCACTTGTTTGTGGACTGTGTCTTACCATATGATCTTGTTGTTGGTGAGTTTGTCTTACTTATGTGTGACTCTAACCATTTCCCTTACTCCTCTGTCCTGGAAGCTCTGTGCCTCCAGGCCCTGTGTCTGTCTCATGGGCTGGATCCCTAACACCCTGCACCTTGGTTCTCACCGAATGTTTGTCCACTGCGAGCAGAAAGCAAAGCACTGCTGTCTCCCTGCAAAGCACTGCAGCTCTTGCCAGAATGTCCATCGGGTGTGATTTTTCAAGTGCAAAATGTCCTGGGTACTATGTGAAATTTGCTAAAAACAATTTTTTTGCAAATATATCCTTATATTGTAAACTATGATATAGGGTTGAAGTTTTCTAATTGATATTTTAGGTGTTTATTTTTTTTGACAGAGTCTTGCTCTGTCGCCAGGCTGGAGTGCAGTGGCGTGATCTTGGCAACCTCTGACTCCCGGGTTCAAGCAATTCTCCTGCCTCAGCCTCCAGAGAAGCTGGGATTACAGGTGCGCGCCACCATGCCCAACTTTTTTTTTTAGTTTTTAGTAGAGATGGGGTTTCTTTATGTTGGGTAGGATGTTAGGTTCTTAAATATGGAAGATTACTTTTAATTTGGTGACAGTCTATACATGAAAATATTTCCAATGTATCAAGAAGGTATTCTTGATAGGATTATACTAATTGTACATTCTCTAAATCTGGAGGACACAATACTTAAGTGAAAGGTGACTTCAACACCGCACGTGCTTTTTCGGACAAATACATGAGTTCCTGCCAGTGTAATGGGATCTGTGCTTGTAAGTGATCTACTTTAACATCAGACTGGATTCTCCGTGGTGTCACATGTTGTTTGATTTGTTTTGTGTATACAGGTAACAATGATATCAAACCTCAAATATAAATAAAACTATTAAGTATTTTCCAGTATGAGGAAAACAGGTTCATTAAGGATCCTTTATGCATGAGTGTCTAGGGGCCTAGGTTCTAGTCAGTAACTCCACGAAGTTGAGGGTCTGACCCTGGACACAGCGAGAGGAATCCCAGGAGTCACATTTACAACTCTGAATTTTAGGGTGAGCGAGCTTATGACAGAAGGGCCTGGGTGTGACCCACCAGCATGCTGCCATGTGTACATCGTCAGACTTCGAGTTCTAGTTTAGCCTTCATGAGACTTGAAATGAGAGTAGGCATTGAATATATATTTGTGTTTATGTATATAATAATAATAATTTTTTTTGAGACGCAATCTTGCTCTGTCGCCCAGGCTGGAGTGCAGTGGTGTGATCTCGGCTCACTGCAACCTCCGCCTCCTGGGTTCAAGCAATTCTTCTGCCTCAGCTTCCTGAGACTGCAGGTGCATGCCACCATGCCCAGCTAATTTTTGTATTATTAGTAGAGACAGGATTTCAACATGTTGGCCAGGATAGGCTCCATCTCTTGACTTCATGGTCTACCCACCCTGCCTCAGCCTCCCAAAGTTCTGAGATTACAGGTGTGAGCCACCGAATCTGGCCGATACTAAAATTATGGTTTTAAAAAATGTACTTAAACGTCAGTGTTGAAATAGGACATTTTTTCCCCTGTAGTGGCTGTCAGATAATTTATATTCAAAACTATTTTTGCTTTCTCCCATTTTGAAGACGGAGTTTTATGTTACAATTGTTGAAACTACTTTGTCTCAGTGGAGCTAGTACATTAATACTGTTTGGTTTACTGCTGCATTCTAATTGTTCACAGACGTCTTAACAATACTAAATCTAAATGCCAAATATGATATATTTGTATTCAGAAGACCAAGTCTATCAATACCACTTTGTTTCAGTGGGTAATTCCTTTTTAAAAATAAACACTCTGAGGCCAGGCACAGTGCCTCACGCCTGTAATCCCAGCACTTTGGGAAGCCAACGCGGGTGGATTACGAGGTCAGGAGTTTGAGACCAGCCTGGCTAACGTGGTGAAACTCCATCTCTACTAAAAATGCAAAAATTAGCTGGGCGTGGTGGTGGGTGCCTGTAATCCCAGCTGTTTGGAAGGCAGAGGCAGGAGAATCGTTGGAACCTGAACCGGGAGGTGGAGGTTGCAGTGAGCCGAGATTGTGCCACTGCACTCCAGCCTGGGAGACAGGGCGAGACTCTGTCTCAAAACAACAACAAAAACAAACAAAAAGACACTCTTACCATAGCAATTTAATATGAGATAATTGATGATAAATTTTTTAATTTTATAGGCCTTGAAAAAATTAGTAGATGCTGCGTAGAAAGTTACTTTTGTTTCTCTAGACGGAAAATCTCAGTTTTTACTGTTTGGCTCACTTTTTTCAAAAACATACATAGAAAAATTGCTGGAGTGGTCGAAGGAAAATGGAGAAAGGGATAAAAGAAAGATGGAAGAAGAAATTGAGGTCAGAGTGAATTAAATACATTGCTCAGGATAACTCAGAGGTTAGCAGAAGCTCCAGGATTCAGATGCCAGTCTGAATAATGCCTGAGCTGTGTGCTGGCTTTCATGGGGTCAAAACGTAAAACTAGGGGACAGTAGTGGATTACTAATAAATCAAAATAATATCAACATGTGGATAGAGAAAAAAATATAAGAGAATTCCAGAAAAAAAAAAAAAACAAGGTCAGATCTTTTCTAGAATTATTGGAGAAGGCTTCTCTGGGGTATTTGGAGGAAGTCTTTCAGCCAGAAACAATAGCCACAGCTGTGGGACAGGCTTGGCCTCATTAAAGGACAGTTGAGACTGCCCTGACAAGAACCGAACTCTCCCTGTATAATAAAAGACCTTTGGAAAGGTCTAGACTGCAGGAGATGTGGCGGCCCTGAAAACTGGCTGAACTTCGTTAAATATAACTCATGATGAGAGGCATGAATAGTGCTGTTTTGTGTCAACTCACTTCTCTGTGATTAGATGCAGGCTTCTTAGGATATGTGTAACTTGAAGAAATCTGGAAGGACCTCATTCTCTAATTGCCCATTTTCCCCAATTTGCTTTACAAATCCTTCTGTGGAAAGTCTTTTTAAAAATAGCATTTTTGCTCCCTCTTAGCCTCCAGGGTCTCAATGCTTTCGCTGAGACTATGGCAAGTCAGTCACCCTGCCTTCTATCAGTTACCTCGTCTCACCTTATAAAAGTCATTTGGCCACTGCAGTGGCTCACGCCTGTAATCCCAGCACTTTGTGAGGCTGAGGTTGGTGGATTGCCTGAGCACAGGAGTTCAAGACCAGCCTGGGTAACAAGGTGAAACCCTGTGTCTACAAAAAATATAAAAATTCGCCGGCATGGTGGTGTCGTCTGTAGTCCCAGCTACTTTGGAAGCTGAGGTGGGACGATTTCTTATGTCCGGGAGGCAGAGGCTTCAGTGAGCAGAGACTGCGCCACTGCACTCCAGCCTAGGCAACAGAGCCAGACCCTGCCTATAAATAAATAAATAAATAGATAGATAGATAGATAGATAGATAGATAGATAGATCGATAGATAGATAAATGCCATTTGGATTTTCTGAAAGCAGAGTTTTATCTTTTAAAGGTCATTTGGGTTTCTGAATGTTGGATTCTTAAAGTTCTGAACATGTAAAGTGAGGCCACTGGATCTGAGAGCTTTTTATCCAGGTACCCAGAGGCTTAGAAAATGCCACAGAGGTTCTAGAAAGGACGTGGATCCTGACTTCATACAGGTCAACAACTATGTTACTGTGTTTTCTTCTGGTTTAGAGGATGGGAAACCATCAACGTTACTATGCCGTCATTCAATTATGGAAGAAATGGGTTGACTGCCAGACTGCCCAATGGATGTAGTTTCTGTATATTTTTAGGCTTTGAAGCCTATCTGAAGTTGTGCCTCTAACCGTGAATGCTGTTTCTTCAAAAGGTGCCAGTGGTTGGGGATCAGCTTTGATGTGGCCTATCAAGTTCCTGGGCCAGCACTTAGGCCTGCGTTTCAAGACGTAACCTCTCAGTGGGATTTAAGAAATTGCAGCTCTTTCAGTGTAAGACGGAGTTTCACTCTTGTTGCCCAGGCTGGAGTGCAATGGTGCGATCTTAGCTCACCGTAACCTCCGCCTCCTGGATTCAAGCGATTCTTCTGCCTCAACCTCCCAAGTAGCTGGGATTCCAGGCGCACACCACCACACCTGGTTAATTTTTTATATTTTTAGTAGAGATGGGGGTTTCACAGTGTTGGTCAGGCTGGTTTCGAGCTCCCAGCCTCAGGTGATCTGCCCGCGTTGGCCTCCCAAAGTGCTGGGATGACAGGTGTGAGCCACCATACCTGGCAAAAAAATCATAGACTTTATAAGAATCAGAGGATCAATGCACTGCAGAGGATGAGAAAATGTTGAGCATTTTTGTGGTCTCTCTTCAGCAGTGCCTCCCTCTTTCCTGAAAAAGGACATTGGTGACCAGAGAAATTGTGACTGTTTGCATCCCAGGCCACCATGAAGTTGTCTTACTTGTAGACTGGCCATAGCCCAGGGTCATCCCGCCTCTCTCCGTCTTGTTCCCAGTTGCTTATCATCATTTCCTTTCGAACACTTGGATATTCCAGATCTGGGCTAGTGGGCAGATGGTTTCATGCCATTCAATATTCTGGTAAATATCTTTTCAATGGTTGCCTGTAGTCAGTCATATTGTCAGAATTCTCACTTTGGCTATAAATATGACAGTCCCTTGGCTCACTCTTAAATTTAGCCCAGTGCTTATAAACTGTTGAAATTAAGGGACCTAGTTACTGCCTAATGTTTTTTATCTGAAGTAGCCTCTGTCAGCAGCTTGATGTATTCATTTGATGTGAAAACAATTACGTGATAGTTGAAAATAAAAGAACTTTTTTCAACAAATGTTGTTGCTTCATGTGCTGGATAAGACTTTTGTAATTAAAAATTTCCCTGAGTGGGCGGGTCACGGTGCTCGCACCTGTCTGTAATACCAGCACTTTCGGAGGCTGAGGCAGGCAGATCATGAGGTTGAGAGATCGAGACCATCCCGGTCAACATGGTAAAATCCCGTCTCTACTAAAAATACAAAAATTAGCTGGGCATGGTGGCATGCACCTGTGGTCCCCGCTACTCGGGAGGCTAAGCCAGGAGAATCACTTGAACCCGGGAGACGGAGTTTGCAGTGAGCTGAGATCAGGCCATTGCACTCCAGCTTGGATGACAAGAGTGAAACTCTGACTCAAAAAAATAAAATAAAGTTTCCCTGAATGTTAATACATATATGGCATGAATTTTATTGTGGACGTGCTGCTTTAGATGGAAAGGCCACTGCGGCAGAACCAACAGCAGACACTGTTTCAGCCCCAGTTGGAAATGACTCTAGGGTATGCTGTTGCTTAATAATCATTGCATTACATGGTTCAGTGTTTATCCAACGACTGCGTACATTTGAGGGTAGGTAAAGCCAAGCGCAGACACTCCAGTATTATTTTAAACTCTGAAGGATGTCACCTGTAGAATGTGGATGATTTCCAACCTGAAGTAGGGCGCCATGTCCTAAAACACACATATTTATGGGTGCCTGCAAGATGGCACAGAATGAGTCAACACCATCTCTTCAGGAATACATACCACACTGCAATTGGCTTGTTGATAGTTTGCAAAGCACGTTTACACGTGGTGCGCCTACGCTAGGGCTCCTTAATTTCCTTCTTTCCGTCCTATTCCACCGTTCTATGGGTCTAGCATCCTTTTAAGTATGGAGGCCCTGCTCCATGTCATATTAAACATCAACACTCACTCCCATCCCCAATTAATTGTAATTTGCAAAATTATACGTGTTGAGTTGTAGAAGCTGATTGGCATAAGTATTACTGTAGACAAACACAGTAAAATCTAGAGGTCTTCCCTTTTTTGTATTTTGGAGGCACTATTTTATCTTTTGAGATCTCAAACTTTTACACTTTCAGGGTCCTTGTGAGCTCAGATCCCCTTATTCTGTGGCTGCAGGGACAATGCAGGAACCATGCCTGTCGATAGCCTTGCAGCGAGGCACCTCTTGGCGGGCCTGGCTTGTGTGGGGTGCAGTCAGTGTGAGTTTTCCTGCAGCCACCTTGCTTTCATCCAGAAGTAAATTTGGTCAAAACAAGAAGCCATCTGCTCGTCTCTCGGGCATGCCTGTAGCAGCAAGTAAGGATTTTCATCTCCTTGGATTGCAACATTCGGGGCCTTCTGCATGATAGATCCCTCCTGAGCTTTGGGGCCAGCAGAAGTCTAGATGGGTGTGATTAACTGATGAGTTTCAGAAGCCAGATGCAGTTGCTGTGAACACCACGAGGCTTTTCCAGTCACATCCAGGTGATGCTAAGGCATTTTCCCGGCATACATTTTTTTTTTTTTAACCTTACCTAAAATCAGTTGTTGCACACAACCTTTTTACCTTTTTTTAAACTTCAATTTATACTCTGTTTTTTTCCTATAAATGATTCTTTTGTCTGTATCAGCATTTCTCTATCTTTGCATCTTCCGACTTTATTTTTCTTTGACCCACGACTTGAAGTCTTTTTCTTGACCATTTATAAGTCTTCTCATTCTAATGTGTTTTAAAGATCATCTTTTATTTTTGCTTGTTGCTGAGACCCCTCTTGCTAGTGCTGTTTTGTCCACCTATGCTAAGGGACACCATCGATTTTAATTTTTTCTTTTCTTTTTTTTTTTTTTTTTAAGAGATCAGAGTCTCAATCTGTCATCCAGGCTGGAGTGCAGTAGTGTGATCTCGGCTTACTGCAACTTCTGCCTCCTGGGTTTAAGCAATTCTCATGCCTCAGCCTCCTGATAGCTGGGGTTACAGGCACCCACCACCATGCTCGGCTAATTTTTGTATTTTTAGTAGAGAGGAGGTTTCAGCATGTTGGCTAGGCTGGTCTCAAACTCCTGACCTCAAGTGATCCGCCTGCCTCGACCTCCCAAAGTGCTGGGATTTCAGGCATTAGCCACCGCGCCACGCCCTGATTTTAATTCAAGGCGTATTCCACTTGACTTTAAAAGGTCACTTTGTTCTTTATAAAAACTTTGCACTTTACGAAAAGTGTGTACTTTGATGAACTTGTCTACTCTTTTGAAGTTTTCTGCATTGGCTTTATGATAACTATTTTTTTGATACTAATTTGATACTATTTTTTTGATACTAAGCCTAATTTTTTGATACTATTTATTTTTTCCAGCATCAGTACATATTTTATGTGGAGACTTCGTTGAGCAGAGTTGGCATTTTTAGGTGACCCTATACTCCGAATACTAGTCATTGAGAAACGTTTGTTTGAGAGATGATCATAGGAGGAAGGGCCATGTGGATGATGCATCATCAAATGTGTTGAAATATTTTAACCTGAATTTTTGGTGTTTGAAGAGTGGTTTTGAGAAATCTACATGCTGTTAGATTTTGCTGCATAGAACAGAAAATCTAAAATTACAATGGCTTACATGAGAGTAAAGTTTAACTAGTCTTATGTTAAATTCCAGAAATGGTTCTAGGGCCGATCTGGCAGTTGACAGGTGTGATCAAGTTTCCAGATTTCAGATATCCCAAATACCCTAATTTTATCATTGTATACAAGTATCAAAATATCACGTGTACCCCCAAAATATATAAAATGCTTATACATCAATACAAAATCATTCAATATCTCAAATGCCCTGATTTTATCATTACACATTGTATACAAGTGTCAGACTATCACATGTACCCCCAAAATACATAAAATGATTATACATCAATATAAAACCATTAAATGTATGTTTAAAAGATTTCAGACTCATCTCTCAGCTCTTCGTTCCACAGTGCTGGTTTCTGTCTTTAGGTGCAAAACAGCAGCTGGAGCTCTAAGTGTCTTTGTCTAGCAGCAAGAGGAGGGAGGGAAGAACAAAAGCTTTCTCAGAAGACCATGCAGTATTTCAGCTCATGTTTTGTTTTCTAGCACCTAGCAGTGGAGTTATGAACATTTTTTAAGTGAAAGAAGAACATAAGCATTGGATGTGAGGGTAGTGGTGGTGGTGGTGGTGAAAGTTGGTCCAGAAAGACCCCCCACATTTCTGGCCGAGCAATGGGATGGATGTGGTTCTGTCTCTTGTGTGGGAGCACAGGAGAAGGAGAAGGTTTGAGTAGGTGAGAAAGGTAATGATAACCTCACTTGGGGAAATTTGAGTTTGAAGGACATTCCATTGGGGTAGTTGTAGACCACTGTGTACATGAGTCTGAAGCTCAAGAAATAATCCAGTAGGATGGAGAGTGTAGACAAAGAATCCTCAGCATCCCAGAGAGCTTTCAAAACCCTTCAAGTGGATGGGTCTCCCAGGAAGTGCAGCAAGACTGAATTGATGAGCACTAAGGGTGACAGCCCCTTGAACCTTTGGAGGAAGTCATGGACAGAGGGCAGAGGAGAGGAGCTTAGGCTGGGTCTTGGAGATGAGAAAGATATGTCTGGGAAGAATTAAAGGGAAGCTGTGACTGGGGAGTAAGCTCATGATAAGAAATAGCTGTGTTTTCTTTAGCTTCAGTTTTGCCATTGGGCTCTTGTTTGGTATTGTGGAAACAGCAAAGATGAACATTTTAACTTAAGTGATGGGCAGGCATGATGTAAATCAGGAGGGCACTGTAAGACCATGTCATCTGCTCAAGAGGGAGCATTTAAGTCTTTACTGTCTTATTTAATTTCTATAAATCCCCTCTCATGTCAAGGTATTGTTACTCCGATTTTGTAATTGTGAAAAAATAGGCTCGGAGGTTAGGTGACCTGCTCTACGCCATGCAGCAGAAGGGGATGGAACTCTTGCTTGACACCCAAGCATGGTGTTCAGAGCTGTTCTCTGTGGATTTTGTGCCTTGGCACCATGCCTCTTGGGGAGCTTAACCTGACCTGTTCAGAGTTTTCCACCTGGTGTGTGCTTTGTCGCAACCTGTCTCTTTGATCTGTCAGAATACATAGAAGAAGGAATTAGAGTTAAGAAACAAAAAAACAGAGCCGGGCGCGGTGGCTCACGCCTATAATCCCAGCACTAAAGGAGGCCGAGGCGGGTGGATCACGAGGTCAAGAGATCGAGACCATCCTGGTCAACAAGGTGAAACCCTGTCTCTACTAAAAATACAAAAATTAGCTGGGCATGGTGGTGCGTGCCTGTAGTCCCAGCTACTCGGGAGGTTGAGGCAGGAGAATTGCTTGAACCCAGGAGGCGGAGGTTGCGGTGGTGCCGAGATCACACCACTGCACTCCAGCCTGGGTAACAAGAGCGAAACTCCTCTCAAAAAAAAAAAGAAACAAAAAGCTATCTTGTTTCCCAATCTTAAACCCTTCCCATTTGACATTCTTTTTCACTGGTAATATTGCTGCAAACCAAGAAGTGCCTGATTAATCTTTGCAGCATCCTTTAGGCCTGAATCACAGTCTCATCTGATCATAGGAACTGAGTCACCACTGAAGTATGTTCATCTAAGACTCTGGACAGGGGTCAGTCAAGTTTTTCTTAAAGGGCCAGATAATAGTAAATACTTTAGACTTTCCCAGCCATGCAGTTTCTGCTGCAGCTCCTCAACTCTTACTGATAATATGTTAATGAATGGCCATGGCTGTGTTCCAATAAAACTTTATCAGGCAGCCCAGTGTACTGACCTCTGCTCTAAAAGAAAAGACTAATTCTAGAATTTCTAGCTCATAATCTGGCAAGTAAAATCATCTGACAAAATCATAAAATAATCCATTTTTTTCTTTATTTTCAAAATTCAAATGTTCAGTTATTTTAAAAAAGACTTATCTCTATAATGATTATTTATTTATTTTAAGACAGGGTCTCGCTCTGTCACTCAGGCTGGAGTGTAGGTGCTATCATGGCTCACTGCAGCCTTAACCTCCTGGGCTCAAGCAATCCTCCCACTGTAGCCTTCACAGTAGCTGGGACTACAGGCGTATACCACCATGCCCAGCTAATTCTTTGTATCTTTTGTAGGGATGGGGAGGGGGGTCTCACTGTTTCCCAGGCTGGTCTTGATCTCCTAGACTGAAATGATCCTCCTGCCTTGGCCTCCCAAAGTGCTGGGATAACAGGCATGCGCTACCTTGTCTGGCTTATAATGATCTTTTGCAAGTGTAACGATGGTTTTAGGAGAACAGATGCAACGTATGACATTCGATTCCCCACTTTCTTCTCTATGTTGTTTTTTTCTGTGTAGTCTTGGTGGAATTCTGATTAACCATGGTCCTTCCCAATCGCTGAAAATGACCCATGTCTTTCAAAACTACCTTCTAAATCATAAAGATCCTCAATTACCAAAGTGAGAAGTTTAAGTTGCTTTGACCACCGTCTGTGTGTATCTGAATACCTGGGTTACCGACTAGAATCTGTGATGGAGGGAAAGCTTGGATACTCACTTTATTAACAGATTTACGTGCATTTTACTCACCAATGATGAGAGGACCACTGATACATTCAGGAGGCTTTACGGAACAGAAAAATCCTTCAACATTAATTACTATAGCTAGCGTTTTTATTTGTATTATGCAGAAGACATAGATAGCTATTTTGGAAAAGCATTATACATAGAACCTGCCTGTTGATAGATTTATGATTTGTTCAGATTACAAATCTTCATTTGTACTATTCTTGAGAGTTTTTGGTAATTTGAACTAGACTAGATCTTTAAAGGAATTTTTTTTTTCTCAGAGAACAAACCAGGAAAACTTTAACATCTTGTAGATAAATTAGTGTTGATTATGATAAACAAGAATAATTAAATTTGCAAGTAGTCATATGCAGATTCTCTTATTTTTAGCAGTTCTCATTTACTTGTAATTGAAAAAACAAATAATCTGCTAACATAACTGTAATTCATCTTTTATGTTCATTTTTAAAGTGCCTTTTCTTTTCAGGCAAGCTGCACTCATGGCAGTGATACAGGGGTGGGCTTGTAGACTGACTTTGGGGAATGCTATGAATCTATTATGATTGCCTATCACAATCAAGGTTCAATAATTCCAAGTAATGGGCGACAGTTTTGCCTGACTTCGGTGAAGGTTCAGATTCTAGCATAGTTTGTTGGAAGTGCAATTCTGTCACTTTTTTTATTTTTTCTTTTTTTTGAGATGGAGTTTTGCTCTTGTTACCCAGGCTGGAGTGCAATGGCACGATCTCAGCTCACCACAACCTCCGCCTCCTGGGTTCAGGCAATTCTCCTGCCTCAGCCTCCTGAGTAGCTGGGATACAGGCACGCGCCACCATGCCCAGCTAATTTTTTATATTTTTAATAGAGACGGGGTTTCACCATGTTGACCAGGATGGTCTTCATCTCTTGACCTCGTGATCCACCCGCCTCGGCCTCTCAAAGTGCTGGGATTACAGGCTTGAGCCACTGCGCCCGGCCCAATTCTGTCACTTTTAAAGCTACATTACAAATGGAGTAAGTCTGTGTGAATAAGTAAAGGCAGGTAGGTTGATAAAAGCATTCAGTTTGCAATGAATCTTCAGTGTATTATGGAGTACTTAATACAATTTTTGACTAAATTTGAATCCTTACAAAATATGGATCATGTCATCTAGAATACTGAAATGTACTATGTACCATGCTTGGTACTTATCTGAAGACATTTTAGATTTTAATTTAAAAAAGAGGGGCCAGGTGAGGTGGTTTACACCTATAATCCCAGCACTTTAGGAGGCCAAGGTGGGTGGATCACCTGAGGCCAAGAGTTCAAGACCAGCCTGACAAACATGGAGAAACCCCATCTCTACAAGAAATACAAAAAAAAATTAGCCAAGTGTGGTGGTGCACACCTGTAATCCCAGCTACATAGGAGGCTGAGGCAGGAGAATCACTTGAACCCAGGAGGCGGAGGTTGCAGTGAACCGAGATTGCAACATTGCACTCCAGCCTGGGCAATAAGAGCAAAGCTCCATCTCAAAAAAAAAAAGAAAGAAAGAAAAGAAAAAGAGGCCCAATATAAAAACAGAATAAATCTTAAAGCACCATCTATGTTGAATATTCTTACTATGATAGATCCCACATTGGACAGAAGATTTCAGCTGACATCAGATGAAGTAGGAAGTTTCTGAGACTGACGGGCATCTTGGTAAATGCTCTCTTTGCAGATGGTTGTAGATAATTTCAATTCATCCCCTGCTTCCTCTGCTTTCTTCCAACTGATGAGGTGTAGTTTTGATTTTTTCCCCCCTCTTCATGTTACATGATCATTTATTCTAACTGGCAACTTTTATTTGTTTATTTATTTGGACTCATTGTTCCAAACATTTAACTGTCTTGGATCTGCAAATATTTCTATATTGGTATTTGTTGTATTCATGTTTGAGATAGCTGGAATTTGAGAGACAAAGTGGCTCAATCTGTTCATTTTAGAGAAGGAATCTTACAGATGCAGAGACGTGAGGGACAGATGTAGGTTCACAAGAGCTAGGACATGCTGTTCTAACAAAAATCCTCCTTCCCTTTGGTTCAATTTTTAATCTATTTTAGGTCCTTCCATCTCACATTAATGACATAGTAATCTACCCACTTAATACTGTAATAAGTTCACTAGGTTTTTTTTCCCATTAAAGCTGATGCATGAGTCATAGTTTACTATTACTTTCCAAGGTTTTATTCTATATTTTCTTTAACATCTGAGAATCATGTGGAATCTGTGGCACCTGTGCTAATCTGAGACCACTGTGTATTCTGAAACCTCTTGCCCCACATTGGATGCCTGGTGTCAATCAGGAAATGTTGTAACGTGTAACACATCACTCACCACTCTTGATGGTGTTACAGGGTAGGAAGCTGCTGTGGGGGTGCGAGGCTGGCTGTGGACGTAAATAATAGAACCTTCAGAATCATCGCTGAGGCTGAGTTTCGTCAGCTTGTATAAATCAGGTAAATTTGCTCGTGAGATACATCTCTGTCCCTTCCACCTTCTGTTTCAAGTTGACAGTATGTTTGCATTCAACTCTCTTATTAAAACAATATGCCTTTTCTCAAACATGTCTGTTGCAGTTTTATGATTGCTTAAGACTAATGCTGTCACCAGTATATTCCATTTAGCAACGTCCTACAGACCAGAGTAGGTTTCTAGACAGGGAACTCCAGATACCCACATGAAGGAGGCATGGGGTTGAGTATGTAGGGTAGAAACTTGGTCTGTGAATCAGAGGGTATTTGCACCCAGCTGAGGGAATCTTGAGGTGTCCTCTCGTTGACATCTGAGATTTCACATGCTCCTCATTTGTCTGGTTTCTGGATGTCTTGCCTGCACCCCACTTTTTTGCAGCTTCCACCTTGGCCAGTATCTCAGAGCACAAACAATTTGAAGGACATTCCAACGAGAGTCCAGAAAACTTCATTAGGAAAGATTTAGGAGCCTGCCCAGGTCTTTTCTATTCTAACTCTTGCGGAATAGATGGATTTTTCTGTTGCAGTTTACTTGTTAAAATTGTTTAAGCCACACTGTCAGAATTTAGCCCACAGGCTAGCATTGGCTCTGCTACCTTTGACCCTTTTAAGAGGCACAGTTTTCCTATGATGTTGACTGGAAAGATCTATGTGCAGTCGGGGTCGACCTTGATTCCCTTTGGGTGCCCTGCTTCTAGTGCAGTGCCTGGATATTTGTGTCATTTCTGAAATAAATAGGTGAATTTGAGTGCTCAATGGACTCTAGCTGTGTGTGTACGTTATTACTGCATGTTTGTGCAAAAACTAAAAATTATAGACATAAAGGATACAATTCTAGTTATTTATATTACAGATGAAGTAACCAGCCATGGGAAGGAAACAGTGACTTGTTGAATGTAAGCAGCTAGTTTAGTGGCTGTGATGAGACTCAATCCCAAGTTGGACGGAAATTGTTTAAAGATTCAAGTTTTAAAAATCATGTACAGGCTGGGCACGGTGGCTCATACCTGTAATCCTAGCACTTTGGGCGGCTGAGGCAGGCAGATCCTGAGGTTGGGAGTTCAAGACCTGACCAACAGAAACCCTGTCTACTAAAAATACAAAATTCACTGGGCGTGGTGGTGCATGCCTGTAATCCCAGCTACTAGGGAGGCTGAGTCAGGAGAATTGCTTGAACAGGGGAGGCGGAGGTTGCGGTGAGCTGAGATTGTGCCCAGGTCCAGCCTGGGCAACAAGAGTGAAATTCTGTCAAAAAAAAAGTACAATGAACAATGTTGGCTTCTTTCTAAGGAGAGTGATTTCGGTGTTCCTAGGCTTGTGCAGAATGAGACGAACTCCACTGAGGAATTAAGTCACTTGTGGGGAGGTGTTAGGCCTTGGTCAGCAAGCTGTGTACCAGTGCGAGAATTGTGTGGCTGGGAGTACAAGGCCGTATTCCCTGGTGGCTCCTAATTCCAAGAGCACTGCTCCTGGATTTGGGCAATCTAGTTTTCTTGACTTGCTTTCTGTAAGCTTATAGGAAAAAATGGTGGCGGCTGACTGTGGCCTGAACTGCATGCTAAGGCTGAGGAAGGCTCTCCAGTAAGTCTTTGCTTTACTTTGTGTTTGAATATAGGATTTTATAGCTGTGGGTGGAAAAAAATATTCTTAGGGAAAAGCTTTACTGGTAATTTAATTGAACCCCAAACAGGTGAACTGGGTGAAACAGAATATGACAGATGGTCCTTTGTCGAAACCTCTCTACCTAAGATGGAAATAGAGTTTGGAAAACACACTGTCTTTCCTGAGGTTGCTTTAAATGGGGTCTCTTTGGGGACTTAGAACACACGTTAAGGCTCATTCTCCCTTTAAGATTGTTTCTTGGCAATGTTTTCCTGTATATACTGGTCATGGGCATTTGTATTCCTGGTTGGCGTTCATCTTTTACCAGTGTGAGCTGGCTGTTTTCATCATTGTGAGATTTCGTAACATTTACTTGCTCTCAGAATCTATAGATTAGATAACAGATACTGCAGGCTGTAACCTAGAGTTTAAATATTAGAAAGTGTGGTTTTAAAAAAACCAAAAAAGAAGAGTGATTATTTTTGTTATAATTGAATCAATTCTTATTGTTTGCCTGTTTTGAATACTGTGGTTGGTCCTACCGATCTTTCACTTAATGTGAAATTCAGGATTACTCCCTATTCTACATGAACAAAGCTGGGAAATGGTTTTAGGTAAAGGAAAGTAAAATACACTGAAAACCTACTGTGTGTCGTGAACCAAACTATGTCCTTTGTTGCAAATATTCCACTTAATGCTATTAACAACCTCCTCTCCTTCTACTTTCTGCTGCAGGCAAGGTTGAGTTCACTGAGGCTGATTCCCTGCCCCAGGTCACATAGCCGAATGTGGTCTCTCACACCCTTGCCTATGTGCTTTTTTTGCACAGAGTATATTGGATTGAGATTCAAAACTTACCGGCAAGCCATCAAAGTTCCATCTGAACTAAAAGAGGAAAACCTGTTTTCTGAAATGTGAACTCTAATTACATAAAATGGAGTCTTCTGAAAACAGTGTCGTCTCACAGTGCAGGCTGTAAACCTCAAGCAATGGAAGCCTCATGTTGTGCAAGAAAGGAGCTTACAGAGCCAAACAGCACTGTTCCTGTGTTTCCCCCACCAGGGGCAGGAGTGTCTGGGGTCGCAAAGGGACTGCCCAGGGCCTGATGTCGACATGAGGGCGGTTCTTGCTTTTACATACAGGCTGCTTATGTCATGCCTCCTCTGGCTGAACTGTGGTACTCACATGAGGGGCTGTAGGAAAGTGGAGGGAAGAGTAGTACCGGCTGGTGATGGCAGTTGGATGCTGGGGTGATTCTGATAGGGAGAGTAAGTCTGGGTTATTCTATTTATTTGTGGCTCTGGTAGCAAAGAGAACTCAAAGGCAATCTATGTCTGTAACTGTTGAGATTTCACTGGGGCTGACACCACCTGTTCCGTGCACTCTCACCTCTCGGTTAGCCCTGGCTAGGTTTTCTGCTGTGCTTGTTTAGCTTTGTAACCTGCCGTAATCACGTTGGTCTTTGGGATTTTGATGTTTCAGGTTTTACAGATGATGCAAAAGCACTAGTTGATTCAAAGTCACTGCACATGCTACGCATATGTATTTCACACTACAGGTGCAGGTATATGGACCCTGCACTCCTTGTTTGGGCTTTACCTGGTCAACTTGGTAGGAAATAGTTTCTTAGGACTCATGCTGAGCCCAGTAATTAACCTCTGGAAAGAGATAACACTCCCCTCATCTGTATTTTTAACAAGCTTCTCAGATGATTCGTGTATACACGAATTTCACTACGGCTATTGGACATGTTATACAGAAATATTGGCAAATAAGATGTTGAAGTGGCTTTGTTCTGAGTCACATCATGAGTAAGGGACAGTTGGTATTGAATTCTAATTTGTGTTTCATCCCTTGAGTCTGAGGATGAAATGCATCCTCTCAGGAATTCCATGGGTGGGGACAAATACCCTCCATTATGTTTTTAAATCTCCTAGCACTCTAGGATTCACACCTTGGGTGTTACCTCGTGGCTCAGTGCCTGTCTTGTTAGGTAGCTAAAAGTCTCGAATTTGAAGAAGGCAAAAGTGTGGAGCAGAAAGTGAGCATGGACAATTTGGGGGTGAAGCATTTGCTTAAGAAATCTGGGGAGATACATTTGAATTTATAAGGAGAGGCCGGGTGACAAATGTCACTGAAAGTCACACTATGCTGTTTGAAGTCATCATGGCAGCAGAGTTTGAAAATGGAACAGTGCATATGTAGTAGTCCCTTTTTCATGCTGCTGATAAAGATATACCTGAAACCAGGCAATTTACAAAAGAAAGAGTTTTATTGGACTTACAGTTCCACGTGGCTGGGGAGGACTCACAATCATGGCGGAAGGTGAAAGGCAAGGAGGAGCAAGTCATGTCTTAACATGGATGGCAAAAAGAACTTCTACAGGGAACCCACTGGTTTTAAACCATCGGATCTCGTGAGACTCATTCGCCATCACAAGAACAGTGCAGGAAAAACCTGCCCCCATAATTTAATCACCTCGCACCAGGTTCCTCGAAACACACATGGGAACTGTGAGAGTTACAGTTCAAGATGAGATTTGGGTGGGGACACAGCTGAACCATACCAGCATACTATTCACCTTTAGATTAAATAGATTCTTTTATTAATTTAGCAAACATTTACTGAACCCCTGTTTGTGCTGAACGTGACAAAGAAAAAAGCAAACTCTTTGTTTAATGTGTCAAGGACATGCATAAAGGATTTTTGAATGGTTTTCATTGAAAATCATTAGAATATGAAATAGCTTTAGGACTAGAAATACTACATTTGCTTTTGGTGCCAAAAAAACCCTTGATACATTAAAATGTCAATATGTAAGAATTGTAGGTGGTCATAAAACGTGTGAACTAGCCCTTTATTTTTGGAGACAGGAATTACTGGAAATAAATTGCAGTTATTTCTGGAGCAGCCAGGCCTCCCCTCTTCTCCTTAATGACCAACCTTTCTTTGTCAGGTGCCCACATTGACTGAGCCTGGCATGGCTCCGAGCCCATCATGGTCTGTCTAGTCCATTAAGAAGCAGCAGAAATATCTCAACTTCTCTAAGTGTTTTCCTTGGGCCTTATTTTGAGTTCTGTTTGGAGAATTCAAAATTAGTTGTGGTGATAAGACATACTAGTTTCCTGGGTCTATGGAAGAGAGACATGGTTCAGAAATGATCTTTACAGTCTGCATTTGCTGAGCTGGTTGTGGTTCGCTTACCTTTATTGACCAAAAGAGCAGGTGGTTCATGTAAAATCGTATGTTAGACTGCAGTAACTGGGGCTTTTGAAAGGACCACCCATTACGTGCAAATAAATAGCAAGGCAGACTCTAAAAAGCGTATCGGACTATTGATGAGAATGAATAGTGCATGTTTTCTGATAGTGTTTGGTACATGTGGCAGGTGTATTAAAAAAGAAAACACCCTCCGCATAGTGTCTATATGCAGTCAACCTTGACATTTAGGGAGAAGCGTAACTGTCATCTGCCACCTTTGTAGTAGCATTATCAATTCAGGGTCTGTGGTTAAAACTTGCAGAATCAATTAGGAGATACACCTTTACGAACTGGTCTCTACAATATGCACATAGTAACAAAAGAAAAAAAAATCTCGACGATATCGTTGCCGTGGTTTCTGCATTCTGGTCTTTCATTATGTGATGGGTTTCAGTGGCAGAGAGTCTGTGGTCATGGATGGTGCCTGGAACTTGGCCATGTTTCATTTAATACAATGGAAATTTCAGTTATAACTTAGCATATTAATTTTTTTTCTACTGCTGGTGAAAGGTAAGTTACATAACCCAACTTACAGGGATGGACTCTTTCATCTTACAAGTTTAGGATTTGAAAATTAGGTGTTTCAGTCTGTAGTGAGTCTGTGATATTTATCAAGTACCCATTGTGCACTAATAGCCATGAAACAAAATCTTTGTTCTGAAGCCATCGGATTTATGTTGAATAAATACTGAAGAAAGGCCCAAGGTCAATATTCAACTGAAGTCAGGCAGGCCTATTTTACTGCTAGAACTTCGAACACAATACAACAATATAGTAGGGTTAAGCAGGCCTTGGCTAGTGGCTCTCATTTGTAATTCCAGCACTTGGGGGAGACCAGGGTGGGAGGATTGCTTGAGCTCAGGAGTTTGAGACCAGCCTAGGAAATATAGTGAGATCCCATCTCTAAAAATTTATTAAGAATCTATTTTATAAATAAAATTTAAAAAGGCTTAAGCAATGAAGATTTAGATAAACAAGGATGGTTTATCTAAAGACCAAATTATATAATAAAGACAGAATAAGAAGTTCTTAAGAATTAAGGTTTGGTTTTTCTTACATTTATGTAGAGAATACACATCTAGATGCTGACTGCATTTCTTGATCTCAGAAGCTGGTAAAACCATTTATAATGCAGCAAGCCTGTTTGCTTTACTTTTGCATATCAGTTGTTTCCCAATAAGACCTCTGCAGGTTTAGGGTCACTGGCAGTTCTTCAGCATTTTAGTTGTTGAAATGTGTCTGCCCTTCTTCCAGTGCTTAAGATGTCGGTAAGTGTTGTAATATGAGAGTACAAAGAAGGTCAATAATCAGGCAATGAAATACTGAAGGTAAAGGATTATTTCAAAGACACATGATCTAACGTTTACCATGTGGAGATCTTATTGAACCATTGCTCTGGAATAATTCAGATTTAATCCTATTCATTTAAAAGAGAGCATGTTGAGTCAGAATAACCCTCAGATTTGGAATTCATCTCATTGGCTTCTCTCCCTCCCCCATCTGAATAACAAAGTGTTCCACTTCAACAAACCTCTGGACTTACTTTCTGAGTCTTCCAGAACTGGGCTCTGTCAAGATTCCTCCCTCATCTTTCCTCTTTAGTTTTGATTTTTATCTTCTGTCTCATCCTATCTTCCCACAGATATTTTCAGTTCTTGCAAATTTTTATAAATAAATAAAAGTCTTGCCAAAATTGCACGTCTCTGTGTACTTTTGCCTTCATTTTTTGCCACCACTCTTTGGTGTTGACCATTGTGGTGATCTCTCCTGGCTCCTTACGTGCTCTGAGTCCTTTCAAAGAGGCAGGTGTCTTCACTCCTTTATCTAAGTGACTGTAGGGTCCATTGTTCAAGCCCATCACCGGATCAAGATCTCTGCTTTTCTTCCT
The DNA here is from genome assembly GCF_049354715.1 of Callithrix jacchus. Taxonomy (NCBI): domain Eukaryota; kingdom Metazoa; phylum Chordata; class Mammalia; order Primates; family Cebidae; genus Callithrix; species Callithrix jacchus. The sequence continues at coordinate 187,858,707 of NC_133503.1, read as the reverse complement.
TAGCAGCATATGCCTCTTCTAAGCCGCTTTGTAAAATTTTCTCTTCTTTTGATTTTTGAGACATAATCTTCTCCTTTCTAACTCCTACAGAAGAGCTGCTTTTCTGCTTTCTGTCATCGAAATAGAGAGATTTTCCCTGTTAGGCAATGTTTATAGATTTGGAGTCCATCTTTTCTCACTCCAAGTATATGAGAGTCCTCTCCTTCCTCCTAAACATCAGTAGGGTTTTCTGATCATCTCAACTGGCCACTTCCTCTTTTTTGCACTTCCGCATCCTCATCTGTAGAAAGCTTTTCTGTTCTTCATGATGGTTAAGAGACCTTAACCTTAACCCAGTTGAGTGAGCCAGAGTGCCTGCATTCACCTCACACCTCCACAAATAACTGGTTGGTGGATCCTGGGTCAGTTACTCACCTCCTATATGTCTTAGTTTCCTTATGCTAAAAAGTGGGGACAGTCCTCCTAGGACTGATGAGATAGCTAATGAGTCGGTATGTGTAAAGATCAAGTATCAAAACAGACTTATGCTGAATGGATATGCATAAGTATTTTTGATATTTCTACTATCTCAGAATCTACAAACCTTTCTGATCTCAACTAATCGTCATCGCTTCTGATGAAACCGTTGCTTTTCCTTCTCTTGATAACGCTTGACTTACTCTCATTGTCTTCATATGAAGACACGTCTTACACCTAGCACACAGTTCAAAAAAGATATTTTCTCACTAAGATCGAATCTATTTCTCTAGACTAATTCTGAACATCAGAAGTCCTTGATAGCACTCTGGATGTTGACTTTTAAGAATTATATTGTGACAAAGTGTCATTGTGTATGTTTCTGGGGTACAAAGTAGTAGTATTGCAATTTTTAAAAAACATTTCTTTCTTTTTCTTTTGGTGGTGGAGTTTTGCTCTTGTTGCCCAGGCTGGAGTGCAATGGAGCGATCTTACCTCACCGCAATCTCTGCCTCCTGGGTTCAAGCGCTTCTCCTGCCTCAGCCTCCCGAGTAACTGGGATTACAGGTGTCTGCCACCACGCCCAGCTAATTTTTTGTATTTTTAGTAGAGGTGGGGTTTCCTCATGTTGGTCAGATTGGTCTTGAACTCCCAACCTCAGGTGATCTGCTTACCTCAGCCTCCCAAAGTTAACTCCCAGAGTTAACATGGTGAAACCCCATCCCTACTAAAAATACAAATCCCAGGGATTACAGGCTTGAGCCACCATACCTGGCTTTCTTTCTTTTTGAATGGAGACAGGGTCTTACTATTTTGCCCAGGCTGGTCTTAAACTCCTGTGCTCAAGTGCTCCTCCTGCCTCAGTCTTCCAAAGTTCTGGGATTACAGGCATGAGCCCCACTGCACCCCACCTGCTATTACAGTTTTTGAATAAAATGTGGAAAGATCAATTAAGATAATGAACATCCCTCACCTCAGATGATTATGCCTTTTGGATTTTTGGTGAGCGATACCCAAAGACCCTGTGCTGCTGCTTCTGCAGGGCTAGACTGGGCTTCATGAAGACTAATGGGAGGGGTTCCTAGTGATTCACCTTCTTTTGTATTTGGGGCTTTCTGACTTTGTAGATCCAACTCATCTGAGTCACCTCTTTGGGAAAATTTGGTTGTAGAAGTGTGAGTGTGCTTCTCTGTGTATGTTCACTTTGTTCCCTCAAATTTGTTGCGTATCTTTATCATACTTTTTTTTACAGTGGGGAACTTTTTTTGAGACAGAGTTTCGCTCTTGTTGCCCAGGCTGGAGTGCAATGGCACGATCACCGCAGTCTCCAACTCCTGGGTTCAAGTGCTTCTGCCTCAGCCTCCGGAGTAGCTGGGATTGCAAACGTGCGCCACCACACCTGGCTAATTTTGTATTTTTAGTAGAGATGGGGTTTCTCCATGTTGGTCAGACTGGTATCGATCGCCCAATCTCAGGTGGATCCACTCTCCTTGGCTTCCCAAGGTGCTGGGATTACAGGCATGAGCCACCATGCCCAGCCAAGGGGAAAATTTTTACTGTGACAAGGTAATAAATTGTGTTGAATGTTTTCTCTGAATTTTTACTCATGATATTTCAAAGGTTTACCTAGAAACTTAGACATGGGTTGGCAACTCTTACGATAGTTTCCTCTCCCCAGAGGACATCTGCTTCCTCTAAGTGATGGGATGTTATTAGAATTGCTAAATATGAGCCTTGGCTGAATCAGACACTGACAACAATAATTTTAACAATGGAAATTGCCACCAGGCACTGAAGAAACTTGACAAGTCACTGCGACAGAGCACGTATTGGTCGGAATGCTAAAAATATGCTTGGGCTGCATAACCTTTATTTCATTTTCCTCTTCTAGAATAAAAATTTTGGCCTTTTAAAAGAAAAGGGCCAGTCATTTATTGAAAATAGAAATTGCTGGACATAGTCCAGGAGTGGTGGCTCACACCTGTAATCCCAGCACTTTGGGAGGCCGAGGTGGGCGGATCATCTGAGATCGGGAGATCAAGACTGTCCTGGCTAACATGGTGAAACTCCATCCCTACTAAAAATACAAAAAATTAGCCAAGTATGCCATAATCCCAGCTACTCTGGAGGCTAACGTAGGAGAATCACTTGAACTTGAGAGGTGGAGGTTGTGGTGAGCTGAGATCACGCCATTTTCTCCAGCCTGGGCAACAAGAGCAAAACTCCATCTCAAAAAAAAAAAAATTGCAGTATGTATTTTAGTTTTCTTTCTTCTAATAGTATTGAAAACACTTTGTATGTGGTATGCTTTTTTATTCTTTGTAAATTCTTTTCCTCAAATATAAAATAAATTTTTTCTCTTATTCCTCTTGGACTCTTTCCACCTGCGTAATTATAAACCCAAATTGTTGGTGAGGGATTTGCCTGTAGATGCAACTCAGTTATTACTTTATATGTTACTTTAAAGAGATTGATAGTGGATTGGCTGTTGTATAATCCTTGTAACCTTTGCAGCTCCGAATTAGCAGATGACAGTTGCTTGTCCCAGGGTACAGAGTTAACATGCTACAGCCGCATGTTGAACTTTGTCATGAAACTTTGATTCATTTCCTGCATCTTTGTAAGCAGTGATATTTTTTCTGATTATAAGGTGGAAACAGAATGAAATGGAGATGGCTTGATGTCTTGATCACGTGATGAAGCTGCAATCAAACCAGAAATAATGCTCCAGTCTCTGACACATACTGTGACGTATTTATGTTGGGTTTTGCTATGGACTTGGAGCCATCTTCTCCATTGGCACTTGTCTGATTTCATCCTTAATAACTTTATTCTGCTGATTCTGGATGAAATGTTTAATAAATCCAAATTTGCATTTTCAAAGTAGAAAGGTTGTAGTGGCTAGGACCTTTCTATGATTCCCTATATAGGAAGTGCTTGGATATTACAATAATGCAGGGAAAGAAGATATAAGCAGGAATGCCATGTGAAGTAGTGAATATAGTAACTTTCAGATCATATGGATAAATTTGATATCATTTTCTTATTGTTTTATATAGCAGTTAATGTATGCCAGTGATTCTCATCACATCACAGAACCACATTGTTTTCATTGACAGAGCAACATAAATGTAAAAACATGTTAATGAAGAATCAGGGTGGAGATGTCATGGAGTATGCAGTAATTATGGGAAAAACGCAGTGCATGTCACCCCCTTGGCTTCGGGGTGGATAATGCCTGGAAACTGTGTCATTGTGCAAGGTTGCATTTTCCGAAGAAAGGCAGTGGTATATTTGGGACTTGCATTTTTCTCCCAAAAACTCATTTCATGCAGACTTGGATAACACTAAGTAATGGATATAACCAACAAAGTGCTACTGAAATGAAGGTTTGACAGTCCACAAATGGTGATCATCTGCATTTCAGACCTTCTAACATCAGTATGTGGGCTGAGATAAACATTAGCATTTCATAACCAACAATTTTGCTCACCACCAAAATGCAGAAGGGCTCTTGAGAGCTGGAACCTGATGGCATGTCAACACTTAGACCTGCCGCAAAGCACTGAAATCATCTTTAAGGTGATAATGATAAGGCTATTGTTTTTCCTAGTCGATACTCCTTTTGACTCAGCATCTCTCCCTTTCTACCTCTCCTGTATCCGAACAACCTGTTTAATACGTGTTTTATTGAGGAGTAAGGAAAGGAAGTAATAAATGATAGCTCTCAGAAACCTCACATTTCATTGGAAAGCTATTAGAACAACTTCCAGCTCAAATGTCAATTAGATACCATTCTGATATACAGGGATGTGCTTTTTTTTTGGGAGACAGAGTCTCACTCTATCAATCACCCTGGCTGCAGTGCAGTGGTGTGATCTCGGCTGACTGCAACCTCCACGCCCTGAGTTCAAGCAATTCTCTTGCCTCAGCCTCCTGAGTAGCTGGGATTACAGGTGCCCACCACCATGCCTGGGATATTTTGGTATTTTTAGTAGAGATGGGGTTTTACCATGTTGGTCAGGCTAGTCTCAAACTCCTGACCTTGTGATCTGCCTGCCTTGGCCTCCCAAAGTGCTGGGATTACAGGTGTGAGCCACCACACCCAGCCAGATGTGCCTTTATGTGACTTTAAATACTGCAGGTGTCTTGACCCAAATCAAAAGAACACCTAGGCAGCAGAGCCGAGCCATGTGTTTTCACTTGGTACCAGCAAAGGGCTTTCAGACCCCTTAGTCAAGGCAAGGGGCAGAAGTGTCTTCTATCGAGGACATTGTAAGTACTGCTGATGACTAGGTCAGCTCAGCGGCTCCACTCACCACAGCAGTTGTTGGTCAAATTGGGTTCCTCTGGTAGCATCAAAGAGGAAGAGATCCTACCCCCATGGGCTTCCCAATGCATACACCATTGCTATCACTTTGGGGCAGAATGGAGGTACGATTTAAACCCTACCGTGCAGGATACTTTCACTCCGGTGTGCCTCTGACAGTGTCCTGCTAGACAAGCTTAAGGAACAGTATACGTGGCTTCAGTTTCCTTAAGTTAAAAATGCAGAAAAAGATTATGTCTGGTGGAGGAGTAGATTTTCAGAAAAAGCAGTTTTAAGGAGGATGAAAAGAGAATTTATTCAAAATGAGAGGCGTTCTCTCTGCTCCTTCCCCCCTCTCCCTCCCTTGCTTGCTTTTCCTCCCTCCCTCCCTTCCTCCCTCCTTATCTCATTCTCATTCTTGCTCTTGTTCACATAAGAGTAATGAATCTTTGCCTTGTTGTGTTTGAATTTACCACGACCTCCTTGTTGATATTCCTAAAGTTGCTATTAAAAGTTATTTCTGGGATGGGGCATGGTGGCTCATGCCTGTAATCTCAGCACTTTGGGTGTCTGAGGCAAACCTATCACCTGAGGTCTGCAGTTCGAGACCAGCTTGGCCAACATCATAAAACCCTGTCTCTAATAAAATACCAAAAATAGAAAAATTAGCCAGGCGTGGTGATGCACAGGTAATCGCAGCTACTCAGGAGGCTGAGGCACAAGAATCACTTGAATCTGGAGGCAGAAGTTGCAGTGAGCTGGGATTACACCACTGCACTCCAGCTTGGGCTGCAGAGCAGTGGGATTCTGTCTTTAAAAAAAAAAAAAAAAAAAGCTGTGTTTGACTTGGAACTCTTTTCCAACATAGGAACTCCAAACATAATCTTTCAAAATGTTGCCTGTGGATAGCTCTGCAAAAATGGTGATTGTTTTCTTTTGTTAAGCGGTTGTTTCGTGCTAGAAATTTGGGCCTGAGAACTTTTCCCACTTTTTCATGTAACACTAAACTGAGTATCATGTTAGTTTTCGAGAATTGTCATTAGCCCTTGTGAGATTGATTTAAACTGTATTTGAAAGGATAATTTTAAGTTAGCTGTAGGCTGGTATTACTTAGCATCGCATAAAAGAAAAGAGGGTTTGGTTATTTTTAGGAAGCTGCCTTGCTCCGAGAGAGTGGGCACAGGCCAGGCCTTGCAAGGCAGGACCACCAGTGGTTGGTAGGTGACTCATCAAAAATAGGTAAAGGGGAAGCAGCCGAGTGTCTTCCACACCAGGGCACTGTGAACTAGTTCTGTGTGAGCGAAGCTGATGAAAGCTGGCTTTTGTGACAGTTATGACTCTATCTGAGATGTCTTCAGTGAGCCATTCCATCCTGACTCATTCCTTACAGAGTCGACACATTATTCTGAAAATATTTTCCAAATATAATTGAAAACATTAAAAAATATTCTATGCTTTGATAAATATTTGGATGTCATTTTACACATTTTTATTTGTACTTTTTAATTTTTATTTTTTGGTCTTGAGACGAAGTCTTGCTCTGTCACTCAGGCTGGAGTGCAGTGGTGCCATCTTGGCTTACTGCAACCTCTGCCTCCCGGGTTCAAACAATTCTCCTGCCTCAGCCTCCTGAGTAACTGGGACTATAGGCATGCACCACTACACTCAGCTAATTTTTGTATTTTTAGTAGAGACGGGGTTTCACCATGTTGGCCAGGATGGTCTTGAACTCCTGACCTCGTGATCCACCCAACTTGGCCTCCCAAAGTGCTGGGATTATAGGTGTGAGCCACTGCACCTGGCCCTTTATTTGCTTTTTAAAAATTTTTTTATTTCTAATTTTCAGCAAGCTTCACATATTGAAACGATGTATGAACACATCTGATCATAGTAACAGCAGCTGGTTGTCAATTTAATCGTTAGGATGTAAGATGATATGTTTTTATGATAGTGATTAGCAGGTATATAGAACTCTATTTTTAATATGACTTTTTAAAAATCTTGTATTGCATTTTATTTAGTGCCAGAAGCATTCATCAAATTATTTTTCCCCCTAGAAAGAGAATGCACTTTATGTATATTCATTTTACTGACTAGGAAGTTTGAGCTCTAAGTGGGAGGTAACCACTGAGTCTCACAGCAATTTGTTGATGGTGGAGACCAGCCCCCAGCACTCTTACCATTTTTAGCAAACTTCATACTGAGTGCTAGGTGGCTTGTTTTTGACAGGAGCCAAAGAAAATATTTTATAATTTATTTTTTTCTCATGGCATTTTGCTATCTACTCTACCACGTTTATTTTCCCAAACTGAAAGTCTGAATTTTAATTCAGTACGCTGTGCTAATGGAGCGGTTTAAGGTACGAAAAGATGTAAGTGGGTATTAGGAAACTTCTGGATGCGTTTGGTCATGTCAACAGCCAAATCACGGTATAGTTTCTAAGAACTTGGTTGTTTAGTGAAATTCTTTGCTGTTAACGTATACAGAGGGGATTTGGGCCCAGGGTATCCTGTGGATTCTGTGTACAAAATAAACACAGCGGATGATTTGAATGGGTAAGGAATATCTCCTGTGTTCCCTGACAGGCTTTCTGGAGAAAAAGGCACAAGCAACTGGAACACTTGGTAGAGGAGATTGTCTCTATTACAGAGTCCTCATTGCAATATCAGATTTCAAATTATTTCTCACCTTTACTCTCTCAAAGAAATTTTCATATTAAACTCTCAGTGGTAAGAACCAACTTACTGGCTTTTTTTTTTATTAAGGTTTGCTAATATGGCAATACATAGGCTCTCATTTTTTTCTACTTTAATGTTGAATATTAATCTTATAAGTAGGATTTTCTTCTGTAAAATAAGTAATAGTTGTCAGCTCTAAGACTTAACAGAATTGTTCTGATTCGCTTTGGAGGGAGAATTAAAGCCTATTTTTTAGGCCATATATTCCTTGTTTTTTTTTTTGTTTGTTTGTTTTTAACCAGGCCCACTGAAGAAACTAAAATATAGTTGTTTCTGAGGACAAAAATAATAATAAAAACAATCACCTTACCTTGTCCAACTAGCTAGGAAGTTGCTCTTTTATGTGCTTTCCTAGGCATGAAGAAGTTACAGAAACTCGTCCTTAGTAATGTCATGAGCGTTCATAAATGGACACTTTCATTGATTAGGGAACATGATTTGCTGCCAGTAAACATGTCGGGACTGAGTGTGTAGTCTAGGCTAATATCAGTTATAGGAAGTGAGACTCAGGAGGCGGTAGGTATGTATTTTACGGATGCAAACGCTTTCTGAGTTTCCTGCCAGGTGTAGGCAAAAAAGGGTCAGGCTGGTGTGATCAGGAGCCCTCTCCAACATTTCCAGGCCTCCCTCTGATTTTTTGCTTTCCACCCAGGTTGCTCTGATCAACTCACAGTGTTAGAATAGCACGTTCTCTTCTCTCTTCACCATAAAGCAGAACTTTAACACATTTCTTCCAGAATATCTCTTTATAGCCAAGTGGGATTAATTAGATTGAGGCTTGGTTTTATAAGGTGGAAGGGAATAAAATTAGTCCCAAGATAGTTGTGGGGGATTTTAAAGATGTAAGTTAGTATCTTTTTATCTCTGTGTAGAAACTGATTTCTTGGTAGAATGGACTGTTAATATATTTTAAAAGACTCATGACCTCTTAAAATCTAATTTTTTGAAACAGTCTCACTCTGTCACCAGGCTGGAGTGCAGTGGTGTGATCTCGGCTCACTGCAGCCTCTGCCTCCAGGTTCAAGCAATTCTCCTGCCTCAGCCTCCTGAGTAACTGGTCCTACAGGAGCGTGCTACCACACTCTGCTAATTTTTGTATTTTTAGTAGAGACGGGGTTTCACCATGTTGGCCAGGATGGTCTCTCGACACCCTGACCTCGTGATCTGCCTGCCTTGGATGCCCAAAGTGCTGGGATTACAGTCGTGAGCCACCACACCCAGCCTTAGAATCTTAAGTACATAAAATATTCAGATTTTATTTTATTCAGAAGTAGAGATTTTGCAGTATGGTGACAACAGATAACTATAAAAACTTCTTTTCCTCAGTCATAACTTTGCAAAGATTAAAAAAACCAAAAAAAAACCTTCTTTTTCAAATGGAGCCAGCAGGGGCATGCATGGAACACATATACCAAACATCTGTTTGATAGCAGTAAACATTTTTTAAAAGATGTTAAATGTTCTTTTTATTGTGGTGCTTCAGATGCCTGAGTCTAGAACTTGTGTGCATGGAACCTGTATTCTGCTCTTCTGTTGGAGTTTACAAGCAAAGATAATGATGGGGGAAGGAATTAACATTTTTGCAGGCCCTGGAAATGTAAAATGTACTCACATGACCTCACATTAAATTCCCATGAAATCGACTTTTTAAAATAAATTTAATTTTAAAGGAAATGGAAGGACAATGAGATTAAATAACTTGCCCAAGGATTCTGGGTGGGTGTGCTGTGGAGGTGGGACTTACATCAAAGTCTCCTTGAAATAATTCTTGCCCGATATTTAATTAAACTCAGTGAAATTCCTCTCTTTGCTGCTTTTTAGGGTTAATTATATTCTATGCCAATATTAAGCCATAAGCCTTTCATTTTGGCCTTTGTGGCACAGAATTTTCTTTAAAGGACAGCTTTTTTGTTTGGTTGCTTTTGTTTTTTTCGAGACAGAATTTCACTCTGCTCCCCAGGCCAGAGTGCAATGGCACAATCTCAGCTCACTGCAAACTCTGCCTCCCAGGCTCAAGCCTCCCAAATAGCTGGGATTATAGAGTGCGTGCCACCACGCCTGGCTAATTTTTATTTTTTGTAGAGGTAGGGTTTTGCCAGGTTGGCCAGGTTGGTCTTGAACCCCTGACCTCAAGTGATCCACCCACCTCGGCCTCCCAAAGTGCTGGGATTACAGGCGTGAGCCACCATACCCAGCTTTTAAAGAGCTGTCCTTTGACAGCTCCAGAATTTGCTTTTTTCTGAGATATCATAGGAGAGGTCAGTTTTCATGTTTGGTTAACACATAAACACATAGAACCGAGGTCAGTGTGTTCAGTAATGGTCTGCATTTTCTTGCTGTGCCACTCAGTTTCTAGCGAATGTTCTAATTGTGGAGAAATGCCAAGTCAGTCTCAGCCCTTTCAGTAGGCTTTGGTTTAGGTTTAAGTGACTTTCAGAGTGGATTACCTGTTGCTGTATTGTTTTAAAACTGCTGTATTTTCATCTTAGAAGTTCCAACTTCTAACTTTCTACACCAAATGATTTCTTTCAAAATTAGAAGCAACATAAATGAATGAAATCGGCTGGGCATGGTGGCTCACGTCTGTAGTCCCAGCACTTTGGGAGGCCGAGGTGGGCTGATCATCTGAGGTCAGGAGTTCAACACCAGCCTGGCCAATATGGTGAAACCTCGTCTGTACAAAAAATACAAAAATAAGCCAGGCATGGTGGCAGGCACCTGTAATCCCAGCTACTCGGGAGGCTGAGACAGGAGAATTGCTTGAACCCGGGAGACAGAGGTTGCAGTGACCCAGCATTGCACCACTGTACTCCAGCCTGGCTAACAGACAGACTCCGTCTCAAAAAAAAAAAGAAAGGAATGAAATCATTAAAGTGTGTTCTCATTGCTTTCTCTTGGTAAATAGCTCCTCTGGCAAATAGGGAGATGAAATGTTGAGAGTTGCGAGGCAGAGGATACTCAAAAAACTGAATTTCTTCCTTATTCCCTCAACACCTGAGTTCTAAGCTACCTACCCCAGGTATCTTATCATCCTTGTAACTCAGGTGTTGTACCATCCCTGGGCTGAGAGCTTTGCCCAGTTGCTGGCTTCTTAGTGGAGTTCCTTCTGCTCACTCCGTGGTGCCTTCCTGCCTTGCGGAATTTTGCTGGCCTTTGCTTGTAGCACAGCTCAATGAACTCAGCTAGTAGGAGTTCCTTATGGGTAAAAGGAGAATGTGAGTGGCATAGTGCTCCATGGTGCTGTTGAGATACATATTTTATGTAGTATAATTAGGAGCAGGATTGTGTAGATACCTAGGAAACAGTTCATAGATGTTGTGGGCAAGGTCTTCACCCATATGGTCTTGGGAAATAATGAGACAATCCTGCTTTTCCAGGGTTCTGGTGAGTTCTGAACCTCCCTCTGATACCTCAGTATAACCAGCAGAGGTAAATTAGCAAAAAAGCCAGGGGCGTTTGTTAACTTCGTTTGAAAAACAAACAGGATTGAGACAGATATACTTACTTATAACTTGATTATGTGTGTTCATTTTTGACCCAGAAACCAATCGCAGCTGGGCTTAGGACGAAGAGTAGAATGTGGCCTTAACTGTGTGTCATAAAGTCAGTTTTAGTAACTCAGATTTTAGGTTTGTAACCCAGCATGACTTTAAAGCTCTGGGATTGCTGTATAGCATTTCATTCTGTGGGTGCCAGAAAGCAGCGCCCCGTGTTAGACTTACAGTACCCGCGACGTTTGCAGTTTATCTTAGCGTCTGTAATTTCTAAGTTGGCGTATGTGTTTCTATTACTGGATTGAAAGAAGACCCTAAAGGCAGACCTGTCAGGTTTCCTGTTTCTTATTTAGTTCAACCTAAGGGACCCAAATATATCTTGAAAAACCAGAGCTGAGATTATATTTGGTATAGGCCATTTGTGCATACTGACTGGTTAAGAATTCAATGGAAGACTTATAAACTACAATTTAAAATATTGATCCAGTTTATTTCTTTATATTTTAATTTACTGCTATGTGATTGCATATAGGATGAAAGCATATTTAATTGTATTTTTTGCTGTATATATTTGTTTCTACTTTTGAGGGAGAAATAATCAAAAGTTAAAACCAATAAAGACTATCTGAAGCAGGTTATGACCAAATGCCACTCCCTTTAATTTTTTTTTTTTTTTTGAGACGGAGTTTCGCTCTTGTTACCCAGGCTGGAGTGCAATGGCGCGATCTCAGCTCACTGCAACCTCCGCCTCCTGGGTTTAAGCAATTCTCCTGCCTCAGCATCCTGAGTAGCTGGGACTACAGGCGGTGCCACCATGCCCAGCTAATTTTTGTATTTTTAGTAGAGACAGGGTTTCACAATGTTGACAAGGATGGTCTTGATCTCTTGACCTAGTGATCCACCTGCCTTGACCTCCCAAAGTGCTGGGATTATAGGCGTGAGCCACCACCCCTTTTCTTAAAAAAACGACATGTAAGAGAATCTTAGGTAACATCATAAAGACCTTCCTTGAGAATATGAATAATATTTTAGTCAAATTTCAGTTTATTGCTTTTCTTTCTCCCAACTACTGAAGTCATTCCAGATAGGAAATTAGCATATAGAGTGGTGAGACAAATTTGAAGAATCATTTTCTTCCACCCCAAACCCGACTTTTAATAAGATAAATGTAGGTTATTTCATTGTCATGAATTCTTCATTCCAAGGAGGTAATAAACAGCAAATTTTTCTCTTCTAAATGAAGGATGTATGTATTTGCAGAGCTGGCGAAGGAGTGCTTACAGTTCTGCCAGTGGGCCTGACCAGAGCAAAACCAGGTGGTCCCCCTGCTCTTTTAACCTCCCTTGGGGTCCAGGGCGAGGCTGACGCCCTCTCCTGGGCTTTTCTCCTTTGTTTGACTGGTGAGTCCAGTATAATGTGATTTGTGCCATGCTTCATCCAGGAAAAGCATCTGATTGTCTTTACCAAAGCAACACTTCAGTGGGTTCCTACTGACGTATGGTGACAGAAAAATGGACTTAAAGGAAAAAAAAAAAACAAACAAAACCAAAACCAAGAGCTTTTTTAGCTGTGGCCATGTTTCTGGGTGAAATTTATTATTTATAAGTTCATAATTTATTATTTATCTGGTTTAATGCTTGAATCCCAGAGGAGAGAAATTCAAGATTCAAATCCAATCAGAGTTTCCTGTGCCAGAATGAAAGCAGCAGCCTCAAGACAGTTGTTAATAACTATTGAATGTGCATGTGTAGTTTGAATTCTAATCAGGAAATGGATCATGAAGAACAATTTCATATTACTATGGAACTATTTTTTTTTAACCTGAAAATACCTTGAAGAGCAATGAATTTATGTCAGACACAACCAGCAGGAGACACTGACTTTTTCATAACTGCCCCTGCTTGGTAAGAAGATAGACTGAATCCTGCTTGCCTTACATGTTTGAAGATGTGTTTGCTGATATAAAACACACACATATGTAGCAGAGTGACTTTGCAGTTTCAGATCATTTTCTTGAATTCTGTGATTTGTGCTTTATTTATTACAGCTGTGCAGTTTCTCCAGAAAGCGTTTTAAAATGGCAATGCCTTTCTCTAGCTCTAGGCTGGGTCTAAGATGGCTGCCCCTGCCATGTTGCACACGCCTGTTCACTCGTGGTGTTTGCTTCAGATATGGGACAGCAGATAAGAAACAGCTAGTGCTCCTCCTGTCCAGGGTTGACAAGCTTCACCTCTAATCACTGATTCTTTGATCTCAGCTTATTATTCCCTCAGCTGGCTATGATTAGAAGTTCTACAACTGAGCTCCTTCATTTCTTTTGACTCACTGTTTTAAAACTCATTTAGAATTATGGTAAAACCCACTTCACTGAGCTCCTTAATGTGTTTGATTTATTGATTTAATTTTTTTTTTACTTTTAATTGTGTAATTGTGTGGGTGCTCGGGAGGCTGAGCAGGGAGGATCCCCTGAGCCCAGGAGGTGGAGGCTGCAGTGAACCGAGATCTCGCCACTGCACTCCAGCCTGGGCAACACAGCAAGACCCTGTCTCAAAAATAAACATGAATAAAAAATGCAGCTTTGCATGGTCCCCACACTTGCCGGATAACCCCCGTTTTGTTCTGTTTTGTGTTTGCTTCCAGAACTCCAAGATGGGCGGCAAGCTCAGCAAGAAGAAGAAGGGCTACAATGTGAACGACGAGAAGGCCAAGGACAAAGACAAGAAGGCTGAGGGCGCGGCGGCGGAGGAGGAGGGGACCCCGAAGGAGAGTGAGCCCCAGGCGGAGCCCGCCGAGGCCAAGGAGGGCAAGGAGAAGCCCGACAAGGACGCCCAGGACGCCGAGGGCAAGGCCGAGGAGAAGGAGGGCGAGAAGGACGCGGCCGCCAAGGAGGAGGCCCCGAAGGCGGAGCCGGAGAAGACGGAGGGCGTGGCCGAGGCCAAGGCCGAGCCCCCGAAGGCGCCCGAGCAGGAGCAGGCGGCCCCCGGCCCCGCTGCGGGCGGCGAGGCCCCCAAAGCTGCCGAGGCCCCCGCGGCCCCGGCCGAGAGCGCGGCCCCTGCCGCCGGGGAGGAGCCCAGCAAGGAGGAAGGGGAACCCAAAAAGACTGAGGCGCCCGCAGCTCCTGCCGCCCAGGAGACCAAAAGTGACGGGGCCCCAGCTTCAGACTCAAAACCCGGCAGCTCGGAGGCTGCCCCCTCTTCCAAGGAGACCCCCGCAGCCACGGAAGCGCCTAGTTCCACACCCAAGGCCCAGGCCCCCGCACCCCCCGCGGAAGAGCCCAAGCCCGTGGAGGCCCCTGCAGCTAATTCCGATCAAACCGTAGCGGTGAAAGAGTGACAAGGACAGCCTATAGGAAAAATAATACCACTTAAAACAATCTCCCCCCACCGCCCCCCCTTTCTTTCTTTCTCTCTCTCCCTCCCTCTCTCCCTCCCTCCTCTCTCTCTTTCTCTCCCCCCCCTTTTCTCTCTCCTCTCTCCTATACTAACTTGTTTCAAATTGGAAGTAATGATATGTATTGCCCAAGGAAAAATAAAGGATGTCCCATCAAGGGAGGGAGGGGGTGGGAGAATCCAAATAGTATTTTTGTGGGGAAATATCTAATATACCTTCAGTCAACTTTACCGAGAAGTCCTGGATTTCCAAGATCCGCGTCTGAAAGTGCAGCACATCGTTTCTGCCTGAAACTGCCGCCACAATGCACTCCTCCACCGCGAGAGTTGAATGAAAAGCTTTCCTTCTGCAATGGGAGTTGGGAGTGATGCGTTTGATTCTGCCCATGTGGCCTGTGCCAAGGCAATCAGATCTTTATGAGAGCAGTATTTTCTGTGTTTTCTTTTTAATTTACAGCCTTTCTTATTTTGATATTTTTTTAATGTTGTGGATGAATGCCAGCTTTCAGACAGAGCCCACTTAGCTTGTCCACATGGATCTCAATGCCAATCCTCCATTCTTCCTCTCCAGATATTTTTGGGAGTGACAAACATTCTCTCATCCTACTTAGCCTACCTAGATTTCTCATGACGAGTTAATGCATGTCCGTGGTTGGGTGCACCTGTAGTTCTGTTTATTGGTCAGTGGAAATGAAAAAAAAAAAAAAAAAAAGAAGTCTGCGTTCATTGCAGCTCCAGTTTCTCTTCCATTCTGTGTCACAGACACCAACACACCACTCATTGGAAAATGGAAAAAAAAATAAAAAAACAAAAAAATGTACAATGGATGCATTGAAATTATATGTAATTGTATAAATGGTGCAACAGTAATAAAGTTAAACAATTAAAAAGAAGTGCTAAAGACTTGGGTTTTTTGTTTATTTCTTTAGTCCCCCTCAGTCACTGCTTTATTTGGGAACAGAGCCCTAGATTGGGCATTTTTCAGAATGTATCTGCATAGAAGTGAAAAACAGAGCGGGCACGGTGATTCACACCCGTCATCCCAGCACTTTTGGGAGGCCGAGGCGGGCGGATGGCTTGAGCCCAAGAGTTGAGGGCCAGCCTGAGTAACGTAATGGGACCCCACCTCTATTTTTAGAAAAAATTGTGAACATTGTTTGTTAAAAAAAAAGTAGCTAAGCCAATGTAAACTATCTCAGAAGAAGTTAAATTGAAAACATACCATGTCTTTGCATATGCACACTATAAAAATGTGGGTGTAATTAAGAAGAACAAAGATTTTGAATAAAACACATTAAAAAAAATAGATTTGATCTTGAAGGCTGGGAAAAAATGAAAGACAGGATCTTATAGAAACCTGTGTTTGTAAATCGTGGCACCACTAATGGGATGTTCCCTCCCATCCCCCACTTTTTTTATTATCATATTCACGGTAGAGCCAGCAAAGGCCACCTAAGAATTGTGCCATGAGACAGGAGTGATTTGGAAGCCAGCATGGAACTGGCCTTGATGGTGACCGGGTTTCTGTCCTGATTTTGTCACTGGTGACTTGGGTGGCTTTTAAGTCACTTCCAACCTTTCCAGACCTTCCTTGCTTTACCTACAAAAGGGTGTGGCCTTTACCTCTGAGGCAAGGTCCCTTTGACTACTGAACCATTGAATGGCTTGGGGATATACCAGGTGACAATTTAATATCAGTCATGATTCATAGGTATGCACCAACTGATGTGATGTCTCTCCCATCTCTTGATTTTCCAAAGCTCACAGAGTAATGAATCATACTTTAGAAGATTCCAACATAGGAAATACCCTGTGGAATTTGTGAAGGCCAGTGTAATGGCACTGATTCGCAAACGGACATTAATGATACAATGGATTCAGATAAACCTGGTTCCATTCTTATGGGTTACATTACACATGGTTAAATAAAAAAGGAAAAAAATTTTTGAGTATTTTGGGAGTAGCCTGTAGTCAGTCTGTCACCTCCCGGGGAAAGAAAAAGTGATGAAACAGGATTATGTAAATGTCCCCATTGGGTTCAATTGGTATTTATGATCACTTTTTGGGTTCTTGTTTCTGTAGTGCTATAAATTTGAATTCTTAATGCTTGAAAGCACAGCATACAAGAATCTGTAAACACAGTAACCACCAGGCAACTTTTACATAAGAAAAAAAAGAAGGGGAATGTCCAGGTTATTACCCACGTGTCCTCAAATACACAGCAGAGCTTGGGGACCAAGCGATGGTGGTGGAGTGGTTACAGATTCAATGAACCATGGAGGACATTTATAAAGCTGCTGATTAAATGCCATGCATTTTTTGCAGGAAAATATGCTTGGTGGAAGTAATATTTTATATATTCTGTCCCCACTTCCCCTTCTAATTAAAAAAAAATGCTAAGCTTTTTGGTGATTAGAACAATCAAATCAGCCTCCCAGATTAGCATTTATTACTATAACTTGCCATTTTTGAATAAATAAAAGACATTTTTCTGAGTTTAGTTAGTTGTTGAGTAGAATGGGAGAATTAAAATCTGAGCTATATATATTTATTTATTTTTTTATCTAACTCTATTAGGTGTTGAAGCAATTGAAAAATGTTAGAAATGTAGTCACCAAAATGTTTAAATCAGAATTTTAACCTAGCCATGGTTCATGACATTTAATTTTACCATACTGAAGAAAAAACCTTGGGATGTAGTTTGAAGTTGTATATGCAGCAGAAAACGTAGTACACGTGGGAGTAATTGGCTCAGCCAGGAAGGGAACAATGTTGGGCACCATGTTAATTTTGGATTAACCTAGATTGTTCTCTCCTCATGAATGATTTAAAATGACAAGAAGGGACTGCACAGGCTGTGCTGAACAGGCAAATCAGAACCATCGGGAACTTACCGCCTGTTTGCTTTACTAACTCAGGGATGTCCCTCTCTACGAAGAGTGAAGGGTTCCAGGGTCTAACATTCATTCACTGGGCACCTTTGTGCAGCAAGGAGAAAACTAGGAGGAATCCAGAGGAACGTGTACAGGGATGCCAGGCTTGTCCCTCCAGTTTGAAGATCCTGTTCAGTCATTGGTGCTGCCTCTGAATGATGGGAATGGACTCCGGTCCCCAAGAGCTGTCACGTGCCGTGCATCCCAGGGTGGCCCTTCCTGGCTTCAACCCTGAAAGAAGGCCATCTTCAGCCT
This sequence comes from Callithrix jacchus, assembly GCF_049354715.1. Taxonomy (NCBI): domain Eukaryota; kingdom Metazoa; phylum Chordata; class Mammalia; order Primates; family Cebidae; genus Callithrix; species Callithrix jacchus. The sequence continues at coordinate 187,841,133 of NC_133503.1, read as the reverse complement.
GTTCCCAGTCATATGGAGGCAGAGGCGACACCGGCAGTCCAGGAACGTCATTCCCCATTCTTGGAGAATCTCCTTTCTCTCTAGAATCAAAGTGTAGGTCTATTGGACAGTAAGGACTTGGTTGTCAATTACTTGTGCCGACAAGAGCTAGACGTACTTTAGCTGGGTAACTTTACCTAAGTTGGGTAAATTATTAGATACCAGCATACCCAAGGGTACTTACTGCATTGCTAACAGGAAGTCTGTTTTCATAAAGCAACCTGGGACTTTAATTTTCGTTAAATGAAACATCCTGGTATAATGAAGCACAGTATCTTCATCGAAATATGCACATATTAGTGTCCATGATCAGAGCTAGCTGTAGGACACCGATCTTAAGTGGTTCTTTCATAGATAGAAGGCACACATCAACACATTTCAGTAAAACTTCTTTGTCAAATTTCCTATTTTGATGTTTTCTACTTTCTTGTCTCAAGATTGAAGGGATTACTCTTCATCCTTTTGATTTCTATTCTGCTATTTGAGAAGGTAACTGGAGTTATTTTGAGCTTTGTTTTAGCTAATCTGCAGAATAATGAAAACTGGATGCTCCGGAGGTAATCTTAAAAATGTACCAAATGGCAGCACCACTAGTAGTGGTGAGATTAATCAGGGGAGCTTCTACACTCATCCTTATAAAAGGAGGCACAATTTGCTTGATTTGTAACTGACACTGATTGTTTTACTAAGTAGTTGATATTTTAAATATTTAGCTCTGAGAGTGCTATTTGGTCACAGTGTCACATATTTTCTCAACACTATCTCCTAAGAGAAGAATAAAAAGGCCAATGTAGGGAGTTTTTCATGAAGCTATATGTCATTGATTTTTTATAAATGCCATCTCTTACCATAATCCTATATGCTTTCCACTGCTCTTTTTTTTTTTTTTAACTGTTGTTGTTTGCTTGTTTTTAAACTTTTTTAAAGAGAGTTTCACTGTCACTCAGGCTAGAGTGAGGTGGTGCCATTAGAATTCACTGCAGCCTCCAACTCCTCAAGAGATCATTTTGCCTTAGCCTTCTAAGCAGCTAGGACTGTAAGCAAGCACTACCAAGCCCAGCTAAAATGATTTTTTGGTAGAGACTGGGGTCTCACCATGTTGTCCAGGCTGGTCTTCAACTCCTGGACTCAAGTGATCCTTCCCAAAGTGTTGTAATTACAGGCCTGAGCCACCATGCCCAGCCTCAACTTTTTAAGGACACAATTCATTAGCAGTGTATGAAATCTCAAAGTCCAGGGAATCATTGATTTGGTGGTACATTTCTCCAACTTTACCTCGGTCTTTATTTTATTAAAAGCATTATTCATTCTGAAGCTGTATGTTTCCATTCACATACATATTTAAGGGAATTCCTGAGGGAAATAACTTTGAAATAGAACCATGATCATAAAAAGAAAATAACTCTGCAACTGCACACACTGAAATAAATAAACCAACTAAAAATCTCATATCGCCTTATCTCCTATTTTAAAATTATTTATTTATTTATTTTTGAGACAGAGTTTGGCTCTTGTTGCCCAGGTTGAAATGCAATGGTACCATCCTGGCTAACTGCAATCTCTGCCTCCTGGGTTCAAGCGATTCTCCTGCCTCAGCCTCCTGAGTAGCTGGGATTTCAGGCATGTACCTCCATGCCCGGCTACTTTTGTATTTTTAATAGAGACAGGTTTTCTCCGTGTTGGTCAGGCTGGTCTCGAACTCCCAACCTCAGGTGATTCTCCTGCCTTGGCCTCCCAAAGTGCTAGGTTTATAGGCATGAGTCATTGTGCCGGGCGCCACCACACCTGACCTCTGTTTTATTTTTAATTTGTATTTATTTAAGATGGAGTCTCACACTTTCACCCAGGTTGGAGTGCAGTGGCACGATCTGGGCTCACTGCAACCTCCTCCCAGGCTCACGTGATCCTCCAACCTCAGCCTCCCAAGTAACTGGAACTACAGGTGCACACCAATACTCCCAATTAATTTTGTGTATAATATTTTTGGAGGCTGGGCATGGTGGCTCATACCTGTAATCCTAGCACTTTGGGAGGCTGAGTTGGGTGGATCACCTGAGGTCAGGAGTTCAAGAACAGCCTGGCCATCATGGTGAAACCTCATCTTAAAATATATATATATATATATATTTGGTAGTAGAGACAGTGTTTTGCTATGTTGCTCAGGCAGGTCTCAAACTTCTAAGCTCAGGCAATCTGCCCAAGGTGGCCGCCTAAAGTGCTGGGATTATAGGTGTGAGTCACCACGCCCGTCCTTATCTCTTTATCCTACGTGCACTCGACTTCCATTTCTTCCTAAGGTCCATATGTCACATTTATTATTCATTTTGTTGTCTTTGAAGGTAGTTTTATATTTTCCCTCTGGGTCCAGGGAAATTTGGCATTAATATCATTCATTTATAATTTAATGGCTTTGCATGATGTGCCCATCCCTTCTATTGCAGCTCCTTTAGGTCGATGTGTTAAAATGTTAAATGATAAAATGAGGGGTTAATAAGCACTTATTTAGAATCACATAGAGAACACATGTCCTTGCTTTCTTTAGTTTTCATTTTTGTTACTTATACAGTCCAGGATTTAAGAGACTTAAAGGGTCTCAATAAAAACCTTGTCTTGGGGAAATCTCATCTTAAATATAATTTTTACTATGTTTCATGAATTTGGAATCAGAGTTTCAGATAATAAAAAACAAAACACTGGTAGTCTGCAGGCTTCCCTGAATCTCTGGGTAGAGAAACTTATACCAAAGCTTAAAAATAAATACAGTTTGGGCCAGGTGCGGTGGCTTATGACTGTAATCCCAGGACTTTGGGAGGCCGAGGTAGGCAGATCACTTGAGGCCAGGAGTTTGAGACCAGCGTGGCCAATATGGTGAAACCCCATCTCTTTTAAAAATACAAAAATTAGCTGGGCTGGTGACACATGCCTGTAACTCCATCTACTCAGGAGGCTGAGGCAGGAGGTTATTGGGGTGGAGGCTGCAGTGAGCTGACATCGTGCCACTGCACTCCAGACTGGGCAACAGAATGCGACTGTCGAAAAAACAAAACAAAACAATATATATATATACACACACACTAATTTAGAGAGCACTATATATATATGTATAGTTTGTAAAACTATACATATATATATACTATATGTATAAAAGTATACATATATATTTTGATAAATTAAAAAAAAAATCTTAGAGACTGAGTTCCAAACACTAGAGGCTCTCAGTTGGTGATCTCACTGTCTTTTTAGCTATGAATTTACTCAAGCAGAAAATCAGTTTGAATAGGCAACAAAGATTCTTGCCTTGTAATTGAGTGAGTTAATCTTTAACGTTGGTTTGTCGTATTTAAAAGCCACACACCTAAAAGTCAGACACATCACATAATTACTCAAAGAAAAACAGACCCTGTTTTACCTTGAGGAAGTTCTGTTGACTTGTCACACGCTTTTGTGAACAAAAAAAAGTGGGGAAGAAAAAAAAAATCCCCCCTAGTCCTCTCTCTTAACAGAAAGCAATCCTCAAAGACTGCATGTCAGTACCGCACCAACAGAAACAAACCAGTTTTGAGTTTCGTCATAAAAAGAGATGATACATGTAATTACAAGAGCCTTTTACAAAGGTTGGGAGATCTGATTTGACAGTTGAACCCCATTAAAAGAAATGACTGTAATGTCCTACAGCAGCAGTGAACAATTTCCGTCCCACTCTGCCTCAGCACAGACGGCTAAGAATAGAGGAACTCTCAGCCGGAACCGCCCACTGCCAAGCACACCCTAGTCTGCCTTGTATGCAAATTCCCCAGAGGGTGGGGTTTTTCTTTTCTTTTCTTTTCTCTTCTCTTCTCTTTCTTTCTTTCTTTCTTTCTTCTCTTTCTTTCTTTCATTTTAAGAGCTGAGAATAATAGAAACTGTATTTTGCTTGCTGTCTATTCAGTTGCCTTCTCTTTCAGGAGCTGCAATCGTCTTGACATTCAGAGCAAAATCTACCTTTACAAAATAAAATACACACACACACACACACACACACACCACACTAGTGGAACTGACAAAAAATTAAATAGAAGACAAATTTAGAGTGCATCAGAAAGAGTTGCTTACATTTGGGATGCTAATTAGAACTTAATTATAACTTTTTTGTCTTTTATTTCCTCCCTTTCTTATTCTGTTTCCTCTACATTTTGTCTTTCCCATCAAGCTCCCTACTTCCTCTTTTTTTGTTGTTGTTCAGGTACACAATTTCTATCGTGATAATGTCACTCTTCCCCCCCTTCCTCTTATCCTTCCTCCTTCCTCCCTTCCCTCCTTCCTCCCTCCCTCCCTTCCTCTCACCCTTCCTCCTTCCTCCCTCCCTCCCTTCCTCCCATCCTTCCTCTCTCTCTATTTTCTTCTGTCCTTTCCTTCATCCCTTCCTCCCTTCCTCTCACCCTTCCTCCTTCCTCCCTCCCTCCCTCCCTCCCTTCCTCCCTCCCTCCCTCCCTTCCTCCCTCCCTCCCTTCCTCCCATCCTTCCTCTCTATTTTCTTCTGTCCTTTCCTTCATCCCTTCCTGCCTTCCTCTCACCCTTCCTCCTTCCTCCCTCCCTCCCTCCCTTCCTCCCTCCCTCCCTTCCTCCCTCCCTCCCTTCCTCCCATCCTTCCTCTCTCTCTATTTTCTTCTGTCCTTTCCTTCATCCCTTCCTCCCTTCCTCTCACCCTTCCTCCTTCCTCCCTCCCTCCCTCCCTCCCTTCCTCCCTCCCTTACTTCCTCCCTCCCTCCCTTCCTCCCATCCTTCCTCTCTCTCTATTTTCTTCTGTCCTTTCCTTCATCCCTTCCTGCCTTCCTTCCGCTGACCGCACACTGAGGTAAATGTTTACCCTGGGCCAGAACTACACACATTAAATGCACAGCTCTTCCATGTTAGAGCTGTTTGTCCTGACTGCGTAACCCAGGAAGAATGTGTTCAGGAAGAATAAGCGGAGTTTACTTGGAACTGTGCTTTACTCCTCTTCCTTTTCCACTTCCCCTCACCCCCCATTTATTTATAAGAATAATAAAGATTAAGAGAGACCATGTTCAGGATCAAGGCGATGTGAAATAGTCCTTGATGTGCAGTGCTTATTAAAAGAGAATCTTGACGGTTCTACCGCTAGCTCTGTTTCAGAAAACAAGGCATCAGTTCCTAAATGTCACACAAAGTGACTACGTAAGAATTTTCTTGGATGTCTAAATGAAGAGATCCCAGATCCTAAGCTGTGATCCTGGTTCAGTAGTTTTGTTGTTGTTGTTGTTGTTGTCGTTTTTGTTTTTCAGAAAGGCAGTCTTGCTCTGTTGCCCAGGCTGTAGTGCAGTGGTGCAGTCTTGGCTCACTACAATCTCCGCCTACTGGGTTCAAGCGATTCTCCTGCCTCAGCCTCCCAGGTAGCTGGGACTACAGGCGTGCACCACCACACCTAGCTAAGTGTTGTATTTTTAGTAGAGATGGAGTTTCACCATGTTGGCCAGGCTGGTCTCAATCTCCTGGCCTCAGTTGATCCACCTGCCTTGGCTTCCCAAAGTGCTGGGATTACAGGCATAAGCCACTGCGTCCAGCTGATTCTGTAGTTCTTTAAAAAGGTAGAGGGTTAGGGGTTAGGACAAGGATGTCATGAAGCTCCTCTTCGGGAATCTCTGGGATAGTGTGACTCACAAGATCTGAACAAAGAAGGCTGGGCTAGAATTAGGGTTTAGCGGATCATTCCTTGATTTTAAGTCTACCTCATTAGAAAAAAAAAATGGTAATAATAGCAACAGAGTTGCTGTGAAGATTTTCAATAAAACCTGGAAGTAACTGCTTGTGATACACACTTAGTGAACCGCAGCTGTTCCAATGGAGGTATCAGTTCCGAAAAAAAGTTGGGGTCATACGCTCTGGCCTGTCTGCTTCAGTAGGAAAGGAATATACAGTGGGAAGGAATTTCTTAAGGTTTCCTTGGAAATACAGCCACAAAGACCACAGAATTGAGATCTAAATTTCCCTATAGAGAACAACCACTCTTTGAAGGAGAAAAAGAAAACACACAAATGTATGGCGACCTTTTTAGGGGAAGAGGGGAGGTCCAAATCCAAGATGGTTCCTGAGAATATTCAAATCAGATTGTGGAGATAACTAAGATGTGAACCAAGGAAAAATAACGAATTGCTTTTATGTATGGGAGGCCAGGTTGCTGGAATCCCGCCTTTGTAACTTCGTTAGCTCTGTAACTGGGGGACAGATTTCTTCTCTGAACCACACAGTGTGTTTACTCAGGAACTGGAAAGGCCGGGCGCAGTGGCTCACATCTGTAATCCCAGCACTTTGGGAAGCCGAGGAGGGCGGATCACTTGAGGTCAGGCATTTCGAGACCAGCCTGGCCAACACAGTGAAAACCCATCTCTACTAAAAATACGAACATTAGCTGGGCAGGGTGGCATTCACCTGTAATCCCAGCTACTCAGGAGGCTGAGGCAGAAGAATCGCTTGAACCTCGGAGGCAGAGGTTGCAGCAAGCGGAGATCGTACCATTGCACCCCAGCCTAAGTGACAGAGCGAGACTCTGTCTCAAAAAAAAAAAAAAGAACTGGAGAATGTATCTGCCTCGGGGCTGTGGAGAGAACAGAAGGCTGTGTTTAGCACACAGCCTAATACACAAGCATTCGTTAGATGGGTGCAAGACCATGACGTTCATTTCCTTCTGAAACAAGGGAGCAATCAAGAGCGAGGCAATCTCGTCTTTTCCCTCACCAATTTTTATGAGCAATTTCTCTTAAAGGAAAATTTCAGTGTTATGGATTGCCTCTGGTTTGGTCTTTATTCATTCTGTACATATAAAACACTTCCCCATATGTCAGTGCTCCTAGTGTGTTCAGCATTGCTTCATTCATTCGTTCACCAAATATTTATTAAGCAGCTGCTATCTTCCAGGCACTACATTCCCACACATGCTAGGAATAAGTTGAGCATAAAAACAGAGCTGGCCGGGCTCAGTGGCTCACGCCTGTAATCCCAGCACTTTGGGAGGCCAAAGTAGGAAGAGCCCATAAGTCTAGGAGTTCAAGACCAGCCTAGGCAACACAGTGAGACCCCATCTCTATTTTAAAAACCAAAAGCAAAAACAGAGCTCATGAAGGAGTTGCAAATTAAAACCACAATGAAATATCACCTCACACCAGTCAGCGTGGCTAATAGAGACACAAAGTATAACAAGCGCTGGTCAGAATGTGGAGAAAGGGAACCCTTGTACATTGCTTGTGGGAATGTAAATTAATACAGTTTCGGGAAGGTGTTCTCTTCCCGGGTCCACACGGGGGCGTAGTTTTAAGGGTAAGAACTTCCCAGTGCCAAGCCCCCCTCCCATTTCTTTCCATCTGGGAGATTAAAGGGTTTATGTTTAAATTTCACAGACCGGGAAGAAACTAAGAGTCAATCACTCCAGCAGAAGTTCTAAGGAACTCCCTTCATTGGCCAGGGGTCCTAGAGAAGGTGGAGGTTCCTCCCAGGTTATAAGTCCCCTTCTTTCTCACATCCCTTTGGACTCCATTGTTTGGATCCCCTTCACGAACATTCCCTTCATGGAAGATGTCTTTCTCTCTCCTGGATTCTCCCTCTGGGGTCCCCTTCCACACTCTCTCATGGAAGCCTGCCTTCCCCTCCTGAACTCCATCTCTCTCTATTCCTTTCTACTCAGTGTGGAAAGCTGCTTTCCTCTCCTGGATTCCATCTTTCTGGATTCTCTCACTCAGCGTGAGAGTTAGCTGTTTCTTTCTCTCTCCTTCTTTTTCTCTCTCTCTTTAAATAAATCACTTTCTACAAACACTTTTGAGTCCGGCATTTACTGCACACTGAGCAGTGGTCCCCTCTCTCATTCTTGAGAGGGCAGGAGACCAAGAACCTGGAGAAACGTCCTCTCAAGAGAACTGAGAGCACCCTGAACCCCTGAACCCCTATATAACCCAGTCATGCAAAACTGCCTGGAGGTTTCTCAAAAAACTAAAAATAAAATAAAATTACCATGTAATCCAGCAATCCCACTTCAAAATTTCAAAATTTGAAATCAACGTGTTGAAGAGATGTCTAATGCTCATGTTCATTGTAGCACTAATCACAATAGCCAAGATACGGAATCAACCCGTGTCCATCAGTGGATGAATGGGGCAGGCCAGTTGTGTTGGCTCACGCCTGTAATCCTAGCACTTTCAGAGGCCAAGGTGGGCAGATCGCTTGAGCTCTGGAGTTTGAGACCAGGCTGGGCAACATGGCAAAACCCTCTCTCTACAAAAGATATAAAAAAACTTAGCTGGGCTTGGTGGTGCATGCCTGTAGTCTCAGCTACCTGGGGAGCTGAGGTGGGAGGATGACTTGAGCCCCAGAGATGGAGGCTGCAGTGAGCTGAGATGGTGCTACTGGAATGGAAAAAAAAAAGTGAGACTCTATTTCAAAAAAAGAAAATGTGGCAAAAAGTGATGGAATACTAGTCAGTCTTATAAAAGAAGTTCTGTCATTCTTGACGGTATGGATGGAATTGGAGAATCTTATGCTGAGTGAAATAAGCAAAACACAGAAAGACAAACACCACATGTTCTCACTGATGTGTGAAATTGCAAACAATGGAGCTCAGAAGCAGAGTGCAGAACGGTGGAGATCAGAGACTACCGGAGCCGGGACAGGGGGTGACAGGCGGTGGAGATCAGAGACTAGCGGAGCCGGGACAGGGGGCGACAGGCGGTGGAGATCAGAGACTAGCGGAGCCAGGACAGGGGGTGACAGGCGGTGGGTACAAAGCCTCGCTTAGGCAGAAGGAGTAAGTTTGACTTTTTTTAGATCTGTTGCATAGTGTGGTGACTATCCCTAACAGCTGAGCACTGTACATTTCCATATAGTTAAAACAGTAAATCTCATATGCTTTCATCACAAAAAAGGTCAAATATTGGAAGTGATGGATAAGTTAATTCACTCAATTTAATAATTTCATATTAGTCAAAAATCATAACATTGCATTGCACTCAGTAAGTATATATAAACTATAATTCATCTGTTAAAAGTCCCCAGAGCCCACAACTCTCACTTCAACTCTGGACTCCAAAACATCACTAGCCTCTTGGCCTCTGCCCTCGAATGACCCCCAGGTATCTCGGAGGTATCATGTCATCCTGACATGAACTTCTGATTTCCCCCAGACCTTGCTCCTTCACCCTTTCCGGGATCATCCGAGGGTAACTCCATCCTCCAGATACTCACTCCGAGTCATCAACTCCACACTCATCTTTTCTTACACTTGAAAGCCCATGTTTCAGGAAATGTTGTTGACTCTACATGTCCCCCATAATCAGGATCCTACCAGTCTTGCCACCCTGGCCTGGGCCAAACGAATCTCTTATTCTTTATTTTCCTGAGATAGAGTCTCACTCCGTCACCCAGGCTGCAGTGCAGTGGTGCGATCTCAGCTAACCACAACCTCTGCTTCCCGGGTTCAAGCGATTCTCCTGCTTCAGCCTCTTGAGTAGTTGAAATTACAGACATGTGTCACCATGTCCAGCAATTTTTTTGGATTTTTAAATAGAGCTGAGGTTTCACCATGTTGGCCAGGCTAGTCTCGAACTCCTGACCTCAGGTGATCCACCTGCCTCAGCCTCCTAAACTGCTGGGATTACAGACATGAGCCACCAGAGTCTCTTATTCCGATTATTTGCAAGAGCCTTCTTACCAGCTTCTCTGCTCCTACCCTTGCTCCTAAAACTCAACTCTTCTCTTTAGAGCAGCCAGAAGGACCTTGCTAAAGTGTAAGTGGGATCACTCCCTCCACAGTTCGAAACCGTCACTGGTGCGCCCTACATTGCTCAGAGGGAGAGCCAAGGTTTCCACTAGATTAGACCTGGCAGAAGGAACAGTGACTCACTAGGTCCTACAGCCAGGACTGACTGCAAAATATGCTGGGCCTTGCTCAAACCCTTTTAAGAATTTCAAGAGAAATTCTTGAAGAATTTCAGATCATTAGATCCAGCACAGGACTCTCAGTGTGGGGTCCTATGTGACTGTCCAGGTCATATGCCTGTGAAGCTGGTCCTCCCTACAAAATTTCCACAGGGCCTCCTTCCCATTCCTCCCTCTGCTATCTCTGACTCCATCTTCTTCCTTTCTCTCTGCTTAACCAGGCTGGCCAGCTGACTGGTCCTCCGAGAGGAACTCAGGCATCTTGCCACCTTAGGGCCTTCGTTCTTGCTAGTTCATCTGCCTGGAGCTTTTCCAAACTCCTCCTTCCTCACATGACTTTGCCCCAACTTCACATTCTCATGAGGCCATCCCTGATCGTCCTATTTTAAATTGCAACCCACCAAACACCCTTTCCCATATACTCACCTTGCTCTTCTCCCCATTCCATGATAATTTCCTTCATAGTGCTAGTCATCAAGATATGAGACTTTTTCTTTTTTTCTTAAAAAAAAATTTTTCTTTAAATAGATACGGGGTTTCTCCATGTTGGTCAGGCTGGTCTTGAACTCCTGACCTCAGGTGATCTGCCCACCTCAGCCTCCCAAAGTGCTGGGATTACAGGCGTGAGCCACCACACCCAGCCTGAGACCTTTTTCTTAAATAATTTGTTATTCTCTCTCCCTCCATAGACGGCAAACTCCAGAGGACAGCGATTTTTGTCTTTTTCGTTCAGTGCTACTTCCAGAGCCTAGGATGGAGTAGATTGCCAATACATCTTATTTGAAGGGATGAGGAAGTCAGTGGCAGAGGAGTTAACAAACAAACAATCATCCAACAATACACAATTAAACCATAATTATGTACTGAAAAGGAAGGTAACCGCATTAGTCTGTTTCCACACTGCTAATAAACATATATCCAAGTCTGGGTAATTTAAACAGGAAAAAGATTTTATAGAATTATAGTTCCACATGGCTGGGGAAGCCTCACCATCACAGCAGAAGGCAAGGAAGAGCAAGTCATGTCTTCCATGGAGGGCAGCTAGTACAAAGAGAGCTTGTGCAGGGAAACTCCCGTTTTTACAACCGTCAGATCTCAGGAGACTTATTCAGTATCATAAGAACCAAATCATGGGAAAGACTCACCCCCAGGATTCAATTACCACCTCATGGCATGTGGGAACTGTGGGAGTTATAATTCAAGACGAGATTTGGGTAGGGAAACAGCCAACCCATATCAGTAACCTAGTTCCACAAAAGACATGACCTCAACCAGGAGCTGGCTAGGGAGGGGGCAAGGTGTTACAGGCTGAGGGAACAGCAGGATAAAGGGCCTGTGTGCTGAGGAAACAAGAAGCACTAGGAGCTGAGAGAGGCCACAGTAGCAGGAAGGCACAGAGAAGAAGCCGAGCTGGAAAAGATGAGTGTGGGCACCTGGCTGAGGTTTGGGCCAGCAGACCCTGCAAGGCATGCTGTGGATGCTGCCCTTCATCCTAGGGATGCTCAGAAATCACAGTAGGGCTGCAGACAGGGAGCTGTATAGGAGAAAATAAAAGATTGTTCTAGATTCAGTGCAGAGAACATATAGGGGTTCAGGGTGGCCTCAGGGACACTGGGGAGATAGTTATTGGCAGACTGCTAGGTGACAGTTGCTGAGATGACAGAGGGGGCAGAAAAGATGGAGAAAACCAAGCTGTTGAAGCTTTTGTTTAGGTGGTAAAAGCCACAAGATTGGCTCATGTGTATAATCCCAGCACTTTGGGAGGCCAAGGCAGGTGGATCAACTGAGGTCAGCAGTCCAAGACCAGCTTGGCCAACATGATGAAACCTCGACTCTACTAAAAATACAAAAATTAGCCAGGCATGGTGGCAGGCACCTGTAATCCCAGTTACTTGAGAGGCTGAGGCATGAGAATTTCTTGAACCCGGAGGCAGAGGTTGCAGTGAGCCAAGACTGAACCACTGCACTCCAGCCCGAGTGACAGAGTGAGAATCTGCCTCAGAAAAAAATGATCACAAAATTGGTAATTCAAGATTTATTTATTTAAGACAAGGTTTGACTCTGTTTTCCAGACTGGAGTGCAGTGATATGGTCTTGGCTCACTGCAACCTTGGCCTCCGGGGTCAAGCCATCTTCCTACCGCATTCTCCAAAGTAGCTGGGACTAAAGGCACACACCACCATGCCTGGCTCATTTTCGTATTATTAATAGAGATGGGGTTTCACCGTGTTGGCCAGGCTGGTCTTGAACTCCTGACCTCAGGTGATCTGCTCACCTTGGCCTCCCAAAGTGCTGGAATTACAGGCATGAGTCATTGCGCCTAGCCCGAGGTCATTTTCTAACAAAGAGCATCCTGTAAAACTCGAGCATCAGGCATAGATGCTGGCAGTTCTGGCAATCATGTTCAAGATGGTGGCTCCATCTTCCCTTCTCTTTGTCAGCCATGTGTACAGTAAGGAGCAAACAAGATGGCCCCAGGCAAGAGGAAAGTTCATCTGCATCATAAGATTAGGGTGGGGCAACCAGGCTTTCCCATGAGCTATGTAAACGTCATATCTGACCAAACCAATCTGTGAACCCTACATAGATCAAACACAGCCTCCTCAAGCCAGTCTATAAAAACCCCTGTGCATCTGCCTCCAGCAGGCCTTTCCCTCTCAGAAGTCCCATGACTCTCACTAGAGAGAGAGCTGTTTTCCTTTCTCTTTATTTCACCTATTAAATTTCTGCTCCTAAACTCCTTGTGTGTGTTCATGTCCTCAATTTTCTTGGCATGAGACAACGAACCTTGGGTATTTACCCTAGACAATGTAGCCACTTCACAGATACATAAAGAGGGCTTAGTGGGGGAACTCCGGGGTTGGGATTTTTTTAAATGCATGTGAGCCTAAAGGAACAAGAGTTGGCAAGGGTTTTGTTGCTATGGTGGCCGAAGAATGGACAGAGAGGGGCGTGAAGAACGAAGCCTGATGGATGGGGAGAGAGTGAGGCAGCTCATGGACTCGGGGGAGCTGAGCACAGTTAGAGGCTGAACAAGCATGTGGGGGAGACAGAACAGGGTGTATGAACTGACAACACTGGAGTGGAGAAGTCTGGAACAGTTTCAATCCTGCGGTGACTGAGGAAGAAAGGCGGCAGAGGTGGTGTGCATCCAAGAAGAGGAGGTCAAGTTGCCGAGAGGCCAGGACATGGGAGAAATTGTCTATGTGGAAGGCCCTGCCACCCAGGAGGCTGGTGCCAAGACAGTAGAAAGCGAGGGAGCCCCCAGAGGCTTGCAACAGTGGAATAAAAAAGCGTATGATCCGGCCCAAGGGCAGATGCCTCAAAGCCAATTTAGCGTAGTTGCTGCTGGTTTTTTTTCTTTAAGGAAGTGGAAGAACAAACATTTGGAAGTAGAAAGCAAGGAGGCCACCAGCCTCATTCGAGAAGGCTGTTGCAGGCTGGGTGTGGTGGCTCAAACCAGTAATTCCAGCATTTTGGGAGACAGGTAAATCAATGGTGGTCAGGAGTTCAAGACCAGCCTGGCCAGCATGGCAAAACCCCATCTCCACTAAAAATATGAAAATTATCTAGGTGTGGTGGCACTCACCTGTAGTCCCAGCTACTTGGGAGGCTGGGGCAGGAGAATGGCTTGAACCTGGGAGGCAGAGGTTGCAGTGAGATGAGACTGTGCCATTGCACTCCAGCCTGGGTGACAGAGCAAGACTCTGCCAAAAAAAAAAAAAAAAAAAAGAGAGAGAGGGAGAGAGAGAAGGCTATCGCAAAGTGGTGTCCTCAGAGGCTTCAGTTAGGGCAAAGAGTGGGGAAGGATCCTTGGAAAAGCTTGAGGGTAAAAAGGAGTTTGCATGTGATGAGGCGGCAGTTTTGGGGGGCGCTGTGGCAGCACTCAGGAGGTTCGGGGAGAATGCACTGAATGTGGGATAAGGAACCGTACGATACCTTATGGATTTGCTGGTGCTGCCTCAAGTGTTTGTTCATTGCAGCTTACCCCTGGGTGTTGGCTGATGGTGATGGGAGATAAGGGACATGGAGATGAGATTTCCACAGTCCCTCGGGGGATGGTGAGCCCTGGGCCTAATGGCCAAAGGTCTCCAGTCACAAGACCGGGGGTGAGGTCCTGCTAAGCTTTTGTGTAGGAAGGTGAATTCCACCCCTGCACAGCTCTGGGTCATAACTTCTTGGAGGTTGATGCTATCTTAATGAGTGCAAAGGAAGAAGCCCTGAATTATTTCTCTCTCTCTCTCTGTTTTTTTTTTTTTTTTAAGACAGGTCTTGCTATTGTCAGCCTGGGCTGGAGTGCAATGGCATGATCTGGGCTCACTGCAATCTCTGCCTCCTGGGTTCCAGCAATTGTCCTGCCTCAGCCTCCCGAGTAGCTGAGATTCCAGGTGCCCGCCATCACACCTGTCTAATTTTTTTTTTTTTTTTTTTGTATTTTTAGTAGGGATGGGATTTCACCATGTTGGCCTGGCTGGTCTTGAACTCTTGACCTCACGCTATCCACTTGCCTCAGTTTCCCAAAGTGCTGGGCTTACAGGCATGAGCCACAGCACCTGGCCTCTTTTTTATCTTAGACCTTGATTCTGTGGTTTCCCTTGAGGTGGTTTTGGGTTTATGGAGGGGTTAGAAGAGAGTCTTGTGTAGTCTTTGAGGACTCAGGAAAGTCAGGGTCCTGAGGTCATCGTTTTGACAGGATAGATGCCTGAAAACCAGCAGGGCCCAGAAAGGAGCATGCCCCCAGGGAGCCAGCAGAACCTGGTAGCCCATATGAGCACCCTGTCAGCAGACAGGGTCAGAAGTCAGCGATCTTTATGATTTGTGAGGCAGAACACCCAACTACACGTGCATTTGACATAAGTGCTCAGTGTGTTCCACTTTGCCCCGGTGGATCTCTGCCTTCAGACTTCTCCCCAGTCCTCCAGGGTTTTTCCTGAACCTGTGGGCTGCCCATGCTGCCTGCACTGTTCTGCATTCCAGCTCTGTTTATCATAATAGGTTTACCAAAAATAAAAAAAATTTTTGGCCAGGTGCAGTGGTTCACGCCTGCAATCCCAATACTTTGGGAGGCTGAGGCGGGCAGAACACCTGACGTCAGGAGTTCAAGACCAGCCTGGCCAAAAGGGAGATACCCTGTCTCTACTAAAAACACAAAAATTAGCTGGGCGTGGTGGCATGCACCTATAATCCCAGTTACTCAGGAAGGAGGCTGAGGCAGGAGAATCACTTGAACCCAGCAGGCAGAGGTTGCAGTGAGCTGAGATTGCACCACTGCTCTTCAGCCTGGAACAGAGCAAGATTCTGTCTCAAAAAAAAAAAAAAAAATTTTCATCTTTTTGAGATAGGCGGGCAGAAAGGTAGATATAGCGATTAGTGTCTTAGAATATTTACCTTCATTTAACAACTATATTTAAAGGGAACTAATGAGAACTATGGTGGAAAGTTTTCTGCAATAGAAATAAACATAATTTTCAGAAGTTCTTCATCACGACAGTACACTGAAGAGGGAGATGGACTTGTATAACTTAGAGTATTTCTCAGACTTAACACATATACAAATCCCCTGCAGCTCTTGTGAAATTGTAGCTTTTACAGATTTGCATAAGCTTTGCTTCTAAAAAAGTTTCCAAGGGACATTCATGCTACTGGTCCTTTATCCACACATTGAGTAGCAAGGTTTTAGGGGACTTCAAATTATTAATATCATTCTATGTCATTGGAAGTGATCTGCTTCTGAAATGTTATGTCATAGGTATGTATCTAATTTCTTCCAGCCTGGTAATTAAAAATTATCTCTAGGGCAGGGCGTGGTGGCTCACGCTTGTAATCCCAGCACTTTAAGAGGCTGAGGCAGATGGATCACTAGGGGCCAGGAGTTCAAGACCAGCCTGGCCAACACAGTGAAATGTAGTTTCTACCAAAAAATACCAAAGTAAGCCGAGCGTGGTGGTACATGCCTGTAGCTCCAGTTAGTCAGGAGGCTGAGGCAGGAGAATCGCTTGAACCTGGGAGGTGGAGGTTGCAGTGAGCCGAGATCACACTGCTGCACTCCAGCTTGGGTGACAGAGTGAGATCCTGTCTCAAAAAAAAAAAAAAAAATTATTTCTAGGCTTTATACTTTGCTGTGTGTATTTGAATAATGCTAGGCTTAAGTGGTGAAATGTTGAATGGCTATTACTTGGCCCCCAAAGCGAAAGCTAAATCACAGTTTTTGTATCTTGAGGTGCTTTTCAAGTTGTTTTCTTTTTCCCAAAGAATGGTCGATCATTCCCTCGGTCTCCCCCATTCACATGGGACTGAAATAGAAATAGGCTTAAATTAAGACTGCACAACTTTGATTCGCTCATAAGGAGAACTTACAGAATGCTAGGGGACGCACGAATCTTCATCAACTTGGAAAAGGGTGATGTTTCCAACGATGATAAATTCTAATATAATCCTTGCCCTTGAAGAATAACCCAGATTTGGGGCAGAACCCACTGATTTAGGTATGGAAGTTTGGATCGCTGGACCTCACAAGGATGGCTCCGGGTAAGAATGGAAAGACGACACTGTCACTGTCATTGCATAGACAGCCCCTGCTGGTTCTCATCCTGTGAATCCTGCTCTGTCTGTCTCTGGAAGCACTTTCTTCTCACATAAAGATTCATCTTTGCCCCTGGGATAGAGGACCATTCTTGATCTCAGAGAGTTTGAGGATTTAGGAAGCCCTAGCTCAACATTGAAGTTACTAATGGCATTTTGTGGGCTGGGCATGGTGGCTCACGCCTATAATCCCAGCACTTTGGTAGATGGAGGTGGGCAGTTTGCTTGAGCTCAGGAGTTTGAGAGTGGCCTGGGCAACATGGCAAAACCCCGTCTCTACAAAAAATACACTGGGCATGGTGGTGTATGCCTGTTGTCCCAGTTACTCGGGAGGCTGAGGCAGGAGAATCTCTAGAACCTAGGAGGCAAGGTTGCAGTGAGCCAAGATCATGCCACTGCACTCCAGCCTGGGCAACAGAGTGAGAACTTGTCTAAAAAAAAAAAAAATTATGAGACTCTGGCTTTAGTCCTGAGGCACAGTCCACCCTTACAACCCACTTAGGGTAGGAGGATCAGAATCATTTTCCAGAACAAAAGCTCTCCAAAACCATGCTCCTCCAAAACGCTGGCCTCACCGAGGTCTTACCAGTCTTATTCTAGGAAGTCTTATTAGGAAGCCTCAGCCCATTGCCGGTGACAGGATCCCAGCCAGCAGCCAACGTGAGCTTCTTAGAGTCTCTGTAGAGGCTGCCTCTGTGGAGGAATCTCCAAATTCCCCCTGTTCCTGGATATCCTGTCCCCTTTACCTGTATACAGAGGATTCTGTTATTGTTATTCTGTCTTACACATCCTGACATTGGGACCATTTGCTTGGGCTGGAAGAAATTTGCCAAATTCTCTGCATAAAGGGTTTCATTGCCAGACTTGTCTCTGTCTCTGAGCTGGCATGCATCAGGGTGCTCTGAGATGCCCCACCTTAAGGTGCGGGTCTGTTTTAGGGCTCAACTCTCCTAGCCTGATCTTCCCACTGTAAAGTGTCTGACTCTTCCTGACAACATCTGGAGATGAGCCCTGGGTGTGGGGAAGCAGATGTTCCTTGATGCTTCTGGGTGTGTATATATATATATATACACGACAGGATTTAATCTATCTATCATCAATCAATCAGTCATCTATCCTATACCTGTTTATATATCTTCTATTAGTTCTGTTTCTTTCATACTAATATAATTCCATATACCATATTTTAACATTTCAATTCCTCACAAAAAGCCCCATCATCAAAGTAATGATTTGTTTCTGTTACCCATGTGTATGAGGTAAGCAGATGGCATAGTGGTTGATAACAGACTCAGAGGGTTCTCTCACTGGGTTTGAGGTCCAGGCCTGAGTCTATCCAGAGCTGAGTCCTAGCTAGGTTGCTTACTCTCAGCCCCATCTGTAAGATGGGAACACTAACGGTGCCTACCCCACGGGGTTCCTGTGAGGAGAAATGGGGTTAATCATGCCAGATCCTTGGTAAGTGCTGCTTACATTTTTATTTTTTTTTATTACATGGAAATCTCAATCTGAAATGGATATTTGGTAGCATCTGACTGTTTTTATGCTGCTGTTTTCTTTTTCCTTTTTTTTTTTTTTTTTTGAGACAGAGTCTTGCTATGTCACCCAGGCTGGAGTGCAGTGGTGCAATCTTGGCTCACTGCAACCTCCACCTTCTGGGTTCAAGTGATTCTCCTGCCTCAGCCTCCTGAACAGCTGGGATTACAGGTGCGTGCCACCAAACCACATCCAGATCATTTTTGCATTTTTAGTAGAGACAGGGTTTTGCTATGTTGGCCAGGCTGGTCTTGAACTCCTGACCTGAAGTTATCTGCCCACCTCAGCCTCCCACAGTGTTGTGATTACAGGCATTAGCCACCACATCCAGCCTATGCTGCTGTTTTCTAATGTCCTGACTTTCCGTGGATTTACAGCTGTACATAACTATGTCTCAGTTTAAATCCGGCTTAAAACTTTTCTTGTTCTTAATTGGGTAGCCATTTTATTGGAAAGCAAATTTTCTCTTCTTTAGTTTACTTCAAGGGGGAAAGCCATGAGTTCCGGCATAAACGTGCCTGGTGCTGACTCAGCAAGCAGCTGCGAGGGTGAGTGCGGTGGTTGGTAAGCCTTCTGACTCCTTTGGATGTTTCCATGCTAATGCCTGACTCACTTCTGCGTTCATATCTGTGTTGAAGATGGCTTGTGCTTCCAGAATAAGATGCTACCAAATCACTGTCGAGGAATGCTTTTGGCCTTCATACGTTAAATTCACGGCTACTGTTTGTGTTGGAAATATGGGCTGGAGTTCCATGCCTTGTTTGTCTAGTTACTCAGACCTCTGAAAGGGCAGCATTCCTAGAGAAGTACTAATATGGTTTGGGAGGGGTTATTGATAGATAATGGGTTTATATAAGTGTGTATAAGGGTGTGGCTGATATGTCTATATTTATTAGTGATAGAAAATGGAAAGAGAAATTGGATGGAAACATTACTGTTTTAGACACATACTTTAGATTAAGTTTTTTTGTGTGTGTTTTTTTTGGTTTTTTTTTTTTTGAGCCGGAGTCACTCTGTCACCAGGCTGGAATGCAGTGGGGCGATCTCGGCTCACTGCAACCTCACCTCTCGGGTTCAAGTGATTCTCCTGCATTAGCCTCCTGAGTAGCTGGGACTACAGGCACGTGCTACCTCACCCCGCTAATTCTTGTATTGTTAGTGGAGATAGGGTTTCACCATGTTGGCCAGGATGGTCTCAAACTCCTGACGTCAGGTGATCTGCCCTTGGGCTCCCAATGTGCTAGGATTACAGGCGTGAGCCACTATGCCCGGACTTTTGTTTTTGAGACAGAGTCTTGCTCTGTCACCCATGCTGGAGTGCAGTGGCGCCATCTTGGCTCACTGCAATTTCTGCCTCCTGGGTTCAAGCGATTCTCCTCCTGCCTGAGCGTCCTGAGTAGCTGGGATTACAGGCACGCACCACCACGCCAGGCTAATTTTTTGTATTTTTAGTAGAGACGGGATTTCACTGTGTTAGCCAGGGTGGTCTTGATCTCTTGACCTGTGACCTGCCCACCCTGGCCTCCCAAAGTGCTGGGATTACAGGCGTGAGCCACTGCACCTGGCTAGATTAAGTTTACATGTGGACAAGCAAGTGACAGCGAGTGGAAAGCATGTGTATATTTGCATGTGGATGTATGTGCATATAACAACTATTAATAGGTAGAAAGCAAATGAACATTCTGGAGATGTAGACGGTTAACATGAGTTGGCAGCAATCCTACCAGGGTTGATAGTGCAAGGCAGGAAGACAGACACAGCTGCTGTCACTCTCCTCCCTCCCTTTCCAAGCTGCCAGTCTGAGAAGTATTGGGATGCTCAGGGAGTTTGGGGAAGAACCAGTTCATATCTTTCCCATAAAAACATAGTAGAAGTAAGAATGGAACTAAAATTGAATCTAAGTTGTTTTTATTATAAATTCACTTCGTCCTTAAAGAAAATATGTTTGTTATCTTGAATCATTCATAAATCAGGGAAGCATGTTTCATAAGTAGATATTTGGAGTTAACATTGTAAGCGCTTATGAACTGAAGCATTCTGGTAGACATAGCCACCCAGGAACATTTCCAACAGTAAAAATTTGCTTTTTAGGTCAGGCATGGTGACTCACACCTGTAATCCCAGCACTCTGGGAGGCCGAGACAGGAGGATCACTTGAAGTCAGGAGTTTGAGACTAGTTTGGCCAACATGGTGAAAAACCCCATCTCTATTGACAATACAAAAATTATCCAGGTGTGGTGGTGCGTGCCTGTAATCCCAGCTACTGTCTGCCTGGGTGACAGAGTGAGACTCTGTCTCAAATATATATGTTTTAGAAATTTCACACAAAAATTCAAACTGGGGACTTCTTTTGGGAAAAGGTCTGGAGACTCCAGTCCTGCATTCACTAACGACAGGCAGCATGGGAAGTGAGCTGCAGCTGGCTCAGAGCACTTTGCCCCAGTCACCACACAGCCCCACCTAGCTCTGGCAGGCACCTGAAGTCTCTGCGCCCCCACCCCCAGTGAGGGAGGGTGAGGGCGAATCAGAACGAGTGATGGCGGAGACCTGGGGATTAAGGCAGAGTCACAGCTGAGAATTTTCTGCCTGGATCCACTGTGCATAGCACAGTGATGTTAACATTTGATGTGGCACCATCAAGAAGGTTCTGCTTAACGTCAAAGGCTTTGCCCTGGTATCTATGGACTGAAGGATGATCAAAGGAAGAGGAGGAAGGCACTCATAGCAACATGACCAAAGAGAACATTGAGTGTCTGGTGGGTGAAATGAAAAGACATTGACCCGTGAATGACCTTGAGCATAATTTAAGCTTCTCTTTGTGAAGTCATCTCTATGCATGTCAGATATTTTACCGTGCACCTCAGCTCAAGGATGCTTTCAAGAGTTCCTGCGACCTGCCGCACCCTCACCTGGGCGTGATGGACTCAGACTCTGCCCTGTCTCCTCTCTCCATGACAACCTTTACTGCTAGAGAAGCTTGCTGTGTTTCTCAACCACTCCCTCACTTACAGACATTTGTCTAAGGAGGGTCTGAGAAGCGCTGGAGGGCAGCCTCTTGCTTCGTGGCAGGGGTTTTCTTTGTTTGTTGCACCTGGTTTTCTTTGACTTGTTCCTGGGTTCACATCTCCTGAGTTTCCATCAACTTGGTCCCCATCCCCAACCTCCATTCCCAGATAAGTAGGAAACTACGTGGTATACGGTCATCCAAGACGTGTGCCCTTTGGTTTTGAAGAAATATACTTACTCTATAGTACTGGTAACAAAAATATATTTTTTTATATTTTCTTTCAAAAAGCATTTTTTGTTTTGTTTTGGAGACGGAGTTTCACTCTCGTCACCCATGCTGGAGTGCAGTGGTGCAATCTCAGCTCACTGCAACCACTGCCTCCCGGGTTCAAGCAATTCTCCTTTCTCAGGCTCCTGAGTAGCTGGAATTACAGGCATCTGCCACCACGCCTGGCTAATTTTTTGGATTTTTAGTAGAGATAAAGTTTCAACATGTTGGCCAGGCTGGTCTTGAAATCCTGACCTCAAGTAATCCTACTGCCTTGACCTTCCAAAGTGGTAGGATTATAGTCTTGAGCCACCGCCTCAGGCCTGAGACTTCTAAATTTTTATATGTATGTTAATGTAATACTTAAAAATATGTGGGCCAAATGTGACTCTCTGTAGGATCAATCTGGCCCACAGATTTGAGTCTGTCACAACCTCATCTGTTTTTAAAATTTATCCCATCTCTGAGTCTCTCCCATCCCTGACCTGTGTCCAATCAAGTATGTATTAAGAACAAAGACATTTATTAAGACATGACTTCAAGCTTGATTACAATAATAATATACAATAACATATTATATAATAATAGGATAGTAATATAATCTGTAATATAATGATAATATAATAATATAATAGGACAGCAATATATTTCTCAAAAGGATTATGTAGTCTTTAGTTATAAATGATATATTAGGGGAAAGAAAGTTTATACATAATTTATTTTTAAAAAGTTGAATTCATGATGAACAAAATAAAGCTCTAGTTAGTATTCTTCAGTGGTTGGAAACCTCTCTGAACTGTTAAGATGTAGCCTGGGGTACATTTAGGATGGAAGAAAGAGAAATCTGATCAAGTAAAATGTAATTCCTATCATGTGCACAGCACGGCGAGCACGGATTTTCATCACATCATGGAAACCGAGGTGTCAGAATAGATTATGTTAATCATGAGAAATATTTTATAGGCAATTTTGTTTGGTCTATCAAGTTTCTTTTTCAAAGAGAGTTATTTATTTAAGTGTAAAGATTGTCTGTATTTACGGGGTACAACATGATCTAGTACATCAACAGTTCCTACTGGCAAAAACGAATGCATCGGTCTCAAGGAAGTCCTTCGTGAAGTTCCTGGCTCCAAAACACACTGGAAGAGTTCCATCGTCATCCTGGCTACTAATAACTTCCTTTTATCCCCATTGATGTATACCTGAAGAACCCCAGATTTAGCTTTGGGTAGCCCCAAATTCTCAGGCTGAGATTGTTTTGGGATCTTTCAACAGCTTTGAGCTGGCATTGTGCCATGAGCTTTATGCCAATCTAGTCTAACTGTACAGAATGGGGGAGGGTGGAGGAACTCAAAATACCTTCTTCCTAGATGTCAAACCCAGGCTACCCTGATGACGCTCCCCAGCTTAAGTCACTGTCTGGCACCTGGGCATGCCATCCCAGGAGGCCCTTGCTCACCGTTGTCACACTTTCTTGACTTGTCCTTGGATCCTTCTCAGACTTGGGGCTTCACTTCTTAACCAGCCTTGCAACTCTGGGTATTTGAGATAATTCACCATAGGCCTGAGACAAATTTGCCATACTCTTAGCTTAGCAGCAGTCATACAGGCTTGAGGTCACCATTGGTCCTGCCACTTAAAAACTGAGATCCATGCTTCTCTGGCCCCACGGTTTCTGCCTAGACTTGTGTACACTTGCTCTTCTCTGCTGCATTTTAAAACCCTGAATTGTTTGTCTGTAATGAGGCTGAGAATTCCTCTTATCATTGCCCTACGGTAACTACCTGGAGTAAACTTGCTTTATATGGAAGTTCTGGGTGGAGGACCTCTTGTTCTGGAGACAGAGTCCAGACTGCAGAGAGCTGCCCCAAAAGCAACACTGAGTGATTTTCACAACTTTGTAGCTTGGCCAAGTGGGAGAGTAGAGCAGAAGAGCTGCTGCCGAATCCAGCTGAGCTTACGGGAGGCAATCCTCCTGTTCTCCCCTGGGAATCTTGGGTGGATACTGAGCAGGCTGTTATGCATCACGCTTATTTTATACTTAACAGTATATCTTGGAGATTGTGCAGTATGAGGGCATATCAAACTGTCTCCTATTTTTGGAGACTATATATTATAATTTATTTAGTCATTTCCTTATTGAGAGACATCCAAACTTTTGCTCACAGACACTGCTACATCAAATGTCCCCGCACACAGGCTACTTCACCCGTGTGCCAATAAGTCCTTCTCGGAAACTTTCAGTTGGCACAATTAAGTAAAATGAAGAAAGAAAGATGCTATAGTATCTGTAGCAGAAAGGCCACAGGACCAGGAATTGGAAGACATGAGTTCAAGTCTCAGCTCTACTAATTTGTGAGATTTGGACCAAACAACTTTTCTGAAGCTCAATTTCCTTATAAGTAAAATGGAAACACAATCCCTCCCTTTGCTTTACTTATGAGGGTTCTTTGATAGATCATAAAACCTCTCCTCTTTCACTTCCTCCCTCCCTCCTTTCTTTGTCACTCAGTGTTCTTTCTACTATTCCACAGCTTTAGGGAAATTCAATTTTTCATCTTCCAGAAACTACTCAGTAGCATCCCCCAAAGGAGCTCTGCTCCCTCTTGGGGTCTCTGGTGTGGGATGGGCCCACGTGCTGTCTCTGCAGCTCTTACCCATTCTCAGTAGGCCCAGAGGACTCGATTGCCTTGAGATGGGTCCAATATGCTCACCTGAGAATGGATGAAGGGGTCAGTTGGGATCTGACAACATTTCAGCAGGCAACATTCCTTGCCCCAGAAATTCTAGCAGATCCTCTTGCACTTAAATAAATGTGATTATTATTATTTTTATTTTTTGAGATGAAGTCTCACTCTGTCACCAGGCTGGAGTGCAGTGGTGTGATGTCGGCTCACTGAAACCTCTGCCTCCCTCTGCCTCCCAGCTTCCAGAGATTCTCCTGCCTCAGCCTCCTGAGTAGCTGGGACTTCAGGTGCCCACCACCACGCCCTGCTAGGTTTTGTATTTTGGGTAGAGATGGGTTTCACCATGTTGGCCAGGATGGTCTCGATCTCCTGACCTTGTGATCTGCCCATCTCGGCCTCCCAAAGTGCTGGAATTACAGGTGTGAGCCACCGCACCTGGCCAAGAAATGTGATTATTTTTATTTCAAGAGTAATTGTTGGAATTCCAATGAGGAACTTTCATACTATTGAAAAGCTAATACAGGGCATAATGACTCTGAGTTTATGGGTCATGGGCACAGGACCTGGGGAAAAACTTTCAGTCTTTCTAAATTAGGGTGGCCCAAATCTCCCTGGCCTGCTTCATTTTGCTTACACTGGGAGAGAGTGACTTCAACTAAAGATTTAAAAGGACTGAAGCCCCCTGTGTGCAAAACTCTCAGTCGGGAGGTCACTAGTCACTACTTTTCTTTTTCTTTCCCCTATTTTTGAGGGGGACTCTTGTTCTGTTGCCCAAGCTGGAGTGCAGGGGTGCAATCTTGGCTCACTGCAACCTCCGTCTCCCAGGTAGAAGCAATTCTCCTGCCTCGGCCTCCTGAGTAGCTGGGACTACAGGTGTGCACCACCACACCTGGCCAATTTTTTAAATTTTCATTAGAGATGGCGTTTTACCATGTTGGCCAAGGTGGTCTCAAACTCCTGACCCTCAAGTGATCTGCCTCCCAAAGTGCTGGGATTACAGGCATGAGCCAGCACTCCTGGCCTGGTAATTACTTTTCATAGTAGAGCCCTCATCCCACTTTATTTCTTGATTAACTCCTTAAAGATTTGACTTAACAATGACAGAGCAGTTCTAGAATTTATTACGGAACTAGGTATTTTGCCAGCCAGTACAGTTGTATAAATGGATACGATATACAGTAGTTCCCCGTAATCAGCAGGGGATATTTTCCAAGACCCCCAGTGGGTGCCTGAAACCACAGATAGTACCAAACCCTATATATCCTAGTTTTTTCCAATCTGATAACTGAGCTGGCTAAGTGAGGAACCAGTGGAGAGCATAGACAGCTTGGAGACATAGGACAAACAGATGAGTCACGTCCCTGGTGCGACAGAGTGGAACGGTGTGAGATTTCACGTTACTCAGAATGCTGTGAGTGAAAATTCCAGATATAAAGATATAAACATATCTGGAATTTTCACACACACCATTCTGAGTGGAAGTATTATTTGCATCTGGAAGTTTCCATGTAATATTTTTGGACTGTTGTTGACTGTGAGTAAAAAGCAGCAGAAAGTGAAATCATGGATAAGGAGATACTACTAGAGTTTCTTCCTGGAAACAATTTATTGTTCAGTGGAGGAAAAAGACAGACAGACAGATAGTTTTTGTTGTTTTTTTTCCAGAACAAATCCACTTAATACTCACAATAGAGCATTAAACTACTCCTGGTAGTCTGGGCGATACTGGTAACTACTTGTCCTTGAGTTTTCAAGTTCTAGAAAGCAGCTAATACAAATTGTGTAACCAATCATTTCCATGTTCATTCAGCATCACAATATGAATTACCAGGCACCAGAGATACAAATCCTTTGCTTTAAATATCTTCTAATTGCAAGGAAGAAATTGTAGCATCGCAGACTTCTGTGAAAGACTGGATGTGGCTGGGCTTGGTGGCTCACGCCTATAATACCACCACTTTGCGAGGCTGAGGTGGGCGGATCACCTGAGGTCGGGAGCTGGTGAAGAAGTGAAGACCCAAGGCTGAGAAAAACCCAAGACCTGATCAACATGGAGAAACCCATCTCTACTAAAAAATACAAAATTAGCTGAGCATGGTGGCGCATGTCTAATCCCAGCTATCTGGGAGGCTGAGGTGGGAGAATCGCTTGAACTCAGGAGGCAGAGGTTGAGGTGAGCCGAGATTGTGCCATTACACTCTGGCCTGGGCAACAGGTCCATCCTGGGCAACAAGTCCAGCCTGGGCAACAAGAGTGAAACTCTGTCTAAAAAAAAAAAGACTACATATTTGTCTGTATGGTATGGTGTCCTGTGTCAAGATCAACAAGGCTGCATGGTTGGGAAATATTTTTCTTGTAAAGAAATGTTGCTTTTAACGATATTTGTTTTGTTTAATGTTTGACCTAAGCTGTGATGATAACTCAGTTGGGTCACTCAGCTTTGAGAAAGCAAAGATCTCTTGTTGCTGTGTTTATCTTTTACCATTTGGAAAACTTTTCTAACAGGTTTCATCTGTCTGCAAAATGATACATTGAGAAGGCAGAGTTATACAGTGACTAAAATCAGCTTGAATTAGTTTTTGACAAGTGGAGGAACCCTAATGGTAAATACATGAATAAGGATCTTGTTTATTATAAAGAGGAATATTTTGTTTGTTTAAGGAAGACGTGTTTTTTAAAACTGCCACTTCAGTAAGGGGATTCAATTGCCATTGGTAAGAACAAGAAGTAGTAGAGTTAATTCCGTTGTCACAGTTCTCTCTTGCCAACATAATATTGCAATAAGTGAAAAATCCCTTCTGCAGAATTTTAAAAAATGGCATAGTTGATGTTAGAAACCTAATATCAACATCAACCTTAGTTTTGACTAAGGAGCGACTTATACAACTCACAACAATGTGACTGAATTGACAATAATAACAAATAGATACAGGCTAAATCTTGCAACCTTCGTGGAGGTACATGGAATCAGGAAAAACAGCATCCGTATAATGAGGAAGTAGAATGATGCCTGGGGTTTTTGCTCTTGGAAGTCACAAACGAAGTCACAGAAAGATTAGGAATATCTCAAGATTTCCTAAACTCCAGCTCATTGTATCCCCAGTATCCACATACTTCGAATGATCACCAAGTGATTATTTGAGCAGATATTTGGCTCTAGATAGACATGGAATTTTTATTGTCACAATTCATTTAAATGGTGTTGATTTTGGGTGGTGAACAAGCTGGGATCAGACCAGCTTGATAGTGCTTCAGGCAATGATGTCAGCAGTTGCGTGTTGAACAAATATATTAGAAATTCCTTTAATGCCAAGTTACACAATCAGAAAGACAACAATCTCTTTCCATTTGCTTTTTACAAGGTTTGTGTAACTTCGGGGCAAAATCCAGAGCAAGTCCACTGGCAAACCTGGGGCAGGGAACTAGCGATTATTTTCTAACATGCAGATAAACGAGACAAACACTCCGACCATAAATCCCTGAGCCCGGCAGTGGAACAACCCCGAGTCCGGGGCCGCCACTCACAGACCATACTCCGGGTGCGCCTGACTTCTCAGCTGCTCAAGGCTGTTTCCTGGGCAGGCTGCAGTCCGCCCTGGCCTGTCTCGGGAGTGCTGGGCAGCCATACCTGCAGGCCCCCTTACAGCACACAGCCAGCTGGCACAGGTAGGGCTGCCTCCCTCCTTGGAAAGGGGGCCCAGCTGGAGCTCGAGGAGATGCTGGTCCCCAGGAAGATGTCCACCAGCCCCCTGGAGAGCTGCCTTACAGCCCGCTGCCTCCTGCTCAGACTGGATGCCCGGACTACGGGGACTGCGGCTCCAGCCCAATTCTATGAGTGTCCGCATAGCCCAATGGGGGAAGGGGCCAAGCAGGGGGATGAAAAGGTCTGGGATGCACCTCAGATGCAGCGCAAACACGTGTTGAAGACTCGCAGGCGGAAGATGAACCACCACAAGTACCGGAAGGGGCAGAGAGGCCCCCGGTTCCTGCAGCGGAAGTTCCGGGAAGGACTTAAGCAGATCACGTTCAAAAGAGACCAGAGGCGCGTCTGGCTGAAGGAAACCCCTGAGCCTGTCAGACCTCCCGGGTCTACCTGAGGGGCAGATGGGTCTGGTGCCTCTCTTCCTGCCCCGTTGCTGCTGGTGAGCCACGGTAATAAATGCTATGGTAATTGTAACAGAGCTGTTGAAAAACAAAAACAAAACAAAACAAAAAAAACAAACGCTGAGAAAAACTTCCAGCCCATTTCTCCAACCACCAGGAAGTGTGTGAGGTCAACAGCTGTAGGGTGAAGGCTGTAAGAAGCTTCATTCTCTGCAAGGGACCGGTTCCCACTGACACCTGCCTTCCAGATTGCAACAATTCTCTATGAAGAGTGCCTTCAGCTGTATGCTATTTAGCGCTGTGTTAATTATAATTGGTAATAATAGCTGTCATCTATTGAGGGCTTCTTTTTTTTTTAACTTTTATTTTAGGTTGAGGGGTAGAAGTGAAGGTTTGTTCCATAGGTAAACAGGTGTCACGGGGATTTGTTGTACAGATCATTTTATTGCCCAGGTATTAAGCCCAGTACCCATTAGTTATCTTTTCTGCTCCTCTCCCTCCTCCCATCTTTCACACTCAAGTAGACCCCAATGTCTGTCATTTCCTTCTTTGTGTTCATAAGTTCTTATCATTTAGCTCCCACTTATACGTGAGAACATCCGGTATTTAGTTTTCTGTTCCTGCATTAGTTTGCTAAGGATAATAGCCTCCAGCTCCATTGATGTTTCCACAAAAGACACGAGCTTATTCTTTTTAATGGCTGCATAGTATTCGATGGTGTATATGTACCACGTTTTCTTTATCCAGTTTATCACTGATGGGCATTTAGGTTGATTCCACGTCTTTGATATTGTGAATAGTGCTGTAGTAAACATTCACGTGCATATGTCTTTATGATAGAATGATTTATATTCCTCCAGGTTCGTACCTAGTACATACCTGGGTCGAATGTCATTCCTGGGTCAAATAATAGTTCTGCTGTTAGCTCTCTGAGGGATCACCATACTGCTTATATACCAGATACTTATTTAGTGGCTTAACTATATTTGATTGTTCACCACTGTGGGATCATCTTTTAAAAAACACCTTTTAAAATGTCAAATATGACTTATAAACAGATCCAGAAATGGATTAAGTAGGGGGAGTAAGAAGAATAAACTTGAAAACAGGTACTCAGATAAATACTTGTACATGACTTTTCATAGGAGCATTATTCACAATAGCCAAAAGGTGAAAACACCCCAATGTCCTTCAATGGATGAATTGATAAACAAATTTTGGTGTATCTATGCAATAGAATATTATTTAACAGGAAAGAAAAGAAGTACTGATACATGCTACAACATGGGAGAACTTGGAAAACATTATACTGAGATAACAAAATGCAATACAGAAGGTCTCATATTCCATGTTTTCCTTTATTGCCAGTGGGCACATGGTTTTCTTTTGGGGGCAATGAAAATATTTTAGAACACAAGAGAGGGTTTAGTTGAACAACAATGCGAATGTACCAAATGTCACTGAATTGCACACTTTAAAATTAATTGTGTGTTATATGAATTTTATCTCAATAATACCAAAGAAAGAATAAACCTAGAATAAAATAAAATCCTTCCTTCCTCCCTTCCTCTCTCCCTCCCTTCCTCCCTTCTTTCCTTCCTCCTTTCCTTCCCTTCCTTCCCTTTCTCTCCTTTCTCTGCTTTCTCTCTCTCTTTTCTTTCTTTCTTTCTTGCCAGGGTCTCACTCTGTCTCCCAGGCTGAAGTGCAGTGGTGCAATCTTGGCTCATTGCAACCTCAGCCTTCTGGGCTCAAGTGATCCTCCCACATCAGCCTCCTAGTAGTGGGCCCTACAGGCTAATTTTTGTTTGTTTGCTTTGCAGAGACAGGGTTTTGCATGTTGCCCAGTCTGGTTTGAAACTCCTGGACTCAAGTGTTCCTCCCTTTTTGACCTCCAAAACTTTGGCGATTACAGACATGAGCCACTGCACCTGGCCCAGAAATTTTTATAATTTTTATTCACTGCTGTGCTTAAACAATGCCCTGCACAGGGCAGTATGCAGTGCATATGTGGTGAATGAATGTATGAATGAACATCAGTATTGAGTCTTACTTTTTTTTCGACATCAGGCATCATGGGTATTATATTAGTCAGGGTTCTCCAGGGAAACAGAACATATAAAGAGATTTATTATAAGGTATTGGCTCATGTGACTCTGGGGGCTGAGAAGACCTCAGATCTGCTATCTGCAAGCTGGAGACTGAGGAAAGCCAGAGGTGTAGTTCAAAGGCCTGAGGACCAGGAGCACTGTAAGCAGATCCATGCCCCAGCCCAACCAGGAAGGCAGAGAGGGAATCCAGTCTTCCTCCACCCTTTTATTCTATTCAGGTAATCAATGGACTGGATGGTGCCCACCCATCACATTGGGGAGAATTATCTGCTTTACTCAGTCCACCAATTTAAATAATAATCTCTTCAGGAAACATCCTCACAGATATGTCCAGGAATAATGTCCAGTCACCTATCTGGGCATCCCATGGCCAAGCCAAATTGATGCATAAAATTAACCATCACAGATACCATAAAGACGTAGAATTTTCTAAAGAAGAGGAGGTGTTTCTTAATCTTTTACTGCTAACTGGAAATGGATGATGCTGTTTAGATAGTTTTGGAGTGAAACTAAAGACAATCTGATTGGCAAGATGAGACAGGTAAACAAAAAGTTAAATGAGAGTGCAGGAGAATAACATGATGATATATTGCAAGAAAAAACCATCTGGGAATCATTAGATTTCATTTCTGATTCTGGCTCTTTTACTCAGGAGAGGGCCTCTGTGGGCCTCAATTTTCTCATTGATAAATTTAGAAGGTGAGACCAGATGGTTTCTCTGACCCATTCTAAACTTTGCTTATTATGCACATGTGTTTGGCAAAGGACAAGAACTCTATGCATTTAAATAAATAGAAAATCGTCCTAGGTCAGGTCAGTTAACCCTTCCTCCACCCTGATCATGTGATAGGTCAAAAGAAGAAGAAAGCTGAGAAAATCTCTTCCAAACATGAAATTCTGTGGCTTAGTATAATTTTGTGAAATGTGGGTGAGAATGAATCCTAAGATATATCCCGAGCTTTTTGAGGAAACAATTCTTATTTAGAAAAGTGGTGATAATTTCACATACTGACTTACTGATGTGAAATTCGACTTACTGATGTAAACTTTTTTTTTTTTTGAGATGGAGTCTTGCTCTGCCACCCAGGCTGGAGTGCAGTGGTGTGATCTTGACTCACTGCAACCTATCCCTCCAGGGTTCAAGTGATCCTTCTGCCTCAGGCTCCTGAGTAGCTGGGATTACAGGAATGTGTCAACACACTGGGCTAATTTTTGTATTTTTAGTAGAGATGGGGTTTCACCATGTTGGCTAGACTGGTCTCAAACTCCTGACCTCAAACGATCCGTCCACCTTGGCCTCCCAGAGTCCTGGGATTACAGGTGTGAGCCACCGCACCCGGCTTGATGTAAACTTTTGGAGACACTTAATACTATATTAAAAAAAAATTCTGAAGGATCGTAAGTGCATCATTAAGCCTACATGTCAGTGAAAGGTCTAATTTTAATGATTTCTCTGACTGGAGTTCTAAAGAAAGATTTGTTTCTAAAGATGAGTAAGGCATTTGCAAACTCTACACGAACACAAACACGGAACTGAAGTCTGAGCAAGAACTCTGCCCTTTGTCTGGAGTTTGAAATGAAGCAACAGCAGCATCGTACTCACAAAGATCAAGGTTCAGCTTCTTAAAGAAGCTGGTGGGATTTAAGACTCTTGACATGTTTGCTGAAGTCTTTGAAATGTGATGGTAGGATTGGCAGGTCTGTTTATTTGCAGTGTTAGTGTAGGAACAGAAAAGGGAGCTACAGTAGAGAAACGCAAAACACAATAATCTTGCAAAGAAAAAATCACCTGGGGCAGCACTATGAACAGAAAGGCAGAATAAAAATCTATTTAATGATTTTTTCCTCTGAGCACTATGAAAAAGACATAATCTTTCCAAAGTAAAATAATTTAAATTCAATTCAACAAACATTTATTGAGTGTACAGTCTGGGACACATACTATTTTTCAGTGAAAACAAAAATAGGGTTGGCTTTTTGAAAAAGTGTAAGAGTTATTGTATAAATGTGACCAATATATGAATAATTTCTCCTTCTTAGTTTTTTCTCCTTTTGGGGAATATTTCTGTCTTATTCTCATAGAGAATACAATATTCCTTCCACTTTCTGTATTCTTTTGAAATGTGCATGATTATTTTTCTCCATACTTTTTCTTGTGTTGCTTAATAATATTTATAATTATTTATATTCTTTATATATAAAAATATGATTTACAAATATATACACATTTGTAAATTATATATACGTGTGTGTGTGTGTGTATTATTTTCCTCTCTCTCCTTGGTACTAATATTTACTTCCTACTTCCTCCCGCCCTCTACCTAGATGAACTGTGGCTGAGTATTGTATATCGTTCTTCACTTAGATCGAATAAACAGAATTGAGAGTTAGAACTGGATTATAATCTTTCTAATTATTGTTCTGTGTGCAAATTAGTTAAATTCTCTAGGCCTCATTTTTTTCCCTATAAAATTTACAGTGAGTAAAATGTGAAAAAATAACCTTCTAGATTCATTACTGGAACCCTTGGTTGAGTTTGTAATTCAGACATGTCAGGAAGAATGATGGCATATGGCACAGATGGCTGACCAGCGGTAGTCTATTAAGTTGACCCTATATTAGCATATATGGAATGTTTATTTAGTTGCTAGGTGGGCATGCACGACACAGCTACTGAGGCTGGGTGTGTTGGCTTGCATCTGTAATTCCAGCACTCTGGGAGGCCGAGGTGGGCAAATCACTCAAGGTCAGAAATTTGAGACCAGCCTGGCCAACATGGCAAAACCCTGTCTCTACTAAAAATACAAAAATTAGCCAGGTATGGTGACATATACCTATATTCCCAGCTACTCAGGAGGCTGAGGCAGGAGAATCACTTGAACCCAGGAGGAGGAGGTTGTAGTCAGCTGAGATTGCGCCATAATACTCCAGCCTGGGCAACAGAACAACAGAGACTAATATGGTTTGGCTATGTGTCCCCACCCAAACCTCATCTTCTAGCTCCCATAATTTCCACTGTGTCATGGGAGGGACCTGTGGGAGATGATTGAATCATGGGATTGGGTCTTTCCCATGCTATTCTCGTGATAGTGAATGGGTCTCACGTGATCTGATGGTTTTAAAAATGTGAGTTTTGGCCAGGCACAGGTGGCTCACATCTGTGATCCTAGCACTTTGGGAGGCTGAGACTGGTGGATCACCTCAGGTCAGGAGTTCAAGACCAGCATGGCTAACATGGTGAAACCCTGTTCTACTAAAAATACAAAAAATTAGCCAGGCAAGGTGGCACACACCTGCAATCCCAGCTTCTTGGGAGGCTGAGGCAGGAGAATTGCTGGAACCCTGGAGACTGAGGTTACAGTGAGCTGAGATCACGCCATTGCCCTCCAGCTTGGGCAACAAGAGTGAAACTCTGTCAAAGAAAAACAAAAAAACCTGGGAGTTTCTCTGCACAGGATCTCTTTTTTTGTCTGCTATCCGTGTAAGATGTGACTTGCTCCTCCTTGCCTTCCACCATGATTGTGAGGGCCCCAGCCATGTGGGACCGTAAGTCCAATAAACCTCCTTCTTTTGTAAATTGCCCAGTCTCGGGTATGTCTTCATCAGCAGTGTGAAAATGGACTATGTATACAGAGACTCTGCCTCAAAAAAAAAAAAAAAAAAAAGATATAACTGCTAAATTGTAAAAGGGATCTTGAATTAATAATAAGTCTGAGATAGCCTAAGATAAAATATTTAACTGGGAAGTATTTTTATATCTTATCAAGTAATAAGGCATTAAAGATGCCTGCCTGCTAGGTTGACTATTCCCTAACAATCAACTGATGAATTGAATTAATCCAGAAGACTCCAGCACATCTATTGGGAGATTGTTAGAGAGGATGCCTGCTACTAGGGATTGAATTGAAAATCAAATTATACTTGTAAGGATAGGATTAGTATTCCATGTTTTATCATCGATATGACTTCTGAAATGAAACTGCTGTAAACATCATTGAAAGATCCTAGAATAGTAGAGTGTCACCTGGATGACACCAAACACAAATCCAGACCGCTTAGAATATAAGAAACTGGAAGGAAAACAAAAACAAAACCTCCAGACATAACATCCTTAATTGAGGTCATGTTTGTTCTAATCATGTTCATTTGAGAAGCTTGTAAATGAAAAGACAGGAGGCTTCCTACTAGGCAGCTATTGTGGTTGAATTGATAAGCTGAGTGGTGACAAGGAACACTCAATTGCTATATAAGAGTAATACACAGATTGGGGTAAAACAACCAGAATTAGGGTGATTCCTTAGGAAAGGTGTCAGATTACCTCTGAGTAAAACCATTTCCCAGGAGAACTTTAAATCTGTTTTATGTGGAAAACCTGGTTACCTAAGTAGTCTATACATACCAGCACCAGCTCTTCTAGGAGATGAAGTGTCTTCAACACTAAAGAATTTTACTCATTATTTACCTAAATAAATCTTACCCAGATTGAGGAAAAATTAATTTACTTCACCTACAATTTTACTACTCTAAGATCGAGGATGGGTGCCCCATCCAAAGATGTGTTTGGCTGAATGTTCACGTGTGTCTGTGTAAAAGGCACTATAAATAGGCTTTTTCATATTTCTGTGTCAAAGTGAATCAACTCTGAAGGAAGAGCTATTTATTTATGTTTATACAAGGCAAGCTGTTTTTAATGAAATCTCTCCCAGGGATCATGAAACAACTCTACCTGGCCCAAACAAATGATTATTGCTGACTTATCCTGGCCAACGTGGACCCTTTTTTTTATTTTCCTCTGTCACCCAGGCTGGAGTGCAGTGGCACAATCTTGGCTCACTGCAACCTCCACCTCCTAGGTTTAAGTGATTCTCCTCCTCAATCTCCTGAGTAGCTGGACTACAGGCACATGCCACCATACTCGACTAATTTTTGTATTTTCAGTAGAGCCAGCATTTCACCATGTTGGCCAGGCTTGTCTTGAACTCCTGGCCTCAAGCCATCTGCCCACCTCGGCCTCCCAAAGTGCTGAGATTATAGGCGTGAGCCACTGCGCCCGGTCCTGGCTACTTCTTTCCTCTCTCCTCCATCTTGTTGCTTTGTCTGTAAACCATAGTTCTCCATTTGTGGTCTTGGTGGCATGAATATCACCCAGGAACTTGTAAGAAATGCATCTGGTTAGGCTAGCCCCAGACCTATGGGATGAGAAACGCTGGGGGTGGGGCCCAAGGATTTGTGTTTGATCTCATCCTGTCTGTGACTAATGCACACTCAAGTCTGAGAATCAATGCTCTAAATCAGGGGTCTGCAACGTATGGCTTATAGGCCAAGTCAGCTTCTTGACTGATGTGGTACAGTTGATGAGCAAGAAATGGTTTTTATATTTTTAAACATTCAAAAAAGGTAGGCTGGGCATGGTGGCTCATGCCCATAATTCCAGCACTTTGGGAGGCCGAGGTGGGCGGATCATAAGGTCAGGAGTTCAAGACCAGCCTGGTCAACATAGTGTAACCCTGTCTCTACTAAAAATACAAAAATTAGCTGGGTGTGTGGCACACGCCTGTAGTCCCAGCTACTCGGAAGGCTGAGGCAGGAGAATTACTTGAACCTGGGAGGCAGAGGTTATAGTGAGCTGAGACCATGCCATTACACTCCAGCCTGGGCAAAGGGTGAGACTGTGTCTCAAAAATAAAAAAGGTGAATGGTATTTTATGAGACATGAGAATTATATAAAATTTAAGTTTCAGTGTTTGTCAATAAATACAGTTTTCTTGGAACATGGTTACGCCCATTCACTTACAGCATTTGCATTACAACAGATTACAACAGCTAAGTGGGGTCGTTGCAATGGAGACCATATAGCCCAAAGGCCTAAAATACTTATTATCTGCCCCTTTATAGAAAGAGTTTGCTGACCCAGCTCTAAATCCTTTGTTCCTTTAGACTCCTCCTCTATCTCCACCCCCATTCCCATCTGAGTCCAAGACTCAGTCTGTGACATTCATTGTCACTGATAGTCTTCTATCTGCTTGGAACTCAGGGTCAAAGAGACTGTTAACCTTCACTTTAGGATAATGTGCAGGGAAGCAAAGCAGCTCGATTTCCATATGTAAACCGGATTTACTGGTGTCTGGTCAGAGAGAACATTACTCCATGTAGTTTGCATTCACATTTTTGTTTCAGGCTTTAGGGCATGTGTTTTCTTAGCATTTGATTATGGATCTGTTTTTAGAGGAAAATCTTGTGGGGCAAAGACTGGCTTGTTACTGTTGTTCTTTCTAGAATGCCTTTGCATGTACACGGTAGATTATTGTGAATTGTTGAAATGATTATTTGTGCTTTAGGAACTCGTTGGTTGTCATTCTGGATGAGGTTATGTGTCTGTCAACTTCGGGTTCTCACTTCCTGGAAAAGATCCTGTCCTAGTGTTTCATGAATTCAAGCTCACATGCATACTGCAGGCTGAAGCAAGAAGTATGAATGCAATTGTACTGCCTGGGGCAAGACAAGGTGCTTCTGCCCTGCAACCATCAGTTCTTTCTGGGACAGGATGCTTGTTTGCTTAATGCTAGCATAATAACCACTGGAACTGTGATCTGTGTTAAAATTAATCTTTTAAATCACTTAATAATGTGCTGCAGGAGCAGCCAATTGTACATGGACTACTTAAGTGAACTACTTTTAACATGAAGAGGAATATTTCATTTTGATTTTAATTTCACATTAATTTAATTATGTGAGTGTCTGAGAATGACACAATTTCACTTTACTTTTCCCTGAGGAGATGTCAATGAATTCTCAATTTCCTTCCAAGGAGCCAGTCTTAGAATATTTGTGTGGTCTGTTTCATTGCTTTCCTGTTCCGTTCTTTTTTTTTTTTGAGATGGAGTTTCGCTCTTGTTACCCAGGCTGGAGTGCAATGGCGCGATCTTGGCTCACCGCAACCTCTGCCTCCTGGGTTCAGGCAATTCTCCTGCCTCAGCCTCCCGAGTAGCTTGGATTACAGGCACGTACCACCATGCCCAGCTAATTTTTTGTATTTTTAGTAGAGACGGGGTTTCACCATGTTGACCAGGATGGTCTCGATCTCTTGACCTCGTGATCCACCCGCCTCGGACTCCCAAAGTGCGGGGATTACAGGCTTGAGCCACCACACCCGGCCTCCTGTTCTGTTCTAATAGGGCCAGCTGGGCTCCAACTCAGTGTAGTTGAGTGGGTGTGGAGGAGGGGGAACTGTGTGTGTGTGTGCCCCCGCGCGTGTGCGTGCATGCGCACGCACAGACATGTGTCTTGTAAGGAGGGAAGGACTGGCTTGAATTCTGGGTTCAGCAATAAAGGGTGTAGAAGAAGCAGCACTCTGGAAATTTCAAATGCCAGCAAATGCAAGTGGAGGTCTACATTTCAACAAAAATCATGGTTGATTATTAGTAAAAGTTTTATTTTAGACAATCCGGTTCTCTCTACAAAGAGCAACTTTCTTAATGTGCACATTGAGAGGTAGGAAACTGTTTTACTTCCTTGTTGCCTGGGAAGAGAAGAAGTCAGTATCGGGAAAGAGATGAGAGGAAGGCATGAGTAGTTTGGGAGAAGAAAAGACTGCAATGCTGTGAAGAAGGTCTTTGTTATGTTTATACCAATGACCTTCTTTTTCTTGCAACTTTTTAATGAAAAATTTTAAAGCTACAGAAAGTTGAAAGAATAGTCCAATGAATACCTGTATATTCACCCAACTAGATTTAACAAATTCTTAACATTTTGTGATTTTTACTTTATCCACCCATCAATATATCCATCTGGCATCAATCTTGTCCATCTGGTATGTCTCTCTATCTCTTCACCCATGCCATTTCATCCATCCAAACTAGGGAGACTGAATAGTGCCCTGCATAAGAACCAGAGTGATGTCTTCTGCTCTCGATCTTCAGAGCAGAAGTGTGTTTTTTTTGGGCCCACAGGAGGGGGATTCCATAAGGGAAATGAAAGATGAAGTTGACTTTTCTGTTGTGATCTTTATAGTAGATTCAATGGGCAGCTAAATGCTTGACATCTATGATCACTCAGATAAAGGAAGCCAAGGGCTTCCATTCGATTAAGTGACCATTACCACGAACCAACCTGGAAATTTGTCTGTGCTAGAAAGTAGAAGAGTAAAGCAGGTAGAAAATTTTATCTTACATTGTTGAATTCTATTACCAGGTAATATAGAAAATATTATCCTTTATTTATTTATTTTTGAGACAACCCTTGCTCTGTCACCTGGGCTGGAGTATAGTGCTGTGACCTTGGCTCCCTGCAGCCTCTGCCTCCTAGGTTCAAGCAATTCTTGTGCCTCAGCCTCCTAAGTAGCTGGGATTACAGGCATGCATCACCACACCCGGCTAATTTTAGTAGATACGGGGTTTCACCATATTGGCCAGGCTGGTCTTGAACTCTTGACCTCAAGTGATCTGCCTGCCTTGGTCTCCCAAAGTGTTGCATTACAGACATGAGTCACAGCCCAGCCAGAAAATATTATTATTATTTTTTATGTTTGTTTTCTCAGTTTCAGTTACTAATACAATCCAAACCTCAGGGTGTTTCTGTATTCAGGTGAAAAAATGGAATATTAAGACAGATTTCCAAGTATACTTCCCCCAGAGTGATTCCACAGTGACAATAGGAATACATGAATGGAAAAGTTGCTTAAAAAGAAGATGTTGGAATTATCCCATTTATTTCAATCTCTTAGATATTGCTTTCATGCACATGCTGAAAATGCAGGTCTCAGGATCCTACAAAGAACATGGCCTTGTTTCTTCGCAAGTGGCTGAAGACAATTGTAAGCCACAACACTCTCAAGTTCAAATCACAGGATATGGATTTTGTGGATCTTTTAATTATTGAGTCTTCCTTACAAAATTTCTTAAATATGAATGGAGAGGAAGTCCCAGTTCCAAACAAATGTGATTTTGTTTACCACTTACAAACAATTAATGACATGTCTTTTGATTCCCTCTGCCTCTTTAAAAGTGCTATTGAGAAGCAAGGAAGCAGTATAGGACAGGTGAGACTGCGCAGATAAAGAGGATGAAGCATGGCCAGGGACGGGGGCTCACGCCTGTAATCCTAGTACTTTGTGAGGCCGAGGTGGGCAGATCACTTGAGGCCAGGAGTTTGAGACCAGCCTGAGCAACATGGCAAAACCCGTCTCTACAAAATAAGTAAGTAAGTAAGTAAGTAAATAAATAAGCTGGGCGTTGTGGTGAGTCCCTGTAGTCCTAACTACTCAGGAGGCTGAGGTGAGAGGGTTACCTGAGCCCAGGAGGTTGAAGCTGTGCTGAGCCGTGATGGTGCCACTGCACTCTAGCCTGGGTGACAAAGTGAGACCCTGTCCCCAGAATAAGCAAATAGGTAAATAAATAAATAAGTAAAGAGGACAAAGCAACTCCTGGCCTTGGGCTGCTTCAAAGCCCTGCAGCACACATCTAGCTTATCCCTGTCCAGTGGAGTATTAGCTTACCTTTGTGCACTTCAGTGGAACATGGTCTCTGTCTGGCCTGGTTTTGGAGAGTTTTTGGCATCAGGATTTATAAACTCCTCCATCCCCATCAACCATCTGTAACTCTTCACTGTCGACTGCTTTCTCTTAGCTTTACTTTTGCTTCTATTCTCCCTGCTGCCGTCTTGGTCAGGGCCCTCAGGTTCAGCCTGCTCCGGGTTAGTATTCTGTTAAAATTCCAACAAGTTAGAACACTGCCTCTCTGCTCTCCCTACACTTGTCCGTGCTGTCTGTGGCACTCTGTCAATCTCCCTGAAAACCATATAGCTCAGATGGCCTTGTATTCAAAAACATAGAATGCCCCCTATGACGGGTACAGAGAAAAAGGCCTAACTCCCTATATGTTTTTTTTTTTTCCCCTATGGCCCTCAATTCCCCATCCAACTTTATCTGTCTCTTACAACTCACCAATAAGAACCCCTAATATAACCAAAAGAATGGTTATATTCATTTATTGTTTGTAACTCCCTGCACGTATCACATTGTAAACATCAAGGCCAACAGAAATCATTATTTTCGTAATGAAATCTCAGGGAAAAGGGTTAAAGATAAACACCAATGAATGTAGCAAACTTACTTAAAGTTTTAATAGCTGTTATAACTCCACGTGAACCTGGTACCATCCTTATTATAATGAACTTTTTGGTCACAATAGGTGGTAAGACAGAGTATGTGGCTAAATCCCTCCCACTGGAAGCAGATCGTATTGTGTAGGAAGCTTGATCTTCATATGATTCCTACCTTCAGTTTTCTTCCTCTGTTCTCTTCTTTTGAACTCTGCTTGTTGACATTTATTTTAAAGAGGGTCTGCAGTTCCATGTTCCTGAATATTTGCCATCCTCAGAACAGCTGGGTTTATTTTGATTGATGTCCATTGCTCATCATGCAAACACAGCATCTCTTTGAACATGATTTTCAATTTGATGAATGTTCTGAGGGTTGATTATACGTGGGTGGTCTTGTCTGTGGCATAATCCCCAGTCAATTTTGGAGGCTTCCCACATTCACATGTTTATTACTCTAGAGTTCACTTTGCTCACTAATTCTAACCCTTACATTCTTTTATTCTTAAAATCCTTATGATCAAATCAATACTTTTGAATTCAAATATTATCTATTTGTATGCTTGAAATTAATTTTACTTTTGGGATCTAGTTTTTGCTGTCTATAAGATACTAATATATTAGTTAATGTTACAATTTGTAAATAAATAAATGCACATATATATTAAAGATGAACTCTCACTTTTTTTTTTTTGAGATAGAGTCTAATTCACTCTGTTGCCCAGGCTGGAGTGCAGTGGTGCAGTCTCGGCTCACTGAAACCTCTGGTTCATGGGTTCAAGTGATTCTCCTGCCTCAGCCTCCTGAGTAGCTGGAATTACAGGCATCTGTTCCCATACCTGGCTATTGTATTTTTAGTAGAGAGGGGTTTCACCATGTTGGCCAGGTTGGTCTCAAACTCCTGACCTTAAGTGATCCACCCTCCTTGGCCTCAAAGTGCTGAGATTACAGGTGTGAGCCACTGTGCCTGGCCAACCCTCACATTTTTAATGGGGGGGCGGGTACATGATAATATGATATAAAAAACTTGGATACCATTAAATTAATTAGTTAATTAATTAATTTTTTGAGACAGCTTCTCACTTCTGTTGCCCAGGCTGGAGTACAGTGATCACAGCTCACTGCAGTCTCAACTTCCTGGGCTCCTGGGATGCTCCTGCCTTGGCCTTCCATGTCACTGAAACTACAGGCATATGCAACCACACCCAGTTAATTTTTTCATGTTCTTTTATAGAGATGTGATTTTACCATGTTGCCCAGGCTAGTCACGAACTCCTGGATTCAAGTAATCTGCCCATTTCAGCCTCCCAAAGTGCTGGGATTACAGGCATGAACCACTGCATCCAGCCATTTTAGAATTTTTTCACCATTGGTTTGATACTTATTATGTTTCACAATATGTGATTATCTTTTTTATTTTAGTTTTTTTGTGATTATCTTTTTTAAACAGCTTTATTGAGATTAATTTGTATTTCATAAAAATCTTTCATTTTATATATATAATTAATTATTTTTAGTCAATCTGCAGAGTTATGCAACCTTCAGCACAATCGAATTTGAAAACATTGTTATTATCTCCCAGAGATCCTCTGTGTCCATCTGCAGTCACTCTCTGTTCCGACCCCCAGCCTCAGGCAACTGATGGTCTACTTTCTCTCTCTGTAGATTGATTTGCCTCTTCTGAACTTTGCATAGAAATGGAATTATACAATATGGTTTTGTGGCTTCCCTCTTTCACTTGGTTTATGTTTTTGAGGTTCTTCCATGTGCTAATGTGTATAAATACCTCATTTGTGTATGCTTCTGTACATATTCCGTTGTATGGATATACCACATTCTGTTCATCTGTTCACCAGTTGCTTGCCTTTGAATTATTTCCAAATGGCTATTATGAATGAATAATGTTGCCATGCATATTCATGTGGACAT
This sequence comes from Callithrix jacchus, assembly GCF_049354715.1. Taxonomy (NCBI): domain Eukaryota; kingdom Metazoa; phylum Chordata; class Mammalia; order Primates; family Cebidae; genus Callithrix; species Callithrix jacchus. The sequence continues at coordinate 187,798,860 of NC_133503.1, read as the reverse complement.
ATGTTTTTATTTCTTTTGGATAAATTTCTGTGAGTGGATATAGGTGGGTGATATGGTAACTTCATCTTTAACTTTATTTTTTGGAGAGGAAGTCTTCCTCTTGTCACCCAGGCTGGAGTGCAGTGGCATGATCTCGGCTTACTGCAACCTCTGTCTCTGGTTCAAGTGATTCTCCTGCCTCTCAGCCTCCTGAGTATCTAGGATTACAGGTGCCTACCAGCACTCCCGGCTAATTTTTTGTATTTTTAGTACAGATGGGGTTTTATCACTTTAGCCAAGCTGATCTTGAACTCCTGACCTCAGGTGATCCACCCACCTGGGTCTTCCAAAGTGTTGGGATTATAGGCAAGAGCCACCATGCCTGGCCAGTTCATCTTTAATTTTTAAGAAGTGGAAAGCTGTTTTCCAAAGTGGCTTCACCATTTTACATCCTATCAACCATGTGTGAGGGTTCCCATTTCTCTCTATCCTGCTCATCAGCATTTATCCCTGTGTTTTTTTATTATAGCCATTCTGGTGGGTGTGGAGTGGTATTTCATTGTTGTTTTTATTTGCTTTTCTCTAATGATACATGATATTGAACCTCTTTTCAGTGTATACCTTAATTGGTGAAATGTTCATTCAAATCTTTTGCTAATTATCTTTTTAAAAATACCTTTTCCAAAAAAAAAGGTAACTCTCCATGGGGCAAGGAATGATGTTTTCATACTTCCTTGAACTCTCCATGTGCCTGCCTGGTACATGAAAGTGTTGTAATAATAATGGCCCAAATGCCTGAAAGGATGATGATGATTTCTAGATTAAATGTAAAAAAATTAATATCTTATCTCATAGGCTCACACACTCAAATGTCCACAGAGGCCATGCTGGTGAGATAGATGTGCAACTTGGCTCAACTTTAAAAAAACAGAGGGTGATGGAGATGGCATGCCCTACTCTAAAAAGACGTCTAAGTTCATTGAAAAGTCATCACTGTGCAAGCCAAGAAAACACATTCACCATTGGATTTGACCTGTAGAGATGTCAGATTGATACCCCTTGTTAGATATTGCCAGACCCATCCCTTGAACTGAATTCAGGAGAAGTCAGGACACTAACCAGGGTGAGTTGCTTACTCTGGTGCCATGAGGATCTTCTAGGAGAGATTCTTTAGTCTTCTCGTAGGTCTTCTCAAGCTTTGATAGTTCCAAAGCCATTTCTGAGTGCACCCCTCTTGATATCTGTGACACTTAAAACCCTTCAAAGACTCCTATTGCTCTGTGGATCAACTCTGAATGTTCTAACATGGCCTCTAAGGGGAGCTGACATGAGCCTTTCTGGTTGTGTTAATGCCCAGCTCACATTGTCAACACTAGGTTTTGCACCTGCACTTTCAGCTTCCTATAAGATCCCCCCCTCAACCCTATGCTAACACCTTCAGCTGGTAACTCCCACTTAGGCTTCTGTGCTCTCATATGAGAGCACTAAAAACTTCCACAGGATCTCATATTACTCTTGCCAGAGCACATTTCACATTTTATTGTAATTTCATCTTTTCTCCTAGTTTCTCTGCTATTTCAGCATGAGGATTACAGGGATATTATCTATGGGTATGTTCTCAGCAAACAGAGCTTCTGGCTTCGGAGAGAAAGATCTATAAGGGACTCCATAGCATCATTTTGGGGAATGGCATGATGGTGAAGAGTCACTAAGTCTGATGAGCAAGGATGCAATGAAACTGTCTACTCACCCATCGAGTTGATACATGCTTTTCACTCATGTTCTACTTCGAGTTTGAAGCTTGGGAAATGTTTAACATTTTTTTCTGGAATGAGATTTACTAGAGTTGCTCAGTAAGGTAATATCTGGAATCTGGAGATGAAGCTCCAAGCTGTGGAGCCATCCAGCATGTTGTCTGACAGACCTTTTCACTCTGGTTTACGGCTATGCCTGGTAATCTATTTACTTCCTTCAACAGAGTCCCCAGGGAGTATGAAATACTTACCTAACATACTACCTTTTATGATATGCAAAGTGATGATTACCAAATCAGTTCATGGGACTTAATGTAATCCTTGCCTTAGGAAACTCAGGGCTGGGAGTGTTGAAGATCTGTATATGCCAAAAAACTGACTTCATCTTCTTGTTCTAAAGGCTTAGGTCATCTGTAAACTAGTAGGGTCACATAAATTCACCTTACTTTCATTTGGAAAAGAAATCTATGCTTAGGGCTAAAGTTTTAATTATATACATATAGAATATATATAAAAATATATTATATATTTAATTATATATTTAATATATATTATACATTTTTATATTTATATATATTTATATATTTTATGTATATTTTTATGTATTTTATATATTTTATGTATAAATATATTTATATATTTAATTATATATATATTTATGTTTGTTTGTTTTCTTGTTTTGAGATGCAGTCTTGCTGTGTTGCCCAGGCTGGAGCGCAGTGTTGCAATCTTGGCTCACTGCAACCTCTGCCTCCTGGCTTCAAATGATTCTCTTGCCTCAGCCTCCTGAGCAGCTGGGATTACAGGTATGTGTCACCACACCTCACTAATTTTTATATGTTTGTAGAGATGGAATTTCATCATGTTGGCCAGGCTGGTCTTGAACTCCTGACCTCAAAGTAATCCACCTGCTTTAGCCACCAAAAGTGCTGGGATTACAGGTGTAAGCCATCATGCCTGGCTTTTAATAGTATTTTAACACTATTTGTTTGGCATGGTTAAGGAGTGAGAGGCTTCCTATTTTGTAAATCATTAAGTCATCTTGTGCCAATAAGCAATAAAACACATATTTATCTTTATTATATAAAGAAACATATATTTCTCTGCCTTGTTAAGATTTTGTAAAAACCACAATCTAAAGCAATATTGATGACAGATTTATCATAAAGAACTCCAAATTTTGCATTGATGTGCCCAGATGCTCCCACTGAGGTGGGTAGGTCTAGTTGGTCCTTCACTAAATGGCCCCACTGGACTGCTGCCTTATTTATTTTTCTTTTTAAATCCTGAGGTCTATATTTTAAGAATTCTTCTCCCTCATTCCTGCTGTCAGGTTTTGATCTCTCACTTCTTTTTGCTGATACGAGATCTCTTTTAGTAATTCACTCCACATTTCCACTTTCTGATCTGTGGCTTCAGATCTACAGGCCCATCATACAATGGGGCTGGACAAATAGATCACTGAGCTTGTTAGAACTTAGTGAGTAGTTCTAACTTAGGTACTCTCTGAGCGGTCAAGTAGAAGAAATTTACTGAATGGAATGCGTTACATCTAACTTGGCCTGTTGTTAACAGTTCTGGATATTTTTTTTCTGTTGCAGGCAATTGAAAATATTAGGTAAACTCTACTGCAGTAATGTGTTCTTTTATCGTATCTGAATGCTCAAGGAATACAATTCTAGAATGAATCCCTACTTTCTATTTTTTTTTTCAGGCTGTGAAGATGATTATGATATGAGAGAGACAGAGAGAGAGAGAGAGAGAGAGAGAGAGAGAGAGAATTGAGAGAGAGGAGAGAGAGAGAGAGAATGCCCATAGGGCTTCATCATAACCCCAGGACCTGGTTTCATCTTTCAGAAATTTAATCTTTTAGTTTATCTAAAGGTTATCGAATATTGGAAAATTAAATCATACTAACTATTAGTATCCTATTGCTGTGGTGACACATTATCACAAACATAGTGGCTTGAAACAAACCCCACACATTTATTATTTTACAGTTCTAGAGGTTAAAAGTCCAACATTGGTCTCACTGAGCTAAAGTCAAGGTATCTGTAGGGCTGGCTCCTACTGGAGGCTCAGAACCCCTTCCTCCATCTTCAAAGCCAGCACTGCAGCATCTTCAGA